>NW_028079127.1:16443832-17806456 GCF_014824575.4 Sturnira hondurensis
GAGCCTTGGGCGACTCCTCTCCCTGGTTCGGGATGTTCCTCTTTCTACTGTCACTTTATTGATGTGTGGTGTGCCTACCCCTCTCAGATGAGCGGTTCTGACTTGGATGAAATATGAAATGGAGTCAGGATGACAAATCCAATAAATATCTCCAGCGCTGAGTCTTTCTCACAATGTGGAACTATGAAGACTCTATTCACACTAGAAACAAAAAGGAAAAGGAAAATCCTAAGGGCAAAAGCAGCATTTTTCTCCGTCTCAACATTGCTCTATGTAGAAAGGCAGGCGGAAATTTTCACGGATGGACCAACGCGGGAAGGGCTGTGATATTTTTGATCATGAAATTTTACTTTGAACAGTTCCTATTTCAGTCACGCAGATGTATTTAGAAACCGAGTTGTTAAAAAGATAATATCAGTGTGTACAATCAAAACACCACTGCTAAATAAAGAGATGACATTTGTGTTTGATGTTTTGAAACCTCGGTGGGGAAGCAAACAAATGGAAAGAGAACAACAGCCGTGGACGCCCTCCCCGAAAGGCCGCCACGAGAGGCAACCTGCCCGCTCCCGAGGAAGGCAAACAGACCCGTGTTTCGGAGCGTAGATGCACCCCCCCCCCTTAGAGGCGCTGAAGGGAAATGAGGAGGCGCCGAGCGGCGGGAGGCAGTGGGTAAGGGCGGGCCGCGCCACGGGAAGCCCTGGAAGCTCTGTTTGCTCTGTTGGGACAAGGAATAAATCTGGCGGCTGATTTGTGTTCTCCACAGTTGACCCCCGCGCCCCTGCCTGAGCGTTTTGGCTTAGGGTGAGTGTCGCACGGCTGTTTAACGGTGCCATCGAGGATCCAGAAGGTCACGGTCCTGTGCGGACGGACAGGCCTTGCCAGGAGGGAGACCACCCCCACACACGGACCACCCGCACCTTCACACACTGCACCGCTCCTCTTGGCGTCCTCCTGCCACCTCCCCTCTCTCCCTGCCACGAGCATGCGCACGTAATTAGACTTGACACTCTNTGATTTGTGTTCTCCACAGTTGACCCCCGCGCCCCTGCCTGCGCGTTTTGGTTTAGGGTGAGTGTCGCACGGCTGTTTAACGGTGCCATCGAGGATCCAGAAGGTCACGGTCCTGTGCGGACGGACAGGCCTTGCCAGGAGGGAGACCACCCCCACACACGGACCACCCGCACCTTCGCACACCGCACCGCTCCTCTTGGCGTCCTCCTGCCACCTCCCCTCTCTCCCTGCCACGAGCACGCGCACGTAATTAGACTTGACACTCTCCTCGGTTTTAAAAACGACTCTGCTCATACGGAAAGCAAAATTAAAGCACTACTTTTTTTTTTTTTGCAATTGCGAGCTTCTTTACAGTGTTATTAAGTTTACTCTACAATGACTGTCGATATAACTAAACACAGAGATTAAACAATTTCATATGGAGAAAGACCTATACTTACAAATTGCTCTTGGGTAAGTCACAGTATCGATATGATAGCTTGTATTCATGCCTAATACCTATGTTAAAATGATTTAGAAATATTTGTTGAAGTAACATTCTGTATGTTATTTCTTTCTTCCTAGGTATCGGAAAGCAACGTCACCCACCTCCCTGGGTTCTGTACCACCGCACTCCTTGCCTGCGTTTCTGAGCTTGCTCTCTCACAGACGTGGTGTGAGCTTGCTTCCTCTTCTAACTTCAAAGGAAAAGCAAATCCTTGACTCAGCTTGAAACTACAACAGGAGAGAGACCAACTGGACTTGTACCTCTGAACTCCTCTTAAAGATGGTGGAAATTTGCTCCACCTCGTGCCCCAGGTGGCTCCCGACGAGAACCCCCCCCCTTCGGAAATTATACCCCCCACATGCCCATTGCATTTCACCTAAAGGCTTAGGTCAAGACTTAGGCGCCGCAGCCTGGTCCGTGTGAATTCTTTCCTTCGCTGATAAACCAGTGAATGAGTTACCGATGGTCTCAATGTCTCTGCAAGTTGAGGAACAAATAATCTAGGGAACGTGGCTGGCTTTCGCTCAGCAGTTGCTGCAATTCAAGCTTTGCTCAATACCTGCTCTTGCTTACGAGGGTGGTTCAAGACCCATGGGTGCTCACCAGCCCTTTAAGAAGAAAAATGAAAGTAATCCAGGAGATGACAGAATACCAGATCAAATATTCTCCTTCCTCCCCCAATAAAATATTCTCCCTTCCCCCCCACACACACACAAAATCTTAACTAAATTAACCATATGCAGCTTCAGTAAGTTTGCAAAGCTGGTCATCAAGAGCCTGTCTAGGCTTTTACATACATGAAGTTCAATGTATGATAATAATCTATCTTTCTTCTGAGCGTTTCTGTGTTCTTGGTTGTCATATTAAATTCAGTAAATACGAAGTGGCCTTCTCTTCATAAGAAAAAATTTCAACTTGTATCTGACTTGCATGCAAAGATTTGTGTTTTCGCCCATATGTGTACAGGGTCTGGCACCAATAACATCGCTTTTCTGTTACACAATCATAAGCCTGTGTTTCCGTAACATACCACCACCACACTGAAGCGCACCATATGACTGTTTAGGTGAAATGCTCCAATTAAAACCACAAATTTCTACACCCATATTATTACCCTACCAACCACACGCAAGCAGGACCCTGTAATAGAGTGTCTGCATAGAGTAAAGATAGGATCACATATAATTATATCATAACATATCAAACACTGACCATAGTCTTCCAATTTAATCGACCATATTGATATTTTTCTGCTTGATCCAAAACGTTTGGCCCGAATCCAGGTGAGTGGGCCATACCTCCAGATTTCCGTGGGCACACATGCGGGCAGTGCCAACGGCAGCGGGCAGGACAGCAAACCTCACAGACCAATGTGCGGCCGCGGGGTGCTCAGCACAGCCATTTAAAGATGTCCGTGGGAGGGTGGCATGTTCCAAGACAGGCACAATTTTCCCCAGCTCTAACTGACTGACAATCTGTGAGGGGGGATCCAAAAATGGAGTTCATTTATAAAAACTACGTAATTTGTTCTCGCATGTTTGAACTCCAGCCCCGGTCAGAGGCCTCTCCGGTTGCTGCAGTGCCCCCTGCTGGACGTCTCTCCCCCACTCGAGTGTTCGGCCCTCGGTGCTGACGTCTTTCCACGCTCCTGCCACTGCTGTCTCGCCTCTTCCGAGTCGGCAACACGTTTTTCTCTGAGGACTGTTTACTCCGGGGAAACAAAACCGTCCCTGGGGGCAACATCAGGTGAGTAGAGAGGGTGGGGTATGGGGGGGTCGCATTGTTTGGGGTCAAAAACTGCTGAACACTCAGCGTGGCGTAGGCAGGCCTGCTTGCGAATCATCCATCGTGAAAAGGGCAAGCGCGCTGCCTCTTTAAAAACAACTTACCAGAGCCGAATGCAGCCTCTCACAACAACGCCAGTGGGTACACTGGTCCAGAGGGGTGCCTAGAATACTCACCCAATGGGGGAAATCTGCATTACAAAGGGCCTGCCATCCAGAAGGTAATTCTGGTTTTGCCCCACCCCCTTGTATAGCTCATCTTCTGGGGGGGGGGGGAGTTGGAGAGGAGGTAATAAAAGGAACATATTTATGAAGTGCTCAGTTGAGAAAAGAGACAACACATTTCCTTCTCTAAGTCTCCAAAATGTGCCTGCAATCAAATAAATATCTCAATTGTTTGTTCACTAGGTATTTATAAAGGCCTTCAGAGGAGAAGTCACTTCAGAATCAGGCCTGCAAATGTCAGGAAGATCGTAAAGGTTTTGTGTTGACTTCATCACTTGTTTTTATTAGTCGCCTGGTTTTGTCATTTCTGGCTTGCTGCGCTACGAGGTTAATTCCTGACTTACTTTGAGCAACTAGCAATATGTCTTAGAAAATTGGGCATCTGAGGCATTTGATGAAATGCGTAATTAAAAATGGAATGACGTACTTTGCAGGAAATATCACATGCTGTAAATGTGTTAGTTACAGAAGGGATTTAAACAACTTTCTTTGCTCCAAAAATGTTCACCTAGGAATTTCCTGCTCTGACCACAGTGGCCAAAGAACAGCGTACTCGCCGTCTTCGGTTCTGGAAGCAATCGGCATCTCCTGCTGACGCCGGTGCCGTCGGAGAGCTGTGGCTTCCCAGTGGACCTGGGCGGTGCGGCAGCGTGTGACGGCGTGAAAATGGCACCGATGCCCGGCGTGCCCTGACCCCGCTTCCCTGGCTTCACAGGCGCGGTGAGCCTCAAGCTCCAGTGACGTGCATGCCAGACTCGGAGGGCACCGAGCCGAGCGTGCCGTAAAGGTGCACCGGTGATGTGTCCAGAGTGGCAAGTCTGTGTCGGGCTGCCCCGGTTCGCAGGGCCCCCGTGATTCTCCAACTGACCAACCCCGGCACCTGCCTGAGACCCAGAAGTGTCTAAGGGCAGGGATCACTTGTAGTGTTTGAGGGAATGGTCTGCCCCCGCTCAGACGCTGCCCCCGCAGCCCCGCAGCCCCGCAGCGCGCGCTCACGGATGGGAGCAGTGTGGAGAGCCGCCCAAGGGGTCTCACCAAGAAGTGGTTACGAAGGAAAAGAGGGTGAGAACCACTGAAGAAGAGGTGGGTGGCCTTATATAACTGTTCTTAACTCATTATTTGTACTCACCCAGAATCCTAAACATCATAAATAATCAGATGGTCCTCATTAGCAGAGTCAGTTCCCATCTGTGTTCCTTAGTGAAAAAAATGACAATAAATTTTAAAATTTAGCGTGATTAGAATTAATTAATATTTATATGGCCTTATTACTTTCGACATTTCAAATTCAATAATGGGCAAATATTCATTAAACCCCATTTAACAGACCCAGGCACGATGCTGGTGGAGAAACCACGGTTGGATCTGGGGGCCAGTGGAAGGGGTGAGATTTACTACGATTCTGTCGTGGAGCAGACGGAAACATGAACCGCCGCTTAGGTTTTCATCAGGGAAACTTCCGAATGGACACGAGCACAGAGCAGCCTGAGCCCTAGGTGCCCGCCACCCAGCCCTTCTGTTACCAGCAACCGCAAACCTCTTGTTTTATTTTTACTTCAATTCTCCCTTCCGACTTTCTCTGCTTCCTTATTTCAAAGAAAATCATAGGCACAATAGCACTTCATTCCTTAAACATTTCAATATATTTTTAAATACGTTTTTTAAGTCGCAATACCAATTAAAATATCATGCTTTAAAAAAGCTAATAGCATCATTTACTTAATATCAGCTACCATCAATCAGTAGTGAGACTTCCTTGGTTTCTAAAGTAACAGACCATAGTTAGTTCATTCAAATCAGGTCAAATAAGTTCTTCACATCACGATTATTTGCTTGATGACACTTCTCCCAGCACTTTACATGAAAAATGTCAAACCACATAGCTAATGGAAAAAATGCAGCCAACAACATATTTGCCAACCAGACCCAACAGGACCGTCTTATCTCTATTCCCGCACATACCCGTACACCTATCTGCTCCTCGGTATCTATCTGATTTTCCGAGGCTTTCCAGCAACCTGTGAGCAGATGGAGGAGGAGAGACGTGAGACGGAGCAGCTGGAGAAGTCACCCGGGGTCAGACCAGGAGGGGCGGGAAGAGCCCTGTTTTCTCGGCTGAAGCGGGAGGGCACACGGAGAATAAATCAGGGGAGCAAGCCAAGGAGATCGTATCTTACATCGTGATCAATCTTGAGCAGAGAATTGAAGAAGGGAGTGGAAGTAAGAACAGTTGGCAGGTAGCGAGACTTTCCACTGAAGCCCAGGGGCCAGGGTAGGAAGACGACGTTGGGATCGAGACCCGAAGAAGGTGGAGGAGGAAGCCCCTCGGCCACCGCTGGGCACAAGGGTTCCGAGGGAGGGGACAGTGAGCAAGGGCCTTGAAGCCACCACAAGTTGGTATTCGTCTTACCGGTTTCATAAACCACAATGACACCCACACTCTGCGGCTCTACCAACAGGAATAATGGCCAACAATATAGTAGAAATTTGCCTATCGTTCTGCTACTGTTAAAACTCAAGTTAGTTCCTTGTCTTTTTGCTTTTATGCATAATGTTTACCTAAAATTTAAGTGCGTGAATATGTGTGCTGCGCATATAAACATACATAGTTAATTTTGGCTGTTGGTTGACTATAAAAATGTGTATAGCCTACATAGTTATTAATAGTTGACTATTATGACATGAAGTAAAACACCAGGAAATTTTTTGTGGCAACTCTGCTGTGGTTAAATATTTAAGCTGTGCATCTTTCTCTTCTTACAAACAGAGCTGGAAGTGTCTCTATACATTTGGCTGCTTTTGTTTTTCTTTTGAACAATATTTATATCCGAGAAATAAAAAAACACACTTGCAGCGTCAAAGGGACAAGCATCTGAATAATTCTCCCTTCTCGGGGCTGGAGGAGCTGTTCTTCCCACCGCAGCGGGGGCTCTGCCAGCTTCCCAGGTGGGGACACAGGAGCCAGAAACCGCAGGACGCGTTGTAATCACTGAAGCTACGGATGGGCGTTTGCTGTTTCTTTCATCCTTAAAAAGCTCACTGCTGCACCGCGCATCTACTTCACACTCGTGTCTGTGAACGGACGAATGATACGGCCTCAGGGTCACACCAATATGATTTTCTGTTTGAAGTAGTTCACCGTGTTGCCTGTCTGGGAAACGGGGGGAGGACAGACCCACCGCTCACCCTTCCGCTTTCTTTTCAGAAAGAGGAACAAATGCCTACAATACACACGGCATTTGAAACATATTAAAATGTTGAAAAGCTTTATTTTTTCTGATTAAAAAAGCATATGTTTAGATATTTTAAGAACTTTCTATTGAAACTTAAACAGTAAGATAGTAAAAACACCGATGCCCGTGTATGAGCAGGTGAACGGGACGGAAGGGCTGCCCGTTCTCCCCCGGCCCCCCCGGGGGTCTCCCCAGGGAAAGGCCAGCACCTCGCCTGGACCGAGGCTTGAGAACATGAGGTTTGCCTTACCATCTGGAAAACCAGAAGGAAAACTGACAACCCGCAGAACGGGATCTTGGAACTGCATGGAGAACAGACAGTGCCCGTGGGCAGGCTCAGGCCCGGGCACCTCCGCGCGTCCCAGTGCCCGAGGGGTGCCCGGCACAGGGCAGGCTCTCACTGTGCTCTGTGGGAGTGGGCCAAAGACAAGGACTCCCCCACCTCCACTTCTGGGGGTCTTTCCCCGTGGGTGCTTTTCTAGGACATTCCGCAGGCCCTGGGTTCTTCCTGGGAGTTCTCTCTAGGGAACCGGCTGTAACTACGTGCCCACGAGGAGCTTCTGGAGGCATCCCGTGGGAAGTGGGTGGTGCAGGATGGCTCAGAGCCAAGGGTGCCTCTGGCCCTGACGCCCCTGTGCTAGTGATTTAAATCCGACCCCTGGTCTGCATGCCCACCGGGCCGGGCGCCACCTGTGGCCGCGTGCGCCTTTCGCTCAGCGGCGTGGCGCCCACAGGACGTCAGGAAAACTCTTGCTTTGGAAGCACTTCCCGACCGCTTTCCTGCCAGGCACCTGCGTGGCCTCCCGCACTTGTTAAAAAACAGCAGCAAAGTGGCAGTTTTGCTCCTGGCCACGCGCGAACCAGACCCGGGCACTGAGCTGACTTCAAACGCAGGGAAAGGTGGGCTGGGCGTTTGAAGTCGGCAGAGTGTGCTCCGGACACATCCCGCGAGAGCTCCGTTTCCAAACAGCCGTTTGGTCGTGAGCCGTTTCACATTTTCTTTGATTTCTGTTTTCCTTTAAAAAAAAATTGCTCAGTATTCTCCTTCAGTTTTATTTGTACCTAGTCATCACAAGGGGGACTTTTGATGTTAAAGTTTTGTTTTTCTCCCTTTATTCCGACCTGTTTTTGTGTTCTGCTCTGCTGCCTTTCTGCTGCTGTGCATTTCTGCTCCCGTGTTCCTGGTGGTTTTAAATGTGAAACTCTCCGTCATGTGTGACTGTTCCATCTTCATTTAGACTTTGGGCAACAGCGCCACCCAAGCCCTGGCACAGAGTGGCGGGGAATCATGCATCCGAGTTGAGATTTTTAGTACAACGTGAACGTTAAAAGCAATTCTCCAACGAGGGAGAGGGAGAGAGCGAGCCCACGAGGTGGCCACGCGAGGGTGGATGCGGACACTTGAGCAGGAGCAGGCCGGAGCAAGGGCGTAGGGGCCCTGCTGTGTCCAGGACACACAGACCGAGGGAGGGAGGGAGGGGGCACAGAGCACGCCGAGCCTCCACGACACCCATGAGGGCGGCAGCGGGGAAGCTTCCTGACGCTTCCACACGCGGGAACAGCCAGCTGGACACTTAGAGTTCACTGTCTTCCACAAACAGGGGGTCAGTCGGATTTTGGTCCGTGGGTGTTTGCTAAACATCGTCTGTCTGCGAGAGACAAGTTCCCTTCCAAAGGCTCTCTCGGAGGATCCCGCCGATACCAGGTGGAGGTAGAGAGGGTTTCCGTGGCAGGCCGGGGCCCGGAGCCCGGCGCTCTAACGGACCCGCAAAGCCGCACAGCTGGGAACTGCTCCGTTTGGACTCCCGCTTGCAGGTGACCTGATTCCAAACCTTTTCCTGTCGCCCGCAGCTCCCCCAGAGCTACAGAAAGGACCCAGAGAGGCCAGAACAAACAGAAGCAGCTGGGCATCCACCGAGCGCTGCCTAGAAATGCGCTCGTAGACAAGAGTCAGGGTGAGCGCGGTCGGGAAGCAGATACGGAAAGGCAACAAGGCAATTTCGGAAACGGGCGTCTCGGGACAGAGTGTGTCAGGGCCACACGCACCCCTCGTTGGCCCAGGGCCGCCTGGCTGCCCCCGACTCGAACTCCTGCCCACCTTCCCAGGCGACGGAAGGCGACGACAGCAAACGAGGGGAACTCTTTTGTGTGGCGAGATCATACACCAAACACTGATGATACATATCATGTACCTGTATGCATATGAATGTAGACACATGAAATACATACATATAAATATGAATCTTTCTGAAGGCAAGTATGGGCATCCCTTTTAAAGGAATTTTGCGGCGCGAACTCTTACCTGTCCACTGTTTTGTCCACAGCAAAGGTAAGCATATGCCAGAAAACAACAGGCTAGGCAGGTGTTTTCTTTCCATTTTATTTGTGTGTTCCATTGTGTTGACTCTTACGTACGTGGATATAACAGATGAGTGATATGAAGTCTAAATCATAGAAATATGTCTTTCTTTAAATTTTTTGTACAGGAGGTCCTTGGAATAAAGCTTTTAAACTTTATTTTACCAAAACGCCTGCATTTAGACTAAGCCCGTGCAATGAAGGGCAAACGTTTCCTGTCCTCAACAGCAGCGCTTTGGACTGCCGTTTATTCTACGACCTTGCACTTCCCCCTCCCTCCCTCGGAGCTTCCAGGGGGCCACGCCGAGCCAAGGAGAGGAGGAATGGTTTCCTTCAGTGCCCCTTTGCTCCACATGCAGTCATGGGCCACGTGGTGCCCCGTCCTCGTCCAGCGGGACCCACCGTGTCCCTCCCTCTCCGTCCTGCTGTCGGAATTACACACGTCCCAGGTGCATTTCATCTGCCAGTGTGCCCTTGCTAATGGCGACCACACCCCTCACTGCCCTAACCAAACGCTCTGCAGTCTGTGGTCTCCAGGTTCACTCACACTCATCGCTGGAGGGACCACGGGCGGAGAAGTGCTTCCCCACAGGGGACCCTCGCTCTCCCAGTTCCTGTGACCTCCGAGACTTTCTGCACAACGGTGGACGGTGCGCTCGATTCTGATGAACTGTGAGCATCGCTGAGGGCAGCCATCACTGACTGACCAGGGGGAAGCCGCGGCAAAGGGAGAGCAGGTAAGAGGGGTGAGACCGCACCTCGGAGCCGGAGGCTGGGGCTGAGCCCCACTGCGACCGCCAGTGAGCCTGGGCAGCCGGCGCCCAGCCTCCATCCACTGTGAAAGGGGCGTGTGGACCGTGGGTGCACGGAGAACACACAGAGCGCCTGATGTAAAGGGGCTCCACGGTAACAACAAGAATAGCACGAGCGCACCAATATTTGCTTTATTTTTTAAATGACAGACTGATGGCATTTGCCTCCCATGTAGGCAGCCTCACATACTGTCACCTCCCACCACACCCAGGGGCTGGGGAGGCTGCCTGGAGAGAAGCGGTCTCCTCCCACCTGCAGTCCTGTAAGAGGGTGGCCTTCGCCTGGCCAGTGGGAGAAGCCAGGCGCGGGTCCGCGGGGGCTGCGCAGGTCGGCGGGGGCTGCGCTCGCCGGAGTCAGGATGCGACGTGGCTCCGAGCTTCTCTTTGGCTACGGGGGTCAAACCTTGGGATTTGTCTAACGCCAACTTGGCACCGTGCGGGCTGCGGCCAGAATTTAAAAATGCCGATTTATAATGACCTTACTTTGCCATATGTAATGCACTTTTTTACCCAAATTTTGGAGGGAAAAATAAGGATGCACATTAGACATGGGTAGTACTAATTCTGTGCCTGTGTATTTTTAATTCTTTTATTTATGCTTATGCGTTAAATTGGTAACTCTACAAAGCAATAACGATATCTGTGTGCAAAATAATACCCTGGAATATGATTGTGGGTTTTTTCTAAATATAAATAAAGGAAGAATTGAATTAAGAAATTTAAACAAAAGATGTTTCCCCCGAAAGTCTGGGCCAAAAATGTGAGGGCGCATTCATGTGATATCTTTGAAACTGTTGCTGTATTTAGTTTCTTTTTCTGCCACTCATATTATCCATCAGGCCAAAGGCGGCCCTGTGGTGTGAGTGGGCGGGGCAGCTACGTTTTTACGCAGGGGAAGAGGGAGCCTGGCCATCCGAGGCTGCTCCCTCAGTGCTGAGCAGGGCGTGCCGGTCACCGGACACCCGAGTCAGGGCCTGCCGACTCACCGGACCTGGCCAGGCCCCGCCTGTCCCTCTGTGGGCTGCGGCCGAGTCACACCGGCGACACAGAGAAGCAGGCCCCCACTTCTGTGGGTTCTCACCGTCTGGACGGCAGAGAGGCCAGGCCACGTGCACCCCCCGATTTTACCACCACACTGACTGCCCAGGTTGTCCCCAGGATGCAGTAAAAGCACAGGAATCAGCCCTGGCTGGAGTCGCTCAGTGGACTGAGCACCAGCCTGAGAACCAAAGGGTCACTGGTTCGATTCCCAGTTGGGGCACGTGCCTGGGTTGCAGGCCAGGTCCCCAATGGGGGGGTGTGCGGCCGCAACCACACATTGATATTTCTTTCCCTCTCTTTTTCACTCTCTTCCATCTAAAAATAAAATGAATAAAGTCTTTAAAAGACTACTATTAATTTTAAAAGTATGTGAATGACGACAAGGAAAACATTAATGAAGAAGCAAATCTGAGAGCTGGTGGGTTCAGCCAGAAGGAACTCCCAGCTCGTGCCTGCCCCTGAGAACAGCGGTCTGCTTTGGGCAAGTTTTGCACCCTCCGCCCTCCACTGGCTGGGATGCGTGGACACCGATGAGGAAGCCGAGGCCGAGGCGGTGGGTCTCCGTGCGGAACCCAGGACCGAGGCACCTTCCGTAGCCCGACGTGGAATTACAGTCATTGCACTGAGTGCAGTGATCAGAGATTAATAATGAGGATGTGCATGGTCTGCTCTCGAAAACCGCTGTTCTTCGAGGGCAGGTGCATTTATGTCACCGTTTCTGCTGAGCGGGGGGTTTGGAGAAACGCTGATTTCAGTGTGGATGTGTCCTTGGGAACGAGGCCGGCCGGCTAAACTAAACAAAACAAACGGTCAAACGGCACGGCTGTGTCGGGTGCTGAAGGCTCTCTGCCTGCCTGCACGCTGCTTTACATGCCGGAGCAAACGGGAAAACGCTGAGGATTCAGACCTATTAGAACAGAGCTGTCCTCAAACGCACCATGACTGTAATTTATAGGGATGCGGAGTCAGACATAAATTCTCTGAAATGAAATTAAGCCTCTTCGGGCTCATTCTCACTGCCGAATTTCACGGGGAGAACTGAGTTCTCCATTGGGACTGTGAGGCCTGCATCCTAGGGAACTGAATACATGTTTAATGAGCTCCCACCGCGTGTAACGCCTGTGTGCCACGTCCTGAAAGAAAAGGAGACGGGGCGCTGATGCTCCGCTGGCCCGATGGCAAACCCGGAACGTGACGTCTCCGGAGACGGGCGTCCTCGGGGTTGGGCGGCGTGCGAACCCCAGGTCCCTCTCACCACGGCCATGCAGGCGAGTTCCCGCAACCCCGTGAGCTCCACGCTCCGGTCTGTGGGTGAAGAAACAAGGCCCAACCTGCCGGATTGATGTAAATGCCAACAGGTATCTGCACGGTGCCACCAGCCAAAGACGTTGCCTGGGATTTGCATGTAACCTGTAAATCTCCCCGAACCGGCAGGCCCGTGCAATATGGCTGAGCCCTAGAAAGTGTGACCAGAAGCTAAACCACCGTGGCCCAGAGGCTCCGCAGCAGCCTGTGCACTCCCCCTCAGTGTGCGCACCTCCCCCGCCCCCAGAGAGAGAGCCGTGGTGGTCTGCAGTGGCAGGTGTCTCGGAGAGCCACCCAGGGACCCGGCAAGTCTCCGCTGAGCTCTGACGGTTCTGCTCTCGGCCGTGCCGAATGAGCAGGACACAGGCCTTGGGGGCAAGCATTTCTACGTGAGAAAGGGGGTCTCCGCGTACCTGCCCTGACACTGCTCCCTCACCGCACAGCAACCGGACCTACCGCAGGAGGTGCCCGTAACCGTCATTCTGCAGACAGAAGAAACATGAAAATAGGAATTTGGCTTCGAAATACTCGTTGGATGACCATATGGAGTAAAGATAACAAACATCATCAATATTCAGGGAACTAAGAAATCGCATTTTGAAAGGGTCATTCTTCACCAGAAATGCTGTTTTTGACGAACAACAAGGTGTTCCAAAGGAGGAGAAGAAAATGTGGGGGCTCCAGATAGTACGAAGGGCGCACGCCAAAACCCAAAGATAGCAGCCACAGGTGTTCGAGGGGACAGGTCGGCCAGAGAGGAGGGTTTCTTCAGGGAAACGGTACGCATGAAAATCTGCACAAGAACCTAGAAGGTCACGCAAGTTTTAAAAGCGAAAGAACGGGAAAACTGGGTCCTGCTGAAGGTTCATCAGGAGGCGCAGACAGAGGAGTGAGGAGGGAGGGCGCTAGGCGCCTCCCCACGGCGTTCATTCCCTGCTGGTTTAGGTGACCAGGGCGGACACAGAAGACACAGCCTAGGAGGAGTCCCCGAAGGTGTCACTTTCAGGGTGGCGTCCCATTGGAAGTGTCTCGGCGGAACTGCAGCCGGGGAAAGAGGGCAGACACAGACACAGTGTCATCTTCACTGCTGGTCCAGACCCGAGAAGTCAGAGAGGCCTCCAAAGAAGAAGAGGGGACATGTGAGGTCAATGGCCAGACTGGACAGCGACAAAGGCCCGGGTTGGGGGCCTCAGAGAAGGAAAATGGTGGGACAAGCCCATGGGACAGAGGGGTTCGGACATGTGTCCCTCGGACCCCTTACAGGAAGGTGCCACTGGAAGAGGATGTGGCACTTGCCCAGGGCATTTTTGTACGAGTCACAGAGCTGAGGACAGACCTTTGCGAGTTTCACGTGACGGTTGCACAGGCTCTATTTGGCTCCTGGTGCAAGTCTGTGAGGTCATCAGGACACCTGGGGTCGTCGAGGAAGCCCACTGGCACTGTGAATTGGGACCTCGGGAGAGGAGTGGTAGGAGGCTGGGGGACACTTGGCCTCCTGAACATGACGTCACTAGGAAGGGGCAGGAGCTGGCCCACAGCGGAACCTTCTGGCTCTAACGAAGCAAGGGCTCTTTTCCCTTTGCCCCGCGGCCAAGGAGAAGGAGAGCTGAGCCGAGTGCTCCACTGTGGCAGAGGGTGGCGAGGTCAAGGAGAGCGACACAGCTCGTTGCTGAAACTTCCCAGAGGATGCCTGCATTGTGACTGTGGAGGCTGTGGCGGTCCTGGCCCCCCAGACCCCCTCAGTGAGCCTGCACGGAGCTCTGCTTCGGTGTGTGCCCAGATCACCCACCCTGGTGTAAGGACAAACCTGATCCTGAAGAAAACCTCTGTTTCAGACATGATTTTCTCTCCATAGCTGGCTGGTTTAAGTGCGACAGATCCACGTGCAGAGCGTCCCTGCTCGGTCAGAAAATACGAAAGAGGGAGAGGCATCGGCTGGCGCCCACGGGGGAGCGGCCGGTCCTCTGAGGTCCAGGTGGCCCTGAAGAGAGGGCCTCCAAGCTGATCACACCCCCCCCCCCCGAGCTCCCTGTCTGCCTCCGACACCTGAGCACGCACGGCACACAGATGTGCACCGCTGGGCCTTCAAGAGTCAGCCCCAATTAAATCAAGACAATTAGAGAATACTGTGCAATTAAAAAGAAAAGCATTGAAAAAAAAGTTTCTCAAATTGGAGAAAGTTTTTAACCAAAGTTATTCTCTCTCTCTCTCTCTCTCTCTCTCTCTCTGTCTTTCGATTTAAAAACTCAAACTGCCTAGAGAATAAGGAAGTTTGTGCTCTATGGCAGGAAAGTGAAGGGTGGGGGCGTCTCAGGGTCGATCGTTTCAGTGACTAACTGTGCTTTCTGTCTCAACGTCTGCCAGGCTCCCTTGGCTTCCCCCCGAGTGAGGCTGGGGTCTCTGGGGTGCAAGGGGCTGCCCAAGCCACTGGAGTGGTGTGCGCCACCTTGCTTATAGCGGGGGTGGGGGACAGGCACACCCCACAGGAAATGATCTGGGTGAATGCGTTCTCGGTGTTCGCCAGGTTGATGTGAGTAGGAGACGTTAGTTTATTACATGTTACGGGTGCTCTTGGAAATTCGCCCAACCTGGCGGAGAAGGGCTGGCTGGAGAGGCCAATGAACCAAACCAGGGGCGTGTTTGTAGGACAGAGGGTATGTGTCGACGAGGCAGTCCATGGTGGCCATGGGATCTAGCTTTCATAGCTGCACTGCTCAGAAAACCACAGAGGGTAGTCCCTTCCTTATTCATTTTTAAATCTGGAAACATCGATCTAGATTGGCCACTCATTTGTTCAAAGATTGGTGGTTTTTATCATGCATCTCGTTTTACCCAGCTGGTCTCAGTAACGACCCTGGGACTTTATTGATCTTGGTTTCTGTCCCATTTCCAACACGGCTCCTCCTCACTCCTCATTTATTAAGCGGAGATGCATGGCGTTGTTGGGTGCGGCGCCGTGCAGATCCAGTGGACGGTGTTTGCCTGGAACATCCTTCTTCATGGAAGCCCCTCGGCCCAACAGGACGCCCCTGCTCTCACCGTGTGCGTTCGCAGTGACACATGACGGGCCCCATTTCTCCCATCCCCCGTGCATTCAGGAGTCATCCGATATCA
Organism: Sturnira hondurensis; assembly: GCF_014824575.4. Taxonomy (NCBI): domain Eukaryota; kingdom Metazoa; phylum Chordata; class Mammalia; order Chiroptera; family Phyllostomidae; genus Sturnira; species Sturnira hondurensis. The sequence goes on from NW_028079127.1 coordinate 16,459,206, forward strand.
TTTGCTCCCAGCCTCTTCGGGTCCACTCTGAGATGATTCATCTTGATTTCTTTCCTCACGCTGAGAAACTATGGACTTTATGCCACATGCCAGCCTTTTCTGTAGGGCGCTGTTTCTGATAAAAAAGTGGGCGTTTATCCACGAACACTCCTAGACTTCTCGGCTTCAATTGAGCCAGCGATGCATTTTCATTATATCAGACAAATTCTACGAAAAATACCCTCACGTTGAAGAACGGCAATGACGTGAAGCGATGGAGGACATCCTTGGGGTAGACCGCTTAAACAGCAATGTGCTAACTATTTAGTCTGGATGATTCTCTGCATGATGGCAACAGTATTGGCAGAGTCCACTTCTTAATCTTCTGCCCCGCAAAAGAAAACAAGATCGAATACTTTATGAGGTTTCACAAATTGTTTACACCTTGCGAGCAGCTTCTGCCGTCAACTCGAAGCGTCCACAGTGACGAGGCAAAGATTTTCCCCGACAACGCGCGGGACTTTCCCTGCCACGAGGTTCTCGACCAGATGCTCTGTCCGCCTTCAGGTCAAGCGCGGCGTGGGAGGGCGCAGTGGGAGGTTGTGTTGTTACCACGGGATGGGCGAGGCTCTTCACTCGCAAGCTGGCGTGATGGATCCTGTTTCCCCCAGAGCAGCCCGCCTGTAGCGCGGCCCCGCATGCAGGGGGTCAGTTTGGAATCCTGTTTGGAAGGGTTTATGTGTTTCTGACAAAAAGAAACCGCTGCCGTAAATCCTTTCCTCTCCTCGTGCTTTCCGTAAAACCCGGTTAAGAATTTAAACTCCTTCCACAGGTGGTGTCATCCAGCAGCCACTTGCAGTCAGAGTTGCCAGCCAGGCTGCCAGGCGGCCTGGCTTCGTTGAGACAGGTTAGGTCGACAGATCATGGAAGGCGGTTGGTTTCAGACGTGACAACTGCGGCGATTCTACTTCAGACAGCGGGTGACCGGGGCCATCAAGCCCCACCTCCCTTGGTGATAAGATGACGTGTGACACTCACCTGTGGAGAGTGAACCGGCGATGATAATGATTCAGGATTCACCCCGGGGGCCCTCCTCGGAGTCAGACGAGGGGCGTGACACCGAGGCTGTGACACCTTCCCTGGCTCACCGAACCTTTGAGGCCTCGCCTCCTTTCGGGACCGCTGGGAGCTCACAGACGAAGCGGTGTGTCGATACGAGGAACACAAAATAGACACATTTCAGAACGGCAATTGCACAATACCTTCGACAGTCTTCTCCCCCTGTTCTCTTGCCTCTTTGTAACAAAGTCACCCCATTGTGTCCTTGGAAAAAAAGAAGAGAAGAAGAAGGAAAAAAGCCCAATAGAAAGATTTCTGGTGCTTTTAGGAAAATGTGCCGTTTCTTTAACAACCCGTGGTCTACCTACCTAGGCGCTGCCGGGGAGCTGATGCCTCCAAACTGCAGGGTGCCCTACACTGCAAGAAGCTTTGCTGTCTCGCCCAAATTCAAGCGTCTAGTCACCTTGTGTTTGTTCTCCACACCCCTGGGGGTGGGAGGAGAGTTCACGGGGTGGCGGGGGCGGGGGGGACAGTGTGAGGGCGACCCCAACAGGCGGGCAGGCTCATGTTCACATTGTCTTACATGCAGGAGTCCCGGTCCATCGTGGGTCGTGAATCGGGAGCCTGGTGCTTTCAGGAAGGAAAGTAAAGGGTGGGAGACAGGAGAGAGAATCCTCAGCAGTAAAATCCCTAAGTCTAGCCCCAGGGGGTCAAAGGTCTGTGGCAAAAAGGAAAAAAAGACCCATTAGCGAAAGTATTCTCACAGAGTTAGATTGGTTAAATTTAAAGAAGTGCCTTTAATTTTCAGATTATGACTTGACTTGACTTTTTTTATGGACGAAACTGACAACAGTTTTGGCACGTTTTTTCCCCAACAGTTTTTACAAACAGACCCTGTCTTAGCTTGGGTTGCTGTAACAGAATGCCACAGACTGGGTGGCTTTTAAATGACATTTATTTCTCGCAGTTCTGGGTCTGGGAGGTCCAAGGTCAAGTTGAAAGTAGATTTGATGTTCCAGTTGGAAGGCCTGCTTCCTGGTTCCCAGAAGTCTCCAGGGGGTCTTGTTAATAAGGGCACCAGTCCCTCACTTATGACTCATCGCCTTTGTGCACCACCACGTGGGGGTGGATCAGACGTTATGACGTGGGTTTGGGGGACACACACTCAGTCTGTAGAAGACCCACTTTTAAACATTATTTCAATACCTATGAAACAGTGTTTGAAACTATAGTCGGAAGACATTAAGATTTAAAACATTGATCGTCACCGCCCCCCCCCGCCCCCCGTCAGTACCCGCCCGTTGACTTCCTGTCAATTTGTAGCTTGGACACGGATAAGAGATGGGTGGGGAGAGTGGACATACTCTCGTGGTCACCACGGTTCCCACAGTTCTCCTTCCCGTGACAGCCTCACACGTCTGCTCCTAGATGTTTCAGACAGTCGTGATGGCCGTTCGTGATGGTGAGTCAATGCGTTTCATTCAAGTATCCGAAAGCACATTTACAGCCATTATATCTACTGTAGATGCTAAATTAGCTTTAATGGCCTTGTGAAATAATGTTTTGTGGTGGCAAATGCACTTAAATTCACAATTACAGCTTCCTTGCTTTTTAAATGATATATGAAATGTGCCATAAAATGTAACCATAATGCTATTTTCAGCACTATGTTAATAATGTGCAATTATGTGTTATATAGTTTTATATGGGCACATCTAGATTTGTGAGCAAGAGTGTGAGTTCGCCAGTGACAGCCCCGGCCATCTTCCTTTCGTGTCAACCAAAAATCTACCTCATGGCTGGTGGCCGACCTGGGGCTCAGAAAACACTTTTTGTATTCTGTTTAACGATAAGCTTAACTTTCAGAACCTCTCATATTTTCAAAAGATCTGGAGTCCTAGATATCATAGCCAAATAGACATAACGGTCTGATAAGTGTGCATTTCTGTCCCAAAGACTGAACTAGAGTGAAAGAGAGACACAAATAACCAGTTTTGACGTGACGTTCCAGCAGTCTTTGAGGTGAGTATTCATATCACGGTTTCACTGTTAAGTCTTAAAGTGATACACACAGTAAAATTCTTACCAATGAGTTTCAATACTAGGTCAACATATGACATATTAAATGATGTATTTGATAGTTTAATAAATAAAAGAAAGCTCTACTTTCACAGTATGTAATAAGCTAACACAGCATCAAAAAGTTTTATTTCTACCATAGGTAGCTTCTTAAACTGTAGAACAATTAAGACAAATTTATCTTTCGCTGTCTTAATTTTTTTCTCATTTCAAATGTTTTCATTCAAGCCATCCTAGCCACAGAAGAGCACTTAATTTTTTTCGTATTATGAGACTTCTACTCTTATCCACTGCAGAATTTGTCTTCAACCAACTTGCTCTTAAAACCTAAGCTTTGGGAAAAATCCGAAGCTCGTAATGGAATTATTCTATAGATTTACTTCTGAAATGCTTTTCTTTCTCTGCTCTCCCCTTTAAATTACTTTAAAAATTTTTAAAGCATTGAGCATATTAAATTATTTCTAATTTTGAAAATGCAGCATGTATTTTCATAACTGTACTGCTGTTGATCCTTTGAAGAACTGCCTTACATTTGGGGGTAATTTCCAAAGTAACCCCAGTGACTACCGTGCGTGGCCTGTGGGGTCCTGCTGTCTTGCGGCGTGCGTTCCGCCCACTGAGGACACATTCGTCTGTGCAGGTACAGAAAGTGCTGTCGACGCACAAGGCTTCCTTATGCTGCGGTCAGTCTGTCTACAGCCCACAGAATAGTCATTCGGTGAGTCTGTGGCAGAAAAGGAGCCTTCATCTTTCCTTTATTTTTGTAAAGTTTTCTAAAATCACCTCTGAGGACAGAAACCCACCCCTCACCACTTCTTTTTGTCTTCAGTGTTTGTGAGAGCTCAGCCTCTTCCTCCAGGGGAAGGACTGGCCAGGGCCTTGGGCCTGCGAGGAAGAAGGGTTGGGCCTCCGGGTTTGCTGAGGGACATCTTCGGCATTGCCCCCCACGCGTGACACACAGCCTGCGCTCCTGAGCCGTGAGCTCGCGGTCCCCGATTAGCTGAGCTACTTTTCTCTTTGTGTTCAGTTTCAGATTCAGTTTGTCCGAAGGTATCCGGGTAAGAGAATGTACTTTCCTTGAACCTAAGAAATAACTGCACTGCCAGAAAATGTGGAGGAACCCAGTGAAAGCACCTTGCATAGATTCTGAACAACATATTGGGGAATTTCATGGCCCGAGCCAAGTAGTATCTGTCACTCTGTGCAGGTAAGCACTTGCAATGTTTATTTGCATTGTTTCTCCAAAAAGAAACTGGTTGTTTTTTTTTTAGTAAGAGCCATAGAAACTTCTTTAACTTACATCTCTAGTGGCCTTATCACTCCTAACCAGCACTTTTCATTTGTGATTCATTAAATCCTGAAAATGTGTAACTCTTTACTAACAAAATAGTCTTTTTCTGTAGACTTTCAGGCTTGTTATTTTTCTTTTCTATTGTGAATTATATAAATCCTGTCATCCTTATAAATTTTGGTTCATGGGTAAATTGAAATAGTTCCTAATTTGACAATCATCAATTCACTTTTTAGAGCATAACTATTACATCTGTTTTTTCTTGTTGAATTAGAATGTGCTGGTCAGTTTCAGCTGTTCAGACCGTTATGTAAACGGACTGCTCCTCCAGTGGTAAGTCACCCATTTTTATAATTTTTAACACTTCCAGCTTGAACGGGTGTGAGGAACTATACTCATGTCCTACATTAATGAAAGGCATCTGGGTAAAACTCAGATGTATAAAATACTGGGGTGGCCAAAAACTCCATTTATTTTTTCCATAAAAATAAAAGACACATTTTTCATTTCCACCAATGACTTTATTGATTTGGCTATTTGGGGGACGTTGGCTATCTCCCATGTGGTAACATGTTGATTGTTCTCAATTAATGCCTTGACTCGATCGCTCTCCACCTCCACTGGTCCCCCCGACCCTGGAGCACCGTCCAGCAGGGACTCTCCAGCAGGGGACTTAAACCACTTCGGACACGTTCACTCAGTCACAGGGCCTTCTCCGTATACTGCACTTTTTTTTTTTGCATTTCGGTTGCATGTTTACTTTTCTTGAAATAATAAAGTATAATACGTTGAAAATATCGCATATTTTATTCCATCTTGAACATAAAAATGGCTACACAAAAAGTCACAATTTTGATAAGTATTTTTTAAATGCACTCTGATCTGACAGCTGTCGCAATACGGTCTAACAAAGCTGTTTCCAGTGATGTCCAAGACAACTAAGCACCACTACAGTTGTCTTACAGAACAAAACCCAGTGAGTGTTTTGGTCAGCCCAACAAGAAAGTCCTTTAGAGAACATTGGGAACATGGTATAATTTGATTGGCATAAAAATATGGATCTATTAAAAAACCAATGCATAATGATATATACCGGTTGATGTATTATCCACAAGTATAAATTCACTTGAAGAGACATCAGACAATAGAGAAGCTTGAAGCTAAAATAACCAGATCCCATGTCAGCTGGAAATAAGTCCAAAGTAAATATAAAACAGCTAGAAAGTCATAAAATTAAAGCAAAATAAATTACGACTTAAATTTTCTAGACCTGCCTTGTACAGAGCCTGTCACCTGTGCTTGGAAGCAGCGCCCTGCCATGTTCTGCTCGTTAGAAGAAAGTCACGGCGCGGTCCAATGACACAAGGACACTGAACGCGGCAATCGGAGAGCACCGGAAGTTATCTTAGAAGCAACTGACCACGGGCGTGTTTCCTACAAATATGTCAGTATGTGACCAAGTGGAAACTGAAAAACGGTAATCAGGATAGTGTCTCAGCCTGTGACCGAGCTGAGATGTCACTCTGTGCCTGTGAGCAGCCTGCCACAGTACCATGGATCTACTAGGGAGGCGAGACTCGGCTCAGAGAACAGGGGCGCTTCACTCCTTGTGGCACAAGGCCTGGCTGGTGTGGCGCAGCGGACCGAGTGCTGGCTGGGAACCAAAGGGTCGCAGGTTCCATTCCCAGTCGCAGCACACGTGTGGGGTGTGGGCCGGGTTGTGTGCGAGAGGCAACCACACGTTGACGTTTCTCTCCTTCCCCTCTCTCTAAAAATAAATAAGTAAAAACTTTAAAAATGAGAGTAGCCAGAGCACCTGCATTTCGGGTACAGGTTCATGAACCCAGTTTGCCTAGACGATACCACACCTCCCCACGCAGTGACGGCATCATAGGAGAGAAACTCTGAACATCGTGAACCTAAATCTTTTTTTTTCTCACCCGCTCTTTGCCCCAGAGGGAGACACTCTCTCCGCACTCCAGGTCGGAAGCAGACTTGTGCTCTGCACCCAAGGGAGCTTCTGTCTTTATCCCCCGAGGCTGCTTGTTACAGCAACACCCTTCAAAAACCCATCTGGAACAAAGGACAGTCAGCGTGTCTCTCACCCACAACACAGGCGGGAACTCGACTCCTACAGACAATTATTTCTCAACATGCTGGCTCCAACTGTCACCAGAGGTTTGCAGCGCACTGATCTTGGGGGTCTTAGACTCCTTTGCTCACACACAGCATGACCCGGAGTCTTTGACTCCTATTCAGCGTGGTTCTGGGAAGTTGCCACGGGGCCTCAGAAACCGCTGTGGGGCTCGGTACTTTTAAGGGAAAATAGTAGAAGAGAAGTCTTTGCTTCAAGTGTGCCTCATTGCCTTTTCCTTGCACACTGGGGTCTGAGGCGAGACTGTATAGCAAAGATCCCGCTGAAATGTTGACGAGAAGCAGGGCAGGGCCTCAGCCGCACAGGTGAAGGTAAGCCACACTAACCAGGGTTAATCCCAACCAAAGTCTCCCGAAACTTCTTCCAGATCGCCTCTAACCAGAATGAGGACAAAGGCTCTTGGAGGTGCTCTCCGTATGGTGTTCCCCACGGTCTTACGTTTACAACACAGAAGAGCCAGGAAACGTCACCTCGTAGGGTCAGCGCGCATTCTGTAGAAGAGGCACCTCCTGCAATGTCAGGAGTGAAACACGTGTGAGAAGGGAAGACGTCGGTGGCCGCCGTGTACGAGGAGGAACGGACAGTGTGGCCGACTTCTAGGAGCAAGAGAGGCCACCTTAGTAAATTCCAGGGGGGAAAATATAAATAGAGAAATTTCTGGAGAAGTGGAAAACGCAGTTTGAAAACCAGCAAAATTGTGGAACAGTTTGCATCTTCGTAGTTACGCAAGTGAGAGAAACCAAGAATAGACTAGAAATCTGAGCAGAGTGCCGTCTCACTTGAGGCCGCACCGCGGGCTCCCGCTCCTGAAGATGGAGGGGCGCGTCCCGAAAGTGGAACAAGCAGCTGTCAGAAGCCCTGCTGCACGCGTCCGGGCATCCCCTTCCTGAGTGGGAGTCTGGAGGGGGTGGGGTCTGAAGGCCGTTCTGCACAGGGAAGCGGCGACGTCCCAAAGGAGAAGAATTTAGGTGAGCTTGCTCAGGGGCGAATTTAAGGCAATGCAATGGAGAGATTCCGGGCATTCCAGACCCATCGCCTCCCCCGCGACACTGTCAAACCAGCGTGGGAAATAAAGTAGGAAGCTGCTCTTCACAGGCCCCTGCTCTGCTCCTCCCCGGGGCAGGGAGGCCCCGTGTGTGTGGAAAAGCTGGGACTCGGGTACCCAGTGCTCGGTGTGGGCCGGGCTGGGACCGGGCAGAACCTCGGGCAGAACCCCGGGCAGAACCCCGGCAGCCTGCTCCTTAGACTTCCTGTTTCTATCTCCTCCCACGAGTGTTGAATGTCGACCCTTCTTGCACACATGTGTGTGAGAGTCATGCAAACATGTTCAAATAACACCAAAGAAGCAGCGCCCGTGACTACCACATCCGCACTCCAGTACCGCCCTGGCCCCAGACACGCGGACCGTCGCTGTCGGTGGGGGTGTCTTTCTCCAGGTCCGCACAGGGAGGTGATGTGGTCGTATTCGTAGTTGCAGAGAGGAGGTCACACAGAGCGGGAGTTAGAAAACTGTGTCCTGGGGCGTCCGCCTCGTCAGCCACCTGCCTGTCGCTACCCGGGAGCAAGGGTTCTGTTTTACACTGTTTATTGTCACGTTTAAATAGTCATATAAGAACCCGCATGACAACTCAACTTCTTCTCTTGGTCTGCAAAGCCTGAAGTATTTATTATCTGGAGCTGTGCTGTTTGCCAAAATACCTTAATTCATTTGTGAAGCACACGTAAAGATCTTTCCAGGAATCTATCTCATTCGTTTCAGTTGAAAGATGACATTCCACGTGCGGATTATCGCTTTGTAAACCATTTATTTTGAATGGATATTAAGGCATTGTCCTGTTTCTCGTATCACAAACAATGTGGAAACACCTACACCCTGGGTGCCTGGAGACAGGTATTTGCCCGTGAATGTTTTCCACTGATTTTGCAAACACTGCACTGATCATTTCTTCATAGATCTGAGGCCCTTTCCTAGTTCTAAAATGTCACCAAATCAGATACTCTTGGTTTATCGCTCCATGAGATCCATTACATTCAACAAGAAATACAACAGTCGCGGAGCCCACCGTGACTGTCTTACACTGCCGGATATCCTGTATTTCCCCACAGGCCACGCTGTGGGGGATGAAGAAGGACAACCAGAACGGTACCTGGTGAGTCTGAAACAAAAAGGGGGGTGTCCTGCGTGCGTGTAATGTTGGGAGCAGCGGGCGGATTCAGCCTCAAGCATCTACCTCTGAGATAAGGGCGATTCCCAGAGCACCGGGCCGCAGACTCCGCCTTCCTGCCCGCCAACTCCGTGGTCCTCAAGTTCACCAGACCCAGAGGCCCGCGGACTAGCACGTGACGGGAACTCACATCCCCACCTGCCAGATGGTGGGCTGAATGTGCTGCCGTATCTTTGGTTTGGACATTGATATGCAGGGAGGCGTAAATATCAGTGACATTTAATTAACGCAAATCATGACTTCAGGATAGAAAAATAAGGAAGTTATGTTATTAAGGACTCTTAGGAACACTTATTTTGATCAATTTTATAATATTTTAGGTACTATGTAGGGAGTACAGAGTGAATCAGAGAGAGGGATATGCAAAAATAGTGTATTTTAAAAAATAAACTGTGCTTTTGAAGCAGTATGAGTGAAATGTGCTTTCTGACTAGGTCACAGAGGTTTCGCCTACAGAATGTCGAAGCACAGATTTGAATGCATACTAACCACATTTGAGTAGTTTTATGGTCATCATAGGATACACGAATAGAACATTTTTAAAGCAACTCTAAAGTGCTTGAATTTCAGCACGTATCAGAATTGCCTGCAAGACCAGTCGGGCTGAGGAGGCATGCCCCACCCCCCTTTCTGAATCTGGGACGAGCTGGCTCCCTGTTGAGTCTGCACCCCAGGCCCCCTTCTCACAGGCACACCCACCGCCTGGTGCCTCACAGACCTCACCGTTTCTAACAAGTGGAGGCCAGAACCTCCACCACAACAGGATCGTGACTCACTTTATAGAGATGCTTTGCTGCGGTGACCTGGGACCACACCCGAGACATCTCTGATGCGTGCAGAACATGGTCCCTGCGGAGTGGAGAAAGGAAGGCAGGCAGGTGGCGCCTTCCCAGGGATCTGATCACACACTGCTCTAGGTGCTACAGTGAAGTGGCTTTGCAGATGTGATTAGACTCCTAATCAGCTGATTTTAAAGAGGGACATAGTCATGGGAGGACCTGGCCTAATTGGTTGGAAGACCTTAAAAGGGAACTTAGACCTGAGAGATGGACAGAAGGAAGGAGGGAGGGAGGGAGGGAGGGAAGGAAGGAAGGAAGGAAGGCAGGCCGCAAAGAGACAGAGAAAGAAATGCCCACCACAGAGGGCAGTGCAGCCCGGCCAGGTGCTGGTGATCTGCCCTTCTAGGTCTCCCACCCCAAGGATTTGAACTTGACCATCCATCCCCCACCACCACGAAAGCCCACTCCCTGTAACATCTCCTTTCTCTGTGACAGATGGAGTGTGGGATGTACTCAGCTTCTCTGATTGAACTGTGACGGATTCAGTAGTTTGGGGTGGGGCCTAAGAATTTTCATCTCCAACCAATTTTCACATGATACCAAGGCTGCAGGGCTGGGACTCACGTGGAGAACCACTGCGCTGAGGGGCAGGGCGCGGGCTGGCCCCTACAGACAAAGTGGGGAGAGCGTGGGACACCACACGGGACACCACTCGGGACAGAGCTGCCCGAGGGCTTGGAATGTTCGGGGATGAAGGATTTTCCTTGTGCAAGAGCGAAATTCTCTCCATTGCAAATGTGTGACATAAGTTTGGATACTAATAGTGTGTGTGGTAATGGTGTAAAGAGGACTTTCCATGAGCCAGGCAATCTTAACACTTACATATGTTGTCTACGACAATGCTATCTGTCTGTCTATCAAAGATGCTATTAGAAGAATTATTTTATCAGGAACTATTTGAATTAGATTATCTGGAAAATACTTTTCAACTCGGATTCAATTACACAGAAGAAATCGCTAGCCTGACAAATGTTTTCATTTTCTTCTCCCATTCTCAGAATCTACTCTATTGATTACTTGCTTTTGTAATCAGGCTCGGTTTTGTAAACATGAGCACTCAGCCCCCTGGTGACCGGGACAAGCGTTCAAGTTTTAATTTTTGTAATAGCACACTTACAATTTCTCCTGTCATGGGACACCTCAAGTGGACAGAGTTGCTGTAATCAAACAGCTCGGCCCCCCTTTGTGTGTTAACACACGTGGGTTTGTGAAGACCGCCGAGAGGGAACGCAGCTCTGCCCGAAGGAGCTTCTGCCACGTGATACGTGTGTGCGAACTTAACGAGGAGCGAGGAGCCGGGATTTCCAGGGCCTAACACGCCATGAGTGAATTACATCACCCTTATCATTCATCATCAACTGCTCTGCTGTTTTTTCTCTCCCTCTGGTGGGGCATCAGGTGTGATGTCTAATAGCTTCAGTACATTAATTTCCCACTACTGACGACTGGTGGCGGGCAGATTAGGTTACTCCGTGGCTATTTATTAGCTCTGTTAAGTGTTTGACAAATCATTATTGACTACCGTTCACAGAATGACAGATGGCCAATAAGATGTGAAGTAGCATTTGCTATACTTCTGTGGTCTCATGATAGATCATACACTTAAGAAATTAAAATTAAGAAAGAGACTTCCTTTAGGGGCTGGAGGAGTTATGTTATGGAATCAAGGTGTAAACAGCATTAGTACGAGAATGGAGCCCAATTTACACTAAAGTAATGAAGACTGCTCTAACCTCCCACGCTCTCACAGTCAAGGGCCCTGCTCCGAATCTCACGCCTCCCTGACCCTGAGTGTGTCACATGAGTGTTGGGTGATCGACACTATCACAGCGGCAGAGTGAACCTGGGAGACCCCTGTTAGTGGGAGCGCCCCCGGTACAGATGCTTTGGGGCGACGTAATGAAAGGGGGACCGTGTGAATCCGCGTTTGCTCCGGGCCTCACATGCGTATGAAACTTCAATTGGGCAACAGAACATAGAGCACAGAATGAGTTTAATTACTTTCACCTTTAAAACTTCAAAAAAGGAGCTTAAACCTCAAAAATGTACTGATTCAGAAAATGTTTTCAACCCGAAAATTTAATGTGGAAGACCTGAAAGCTGGGAAACTGATGGTAGGAATCGCGACCGATGTTATGTAGGAAGTTTGGAGCGAAACCTGGAACTTACTTCCCATGGTCCCTCGTCCATGCTGTCACCTGTCCTGGTCACCTGTGCCTTCCTGTGTTCCCCTGAGCGACGCGTACTGCCGGGGGCGGGGGGCGGAACACCCGCTCCCACAGACCGACCACACCGGAAGCCTAGCTAACAGAGCCAGTGCAGGTGCTCCCGTCGGAAGGCGGTTTCCGTCCACAGGAAGGTGCGGGACTCAGCTTCCTGAGACAATGTACCACTCTCCCTGCTCCTCGTACAACAGGTGACACACAGGGAAAAGGTCACCGCTCCAGATACGCCTCATGCTCATAACAGAGGGCTCGTAATCGCCTGCAAGGCTATTTGTCTGTCAGTTGCCAGCTGTCCATCTCCCAGTCACCCCGGGCAGAAATTATGCACCAGTCCCCGAGCGCAGGTGATTTCTCCTGCCTCCCAGCACGCATCGCACCTTACTCTCTGCTCTAGCAACTCTCCGTGCTTAGGAATGCCGGCTCCTTTGAAGACTGGCCCGCAAGAAGAGGGCCAAAGGAGTGCTCTGGTCATCAGGAATGTGTCCCCCGTGCTCCTGTCCCCGGTACACAGGAGCTTGGAAACGTCTGTGCTCATGCCCCTGCGGCCGCAGCTCACCTGTGCTCAGCTGCCAATCAGGTAGGTTTCCTCTCCTTTCCTGCACTGTCCCGGGGGGCACTATCCTGACAGCTGACAGAGGTCAGCTCCAAAGGACGCACTGTCCCGCAAGCTTACCCTCAGTGGGTCCCCTTTCCACTTTTACCGGGCCTTGTCTTTGTGGTGACTGCCCGTGTCTAGGGCTTCCTCTGACTTCCAAGCTCTCATCTTTCATGCTCACAAGGATGTCCAACTCAGGTTGGATACAACTGTAATCTCTCTCCTAAGACTTCTTGGAATTTGGACTCAGTAGGTGACTCTACCTTTGAAGGTACTCGGATCTTACAATATTACGTGACCTGAGCATCTGTGTGTGGACAGGTTTTTGGCTTAGGAACTGGGTAGCAGATGGGGCAGGTGAACAGGTAAGAGAAAAAGGAAACACACACCTAGAAAAGAGAGACCACTTGCCGAGCTCCCCAAGCCCCAGCTCAGCTCCTTGCAAATGCCTTGTGGCAACACTAACCCCTTGCAGAAACTGTGGCTGTACATAGGCACCAGCCTTCTCGCTCTGGTCCTTCGGTGTCTGTCCTGATTCTGTCTCTAACTGCCGCAGACCTGCGAGCATCAATACTAGGCACTGATGGCTGGCATTTAGGATTCTCGGTATTTGAAGAATTTCAATGGTACATTTGCAAGCACAATTATTTCAACTGCTACTAATTATTTCAATTACTTCACCTTTAAGGTCTTTGTGATCTGCCGACAGGTACAGACATCACTCGCATGGACAGAAAGAATGCAGCGCATGATAACGGAAAGATAACGACTGTATTCTGCAGCTGCCCTTCAAATTTCACACACTCCAACGAAACCGAAACATTAACTTCGTGCCCAGCCCCCCTGCACCAACCCCATGTCTCCCTCCATTGGCACCTTGGCCTCTGCCCTCTGTGAGCCGAGAGGAGCCCTGCCCCCTCTGAGCTCTGAGAGGAGGGCCCCTCCCACAGCCAGGGTCCCCTTCCCACTCAGTGGGGGTAGGGCCAGCTTAAACACATTCCAGCTCTGTGCCACCCTTACATTTGGCGTCACGAGCGGGTGTACCTAGGAGACCCTGTCCTGGCCAACGGCCCCCAAGGTGAAATCTGCTAGGACGGGGCGTTCTCCGTGGCAACACTAACATGCACGAGGGGCGTCCCTCCCCCGCCCCCTTCTCTACCTGCAGCATTCAAACTCCGTGACACCTTGGCTGCTGCCAGCTCGCCCCTCGAGGGGGGCGTCCACGCAGAGTCCTGCTGTTACCGAGCCACGTGACCAAGTCAGGTAGCAATTCAGAAGCTACCTGCCTCCAGATCTCCTGTGCCCCAGGAACAAAAGAGCCCAATTTTAAACTCACTTTTCCCTGGCCAACCCCACACCAACTGACGCCGGGCCCCTAGAACACTGCTTGCACCTTCATGTGATCGGCCCTTTATACCTGAAAGGTGTTCACTCATAGCCTGGTGCCCTCTGGACACCAGGTTCAGGCAGCGCCCTGGCCGAAGGTGTCCAGCTGGTGAGGGACCATGCGGGTTTCAGCCCCCGGTGTCCCGGCACTGCACCTCTCCTGGACAACCAGCCAGCAGCTGGCGGTCTTTCACGAGGCCATATGGCCACGGGCGCCTCTCTCACAAACCGTGTTCTCTACAGGAAAGCGAGGCTTGTATGCACGCCCACTGGTGGGCGACTGCGTGACTTTCGTCGCAGGTGTGCCCGGCCACACCTGAATAGCTCGCCCATGGCGGTGGACGTGGCGTTCCTCGGCACGTGTGAGAAGCAGTGCCGCTCAGCACTGACATGTGCACATACCTGGGTCGGAGTGCGCTGGCCCCACGCTAACCATCTGCGGCACAAGTCCGGGTGAAAACAGACACTGAGTTTGAAACCAGCTCTTCTCTCAGCCTCCTCCGTTAGCTTGTAGCCACTGCACAGGAGCCCAGGTAAGAACCGGTGCCTCTCACCTGTGAACGGAGCCTGCCTGGCCCACGCCTTAGGCAGAGGAGGCGGTTAAACGAATGTGCTTGAACGAATGGCATCGCCTACTTCCTGTCATTGAGATTAGTGTTACACCACAAGTTCCCTGAAGAGAGTGGAAAACGGAGGGTTCCAGACCCTGGGCGGCCGTGGACACGGACCTGGCCCACGCACCGGCCCTCGCCTTGCAGCTCCCATGTCACGCGGGTCATCATCAGACACAACCTCTATCGGAGGCTCAACAGTATCAGAGCCAGAGCTTTCATGGGGCTTCCAGTCATGTCCAAATGTACCGCCGCCCGCACGCAGCACAGCTTCTTTCAGGTCTTAATTCCAGGGCTCTGTTTTCTTGCCATATTAACCTCCCATAGCTCATCCTGGCAAGATTCTTTATTGTGTCTCTTAATATGCATATTCTCATGGCCACGGTGCCTTTCAGAGGCGTATTTGCTCAATGAGACATAAGAACCCAGTTCTTTCCAGGAAAAAAAGCAAATTAAAAAGTTACTAAAGCGTGCATCGCCTGGCGACAAGCCCCTCTGCAACCATTTGAGCTTGTGGCCGTGGAGAATCTTCAGGAAGGTTTTTATTTCACAAACCACTGAGCCCTTCTGAGCCACATGCTGTTAGATAATTGGGGGCTATATTATGTGTGATAGGAGCCCAGTACTGGAGCAAACGCTGGGAGATGCTCACGCAGACAACCCGCTGGGGTTTTCCTGACGCCGTACCGGCTGCCTTAGACGAGGTTGCCATCCAAACGCATTCTGAGCCAAAGCCTTGCCCGTGCAGGCAGACGATGGCCAACTAAGCCCCGTGCCACCCCGGTGGCGTCGCCACGGCGATCGCGGTCCTCTGGGTGGGCCCTCCTATTCCTAACGTCCTGTGGTGTTCTTTGTCTCATTGAATTCTCATGAGGCCACTGCGAAATGGAAAATGCGGCCTTGATTTAGAGCTGGACCAGATGTGCGTGGCTGTGTGGGGCTCATCCAAGGGTCAGTGTTGGAGCCGGAGCTCTCTGGCCTCTCCACGGGCCTTCGTTGCAGTCGTTAGTCATCATCGAAGCTTATTTTGAAACGTGTGAAAGGGGCACCGGATCTTTCTTCTCTCGTGTGAGCTGCGCCGGGGCTTCCAGGTTCGCCTCCGGTCAGTCGTTTGAATAACTCCAGCCGGCGCTCACCCTCCGGCTGCTTCGACTGAAACCGCTGGTCCCATAACCCACTGACCGCTGGGTCAGTCAAGTTAATTGGCTTATTCCAAACAGCTGTCCCTGCTGAGCCACCAGGAGCAGAAGGATCTCATGGCCTAATCCCTGTGAGAAACTTCAAACTAGGCAATGTGGCTATTTTAGGGCTTTGTCCCTGGACACCTGTCTTCCCGCCGCAGTCCAGTGGCTTTATATTGGGATGATATTCAAGACCAAGTTTTACCTGATGAAAGCTTATCCCGAAACTTTTTAAAACACATATCTTTTTTTAAAATTTTTTAAGGATTTCATTTATTTCTAAAGAGAGGGGGAGGGAGAAGAAAGAAAGAGAGGGAGAGAAACATCAACATGTGGTTTCCCCGCGTGTGCCCCCTACTGGGGACCTGGCCTGCTACCCAGGTCTGTGCCCTTGACTGGGAATCGAACGGGAGACCCTTTGCTTCACAGTCTGGCGTTCAATCCACTGAGCCACAGCAGCCAGGGCACATCCTGAAACTATTAAACCCTCACCCAACCTGCAGTTTTGTTTCTCTACAGGAAAGTCCCTCAACTTCATTCATCTTCGTGTTGCTTTGGAAGCCAGGCCTGCTGGTCTGGCAGCAGGCTTCCTGGCTGCTGGGACACTTTGTATACCCCTGACCTCCACGTCCTGAAGGCAACCTTGGACTTCATCGATTGCTTCACATCAGTTAATGCTCACCAAGACCCTTGAGTTGTCCCACCCAACAGTGGCAAACAGTTCTGGCGTCGTCACTTTCCCATAACATGTTCACAGATGGAACCTGTGTGATTATTGTGTGAAGCCCCAGGACGGAAGTTTTTGTCATTCCCAGGGCTTCCTCCACGCTGGCCGGGAATGGAAAGGCCAATGTTGCTATGCTGTTCTCACCCGGCCGCACCTCTGGACAGGGAATGGGGCTGCAGGTACTGCAGGCAATGCTGAAAGATCCGCCATGAAGTCGATTCCTTTGGTCCCAGGCTGGGCGTTCCTTCCTTCCTCTTCCTTTCTATCCTGTCTGATGTTGCCGCTGATGTTGCACAGAAATCTGAGAAGGACGGCGTTCCTTCCAGAGGAACCTTGGCTCAATTCAATAATCTTCATTCCCAGTATAACATTACAAGCTAAGGCAACATGATTTAATAAACAAAAATGGTTCTCTCCCAATATACTGTACATGGCTTCATGAATATTTCAAAGATCCAGTATCTTCTTTCTTTTTTTAGCTTTTCACAATGTTCCCCTCCTCCCTTAAGCTTGGTATGTATTCTTGGCAAGAAATTAAAAGAAACCGGAGACACTCAGGGCAGCTGAGAGGAGGAGTTGAGTTTGCAAAATTAGGGCGAACTACTGAGCGGAGAGCCAGCGCCCTGTACGCACTGAGGTGGCCGTCCCGCCGCAGGCACCTCCTCTCCGTCCGGAACACGCCTAGCCGCTGCTCATCGGCGAACCTTCACACTCTCCAGCCTTGTACCTGGGTTGTTCCCAGCGTCTCGGTGTGAATGGCTCCTTCTCAAACATCAGGGCTGAACTCAAATGCCATCTACTCGGGGACGTTCTCCCGCCGATGACTGCAACGCAGGACCCTCTGTTATCCTCGGCGAGGATAGTAGTCCGTCACTCTTGCACAGAATGACACGGTATTTTTATTTCTACTGGATTTTGTCTTTCTCCCCTCCCCCAAATGAGTCTTCACCCATCTAGAGACTTTGTCATCTCATTTCCATTTTACTCTCAGCAACTAAAATGGGACAGCGGCTGCGTCTGGAGCGAACGAGTGATGGCTCCCTCCCCGGGACTCTGGACTGTGGCACTGCCGGGAGGGAGCTGAGATGGGGAACACCCCGGTGTGACACCCTGAAGCTCTGTGCACACCTGCTTTAGCTCTTCGCTGAGGTGTGTTGAGGTCTCGCTAACAGCCAGCGGTTTTGTGCCCATAGCATGCAACCCGACCAGTCCTGACGCGTGGGCACAGAGCTGACACATCATGCCGTGGAGGGAGTGAAGGGGACAGTCCCCCCTCTGCCCCTCTGCCGCCACCTCCACCTTGCCCTCCCCACACAGCAGACGGAAACTCTGCTGGGCGTTCGGTCCTAAAGTCCTTTTCGTTTGTACAACTTCATGAGTGGGGTGATGAGGCTGGAAGGATTCCTGGC
Organism: Sturnira hondurensis; assembly: GCF_014824575.4. Lineage (NCBI taxonomy): Eukaryota > Metazoa > Chordata > Mammalia > Chiroptera > Phyllostomidae > Sturnira > Sturnira hondurensis. Next base: position 16,476,967 of record NW_028079127.1, read on the forward strand.
CCGGTGCTCACCCTCAACATCATTATTTTGAATCCATCCATGTTGCTTCCTGTGTCCACAGTCTGGTCACATTTGCTGCTAATTCCCCCTCCCACAGCCTCTTCGTCCACTGATTGTTTCCAACCCAAATAAACAAGGGTGAGCTGATCTTGATTTTTAAAGTCATCATCAAAGACCCCTCATTGTCCCAGGCAACATCCTTTGTCCTGAAATCACCAGTCTGACACCAATACAGACCTTCCCGTTTTTTACCGGTAAAGGCAGGGATGGTACCTGGCTTTCCGTATTATCCATCTGGGAATGTGTGTTCACAGGAGTTTAAAAGTGGAGCACTTCCAGTTTTAGCCAAAGTACATTTAACCTTTTAACAAAAAGAATTTAAAACCCAGACAGAACGTGAAATGACTATTTCCAGCATTGAACGTCACGCAGCGCAGGACGGCGGCCCCTCAGCAAGAGGAAACCAGGGAGGCGAGTCCCAAATCGCAGCCGCGCCCGCACACCGCGCGCTTCCCCGAGCAGAGGGGATGGAGCGGGGGCCCGAGGAGGCCAAGGGGGCGGTGAGCAGATAGATGGCACTGAGGACACAGGAACAGACCCTGCCTAACACGAAACAGGAAGGACCGAAACCTAAAACACACACCAACAGACCATTGCCGAGATGCGGGGTGACTTTAAGTGGCCTGACGCGGTCCTCACAGAGAGCAGGGAGAGCAAACCACAGGGAGAGGATGTATGTTCAAGGTGAATGGGTGAGTTTTTCTAAAATTTGATGAACATTTAAATCAGATCTAAGCTCATAACAAACCCCAAACACAACATACATAAAGAAAACTCTACCAAAGCGCATCAAAATCAAATTTCAGGAAGCCGGTGACAAAGAGATTATCTTACTAGCAGTCTGAGACAAATAAAAGACCTCACACCCAAAGGAGAAAGATAAGGAAGATAAAAAAAGGCAGAAAATTTCCCGTAAGATGAAGCCAGACGGGAGATAGCGGAACAACATTTCCCGACTGCTGACAATAAAGCCGGTCAACCTAGAATTCCATACTGAGCGGGAAGACCCTTCAATGAGGAAGATGGCACAGACTCCCGGGCATAATACGCACAGGGCGCCACCCACCAGCAGACGGCACTGGGAAGGGCTCGAAGTAAGTCCCGGGGTCGGGAGGGAAGCCATGGGGATGCGACTCCTCTGGGAGTTTCTCACAGGACTTACATGGGTGTGGAGGCTGTGTGTGCCCCACACGGTCTCCGTTAGGTCACGCAAAATGAGATGACGCTCCTCGGTGTGTACAGGTGGTTCTGCGATGCGACTCGTAGCTTTTAGAAACAAACGAGATTCACCGCTTAAAGTTCTTAATCGTCTTTTCCTCATTTGTATGGGGGGGGAAGAGGCGATCCTCATCACTGATGAAGGGACACCTTACCTTTCCATGAGAAATGACACCGCCGAATCCATCGGGACCGACCCACCGTGGTCACGCTTCCGCGCGGCAGGAGCAGCATCGCTGCGGTACAGAACTCGCTCTGCCAGCCGGGGCAACCTCTGCCTCTCAAGGGCCCTGCAAAATACTCCCTCTGGCCCCCGCTGACCAAATGCTGCACGTACGTAAATCCACCGCAGCGTGCTGTAGCGTCGATCGCCACACACGAGTAGATGTCTTTGGAAGCTGAAGGCTCAAGGATCCCACGTACAACCCTATGTATCAAAGCTTAAATTCCATAAATTATGAAAGTATAGATATAAAAACCAGAGACAATTCTTTCAAATATAGAAAAATTCCCTCCCCCTCTCCCCCCCCCACACACACATATGGTTGATTATGGAAATAAAAGACACGGGGGAGACGGTGAGCACTAAAACCAGCCTGGACCAGAGGGGACGGGTTGGCTTCTCGGCTGCCGTTCTGATGACTTAGGTGATCTTAAGAAAGTGGCTTAACCTCTTAGAACTCGGTTTGCACACACCTAGAACAGTGATGGCACACTTTGCTCAGGTGTGCAAGAGGTGAACAGATGCTGTGCAACGCAGGGTGTAGTAGAGACACAGAGCTAGCTTAACTGGGGAGGGGGCGAAGCTCGGCCAGGGTCCTGGCTCAGTCACAAAGGAATGAACCCCGGCAGGGGCCCTGATGGGCGGCGGCAGAGCTCCAGGCCCTCGTTCAGACCACAAAGCAGGGCGCAGTTGGAAGAAAGAGGGGCGGAGACAGCTCCTGGGCGGTCAGAACCCGCTCCCTCCGGAGAGAATGTGGCCGCAGCCAGGCCGCACGAGGGGCCCCAGGAGAAACTGGGGAAACCGCCCTCCTCAGGCTGCCTGTCGGTGCTGAGTTTCTGTTCTGGTTTTGAAGCCGCAGATTCATCCCTATGGTTTGGGCAGGAAATGCACTGCCTACATGGCAGCTCCGAAGACAGACGTGAAGGGAGCAGGCTGGGGGCGGGCTGCACGGAGCCGGGGGCTCTGGGAAGGGCCTCTGCACCCGGGAAGGAGCAATGCCCACGTCTGTAAGCCCAGCCACCCCCTTGCAACTTCCTGCCAGGCTGGCGGCACCGACACCGTCTTCTTTATTAAGTTTTGGAAAGCACGTTTTCTCCCCTGGAAACAACCGTATACAACATGCGGGCGATCGTCACCTGCCGTGAGAAGCCGCAGGGTGCAGGGCCAGCGGAGCACCCTTTCAGCTTTCGGCACCCTCTGCTTTAATCATAAGCTTTTGGTGAACTGTGTAGCTAGAAGCATGAGTTTTTCAAAATCTCACTAATATGTTTAGAATGCTTAATTGAAGCTCGACCTTTATTTTGTTCAACGCATGTTGTCTCCAGCTAATAGGTTGGGGGATAGAAGTCCCCCAGGCCAAGGTCTCAGGTTTAGTTGCTTGTGTTCCTTTAAAGCTGGCAAAATTAATGTTCTGAAATGAATTGATACAACAGGAAATCAACAGGGTGAAGAATAATTCTTGGTGATTTTTTTCCTTGGCATTGCAATTATATCCAGTACACTTGACGGAATAAACAAGTAGTTCAAACAATGCCATTAATTCCTCCCATCTACACAGTTTTAATTAGAAGCATTTGATCAGACTTGGCTAAATTTCTCAGGAAGACTGCAGATCGCGTACTGCAGCTACTGGCGTACAAGGAAATGTATTTTTCATCAGTTATGAAGACAATAAGTAGCTGCCTTTGCTGTGAGTATTTCACGGACAACATTCTTGTCAAAATTACCTATTATCACAGAATTTATTGGAAAACAAAGTTCCCTCAGGGTTCATTAGTTATTAAGCTTCTGCTGTTTTAATTGTTGTAATAAATAAGATGCCTTTGTGATATATTCCCTGCATTTTATATGATGTCACTTTTTAGGGCACTAAATGTGTTTGATGTTCCTGATGCTTCTTCACCACTGAGTTCTGTTGGGGTTTTGTTTTTTTTTTTACCTTTTATTACCTTGAGCTTTTCTGCCATGAATTAAAGTGACGCGCAAATCTGCAGGCTCGTTTAGTCGAAGCAAAACTGCAGAATTCATAAGCCTCTCACCTTTGGGGGGCACTGACCACTTTCAATGTTTGACAAAACTCAACAAATCGTTCTAAGCATTTCTCTTCTATTTTTGTTACTCCGCCATTTCTGTGTAAAACAATATGCAAACCTAAGTTTCTCGACTTCATGTTTAAAACCATGAACAATATTTCCACCAGTTACTTCAATGAAGCTTTATTTGAATAGCTGTACTGTGCTTCCCCCCTGAAGGAACTTTGTGTTACCTAATTACTCCAAAGAGTTGAGTTCCCTGTGTGACTCATAAAACACCTACTAACAAACCCGTCAGTATGGTTACAGTGGAAACTTAAAACTCTACCTTTAACAATCACACGTCGACACAGCAGCCTTGTTCTCAGCCGTGGAAAAGACACTTCAATTTAACCAGAGAACTGGCTTGGGAATTTGGAGGGCGCAGCTAGCGAATATTTGAATGGCTGTAACTTGATTTAATTTTTAATGAGTAACTTGTTATTTGAACATATTCCAATCTCTAAGTCCACTTTTTCTGAACTTACTCAATATCCACATAATTGTTAAAAATACAAATATTGCAGAAACATATATCAAATAAAATGTCGTGCAATCCCACGCGATTCCCCAAAACACGCAACTTCACTTTGATGAAAATCTCTCCAGATGTTCACTGCAAGTGTCATTTATTTTTCAATACAATGGTGTCCCAGACAGTGGTGTCTCTAAAGATGAAGACACTCGGCTCTGGTGTCTCGTTCCGGCTCCGGTTTAGCTGGCGGATACCGAGGGACGCGAACCCTAGCCCTTGGAGATGCATCCGTCACGTGGAGCGGCCAAGGAGCTGGCCCTGCCCATCCCTCTGTGTGACCGCGGGCGTCCGCCTTCGAATCTGTCCCGGCTCCGATTTGCTGGCGGCACCGTGTCAGGCTAATGTGCTGCTCAGACAGCCGACTGCCGTTAGAGGTCCGGATGCCCCTGACCCGTGTTTACGTCGGTCATAGATGCGCGACAACCATCTGACATGCACCAAGGGTTTTATAGATGGTTCTGCATGCCGCCGAAAACATTCTGTGACATGAGTCTTATTTGTAGCCTATTCCTCACACTGAGGAATCAGAGGCAAAGTGGTCAAACGATGCGAGAATGCTACGTATCTGTTTAGAGGAGGAGCTCGGATTTGAAAAGCACCCACCCCCTGCTTTGCCAGTTCACATCCCTAAGGGCCAGGCTCCATGCTGTTCTCAAAGAACAGCCCCCGTCCGCAACAGCCCAGCCCTGCTAGATTGGCTGACGGGGTGAATGAACCCTAAGTACCTGTGTACTGCCCACCCCCCTCCTCGTTTGCAGCGCATGGTTCAAGTTCATGGCTGGAAACACTATTTACTTAAGTCCTGAAACCTCGGAGGCGCCTGCTGGTGAGCGGCCCCATTCATGTCAGCTCAGTGCATGTGAAGAAGAACGATTCGCTCAGCCTTTGTCAAAGCGTTTTCCGTGAACTTTGCATGGGATAGATTTTACTGAGACAAAAGTCATTGTGCAGAGAGCGCCTTATATGAAAATATGCATTGTGAGTCTTTAAAAATGATTGAAACAGGCTGAGTCTTGTTTTTCCTTTTGAAATATCTAATTTCAGAGGCCCCTTTTGTTTCACGTAAAATTTCTCGGTTCTACGATTCTGTGAAAAAGACTTGAGAATAATGCTCGTCCGCCCTGTGGTCACCGGAGGGCGCAGATTCAGAGGCGGAACAGCCTCACGCCGACTCAAACCGCTGCTTCGTGTTCCGTTGTATTTTAACCCAGGCTCCGCGTTAGCACATGCAGGGTGAGAACTGTAGTGTGTACTCCACAAAATGTTGTGAAGATCAAAACAGGTGACATTTATGTGGCAGATTTGTAGAGTGCCACCAATTACTTGGCACACTTTCCATAAAAGGTAGAGTCCCTTGGGTTTGAACTTGTGTGTAAATGTGATGGATAGGCCAAAAACACCATTTGGTTTTTTCCTGTAAGATAGGGCTAGAAGCACTTAGTTGTCTTTAATTTGCTTTGAGACAATTTTGTTAGAGTGTGTTGTGACAGCTGTCACATCCGCATTAACAAAAAGCTTATCAAAATTGGTGAATTGCTGTGTAGCCATGTTAACAATGAAGATGAAAGAAATAATAGAATATTTTTGGCATATTGGGCTTTATTACTTCAAGAAAGGTAAAAATACAATCAATACACACAAAAAATGCTGCAGTGTATGGAGAAGGTGCTGTGACGGATTGAACGTGTCAGAAGTGGTTTGCAAAGTTGCGTGCTGGAGATTTCTTGCTGGATGATGCCCTGTGGTCGGGCAGACCAGTCGAAGTTGATGGCGATCAAATTGAGATATTAATTGAGTACAATCAATGTTCTACCACATGGGGGAGAGCCCAATGCTCCAAATATCCGAATCAATAAAGTTATTGGTAAAAATGGAAAACACAACTTCTATTTTATGGGGAAAAAACCATACGGACCCTCTGGCCCACCCGATCGCAACCAATAAGGAGTGGTAGAAGTCATCATTCCTCTAACAGGGTCAGCAGCTCTGACTCGGTGTTGCGACAGCAAGTCATCATGGGTGAGGGACTGTGACACCACATGCGGGTAGGAGACCAAAGCCCGGGGACAGCTCTGAGCTTGCAGGGGACTGCAAAGGAACAAAACCCAGCCCTGTCCCATCCACGTGCCACAGCCAGGAGTACAGGGGCCCTTTGGGAAGCGGGTGCCCCAGACCTAAGCGACCGAAGTGAAGGCACGTGACTTACAACTGAACCACACGTTGAAATAAGGTCAACAGGAAAGTGTGAACTTCCAAAACCCACTCACGCACAAAAGCCGCGACAACCAGCAGAAACCGTCAGTGCCACCTCCAAAAACGCACAAAAGGCTGGCAGCGGACGAGGAGCATTCTCTCGGGGAACATAAGCCTCATAGTGTCTCAGCTGGCGCTCTGCTCCCCACGCCACTGCCCCATGGCACCTCGAAACTGATGGGCATTGCAATGACCACAGTCAGAAAAACCAGTACACTATCTAGAATACCAACATGCACATGACTGGGGTCCCAGAAGACGGTGGGGAAGAACGAGACAGAAAGAACATATGAACACATGATATCTACAATTTTCCCAAGTTGATGGAGAACATGAGTTCACCCCCGGGAGCCCACTGAACTCCACATGACACGAGCTCAGGACAACGCAAGCCTGAGTACACACGATTGAAGGGTCGGCAGCTGGGCAGAGAGACCCTGACAACAGCGAGAGAGACATGACAAGCCCCTCCACTGATTTCTCCTCAGAAACCAGAGCCCGGCGGACAGTGGGATGACCAACTCGCATCCCGAGGACAATGATTGTGAGCAAAAATCAGCATCTGGCAAGGAAAAAAAAATCCTTCACAAATGAAGGTGAAATCAGGGCATGCTGCAAGTCAGCAAACCAGGGACAATGTATGGGGGACAGTCACAAGCAAGAACGAGCAGTAAATGGCCCTCTGGGAAGGGCTGAGAACAAAGCAGTGAACACACAGCAAAGCCGTGTTGATGAACTAACAACGCATCAAACAATTTGTAGGACAAAATAGGGCAAAGAGGGGGTAATAGAATAAAACTACATAGGAATCGAGTTTTACATGTGACTGAAATGGTTGTAATCGCAGTCAGACGGTTGTGAATGCAGATGTGAATTTGAATTCTCAGGGCAACCACCACAAAACTAACTCCAATAAACATAGTAAACCAAAGAACAAGAGCATTTCAATGATAAACAGAAAATATCTTCCTAATAAAGAGGAAAAGTCATGAAAAACTAGGGAGGAAACAGACATAAGACATATAAAAAATAAATAAGAAAATGGCAGCTGTAATCCTACCTTTTCAAGTGTTAGGTTAAATTTCAGTGGGTTAAACCCTCCGATCCAAAACCAGATTGGCAGAATGAAAAGATCCACCTGCGTATAAACTGTCTTCGAGATACACACTTCAGATTCCGAGACACAAATACATTGAGAGTAAAAATGCAGGAAGAGTTATATCTGGCCAACAGCACACGAAATACAGCTGGAGTTGCTGTATGAATATCAAACAGGATATTAACTTTACAGCACACCTGTATAATTGTATGAGAAAAATATTGGTAGAAACAAAGAACATAGAAAATTTGGCTAGATCTCACATGAATCGTGTAAAAAAGTTTAAAAAACACTTTTGAAGAAAAGAAAAGGGAAAAATTCCCGCAAAGCCAAAGCCAAAGCCAAGCCCCGGCCCAGACGACTCCGCTAAACAATGCCTGGCAAACGCGTGCAGCAGCGTGACCGTCACTCCTTCGCAAACCGCATTCCAGACGCGGAAATGGAAGGACGACGCCCCAACACAGGACAGGAGGCCGTGCTGCCAAAACCAAAGACATTGCAGGAAAAGGCAGCTACGGACCACCATTCCCTACGAATTTGGATGTCCCTACCTTCTCCTGTGGGGCGACAGGAGCAGTGACAGAGCACTGTGGCAGCTCTTTGGAAACCAGACGGGGAGCCGGTGGAGAGTGAAGTGGGGAAGCGGCAGCTGCCAGGGCCCTGCGGGCGAGAGAGGACTACGGGCCGGGTGTGGACACGAGCAGGGGTGGGGGCAATGCGCTCGTCAGAGGGGTGTTGGGAGGCTGGGCACAAATAGCGCTCGCAATTATTTGTGTAGCTAATATTTGCTGTTTTGTTCTTATTTGGGGGTAATTTTGTTTGCGATGTGCTCAATCCCATGTTTGTATTAAAGACAAGTACTATTATTTGGGGGTAATTTTGTTTGCGATGTGCTCAATCCCATGTTTGTATTAAAGACAAGTACTATTTGCTCTTCATCATTTTATTTCCTGTTGAATACTGCGGTGAATATGAAATTCAGTAAATTTACTAAACCAGTATCAAAGATTTTGTTTACTGTGAACTTACTGAAACTTATTCCATAGATTTTTTTTTAGCTTTCCCAAGCACAGATTACAGAATGGCAAAGAATAAATAGGACATCTCGGATTTGGAAAATTGCACGATATAGACAACTTTTGTTCTTTCTTTGCCACAAATACAACTGGCTGAAGATGTTGAAATGTATGCAAACTAATGGAGGTGATGACCCTGGAGGTGTCACCCCCTCCCTGTCCCCCCACTAAACTGCAAGTCACATGACCAAATCAGGGTCGTGGTACCCATGGTATCGAGAGCTAGCTTGCATAGCCTGGAAAAATCACTGGTAGACTGAGATATTATTAAATCTTGTATACATGATAAGGCAAAACATACAGATGTTTAAAATAGGGACATCAGTACATGTTTATTTCATGGCATCATTTTCCTTTGGTTTTGCACCTACATGGGATTACAGGAGAATGGAAGGAAGACGAGACGCATTTGAAATAGAAAACTAACATTTTGTAAAGTAAACTTTAATCGCTGCTCCTCGCTCATAAGTGTCGAGGAGCTACAAATCACGCTGCTCTGCACTAAAGTGCAGTAAATAAGAAGCACGAACTCTCCAATCAGAACGACACGTGCTCAGAACGCCGTGTGCAAAGCGCACACTCGGCTCAGACCGCAAAGCTCCCTCTTGGCTTCTGCAACGTCAGCTACGTTTTCCTGTATGTCTTGATTCACCAGGGAAGCTGTGTCGTATTTCAAGCAAATAAAAATTATTAAAACTTGACAGCTGGCAAATTATGCTAACATCTGGTAACAAATCATTTTTGGCAGTTCAATAATACACTTCTTATTGCATAGCTATTAATATTATAAAGAGCCAAATGCAAAAATTATAGCACTTGACTAACATATCCCTTCAAGCGATGGAAGGAATGCGCTGTTTATCTTCATGCGTAAGAAATGTCATCTTCTCACATCTGAGGTTGGACGTAGATTGGAACCGAATCATTGCAAACACAAATGGCATCCTGCACGGCCGCAAGCTAAAAAGAGGAAGGCAAATTTCTGAATTTGGAATGGCCTGATAATGTGTTTACAGCACGTGGGGCGAATGGATAAAATCGTGGAAATAGATCGCAGGCAGTAATGACAACAACAAGATGACATTATATTCTTAGCCATCTCTTATCCAGCACAGCGCCGCTCTCCTGGTTCAGCCGGCTAATCACCACAGAGCCGAGGCTCTGCCTGTCCCTTTCCTAACCAGCGTGCCCCAGAACCCAGCCCATGGTTAGTTCATGGCTGACCTTTACGTGTTTGGTGTCGGGGTCTGGATGTCATTTACTGTCACAGATCTTTTTAAGGAGAAGAGATTTTTACTTTCATTTTTTGTTCCTACAGTGATGGTTAAACTCGCTTTCATCCTTAACTCATTTTCATTCACTTATAAGTGTTATCAAAAAAGCATGAAGTACATAAACATAAAATTTTATCAGAAATAATAACTTGACTTCCGGCCAAGATGGAGGTGTAGGTGGAGACACTGTGCCCCCTCACACAACCAAACTTAAGCACCACAGAGATTTAGAAACAAAAACACAACCAGAACAGACAGAAAATTGAACTGTACCGAAGTCTAACAACAATGAACCATTCATCCAGACCGGTAAAAGAGGCAGAGTCGGCAGCCAGCAGAGAGGGGGCACAGCAGGAAACAGCTGCGGCTGGCAGACCCTGGGTGCGGGGAGGCAATGAGCAGACCCGGTGAGGGGCACAAGGCCACCGGCTGACCACAGTCACACATTCGTGTGCAGATAAACCAGGTGAAAATGGGCAGCAAGACAGACCGTGCAACCCAGAGCCCCAGCAATGGGAAATAAAGTCTAAAAGCACCAATTAAAACCACTTGTGGGGGATGAGGGGCGTGGAGAGGCTCCCAGCCTGACAGGAGTTTGTTGGAGAGACCCACAGGGTCCTAGATGTACACAAGCCCATGCACCCAGGAACCAGTACCAGAAGGGCCCAGTTTGCTTGTGGGAAGTGGCAGAGAGGACCGAAATCCGAGAGAGAGAGCTGAGCAAACACCATTGTTCCCTCTCTGACCCTGCCCCCACATACAATGTCACAACCCAGCCACCGGGTGGCCCCACCCTGGTGAACACCTAAGGCTCTGCCCCTCATGCATAAAAGGCATGACCAGACCAAAAATTATGGCTCAAGAAGAAGAACAGCTCAAAGTCCCAGAGCCAATACTTTTAAGCAACCAAGAGATAGCCAACCTATCAGATGCACAATTCGAAATACTGGTGATCAGGATGCTCACAGAACTGGCTGATTTTGGCTGCGAATTAGATGAAAAAAATGAAGGCTACACTAAGGGAAATGAAGGAAAATGCACAGGGAACCAGTAGTGATGGGAAGAAAACTGGGACTCAAATCAATGGAGTGGACCAGAAGGAAGAAAGAAACAACCAAACAGAAAAGAATGAAGAAACAAGAACTCAACAAAATGAGGAGAGGCTTAGGAAACTTCAGGACATCTTTAAACCTTCCAACATCTGAATTATAGGGGTACCAGAAGGGGAAAAGAAACAGCCACTAGTGGAAAACTTATTTGAACAAATAATAAAGGAGAACTTCCCCAATCTGGCAAAGGAAATAGACTTCCAGGAAGTCCAGGAGGCTCAGAGAGTCCCAAAGAAGGTGGACCCAAGAAGGAACACATCAAGGCACATCATAATTAGCCAAGATTAAAATGAAGGAGAGAATTCTAGAAGCAGCAAGAGAGAAGGGGACAGTCACCTACAAAAGAGTTCCCATCAGACTGTGAGCTGATTTCTCAAAAGAGAACTTATAGGCAAGAAGAGGCTGGAAAGAAGTATTCCAAGTCATGAAATACAAAGACCTACATCCAAGATTGCTCTATCCAGCAAAGCTATCATTTAGAATGGAAGGGCAGATAAAGTGCTTCTCAGATAAGGTCAAGTTCAAGGAGTTCATCATCACCAAGCCCTTGTTATATGAAATGTTAAAGGGACTTATCTAAGAAAAAGATGATGAAAAAGAAGATAAAAAATAGGAACAGTGAAAGGACAGCAAACTCACAGTTACTAACAACCACACCTAAAACAAAAGCAAACTAAGAGGACAGCTAGATCAGGAGTGGAACCATAGAAATGGAGATCACATGGAGGGTTAGCAACAGGGGAGTGGGCGGAGGAGAAGGGGGGAGAAGGTACAGAAAATAAGTAGCATAGACGGTAGGTAGAAAATAGATAGGGGGAGGGCAAGAGTAGTATAGGAAATATAGACACTAAAGAACTTGTGACACGTGGACATGAAGTAAAGGGGGGAATGGGGGGAAGGGGGTGTGCAGGGGGGAGGGGAATGAAGGGGGGAAATGGGACAAGTGTAATGGCATAATCAATAAAATATATTTTCAAACAAGAAAGAAAGAAAAGAAATAATATCTTGTGTCCATAAAGATAAGACCTGAATAGGGACACCGGGGGTCTGCCCGGATGGTGCTGCTGGCCCGGCACTGGGAGACGCCCTGTCCCTAAGAGGGCACAGACTCCCTCCTGTGACGAGGGGAGGTTGGAGTGTGTGACCTCTACCGTCATCTCCAGCTCTGACAGCGCACCTGTCCTTAACCTGGACGGCCCGGTTGACGTCAGAAGATGCAGCCAATGGGAGCTGATCGATGTCACTGGCTCTGTGATGAACACAGTCAGTGCGGAGACCCCTGCTTGTCCGCGCCGTGTGGGTGTGGGTGGGGCGATCTTCGGCACCACAGAAGGAAGCAACGTCATCGGTATCCTTGCGTTTTAATGTAGGTGCAATTCTCAAGAAACAAGACCGAGGACAACGGAGATGAAGAGTTTTCTATCTTGACAAGAAGCCCTGGGCGCAGAACAGCACTTTTCAACGAGACCTGAAAAGAGGCTGTGTGTGCAGGTGTGTGTGCAGGAGGCCACGGTGTTCTGTGTCCTGGCTGCCTGTTACACTGCAGAGTGGAACTGTGAAACCCGTCGACGGCTGGGAGCTTGAGTGCCCTCCCACAGGCGTGCATAATCCGTGGGGGGCTGTGACACCCGAGCCCCCGTTCACTCTCCACACAGGAAGTGGCATCTGAAGTATACAGCAGGCTCTTGGAGGAATTCTCTGGGTCTTATCCCCTAAACGTGTCAGACACCCATGTCTTAAACCGGGTAAGCACACCAGAGGCCCCTTCATACAGGTCCTCTGTCCACGGGCTGAAATCAGACTATGTGATCTTTCAGGGAAGAACTCGGGTTCTGCGCCATGTTGCTTTATTACAACAGACACTCGTGCCCCACAGGAACGTCCCATTGGAAACGTTATATTTTCACCTTTTGCAATTGTAGCAACAGCTGTTCATTGGAGAGAAAAGGTCACTTTATTAGCATTTTTTATTGTTTATACATGTCCATTTTCTTCTTTTTGGAAAAATTAAGGTCTGTAGAAGTCAGATGACAAAGATACACAGTCTGGGTTTGTTTGCCTGCTTGAATGCTAGGTGACTAGAACAGTGAGCCTTCCGAGTCAACGTGCTGAAAATAAGCCCCGGGCTGTGGGGCCACTGAACTTGATGTTAAAGTTACCGGAAAATGCACTTAGACGGGTAGTTTATGCAGAATAGCATCCCCTTGCTCTGGAAGTTTTCACCGTGACAGATGGGGTCCCTGAGTTAGAGGGCGCCCTGCTGCCTCTGGGCAGCCACCAGGGCCAGAGACCCCCAGGAAGCAGGAACCTCAGGGCGAGCCCGAGGGAAGCCCGTCCTCCCAGGTGCTCCTGGGCTGATGCATTTTAGACATTCAGACAAAGGAGCAGCAAGGAGCATGGGTGTGCTTGGCACCCTGGGGCGGACTGCGTTCTGGGCACACCTTCATCCTGTCCTGCATTCAGACAGTTACCGTGTGACTTTTTAATGTCTCCAACTTAAAGATGCTATCTATCAGTGCTTGCCCCTGACATTGGGCTTCACCACGTGACTTGCTTGGATCAAGAAAAGAAGACAAATGGGAAAGTGAACAGGCTCTGTGTCCGGGCGCTGAGAGGCCTGTGTAACCACCTCATCTGCTGCTCCTCTGTAGCCCATGAGAAGAACGTGCCCAGGAGAGCCCGCCGGTCCCAGGGAAGAAGGGGCCTGGGGTGCAAAGCCCCCGACTCGGCTGCTGTAGCCAAAGCCAGCCTACCTGCAAGGAGTGCAGGCTCCCCAGCCTGCACACGTGCTGTACTCAGGATACACACACGTGTGCACACATATATGTGGCGGTGACTTTTCCCACACATCCCCCAGTCTGCCACTGATGAAAGTAAACATGACAGAGACATGATGTGATCTGCTTGGGGAGAAGAAGTGGCCAGTTTCCCAGAGGAAAAAGACGTTGAGCCCCTCCTCTAGGGCCTTTTATTAGGTTCTAATACACAGGAACACAGGGCGACAAGGATCAAACAGTAGATAACATTTCAAGGAAATCTGAGGGCTTAGTCTGAGTCAGAGTCTGTCAGGAACAGAGTTTTAGGGTTTCCTGCTCAAACCCTTAACATATGAATGAAAGCACTCTTAGCAGAGCAGATTTCACAGGTTTATCAGGAAGTCTTTGTGATGCCAGGTTTTTCCCCCAGGACACACTCTAGCAAGGCAAGGAGCTGCACCCCTCCCCCACAGGTATTCAGGCTTAAGGGGATTAGAGCCAGGAAGCGCTTCTCCCAGGGGACATGGGGACTCAGGCTTTGTCAAAGCTGGGGGGGAGGGTCCATTGCTCTTTGTTGCAGCCCCCCAGTCCTTCCATGAAGGCCTCCCAAGTGGTCGAGTGTGTCTTAGGTTGCTCCCTGCTGTTAGGAAATTTACCCATCAAGGACTTCTGACCAAGCTGTGGGGGCAGGGAGGAAAATGAGGTAGCATTTGCTACCAGAGACAGGCTTTGTCTCCTGTGGCTCGGATTCCAGAGGTGGCTCACTCATCCTTAGCCACAGGGGGTAGAGAAACAATTCCTGCACAATTCCGGAGTGGTCCACAACATACATACTCACACATATTACACAAAACACATGCACAACCACCCACACATGCACACACTTGTACATGCATACACACATAGACACATGCACATTCACACATGTGCACATGGGCACGTGCACAGAGAGACTGTGTGTGCGTATGCATGTACACACGTGTGCGGCGTGCCTACACATAAAGCATGCCGTGCACCTGTTTGTGCATTCAACATGCCTCATGCAGACACACATGCATGAGCACACACACGCACGCACAATGGGGGTGAATATGAAGGGACAGAGGAACCACTGAGAGACCCACCTAGAACAGTGTAATTAAATCCATTAGCATTGAAGCACCACCCAGGGCAGGAAGGAAATGCCCATGAGCTCATATTGCGATGCTGTGGTTTGAAGAAATAAATGGGGAGAAGAGGCCGGTCTCCTTTGCAGAAATATCCTTCGTGCAGAGTCTGCAGGTACCCGAGCCTCAGGGAGGTCAAGTGCACTTCAGTGAGTGTGGACTGCACAGTGACACTGTCCAGGGCACACAGGGGTGCCAGATGAGGGGGCAGCACTGTTCGACAGAGACACGGGCGACCGCACATGACCCCGGCACGTGCCCCTAGCGCTGAGCAAGGCAGAGCACGCACCCCACTGCGGCAGGGCGGAAGGGCCCCTCACCCCCGAGGACTCCCTCTCAGAGCCCGGACACATCAGACAACAAGGGGAAGGCAGGCCAGTCCCCATACAGGGACATTCCATACAACATAAAACCCTTCACGCTGTCAACGTCATTGAAAGCAAGTCAGCGTTTGAGCAACTGCCACGACCCAGAGGAGGCTAAGGAGATACAGTGACCGAATGTGACAGTGACCCGGACGAGCCCCTGGCCTGGAAAGGTAACGAGGCAGTCACGTGGGAAGTGCAGACACCCCATGAGGACACGAGTCCTCACTGCCGTCCATGTGCGTGGGACAGGGGGTGGCCAGTGCTCGGGGGGACATGTGTCAGCTGCATCTCGGGCACAATGGGGAGACCCGCGGCTGGAGAGGAACATAGGCAAAGGGACATCAGTGAGGTCAGAGGTAAGAGGGGAGGGGACGGTGGGCCTGCGATTCAGGGGCCATTTCAAGGCCCGGACTTCACTGACTGGCCCGGCAGTCGCTGTGCGCCACGGCTGTGGTGTTTGGGCCAAACGGAGAGGGTGAAAGGGGGTGAGGGTGGGCACAGAGGCAGCAGTCACGGCCTCCAGGGGGGCGCGGACGTGTGAGCAGTGGGGGCGGTGAGAAATGGCTGACTCTGACACATTGTGAGTGCAGAGCAAGCAGATAGTCTGATGAGTTGCTCCGCGTGAGGAAAGGAGCTGTCACAGAATGGCTAAGTTTGGGGACATCTGTAAGGAGAACGTTGTCCTCAGCTGTGAGGCAGTTGGAGAAGCTTTGGGGTAAAGATTGGAGGCTCAGATTTGGCTTGTTCAGCTTGAGATAGATCAGCATCTAAGTTGGAGGCACTGAGTCAGCAGAGAGGAAAAGAAACGTGAAACTCAGCAGTGAGACCCAGGCTGCAGAAGTGACTGTGTGCGTGTTAAGGTGCGGGTGGTGTTTGGTGTCACTGCTCTGGGGAGGTCACAAAGGCAAATAAAAAGAGAGAAATTTAAAAAGGGATTATTGGGACGGTCCACCGTTAGAGAACAGAAACAGATTCAGAAAGAGCTATCACGGAGTCGAGAGAAGACAAAGACCGAGATGAATGAAGAGAGGGGAAGAGGGTAGAGAGATCGATCGATTGACTGATGGAGAATAAAATGCCCAGAGAAGAAAGCATTTTGGGGGGGGGGGCGCTCCCCTGTGGCAAAGGCTGCGGCTGGATCGGTAAGGGACCTGGGAGGTGACCCATCACAGCTGTTCCACGTGAACTGCCCTTCTCCAAACCTCCACCTGTAAAACAGGGCTCAGAGCGCCAGCTCCCCCCACCCAAGAGGACACTCGGGGGGCTCAGGGGAGGTGGCATGCCCCGCGCTCTCTGCATGCACTGAAGCCGCCCCCCACCCCCAGCGGGACCAGAGCACAGAGCTTCTCAAACTCCCTGTGCTTTCACTTCCTGACAGCGCGGCCGGGTGAGAGGCCTCTACCTCTCCAAGTTTCCAGAATGAAAAGCAGGGAAGCTTATCCAACGCACTGCAGAGGCTCGCTGTGAGGATTAAGTGAAATGATCCATCTAAAGTGTTCAGCCTAACGCCCGGTGCAGGAATGCAGGGAACAACCGGCTCGCCCCGCGTGGAATCCTGGGAAGAGCTACCCGGTGGGCGCCCCTTCCTGCCGGGCCCCCAGCCGCCTGCATTTCTGACCTGCAGAACCCCACTTTCAAGCTCAGCTGACTGATTACTGGAGAAAACACACTTTTAATGTTAAAATCTGTAAGAATTTCAGTTTCCCTCAGCTAAACTGAGCTACGAATATTCTTTCTTTTTAGTCCTCACCTGAGGACACGTTCTTACTGGTTTGAGATCTAGAGGAGACGGAGAGACAGATGGGTTGCCTCCCGCCCACACCCGGCTGGGGATTGAACCGCCACCTGGGCGGGTGCCTGGGCCGGAGGTCAAATTCACTGCCTTTTGCTGCCCAGGATGACGCTCTAACAGGCTGAGCTGCCCGGTGGGGGCAAGCTTTGTCACACTCTCCAGCAGAGAGGCGCCACCTTGTTTCTGAAAGGGTCACACCCCGGACGGCGCCAGAGCTCGCCCGTGCGGCGGCTGCCCCACTGGCACGTGCTCCACAGACACACACGACCGCAGGCAGCCGCGGCATCCACCGCCAGGCCCGTCACATCGGGAGGCAACGTGTGTGGAGTAAGTAGAGCCCAAATAGCGGGTCCTCTCGTGGGAAGGAGCGCCAGCAGGGCCTGTCCCCAGGACTGGAGTGTGGGCAAAACCGGCCCTTCCCGGTCTGCATCCGCAATCACTGCTGACCCTTCTCTGTGCCGCTCCCTCCCCAGGCGACAGAGCGGCAGACAGACCTGTCCCTACCCTCACCCACCACCCTCCCTGAGCAGGGCCCCACCCAGCCGTGTGAGGCCTTCGTGCGTGGTGTGATGGGCCCACCACTCCGTCACGCAGAGCAGCACAGCCAACCACAGGGGAGCCATGGTGTCCTGTGTCACACCCTCGCTGTCCAGTCCCGGTGGTGAGATGCAGACAGCCGGCCATGGTCCTCAGTGGAACAGGCCACCGGCACCTGCGAGGCTCAGTCCCACGGCAGAGAGGGAACAGCCTCTTCTCCGGCTGCCCACGGTCACTGGTGAAAATGCGTTTCGGTCACAGGGGTGGTCACGCAACCCGTCCCCATTCCTTGCGACTCGACACAGAAACCACATCCAGAAAAGTTCAAATTTCTTCTTCCTTTTTTTTTCCAGACAGGATTTCTCCCATCCGAGAAGCATGTCCTCGAGACAAGAGAAGTATCACTGGCCAGCGCACTCATCTCTCAGAAAGACTCACCTCCACCTCCCTCTGCCTGGAGCAGTCTCTTCCGTAAGTGGAACCGGAAAAGCAAAGTGCTTTCTGNAGCCCCGGCATCCACCGCCAGGCCCGTCGCATCGGGAGGCAACGTGTGCGGAGTAAGTAGAGCCCAAATAGCGGGTCCTCTCGTGGTGTCCCCAGGACTGGAGTGTGGGCAAAACCGGCCCTTCCGGGTCTGTATCCGCAATCACTGCTGACCCTTCTCTGTGCCACTCCCTCCCCAGGCGACAGAGAGGCAGACAGACCTGTCCCTACCCTCACCCACCACCCTCCCTGAGCAGGGCCCCACCCAGCCGTGTGAGGCCTTCGTGCGTGGTGTGGCGGGCCCACCACTCCGTCACGCAGAGCAGCACAGCGGACCACAGGGGAGCCATGGTGTCCTGTGTCCCGCCCTCGCTGTCCAGTCCCGGTGGTGAGATGCAGACAGCCGGCCATGGTCCTCAGTGGAACAGGCCACCGGCACCTGCGAGGCTCAGTCCCACGGCAGAGAGGGAACAGCCTCTTCTCTGGCTGCCCACGGTCACTGGTGAAAATGCGTTTCGGTCACAGGGGTGGTCACGCAACCCGTCCCCGTTCCTTGCGACTCGACACAGAAACCACATCCAGAAAAGTTCAAATTTCTTCTTCCTTTTTTTTTCCAGACAGGATTTCTCCCGTCCGAGAAGCATGTCCTCGAGACAAGAGGAGTATCACTGGCCAGCGCACTCATCTCGCAGAAAGACTCACCTCCACCTCCCTCTGCCTGGAGCAGTCTCTTCCGTAAGTGGAACCGGAAAAGCAAAGTGCTTTTTGACCTGTGCTCCCGGCTCTCAGACCAACACTGCCGCCCGGCGATGGCAGAACGCCGTGAAAACGGGTTTCCCCACTTCCTAAGGCATCTCCTTTCCCACGAGAATGTGTGTCGGTACTCGTGGCTGGTAAACAGACGAGCAAAACCACTAAGATGGCTTCGCACTGGTACCTCCAGCGTAACTCAGTGTTCCGAAGAGCGTTCCCTTCCACGAGCCCTGTCCATGGACGTGACACCCTTGAACCGCCGCCCTCATCGTCCTCACGCCATTCTGGGGTCAGTGTGCAATGCCCAGAGCACTTTACCAGGACTCCATCTATCCACTTCCACGTATTTGCCACAATGACTGTTTTGATTGTTGGAAAGTGTTGGCCAGGTCACTTTTGTTCTTTTTGTCTAATGCCATAATAAGTTCACTTTCTATCCGCCTACTCTCCACCATGCTTTCACCGGGCGCACGTGTTCTCGGCTGGTTTTCTGTGCTCTGTTCAGACAGCCTCATTACTTCTGGGCCCAACCATCCCCCCACCTCGCTCCCCAGCTCCGTTCTGGGATGTGTTTGTCCGGAGTCCTCCGCTGGTTCCTCCTGGTTCCTCCCGCCTCTGGCTACAGGGAAACTTTTTTCTGATGGTCCACCTGTGTGCCGGCAGGTGTACAGATGGCCGTCACAGGCCAAGGCGCAGCCGCGCTGGTGCAAATTGGCACGCTCCCGGGATGCAGGCGGCTTCTCCAAATCACGGTTCTGCGCCTCCTTCTGCTGCCGGGAGCCAGGGAGACCCAGAGAACTCACGTCAGCCAATGTGGATACTCTGTCAAAAACACGGTGCCCCAAAATGAATGTTTTAAGTGGTCATGGCTAATGTGTGATATTTTTCTCCTCCTTCTTCATTTTAAACTATTGATTTGACTGCCTATGGCAATAATTTCCCATCTTACAAATGTTTATGGATGAATACCCAAGCTTTAAAGGAGTCCAAGGAAGTCCTGTAAATACAGAATTTGGTATAAATATTTCAGGCAGAGAGAGACTCAGCTTTGGTGTGTAGATTTTGGGCTCACATTTTGCTGTTTAAATCTTTTTTTGTTACTCTAACATTCTCCCTCATATTATTGATATTTCAGAGTATTAATTATTTTTTCTGGAGACACGAAGAATCACTGAATGGCTGCTGTTATGTCTGGTCTGCATGCTCCCGTCATTCCTGGTTTAACTCCTTTAGTTAGATTCGAAAGAAAAAACTGACCTGAACACAATCACTGTCCCTTATGCCGTATCAAAAGTTCAACAAAAATTTCTTTTAAGAAAAAGAAAAATTTCTTTTTAAGAAAAGAAAACTTGCGTAACTACCGCGTTCTCACTCTGCCCCTATTCCGCACTGCGTCACGAAGACGTGTTTTTACTGCGTGACTAGCTTCACTCCCAGGCACAAAGAAACAACTAGTCTTGTCCAGAAGGTGTAGAGATCCTTCTACGTTTACCAACGATACTGGAATTGCAATAAATTATTCCCGACGTTGCCCATGAGCATCGATAGTGTCGCGCTCAGACCGTTGCATCTTCCGAATCGCTGGGCCCCAGGATGCCCACTCAGCCCGCGTGCGGCTCCTTTGAAGGCGGGTCCCTACACGGTTCCCCTTGGCAGCAGGGGTGAGGGGCAGGTCTGTACTGGGGCATCTGAGCCGCACGCGAGTTCTCTTCTCCACAACATTGGCTTCCACGCGGCCTTCACAGAACAAGGAAGAACGACAGTGTAAGCCGATCGAATCTGGACAGACCGCCGTTGAAATTCCAGCTCTGCTGCCGCTGGCAGTGGCCCCGTCAAAGCCGCAACCCGTCCCATTCACGCAACAGGTCGTGCGGCCACGCGAGGACAGTCCAGGCAGAGTGCCGTGCACCTGGTGCGGGTGTGCTGGATGCTCAGTGGGTGCTGAGTATTAGTATTATTATTACCATTATTATTATTGTTTGGGTGGCCCTGGCTGTGTTCTCGGGGACAATGCGTTGGGAAGCCCATGGCATAAACAGCAGATGTGTTTATCTCCTGGGGGTACAGCGTAAAGATGTGAGGTGTTTGGAATGCGCACATGACTTTGGAGAGGAACCCTGTTCAGAGCGGAGGAGACTTGGTGGTTTCTGCATCCCCCCGGGTCTGGTTAGTCCAGAGCCCTGAGGAGGGGTAGGGATTTTCGCCCTTCCCATTACCCCTCCTCCAACCCCCTTTCTCCTTTATTTTTATTCTTAGAACGTCCTACGGCAGAAAGGCCTCCTCCCTTTGGACCTTGCCCTCTGGCTCCGCTAAGCAACTCTGGGTCAAGGTCACGATGGCCATAAACAGCGAAATCATCCCGACAAAACGCTGGAAACGGCTGCTCTGTCTCCCCCCTTCCTGTTTTCCCTGCTCTATAGAACGTGACTTCCTGTCAGTCCGGCATCTCGGTACCTCTCTGCCGAGTGCGTTCAGGTCTCACAGACACGGGCGCGGCACCGCGCAGCTCTCCAAGGAGAACCGCAGCCAGCCGCCTACCCTCACCCTCCTTCCCCCTTTCTCGTCCCCCGCTCAAATCTCATTCCCACCACAAACTCAGCGGTCCAACTGCTGATCTCATGCCCCAACCTTTATAGTTACCTATTACGTTTTTTCATCACGGCACTCAGTCATTTAAAATGCTTTTCTAGTATTTGATTCTTCCATGTGCTGTGCTGCAATAAACTAGTAAATCCACAAATGACGTTACCACCTAAACACCCAGCCCACTTGAAGCCCGTGCCCTCTGTAGTCAGAAAGCAGGAAAGCGGGTGTTGAAAAGGCGGGCGGGGAAAAGAACGGACGGAAACGCTATCTGAAAAAGCCGTGGGAACTGGAGGAGGCACGCACTGGACGCAGCCTCTGCTTGCTCCTGCTGATGGCACCGAGCACGCCCGGAGACCCCTGCAGGGACAGCTGTCGGTCGGTGGCACCTGGCACAATGACCTGGCCTATGTGGG
This sequence comes from Sturnira hondurensis, assembly GCF_014824575.4. NCBI lineage: Eukaryota > Metazoa > Chordata > Mammalia > Chiroptera > Phyllostomidae > Sturnira > Sturnira hondurensis. The sequence goes on from NW_028079127.1 coordinate 16,498,740, forward strand.
TCTACCTCACTTTTAGGAAATCATTTTAAAACACTTTCAAATGGTTTTTGAGGCCCTCAGAGCCCACACATCCTGGGATATTTTTTATCTAGTTTACAGGCCCATGAACTTGTACCCGGAAAGATGGACATCGCACTATCAAAGGAATCTACGTCTGTCCTCCACCTTCACACGAAAGTGCATCTGAACATGCAGAATAAGGTCAAGTCTCGGACATTTAAACACATGGTGTTTGCGGTGACATACTCACCAGTGAGTTCCATCAGCTGTAAAAATAGTGAGAGAAGATACAAAGTTCCAAATTAAAACCTATTTTCCTGTTATGAAATGCTCACATTGGAATGTTAATATAATTAACCCAAGTCCACACAGGCAGCCTCCCCAGTGCAGACAGCACGCACTGATGCTGGGTGGGTTTCCAGGGCCGAGTGGGCGCAGGACTGGAAGTGACGTGGGAGTCGTCACCAGGGCCACTTCATCGAATACTGACAGGCCTCCGCTCTCACGAGCTGGTGTAGACACAGCACCTGTGTCCCTGCTCTCCCCGGGGGCACACACAGTAACCTGTGCGTCTAGTAACGAAAACACGCAGTCACAGGCCTTTGTGCATGAGTTGACTTTCCAATTCTCCCACGAAGACCCTTGCACAGCTTAGTTCCCTGGAAGATGCCGTGTGCGCTCTCGTGCTGAGCCGCTGTTTCTACACGTAGGTTTGTAGGACAAAGGCCCTGGGCAATGACTTCCCACCTCGCAGTCTTTGTCGAAGGAGAGGACAGCTCTGAAGCTCTCTCTCCCTCTAGCAGGTCACTGTTGGAAGGGACAAGAGCAGCGGTCTAGTTCTCAGGGGTTCAGGCGTTACAAACAGCAACAGCCATACCACGGCTTCCCCACCACCCTCTCAAAGTGGCATCTTGCTCCCCAGAGTAAGTGTTGACGATGCCAAGCCTGAGATGAAGGAAAGCAAAGCAGCAGGATCACCCAAGTGAACAGACCCCCCCAGGCGCACTGGCCTCATCGTCTGCCTCAGGGAGTTTGGAAGGATGTCGGCACGGCCACCAAAGAGAAGAGGCCCAGGGCCGGATGTGACAGACAGAAGAAGTGACTGTGACTGCAGAAGGAGCAGCAGGTACGTAGGAAGAAAACCAAATGATTCCCAACGTAAGCGAGAGACGTAGTAGAAATCAATGGGCCATTGGAAAGTGGGAGGCGCCGAGAGCAAAAGGCTCAGAGACCTGGGGCCGTCACCACCAGCCCCATGCGAGGCCGAGGAAGCCGCTCTGCCACAGATCTCCCGTTAATTTTACCGCAGGTCAGTTGTAAACACCCAGTTAAGTTTCTTCGGATGGAAATCAAATATTTCTATTTTGCACCTTGCACATGGTATAAAGGAATCATTTCAGTGACGGGCAATTAAGAAAGTGGGGTGGGTGGCCTGCCCTCCCAAATCGCCCGGGGCCCTTAGGGTGTGTTCACAGGAACGGTTGGGGCCGGCACCGCACAGTGCGCGGCGAGCGAGGCCGCAGTGGCCCTGCCTTCGCCGTCTGTTTCCCTCCCCCACCCCCCAGGGACCAGCAGCCTCCTGCCACCCAGAATTTGGTGTGAAATCCCCTTGCTTCAGTTGAAGTCCACGTGCCTGGTGTGAACGGCCCTCTGCACCCAAACTTGGCAGTGGCACTCAAACAGTTTCATGTTACCCCTCCCCACGGCCAATGACATGATTCGTTCCCAAGCTGATTTTTAAGCAGCGACTATCAGCTAGGCAAACATGGAGGCCTGGGCACAGCACAGGACGCCCCGTCGCACGTTCTGAAGGGGCTGCAGGGTGGCAGGAGCCTGCCTGCCCTGGGCCCAGACGGTGAGCGAATAACTCTATCGCACACCAGGTGCGGGTCCTACTGGGTGGGACCAGGAGGTGGCGAGGGGCGAAGAAACACAGGGGTGAGGTCAGGTCCTCCGATGCACAATGGATCCCACCGGAGAGGGAACCTGGAGGAAAAGAGGGACAAGCCAGGGGCTACGTGGAAGACGAGCACTTAGACCCAAGGGCATGACAACGTCAGGGTTTTGAATGTCCTGGAGACACCAGGACCGCAGACAGTGGAGGGGGCGGGGAGGCGGTGAAGGCGGTTCACCAGGAGATGTTCGGACTTCTGAGCGAAGCCACCACGGGGTTTGGGGTGAAATAACAGAGAACTCTCTCCTGCCAGAGGGAAGGCAATGGCGTGCAGGGGAACCGGGGTAGAAGCAGGAACACGCGTTGGCAGGCACCACAGCGATCCAGACCAGAGGTGGCCGTGGCTGGCTCCAGGCATTAGCAGTGGAGTTGGTTAGAGGCAGTCGGGTTTGGCTTATATTCTAAAGGAAAATCCAGTGCTGTGTGTGTGTGTGTGTGTGTGTGTGTGTGTGTGTGTGTTTGCTTGTTGTTGTTAGAAAGAAATTGGGGAATTAAAGATATCTCCAGGTGTTGTTTTCTGTGAACAGGTGGAGACCGGCACTCACGACGCCTTGAATTGGGAAGTATTGAATACTATGGGGTCAAGGAACACATTAAGCAGGGGTTGGTAGGGGGAGAGAATCGTGCCTTCTGGCTCATCCTTGGACCTCGTCTGCCATCACTCTCTGCTTATTTTGCTCCAACAAAATAATCTTTCCTGCTGTTACTTGAATGCAATGAGCTTTTACTCTCCTCAGAGTCTTTCATTTGTTGAGTCTGGAGAAAATGATGCCCAGAGGGGCTGTCAGACACCCAGGTGCAGTCACTGCAGGGGAGCCTGGACCCAGCAGGTGGGTTCGGGGTGGAGGTCCGACAGCAGGCGCACATTTAAGGGGATGCAAACACGAGGAGGAGACCCTCGAGGAGCAATGTGTTACATGAGGGTGGAGGCGGAGCAGTGACCAGGAGGCCAACAGTTTCAAGAGGGAAGGGGTGAGAAGGGTGTCAAGTTCTCCTACCAGGTCCAGAAGGGAAGGGCGAGAACCGGCCATGAACTTGGTGGCTGCTTCAGTGCCCTGGTACATTGTTTAGGCTGATGCAACTCTGCTCCATTGCCTGAGCCTCGGGCAAACGTTACCTTGCCCCTCCAGTCTTCCCTGTACCCCAAATCTTTGTTTCCATCCTCAGCCTCAAAATAAGAGGCTGGCATTTTTGAAATAATGACTTGGATATGTTTTCCCTTAAAAAACATATTACTACTAGAACACAGAAAATGTCTGTACATTTTAGGGGTTCCGCAAACAAAATTTTAGATAAAATGAGAAATAAAGGAGGAAAGGAGGGAGAGGAGGAAGGGGAAGAGATTTCTAGAGTGAAATGTTTTTCAAGATCCTTTATTCTCGCTAAGATATTGCTAAGTGACGGACTGATATGTGAGGTCAATTTCAAGGGAGACATTAACGCCCAATAATGGTTTTGTTGTATTATCTTTTTCTAACCAAGAGAATACGGCTTCCGCTTCCCGTGGGGAATTCCCAGAAATAGGACTTTTTTCACACTAAATACGTGACCTTGTAGCTCTTGAGTAACCGCGAAGACCTCCCTTTGCCCCGTGTGTCGTTCAGGAGGGCGCCAGGCACCCGTCTGTGCACACGCCGCCGGCTCTCCTTGCAGAACCACGGCCTTGTGCCTGGTGGAATTTTTCCGGCCCTGCTCCAAACAGCTGCCTGCCGCAACTCAGACGTGGCTGGCAAAACCCCACAGAATGAGAGTGAGAGGACGTGTCATCAGGGCACTGAACTTGGCAGTCACACAAAGCCAAGTGCAGCTCTTCATGACCTCCTTAAACAGATGAGAATAAATAACAGTGTCCTGACATTTGAAAGCCAGTTCAGGAAGACCCATTCTGACCCAAACTAAATCAGCTGCATCTCACCATGTCGGCTGAGTATTTTAAACACTAAATTCAGATGTGTCACAAACAGCTTTGCTCCTTTTCAGCAAAAGTGGGAACTGAACTCAAAATGACATTTGTCACTGTGCCAAGTCACTTGTCGAAAAGTCCCTTATCATCACAGAACCTCTAACATGAAACACAAGGTATTTTTTAGGTCTTTTCCCACTCACAGCCTAAGCCGGCCCTCCATACAGCTTCAGAGAGGGCTGTCTGCCCAAACCGGCAGTTACTCCCACGCAGTCGTGGCTCCCACAGCGCAGGATCCCGCCCAGAGCACGGAAGCTCGGGCAAGGCAGGTGACACGGAGCACCCGGGAGTGTGAGTCCCAACCAGCAGGGGACACCTGGCTACCAACTGCTCTAGGGACGTAAATGACCGACGTGGGGGGTGGGCAGGAAGGCAGGGACTGGCAGGAGATCCAAACGGCGGCCTAGAGCACAGGAGACGTGCTCGGATGTGGGAGACGGGCAAGAATGAGTCCGTTGTTGTGAGTGGACAGGCCCCCTAGTGGCCTCTAAGGTGGCGGCTGGGGCACCGAGAGGGCAGGGGGGTCTCCCCTCAGCTGCCGCCTCGGGAGGGCGGCCCGAGAGTCTCCGTGAGGAACACCCAGCACACGGCTGGGCTCGTGAGTGGGAACCACCATGCTGGTGAGCAAAGTGTGTCGCTGCGGTGTCACACAACAGCTGCTGGCCTCGCTGGGCGCGCCCTGTGACAGAGAGCTCCTCCCGAGGTCGGGGGGTGGGCTCTCCAGGGCTTGCTCTTCGGAGAGACAAGTGGTGACGCTGAGTAGACGGGACGGAGGTGGCAGGTGGGCAGTGGAAGCGGGGACGGGGCTGGGCGGCAACTCAGTTAAGACACAGGAACAGCGCAAAAATGGAGCTCGGGGCAGAGGACATTATTTTTAGAAACTATAAATATAATGAATGAATCCTATCAGAGCTCTGTTCCAGGGACACTTGACAAGGTCACAATGTGTCCGGCTACTAGATTTTCTCGGAGAAAAATTGAACGTTTTCCAAAAAACCCTTTGACGCCTGTAGGCCTCCAGAACAGTGGTTTTAAATGTTTTCCTTTCACCTTTTTAGGAAGAGCCAACGTCCGAGGACAAACACAGGTGGCAGAGAACCACCCCCATTCCACGAATTTCTGCTTCCAGGGAGAACGAAAAGCGAGCCGCAGTGGAGCGGAAATGGCACCGAGGTGGTGGCGGCAGCACGGAGGACGGAAAGCGGACGGCGACCAGAGGTTGAGTGGCGACTCATCGCAGGGGAAGGGGCAGGGGTCCCACACAGCCACGGTGGGGAGGCGGCTCAGGGACCCCCGAGAGCTCCGACTGCGGCCCGAGCTGCAGTCTGCACGCAGGTGGCCACGGGACCTCTAAGGGACACAGAAGTCAGGCCTCCGGGAATNCGAGGACAAACACAGGTGGCAGAGAACCACCCCCATTCCACGAATTTCCGCTTCCAGGGAGAACGAAAAGCGAGCCGCAGTGGAGCGGAAATGGCACCAAGGCGGTGGCAGCACGGAGGACGGAAAGTGGACGGCGACCAGAGGTTGAGTGGCGACTCATCGCAGGGGAAGGGGCAGGGGTCCCACACAGCCACGGTGGGGAGGCGGCTCAGGGACCCCCGAGAGCTCCGACTGCGGCCCGAGCTGCAGTCTGCACGCAGGTGGCCACGGGACCTCTAAGGGACACAGAAGTCAGGCCTCCGGGAATCCCAGGGACGCCTTCGCGGTGAGGAACCACAGCGGGTGGTAATTCTATCACTTGTCGAGAGATTGTTGTATTTCAGGCTCTGGACTCCAAGTATCATCTACTTAATATTTCACTCAACCCTCACCAAACTCCCCAGAGCTACACGCTGTTTCCTTCCCGTGGCGCAGAAGAGGGGGCGGAGACGGAGGTGTGACATGCCCTTTCCAGCATCAGGAACGGCTCCGGGTGGTGGGGCCTTTATTCCAACCCGGAGGCCTCCTCTCTGTGTGTTCTGTTTTCACTCCTGTGGACTTGCTCCCAGGATGGGCTTTTTCCTGTTGGCCTAGACGCCAGTGGGGGTGGGGAGTCTGGCCTCTGCTGTCCCTACTTGGGGAAGCGTGGCTTTAAAGATTGGCACCTGCCATTCGGTGGCCTTGAGTTCCTGCCCCAGTTCCCACCTTGGCCACCCAGGGAGTCCTCGGTGAACTTTATCGGGTGAAAGTGACCTCTGCTTCATTTTTATTGGAGACGCAGACGGATTCTCGGTGACGCACATTGAATTTCCAAACCTGCTCCCTTCCGAGGCTGTTTTCTAGGGTGCGAGGCCAGACTGGAAAAATGTGACCGTGGCTTCCCTGTCATCGGCAGCTTCCCGCAGGCAATCCCGGAGAGCCCTTCCGGAGGACGGCGCGCAGTCAAGGCCATGTCTGCACGACGGTCACCTCCACGGCTTCCAGGGGGAAACAGGGCAGCCCTTTGCTGGTCTCTAGGACGTCAACATTTAGAAGGAGCCTGCTGCTACATTTATCATCCTTCATGGGAAACGCAAAGCTCTTCAGGACACACAATGAACAGACAGCCTCATAAAAGACCCTGCAAATTTAATAAGCTGCACTATCTTTTCCTGATTTCTATTTACTATGCATGCAAATGGGGTTTGGGCAGCTTCTCTTTTCATATTTTATAAGAGGAATTTCAAGAGAAGGGATGACGAACAAGCAGTGTCTCAAGGAATTACATTTCTAATTGATTTCTCGGCCTCTCTTACCACTGTCTTAACGAGAATCAAAACCCCTCCAGATGGTCTGGGGAACGGCCACCTCTGCAGTGAGGCTGAATCGCAGGGGCATGTGACTCAAGCTGCCCCTGGAATGTGTAAGTGTGCACACATTCACGTCTGCACCTGCGTGCACCTTCATGTGTGTGCGTCGATATCTGCGGCTATACTTATGTCTACATCTGTATGCTTTTCCCAAAAAAGCATGTGAGGGCTGTCTCGCCCCTGCATAAACCTATGGTTACTGACTCAATCTCATGCCCCTGAGTCTGTCTGGAAATACTTCCATAATTTCCTGACTTTTAGTCACATTTGGCTCTAGGAAACTTCAATGCTTTTACAGAGAAAAATTTGAGTGCAGCTGACACAAATGCATATTTCTTTCCTCAATATCTCAGCGCAGAACAAGGCATTTCATTTCCTGCTGGGCGTTTCTCTGTGCGCAGACCCAGAGGGTTCGACCAGCCAGATCCTGGAACCTGTCCAACTCATGTTCTCGATTTACCTCACTTCTATTATTTATGCATAAAACCCCGACAGATACTTCTGAGAAAACATGTTCTTTAAATTTCTTAGTGGCTTTGTAAAATTACAAACACCCAAAGTTACTTTTGTTGACTATTTAAATCACATAGATTTTTCAAATTGTCACCTGGGGATGTTTTATCCTTGACGTTAGAGCGGAAGGGTGGGGGGGGGAGACACGGATGTGAGAGAGAAGAAGCCTTAGGCTGCCTCCCACACACGCCCTGACCGGGGACCAGACCTGAAACCTTTCGGGGGGTGGGACGACGCTCCACCCAAGCCGAGCCCCCTGGTCAGGGCTGAGTCATACATATTCTTAACGATATGATGGTACAATAAAAGAAATCAGTAGTCACTTCAAATTTTCCTAAGATTAATTAAATTAAACTTAAAAATAAGGTTCATGATAAAAATTTAACTGATATGCCAGCATTTTTATTATGGCTTCTGGGCTATAAATTATTCTAGTATTTTGACTTTAAATACTAAAATAAAATCTTAAGTTTTACTCTTTATAACATATGGATTTTTCATGTATGTGTGCAGTTTGAGATAAAAAGCTAAGAAATAAATGTCAGGATCATATTAATTAACATGGCTAAAATAATATTTCTATATATGTGTATATATATGAAGATACACAATAGCATTGCTAAAGAAAATCACTCACGATCCCTCTGAAGAAATTTTAGAAATAAAGCTCAGTGTGATGGACAGGATTGGATTAGATTTTCCTTTTTTTTTTTTAAAGATTTTATTTATTTATCTTTAGAGGGGAAGGGAAGGAGAGAGGGAGAGAAACATCAATGTGTGGTTGCCTCTCATGTGTCCCCTGCTGGGACCTGGCCTGCCACCCAGGCATGTGCCCTGACTGGGAATCGAACCTCGATCCTTTGGTTCTCAGGCCCACGTTCAATCCACTGAGCTACACCAGCCAGGGCTGGATTAGATTTTCTGTCAATGTGAATGAGAGACGCAGGGCTGAAGGCCCAGCACATGTTTCGGACATGTGACCACCAGCTCCTCACATAAGTGTTTCTGTTTTGTATACATGTGGTGCTTATATTGACCATGCTGCTTTGGGAAAACAAGCCTCGTGGAAATCCCTGTTGTCGGTGAAGGATCCACCGACAGTTCAGCAGGTGGCAAAACATTACATTCTGTTTAGAAAAATACATGTTTTGCTTGTCCCAGCGTGTCTGTGACTTTCCATCCATTCGAAGTGAGGGACGGCTTCAAACGCACTGGATGGAGCGCTTGCTGGCCCCTCTGCCTTCCGGAGCAGTGCAGACAACGGGTACCTGCCCACTGGGCCCTGGGGGTTCTTCTCAGCGGCAGGAACCAGGAAGCTGAACCTCGGGGAGTCGTGGGATCTGAGGCCCACACGGCCACCCGAGAGCATTCCTCAGGGGCTGGGAGCACTGAAAACACCCGCAAGGCCACACGCCCACCCGCAGACAGCCCTCTGCTCCGACCCGGGTCCGACTCCCAACGCTCAGACCCCAGCAACGCAGTCATCTGTTACCACATTTGAAATGGTGCATTCATGAAATGATGATGTTTGAAATGAAGATAAATCTTGAAGTGGAATTGTGGCAAAGAGCAGATTTCCTGTGTCTGTAATTTCTGAGGCTTCTGCAGTCATGAACAATGACTCCATTCACGAGAGGTCAGCTGGGGCTGGATGAGGCGGAGTCCGGAGCTGTGGGTCCAGAAATAAACGTCCTGCTTGAAATCGCTGGTCAGCACCAGCGCCCAGAGCCTGCCACGGAGAGGCGTGAGCGACAATCCTGTTCGGTAACAAGAATGTCTTGTTCCCGCTATCGCCAAGGGCGCATGAGTCAGGCTCTTTCAGTACAACGAGTTATTTGAGGGCCAGCTTTTTAAAGCTCCACCGCTTTTGGGCCCAAAGAGAAGCATCTCACCCATCTGACGAAACACTCCTGCAAGGCTTCATAATAAACAGATGCTAAAGAAGATTGACGGGAAATAACTCCCACGGGATAAAAGCGTGGAGCCTTACGGATAGGACCGCGCCGAGACAAGTCACTCTCCGTGAGAGAGTGGGCGTTTCCGTACCGCGTAAGCCTCCTTCCTCCGTGAGGATGGAGAACGGATGGAGGAGACCGCAACTGACAGCGAGGGAAGCGGAATCGGAGTGATGGGGCGGCAGTGGAGGCGTGGCCTCTCATTCCCCCGACAACCGGGGTCAGCCTTCCTGACACATGCTCTCTACGGGGTCATGCATCCCGGGTTGGAGGGGCCCCCCGTAAGGTGTCCCCCACTGCTGGTGCTGCTTCCCCAGCGAAGGTGTGAGCTGCCTTTGCTCTGAGGATGCTCGGACCCCGGAGTTTTATCCTTCCCGGTATGATGGGGAAGGGAGCTTGCCAGAGAGAAACGTAGAAAGGTGTTTAAGTTGCTCGCCTTCCTTCCTTCCTTCCTTCCTTCCTTCCTTCCTTCCTTCCTTCCAGAGCTGATAATGTTGAATAAACCCCATCTCTCATTTATTTTTTATTATAATCTAAATCAATGAGACTTTGAAAAAAAGTGGAAACATTTTACTATCCCCACAGGACGTGTTTGCATTTCTGAAGGGCCGTTTTCCTCCCCAGAGCACATTTGGCTCCTGGTTAATTGGCTTGGGCACGAGGCAAGTGTCGAGAGTGTGGTTGCCACTATAAACAGGGACATTTAAAAACGGAAGCTGGGTTCGAAGGTACTTCAGAGGGCAACAAAGATCATCTATTGCATTTATACAAAGAAATCTACCAACTTCACAAGGACGGTCACATGATTTTCAAACTCAGAAACAAGGGGAAATGGCATTAAAAAGGAAATAGGGGACATCTGGTTCCAAAGCCTGATTTTGAAAGAATGCAACTGGTACCTTTCAATTCTCCCGAGTGACCTTGACAGTGCCCCAGGATTTGAGTCGGACAGAAGGCGGCCTGGCACCAGCCAACCTGCACAGGCGGAAAAGGTAAGTGTAGACACTCCTGCTCCGAAGGTCTTCGGACAACGCGGGGTCGGAGGCTGCGCTTCTGCGAAAGCGAGTGCCCGTTGGGAAACCATTCTGAGCCTTCCCTGATGCGCACCTGTGATCATCCCAGAGATGGAGACACCCCCGGGGGTCAGGGGGGCAGCGCGGGGACTCCCGTCTCTATCCAGACTCGGTGGAAGACGACCATTTTACTGGAAGTGAGGACACAGATCCAAGAGTAGATGGTGGTGGTGGTAATGCTTCGAAGACCATGATGTTCCATTTTATACAGGCTTCGTATACAGACTTACCCAGATCTGGTGCTCGCATTGCCCGGTCACGGGCAGTCACGAGGCCCCCGCTTCCAGGGAGAAAATCAGCTCGGAGCGTGTTGCCGTCAGAGGGACACGCTGCAACCGCGCCTTCCGGGCCTTACTCCCCCCTGCACTTGTGTTTTGCTTTTCACTCCTGGTGGGTATGTGTGTGACCTGGGAGCTAAACGTGGTCCCCATCGGTCTCAGCGACGACATTTAGGGAGGTCGGACGAAGGTCCCCCTGGGCTTCCTGGTCATCGGGGGCCGCGTACGTGGCACGGGTTCCCTCCAGCCCCGCGTCTGCTGAGCCTTCGGGCTCAGTCCCACCTCACCTCCTCTCCTCGGTCTCTCGCTCCCACCCCGCGACCCCGCATCGGCCCCGGCAGCTGGAAACTGAAAACTGGAACGCAGACTCGAGTCACTCTTCTTAAAGTCTCTCAGTGACCCCTTCGATGTCTGCCCTTGACGGGTGGTCTTCGCCCGCAAGCTGAAGGCTCCGGATCGTCTGGAGCCTCTTTCCTCCCGGGACCCGGCTCCTTTCTCTTCCTCTCCCAGTTCCTCTTCCTTTACCTGCAACTCAGTTTTCCCATCTCTTCACTTTGCTCTCTTTCACGCCATGGCGTTAATAAAGCCTTACCTTCCACTCCAGTTTACCGCCTGTCTTGCCTGCCCAGTCTTTCTCTCTTTGCTGAAGACACTGTGAATTCCAAGCAAAGCCTTTCCTCCAGGGGCAGAAGCGAGTGTTTGTTGGACGAATGAGCAACTGAAGAAGCCTGTCGCTCTGGCTTCCGTCCAGCATAGCCCGCCCCAAGTGCCCTGGGACGTCATTTGGGCTACGACCCTGGAAGGGGGCTGATGCTTTTCCTTCTATTTTCTCCTAAGTTTCAAATAACAAATTCCTAGTGTTGCTTCCTGGCTAAAATGTCTGCGGTATTTCTGGAAATCACCATGTGGTTCTATCTAGGTTTATTGTTTGTTTATTGGTTTATACATTGTCACGCTTTTCCTGCTCTCCCTGGGGCTCGCCAACTTCATTTCTCATTGTTCTTCTTTCTCAAGCCGCTTACTAATGACCAGGGAACTGGATGCAGCCAATGCACGAGCAGACGCGAAGATATACAGACAGACACAATAAAAACAGACGGTCCAAATGGCCCTCTGTTTAAAATACGGTCCGATTCACTGTGAGCACAAAAATACACTTTGTTTTAAAAAGAATATTTAGGCAATTTTGTTGATAATAGTCAAATCTCCGTAGCTTACGAAGCAGGGATTCCACTTTAAGGATTCGTTCTAGGAATGTGCAGGCTCAGTTGCACAAAGTTGAAAAAAATGGTACTGGTTCCTGAGAATCACGGAAAATGGCGGGATGGTAGAAACACGTCTGTAAGCAGCACCTGTGTTTCCCAGTAGGTGGTGCATCCGTAAGATGAAATGCTGTGCAGTCAGGTGCAGGAAAGCCTCTATCAGATTTCCTTTGCTAGGCCTCGTATCTATTAGAATACAAAGTTGTAATAACCATAAGTTTCAGTTAATGTTCCCAAGGTAGGAAGACATCCTATCTCATAAAAGCACATTAAACACTAATAGTCACAAGAAAAAGTATCCAAAACATAGGGAAATGCAAAGAGCTAAGTGTGAGCCTCTTCCTCGGGCACCATCTTGTGACTCATCCTTGCAATCTGCCGGACGCCCCCAGGCAAGGGGACGCTGCCCGTCAGTCAGGGCCTGAAAACCGGTCGTCCACCAAAAAGTCACGGTGCTCTGTGCGCTGTCTCCTCTCTGGCCGAGAGAAGTTCACTTGACTTGCATTTCAATGGTCTTGTCCTCTTCCTCCCACAGAGCATAGAAATCCCATTTCTCGATATTCTTTTCTTTGAACCTGCCTGGTCACCCTTCCGGCGCCCTGGTTGCTCAGTTGAAGAGGGCCGGCCTTGAGAGAGGCGCAGAGCCGTGGCCACAGCCGGCCCTGCAGATTGCCTCTCCCACAGGCAGAGCTGGAAATGACTCAGTCGACTCCTGTTTGGAAACGAAACAACTCCCATTTGCAACTACGAGCAAAACTTAGGTGTCCACCTCCACAACATGTGGTTAGTTCAGATATGGTGAGACATCAAATATTCACGATCCGAACAGAGTAATCTGAGTGTTAGATAATATTTTCAGTGGAGGATAAAGTGACAAAGGAGTCCTCGCTAGTGCCGACACGGAACAAGAGGCAGGAGGCACTGGTACACAGAAAGGTGCAATTTCAAACAGTATTGCTACTGTGACCTAAATCTGGGGAAGGAGATACGAGAATATGCCTAAAACACACCCCGCGTCACACACAGACACACACGCACACCTGGTCTTGGAAGCGCACAGCTAACGATTCCAGTGGTTATCTGCGGGATCGGGCATGAAATGAAATTTCTTTCTGTGTTACGCTTGTCTGTGAGATAGAGATTCTTTAAGGGGACGAAAGACAAAATACTTAAAATAAACGAGGAATAGATTTTTTTCATACGATTTATATAAAATACGTTTCACGGACAATGGTCTGCCTTCTGCCTCTCTCCCCAGCCTCAGCCTTGCTTCTCCTGCCAGCTGGGCGAGACGCTGCCTCTGAGCGCGGGGCCAGAGCACAGCTTCGGTGAGGACCCTGCCGCGCCGGCAGGCACGGTGTGGCTTTTGCGCGGCTAAAGCACACTGGGACTCGATAAGAGATTCCGTTTTTGAATAACTCAACTTGCATGCCGAATCTTGTTCGATTGTAACATTATTTATTTTGTGTGAGTATTGTATTTGAGCTTTTGCAAGAATTGAAACCAGGTAAACTATTACAGGGTTTATTTTTATCTCTGAAATCAAGTTTAATTTTGTTACTTGCTTCCTATAATGTAGATAACAAACCCATGAGAATAGCTATTAGCTGTCCGACCCTAACGGGGCTCAGGCACTAAAATAACAAAGCCTAAACCCCAACTCTCAGTGACGGCCGGCTTACAGCTGCATTCGTCTACCACACGTTCCTATTATTAGCTCTGCGGTTAATAATTCAGATGAGCAAAGGCGGAGCCCCGTGCCTGAAAACTGCGGGTCGGACGGACAATCGGAGCCCTGGCAAGGCCGCCGTGGAGCGAGAATGGGCCGCGGCCGTTTACCTGCGGTGCGCCTGCGCCTGCTCCGCTGGGAGGAGCTCTCCGCGGTGGCGTCACACTGATTTCTGAGAGAGGCTGAGATTGTGTTCATTTTGCTGTGACACAAAGTGACACAGTGATCCTTAGCAGCTAAGTACACAGTAATTGCCTTTTGCTGTCAGATTTTATGGCCGTTCTGTGTGAGGAGAGAAGACCCCCGAGGAACACAGGAAACCCATGGGCCCCTATCTGGCTTGTTCCTCCAGCAAGCCACACGGACGGACGGACGGACGGACACAGCTGGTGAGGGCTGTGGCACAGCAGCCGCCGCCTACACGTCGCCCTGCGTGGAAGCGTGGGTTCGTGAAAGAGATTCCTGCTACCTGGTTCCTGAAAACCTACTGGGCAGCAGGTGGGAACTGAGGGGCACAGAATTTCTGTTTCTGGGAAAGCCCTGGCTTTGTCTCCTTAATGGGATCCCAGGGCATCTTCATGCTGCCCTTGAACTTGCCCCTCTTCCCACGTTCTCTGTGTCCTCCCCCCAGAGGCAGCGCTCACTGAGCAGGCCGGACTGCCCACCAGCCAGCAGACCCTCGACCGACCCAGCCCCAGTGGACGTGAGCCTGGACCATTTTGTGGTCTCATTCCTGAAACACACAGTTTTTGGTTGACTTTGAAGACCTCCTTGGGACTTGAACACAACAATATGTGTTACTCTGTAATCCGGTCTTCCCTAGACTTTCACTTCAAGGTTCATAGGTTGACCTGTGAACTCTGAAAAAGATATGAGGAAGCCCCAGGCCCTAAGCCTAGTAGGGTGACCTGGAGGGGGACCTCGTTTGGCAATAGGGACTCTGCAGTGTGATCACTTAAGTAAAGATGAGATCAGATTGCGGGGGGTGGGGCCTGTCCAACGTGACAGGTGTCCGAAGCAGACGCACCCAGGAGAAGACGTGTGACAACCGGGCCAGAGGCTTGAGCTTTGCAGCTGCGAGGCAGGAGAGACTAGAGATTGTCCTGACACCATGAGAAGCTAGGAAGTGGCAGGAAAGGGCTTTTTACAGGTTCTAGACGGGGACGGCCTCGTGACACCCTGGTTCCAGACAGCCAGCCTCCAGAACTCTGAGACAACATCCATTGTTTTAAGCCACCGGCTGGTGATGGGTTTTGGCACCTCTGGAAGCTCACGTGGATCGCAAACGCCGATGAGTCGTCACTACATCTAATGCTAGTCATCTACTAATCTGGCTGTTTTGTCACCAAGTGGAATTGTCTGATTCTCCTCTGGCCACCAGAGGAGACTACATCATGGAACAATGACTCGTATCTATTAGCCCTAGAATCTAATCCTTCGTTTGAATCTGGTGGACACCAGCTCTGGGCCAGTCCCCGGGGTACACGGCCTTGGACCAGACTCCTGCCTGTGCCTTCCAGTGCTTAGACCCTCGAAAGACGTGGAGCTGGAGCTGGTCCTGCCCACGGGTCCCCTGCACACTCATGCCTCTCCAGCACGGACTCTGTCTCAGGCTCTGCCAACCGAGAGGAGTGGGCCCAGGCGCCCTCAGGACCAGCTCTCCACCAGCCCTGCTCGCTGGCCCCGCTCTGAGCCACTGATGGGCTGCCCTGATGGGCTGGAGCCCCAGGAGCCGCCAGCAGGAAGGTGCACCTCAATCAGCTTCCCTCCCTCACTTCCCCACTTGCCTACTTGTGCTTCCTGGGGTAACACCCAACACCGGCTACTTAGAGCCACACTCTTGACTCAGGACCTGCTTCTGGGAATACCCAAACTAAAGGGCAAATCCTTTAAAAAGGACCCCAAATGAGTGAATTAAACACTGCCCAACTAATGAGTGCTATATGGGAACGAAAAATAGCCTGCAATAGAAAATGACGGGGAGACTTTTCCCCTTCAGGTGGATGACCAGGNATTGTTTTAAGCCACCGGCTGGTGATGGGTTTTGGCACCTCTGGAAGCTCACATGGATCGCAAACGCCGATGAGTCGTCACTACGTCTAGCGCTAGCCATCTACTAAACTGGCTGTTTTGTCACCGAGTGGAACTGTCTGATTCTCCTCTGGCCACCAGAGGAGACTACATCATGGAACAATGACTCGTATCTATTAGCCCTAGAATCTAATCCTTCGTTTGAATCTGGTGGACACCAGCTCTGGGCCAGTCCCCGGGGTACACGGCCTTGGACGAGACTCCTGCCACTGCCTTCCAGTGCTTAGACCCTCAAAAGACATGGGAGCTGGAGCCGGTCCTGCCCACGGGTCCCCTGCACACTCATGCCTCTCCAGCACGGACTCCGTCTCAGGCTCTGCCAACCGAGAGGAGTGGGCCCAGGCGCCCTCAGGACCAGCTCTCCACCAGCCCTGCTCGCTGGCCCTGCTCTGAGCCACTGATGGGCTGCCCTGATGGGCTGGAGCCCCAGGAGCCGCCAGCAGGAAGGTGCACCTCAATCAGCTTCCCTTCCTCACTTCCCCACTTGCCTACTTGTGCTTCCTGGGGTAACACCCAACACCGGCTACTTAGAGCCACACTCTTGACTCAGGACCTGCTTCTGGGAATACCCAAACTAAAGGGCAAATCCTTTAAAAAGGACCCCAAATGAGTGAATTAAATACTGCCCAACTAATGAGTGCTATATGGGAACGAAAAATAGCCTGCAATAGAAAATGATGGGGAGACTTTTCCCCTTCAGGTGGGTGACCAGGGGAGCTCTGTCCCAGGGGGCGACAGATAAGACCCCCGGGGAGGCAAGAAGCAGCGTCTAAGGAGAAGGGCGGGGCGCTGGTGGGGGGCTCAGAGTGACGGCACTGCAGAGGCCCTCCCACCCTGGGCGTGCTCAGCACCCCTGAGGGCCTGGAAGAACCTGGGGGACTCAGGGGGAGCAGGCCCACAGAGGGGGCCGGCCGTGGGGCCAGGCGGGGCCATGCATGACAGGAAGCACCGTCCTTGTTTTCTTTCTCCCGTGGAATGGGGCGTCATGGAGTTGCTTCTGGCACGAAGGAGCACAGCCTCATTCAGATTTAGGGGTCAGAGGCGGAAGGAGAAATTCGAAGATAGACATCGGTTCCAAGAGAGTCACTGGTCTCTCTGCCCCCAGACGGTGGTGACAAGGCGGGAGGTGGACTCGCTGGGCGTCCTCTCTCACCTGAACACCCCAGGTGGCACTCTGAACAGAGGGATGCTCTCTGGCAGTCTGCGAGGGTCCGTGGGACCCTCTGCCACAGCTTGTTTCCAGTGCTTTCTGAAATCCAGAGTAAAGCTCTGAGCTATAACTGCAACGAAGCCACTCAGTTTTCTGTGGGATGTGGGATTTAAAGGGATGGGGAGAGAAGTTAAAGAGCTGGGGACCGTTTCCAAACGTCTAGGTTCTGTGGTGACCATGGCCTAGGACTGCCGGCATCAACAGGAGAGGAGGAAGGCCAGACGGGGGGGGTGGGGGGGGGGCGGAGGGAGAAGGAACGGGTGACAGAGGACAGATGAGCTAACCAGGTGACTACAGATTTGTCCACACCCCCTGCCACCGCATGCCTCCCACACAGTAGGTGACATGTGCAGTGAGTACAGGTGGGAGCTGGGTCCCCGGGGGCTGAGAACGAGCAGGAGGTGACACACACGCACCGTCAGCATTTACTGGGAGTTTGCCACGGGCCAGGGCTCTGCAGGCACCTTTCCATTCACCATGAAACCCCACGAAATGCCACCAGAATTCCCGAGTCGACGCCAGAACGTCCAGCAGCCTCCCCAGGAAACGGTCCTAGGCAACAGCCACCACAACAGAGCCGGTAACAAGGATTATCTGTGAGGACCCCGAGGAGCAGGTGATAAATTCTGAGTGGCCAGTGGCAGAACGTCGTGCCCGAGAGCATGAACGTGACCCTAGTCCTTCACTTCGGAAAAGGGAAGGCACTTCAGGGACGGGAAGCCACTCGGCAGTGGCAGAAGCAGGATGGACTTGTGTTCAGAGGGCCGTACTCCGCCTCGGCGTTCACCCTGCTACTGCATGGTCCTTGGAGTGATGCGGGCCGGTGTCTGTCTGTGCTGCGGCGGGCTCCCCACATGTGCCTGGGCTTCCCCCCGGCCACACAGCAGGCCAGAGGGGCTACAGGGAGCACTCTCTGGCTGAGGGAGTCGAGAATGAAGGAATGAGTAGAACTAGGGAGCCAGCCGGCCACGTGTTGGGACCGCAGCAGAGTGCCCTAGACCGCGGGTCTGGCTGACCGGAGTGGAGAGCGACACGGTAGGGACGCGAGTCTGCGAGGGGACGATTGAGGAGCGGCCGCTCTGTCTCTGAACTGCTGGCCCAGCTCGGACGGGCAGGTACCCGCGCTTCCCCGTCTCGCAAACATCGCCGCCCTACAGCATTGCCTGCTCTCCCATCCGCAGACCGCCGAGCTTCCTCAGTGCCCGGGATTTACGCGTCAGGGACTCTCGGGCTCATCCATCCGCCTGTGGAGACACGGAGTTGGAGACGACCTCAACGGTAATCCTGTCCCCTGTCCCAGGCTAAGGCTGTTCGTACAGAAGCATTGGATGAGCAGCGAAGCCCACCCGCCGGGGTCAGGAGCCGGGACCCGAGAGCCCATGGCCTGAGCCAGGGCCCCAGGTCTAGCCCTCGGCACCGACCTGGGGGACCATGGGAAGTCCCAGCCTCGTCCTGCTCGCGCTCCGCGTTTCCGAAGTCGGCGTCACTGGATCATTCTCAGTTTTCAATGAATGAGTTTGTCTAAAACGTGCCGGAAAATGGGTCACAATAGCAAGTGCTCAGTAAATGCTGTTAATATGCATGACGAGGGCTTTTCCTAGTACCTGGGGGAAGGGTTTAGTGACACACGAACAGCCAGGTGACTCATTACGCGGTCCAGTCGCCATGTACACTTTCTGAACCTGGACATGGAACGCACCTGAAAGACATTCCAAGCCGAGTGAGGGCTCACTCCGTACCTCTGTCTCAGCGGCTGGGCCCAGCGTGCGTGAGCTCATTGCGAATGCAAGGCACCCTCCAGGCTGCGACATGGGGACATTTTATTTAAAAGAAGCAGAGACTTTTATTTATTGCTCATTGCTCTTCATGGTTCACAGCCTGCCACGATCTGAACCAACATAGCATCTATTATCAGCACGCGTGCCCTGCAAACAGGAAGCGGGAAAGATCCGTATTCCCGTGTCGGAGTCCCCCTTCCCGTCTGGCTCAGACGAGGCATGCTCTGACCTTCGCGGCGGCCTGCAAAAGATCACGGTGTGAAAATAAATTACCGTGTGCATCCCTGAGCGTCTCACTCATAAATTATTTCCCTCGCGTGACGCGCTTTTCCGTGCCCGGGGGATTTGAAGGCTCCCCAGGTGCTACTCGGACAGGACGTTGTCCTCACGAAGCGAGCGTGCCTTTCACAGTTGGCAGATGAGCGCATCCGGGCTCGGGGCGGGGGGGGGCAGGTGGAAATGCAAGCAGAGACCCCCTCGTTCCTCCCTGTTCCTAACACTCATCATTGCGTTTTGACGCGACTTCAGTAAACACTGTTGTCAATGAGTGACCGGGGCAGGGAAGGAAGGGGACACGCCGTGTGAGGAACCCCAGGCAGACATCCAAGGGCTGGACCCCAGTCCCTCCAACAAGGGAGCACATGTGCCCCAGGGCACTGCCTGTCGTGTGTGACCTCTGAGGCAACGGTCCCCAACCAAGGCCGCACATTATAACCACCCAGACCCAAGGCTGAGACGCCGAGGTAGTTACTTCCTTTAAAATTATTTAAAGTGCCCTCCCACCGCGTAACTCTGCCTCACAGCCGGGGTGGCGAGTCGAAGCTCTGACCACCGGTTCTCTCCCACGGGTCGTGGCCTGTGGTCAGTTCCAGCAATGCCGAGAACCGGCGGAGCCTGGGGACTGGCCTGAGAGGGCAGCCCGAGGCAGCCCTCAGGGAGGTCTGAGGCCAGTGACCCTGCTCTCGGGGACGAGAGACCAAGCAGGGGGCCGGGAGGCGCATCTGGCATCTCATGCGAACGAAGTCGCGGAAGTCGCAGGAGATACAGAGGCAGAAGCTTAAAAATGAAAGTGGAGACGTGTTCACAGGGCAAAGAGGGGACGACACACAGAAACCCAGAGATTCGCCGGAACTGAGACATGGAACGAAAACCTCACGAATCTGGGCAGAAAGCACTCTGAAACTGAGTCACTCGTTCTCAGAGTCTGGGCCTCGCAGAACTTCAGCTGGAAGAAAGCTGGAGGCAGGCTTTCCCCCATCCGATTTCTTAAATAGTTTGTCAGCCAAAGTATCCACATACCGATGTGATCGGTTGATCACATCCTAGCCTAAGCACACTCGCCGAATGTTGGCTGTTAAGTCGGCAGCAATGCCCTCAGGGCCCTCAATTAATTCTTACTTGATCAGTTCGAGAACCTGATTGGCAACCGTCCTCCGTAAGGTCACGTCAGATTCCTGAATAACTGGGGGATGAAAACAGGATATTTGTCCCTTGATGTCACCGATGACAAGCCAAACATAAAGAATTTAAACCACAGCTGGCTGTTGGTATTGACAGCTGCCCTGAACTACAGAAACCACCGATGGTGTTAGAAGCTGCGTGAGTAGCAACAGCCACCGACAGGAGTGGTAATGGGGGGGAACCAAAAGAATTTCCAGTGGAAGAGCTCACATTTGTCGAGGTCGAGATCAGCCTTATTAAAAGGAGATGAGAGTGATGGGCAATATAAATATTAATAAACAATGCTACCCCTCCAGTGAGACAGCAGAAAGTCCTTTGCTCTGTGGGGGCTCCTTCCATTTTGCTGAGTCACCGCAGCCGCCGATGGACCCTCCCACGCCCTTCCCAGCGGCACAACCCCTTGCCCCGCCACCACCACTAAGTCTCCGTCCGCTTTCCTGCAGACCGCTGCCCACCAGACTAGGGATGGAGGCCGGCGGGGGGAGGAGGAGCGCAGAGCACGAAACCAGGAGGGTGTGAGCCAGGCTCCACGGCAGCCCCGGCGCTGCCGCACATGCAGGTCTTTGCCCTACAAGCAAAGCCACGCTTTGGTCATAGAAATGGGGGGTAAGGAATGGGGTGCTGTCCAAACAACCGCACAAAACAACACCTAAAACTGGAGGTATCCGTGTCGAGGTGACTGAAGACACTGCACTTGAAGATACTATACTTATCAGTGGCACTTTAAGGGCCACTGAAGGTGAGCGCAAATCTCGGGTCCATTGTTACCCATTCTGTGCACTGGACGCCGATGACCGCCCACCACAGCTGTGCATTGGGGGAAGAACAGTAGGGGAACCGCCGGCTGGGGCGGGAAACTGGGAGAGGGGAACCGCCCGCTGGGGCGGGAAACTGGGAGAGGAACGTAGGAGCTTTCCCAGACATCGGCCTTTTGAAAGGAGAAGTGGAAAATGGTACAGCTTTTGAAAGTGAGCATTTCCTTCTGCCCCGTCTAAAAATTACCCGAGGATATAACACTGTGGAGCCCTACAGAGTAAGAAAGCCCGAATTTGAACCGTCTCCTCCCAGGGGACTCCAGTAGAGATGGAGACAGGTGACTGGGCGGCGGTGAGGCCAACGCCCCGACTGATTCAGGAAGGTCAACCAACCGAGGGCCTCTCCCTCGACTAGATTTACAGGGCAGTCAAAACCCGGACGGACAGGCCTTTCCGAGACAAACAGAAGCAAGGCACAAAAATTACAGGGAATGCAAAAGGGGGCAAACCTGCTTAGAGGAGGGAAGCAGAATCCGGTCCAAACAATACGGCCAGTGACGAAGACAATAGAACCTATCATTTCAGCAGACCCGTAACCTTGGAGAAAATGTTTGACTGTCTGAGGATATAGGTTACAGAAGCGGCTGAAAAATACAAATCACATACATTGATCAATAGTGACTTAAAAAATTAAAGTTCATAGTCACGCGTGCCCCTGGAAATACTGTCAGGTCTAAATATTATCTTCAATATCTTACAAAAAATTTAAATCTCCACGTTACCAAAACAGCTTCAATTATGGATGATGTGACTCTCCCGTTTATTTTACAGAAACAATTAAGAAAAATCTACCAGTAGACAAAACTGAGAAAGGGCGGCAGAACAAACAAAGGTTTAGACCAATGTCGCCAATGAACAGTATGCAAATATCCTAATTAGCACGCCGGCAGATCAGTCCCAGCAGAGCCCGGAACCAGCAGCCGCTGGCACTGTCCTGTCTGAGGCACCTCCGTTCCATGGCGGGAAACACACAGGCTGACGGGCTACAGGAAAAGGTCACAGATGATCAAACGCACGATTATTTTATGTCGAAATGCTGTTTTATAAAACGTCCCAACAAATTCTGACTAAAAAATGAGCAAGCAAAACTCTTAGCGAGCTAGAAATAAAAGGGAACGTCCCTGATTTAATGAATTTTATCGACCAGAAAACTAGAAAAAGCATCACATTTAGCGGTGAAATACTGGAGGCCTTCCTTTAAAATCAGTAAAAAGGAAACATAGTTCTCTCTCAGATTGTTCATCAGCATTGTACTGGGGCCCCTGGTCAATCCACCAAGCCAAGAATAGAAAGATAAAATATATAAATACTAGAAATAAGCAGTAATAAATAAATTGTACAAATGCTCCAAAGGAGGCAAACGATCTATCAGATTCGGAGAGTGGCCACGGGGCCGTGCTCTGTAGCTGCGTTGTGTGCTGGAACACGTAACAGGTGACGAGTCCGCCTCACGATCGCCACAGAACTACAAAATGCATACTGACAACCCTAATAAAAACAAGTGTGAGGTCTAATATGGAGAAAACTGTAACATTTCACTGAGGGGCACAAAAGGAAATTTGCATAGAAGGTGAGCTAAGCCATATTCTGAACGGGATTGCTCCATATTGTAAGGGTAAGAGCAGTCCTCCAAATTAGTCTGTAAATGCACTACAATGTAATAAAAAAAAGCCCCATCAGTATTGTCCATGAAACTCAAAACCACCCTCAGAACTTCATTTAGAAGGAGGAAAATGTCAGAATAACCAGAACATTTGGAAAAGATAAATTGGACAGGAATTGGAGAGATCAGAGGAGTACAGTCAGAGATCTGACTACGTATTTCAGACGTTGTTATAAAAACTGAATAATTAAGCAAACGTGACATTGGCGTGGGAGGGAAGAGCCGTGGCCCCAGAGTAGACCCATGGGAACGGAGGGCGTGAGGGGCGCCCTCTGAGCGGGGACAGGATGCCTGGGCATCGCCAGGCTGGGTCGGCGGCCCCTCGGGAGGGAGGGATGAGGTCCTCACCTCCCGTCATCCACAGAAATAAATGCAGGCGTATACATTTCAAAATGCAAGAGGCAAAATTATGAATAAATTAGAAAATATGCTACCATTACTTAGCATTAGAATAGGAATAAGATAAACACACACTCAAATAACACAAACGTCATAGAAATTAACAAATTTAACTATGTGATATTTAAATTATTCTGCAGTAAAAGTCATTCAACAATATTAAGGACTGCATACACGTAGTTTGGTGGATGTATCCTTGCATTGCATAGTCCTATATGTTAATATTAACAGATGTAATCACACCATGTACTATGTATGTATTTGCATAGGTGCATTTATTTGTATATAAGCAGTGTGTATCTGTGCTATATATGTATATATATGCAAACACACATGCACCAATAAAAATTACATAAAAATCCAAGGGTAACAGGCAAGAGATCCAAATAACTCAGAGTCACAAAAAAAGGAAATAAAAATCTTCATTAAGGCAAGAAAGAGATCATTTCACTAACACTCAGAAAAAAATAACAAATAAAGACAGCAAAGAAAGGCTGCATCCATTGTTTTGCCTACCAAACGGGCACACATTAGCAGCTGGTGCCACCCTCCGCCAAGGACGCAGGGGCGGGTTCCAAGGCGGGGCCCCCGCGGGCAGAGTGTCCGCTGGAACTGCAGGTGTGCGCACTTCCATCCCCCCAATTCCGTGGCCCCGCCTCCACTGGGGTTGCGTGTGGTGAGTGTGAACGTTTTATTTTTATAAAACATATGTGTGTGTGGGCGTGCTTATCTACTGGTATTTATCTCTCTCTATAAATCCGTCTACGACAGGACCCTCCTACAGCCCTCTCAGCGGCTGAGCCTGAAACACATTCTTCACCACATTTTTCTCCGAGAGTTTATCTTCTTGTTCAGTCATTTTACTCACGGACTCTTTTGACCAGAATGTAGTTTTATGAGACGGAGCAGGAATGAATCAGTCTCCTCGCTGGTCTGGCCTCAGTGCCTGAAACGCAGCTGACTCCCGACAGCCCAGCAGGGTTCTTCCCCAACGACAGAACTGCCATGGACACTTACTGATCGCCCGACCGCGCAGGTGGGGGTCATTAGGGCCGCTGACGCTGCGGCGGCGTGACTGCAGTTCCCCGCTGTGTGGCCGAGGTATCTGACAACAGGCGCTCGCACCCTTTAGCAAGTGTCTCCCCAGCAGAACGTGTCCATAGGGCATCCCATGCTCACTGGGCGTCGGCGCGTGTACTAAAGAACATATCTAACCGCTGTCTGTGCCCGACACATGCTTCTTTTCCTGCAAAGAGCCTCTTGGGAAACGTCACAGAAAGGAAACGAATGTTCAAAATTATCAAAAAGTTAGAAAAGTGATGATTTGTCCCGAATAAAAATCCGGGAACTGCTGAGGTGACGAGACCGTTTTGTTCTACATAATATCATAATTCTACTTCTGGAAGGTTTCGGGCGTGAGAGAGCCAATGCCACATTAAGCTCGAACGTGTCATTTTCTCTGCAGAAGAACTGTGCAGATGACAGCTGCGTTATGGTTTTGGACGGACTGAGAGCCAAGAGACAGAGAGAGATTCTGAAAAGATCTGACACATTTTGTGTGATTCCAAGAGGAGATGTTGCACATCTCCCGCTCTCTCCTGTGTGTGTGGACGTCGCTGATCTAAAATGAGCAGGATGTTTTCCGCTCCCATCTGCAATTTGTTCCTGACCGTCCAGAATAAACGCTCCCACGTCCTTCCACATTTATGTCGGCTCTCGTAAAAAGGCCCGTCTCTTAAGCTTCACAAGATTCCAGATTATTACTTTAGGTCCAGGGTAGCACACAGTCTACATTCCAGTTTCTTAGGAAAACTGCTGAATACACAGCATCTAACTGGCTGTAAGTGTGCGAGGCCATGAAGTCGACCTAAGGCCAAATACTCAGAGCAGACGCCAAATACACGCGTTACCCTTTCTCTCATCGAACTTGCCTGGAGGAATCGTGAAACTCTTCTCACTGTTTGTAACTACTTCCTAGAATCCCTTTGTTCCGAAATCTCCAGTATCTTCCTAAAATCTCCCCCAAAAGTCATTTCCTGGGATAAAACACTGACCACGGTGACAAATCTTGCCCTCCTTGTTTATTTCTCAAATAACACTTCAGTACCTATTCATCACTTTTCAAGGGACAGTGTTATATCTTTCCATAAGCAATGCTTTTATTTTTGCTTTCTGAAATAAGTAAATAAATGTGATTTGGTTTCATTCCACTGCCATGACCCTGTAAAACCACCATCTAGAGACTAAGATGATCTAGTCAGAGAGAAAAGGTGGTAACAGTCCACAAACCTGCCTTGCTCGTACTGACGGGAAAGGTCACAGCCATCAGTCTGTGTGCAGTGGCTGTGCACCAGGCACTGTGACGAAAGCGCCGCATTTACCTGGTGTGCACAGCACCCCGGCAGGGTGAGTGCAGCCGAGAACTGGCACCCCCCTTTCCCGGATGAGAAGAACCAGGTGCCTCGAGGTTCGCTGCCTCCGCCGCGGAGCTCTGGTGCAAAGAGCAGGAACGGAGATGCTGCCCCAGAGCCGGTTCCAAGGCTCTGGGGTGGCTGGACTCCCGCCGGCCCCTCTGCCTCCTGACACGGGACGGTCTCTACCGGCACGGACATGCGGTGAGGGCTACCCAGAGGGGCCCTCCGTAAATCACATCCCGGTGCCGGAACAGCCTCGTAAGGCCGTGTTTCGGGGTGAGTTTCCAGACGCCTCGCAGTGATATTTCTTGGTGGGCAAGGAGCTGGGGAAGGGCAATGCATGCTCCAGGCGGGGGTCCCGGAGTTTCAGGCAGGAAACGATTGAGAGACGACTGTTACACTGATCGGTTTTGATGTTTTAAATCCATTTACTACTGCACATCTGACGTGCAAGAGACATTCTACCTGAATCGCGTCTCGGCAGAATATGATAGAAGCTTCCAAATGGAGAAAGCTATCCTTCAGACGGAGGAAAAGGCCATAAGAATCTGTAATGCATTTATTTCTAAATGTTGAGAAAGCATTCCACTGTTAAAAAATCACAGAGTGATGGCAGTGGTACTCGGACGCGGGATCTGACATTTGACTGAATGGGCCATTCATCTCTCCAGCTATTTGTTTGATTTGTCTTTCGCTTTGTTGAAATAACAGGTGCACTGAACTGCCCACAATAGCCGGTGACATGGGCCTTCTGCATCTGCAGCTTCTCACAAGCACCACTTACCACCAGAGGTAAAGGCGCCTAAAAGCAATGGCCACGGGGTGAACATAAAACTCTGGGGAGCAGATAGTCCTGATCCGTGCACCGAAATGTGGCATTCAAAACTGTGCGAAGGGCGCGGCCGCCAGTTCTGTCAACCCAGTGCCGACGGACCGGAGGACACCGTGGGCGTGGCAGCAGGGGCACAGGGACCCTGAGGGCCCGTCCGCCTCCAGTCCCCACGATCGCGTGATTGAACGTTGGTGTCCAGAACAAGAGAGCGAACGCGAGTGTAGACAGGAAGACACCACGAATAACCCGAGACAACCTAGGTGAATAAGGTGCCCCCGAAGTGGGGGTGACGGGCCCTTTCCTCCATAGCTAATTAGAAAGCTCTCGGGGACTGGAACTGAACAACCAGGATTTTTTTGAAATACAGTACCTGAAAGTAACCTGGCAAACAAATGGTTTTGTTCTGTCACTGATATTTTATTTATTGCTATGTTGAGATAATGGAGATCAAAGAATAGTGGACACCCTAAAAACGAAAACAAAACAAGACGTCCTCCTAAGGGAGTTAATAGGGAGTTAACAAACTCGCAACCCTGATCCCACCCTTCAGGGAAAACTGTTTATCCCAGTGAATCTAAATTGAGAGACGGAAGAGGAGACCGGGCCATGGGAAGTCTGAAGTGGTGTCAAAGTCCCACTCGCCTTGGTGGCCAGGCACACCCCCCGCTCCCTCTGAGACCCGCGGGCTCCAGTGTCCACATGCCGTGTCTGTCTGTCTGCCGTAGCGACGTGAGCTCGCGTGTGCCATCGGACGCCACACACGGCCCACTGCACGCAGCGTCCATTCTAACGCCGGCCCCGCCCGACACGCCCCACGACAGCCCAGTGTAACGGGTGCAGGAGCCGGGCTCACACGTCTCGTACCACCCGACAGGGCACGGACTGAGGGCGCTTTGGAAAACCAGGAGGAGAACCATTATCATTCTGACTTCAGAGTCTGTGCTTTTTCCTGTTAGCTGTTAAACTGGATTCTGCATGCTGTGTTGGCAAAGAAAGAACTCTTAATAAAACTGTTTAGTTAAACATTCATTTATATAGACATAGACACACACACGCATTCACACACATTTATTTTTATTTGTAGGTGAGCAAGTCCTGTTTTGTGTGTGTGCATCTTTATATATGTGGGTTTGTGAGTTTTACATATTTATGTATAAAATTTGTAATCATTTTACTATAATTTATATGTAGATTTCTCTGATGATTGCATGTAACACACATTATATTTTTAATTCCAGCTTATTGAGGTATAATTTATACATAACAAGATTCACCCAAAAGATTTTCATTTCGAGGTAGCTGAATTTATCCAATACTCTGTTCAGCTTATGCTCTCCATGTCCTCAGACACCTCGGCCTGTCCCAAAGTCACAGAGGCTTTCTCCTCATTTCCTGGCAGACGTCTCGTTTTATCTCATATTAGATCTACAACACATCTCAGGTTAAGTTTTGTGTTTGGAAATAGGTAAGAACTGAGGTTCGTTTTTTGCATGTTGTTATCCATTTATCACAGCACCGTTCTCCGAAAGGCAACGTTCTCCCTGATAAATTACTTTAGCTACAGTCAAATAAATTACTCATCACTTGAATTTCTTTTTCTAATACATATTTTTTTCCAATTTGAACTTAGGTCTTTTTATTTTTATTTTTCAGTTCGTTCTTCAGTTACAGTTTACACCCAATATTATTCTGCATTAGTTTCAGGTGTGCAGCATTGTGGTCAGACAATTATTTCAGCTCTTTGAACCTGTTTTCAAAATATCGGAAAACGCTTTGCTACTGAAGGACTCAAAATGGAGGCAGTAAAACTGATGACTTCAACCTTTCTCTTCGCCTCTTTGGCTGTTTCCATTGAACCGCTTTCATGGTTGGTCATGACTCGCGGCGGAGTGTGCTGGTTAAAATCAGCAAGACCCTCCTGGCAGCTCTGGGTCCAAGGGGCCCTCGCCCCAGACAGGACGCCCTCACCCCGGACAGGACGGCCTCCACGGAGGAGCCCCACAGGCCCTCACCCTGGGGAAGTGCGGAAACACACACGGGCCTCACGGGCAGGCCTTTGGGACGTGGGAGGAAGAGGTGTACCCGGAGAAAACCCGTACACATGGGGAGAGCACGCCAACCCCATGCTCAGCAGCCCCATGCAAGAATCTACTGCTTGTCTCATGAACATGATAACAGAGTGACATTGGACCCAATGACATTGTCCCAGGACCTGCTGTGTGAGGATGGAATCATGTCAAAAAGACTGAGGGCGGGCCTTCAAGGGAAAAGAAAGCCTGCTCATTTCTCCAGGCCTAAGGGCCGCTGTGGCTGGGGGGGGGAGGGGGTCGGAAGGCAGGGCAGGGGCAAACCGGTCACCTGCGGGAATTAATTGCCGTTAACCTCCTGGGCACTGGCACCTGGACTTGTCATATCATACCACGTAGACAGAGGTTGTGTGTGTCATTTTAAAATGGACTGGAAATGGTGAGAACACCAGGAATATCCGAATGGCGGAGGGTGCAGGAAACACAAGGAGCCGGACACCAGTGACCGTGAACTCCAAGCTTAATGGGCTCACTTGAGTTTCTGTCTCTGTGCCACGGAGGGAGGGTGATCAGGACTAAGAGATAAAGGCAATCCACAAGTTCATAACCAGGGAAATTGTCAGATTATTTAAGGGAGGCGAAATACTAGATTACTGTTTGGTTTTCAGTGGAAGTATCTGGTCCAAGCCCTCTCAAAACACATGGTTTATCATAAGAGAAAATGCATTTTAATTAATAATCAATAGTCCTATGAAAGCTCTAGCCAAACTTCCATGTAATTAAAGGTTGGGGGAATCCGGTATAAATACTTCATATGACGAGTCCATATTGATTTTTAAGAACGTGAAACATTTTTATGTTTAAGTGTAATCCATAGTAATATCCATAAGAGAAATTGTATAGGGAGAAGACAGTTGAAACTTGTATTTATAATAAAGAAGTGATACTTTTATTGACAATTTTTCACAACAGTTATGAATGAACATGCATTTGTACGACATAACACAACATGACCCAACGTACTGCCCCATGAAAACAACACTCAGTAAAACAGCAACAGAAGGGAACTTCCTCAGTCCAAGAAAAGCCATTGCAGACACCGGATGACACCACACTTTGCGGTGGAAGACTGGATGTCACCCACCAGACTGGGGTCACGGCAAGGACCTGTGCTCTCTCCACTGACACTCGAGATGGTGAGGAGCCCTAAATACTGCAGTAAGCAACACACAGACATGAAATGCACCAAAGTATAAGGGAAAAAGTAAAGTTAGTTCTGTTAGCTGATAACACAAACATATGTGTCATCATACAGGACCTCCTTAAAAATACACACACACACACACGCGCCTAAACAGCAGAGTGTGGTAGCAGGGTTGCACAACTCCAGGTCAATATGTGAAATAAATGGTAATTCACAACAGCAAGGGATGATCTGAAAACGGAAGTACGGAAACAGTTCTCTCACTAGGGCATTGTAGAATAAAACACTTAGACATAAGTTAGACAAAAAGCATGAGAAACTTAGGCTCCGGAAACTAGAGAGCGCTACTCACAGAAGTAGCGCTCTCTTCTACTCCTCGAAGACTTCAGGTCGTTTGGATGCCAAAACCCCCAGGCTGATTTAGGTTCAGTGCGAACACTATCAGAATCCCAGGTGACTTCCTCCTAGAAATTAATAAGCTCATTCCAAATTCAGAGAGATTTTCAGGGGGCCCAAAGTAGAGAAAGCAAAATTAGAAACTAAGAACAAAATAGAAGGAGTCGAACTTTCCAAGTTCAAAGCTAACCATGCAGCAGCCTTAATCAAGACAGTGTGGCACTGCCCCTGCAGAGGTATAGGGACCGATGGAATGGAGCGCAGGGGACAGACATACACCTGCACGTCTACGGCCAGCAGACCTTCCGCAGGGCGGCCAAGGCCGTGCAATGGGGAAAGGGTGGGCTTCTCAACACAGGTGCAGGCCAGCTTGACAGCCACCCGCAAAAGAAAGAACCTGGATGTTTACCTCCCACCATATACAAAATTAACTTTAAATGGATCAAAAACGTCAGTGCAAGAGCTGAGAGCGTAAAATAATAGTTCATTTATAAAAGGGGGACAGAATTTGAACTGGCATTTCTCCGAAGAAGAAAGGTGGACAAGCACATGCAGAGATTCTTAGCACCCTTCAGGAGATACCGCTGCATACCCACAGAAATTATCGCAATTGGGAAAATGATAAACAATGAAGGTAGATGAGGATGTGAGGAATTTGGAGTCCTCATGCGGTGCTGGTAAAAAAATGTGATATAATGGGGCTGATTTGGGAGATAGCTAGGAAATTACTCAGAAGTGGCACGCGTAGGTCCCATATGACCCAGCAATTCCACTCCCAGATACGCACCAAAGAAAACTGAAAATGTCCCCCCAAATCTTCCACGTGAATGTTCATAGCAACATTTTTCTGAATAATCAAACAAGTGTGAACTACCCAAATTCCCATCAACGGATGAGTCAGCGAGCAGAGTGCGGTCTATGTCACTCTCCAACCGTGACAAGAAGCCGCGTATTCTCACTCTGCGACACGGATAAATCCCGGAATGTGCTCAGTGAGAGAATTCAGAAGCAAAGGCCACACACGGAATGATGCCAACCATACGCAAGTCTAGAAGGAGCCCACCGACAGAGGAAGAGGAAGATCGGGGGTTGCCAGGGGCCGGACAACGAGGGGCTGGGAGCTGATGGCTCACGGGCGTGGGGGTCCCGTTTAGAGCGATAACAAGGATGCAACGCTGACCGAGGTGACAGGGAATTATTCAACTCTGTGGTTTATTAAAGAAAGCTGGATTACCAGCTTCAATGGTAATTACACTTCAATGGTGTGCGCTTTGTTGTTATAGCTCAATAAAGCTTTTTAAACAGATTTTATTTATTTATTCTTAGACAGAAAGGAAGGGAGGGAGGGGAAGGAGAGGGAGAGAAACTTCAGTGTGTGGTTGCCTCTCATGCGCCCCCTACTGGGGACCTGACTCACAGCCCAGGCATGTGCCCTGACTGGGAATCGAACCAGCAACCTTCTGGTTCACAGACCAGTGCTCAGTCCACTGAGCCATACCAGCCAGGGCTCAATAAAGCTGTTATTTAAAAACGAAGACATAAGGGAGAGAGGAACAGAGTGGCATGAGAGGATGTTTCTAATAAACATAATTGCAAATCTTTTCTTCGTTGTCTGAACTAGTTACCTGTGCAGCAAGGCCTGTAGCAGGTCTCAGGTTCTACGGGCTGGGGCCCACTGACTTAGCTTTGCGACAAACTGAGCTAGAACCCTTATCTGGCAACCATCTTAATAACTCTAGGCAGGAACAGTTTTTATTACAAATTGCCAGATAACTGAAGCATATTTTTGTCTATAAACATAAAAATAATTTCAGTTCCACTTGATCTAACGTCTGTGTTTAATAATTCTTAATAAAACTCTATGAATTAAAGAATTAAATGACGTGACAAAACATGGTTTGGTCAAAAAGAAATCACATTTTAGCTCCCCCAGACATATGCACACATCACGCACACCCAGAAATCCTCCCGTGAGAACACTGGCCCCCTGAGCCTGTGGGTTTGCATTGCCCCCATGCCCGCTATTTGCTGTGAAACTTGCAGACACGTGCACACTTATAAAAAGTTAAATTTAACGGAAGTGGTGTGATTTTGATGGTGTTGGGTTTGGTTCTGTTCTCCTTTCCTCTTCTAATTGCACGTAAGGATGGACCTGGGCTTATCAGCTCTCCAACACTCCTGCTTCTGTACTTCCAGGCAGGACGGGATTGGCAGTCACAAACCATTCTGCATTCGGTGCAAATGCGGTAAACACGGAGCGCCTGCTAAAGAGGGAGGCGAGTGGAGAACGCCCGCACCGCCGCTACCCCCGCGTGCGGGTGGCGGGAGGCGGCGACTGGCTGCTGCTGAGGCCGCCTCAGGTGTTACATCCACAATAATCCAAAGTACTAGAAATTCTGCAAAGACCTTTCCATGCCTCCATTTCCTCTTGTGCTAACAACGTGTGAAAATATCAGCAAACTTTCTAACTGAATCGCATGACAAATTTTTCGTGGCCAATTCATATTTATAGGATGACGCACAGATTTGCGTGGGTCGAATGAGGAAGACTTGCTGAGGAGGCTCTTTCCTTTCCTGTGCCACATGCCACAAAGGCCACGGTTCGTGGTTCTGCGTCAGACCACGGCCGCCACTGCGGTCGGCCTGTCTTTCATTCATTTTCTTTTCGCCCTTTGGCCGTCACCGCCCAGCGGTCTGCCCTGCAGTGTGCTGCCCTGACCTGCTTAAGAAATGGGTGTGACTCCGTAGTCTAAACACACTCTGCCCCGTGGGTCCTCACTTGGCACCATAAATGGAATTAATTGCCGTCATTGAACCCAGCTGTTCACTCACTTATAAAAGCATTTTTGTTTTTTTTCCTAGCTGGGGCCCAGAAAATTGGACAAATCTTGGCTCGGTATTAAAGGCACATTTGGGGCACACCTGCCCACAAAATGCCCATGCAGGAGGAGTGGACTTAGCCCGTGGAAACCTGTGGCGGCCCCCGCCGGCCCACCCGCAGTCAGCCCGGCCATGGCATTCTGGATCCGTGGTAAGTGAGCTCCATCGTGGATGCAAGGAATTAGCCGGGCCGGGAATGCCGACGATTTGGGGGCTCGGCTGTCATTTCATGGAAAGCCATAATGGGCCATTTCCAACGTGATGAGGGACAAGAAGAAGCAATTCGCAGAAAGCTAAAATTGAAACAGGTGACAGGCATGAAAGGCACGGCAAAGACACGAGCCGAAGTTTTGAGAACTGTGCGGTCCTGGTGGCTTTTTCTGATGAAGTTACCTGTATTTATTGTTCCCCATAAATGTCAAAAAGATTCCTCTGTGTCCTGCATTTAAGATGATTTCAGGTGGGTTCCTACTACTTGTAACCCCAAACTATTTGTCCAGAATGGTCAGCAGAATAGCACGAAATTAAAAGTTCCAGGAAGGCCTGTTCAAAAAATGTACACACGTGTCTATTTTCTTTCTCTTTCTTTCTTATTTCAGAAAACTGCAACAGAACGTTCTCATCTCAGTGAGGAAACATCTCCTCTCTTTAGAATTCAAGCAATAACGATTCTGTGGGGGAATGATTATTCTAGGGGCGCTGTACCATGTGAATCAATCTATTGCTTCGGTGGCTCTGCTCCAGAGAACAGGGTGGGCGCGGGGAGCTCAGAATGAACTAATTAATTAGCTTCGAAATCAAATGCATCTCAGGGCTTCGAAATCAAATGCCTCTCAGGGCAGTGACCTCGCGCAGCAGAACGAAGGGAGGCAGTAAGTTCATGCAGTAACCCTGGTTGAAGTAACACCAGGCATGGATGGGGCCGAGTGCCCTCAGTGCTCCTCCGGACAGGCACGTTCAGGCCACAGGAAACCCCTGGCCTGGCAAGGCTGGTCCTAAGGGCCTGGCCGAGAGGAAACGGTCAGTCCCTGACCGAAGGGCAGTCTGCCTCACTGATAATCCAGGAAAACACAGGCCTGGGTTGCAGGCCAGGTCCCCAGTAGGGGGCGTGTGAGAGGCAGCCACACATCGATGCTTCTCTCCCTCTCCGTCTCCCTCCCTTCCCCTCTCTCTAAAAATAAACAAATAAAATCTTTTTAAAAAATACACGTTCTAATGCCATCTCCTATATGAACTACCTCCTGGCACTAAGTTAATCCTCAGAGCAAGAGGCAGCCATCTTCCTCACGTTCGATCACAAAAAATCAGTTAAATAAACGTAAATAGAAAAAGTCTATCATGGAAACACAGGTGAACTCCATGGTACCGAGGACAGAAACGGAGTAAACAGCCGGGAAAGGACGCCCCCCTGTCAGTCACTCCCAGACCGCTGCACGTCGGCCTCGCTGGTCATCCCCTGCACAGACTCAGGCGGAGGTCTGTGTGCAGGGGCACGCTGAGTTCCCTCGGCCAGGACACCTGTGCGCACTCAGGGGTGCAGGTTCCAGCAGGGGACAGGAGGGGCCCCAGCTGCTCCCACAGGGAGAGCTGGGGACAAGGAGGCCTTTCGGAGGGACTCCGAATGTAGGCAAGATCCTGGGTCACTGTGCCCCGTGCCCACCAGGCACGGGGTGCAGTCTGACTCTGGAAGGGCCTCACCTCTGGGAGGCAGGAACCCCCATGCGCTGGTGCCACCGGCTCTGCGGGCAGGAAGACCACGAGGGCCCCGGAGCCAGAGGGGGGCTGGTTGGCAGGCACACCACGGCCTCCCCTACAACCGACCCTCTCTGCTGCTACCAGGTAAATGTGCTTCTGCGCTGGGCTCAACACCCTGGGAGCCAATTGCCAGATTCAGAGCAGGGCCCTCCCCTCAGGGAATGTACCAGAGGACAGTGACAGGGAAATTGCCGCCTCGTGGCCCAGCACCAAGGCCACAGGTGACGGCCTGCCTGATCCTCTGCAACCTCCTGGGCTGCACACCCCCACGCTCTGCCAACGTCCTACTGACCAGGGAGTCTTATCTAGGTGTGACACAGAAGCTCTTCCCTGAGGGTTCGAGGCCCTGTCTGCTGACCGTTAACACAGGTCAGCAGGTGCCAAGAGACACCCAGTGGGGTCACCCACCCAAAGGCCACACTCACCCTCCCAGCGCCAGGCTGTGTCAGAGCAGCCCTGCACCCTCCTGGGGCCGGATGCCAATTGCTTTGGTCCCCACTGCTCCCCAGGTACGCAGAGCCTCCAGGAGCAGACGGCAGACAAAACTGGCCCCTAAGCAGGGGCCCAGCCCTACCCCCCGCAGACGCAGAGGAGCCCCCCGAGCCGGGAGCCTAACACTGGGAGAGAAGGAAAGCAGTTCCCCCGGCCACAAGCTCTCAGACTCGGAAGCCTCACTCCCGGGCCCACAGTGGGAGCATGCATGCACCCAGGGGCACGGCCCCGCCGCAGAACCCCTTGCTCTAACACGGGTCTACTGCTCTGAGAAAACGCTACCCGAGATGCCATGTGGACGTGTGGAACAGTCCCGAAGCCCGCCGATGGCGAGCTGCCTGCCTCCCTGCAGGACAGAGAGCAGATGCTCCCCCACTCAGCGTCTGTGTGTCCCCATCTGCAGAACTGCCGCCCCTTCCAGGACGGATGGTGTAATGTCGTCGGCGGGCCCCCACGGGGGTCTGTTCGTGTCCCACAGACACGGCCCCTGTGGGGTCAGGGGCGCTGGGCAGGCGAAACGCTGGGCCTGCAGAGCAGCCGTGTCAGCCTCGTTGTGAGACGTTCACGGTGGGGATCGACTCAGAACCTCCAGCCTGGCGACCACGACCAGCCCTCCCAAGTCCCATGGCACCTGCACTCAGGTGGCCCATGACAGAGGCTGCCAAGTTCAGCTGGCCGGGTAACCCAGTTGTCACTGCCTCTGACATGGTGACTTCCTTGGATAGGTCCTAAAATGAGATGCAAAGATCGTTATACTTTTGGTCACCACACACACCCATTTGTAAGCCTCGTCCCTTTGTCGCCTCTTCTTGGCCACGTGATGTTTCTCCTTCCAGATTTGAGACGACACAGGTAAGGCACTTGCCACCGCCCATGAACCCACGGATGGTCTTGCTTTAGGCCACATCTCTTCCCATGCAAGGCTGTCACCCGGGATGGAATGAAAGGCCAGCCCGCAGCTCGGTCGGCCGGGAGTGGGGGGCGGCGGGGGGCACTCCCCCGACTGCCGTCCTGCTACGCGCAGCGCACCACAGCAGCAGTCCGTTCCTGGCTGCCCTCATACCCTGAGGGCCCCTCCAGATGAATTTGACCTTGACCCTCTTCTGTCAGCGGGTCCCAGGGCCTCCCCATGGAGCATGGGTGTGATAACAGAGAGACATATGCCCAGTGGTGGCCAATGACATGACGCTCTGGGCAACCCACTCACGTGCCTTCCTCGTACCCCTGACAAAACCCACTTTAGGTGTTGCCATCGGACCCCCGACTCTGGAGCTTTTACCTCCTGTTCTCTGGAGAACACGCATCTCACTGAGACCCTTTTCCATTTCCTGTTCACCGGCCAAATTAGTAGGATGCCACTGATCTGATGTGGTGACATGCTGCTGTATAAAACACGCCGGTGAACCCTCTGTTGCGACAGAGAACAGCAGAGTCCGTACAGCCTTGGTACGAGAAACTGAAGAGTGTTGTCGACAGACCCCGACATAAACCAGACCTGAGTCAGGACTCAGTGCATTGCCTGGGTCCGATACACCACTTCTCCAGGGGGCGGCCGTGGTGGTCCATTCGGTCCCGGAGGGTGAACGTCAACTTGACCTCATCCGTGTGCATTTCCTGACCTGTGTAAAAGTTCCTTTTGTCCCACGCCAATACCCAGTCGTTTCAGCTCCATTTGTTGATCGGACTGTCCCTCCCCCACAGGCCGCCAGGCCTGTTCTCAGGTATTCAACATTAGCACGTGGTACGGTTTTAGACAGTATTTTGTTCTCTTAATCTGCGTGTCTGCCCTTACATCTTGATTTCTGTAGCACAATCAAGACTCTTGAAATCAAGCAGCCATCTCATATTGTATTATATATTATAGTTGATTATCTTATAATCAACTTCGTTCTTTTTCAAAAAATATTTAGGCTATGATAAGACTTTTTTGCACTCCTCAACAAACTGTAGCATTAGCTTCCCAACTTCTGGAAGGAACACAGAGTGAGAGCTGCTGGAACATTGTGCTGAGAGTATGGGTCCACTCGGACAGACCCGGTTTCTGGAGAAAACACCGAATTTTCGGGCTGCGGTCGCAGTGCACCTCTCCCCTCATTTTTAGGGTGTCCCTCATTTCTCTGAGCAACAGGAGCAGTCTCCAGGGTGCATGTCTTATGCGTCTCACTGCATTCGTCCCTAACGTCACCTTCTAGCTGCAGCGGCTGGCTGTGCGGGTTCCTTTTGCCCGTGCTCACCACGCTCTGGATGACCACACATCTGCTGCTCTGGATGGATAGAGGTTTACTTCTTCCCTTTTCAGTCCATTGCCTGGGGCTGCCAACCCCTGCTTTTCCCCTTTATGCTCTAAGTCGTCCCATAATCTGTATAAATTGGTCAGGAAGGAAGACACGTTCTCATTCCCTATCTCTGCCTTTCGCCGTGGAAAATCCTGACCATGCGTCCTCATCAGGTTGTCGAAGTTTTATTCTATCTCTTGTGTATTAAAAACTTCTATTATACATGGAAGTTGAATTTTGCCGAATAATTTGTATTCACTGAGATCAGCATATGGTTATGTCCTTTGTCTGTGAACACAGCAAATCATAACGATTGATTTGCAAACGCTAAGCTCGCTCTGGAGTTCCAGCGTAAAGCCACTTGGCCGGGACATAACATTTGCTTTTTTATATGTTCTCGGATCTCTCACTGTCTAGCCTTTTTAAAGGATTTTAGCATGTTTATTTCAAGGGCCATCTGTCTATAGCTTTCTTGTCCTTTGTGTCTTGTTTTCGTGTGAAGAAGTCATTCATTCTCCAAAGCTCTCTCTGTCATTCAATTCTAAGAACTTCTCAAGAAAGGGTTCCTTTCCTTTTTTTTTCACTCAGAGCAAACGTAAAAGAAATCATTTCACAAACATACTAGTCCCAAGTGTCTTATTCCAACAAATTTTGAGTTTAAACCTATTCATACTTTATGTTTGTAACCTAGAAGTGGAAAATAAAAATGGGGAGGAAACAGGGACACATGTTAATCTAAATAAGTTTAGTCCACCTATTTCACTCCATGTTTCACATACACACACATATATGAATGTGCATATATGAACACACACATGCACACACTCCTCAGCTTTGTCCAGTTGAAACTGGAATTCTGAGGAAGAAAACACCACGAGCTTTTGCGGCCACGAGGGTGCCTGAGCGCGGCTTCCTCTCCCACAGCCTCTCCCAGAGCTCTGCCTGCTAGAAGCGCGGGGGGCACCTCAGCTGCCCCCCACCATCGCTGGTCTCTGGGGGGCGCTGCAGCTCCAAGGGGCCGCGCCAGGAACCGGGCAGAGCCCCCGCAGCCCCCGCAGCCCTGCCTGTCAGCACAGGGCGTGGAGGCCAAAACAGCAGGACACAACTGAAGCGGCGTCTGCCCCCCAGAGCGCCAGCCCCTTGAAGGTGAAGAAGGCCCTTCTCAGACGCGGGTGACCCTCATGTCAGATAAGGCTGTCGTGACCGCCAACGGGGCTTGCTTGAGAGAAAGAGAGACAACAATGCTTTTAAAAATCCAATTACATGTTTTACTTGCCACTGGTACCAACAGAAAAATAACAAGCCAACTTGCTCGATCCCCACTGTGATTTCCTCCGGGCTAATTAAAGTGCAGTCTGCTGCTGCCTAAATCCTTTGACTCGGGCAATCTGCAGATTTAAAGGGCCACACACCGATCGATGCCGGGCTGTCAGTCCGCAGGACTGTGTTTGGACACAGCACAGGAAAGCTCTCTCCTCTTGAATGCTGGAAAGTTCCTACGGAAAACCCGGACTGACGGATTTACTGCCACAGATTTATGGACTAGACTTCATCACTCTGCATAAAGAATTGATAAGTTACGTGATCAATGAGTCTCCACAATGTATGGCCTAATCGATACAAATTTGGGAAGAGATAGAAAGACATTAATAATTTACATTTTAGGTCTGAGCTGTTCCTAAAAATTAAGGGCTCCATAAATCACACAAGAGCCTGTAGTAGCTAGAATACAAATAAAGAAACTGTCTTACTAAATGCAGTATTTAAATTTTAAGAATTAGGGGGCAAGTGAACATTGTGTTAGGTAGCCCTAAAAAATCTTTCTAAATATTTGTGAGCTTTTTACAACATTTCATAGTATGGTCTTGCGGGATGCTATTGGCTGCTCTGTTCTCTAGTCTTTTTGCTCATCACTTTATTAATAATTCTAAATAATTACAAAAAACAATTTCTCTGGCTCAGTTACCCGGAACTATTTCCGGGAAAGGAACCCCAGCCCCGTGCTGACCAGTGGGCCGCCGCCTGTACCTGGAGTGGTCTGGCCACTGCTCTGCATCACGACCGAGGGTCTGACGTCACAGACGAGCCCTTGTTCATCCACAGACGATCCGTGCAGCCCCCGTGCCTGCCAGACTGCAGGCCTAGCTTCGAAACCCCGTCCGGGCCTGCATGTGAGAAATAAGAGGCCCTAGGGGGGTCAGCGGCCGAGCAGGCGCTTTGTATTTTATGTCATTCCTACAGGAGAGCGAGTCTCCATGAAGGCGCACAGTCAGGCCGCGTTGTCTGGCATCGCTGGTCGATCTGCTTGTGCTGCATCGGACCGGATGTCACGACTCCCTCCCGCGGGGAGGATGGAGTGCGTCATCGCGGGGGGCACACTGCTGTGTGCAGAGACGAACAGAAAATCGAAGAGAAGCACAGCTCCAGAAATAATTCTCACTGGTACACAGTCAGCTGACTTTGGACAAAGACGACAAGTCCGTGCCATGGGAAAGGAAAACCTCTGCTACAAATGATTTGCAACCAGAGGTTATTCGGGAATAAAAAACAAAAACAAAAGCACGAGCCTCAACTCCCATCTGCCCCTGTGCACGAGAACCGTTCTGACAGCAATCGGAGCCGCCAGTGTGAGACTCAGGACTGTCCAGCTCCTTAAAAACAAAAAACGTACCCCTGGCTGGTGTAGCTCAGTGGATTGAGCGCAGGCCTGCGAAGTAAAGGATGGCGGTTCAATGCCCAGTCAGGGCACATGCCTGGGTTGCAGGCCAGGTCCCAGCGGGGGACGCAGGAGAGGCAACCATGCATTGATACTTCTCTCCCTCTCTCCTTCCCTTCCCCTCTAAAGATAAATAAATAAGATCTTAAAAGAAAAAAAAAAACCGTAAAGACCTCTTTCTTGTCTCAGACAGGACACAAAAAATGAAGAGCACAGGAAAAGGTGATGAATTGGGCTTTGTCAAAATTAAAATCAACATCACAATTGGAAAGTGCACCATTTGGAAACGAGGAGACAAACCACGGACAGAGCGCCAGTATTTTCAGGACATTTGTGTGACCCGGGGCTCGGTGACACTGGAAGAACAGAAAGCACACGGGAGGAGCAGGCACTTCCTCCTCGGCCTTCCAGGCTCCCTCCAGCAGCGCCCGGCTGCAAGGGGGGGGGGGGGGGGGTGGCCAACAGTGAGCAGAGGGACTCGCGGTCCCAGTCCCCAGCATCGCGTCCCTGGAGACAGGCGGGCGGGCAGGGGCGCAGTGGTTTGACGTGCAGCCCAGACACACAGAGGAGAGGACGGGGCCTGCTGTGGGCGACACGCCTTCCGTGTAATGAGAAACGCCGAGTGTGTCTGCTGTAGCACACGCACACCACACACGGGATGTCGTGATAGTGCCTTTGTTGCTAGAGCGCACGGGCAATGTTTCTAAGAAGTAATTACGAGTAAGGAGACCCTCGAT
Organism: Sturnira hondurensis; assembly: GCF_014824575.4. Classification (NCBI taxonomy): domain Eukaryota; kingdom Metazoa; phylum Chordata; class Mammalia; order Chiroptera; family Phyllostomidae; genus Sturnira; species Sturnira hondurensis. The sequence goes on from NW_028079127.1 coordinate 16,539,384, forward strand.
CGTGGTGACCAAACTCAGTCTGATGTGGGATGAGCATCTCTGCCCGCCACCTCGGAAACCGTGTGCATTTTCTCACGGCCCCGGAGCCAGTGTGGTATCGACAGCAAGCTCGTGACCCACTTACCGGTTTTCATGAACCCAAGAAACAAGGCCCTTGTGGTAACTAGGGCGAACGGTGCCAGCAGCTGCCCTGCCCCCCTCTCACTCACTGCCTCCCACACATGTCCCCTCTTCCAGTACTTCTTTCTCCTCAGAAAGGGGACTGGGGACAAACTGGGGTCCCCTTTTACCAAAAACCTGTGGATCAGTCTTTTACCAGACCAGCGAACGTCTTCCTGCTCCCAGCAACGACACCGACTCTAACACAGGCAAATGTCACCGTGAGCCACCAAAGCCAGTCAGCAGGAGAGGCGTACACACCGTTGCTGAAAGCGTAAATCCTCCCACACAAACAGAGACCGTTTCAGGGCTTCGGGGAAAGGCGGAGGCGACCCTCCCCCTCCCCGCTCCCGCTGATTAGCAGACCTGCAGGAATACGGGAGGTAATCCTGGCAGTAACGATGAAAGTAGTCATTAGCGCTACGCCGGCGAGACGCTGCAGACCGCTGAACGGGAAGGTCATCTGGGGTGGAAAACAGCCCAGCCCACGGCAGGGAACGGCATGGGTGTGAGTAGCGGAACAGAAAGCCCGAGCTGACGACCTTCACGGCGGTCGGTCACGGGAGACCCCTGCCCGCTTCCAGCTCCCACATAAACACATGCGCGTAGAGCCGTGGACTCACGCACGGCAGACTGACCTCACTCTGGGCCAGGAACCGAGGGGACGGCAGAAACCGCACCCCTGTTCACTGTATTTAAATAACAGGACGGCTGTAATCAGGGTGAAGAACTGACCTCATGTGGAAGGCCTCCGCTCCCACTACACACACGCAATTGATACATAAAGTGGGTATTCTTTCAAAACACGTAGGCGCAGATTTAAACTTGAAAACCACAGTAACACACCCTCGCAGAGGAAGGGCCGCCTCCCACGGCAGGGGAAGCTGGGTCAGATGGCCCTCAGGGCGGCGGTGGCTGCGGGGCTCTGCCTCCCGAAGCCTGCAGATGAAGGCCCTCGCCCTGGGGTGGGAGGGGGGGGAGCGAAGGAGAAGGAGGCAGAGGGAGCCCATACGCCCCGAGAGTCGCACTCCCACAGGCGGGAGGAATAGAAGGCACCGCAGTAAACGAGGAGGCGAGCCATACTCGTCTTACCTCTCAGCAGAATGGTGAACAGAACGGAGCGAGTGTATGTATGACACAGTAAAGTCTAAACACACGGGAGGCCATGGAGACCCCCCAACAAGGCTCCTGACCCCTCGAAGCACGCGTCCTTGTGGGGAAACAAGGCAGCTGTGGAAGGAAGCAGGTGTTTTGGAAAACTTCCATTGCCGAGGGGCTGCCAAGAATAGTCTCAAAACTGCAGATGTTCATGTAGATTCTCTGACCCACCTTTATACGGTACCTGTGATTATGTGTATAAAGTGTTGTTTAATCTCCCTCGCTACATTATTGGCCATCAGTAACCTGAGTATGTGAAAACGGGCCACGCACACCCTCTACAGAATTTCCAGCGTGAGCTGGGGTTCCTTCCCATCACCCCCGAAACAGGCTCCTAACTCTGAGACTCGTCCAGTGTGAGAAAGCTGTGCGCATCGCTCTTGACCTTCTCCAACCGGATTCGTGGCAGAGTCGCTGAGTTACCGCTCCTTCTGTATCTTTGGGATTAACCCCATAAAACCAAGTATCGCATGCAACATAAATAGTTACATACTGTTTACGTAACATGTACTCGGAATGCATGAATAAATGAATGGCCTATGTCAGTTTAACCTAATGTAACTCCTTAAATTTCTGTTGCCTATTGTGTAAAGCGTGTACTAAAGAGAATCCCCCAATAACAGCAAACTGACCACCAAATCTCTGTTCTGGGCAAGACTTTACCTGTGTGGCCCCTGGTACATCAGCCCCACCATGGGCTGGTCACGGCGGCACTGGTCTCGGTGGCTCTGAAGGCAGAAGAGCGACAGAGAATGTGTTGTCCAGTATCAGGGGCGTGGACTTGGGTTTCTGAGGAGGGGTGTCGCTAAAAAAATGAACTACAAGCTTCGTGTTCCAAACTCTTCCCTGATTCTGGAAAGAAAACTTTGTTTTCTTCTGCGTGCGTCCCGGAGACAGAAGCGAAAAGCTAGGGACTCCACACAACACGGAATCTGATTAGGTTAACACCCCTGTGCAAGTGAATCTGCTCAACGCCATTAAAGATACCTTCCTTTAAAACAACCAAAAACCTCATCTGTATCCTGGAATAATCAATTCTGGAATCGTGGACAGCGGAAGTCACTTGAAATGAAATTCTGTTAAAATCGATTTAACTCGTCTTGGGACGGGGAGGGGGGGGCGGCGATTCCTGTCGAAACCTGACCTGTGGAGATTAGAGGGACCGGTTGTCTGCAGAGTGAGGCTATTCATGAAAATGCAAATTCTGGGTATCTTAGGCCCTTAGGACTTTTGATGCTATCAAATTTTGTTGAAATAAACAGAGATTTATTCCAAGTATTTAAATATATTCATTAAAGTGCTCAGTGGGATAGAAAGGGTACTGGGTCTCCCCCGCGGTTTCCATTTTCTCTAAATGCTAATCCTCACCTCAGCGTAGGCCCAGCCTCCCATAAATATTGAGGTTCTCAGTCACTCCCCAAAATGTCGCAGAGTGGCAGGGCCAGGCATTTTTACTGTTTCTAGCAGAACTCGGCCCAGTCCTTATCTTTCGACAGCTTTTGTCGGTGCTATAAAAATGCATTGTAAGTTATAAAAATAATTAGACCAAATGCAGTTTCCGTTTATTGATTTCTCACTCTCCGGAAGGCACGGGATCCCCCCACAGCCCGACTCTGAGTCCCAGTGAGCTGACTCGCTGCCCCCTGCTGCCGCCGCCCCAAGTTCCCTGGGCCTTAGAGGACCAGCAGCAGGAACCCGAATTACAGATCCGGGGCGGAAGTCTCAACCGCGTCTCGCTGGGCCGAATTCAAGGGATGGGAAGGGCTGTCTCTGGAGACTTTGGAGGTTTCTGGGATCTGGGTCACCTACGGTCCGAGGCTCCTGACCTCCCCCCTGCCCACCGCCCACCACCCACTGTCAAAACCTGTGCCCAAGGGACTGAGGCTGAGCCCTTTGCGAGCTGCCGTGCCTTCGGTTCTCCCAGCCCCGACTTTCTGTTCTCCGCAGTTTCCTGGGGATGGATTGCACCGGCCCAGCCCATTCCTCCAGGAGGGCCCCCCCCTCACGGCCCCCCTCTCACGGCCGGCTGATCCGCACCCTCACCCCACATGCAACCCAGATTCTGCTTTGACGGAGTCCCAGGCTCTGCGGGGCCAGGGCATAGGCACTGCAAGGGGCTCACCGTTCTGGCTGCCCCAGCAGAGAGGCAAAGTCAGCCCTAAAAGAGATGGTAATTATCTCCAAGCCCCACAGCCAGCGGGCAATCGCACCAGGAATCCCACCCAGCTCTGTCTGACCTCATAGCCTCCCCCTCTATATTTTCTCAGAAAATGGGTCGCCGGTGCTGTGTTACTCAGTCAGGGTGATGGAGTCATTCAGCGTGTGCCTCAGTGACCAATTGAAAGTGAAAAGAAAATTTAATGTCTTTGCATAGTTACTCCCCATTCAGAAAAATCAAGTTGCTTAACTGTAATGTTTTTCACTTTTCATCCGGTTACCTGATCCAATATACATCACATAAGGGTTCTCGTTCCCGTTTGCAAATCTTCAATCACAAGAGTGGAGGGTGTGCCTTTATGGAGAAAATACACGGAGTGAGCATTTAGGGGAAGCCAGTTGCCACAGATGGTGTGCTCAGCTGGTGCGGAGTTGCCGGAGGCATAGTACTTTTTATCCGTGGGCTTTCGAACGTAGTACCTTTCATTTTACAGAAATCGACCACACCTTGTGGGCATTGTGTTAAGTAGCATTGTTCTTCATTGTGGTTCTGCCACTTGTTACTCATGACAGTTTGGGCAAATGCCTTCCCCAGACTTCAGCTTTGCCACCCAGAAGTCAAGGGTCGTGATGGTGTGTATCTCATAGAGAGTATATAGGCCTCAAAGCATATCGTTCATTACATCTTCCCTGACAAAATAAAAGCAGCCAATAAATGTCCCTGAGATTATCTTTGGCAAATCTTTAGCAACGTATTTAGATACGTAGTAGATCAGATTAATTGCATGACACCTGTCATCGCTTCAGAAGCAATATTTACTAATCTGAATGAGGCATTTTCAAATGACTTCAGATTTTAGTATCATTTCTTGCATTATTTCCAAACTTCCTGTACTCATCAAGGAAAAGATACATACAAATGGAATATATGACAGAGCTGTTCTCTTCTTCTTCTCACTTGTATCCGGTGTCCGCTGATGTTACAGATCCAGGCGGAGGCAGGCATCTAGGTGAGCTGCCTTTTCCAGTGTTACGTGACAAAGGCCTATTTGCCCTGGCGACTAGCGGTCATTGTTGTCCGGTGGTGGCGTTGACTCCATGCCCCATAGACTTCCCTAAGCTGACGGCAAATCCCCAGAAGCCCGTAAAAGGTATGAGCGTGATGATGTCACGTGTTCATCCCATGGAGGACGAAGCTCCAAACTCTAGGCAGCGTTCCACTTCATCTCGTGTCTGCCCAGTCCTGGGAATTGCTACAGACTCTAACCACGTGAACTAACTTCAGTCGATTTTGAGCTCTCAAGGGGCATGAAGCTCAATGATCTCTGGTCTGTAGATCATTGTTTAGACAGAAAATGCCCTCTTTGTGACATGTCCCGGAGTCTGGCTTTCAGGCCCATGGCTCGTCACCCCACGTGGGGACACTGGAAGAGTAAGACACCTGGCCTGTCCCCACACTGCGTTTCTCTATCACTTCTCCTCGTGGGGCAGGGAGGCACAAATGGGATGGGGGTTCAGAGCAAGGCCGCGCACAGTCCGCTCTGGTCCTCCTGGGCCCCCTCTCCGCAGATCTGTCCAGGGCAGCGTGGGTGTACTCTGGTCCCCGCGCGGCTACGGGATCAGCTCATCAGGGCGTGCTCCGCTCTCGTGAGGGAAGTTGGTGGTTCTCCAGCACAGCCCGTGTTTGGGCGGGTCCACCTGCTCCACTCGGAAGTGAAGTAACGGCCGGCAAAGCTGGCCGCACACCTGCAAACAGCTAATCAAGCGAAAGGCTGCCTCTTGTTTTTCTGTCTCCTATGTCCTGTCAACTGGCTCCTATTCTACAAAGGCGGAGTCATCTCGTTGAATGCATCCTTTTCCACGCATCCTTCAAAATAAGTTTTAAGTACCCTTTATCTGTTTTCTATTCAAAATTGTATATAGAATTTTGCTCTGTTTTTAACTCCATGGCTTGTTTTTGTTCTTCGAGAGAAAATGCCTCCCTATTACTGAATTCCACTATTATAATATCTTTCTCTCCTCTAGGAAAGTCCCAGTTGCCATGGAGAAAATCAAAATATATGTCCAATTAATCACTTATCATAAATTAGAGATAATTATTAATTCAGGAGAAATAATATAATGTAATGTAGTATTTAAAATCTAAATACCAAGAGAAGAAATAAAATTAAACCACTACGTTGGTTTAATTTTGGGGGGCGGGGAGTTTGCCCATCTCTCCACTAGTTGCTCCGTTTTTCCTAAAGGTATTGTCTCAGAAACAAAAGTTCTCTGAAATATCACCACTTTGCACCAATTTCACGCACTGATGCATAGCAAGGAAGCATTTCATAAAATAACGTGTGCCTATTATTGGAAATAACTTTTTTTGAAAATCTCTGGAATAGCCACTGCAAAACCCAACTACTTTTTGTCGTTATTTGGCACCTGTGATCATTTTCCCACTGGGGCAAGAACACAGAGCACAACATTCTGTGCCAACCAGATCTCACCGACAGAGAAGCCAGTTCGGTGTCTGTCCGGAGGACTCGAACCCCCTCGGTGGGGCAACCTGCAGGAGGAGGGTCGTGTAAGAAGATCACTGGGTGGGACGAAAAGTGTGTGGTTCCTTTTGTTCTCTGTTGCACAAGCTGAGCTATATTTGCTCTTTTCCGTACTCCGATTACTTTGCAAAGGACATGTGACATGACTTAAGAAAGTGGTAAAATCAGACACAGCACTGCCCAGCTAACAGGGGCTCTCCAGGCCCCCCTCCTCTCCCACACTGCCCCTGGGCACCAAGCGCAAAGCCCTCAAGTGGGCGTCTCCTGGTAGCAGAGGGGGCACGGAGCCCAGCGGTCCCTCCCTCACCTGGGAGGACCCTGACAGCCCCAGCCCACGGCTGAGGAAACTGAGCTGCGGCCCCAGCTACTCAGCCCAACAGGGAGTTGTGGACGCCGTGGACCCAAAGTGGCACCCCAAGTCTCAGCAGGGCCTGAGCGCTGGCTCTGCCCACTGTGGGAAGCGTGGACTTGACTTCACGAAGCCTCGGTTGACCAGCTGTCCATGAGGACGCGGGATCAAGACCACATCCTGCTTTGACATTTCGGGGGACTCAATGAGGGGATATATTTTACATGCTTTTTTAGGTTTCTATTTATTCTCTCTTCCAAAACTGCACTCAAAGGGTAGACAACTAACGTTTTTCAAAACCACAAAATGATTGTCTTTAGACCATTTTTAACTCTCTTTTTTCAATGATAAAGCTTTAAAAGCTATGTATTTTCCTCAAAGAACAACTTTTCTTGCCCCTATCGATTTGACGTGAGTACCTTGTTTCCGAGTCTGGGGATAATACAATTTACATTTTAATTTGTTCTTTAAAATGGGGTTTATTAGCCTTGGCTGGTGTAGCTCAGTGGATTGACTGCAGGCCTTCGAACCAAGGGATCATGGTTCGATTCCCAGTCAGGGCACATGCCTGGGTTGCAGGTCAGTTCCCAGCAGGGGACGAACGAGAGGCAAATTTCTCTCCCTCTTTCCTTCTCTTCCCCTCTAAAAGATAAAAAAATAAAATCTGTAAAATGGGGTTTATTAAACTCCATTTAGACTGTTAATTTAGCAGAGGGAATATGAGCAGAATTCTTCTTGTCCAATTTCTACTTTGGAGAGTTTTCTTCCAAATACATGACCTCTTTTTGTTACTGGTTTCAGTTCTAACCGTTTAATGGGCGTAAATGAGGCGTACACAGTGTTCCTCGATAGGGGATAAGAGCGTGAATATGGATTTAAGCGTGCCCCTGTATATAAAACATGAAAGTTGTCAGTTCTAGTATCCTAGTCATTATATAATCATGTATGTGTCATAAATAGTTGTGTGTATGCATGCTTGCATTTTTATCTACTTTATTATCTACTTTATCCGCGAGCCCGGGGAGGCTGGCCAGCAGCCCGATGCAGAGGCTGCTCCCCCCGGGCTCCGCGAGGCGCTGTGGCCGGGTCTGCCGCGGCCATCGCAAAGCTCCTGCACCACTTAACTGGCGTAATATGCACATCCTCGGGCTGTGGCTTTGCTCGTATTTTCTCTGAAGATGGGCTCTCAAGTAATGAAATATATTTATAGCTAAGTTTGCCAACTATATCTTTACAAATAAGTAGGTTTTTTTAAGTTTTTCTTTCCTAAAAGGCATAAGAGACTATAGATATTTAAAGGTAGCTTTTATTTAGCTTATGCGGGTATCCCATGATGCAGTAAATTACTGTACTCTTTACACGAAGGAGTTTTAATTCTATAAGTTGTTTACTTTGGGGTAAAGATTTATTAAGTCGTGCAAGTGTATATAAGCTTTACTATAGCATTTTTATGACAAATCATATAATAAATTGTATTATTTCTATGATTTTTATTTTCATACAATGCGGAATTTAATTGGAAATCTGTTCGTGGATTTTATTTCATGACTGAAGCTATACTACCTACTGGAATGGGGATAAGATATATGATTTTAATTTTCTGAGCTTTTGATGAAGAATGCTTTGTAACTTTTACATGACATATATCAAATCAAAATATACGGTTCCCTTCCACCTAGTAGACGTGTCCAGGCCACATGGTTTCTATGGGCTAGTTGACGGCCACATGTTACGGTCTTTTTTCTACTTCTTTAGCACACAAAACAAATGCACAGAAATTCAAGACTCTGGGCATCTCTAATCTTGTATGGTAAAGGGTTTACTCCTATTTTTTTTATCAGGCTTCAAAAATAGGTTTCTAGGCAACAGATTAACCTTAAAAAGTCACATCAGATATAAAATGCCAATATTCATATTTCCTCGAGAAAAGAAGACTAGAAGACCATAGAGGGAATTTAATTGATTCACAAATGACTTGTACTGGCTCATGTATAAAACATCATAATAAGAGCGAGGATTTTATCAGGAACACGGCGCCGAATCCCAAGTCCAACACCTATCATTAGGGGATTAGAGCCCTAGGCACTGTCCTGTCCTCCAAATTAAGGGAGTCATCTAGCCGCCGTTTCCAGCAGTTTCTGCGTGTGATTTCACTGGATACGGGGTGATGAGATAAACGTCTTGTTGCTATCCATTCCTGGGAGGATTAACTCCATTTAGATGAATTCTTTTCTCAATATTTATTTCAACTAATTCCCCAGACTGCCTTAGCTCATGTTTAAGTAACTCGGGGACTTATTTCACGTGGAAAATCAAGAAACTTACACTTCAAATTTCAGTGTTATTCAGCCTTTCTTCCTGAGCAATCTAATGACAGGGTGTCGGCGTGGAGACCGTGGCAAAGACGCAGTGAGCACCAAACGAACAGGTGACTGTGTAAGGCAGGAGGGGGCTGATTCGAGGCCCCAGGGCTCTCCCGGCTCTTCGGTTCCATCCCACGGCAACTGCCGCAATGCACTCTTGCAAAATAACCTCCTGGGAGTGGTGCTCCAGACAGCTCCGTGTGCTGAATACCCCTCGTTAACAGATCGGCCGTTTCGTCACCCTTCATTACGTCACTAATGCACAGAAAGCCCAGCCAGGCTCCGTGCTGTGGGCGGCAACCTGCAGGGACCTTCCTGCAAAGGGCCAGAGTCGGTCAAGGGGCTGAACTCCTGCTGACACTCTATTCATCATTATTGTGCTTTTTCGTGATACGTATACTTTTAATTTTTCAGCTGCGGCAAACGATGCATAAAATCAAGTTGACCATTTAACCGTTTTTAAGGGCAGACCACCATCCAGTTCCAGAATNGGGGTGATGAGATAAACGTCTTGTTGCTATCCATTCCTGGGAGGATTAACTCCATTTAGATGAATTCTTTTCTCAATATTTATTTCAACTAATTCCCCAGACTGCCTTAGCTCATGTTTAAGTAACTCGGGGACTTATTTCACGTGGAAAATCAAGAAACTTACACTTCAAATTTCAGTGTTATTCAGCCGTTCTTCCTGAGCAATCTAATGACAGGGTGTCGGCGTGGAGACCGTGGCAAAGACGCAGTGAGCACCAAACGAACAGGTGACTGTGTAAGGCAGGAGGGGCTGATTCGAGGCCCCGGGGCTCTCCCGGCTCTTCGGTTCCATCCCACGGCAACTGCTGCAATGCACTCTTGCAAAATAACCTCCTGGGAGTGGTGCTCCAGACAGCTCCGTGTGCTGAATACCCCTCGTTAACAGATCGGCCGTTTCATCACCCTTCATTACGTCACTAATGCACAGAAAGCCCAGCCAGGCTCCATGCCGTGGGCGGCAACCTGCAGGGACCTTCCTGCAAACGGCCAGAGTAGGTCAAGGGGCTGAACTCCTGCTGACACTCTATTCATCGTTATTGTGCTTTTTCGTGATACGTATACTTTTAATTTTTCAGCTGCGGCAAACGATGCATAAAATCAAGTTGACCATTTAACCATTTTTAAGGGCAGACCACCATCCAGTTCCAGAATGTTCCATCTACGCAAACTTAAACTCTGTCCCGTGAAACGGTAACTTCCCGGTTCCCTTCCCTCTCAGCTGCGGCGATCTCCATTCTATCAGTTTCTGTTTCAGTCTATCCGACCCCTGTGAGCACTTCCTGTGAGCAGAGTCACGCCCTGCCTGTCCTTCCGTAGCTGGCTGGCCGCAGTCAGCACCACGGGTGTCAGGGCTCTCCGTGGTGCGGCTCGTGTCAGAATCCCCTTCCTTTTTAAGGAGGGAAAACAGCCCCAGGGTACGCACGGGCCGCATCCCTCGATCCACCACCCGTCAATGGACAGCTGGGTTGCTTCCGTGTTTCGGCCACCGTGAATCAGTCGCAGCACTATGAACACACGTGTGCGGATACCTGTTCGAGCCCCTGCTTCAGTCCTTTGGGGTGTACACCTGGGGGTGGTCATTTCACTTTTAATGTGAGGAACCGCCACAGCCCGTCCACAGAGGCGGCGCCGTTTTACATTCCCAGCAGCGAAGGGCACGTTTCTCGGTTTCCTCCCACCCTTGCCAGCCCTTCCCATGTTCCTTCTGATTTGGGGGGGTACAGTGGCTACTTTGTAATGACAGCCATCCTGGTGGCTGCGAAGTGGAGTGACTGTTGCTTGAGGGTGGGCACCTGGAGGAGCGACTGTTGGGAAACACCCTCAGTCGGCACGGGCCCCACGCACGGGGCACGCTTTCTAACCCTGCGTCACGGGGCAAGGAAAGCGGCACGTGGGCCTCCCGGAGGAGCGCCCAAGGCCCCTCCTTCGCTCTGGACCTCAGCCCAGCGCCTTCCTCCGTCCAACCAGGGGCACACAGTGTTTACCGCTTCCCTGCCCCCGGCCAGGGAGCTCACGGTCCAGCAGGACAGACAGACGACCAAACAAACAGTCAAAATCGCCACAGAGGGACACGTCCTCAGTGGCCCAGTCTCGGGATACCAGTGACACTCTCTCCAGGAAACGGTGACGACGCCCACACTTGAGTGGAGACCAGTCCACCCAAACGGAAGAAAACGTCGCGGGTGTCCGAGGCCGGCCTCAGCACCGCCTGTGGCCCACACATGGCCTTTCTTGGTAGATGCCGGTAGCTCAGTGTTTATTTACCGCCCAGGACAGCCAACCAGACAGGACGCAGGGAGAACACCAATGGGCGGCCTCAGAAACACCCGTCTCCCAGTAAAGGAGGCTCACAGCACCGTGCCCGATCGGGGTGAACTCAGCATCCAGTTGTTGTGCAATTCTATAGAAAATGTGTCCCGTGCCTGTGGACAGAATTACCCGCTTCTCCCCGAACATGCACTTGGGTGGAGTTTTCAATGAAGGAGACAAATGTGGTACCAAAAAGCCTTACCGTGTGTCTCCTCCGCTTCTTCAGCGCCGCCGTGCAGGGGTTGCTGATGCTTCTGAGCAGAGACCAGGGGCTTCAGGGAGCTGGAGCCAGGCGGTCCGCACACCGGAGGCAGATGTTCCTTCGCCACACCGGAGGCTGAGTGGCGCTCGAGGTCAAGGGCTGCTGTTGCGGTCACAGTCGAAGCACAGGCGATCACACAGGGCCCCCACTCAGGCACCAACAGCGCCAGTTCCCAAGGACTGCTGTGACGAAGGTCCCTCCGTGGTGGCTCACAGCGGCGATAGTTGATCCTGCCCAGTCCTGGGAGCTGCCCAGTCCCAAACGCGCCGCGTCGGGGGGGCCAGGCTCTCTCCAAAGGCCTCAGCCTGGATTCTGGCGGGTTCCAGCAGTCCTGACTGACGCTGGGCCTCCAGGGTCACAAGCCTGCTTCCCAGCATCCCTGCGTCCGTCTCTGTGAGGCCTCATGCAAGGACAGCAGCAATAGTGGGTCAGGCCCACCCTAATGCACTACTGTCACTGCAAATTTGGTCTTTCCGGATGGAGTCCCTTTCCGAGCCCCAGGTCAGCCTTGAACTCTGGGACGCCACGCTCCGCCAGCCTGGGCACACGGGACCGTAGAGGTCACAGAAGGAGGAGACCAGCAGGCCCTGCCTGGAAATACACGGGCCCTCGGGGCACGGCTGCGACCCAGGCTCCCTAACTAGTCGTCAGGAGGCTGGGGAGCCACTGAGTGGCTGATCCGCTATGAGCCCGGGTGTCCCAGGGCCTGAAACACCCACTCGCCAGGGGTGGTGAGACGTCCACAGGGCATCACGAGCATGGGCAATGGAAGTCACCTGGCCAGAACTAGGGGCGCCCCTTCCCGCACTGCCCTGCTGTGGTCCGAGAGTGTCTGCCTTGGGAAGGAGCGAGCTCCTGGGGAAAGCTGACCACCCGCAGCTGGGCTCCTGGGCCCAGGCATGGGGGTGGGGGCGAGACGGGTGGGGGACCGCTTGGGAGCCAGAGGTGATGCCCACCCGACCTGCAGGGCCACTGCCGGGACAGCAGACAGCTAAACCCACCCTATGTCTAAGACCCACACCTGAGGCTGGAGTTCCCAGATGCTAGGCTGCTGGGAACTGGGGAGCACGTGAAGGGCCAGTGTTTGCAGAGCTCGTGCGCAGAGTTCGTGTGCAGAGACCGTGTTCAGGGCCCGTGTGCAGGGCACAAGCGCGCCACGGACACCACGGGTTTGACTCTGCAGCGCCCCTCTGGGAGGGGGCGCACGCGCTGACTCCAGGGAGGCCTGCAGAGGGGGCGGGGGCGGGGGCAGGGGCGGGAATGCCCTCCCCAGGACAGCCTGGCGCTCACTCTGCCTTCCTGGCATTGTGGGGCGTGACTGGAAGCACCCTGTTCCCAGGTACGGCCACCGAGGGCCCCTGTCGCTCCTGCCCTGAGTGCACAGGAAACCCGGGTCCAGGGGCCACGGCGTGCGCACAGAGAGGAAAGGAGAGTGGGAGGAACGTGGGCTCTTCCCGGCAGGTGGGTCACAGTGTCTCAGACAGGTGCTCCCAACACCTGAGGGAGGGGTGACCAAGGGGCAGAGCCGTGGGCAACTCAGCACGTCTGACCCCGCTGCCACTCTGTCTGTGGGGGCGGGAGGTCACGCACAGGGGCCTGGGACACATGACATGACATGGCAGGTGGCAGAGCCCTGCAACGGCCTTCCACAAGTGCCTGCTGCTGCAGGCGGCAAAAGCGTTGTGACCCTTAAACCGAAGGCCCGAATCCGTTGATGTTAAGATGCAAAGGTTTCCTGGGCAGTCCTGACCCAGGCAGGGGCACCCCTGAGAGCCAGAGACTTTCCTGGCCGGGTCCAGAAGAGGAGACAGAAGAGATCTGGCACCCCGGGAGGATGGGGCACGCCAGGAGGACCTGAGGCCGGCTGTGAAGATGGAGGGGCCACGTGGAGAGAAAGGCAGGCTACTCCGGACAGAGCCCCAGCAGCAACGTGGCCTCTGTTCTGCGACCGGAATCCCACCAGCAGCCGGGATGAGCTGGACGTGGCTTTGGACAAAGAACCTCCCGGTGCGAACCCAGGCAGAGCACCCCTCGTTCAGCTGTGTTGGACCCCAAGCAGCAAATTGGTTAAACCGTGCCGGACATGCGACCCACGCAAACTGAGATGAGAAAGGCGTTGTGTCTTCAGCCACGAGTTACCTGTTCTTCACCAACTGGGAAGTGAAACAGCAGAGAGAGGGAAATGAACCACCGGTGACTCATCGGAAGAACTGATCTGTTTGGACGTCTTAGGAATTGATTGACAGCAACTGCCCTCAGTGAGAGCCAACCAAAGGTCTGGAAGTTTCTGCTTCATTCTCGGAAACTCACTATAAACCAAAGCTCATTGATTGACTTCCTGAGGGCGAGTTGTCACCCACGTCCCTGTGGTTTTCCACCCTAAGTCCTTGGTCTAAGCTGGAGGACACTGGAGGACAGGATGTTGGAAGAAGCTGCAGGGCCAACGCGTCCACTGGCAGCGATGCAGCTCCACCCGAAACCACAGCAGAGGGGATCACGGAACCAGCGTTTGCTACGCTGCTTCGGGCAGGTCACTTTCTGTAACACAAGCCATTTGGTCCCCACGAGGTAAGGGTGTCCGTTGTGCGTCAAAGGGAGTCGTGTGTAACCCTGAGGAGGCCCGGGGAGCCACCCCGCGTCAGACTGCGGCGACTTGGCAGAAGCAGAAGGCGGCGCTCCGTTGCATCGCCTTTCACGACCCTTGTCCTTCCAGAGGAGGTTACAGTTTCCTGGAGTTGTCTTTGGGGAATTTCACATAAAGCAGCCCATTAAACCATCGATCGGAACTCTTATACAGAGGAATCAATGTTTAAAAGGCTTTTGTTGTTGCTTTATTCGTAGTTTCATCCCGTCCAAAATCATGCTGGCATCTTAGGAGGCCATGCATATTTCACAAGGTTACGTCAAGCTCTTGAGGTCCACGGGACAGAGGCACGTGTCCCGGTCCTAGGAGGTCGGTCAGCAGCTCCAAAGGAGGGAGACATCTGGGAGCCATTTAATAAATCGATTCCGCTAAGCGAAGGAGATAATGATTCGATTGTCTACATAATGCTAATCCCCTAATTACGCTAACTCGCTCCAGCATCTGGAGTACCCCACTGACTCAGTCTTCTCATAACTTTCATTATTTCCTGTTTTACGTTATTTAAGTCGCTCACCACACTGTGCCGTGCAGCACACAGCTTGCTGTCTGTCAGGTCCATCTGGCCTCAGCTCTGCTGGCATTTATCCCTGTATTCTGGTTTCTAATTCCCTATGCGGAACAGCTTCGCCCTGTTTTTAACCACCTTTAATAGCTGACTGGTCGTTACCAAAGGGGGCGGGGCAAGGGCTGGGGGTAGGCGAAAGGAGTAAATATCAAAACGCATGGATGTTCGGATCTGCCCAAAGCAACATATGGGATTTCAGTAGCAGTTAAAAAAAAACCCATCTTGGAAATCTTCCACGTTGAGAGACCAGCTCCTTTTGTTTCGAGGTGAAAGTCGTCCCTCAGAACTCGAACATCCCTGGAGAGGGTGGTGGAGTCACGGCCTCCGTCGCGCGAGGCAGCCCGCACTTCCTTCCGAGGAGCCGAAGAGGCCTTTGAGGAAGGAGGGCAGAATGGGCGGGCGGGTGGGGCTGGGGGGCAGCACAGACAGCAGGGGGTAGACTGGCATTCGAGGGGTGGGGCTGGGCGTTGAAAAACCAACGTTTTTGGAGAAAAACCATCTCCTACGGAGCAGCGCCGGCCAGCGTCTCCGTGTGTTCGAGCAGATGTGGAGTGTGTGGTGATTGACTTGGACTTCTGTTCCTCAGATGTGAGCATGTGATGTGCTAATTTATGTGGTTACTATGGAGCAAAGGGAAGGAAACATCCACTGTGTTGACCGTACAGGCTTCTTCTCCCCTGTAAGAGTCAGGCTCGTATTTGCTTAGAGCTTCCGGGGGCGGTGAAGTCCGCGGGAAAGAGCAGAATCAGGCATCCAGTATGTAGTGGACCTTTGGAATGAAACAAACGACACGTTCAAGTGTGTATTCCTTTGGGTTTCTGGCCTCCTCCATTCCTGTCTACCCAAGAGATGAAAAATAGCTTTTGCTTTGCTTCCTCCCATCCACTGACTGGTATTGGCTCCCTGAATGCAAATCTGAGATGAATTCTGAGGTGGAGGCCCGTCCGGAGGTAAAGCGCATCCTGGTGGATTACCAGGAGGGCCACGGGCAGGGGGAAAGCGTTTGTGTACACGCTGTGCTTCCCAGGACCGCATCTTTTCCAACTCAATTCCATAAAAATAGGGGCAACGGCGTGTTCCGCCGGGCAGGGGTTTGCAGTGCTCGGTACCTGCCGTCACAGGCGTCTTAACTGTTCCCTCTGAGAAGCTTCCCAAGTGTCACCGTGGTCCAGGGGACAGTGACAGAACCCAGCGCTCCAGCCATAGAAGACCGGTGCTTCCGGTGTGGCTTTGTGCCCACGCCGTATTCCCCGGTCGCTAACGGAGACCACCACCAGGGTCTGCCCAGCGCCCCTCCACTCCAGCGCCTGTTGTCTGTGCAGGAAGTGCGGGCAGTCACAGCAGGGGTGTCTACACACCCAGTCGGCAAACACAGTTCTGTCCCTGTTGCTTTCTCCCTCCTTCCTGTCAGCGAAGGGACAGGGGCAGATTCTCGGCTTTGAGACATTCGTGAAGCTGAGCATGTCACACTTTTTGGATTATGGGTTTAGATACCTGTTCCTGAAAAGTGAGGGTGAGCAGCGATCCACTCCAGGATGGGAAGCCCAGGGAGCAAACCTTGGAAGTGGAGAGAGGTTTGGGCAAATCACGCGTATCACTCCGGAATGCTTAGAAAATGAAACCCGCTACTCCCCGCTAAGGGAAAGAGATGGTTTGAGTAAGTTTCAGTTTTATTGGTATGTGGCCTTCATTTCCAACACTGTTTTAATCTTGTATTTCTAAAGCAAATCTGTCTGCTCGAAAGCTGGTACATATTGATGCTGAGCCCAGGAGCGCCCATGCCCGTCATCTTCCCAGTCAAAGGCGGCTTCGCAGACGTGCTCGGACGTCCTCGGGAGGACGTGGCCCCTGGAGGGACGGGGGGCTCTGCTTGGAAGGAGCTTAGGGCCGCCGCTGGCGCCACCGCTAACGCCGATCGTCACAGCAGGGCAGACGCACGGAGCAGCTCCCTGTGCCGAGGATTCTGTAATAATCAGCTCATCCAATCATCACAGAAACACGAGGCGGATACTGTTATTTTCTCTGTTTGACTCCCAGATAAAGAAATTGAATTTCAGAGGCACCACCAAACCAACCCAGAGCGAAGCAGGTAGCAGGGCGAGCGCCAGGCTCAGGCCCTGTGTTATTCCGAAGTGCAAACTCCAAGCCACCCTCCTTCACCCTCCTCCCCTGCTCCTCCGCTTCCAGAGGAACGTCCAGGCAACAGCGCGTGGAGCTCTCGGCAGGGGAGGCTATAGCCCACGGACTAGCAACAGAACTGGGCAGAGCAAGGGGCGTCCCCAAGTGGAGCAGAGCGGTCTGGAATCTGGAAAAGGCCACGGCTGCAGGCAAGAAGATCGGGCCAGGGCCACGTGGGAAGTGACCGAGGTCTCTGATGACGGCCCACGTGCAGCTGGGACTTCAGGCGCGGAGAGCTCGCAGCACAGGTCTAACAGGGAGAAGAAATTAGGGTGTCACTGAAGTATTAGGAAGTCCCGACCTTGGCCGCCCATTTTTTAAAAGACACGACCTTGAGAAGTCCTGCTGGAGGGAAGCAGTGTGGATAGGCAGGAGCGGATGTGTGGAGCACACGGAACTGTGAGAAACTCGGCTGAGGCCAGAACTTCTTCTAAAAGGCTGGTAAACATGGGGACGTCAGTTTCACCCATGAGAAGAGGAGGCCGTGGGGCGAAAAGGCACGAGCCCTGCCTCGTCTCCGAGTCGGTCTTTTCCACCACAGCTGAGTGATGGGGAATGTTTGGGAAGAGCTGTTCGCGGCGGAGGGCCACGGTTCCAGCGTGGAACAAGCCGTGCAGTTTTCTCCCGAGCTTTCCTCCTAATGAAGGCGCCAACCTCTCAGGAGTAGCTTCCTGATCAAGCCTCTTAATCATCTGTCGCTTTCCTGGGTCCTTGGTCTGCCTCCGTCTCTTCTACCAAGTTCTGAGTCTGCCTTCGGCTTTCACGGTGCCCTGCAGAGACACGAACTTAAAACTAGAAAAAAATTGTATGCAGCGATAGCAAAACGCCTTTGAACACTCGCTTTGTGTTTCCTCCCGTATCCTATTTGGCAACATTTAAAAAAATGGAGATATAATAGCTTCCATTAAAAATGGTAACATGTTGCATACATATTTTACATCCACCATCTGAGCATTAGACTAAATTTACAGTAGATTTCTTGACATAGCTTTAACTTGTTTTAAGGAAAGTGAAATCATTCTGAGACCCGTTCTTTTCATTCCCCAAAACACTTATCAATGTACCGTTTTTAATTGATGTTTTTACATGCGTGGATTAGCATTCAAGACAAACTTATCTTCAAATACGCCTTTGAGGGGCAATCGCTACCAACATAACTTTCAATGGCCTGGCGTAAAGTTGGAAATAAAACACAGTAGTGTGGGAAGGCAGGCGGGGCGGGAGGGGGGAGGCGGGGCCGGGGGGGGAGGGGTGGCGGTCTGTGTCTCCTCCAAAATGCAGCTGAACGATGTAAGCGGTATACTCAAGTGTTCCTCTAATCTGTATAGAAGACAAGTTTGTAACAGACACTCTTGCTCATTGAAAAATTATAATCAAAATAGAGGGGGAAATGGAGACTCAGATATCACAGGGGAAAGAAAATGGAAAAGGCATTTATTAAAAAGATAATAATGTGCTTTCCATCTGGGAATTTCAGAGCTCCTCATTAAGTGTTAGCTCAAAGGATTCCCACCTGTTGATTCGTTGGGTCCTTCCGGGACGGTTAGAGGCCTGGGGGCATAAATGTAATACACGTCACCCCAGCGAGGAGAGTAACACCCTGGGTTGTAACACTTTGGGGGAGGGTGCCAGGCATACCCCAAAGCAGGGTGTGACTGTGGGACACACACCAGGGATCACTGGTGTGTGTCTCTCCCCAGGGATCACTGAAGGTGAGGTTGCAGATGGGAAGAAACTCGGCGGCGAAGAAGAGAACGTGAATCACAGCCGAGCACGGGGATCTCCCAGAGAGCAGCCTGCCGGGGGCATCGGCCTAGGGCTCGTCAGTTAGCTGTGAGTGCGGCGGTGGAGAAGGGCGGCCCCCCGGGGCTCCCCGAGTGCGGGCCCAGGAGAGGAGCCGGGGAGGGTGCCTCCCTTCGGCTTGGATGCTCAACTCCCAGAGCAGAGGCCGGGGGCCAAGAGGATTAGGTGTGGACTCCGAGGAGACTGAAAGGGTACATCCAGTTTTCCGCATCTCCTGGGTGGGTTTCGGGGATGAAGAACGCAGTTTTACGGAGCCAATTAGGAGTCATGAGCTGCAGTGCTCTCTGAACAGCAGCGAGACTGGGACGTGAGGGCTCACAGCGTAGGGTGCAGACCAGAGCACTCGGCCCACCCGCTGCCCACCGCCCGGGGAGCTCGTAGAACGAAGAGGAAACCCCACGGCTAGCAAGCTTCCTGGGCCAGGCGAGATAATTTAGGGACAGATGTAGAGGCCCTTCTGGTGGTCGTACCTCCGGGACAGCTCTTGCAAGGAACTTAGAAGCTTCCACTCTTAATGATTGGTCAGGAACATCAGCCACAAGAAAGGGAAGACATTCTACCATTTGCATCAAAATAGGGCATGATGGGCCTCCAGGGCATTATGCGCAGACAGAGAAAATACTGCATGGTCTTACTTATATGTAGAATCTAAATTAAGAAAAAAAAACAACTCACAGAACAGAGAACCAACTGCCGGCCTCCGACCCGGGAGGGTGGGTGGGGCCACGGTGAGGTCGCCACCGCCTGCTTTGGGGGTCTGGGCAGCTGTGGATCCAGTGGGGATTTCTTTTCCTGTAAACTGGATGTACAATAAATCTTGTACAGACATGCAGATGATTAGTTTTGAAATACACTAATCTGTTTGTGCTGGTGTTAAGCACACACGCACACAGCGCCATTGTGTTGAATACAACAACACGTTTCTGACACATGTGGGCCGTCACACTCCGTGACGTCGGTGAGCCAAGCCTGCTCCCTGTCCGAGCTCCTCTCTCTTCGAAAACCCGCAGAGGAACATTTTCTAAATTCAAGAGCATATGTTTTATCTTCACGCGGCAGCTTTCCTTACTTAATATTCATCCGTGAACAAGTTGCTTATTGAAAATTTTGCACAGGAAGATAGTTTTGGATATTTATTTTTATGCTGCATGATGGTTTCCACTTCAAGTGTGCCATTGTCCTTTATATCAACACGGAATAGAATTACTAACATTAATAAGTAACACGTTTTTTACTTATTACTGGTTATTCCTCCTCGTTACTGTGCTTGCCGTGCAATGAATATGCAAATGCAGACATTACATCCAGAACATGGTCTTCCCAAAGCCAGATTCGTCCTCTCTCTACCCCCCAACCCATCTTAGTGAGCGGGCTCGTCGGCAGTAGGCACTTACGGCTCCTTAAATGAATGAATGTACCATTTAATTTTTTCAGCAACTCTGTGACTAAGAGCCCCCCTCTATTCTCATCCCACAAATAAGACAACGATATCTCGTTGATGTTGCTGCGGTAACACTGTGTTGGAAGCAACGACGGTATCTCAGGGGCATAGAACATGCGTTTGTTTCTCCTCGAGTGCCAGGCAGTGGGGGAAGGGCACCTGGGGTGGGTGGGGAGGGGCAGCTGACTCCTCGTGTTGGTCTTGGGACTCGGGTTCCAAAAGAAGCAGCGACCCAGGACAATCTTTCCTCCTAGCAACAAGAGGATGCAAGAGAGTGAATGAGATACGCAAGGCTTCTTAAGATCTAGGTTTAGGAATGACACATGGTTCCCCACTTGTATTTCTTTGGCCCAAACAGTCTCCTGGTCAAGCTCAAAGTCAAAGGCATGAGTAATTCGGTCCATCCACAGTTAAGCCAGGACAATGGTGTGGATACGTGGAGGGGCTGGGGGAAGGCAGGAGCCTATAATTCCAGCCACCTGAGAAGCTCCCAGTAAGAAAGGCCATTTGATGTAGCCGAGGTCACAGACTTAGGCAGGGAGCCAGATTCGATCCCAAGCTGCTGACCCCAGAGTTTTCAGACGCTTCAAGCTCTGATCAGGCTGCCATCGTGCAGCTGTTCTTGGTGACTTGGTAGACAGCGTACGGTTTTTTGCAATAAACTTAGTATGAAAACCAACCAAGTTAAAATACAGCGCATGTATCACCTTGCTGAGAAAGGAGACCTTATGGCTGCCAGGGATCTAATTAAAAGTTGATGATTTAATAGGCATCTCCCATCTATTATTTACTCTAGAGGGTGAGATTTAATTGGAAACTGGGGTCCAGATTTTGTTGGGGCACACCTCCTTGTCATCAGCAGGCAGAGACACGCCCCCGAACAGGGACCACTGAATCAGACCGCCAAGAGCAGCTACAAAGTCAGACTCCGAAGATCGCACGGACTTGGGTCCCGTGAAGGGCTGGGTATGCAGCTGTAGATACCTAATGGCGCATTTTTCACACAGACCCAATGCCAATTGTTGTATACCAAAGATAGATGTGTGTGTGTCATATATACGTCATGTGTGTGTCATGTATGTGTAGCTAAGTTGGTATTTATTGCGTAGCTAAGTCCTCTGTAACTTTTTTTGCCAACTACAGGTTTTGGCTGACAAGGAAAGATGGTCATTGCTTACGCTGAAAGTCTCAAGCAGCATGAGGTTAGGACCTTGCACTGGGATCAGAAACCTCCTTGCCTTTGACGGCACCGCTGTGTCACTCAGCCTGCCCTGCCTCCCCTGGCCAGGGCCCACTGGTCTCAGACTCATCACCCGCGTGGCCGTGGCGCACACTCACACACCTGTCACTGAGGCCGCCTGGTCATCCGGAAACTGGAGATGAGTCTGGACCTCCACTCTCACCGCGAGTGACCTTCAGTTGGAGAGGTGTGACATGACAGACCGAAATTCGTCCAAACATGCTCCTCCCCAGAAGCAAAACCCGTGTGAAACGCGCCAAGGCCACGCCAGCGTTTTGGCTGCAGATGTGTGTACACGTACAGCCGCCTTCTCAAGTGTATGGACAGAGTGCTGACTGTCCGTACTTCAAAATTGAGGCTTTGTTTTCCTTTTAATTAAATTTTGGCGTGTGTTAAAGATGATTAAAATGTTAATTTTCTACAAACCCGAAGCTATTTTTTTGGCCAGAGAAATGTGCATATTATGTTAGAGGCAAAAGAGGAAGCAATGTCTTTTAAAAACCAGATTTTCGCACCAGGAGGTGTTCACTTCTGAAGGCTGTGCGGCCGCTCATGGCGGCCGTGGCTCACCTGTGCTGAGTGTCGCCCTGAAAATTACTCCCTGAACAAGGTCCTTGCTGGCAAATGCAGAAAATCGCGTCTCAGTGTTTCTGTTAAAACTTAAGATGTCCATCGTTAGAGCGAACATTTCCAACCTTCTCTGAACTGCGTGGCTCTGTCTGTGTGAAACCCTCGAGCCAGCAAGAACAGGCTGATGCCGTCGCCCCTGAGCCGGGCTGCAGCTGGCCGTGCCGAGCCCCACAGCCGGGCCTCGGGCGGTGAGCACGGGCCGCATTGCCAAGCGGCTGAGCCGGCCTTTCTGGCAGCCGAGCTTCCTGTCTGTAACAATAACATAGGCCTTGACTCCTGAGAAAATGAACACAGATCGAACCAAAAGCTACAAAACTGTCTGCACAGAGCATTTAGTTGGGGGTGCAGAACGTTCGGCCAAGTGGTCCCGGGTGCAAACACGCTCCGGCCACTTCCAAGCCAAGGACCTGTGGACAGAAGCTGTGGGCGTGTCCTGCCTCGTCTACTCGACCCGTTGTGAGCTCTGGAAGTTTGCGCGTGCTGCACACTTGCTGTGCGGGGCCGAATGCCGAGTGTCTCGTGGGCGTGTTCACATTCACTCCATTCAGTGACGCGATACAGCAGGTGATGCCACTCCCAGTTAGACGAAGAGACAGGCCTGCAGAAGGTGTCAAATGAACCAGGAGACAGAGAGCAGTAAACGGTACACGTGTCCAGTGCCGTCCCTGGTTTGTAGTGGGTCTCATCAGTTACTGATTTCAGAGACTTGCTCACACGCGAGCCTCGGGTTCCCACCCCTCCGCCTGGGCCATTGGAAACTCAGTTCTTCACACCCAGCTCACCTGCGCCTGTGGGTGTGCCTAGCAGTCACTCTCACTCCCACGGTGCCAGGTACAACTTGTAACGGGGGACGCCTTGCACGCGCACAGGCCTCCAGAACATTCATTCGTCACCTACCGTGGGCCACGTAAGGGAAGCCGAGTGGGGCAGAAGTCGGATCTGTGCTCTGCTCTCGGGGAGCTTGAGCAGAGGAGGCAGAAAACACACAAAAGAAACGAGTGACGGGTGGAATGAACGAGGCTAAACGGCCCTGGTTGGGACAGTGCCACCGGAGGTAAGGAGTCGGGGAAGACCCCTGCTGGGGCGTCACGATGCACCCCACCCTGGGGGGCTGGAAGGAGAGGGCTCGACTGTCTCGGTTCTGGAGGCTGGACGTGCATGGTCCAGGTGTCACATGCATTCTTTCTTCTGAGGACTGTGAGGGACACTCTGTCCCTGCCCCTGCCCTAGTTTGTGGGAGCCTTGGCACATCTTGGCTCGTCAACGGATTCTCCCTGTGTCCTCACTGTGCCAATCTCCCCGTTCCAAGTTCCCCTTTTCGTAAGGACACAACCACGTTGTTACAGGACCCACATAGATGGCCTCGTTATAACGTGACTTGGCAAATGCCCAGTTTTTAAACAAGGTCACTCACAGACACGAGGGGTTAGGATTCCAGCATCTTCGCACAAAAACCAAGGGTGAGGTTTAACGTGGGTGTGGAGGGTACCTGCCTGCAGTGCCTGGGGCTCCACCAGGTAGAGGAAGAAGAGGAAGGGGTTGCACTCACCAGACCCTGTTCTCAGGGCACTAATGCCCCCCCCCACCCCCGGAAAGTCTCCAGTGTCCACCGTGGGAGAGTTGGCTGTGGTACGGTCACGTGGTAGGAACTGAGCAGCAGTAATTGGCACATTAGACCATGGGCCAAGCCTGGTTTTGTGAGTAAAGTTTTATTGGAACACAGCTAGGACACCCAGTGCTTTCCATGTGGACTGTGGCTATTTCCACTCCACAGCACCAGGGTGAGGCAGCTGCACCAGAGCCCGCACAGCCCACAACACTAAAAATGTTCACTATCCATCTCATAAAGGAACACGCACCGAATGCTGTGACAAACAACGACAGCTGCCCATTTGCAAATACATACGATCATGTGGATGAAAAATTATCACAGATACAATCTCATGCAAAAAAAAAAAAGGTCAAACGAGACTAGATACAATATGATGCCCTTTATATAAAATACAGTGAGTGACGGTAATCCGTGCTGGTGGAAGTCAGGAGAGTGGCCACCCTGGCTGGCGTGTGGGACTGGGGGGCAGTGGTGGTGTGGTGAAGGAAGGTGTCGTTGGGGACACCAGGAACGACCGCTCTCTCTTCATCCAGGGGCTGGCTGCTGCTGGGGGGGGGGGGCGGTTAGGTTTCTGTTTGCGAAAATTCATGGCCCTGGACAATTGCACTCAATCTTCCGTCTGCAGACGCAGTGAGATGTTTCCAACGAATCCACATTGAAGTGAGCAAATGAGAGGAGCGAGCGTTGTCTGTTCTTAGAACTAAAGAAAGTCTGGCTGGCCAGATTGTGTGACACTCCAGACACGTTACACTAAAGCCGGGACCCACGTGATTGCCTTGCTCTTTGGGGGGCCGAATAAGATCCTGCGCCCCAGCGGCGTCCACCTCGTTCTGGGCTGTCCAGCCCAGTGGCCACTGGCCCCCGTGTCTGCCGAGCGCTGGAAACGCCACCAGAGGGACCCAGCAAATGGGTTGCTCGTGTCGCTTTAGTTTATTAGGTTGGCCAAAAAGTTCACCTGGCTTTTTTCTGTAAGATGTCTGTAGTACTTAGTTGCCCTTAACTTCATTCAGAACAATTTTGTTAGACTGTATTGTGACAGCTGTCATATCAGCGTGCCTTTAAAAACAGCTTATCAAAATCGATGTATTTTTATGTAGCCATTTAACTATTTAAGATGGAAGGAAATAAGCAACATCTCTGGTGCACTGCACTTTGTTATTTCAAGAACAGTAAGAACGGCACCGAAACACGAAGAACCGTTGGGCGGTGTGCGGAGGAGGCGCTGTGACTGAACGTGTCCGGCGTGGCTTGCCGAGCTCCCTGCTGGAGATTCCTCGCTGGACGGAGCCCCAGGGTCGGCAGACCCGTGGGAGCTGACGGCCATCCAGCACAGACCTTAGCGGAGAACAATCCGTGTTCCACACGGCCGACACACCCACAATATCCGGATCAACAAAGTTATTGGTGAAAATGAAACGTGTGTCTTATTTTACAGAAAAAAAACTAAACGGACTTTTTGGCCTGTCGACACTTAGTGAATTCTTTTAATTAACCTTACTCAGTTTGACTTCAATTGGTTTAATTTAGCCGCAGGTGGCTGGTGGCTGCGGTGAGGGGGGGCGCAGACGTCCGCTCCATGGTGCACCTCCCTGCACCCACACCCTCTCTCCGGCACGGACCGTGGGGCACCCGGGAGGATGGAATGTTTAGCTTCCATCTTGGCCCAAATATATGTGTGTGAAATGTTTTAGGAAGTTTAAAATTGCTTTCTGATTCTAGCCAGTTTTATTGTGGTTGGGTGTAAACCGAATAGCTGATACAGAGCGTAGATTTCATGACTCCGAAGGTTTATTAGCTGATGCGGTTGACTTTGAGATTGTCTTGCCTATTACGACTATATAAAACTTTTTAATAGGAGGTCGTTTCAATGCTGTGTGCCTGGGAAGATGCAGGAAGGAGAGAGCAGTTGCTTTCTGAGTCTGCCGTGCCCGGTTGCCGCGGTGTTTACTGCAGGCGTCTTCTCTCCGGGGCTGAGCCGAGGACAGACTGCATGTTGAAACCAGAGTGACGGTGCTCAGAAAGGCCAAATCAATGGAAAAGTCTAAGCTTTAAGTGGGCACTATGCCTCCAAATCACCTTTTAGGGGCCCATTTTGAGTATTTTAATGACATTTTTACAGCCTTCATGCTTTCAGAAGGCGTACAGTAATCATAAAATAGTCCATCCAGACAGTATTTCGAGTACGGGCACAAAGGCATCTGTGGAAACCAGGAAACGGGGCCATTTAAATTCGGGAGCCCTGAGTAACTGTGTCACTGGAGACGAGGCAGGTTTCCGAGTCACCGTGTAGATTTTAGACGAGGATAACCCAGGACGTGACCCCTTCCCTGGCATCACGTGACGTCAGCTTTGCAGGGCCGTGTTTTGTTTGTGAGGTTAGAGACACAGGGACCCCCCTCCCCCCAGAAAAGCTAACAACCACCACGAATATGTCTGAGTGACTTCTTTTTCAGCGCCGTGGCTCCTTGTGCGGTTCTCTGCCCAGGGCCGACACCGTGCTCATGTCCCTCTGAGGAGGAGCGTTGGGACGCTGCTCTGGGACGTTTCTGTTGCAGATGGGTTTTTGTTGTGCTTGAGTTTCTTAAAAATCAGCCCTTTTTGTGTGTGTGGTGCTCATTGTAGCGAAAAACCACATGTTCTGTCAGATGAACCGACCGTCTCTTCACCACCTCGTCCAATAGGAGTTGGTGGTGTGCGTGTGTGTGTGTGTGTGTGTGTGTGTGTGTTCCCTCGGCGATCGCGCTGTAGTGGCGTGTGAGTGCCCATTGCTCTGTGTTTTTATAGGCCCTGGGCGAAGACGGTGGATGGCCATAGCCATGAATTCCGATCGGGATCGTAGTCTTCCGGCGGGCTTCCCAGAGGAGCAGAAGCATTTTCTGGCTTCGGCTGCTAGTTTCTGGCTGCGCCTCTGAGCAGATTTAGGTAGAAGAGGTCGGATGCCATTGGACCCCATTATATAATGCATTGGTGAGGAAGGACGGGTGAGAGGGGTCCCTCATCTTCTTTCTGACGTGGTCAGTCTGCTGTTCTGAGCCAGGGAAGGGGGCGGTGAGCATCTTGGAGCAGGGACACGCGCCAGCTGCGCGTCACGTCCCAGGGGCGGAGGGTGTGGGGGTGCTGCTTAGCCCCCTGCCACATCTGGTTTTCTTTGCCGTGCCCCGCGTTCCCCTAGTGCCGTCGACGAGCACACACACAGCCGTGCTTTATTACACAGTGGCCCCTGGCTCACTCTTCACTGACACCTCAGCGACACTTCGTTGTTCATTCTGACACTTCTTAGCGTCGGAATAAAAAGGCCAGCTCTGAGGGAGTCACGCCTTTGTTCTGTAAGTCCCTCTTTTCTCCGCTTTTACCAGGGTGTTCCCTTCAAACATCAGGACAGGTAGCCCAGACAGGTCAGATACCCGAACCTCTGGGAGACCCCACTTGGGATGAGGTCACCGAGGATGGGTGGGGGGTTGAAATGACTCAGGAGA
This sequence comes from Sturnira hondurensis, assembly GCF_014824575.4. Classification (NCBI taxonomy): domain Eukaryota; kingdom Metazoa; phylum Chordata; class Mammalia; order Chiroptera; family Phyllostomidae; genus Sturnira; species Sturnira hondurensis. The sequence goes on from NW_028079127.1 coordinate 16,566,304, forward strand.
TGGCAGTGCAGTGAGAACGAGTCACCTTCCCTGGAGACCACGCCCACTCTGTTGTTTTCTGCATAAAGGAGTCCAGAGCACAGGTTGGGTGTGGTGCACACCCGCCCCCCAAGCCTTCAGAGGGAACTCTGGGCTTCCCTCTCAACAGCAACTCACCTGGACAGCTCCACACTCTCTCTCTGATGCCCCCACCTGCGACCTCCCCTCGTCACTACTTTCAAGGTCATTCGCGCTTGGGTCCCAGGTGAACCTACCCAGTGCTCGGCCACTCTGCTGTCTCACCCGTGTTAAATATTTTGGTCCCGAAATCTAGTTTACATCTTATACTGGGTCAAGATGTAAACTCTGTAAACATAAGATTTCTCGTGCTAACAAGATTATGAACTCTCCTGAAATTTGAATACTGAACGTGATTTTCATCTGTTACGAATGTAAGTTACTGCTATCTATTTTTCTTTTGCTCGTCTTAGCTTACTTTTGCTGAAGAAGCCGCGTACGTCCGCACTGCATTGTTCTGTGTTCTTTCACACTCCTGAGTGGCGCTCGGGCCCCACTATCCATGAACAAAAGCTCAGTGTTAGTATTTCCATGGAGAGGAACAGACGCAGAATTGAGCGCCAGACTCTGTCCGGGCTCCATCAGTCAGGAGACGTTGGAGACGGGCTGGCCCGGCTGGTGGAGACGTCGGCGGCCAACCGGGGTGTCGGACCAGGGGCCCTGGTCTCTCTCTGCCGCAGGAGTGGTGAATTATTTACGTAACTTCCATATAACGGCTTACCGACTTGAAGACCGTAAAGTACCCTATTAATGTTTTAAGCATTTCCCTTTATTTTAACACAAGTAAATTATTTAGTCCACGTTAAAATGGTTTACGCTATGACTGATGAGTGCAGAAAGTATGTACCGTATCTTATTCTAATTGGCTGTGTGCATTATCCTGTGGAAATCATACGTGTATTATTTCGGACGTAATTAGCTATTCATACACTCCCTGATGGATGCGTGTGCCCATCGAGACGCGCGGCCGTGCAGACGGTGGGAAGCGCCGCCTCCTTTTCGGCGCGGAGCCACGCTTCCATCTGGAGGCAAGGCGCGCGTCTTCCCTGCCTCTCTCCTCCGTGGTCCCGGGGCCCTGGGGGCACAGCCTTGCAGGGCTTCTCCTCGTCAGTGCAGACCAGACCACCACCGTGGGGGTGCCGTGGTGAACGTGCCCCCGCCCCCGCCGCCCCTGGTGGGGACGGCTCTCCAGCGCAGGCCCGGCTCCACAGCGGGGCCTCCACGCACCGCCCGCAAAACCGCTAGTCGCTCCCGTCCAGCCAGCGCGGGGAAGGCCTGTGATGGCCGGGCCTCGACTCGCTCAGAAGGCCGTCCGTCCTCAGAGTCACACTGGCGAGGACCAAATGAAGGGTCACTCAGCACCATTCCTGATTTTCTTCTTGAGTTGAATTCTCCGTTCTCCAGTCCCGTAAGAGGGAACGAGTTGAAATTCGTGAGTCGTCTCTGAGTGTAACTTTGGCTCCTGCCCGTATATTTTGGAAATTGTTGTTCTAAAGTTACCATTGTGAACGGATTACGTCGTTCACATCTGGAGCCATTTTTGCATCTTCGGCCACTTGGTAAAGGTTATAACTTTGTAAGTTCCCGGCAAACGTCTGATGAGTGAAAGATTTCCAGTCCTTGTGTAAGTTCATAAATGCAAACACCCCCAGGGCCTGGGGACACTCACAGATAAAAATAAATAAACGAATAAGATGCCAGTGGGCAAGAGAAATTCTTAAACTGAGAAAAAATTTAAAGTAGATAAATAATTCAATACGCAATAATCCCCATACTTATGAAATTACATACTTGCCATGGTTTTCTACCAAATTAAATACCATATAATAAGGATATAAATCAAAGGTGGCCCATTTACTTCTGCAATATCTCATGTTGATGCTGCCTAGACCGAAGCTTAAAGCATTCTCTTCTTGATAGTGGGATCTTTTAGTAATGTTTCTGACCCACAAAATAAACGGGCCTGGGGCTGTCGGTGCTTCAGGCGAATGTCCTGAACGTTGACAGGAGAGCTCGCCTGGTGAGCGCCTGGGCTGCGGAGGGCCTGGGGCCACAGGGGCCGCGAGGAGCCCCGGGGGCCCCGCAGAGGAGGATCTGCCTCCTGTTCTCCCCTTCGGACGCACGACAGACCCCCGAAGTTACGGACCCTGCCACCCCCATGTGAGGACATCTGTTTGAAGTCAGTGAATCAAGCGAATGATTCCCGGGGAGTCTGAGAGCCCACAGTTTGCCTTGCAATCAATCTGTGTCTGGTGATTTGAGGCCGACAGGCTTGTTCTCCCAGCACAAGCCCCACGGGACGGTCATGACCCTGGTGCCTCTTGGGCCAGCTTTGTGCCCAGGACCCCAGGGCCTGTCTGTCTTCCCCTCAGAGCCAGCTGCACACGTGGGGACAAAGGGGAGAGGGAGCAGCACTGTTTTAACAAGTCCTATTACATCTAAATTTCAATCTCACCGTGCAATAATAATTCCCAGGGACTGTCTTTCAGAGCCCTGGTCAGCAACTTTTCCAGTAAAAGCTAGGCTAGATAGTAACTATTTCCAACTTCGCAGATGGTAACGGCTTCCCCACAACCTCTTCACTCCGCCTTAGTGTGCGAGCAACCGCAGATGCGTGGGACAGAAGGGACGTGGGGGCGTCCCCATGAAACTCTGTGTTATTGAAGTCGTGGGCTGGCCTTGACCCCTGGAATGTCATAACCACTCCTGTTTTTTGAGCGGAGTGCCACGTTACTCACCAGTAGAGTTTATTATAATTGGAATAATTTCCTGTACTTATAGAGAAACGGGGGTGTTTTCATTGGGACTATTTCCTATACTTATAGAAAAACAGGGGTGTTCTCATCATTCACATTTCCGATCTGTATTCTCAACATTGCTTCTCCTTTGCACATGTTCGTTCTGACAGCAGGGCCCTAAAAGCAGGAGGAGAGGAGAGACAGCCATTGCGGGCTCCTGTATTATGGGGTTGGAAACGGGGGATCCCCAGATGGTGCGCCTGGGAACCAACATCGGCCCCCCATTTCATGAACAAAGCATTGGCCCCAGAAAACTGCCGAGGCCGTGAGGAAGCCTTGCTTCTCCGATGGTCCCAGCCACGGCTACCGTCCCCGGGTGTTGATTCGGCCATTTTTGCCGCCAGTGATTTCCACCGAAATTGCACCACCAGGTCCGTCTTGGCGAAGCTCTCGCAGGTCGGGAGGTGAACATGTGTGACCCGTGGTTGCGTGGGTGGGGTGGGGGGGCTCTGCTCCGTTGCTGACTTGCCCACCGTCTGTCTGTCGGCCTCTTCACCCCCGTAAACCAGGCTGGCGTTCTTTTCCACAGTAAATAAATTTTAGTGCAGACACTAAAGTCGGAGTGTTTCCATTCAGACTCAGGCTCCGTCATTTGCAACTTGTGAGTCCGGGCAAGATGCTCGCCTCTCAGCACCGCCGTTCTCGGGAATGCAAATCGCCGATAATGAGAATACACGCTTCGTAGCGTTGTGGCTAGGCTTCACCGTGAGAATGCCTGTGGTTCTTTGAGAAATGCCTGGGCACCTGGTAAGTGCTTAGCATACATTATATATATTACATTATATACATTACCTTTTATTAATCGACACATCTAGTTTACACAGTGAAGGACAAACCTGGCATATCTTAGTCAGTTTCTTTACCCAGGTAAAAAAAACGCATCAAAGAAAATAAAGAGACACCCATTCACTCCGTGAGCAAACATTTATTCCCTCCCTCTGCTTTCTGCCTGTGGTCGGAAGCAGCGAGGCATTTAGAGAGAGGCGGCCACATGTCTCAGCAGCCCACACCGAGATCCCGCGAGAGGCCATGGCAGCAGGTCTGGGGATCGGTGGCCAGGGCCTGGACCGCCGTTCAGCTGTGCCGGTGGCAAGCGGCCTGGCGTGGGTGTGTTCTGAAGCTGGGACTCCCGAGTGCCGCCCGTGCGCTGGATGCCGGGTGTCAGAGAACGAGATGGGTGGGCACCCTACACTTTCTGAGGGCAGAGCTGGTAAAATGGAGCTGTCGGCAACCAGGTGGGGGAGACGGGCGGGAGGGCTCGAGAGCTGGGGAGGAAGGAAGTGGGAGTCCAATTTAGGGTAGTGGGAGCGGCGGCTGCCTGTGTCAGCTAGACTGGGCTGCCGACTCCAGCTGGTCCTTGGAGCATGGACCTGGGAGTTGCCCAGATGTTACTGAGTAGTTGTGATGGGACTCTGAAATCGTTTGATTTCAAGGAAGGGAGATTGTCCTACGGATTCTGGGTGGGCCACATCCTGTCAGACAGAAGGTGCCGACCGGCCGGCCCTTCCTGCTGTCTGCGCCCCAGATTCTGGACTTTTGTAGCCAGGGCCCCGGTCAGCTGATGGCACCAATCTCTCCACGTGTCTCCGGCTGGCTCTGCCACTCCAGAGGGGCACGGACCCGGCGAGGGCTTAGACAAGGGGGTGCAGGTTGGGGGTGGGGATTTGAGACTCGGGAGCAGCTGGAATTGGATGAGATTTCCTGTGCAGTGNGGCTGCCTGTGTCAGCTAGACTGGGCTGCCGACTCCAGCTGGTCCTTGGAGCATGGACCTGGGAGTTGCCCAGACGTTACTGAGTAGTTGTGACGGGACTCTGAAATCGTTTGATTTCAAGGAAGGGAGATTGTCCTACGGATTCTGGGTGGGCCACATCCTGTCAGCCAGAAGGTGCCGACCGGCCGGCCCTTCCTGCTGTCTGCGCCCCAGATTCTGGACTTTTGTAGCCAGGGCCCCAGTCAGCTGATGGCACCAATCTTTCCACGTGTCTCTGGCTGGCTCTGCCACTCCAGAGGGGCACGGACCCGGCGAGGGCTTAGACAAGGGGGGTGCAGGTTGGGGGTGGGGATTTGAGACTCGGGAGCAGCTGGAATTGGATGAGATTTCCTGTGCAGTGAGTGGAGATTCAAAAATATATAAATAAGTAAATAAAAGGCTAACCACGGAAGGAGCTCATGTGAAGCAGAGAGGGAGACCTGAAAAGGTCAAGAAGGAAAAGGGGTCTGTGGATTGGCCAGACTCACGGAAAAGGGGCCCAAAGGAAGTCAACTCCCAGGAGCCAAAGGGAGAAGTGGTTTTAAAGAGAAAAGAGTGACGACCCGAAGAATGAGGAAAAGAGTAAACGGTAAAATAAAACATGGGTGCACTTGACCAGATCCAAATAGCAGATTTATGTTCTATACAGGACACTGCAGACAAAATGAACAGTCTGAAGAACATACTTTAATATTTCTCCACACCCCGGCCAGCACTGGCTTGTTGTTGATTTACTGATAATAGCCATTCTTACGGGTGTGAGGTGGTATCTCATTGTGGTTTTCGTTTGCATCTCTCCGATGACTAGTGACATCGAGCATCTTCTCCTGTGTCCACTGGCCATCTGTGTGTCCTCTCGGGAGAAGTGTCTATTCGGGTCATTTGCCCGTGATTTAATTGGATGGTTAATTGTCAGTTCTTTTAATTGTCAGTTCTTTACGCGTGTTGCGCATTGACCCCCTCTCAGACGTGGGGCGCACGTCCTCCCGTCCCGGGGGCTTGCTGTTCCTTGTGTGGCCGCCGTCCTTGGAGGTCTGCGCATCTCTGCACTCTTATTCGATAATTCATAGTTCCGAGTGCGGTATGTAGCTAGTGAGTGACAAGGCAAAACTAAAGCGATCCCATGGAGTCCCATAGCGGTACCCATTGGGGTTCCTTTACCACCTTAGTTTATTACTATTTACTATGTATTACTGTTACTATTTCCAGTGTACAGTGAACTGGGCACATTACGCTGACCTTGGCACAGGAGGAAATGTAGTTTTGCAAAGTATCGATCCCATCAGAGAACTGTCAGGTGGTAGGTGCCCCCAGTGACCTCTACAAGTGTGTGCCTTTCTGAACCCCCGTGACGGGCATTGTCCAGAGTGCAGCGTCCGGCCACCGGCCTCTCACTCAGCTTTGTGACCACCAGGGGGATTTACTTGGCATGTCTCCGCAAGTTGATTGATTAATACGATGATATAGTCTAGGTCAGAAACTGCCACCGTCTGATGTATTGATTTCACTATCAGCTGAAACACCAAAAAACATGATGTTGAAAAACCTACAGTCTACAGCCATACCACCCTGAACGCGCCCGATCTCGTCTGATCTCGGAAGCTAAGCAGGGTCGGGCCTGGTTAGTACTTGGATGGGAAAAACCTACAGAGTTTGTTTGTTTGTTTTCAAATCAGAAAATTTGTTACTGAGAAACCATGGAGGTGGGACACTTTATCTCATCTGTGCCAAAGGCGTGACCCTGCCGAGAGAAGGTCACTGAGGTCCATCGAGAGGTCCAGCGGTCTGCAGGCATCGCACAGGGCGAGGCCAGGGCAGCGACTGTCCTCCGGCTCTCACCCAGCGACAGGGTCGCTGTCTGGCCCACGAGGAGACGAACGCTGAAAGTCCACTTTGGGAGTTCCAACGTTGGTCACGATCCTCCGGATGTGCTGGGGGAGGGAGGACTCGTCTAGACAGGGACCAGTAGAGCTTCAGCTGGGGGCAGCGAGAGCCACCGGGGTGTCCAGCGGGGTCACGGTGATGCTCAGGCACCTGAGCAGGGTCCCTGCTGGCCGCCACCCCAACTCCCGTTTTGACAACAAGACGGTTGAATGTTCCTTCAAGGTCAAGAATAAATATCCTTTACCAGGAACCTAGAGAATGTCTCTACCAGCCTTTCTCTTCCAACTCGGCAGGAGAGGAGGGAACAGACCGACCTGGTAAAATGTTGTGTTGGCCTTCCTCTAACAATTCCAGTCACAGAGCCTGTGGCTTCACCTCTCCGCGTTTCTCAGGGACTTAAAGCCTGGAAAGTGGGCTCCATGGCACTCCGCTCGCTTCCTGCTTTCACCGAGGAACACCCGGGCCCGGTGAACACGTTTGGGCTAGTTTTGCTCGTGCGTGGTACAGAGCTAGAGTCCCCCTGTCCAAAAGAAATAGGGAGCAGAAGCCAGTGTGGAAGCCGGAGCCCCGGCCACACTGTGAATGGAGCTGGGAGCGCAGCCGGGGCCTGCCCTGCTCCCCCCACGCAGCCCTGACCCTGCCCGGTGAGAGGGGCCTCACGGCCTTCCCGGAGCTCATTCTGTGAACCACCAGGCTGCGTTTGTTCGGTGTGGGGAGGTGCCCCACACTCAGCCCCTCGGTTTTCTAGCACACTGCTTCCCCAACCGAAATCCCACAGGACAGAGTGGGGAAGTTCAGAGCAGGGAGCCTCGAAAGCACATGCCAGGCCACGTGTCATTCTGCTGATTTCCCACAGTCCTTTTCGGGACGTCTGCTCCCTAGGCAACTAAAGGGCGTGGATTTAACAGATCAGGGGTTTCCATGACAGAGTGACCATTTTCGTCCGCAAATGACATTCACAGCAGCTCGGACACATCCCGTCCCCTGGCACAAAGGGCAGCTCCGTGCCCCTCCAGACTCGAGGACTGCAGAGGAGGGGGCAGCCCCTCGGGCCTGTGGCACGTGGCTGGTCGCCCCTCATTCCCTAAAGGGTGTTGTCTGTGCGTGTCTGCACACACACACATGTACACATAGAGTCCTAACGTTCACCACTGTTTCAAATACGACTGTGGATCCCATGACGACAGCTGCTGACTTGGGGAGAAAATATTACACTTTATGGGTGTGGGGATTGAAATATGGTGTTAGGAGAGAAGGCTGTATTACTTTCCTTTGGCTGACTCAAAACAGTGTGAATTTATCGTCTCATAACTCAGGCAACCAGAAGCCTTAAATCCAGACGTCCGCAGGGCCATACGCCTTGGTGGCCCCTCGTGGGGCGTTTGTCCTTGGCCTCGTCCAGCTCTCGTGGTGGGCTCCGAGTGCCGCCTCCCTCCAGCCTCTGCCTCTGTGGCCACGTTGCTTCCGCCTCCTGGGACTGCGCCTTCTCTCCCGTTTCAGACCTGTCTCTGTGTGACAAAGAAAGGCCCTCGTTCTCGGATTTAAGGCCCACGCGGGGAGTCTGGGGTGATCGCCTCATCTGGGCTCTTTGCAAAGACCCTTTATTCACAGAAGGGAACGTTCACAGGCACGGGGGCTGGGGACACGGACACACCTTCCGGGTGGGCGTCATCCACTGGACTAGAGTCTGCTCCTCTCTGGCCCTCAAATACTCACAGCCATGCTATCTGCGAAACACACTCACCCCATTCAGGCCTTCTCCCAGCCTGCCACCCGTGAAGGCATCGACTGTAACTCCAAAGGTCATCTACATGCAATCAGCCCAAAAGCCCCAAATCTCATCACTGACGTCATCTAAATGAGGTTGAGTATTGTCCCTCCTGGGTCAGAATGCTCCTCCACGGCTGGCCCAGTGGCCCCCAAAATAAATCATCTGCTTCCAAAATATAGTTGTGGAATAGGCAGGTGACAGACACCTCATTCCTAAAGGGGAAAAATGGAAGGAATAAGGCAGTTTCCAGTCACGAGCAAGTTCCAAACGCAGCAAATCCCTGCGCTTCCGAGGCCTGGGATGCTCTTCCCGAGACCCCGCTCTCTGCCGTCCGAGCCCACGGCTCCGACAGCCGCTGTGTCTGCTCTGGGGCTCCTCCCTCAGGGGCCCCTCATTTCCCTGGTGGGGACCCCGAGTCTGCCGCCGAGGAGCTCTGTGAGCCTGTGTTCCGCTGTGGAGTCCCAGAAACACAGTGGCTTTCTTCGTCTCATTTCATCGCTCCCTTGGTTCGCCCTGGAATGGATTCTGGTGGTGCGATGCCCTCCGAACCTGGGTCCCCGTGCAGGTCAGTGGGGACCATGGCCCTGGACAGGAGGGGCCTCCTCGGGTATCTGCTGCAGCCCCACCTCCGCGCCCAGCTTCCTCTGAGACGGCGAGTGAATCCGGGAGCCCCGTGCCCTGTGTCTTTGCCCACAGGCTCTTGGGCCACCCCCGCCCTTCCCAGAGCAGGCTTCCACAGCCGCAGCTCTCTTCATTCTGCCATCCTTTGCTACCCGTGGAGCCCCAGAACCTCTCAAAACATCGCCGGCTGTCAGCTCCTTCCTCCATTCGCCCCTTTCCCCCCACACTCTGCTGTAATCAGCAGAGATGAGCCAGGCCACGTCTTCCACACCAGGTCTGCAGATTCCCTCGCTCAGATACACAAGTTCACAGTTCACAAGTTCGGCTCCGTAGGACACTGTGGAATAAAGTTCTGGGACGTGTCCTGCCCCCCAGCGGTCAGGATGCCTCTCCTCCAGCGCTGACTTCCTTCCTGCTTTCTCAGCCCCCACTGGCGACCCGGTTAACGTTCGTGCTTCCGCCAGCGGCCTCCTTACGGTGCTGTGTGGTCTCACAGGTGACAGACACCTTCTCTCTCTTGCTCCTCCGCTCCTTCGGCGTCCTCACCAGAATTTCCTTGCACACCCATAAGGAAATGGGTCCCTTCAAGGTACTCTAGTCTTAATAAAACACGCACACCTTCCCAAATGCTTCTACTCTGTCTCATTACCCAATTCCAAAGCCTCTTCCATATTATTAGCCATTTCTTATAACAGCACCCTATGTCTTAGTCCCGAAATCTGTATTAATTTCTTGAAGCTGCTATTGGTAACAACCTATTACCACAGACGTGGTTGTTTAAAACGCATAAATGTATTGTGATTCAGGAAGCCACAACCCGAAATCCTGGGGCAGCGGGACCACCGTCCCCCGGGGGAACCTAAGGGAGAATGTACCGTGTGCCCCCTTCGCTCTGGAAGTTGTCCTGGCAGGCCCCGCCCTCCAGCCTCTGCCTGCCCGACCCCGCGGCCCCCTCCCGCGCCATCCGTGCTGTCCATCCTCCCGTCTGTCTCACTGCTCCCCGGTTCCCTCGTAAAGACGCTTGTCCTCAGGTTTAGGGTCTATCCGGATAATCCAGGATGACCTTCTCATCTCCGGATTCTTAACACAATGAGATCTGCCCAGAGCCTTGCTCAAATGAGGGCGTATTTGCAGGTTCCGAGGGTCAGGCCATAGACCTGTCTTTGAGGACGGGGGGGAGGGGGTGACTATTCGAACCCCTGCAGAGGTCAAGTGACAATACCGAGATGAGTGGGTTTCCACCCAGACGACACTGGGCTCCGTGCACGTGGAATCCCTCGGGGACCCGGTCACTGGTTGACTAGGAAAGAGGCGAATGGGGAAAATCGGGTGTGTGTGAAGTGTAGGCGCCCCATGCCAGGGCTGGCCACTCTGAGTTCTGGGTGAATCGGGGCACCGTACCCGCCCCCCACGAGATCTGATGTTCTGCAATGTGCAGTAAGAGACCCCGACTGCCTGGGTGTCCCCAGAAGCTGCCGTCTTTCTGCAGAACAATGGCACCCGTCCTGCCGAGGGCCCAGGGCCCCAGGTCCTCGGTCAGAAAGGCCAAGGGCCACCTGGGGAGTGTGGCATGGGATAGAGCTTTGGACAGTGCTGCCGGCTTCCTAGTTTTCCCCTCGGTTTGAAGAGAGACCCGAACGCCCTTATGTTACAAAGTCTGTGATTCCACCTGATTCTATTATCCTTTTATAGTTCAAGCAAATTGCTGACACCAGGTCTTCTCTGTCACACACAAAACTTAGAAAACTTTGTATCTTCCAATACAATATCAGAAGTGGTCTTTTTTTTTTTTCTTAAAATGTATAAGGATGGCCCGTGACCAGTGTGGCACAGTGATTGGGTGTCTTCCCACAAGGCAAAAGGTCGCAGGTTCGAGTCCCAGTCAGGGCACATGCCTGGGTCACGGGCCAGGTCTCCAGCAGGGGGCGTGTGAGAGGCAACCGACCCGTGTTTCCTAATGTTTCTCCCTTCTTTCCCCTCTCTCTAAAATAAAAATAAAATCTTGTAAAAAATGTATCAGGGTGAAGAAGACAGACTCCCCGACAAGATCCTGCCTTTTCCCACCAGCGGGCCTGGCCCTCGACTCCCTTCACCCGCCCAGGGCTGGGGACACTTTCGGTGCCTCGTGTCCTGAGGACCTCACACCAACTGCTGCCTGGCGTGCAGCCTTGCCCGCTGGTACCTGAAACATAGCACATGTTACTTATCACCCGGCACACTCATGGGCATTCTTGAAATGATGCTCAAAGCTGATTACTAGAAGCACCTGAAAATTAAATACCCAAAGACTATGTGAAGTCTTATCAGTCTTATCGCCAAGTTCAAGAATTAAAGACACTCAGAAGAGGGTCTTCTTGGGAGAAGGTTGGCATGAGAGCCGAAGAGCCCCACGAGTTTGAATTCCATGAGGTAAATATTTCCCTCTGGCTGTGTGCGTTTTGTCCCGGATTCCAGTAGCAAGGTCCTTAGGTCCACCAGTCCCCGGGGATGCGAATGGCCCCCTGGGTTCGCAGTTCAGTGTGGCCTCAAGGGCCCTGAATGAAAACAGCCCTTCCAAGTACAAAAGCGGGGGAGGGGGGGAGTCAGTGGGACGGCAGAGCGGAGAGGGGATGCGGTCGGCAAAGCGAGTGTGAGGGAGATGGACCCCTCCTGTGTTGTCACGGGGCTTGCCATCGCCCGGTTTTTATGTATTTACTCAAACTAATTGTGAGATGGGAGGAAACGTGTCTGTTTACTGTAGTGGAACCTGAAATGTGTACGGTCTTGTCAAGTCTGAGTACGAAGGGTGGTTTTTCCCACCTTCAGTTTAATACAAAGAAACACAAAACACGCATTTGTTTTCTGATTGACAGCCCCAATTTTGGATATATATTCTACCTAATGGAATGGAAATTGCAATACATGAATCAATTACAGTTGCTGGACTGTCTGTCTTGTAAAGTGAGAACAGTTTAAATTATATATGATTTTATTGTACATGTGTCGTAGTATCTTAACTGGCGGTTCTACCCTTGGTAAATTGGGTTTTAACGAGCTTATCTGCTTGCGCACAGCCCCATCCAACTGTGCATGTCCTAGCTGTTGTTATTTATGGAAGAATTGGATCTTTATTAATATTTAAATGTCCTCACTCTTGCATTGGACACAAGTTTACTTAGGATTGAATAGGGTCTTCAACTAACGCCACGCAGGCTGTGTCTGCGTAGTGATGAACAAACTAATTCTGGCTCTCCCCCTCCGAGGATCTTTCCCCACTCCTAAAACATTATTTGAAAAGGAAAAAAAAAGCAATGACACTTTGCGGATTTCATGACCAGTGAGATGTCTCAAATATTCCATTTCAGCCTTGTCCAATTTGTGGGCACCAGCCTCTTTTGTACAGCAATTTTAAGGAAAGCAAAGTAGGTGGGCAGCTTTTAATTCCTATGTCTACTCGCTCGTGCCCGCGGATCAGAGCCAGGCGAGCCCGCAGGGAGATGCCGCACAAGGCGACCAGCCAGGCTTCGAGCAGCGGGGAGCCAGGTGTGTGAGGGCCCTCGTGTCCCCACGGGGTCCCAGACGGGGCACTGAGGGACACGTTCCCGGAGTCAGAGGGGCAGGGCCTGGATAGTTTCACCCTCATGCCTTTTGCAATTTTTATTTTGCACTCTGGAATGTTGACTAACAGAGGGCAGCTCTAATCATCGTCGAACAGGTCTTCTTACAGGAGATAACCGAATCTTCCTGAAGGAGGCTGTCACGGAGAAAGTTCCTCTTGCTTTTCTCAACCCGCTGCTGTGTGTTTATTTAGGGAAAACAGAGAAGCCACGTGTTATCTGATGACCAGCCACAGCAGTGATTTTCAGCCGGTCACCGCAAGACTTTTTAAAGCACATGACACCTGACCATTGAGTCCGGGCACTGACCTCCTCTCCCTTGGGTCGTCACATGAGACAGTGACAACGGCCACCACAGCCCTCGCTGCCCAGTGTCAATGAATCCAAATTAAACCTATTGTTTAACATCGACAAAAAATACACTTTGGGGTGTGCCACGGAATTTTAGTAACTAGCTTCTGCGTGCCATGAGATAAACACACTTCAATGTTGCTAAGCTAGAGAATGAAATTATTTTTAAAACAGAAAAGAGGAAGTGAGGGAAGGAGGGAGGAGTGGACAACAGTTTGGGGTGTCCGCTGAGGGCCTCGGGGTTCCACAAGTGAGCTCGTGTCTCTCTCCATGGAGCACATGGTCTTGGGCCCTTCGCCTCCATGGGACTCAGTGCCCTGGTCCCGAGGACGAGGTCAGGCAGGAAACCCACCAGGACCCTTGGGGTTCTGCTGTTACCTGAACTATCGGCACAACTTTTTGCTGTTTTATTCACACAGCTAGTCAACAGCTCTGCCATGGACTCTTCTAAGTCCTTACACCATCCTAGTGACATTTTAGAGGGGTCAGGGACAAATTCCACCATAATGTTTTCCTAAGCACAGTAATTGATACTGTGAATCGGTACTTGCATAACTTTCCATTCCTAGGCACAACCAAGCGCAGTTCCATTAACAACAGTAGGCCCCCGTGACAGAGATGCTCACGGTTACGTGTCCTTTCAGTCCACGGTGGCCGGCGCCGTGTGGTCCACCCGCGCTGCTCTCCTTCACAGCCAGAGAGCAGGAGCTGCCCAAACAGTCTTTGTGTTTGCACATCCTTTTCAAACTAGAAGCAAATTAGAAAAATACCATTTTCCTCATTTGGGACAAAAGGTTGAGATACCAGGCCCCTTTAAAAATTAGACAAAATATTTTAGGACTTGCCGATTTGTATTTAGTTGTCCCGCATGCAACAAAATGTCAGCTAAAAGTCTTCAGAAGTTCATGTGTGCATGCAGGTGATTTGCCACTGTCCACAGGAAAATTTATTTCTCTACATCCACAACGCCTCTCTCTAAACCCGCTGTGTTGCTGACTTACTGTAACTGAAAATCAGTAACCGCTGGCTACTTTTGGTTTTCATAACGCAGCACCTGAAATGACCACAGAGATCATGTCTAGCAAAAATATTTGCCATCTGTGTAGAGAAACCATATTTATTTTTGAAAATTAGTATTGCACATGAAACCCTCATGTGGGCCTGTGAGCTCTGGCGCGCCGACAGTCAGGAAAATCACGTGGGCCAGCCCCCGAGAAGCGTCCGTGAGCAGACACGGCTCCGGGCTTTCACGAAGTCCCCAGCACACGGCCCAGCACCGCTGGGCCCCCGGCCGTCGCGAAGCTGAGTTCACACAGGCAGGCAGGACACCTCGGAGAGTGACCTGCTGGGGAGAGACATTCCGTGCAAAGGTCTCTCTCCTTAAACTTAATGGGGGCCTTATTGGATTGCAGGAGGAAGTTTAAATTTGGCCGGAACACCTGGAAATTCAGCCACAGGTTTTTAAATGTGTTTTTCTTTCAGGTGCGAGTCTCATCTACTTTTCTGAGGTGTGGCAGGGATGAAATGCTAGTGGGGGTGGGGGTTCAACATTCCTAAACGGGGGGGTTTACGTCATCACAGTTGTGCTTTTTGCGATCAAATTTTGTGCATATTACTCAAACGTATTTATTAATCAAGTTAGATTTATTCACTCATTGGTTTCACCACCGCTTTAAGCGACTGCAATGCTCCAGATGCCGTGACCCACAAAGGTGCGAACACAGTCCAACCCATGTTCCGTGGAATTCACAGTCCAGTGGATGGAGAAAGTACCCAGGGCACCAGGAGGTGCTACACTGTGTCAATAAAAATAAAGCAGGGTGAGAGCAGAGGGCGGGATGGAGCGGGGCTTCCATTCTTCACAGGGAGCCGCGGGAAGGCTTTCGCAGTGAGACGGTATTGGTGAGGCGCCCCAAATAAAGCCAGGCGACCAGCTGTGGCTGACCTGGGAGTGAAGCCGTGAAATGCTGCTAATCAGCACAACGGGTAGCACGCCGTCTGCAGGGCGCCCAGCCAGCAGCAGCCAGTTGGTTTCTTTGCCGATCCGTCGAATGACTCGATTGTTGAGAGTCTGTCCTTGAAAAGCGAAGCGCAGTGCTTCCGTCTATCTCACCCCCTCAGTTCTTTCAGATTTTCACCATAACTAGTTAGATCGGATTAAAAATATCATAGAGCAGTAAGAATGTCACTTTTGCGATCATCAGAGAATCGAGCTTTGCTACCTGAGCGAATGAATGACCAGAGCCACAGACACCAGGGTTTGGGGGGCTTCCCCACGAACCCGGCGGCCTGGTCCCCGAGCCCGACTTCCTTACACCCGGCCCAGAACCACCACCCATGCCATGCAGCAGCTCGTTTGGGCTTCCAGACAGGACTGAAACTTAGGTCTCCAAGGAGGGGGCGAACATCTGCCCTCGTGGGGACTGGGGCTACCAAATTCTCACCCTTGGGCGGGGGCCTCCCTGTGACAGACCCTGCACCCAAGCAGCTGGCGCCCGTCAGCAGATCATCGGGGGGGGGGTCTGAGAAGCAGGCGGATGGCCACCCCCCGCAGCAGGGCCGCTCTGCCTCTCGCCCACAGCCCACGCCCGCCCCGGGGCTCAGGCCCACTGTCCTCGTGCGTCACGGAGCTTCTGATGCCGTGACGGCGGGGCCCAAGTGTCGGTCCTTCAGCCAGATCACGGCAAAACACTTAAATAGGCCATTTTCGCCCTGGTTTTTGCTCTCCTCTGGATCCCAGCCCCGAAAGGCCTCACGCCACTCTGCTCACTCACAAGCACGTCTCCTCAGTCACCCTCAGCCGCCAAGCACGCGCCTCTCCAGGACAAGCCCGGGTTTGGCTTTTGTGAACCCAGTGTCGTGAGGCTTCGGTTTTCCCTCATCAACAAGGGTGTGGTGAAATCTTCCAGAACGCTAATGCTTTGTTCCCTGAAGTGTGATTTAAAACGTCCACAATTGTAATAGATACCATTTTAAAGGGCGACTCACAAATACATCCCTTTCTTCTTAAGTCATAACGATCAGGGATGCTTCAGGGACGCTTTGGGGACGGCTCTGCCGGTGGCCCGCTGCCCTGTCCCATTCAGTTCTGTCCTTCTCTGTGGCGGGGTCCCTGGGAAGGCAGTGAGCTCCCCGTCCCCAAAGGCACTCAACAACACTCAGTGAGGTCACTAGCCAAGAAACACAAGCACCAGGTGGAGCACCAACGCACTGACAGTTAATGTCACTTGTCGCCCTAAGATGCCGACAGGCTCTGCCGCCCACGTGCCATAAGGGTTTTGGGGGTGGGGAATGGAGGAAGGGCTGCCAGGCTCTACTTGGGCTTTGGGACAACTTGCCGGCCCCTGAAAGACCTGTGTGTGCCTGAGCCTGTTTGGCTTGTGTCCCCAGCTGTGGTGTCTGCCCCTTAGCGTGGGACTGTCCGTACAACCAGAACCAGGGGACAGCTCTGCCGTCCCCTGCCCGCACGCCTCCATTCTCATCCTGAGATTCGTGACGGACACATCGAATAGGAGTTAGATCCATTGATTTCACTGGCAAATAATCACTCACATTATTGATTTTGCGGCTCGTGTGTTCCCACCATTATCCTTGGGAGAATGAACCGTGCTGATAGTTACCTGTCCGCCCAAGAACACAGGGGTTTTAAACTGTAAAATACGAAGCAGCCAGCACATCTCACGTGATTACCCACGTTAGCCGTCCTTCGGGTAGAAACTCTCAGGAAGGAACCCGAGAGAAGAATGAGCGATGGGACCTTTTTTGCATAAACACAAATCGCTCCGTGTGCTGCCTTCTCAGGGAAATGTGGCGACCACGGCTTTCTTTCTAAGAAAGATCACAGCAAGCGACAAGCAAGAAATTGTTTCTAAAAATGGGCAGTAAGCGTTGTTCCTTCTTTGATGTTTCCCGGGTAATGAGTCACATAACTTTTAATCATAGATTTTCTCGCCGGTCGTATTGACAGGCGTGTCCTCTCTGTGTTCGGTTCTGCAAACCAGACTGGGGCGGCTCCGTCTGATAACGAGGGAGCCGGGGCCCCTCACGACGGAGAGGGAGAGAACCGAGCTCTGGAGTGAAAGCGATGGGTCTGTGCGTAGCCCTCTGGGATGGGGCCCCGAGGAGCAGGGCCGTCTTGGGGAGGGAAGGGCGGGTGTGCAGTAGCAGCTTTAGAATCGTCATGGAGAGGTGCATGGGGGTGTGTACCTGTTCAGTGACCACCCGCCTCCTCGGGCTCGTCATTCTCTTTGCTGAGCGGCTGGGACCCCTAGACAGCGGGCCAGCGCGGTGTGGAAACGGAGCATCCCCAGCCAGCCACTGCCAGGCCGACGCCGACGCACCCCAGTGCCGGGGCTGCAGCGCCTCCGGGGCCGAGGCCGCGATGCACTTCGTCTGCCTGAAGACACACCGCACTGAGGCCCCTCCGAATGGGCTAAGAGAGGGTGCCCAGTCCGAGAGGCGAGGCCCGGATTCTAGAGGGCACTGCAGGACGAGGAGGCTCCTGGGCCGCGTTCGCCTTCGTTGCTCTGCCCTAGGGCCCGAGCCGTGGCTGCGCCCTGGGACGGAGGTGGTGGGAGCTCGGGCAGGGCCTCAGCGCAGACTCGCGGACACGTCGCTTTCAGGTGGGGTGTTCAGACGTCACGTGACGGGAAGGAATGGAAAGAGCGGGAGACTCTCGGTGTGTCTCCTTTTCACACAACTCGTGTGGCTTTCCCTGTTCAACTGTGTCATTTTCCCGTATCCGCGGATCTGGCCGTGTGAGTGGGAGATTCGGTCTGAAACAGAAGCATCTCCCGACCTCCGGCTCCGAGTGTCCCTGCAGGTGCCTCCCCCCAGAGAGTGTGAAAGGGGAAAGAAGGACAAGGCCACGCGAGAGGACACTCAGGATGACACAAACGATTCGCTGGGCTGCCGCCGATTCCATGAGCCTCTGCTTGGCTCTTCTCGGAACAGCCTAACGCTCGTTCCGGGGCCCCAGTCCACTGACACAGTGTCTGTCACGAGTAGCTGCAGAGGTGAGAGGTACAGCAAGTCAGGGTGACTCTCAGGGACAGGGCACCTCTCCGAAGTCACACAGCCCTGGGATGAGCACTGGATTCGTCATTGTTTACGTGCGCGGTTGGAGCCCAGTTGCCTACACCCTCTGGGACTCAGCTTCCTCTTGGCAACCTGGACCCCATCGCGACTTCAGGATTAAATGAGATAAGATACGTAAAGCATTTCACGAAGGGCTCGCCCTGCTTAAGCTCCATGATCAATGACAGCTGCATGAAGCCGCCGTAGCTGTAGCAGCGGGAGGAGTAGAGGCAGCAGGAGGCGGAGCAGCCGCGGGAAGAGGAGCAGCTGTAGTAACAGCAGCCGCAGGAGCAGCAGCGGTAGTTGGAGAGGAAGAAGGGGTGTTTTCTTGCAGGAGACGGTAGCACGCTTCGGCATTGCGTTTTTAGGGTCCAGAACTAAAGGTGGAATAATCCAGCTGAAAATACGTGGTATCGATGGAAGAAATTCAAAACCTAAAGAAAGGTTTAAGAGTTTATTTTGAGCCCAGGTCCAGGGGCCGGCCCCGGAGACAGACTCTCAAAGGACTGAGAAGATGCTCCGGGGAACAGCAGTTCTGCGGTTTACTCTGCAGTTAGAGTCCAAGGACAAGACGTGGGGAGGGTCCCCTGAAATCCTCTGGTGACAGACGGAGAGGGCGGGGGAAAGGACAGCGGGGAGATCTCTGGGATCGGGTAAAAAGCCAGGCGGAGAGACACATTTGTAGTTGCATGGGAGGTGCAGGATGGTCAGCATCTCACCTCATGGTTTACAGAGGTGCGTGCATGGAAGACAACGAGGAATGTGGGTGCTGGCTTGCCCTTTCGGGGTGCTCATCTCTGAGGTCTGGGCATCATTCTGGCATTTTAAGTGTGTTATTCTAGACACAAAAAAACAACACACAGAGCTTCTCAAGGTAGAGGTTAACCTATGGCACAGGCTTTGAGGGCATGTGACCTCCCATCGTAACCTGCTAGGTGAGGATTTTCTTAGACAAAACGTCCTGCGTGGTTACTGTCAGGTACTGAGCTCGCCCTGCCTGCCCACGTAGCCCCAACCGTGCCCACAACAGAGAGGCAACAGAGTGTGGCTTTGAGCTTGCAGAACGGACCGCTTCAGGCAGGGAGAGCCACGCCCAGACCGTGCAAAGCCAGGCGGGCCGGCGCCTCCGCCACCCCAGCCAGCCCCCGCCCCGCGCCCCTCCCCGGGCCAGAAGCTGTCCCTCTGGCACCGCCGCAAGCAGACACCCTGCAATGCAAATGAAAGATGCTAATCGAATACATGGCTATGTCAACCAACAAAAGTCATAAATGCCAGACCGCTTCCGTGGCTGGTTTCCAAACCCCACTGCGCTCTTTCCAACCGGCACCCAACTGGCAGAGGAACCGGTTTGGCCGACCCTCTCATTGCAGACGCCGCAGGCGTCCACGCTGTCTCCTTCAGCCAGGGCACTCACGCCTTTGCACGGCCACTGCCACGCTGAGTGCACCGCCGCCACACTGCGTGCACTGATGTGTTTTCCGCTTCTGCGGTGGACCAAACACATACGCAACAGCAAAACGTGCCGACTCTGTCTTTGTGTGTCTGTCTCATGACAACACGGAACCTGCTGCCGTTAACTGGGCCAGAGGCCTCCACTCTGAGCCAGAACGTCTCTGCCGCCTCCTGAAAACACAGGTGTGACACCCACTGCTCGGGGGACGGGGCTTGGAAAAGCAGGAGGCAGAGAGCAGACTGCACTTTTCCGGGAAACGTGTGGGCACAGGGTCATGTAGACCAGCAGCTCTGTGGCCCCTATTGCTGCATAAGAGGCCCGCTGGGGACTCAGGTTGGTGGAAGAAAAGTAAGAGAGACGGGGGACTCGAACCTGTCACTGATCACCAAGTTCTCCGTCCTGCGAGCGACAAAATCTTCTCCATCGAAAAGGTCGAAGGTGGGCCTGAGACCCCGAGAGCCGAGCTCCGTGCGTGTGCCGCAGGGCGCGCCGCTCTTCAGCAGCCGTTGCTTCGTGTGAATTGCTATCACGAACAGCAGCAAGTCCGTGCTTCGCGGCATGAGTCCCTGTGATTGTCCCTCTGTCCTTCCGGTAAGCGACCTCAGCTCCATGTGGTCGGCTTCTCCGTTCCTTCTTAGAGCACCCGCCCGCGGGACGAGGCCCACTCGCAGGGCCGCTGGTCTGGGGTGGCAGCGTCATCTCTCCGGCACAGCTTCCTCTCCGGCAAGCTCTTTTTACTACTTTCCTGGGGCTGCTGTGACAGGTGACCCCAATGCCGTGTCTCGACACAGCAGATTTGTGGTCCTACAGTTCAGAAGTCTGAAGTTCGAAACGGGGCTCCTTGGGCTACAATCCGAGCACAGACTGGGGTAAAATCCATTCTCTTTACTGTTGCGTTCTGGGGGCCGCCGGCATGCCGTGGCCGGTGACCCCACCCCAGCTCCCGGGCCCGCAGAGCTGGCCATGGCTCTGACCTCACAGACTCGCCCACATCCTTCCACGTCCCTGTTCCCCACTTAAGGGCCTCCGTGCCCGTGTCCCACTGTGTGGAACAGCCAGGATCACTGCTTGACCTCGAGGTCAGAGAATTATCCGCCTTAATTCCATCTGTAACTTGAGTACCTAGCCTGTCGCTCACACGCGTGCTCACGGTGGCAGTCTGTTCCCTCTCCTGCGCGACTCCAGGCATTCGGTGCAGCCCCTCCCAGTCACATCCCACCCAGCCCCGCTCACCGCACCCGCCGGAACCACACAGAACAGGCCCAGTGCACCTTCTGTGGCGCAGGCGCAGGGAAAGCCACCGGCACGTCTCCTCGGAACCTCCGAGAACGTGGGTCACACACCACTTCCTGGCGCAGTCGCACATCTCCCCACTGCCCGGAGAAGGCAACAGCAATGACGGTCGAAACAACACTCCCTGGGCAGTGTGCCTGGCGTGTGCTCGCAGTCACTCACCCACATGAACTCTCTCCTTTAAGGACCACAGCAAACTGATGGAGCAGCAGCCCGGGGCCCCGTCCGCCCGGCCGCGGAAGGCGCTCACACAGCCGCGTGCTGCACTGAAGGGCGCCCTGGCCTGACGGGCTTCTCCGGAGCCTCGGTCCCCAGCACTGGGCGTCGGGTCTTGTCAGGTGTCTTCTCTCCAACGTGGGAAACGGTCTCGTCCCGCAAACAGGGCAGAAACCACGGAAGGTTCAACAGCAGATGCGCAGAAGTCGGTACCTAGTGGGACCAGGACTGTTTGTGCCAAGAGAAATAATATGAGAATATGACTCTCCGTTCCTGGAGTTGTCCATGGGACGGGCACAGAGAAAGAGAAATATGTCTAAAAACAGGTCCACATGCACTTTGAGCAGGTTGAAGAATAATCATCTTTCAACAAGTCTTATGCAAATTATTTTAACTATATCTTTTCTAAGAGCAGAATTTGTCTGACATGTGCAAGACCACAGAACTTCATCAAAGAGTCACATTCAATATAAACATTGGATTTTTAAATGTTAATAGTACAGTCAGTTTTTGTCCACACTTCCCTGCCCTTGGAAGCCGTTCACCTTGACGGGCGCTGCTGCGTTGGCCAGGAGCGGAATGAAACGTGTGCTCATTCTCGGCGCGGAAGCGACTGTGCGCAGATCCCAGACTGCCGCACACCCTGGGGGTGGGGGCTGCCTTCTGGGGTTTCTTTCTTCAGCAGAAAAAGAATTGTGAGAATTTAGAAGGTTGTATTTCTTAGAGGTTCCCCAGGGAAAGTACCTGGAGGCGGTCGGAGGGTGGCACGGATACCTGGTTCCCATCGGGTCTGGGCAGAGGGACCCAGAGGAAGCAGGGCCGTGGGCTCTGGCACAAGGACGACCTGCATTTAACTGGTAACGATGCAACTTGGGAAAAGATGGAAAAAACCGAAGGTCCGTCCGGCTCTCCCCCCCTCCCGGTGAACACCCCGCTGGTCCCTCAGTCGCACCTCTAAACGCATTTGCCCTCTGCTGCCCACCGGTCCCTGTTCTAGGGACCAGGGACGGAAAAGGGGTTTTTGGAAGCAGTGAAAACTTTCCTTACGAAGGATATATTCTCGTTGGTTGATAGGAAAAAAATAAGTATATAAGATATGTCTTATATTGCACGGTAGTACAAGTGCTAAGGAGGAAAAGGAAATCGGGAGCAGGGGACAGGGTGTGCCAGGCGCGGTCATCTGAAGGGCCGCCTAGAAAGGCCTTCCTGAGAAGGTGGCCTCCGAGCAGGGACCAGAGGGGACAAGAGCAAGCCCGTGACTGCTGGGCAGGAAGGAGTTCGAGCAGCAATGCGGAGGTGGGCGCCCCAGGTCCTGCGGGAGGAGCGTGGCGGAACGTGGTGGTGGGAAGTGCACCCTTGGAGAGTACGGGGAGGAAAGAGGGACGATCCTCTGTAAAGTTCCAAGGAAGAACAAGAAGGATGTGAACCCCACGTGTAGGCTCAGGAGTGAGGGGCATCAACAGAGAAAAGCCACGACTCGCAAGGTTCCGGGAAGCAGCGCCCAGGAGGCGCAGAGAGGCGGACGCACGGAGAGTAAGGGAGTGGAGCAAGTATCCCGAAACCCGCGGGGGTTCCGGGGACTTGGATCCAGCAAGGTCTGCAAAGTTGGGACGGAGCGGGAGGTCCCGTTGGTGGGCTGCGTGAAGCGCGTTACGGTAAAGGAGACTCTGGGAAAGGACCGTGATCTGCGTGAAGCACACAAGGAGCTCTCTAAGTCCACAGTAAGAAAACAACAACAACCTGGTTGAAAATGGGCGAAGCCTTAACCGGCCCCTCACAGAGGAGATGCGCACGGCAGATAGTCACATAAAAAGAGGCGCCCCATTCATTACGTGCCGTCCGGAAAACACGAATTGAAACAACCCTGAGCTGCCCCTGCACACCTGTTAGAACCGCCCCGACCCAGAGCACCCACCCAGGGCAGGTAGGAGGCAGCGCGGCAGAGCTCCCACAGCTGGCAGGAGCGCCACACGGCGTGGACGCACGCGTGGACCCCCGGGGACACAGTCTGGCCATCTCTCACAAAACCGAACATCCTCTCACCATGCAGACAGGCCAGCAACGGCCCTGCTTGGTGTTTACTCGAAGGAGTTGAGAAGTCACGTCCACACCAAAACTTGCACATGAGCATCTGCCGCGGCTTTGTTCCTAGTCACCAAAACTCAGAAGCCACCAAGGGACGTCCTTCATCAGGTGATGGATAAATGGTGGCTCATCCGGACATGGGCCGACTCGGGGACAAGAAGTGAGCTGTCAGGCGTGAAACTATAAGAAAGAGCCCTGAGTGCGTATTACTTAGTGAAAGAAGCCCGTCCAGAGGGACAAGATGCTGCGATTCCAACTTGTCCGACATTCTGGAAAAGGCCAACTTACGAAGACACTCAATATCAGAGGTATCGGGGGGCAAGTGGAGGGAGCGCGGAGATTTCCGGGGCAGCGAAACTGCGCTCCGACACGAAGTGGTGGGGACATGTCATTACCCTTCCGTCCGAGCCCGTACACTGCACGGCAGCAAGCGTGGACACCAGTGCGAACCACGGACTCTGCCCGACAGTGACGCGGCAAGGCAGGTTTGTTCACAGATTGTAACCCTGTCCCCCTCCCGTGGGGACACCGAGGGTGGGCAGGCCATGTGTCGGGGACAGGGAGTAGCGGGAACTTCCTGTGCTTCCCAGTCAAAGTTTCTGAGAACTTGAAACTTCTCTAAAAGAGTCCATTTTTGAAAAATTAGATGATGTTTTATTAACTACTATTAATTTTTATTGTATTTACGTGTCAGTTCATGTGTAACAGTTGTAGTTGTTCAACTAGCAAAACTAGGAAATAGGAAAAGAAGTAGGATTATACATCCATTGGGACCTCGGTTTTGGGACCGAGCAAAAAAAAGTTTAAAAAATATCATACGAATTTGCATAAACCTGGTGTTCATAGTTTATAAAGGTGATCTCATTTACTTCACCTACTTTCATTAATACTATGAGGTATGCGGTTAATCAGATGTTCTTTTTTATTATTTTAAGTAAAGAAAACTTAGGTTCAGTGACCTGGCTAAAGTTGTAAAACTTATAACTGGTGGAATAAAAAAAATCCATGGTATGTTTATCACTCCTGTACCTACAAGGTAGCAGCAGGTACACCAGTTTTAAAAGTGAAAGACTGCAATTCATTCTAAGGTGCATTTGACACTGTAAAGCATGATTTGTATAAAATAATCCGTCATTTTAAACAAGCTTTCACTTAAATTCTCATGTACTTGTGAGAGCATTTAATTACCAACTGTAATCTGCAATGCAAAGTGTTTATTTGAAAGTTCCCAGTAAGAAGAGAACAACTGTGTTAAGAATCAGGCCTGACTTTGACTTGGAGGTCGTGGGTGGCAGCCGACTGCAGCACAAAGCAAGGTCACCGCGAGCCAAGGGCTTGCGGTGCCCGTCCGCTTCCCTCCTCTGCCCCCGGGCCCTGGTCCTCGGCCTCAGTTCCTGCCCTGGGCAGTGATGAGGCGGGGGCAGGCTGGTGTCAGGGTCTCCTTCCAGCCCCATGGGTCTCTGACTCCGGCGCAGGGGGCACATCCCTGGAACGCGGAATCAAAGGAATAAGCCCTGGAAGCGGTGCGATGATTACATTTGCTGAGAGCTTAAAGTCGGAGTGAATTAGCCCTTCCGTGTGAAAACTCTCGTGATGAACCCAACCTGGAGGGCACAGTTGTCTGACAGAGAACAGGTCTGTGAAACCGGCTGCTGGTTTTATCCCAGGGTTCTTGTTCTGTGGGTCACACACGGAAAAAGGGGGATTAGCCAGTTTCTCGTTAATGCGTATCGGCCTATAAAAGAAAAAAAGGGGGAGTTTCTGACACTGCAAGGAGCGATCATAGTCTTAATTAACATGACTACTAAAGCACCAATGCAAATTAACATTCTCTCCTATGTCTCGGCTTGAAAGAAATTAAATGTGGGCTAAATGAATCAAAGCAGGGACCTAAGAGACATCTGATCATTTCTACCTCTCAATTATTTTCCTTTGGTCAGGTTTTCTTGGAAATGCTTCTTTGCTTTGAAACATTGATATTCTCCTTGGCTATGCCTCTGGCCTGTATTTAGGCAGCTCTGGAAGCCGGAGCTGTGAGTTCCCCGCGCCCTGTGCACTGTGAACCCCTAAGTCCACGGGAATAAATTCGGAATCAGACTCCCTCTGAAGGTCAAAGGTAGCCGTACCTCCACTGACAAGGGCTGTGATTCTCTTCAGTATTATGAGCGGCGTGTCCGTTGCCGGGGGGCCAGGAGTCCGTGGAAAATTAAAACAACTTGCAGACACAACCCAGAGAGGGCCCACTACTAGGCAATGCTTGTTTAAATGGCGACTACCAGGTTAAGGCTGATAAGGGAGAAATATGGTTCATGTGGATACGTGAGGAAGCACATGTTCTTCATGTGCTGTGAAGTCACATGCATGACGGGACAGTCACACAAGACGGCGTCTGTGTTCGCAACTCTGGTGACCACAGGGCAGCACCAGGCAGGCGGGAGCCGCCAGCGAGGGCGAGGGCGTGGACTCGCGCCGAAGCAGGTGGCGCAGACCCGCCTTCTCGGCCTCCGCAGCGCCGACTGGGGCCAGCTCCTCGTCGCCAGGGGCCGACCTGCGCAGCGCAGGACATTTAGCGACCTCCCTGGCTCTCCATCCAGCAGATGACAGGCACGCCGCCACGCCCCAGCTGTGGAAACCAAAAATGTCTCCAGACATGGCCAGGTGTCCCAGAAGGGCAGATTCTCATCCGGCTGAAAACCAGTGGCATGAAGGAAGGTTCTGGAGACCTGCCGCAGTCACCCCAGGGGAGGCCCCAGCGTCTGGGTCCTGCGAGCATGTGGGGCCGCCTCGTGGGAGCCTGGCGCACGGCTCACTCCCCCCGAGGACTAGGAAGGAGTGCACCGGAATAGGCTGCCACTGTTGCGCCCATTTGAGCTCGTCCTGAGCCCTGACATTAGGTGAGCACGGTGGCTTTATTTACTTCGAATTTGCCTTTGTTCTGACACCATCCATAAAAAACCTGGGAGGAAAGATTTAGAACTGCAGACCAGCAACTCTCGCTTGCATGTCTAGCAGATTGGAGCCATCTCTAAGGTGACATGGCTGGTTGCATACTTAAGGAAGCGTAGCCTGCGTGGGAGGGAGGGGGCGGGGGGCATGTCAGGTCACCTTGTGACTCCAAGGATAAGTCGCATGAATCTGCCCTCACCGGAGCTCTCCAACAGGAAGCGCAGAGGCACAGACACAAAAGAGAGGGGCCGCCTTTGGCAATGCATTCCACCCCCTCGTCCAATGCCTTCACCAAACCCTCGGTCCCTCCACTCTGGTTAGAAGGCAGGCGTTTTGGGGGTTACAACCCCACACACTACGAAGAAAGGAAACAGAAGGGAGCATGTTGAATTCCACGGAGGAGGAGTCATTTGCAGGAGGGTGCCTGGGAATAAATGCGGGGTCTAGACGCGTTCCACAGTTTTATGAAGTGGTTCAGCTTCTCACATAGTCATCGATCTAAACGAGGTGAGCAGACGGGATGGGAGGCTGTGCAGAGCAGGAGGTACCGCGGATGAGGGGGAGCTGGGGCGAGGGCTTCCGAGGCTATGGGAGCGCGCTCAGAAACGCTCCCAGTCTGCGGTGCTGCGGCGCGGGGAGCCGCATTTGGGAGGAAACCTGAACAATCCTCACGAAATCCCGGCTGCCACGCTCTCCGTTTGACTCTGAAGAAGAGCCAGAAGTGATCTTTCCGTTGCAACTGGATCCATGGTCTCCGAAGACAACACTGAAAAAATAATAAAAGGAACTATAGATAGTAACAATCCCCAAACAACAATGAATCATAAAAGTCCCCTGACGCCCAAATAATTAAGGTGAATCTGTATATGTAAGTTTGTGTTGTTATACCTGCCACTCAAAAAAAAGCCATAATTAAAGTTATAACTGTGTGCATCGAGTGATAAATATGACCAAGAAATGTAGGAGTCACTTACATGAAGCAGACAAGAAGCCGGACAGTTTCAGTGGGCAGAGAGACACACCCGTTGTTTCGAAGTCATGGGAAGTTGTTGAAGACAGACCTTGGACTCAGCAAGCCCGGAGCAAAATGTGAAGCAGGAACCCACTGTAGCTTGGAAGAAGTAACGTAAAAATCAGATCTTACCATAATACCAAGCATTTCGTAGAACTGAGAAAATGCCCTGATGTAATGCTTATCAACTTTTACTTGTCCATTTCTTTGCTGAACTGTTAGTTACCTTGGACTAGTCATAAGCATATTCACCTTATATCAGGAAGGACAATTAATCCTTCCCACGAGGCAAACATGAGGTACGTACGAGAAACCCGTGAAGGAGGAGACAACAGGCGTTGTCGGTTGTAAAAGGAATATAAACAGGGGATCATCTGTGTTTGCATGAGCATCAGAACCTGACGGTGGCCCCTGTGGGGTCGTCCACATCACCACATGTCCTTTCTGTCCTTACACCCACCCCCTGGTGGAGTCAGCCCCTGTCCACGCCGAGCTTGGCCTCGGGACTTGCTCTGACCAGTGGGGCGGTGGCAAACACAAGAAAACAGAGACTGGAAGAGCCCTTGTCGCTGGGCTCACCTTCCCTTCTGCTTGGACTCCTCCCACTGACACGGGAAACCTCCTGAGCTGACAGACGGTGTGTGACCTCCTGTCTCCACCTCGCCGGTGACAGCCGTCAACTGCAGGACAGGCAATCTCTCAGACCCGAAGGGGGACTCGTGAGCGGGTCCCGTAGGGATCAGCCACAGTGGACCAAATCAGTTCACCCACAGAACCATGGGCAGAAGAGATGGGGGTGGTTGGTTATTCTAAGCTAGTAAGTTTGGGGATGTTTTGTTTGATGGTGGAAGCTTCGTTCTTAAAATTTTACATCTTAGAAGTTAGAGGTCTTTGCAGTAGACCCAATCCTTTTGAATTTTACCTCACAGAGAGACATATACCTTCCTAAGAGCAGACCCCGCTGGCTCTGGTGAGAAGCAAGTGAGATGACAGACGAGTGTTTTGCGAGTTGGGAGAAGTTCAGACACACGCTGTCAGAGGCCCCATCCTTCCCTGCTCCTGAACTCTGAGAGCAGCTGGGTCACTCCGGAAATAGCCTCACAGACCATCATCAAGCGACTGAGAAGATGGAAAGAAGAATTTGGACCGGCAAGGAATCTCATGACTTCGGAGAGAGACAGCACCGAGAGCGTCCTGTATTTTCTGTTCTCACACCACACTCCTTAGACAGGACCCCTACCGCCTAGAACAGGAGTCGGGGGCGGGGGCAGGAAACGAGGAAAGCCTGCTCATTCTGGCAGAGGGTCGGGAAAGGGGATGCTCAGCCACCCTGCCCGGAGGCCTGCCAGAGAGAGTAAGGCGTCCCCCGTCCCCCGGAGACTGGATGGGGTCCCCTGGAGGCCAGGGGACACTTTGTGTGAACCCAGCAGCCTGCCCAGGAGCCATGGAAGCACTTCCATCCCCAAGGGGACTCCAGCGAGAATTCGGTGGGAGTTCGGACACAGCCAGAGAACAAAACAGACCACATTCATGTGTCAAGAGCTCAGAAAGCTAAGTTCTCATTAGAACAGAGCTCCAAAAAGAAGCCCATGACCTACGTGGTAAACCCCAACAGAGACCTCCTGCTAAAACAGAAGATTCAGTAAGATGGAGAGTCTGCTATCACATCTAAAATGCCCAAAACACTACCCAAAGTCGCCTGTTATACCAAGAGGCAGGAAAAGCACGGCTTGGAGGGAATAGATGATCAGCCAATGTCAATGCCGAGTGAGTCGGACCCTGAAATGATTGGCCATGCACTTCAAAGCCCTCACAAAGCAGTTTCATCCGTTTAAAACCCTCCGTGCAAATGAAAAGGAGCCCAGAAAACATCAGCCATATCCTGTGCTCACGTCTATTTCGGAAATGATTAAAAACAACCAAACAGGAGTCACAGAGGGAAGGACCACTCCAACGGGAACAGAGACGCCCTGGGCACACTGAGGAGCAGTGTGGCACTGGAAGAAGACGGCATCGGGAGTCCTGAGGACGGAGTAACAGCCTTTACTGGGTCCGAACAGCAGAGAGAAGGCGGGGAACTCCCTCCCCACCCAGCGAGTGAGCGGGGCCTCGGAAACCGTGGTGCCATAACATTCACACTGCGAGTCCCGGAAGACGCAACTCGGAGCTGGAAGGCACACGGAGAAATGCGGCTAAAAACTCTCCCCCGATGGAATACGTGAGCCTACAGATTCAGAAGCCGAGCAAATCCAAACAGGATGAACACGTCCCGGGGACTGAAATACACATATTGATCGGGTCATAATTACAGAATAGGCTGTGCTGACAAACTCAGAGAAGATCTGCGTGTGAAAAGTGTCCTTAGGAGTATTTCGCAGACATCAGTACGGCGGCCCTGACCACGGGACACTGACAGGCGTGTTCAGCCACTCATGTCAGAACCAGCAAACACGCCACCTGCGTGCATGTCCTGCTCCCAGACGTCAGCAGGGGCCCTGTGGGTGGAGCGATGGGGCCGCGTGACCATGCCCCTGGGAGATGATGCTGAAACCACCGAGCACCGAGCTGGGAAACCGCAGCAACTGCTCAGTTCCCCTCTCCCCCCGGCCCCCCGACCTACGCGAGCCAGGGAGCCTGAGACGCGGAGATGAGCTCCGAAACAAGAGACCCCTTCTTCCAGGTGGCCGGCGCCTGCATAAAACCACTTTCCTTTACATCAGCACCCGCCTCTCCAGTGTTGGCTTTCAAAGTGGCGGGCAGCTGGGCCTGCGTCTGGTTACAAACACACAAGGGACCCCACGCCAAGACACATCATAATTAAACTTCTGAAAGGTACAGACAAGGAAAAAATGTGAGCAGCAACCAAGGAAATGCGGATCTCCCATCTGAAACTACGGAGGCTAGCAGCAATTAGTGCAACGTGTTCGTGTTGTCAGATGCGAATGCTGTGTCTAGGAAAACTGTCTCTCAGGAACGAGTGGAAAACAAAGACATTCTCACATGGAGGAAAACTAAGAAAATGTGTTGCGAGCAGACCTGCCTTTACAGAACGTCTCAAGAAAGCTCCTCGAGGGAAAAGGAATTATAACAGAAGAAAGCACGGAACTTCAGGAAAAAAAGAAAGAAATGTTAATAATAGAAGTACATGTAATAGGCCATTAAATTATATTTCATGGTGGAAATATAAACTATAATATCTGTTTTGTCACTTAACACATGCAGAGAAACACTTGAAACATTTATATATTTTTTAATTGGGAGCATAAAGGGACCCAAAAGGAAAAAAGTTTTTAATGCTCCACTTGAAGAGCTTAAAAATAACACCAATAGAATGGATTGTAATCCCCAGAGCACCCCCAAGCAAAGCTATACAAAGAAATACACGGGAAGCATCACAAATAAATCAAGATGGAATCCTAAAATCTTTTCGGATAACACAGTTGAAGGAAAGAAATGAGAAACAGGCAATGAGGAACTAAGAACCAGAAATCACAGTGTCAGTAATGACACGGTAGTGCTGATTCGAGCCGGATGCAGCCATGACCAGGCAGAAGCCCAGCGAGACCGCTGTCGCTGGAACCAGGCCCAGACGCGGGATCCCGCCCTTCAGCTTGGCTCCGGGCTCCGGTGTTTGGTGACTGGGTGGGTGTTCCTGGCTTCAGGACACTCATGTTGCCCCAGGTGAGAGGTCCGTGATGGAAAACTGCATTAGAAAGCTTAGTTAACTTCCAAATGTATAGAAACCACTCGTGGCCTCTGGGTGTCAGGGCTCTTACGGACACACGCCTGCACACGTCTGCGATTTTAGGCTCAATCCTGCGGCAACGGCGAAGATGCCCAAGTGATGTGATAGCGCAGTGCACGGCGATCGAAACCGCGTGCTGTGGTCGACTCGGTGGCTCGGCCTGCATGTGAAAGGTTGGGGACGTTTCGAGAGTCTGAGGACCTGGGTCCTCCCCTGCCCTGAAGGGACATCAGCCTGCACCGTCGGCCTGCAGGGGACTCACGTCCCCGACCAACGTCCCAAACGTCGCTACAGCTCATCAGCGCTAGAATCACAGACCCGCCCTGGCCACTGGTGTGCGCGGTCTCAGGGTTTATAAAACAAGCTTTGGAAATGACCCCGCTGTCCCTGAGTACGGCGGTGGCAACATAAACAAGGACATACCTGGGCTGAAGGACAAGCTGCGTTTGTCAGCACGATGCAGACCACACACACTCACACAGAAAAGCACAAGTGAGTGAAGCAGAGTGAAGGACAAAGGGTACGGCAGGGTACAGATCATGCTCCACAGCCACGTCACCAACACTGTGCTTCTTTTCAGATACACGCAGATAAGTCCACAGGAAATGCAGCGTCTGGGACGATACACCCCAAGGGGAGATGGTCGGTGGCTTTGAGGGTGGAAAAAGCACCCAAGATTGTGGACAGCAGCCAGCGATAGACGGTTGCCTCTTCTGCGACATTTTCATTTCTCCGAGGAGAATGTATCCATGTATAACTGGTGCATTTCTAAGTGTGTTCAAACCCAACACGGTTCAGACATCATACCACTTGGAATGCATTTTAAAATTTCTGGGTTGCCGGGACACAGGTGTCTGGGCACGGACTGCCAGGCGGCTGCAGGCAGAGACGCAGTCACCTCGGGGAGGCGAGTCTCGCCCGAAGGGGCTGTCATAGGCGGGTCAGAGGCCCGCTCAGAGAAGTGAGATGAGTGGGCTGTGAGTCCGTGCGTGAAGCATCCCTTCAGAAGGGATAAGACAGAAAGCAGGGCAATGAGTCGAAGGTCAGAAGTGTCAGAGTGAGTGAAAGGGACCGGCTGCCAGAGAGACAGAGCCACGCAGAGAGAGTGGAGCAGAGACAGGCTGCAGCCCGGTCGGGGTGACTGCAGACAGGACACCCCGCAGCCAGTGGGGTGAGCTGATCGTCATTAGTGGTCCCGACCGGTGCAGGTCACTCTCTGGGCGCCCCTGGGATTCTCAGTCTAACCTTAACATCCTGGCGTTTCAGATGGATATGTAGGTATTTGGAACCCATTGGTTTGGATTTTTTAATTTCGTTTTGCTTGATTTGCTTGGCTTTGGTTTTGTAAGTTCTCCTCAGTTGAATGCCATAGGTCCATCTCGCACATTAGCCTATTTCAATAATTTTTGGTTTTATTAGTATGCTCCTGAGTTGGTTCACCCTTCTGTCTACCTCAGCTTATTACTGAGTAACATACGTCACTCCAAAATACTATTTTTTAATTTTTCAAAATGTTCTCTCGTTTTTGTTTTTACATGGGTGAGTTTGTTTCTATGCGATTGGTTCTCTCTCTTTTAAAGGCCCTGACTTCCCACAAGTGTTGAGAAGGAATTGCGTATTCCTCTCCGCAGGCGAGGCTTCAAATTCGACTGCGTCTTTTATTCTTTGCACAGCTTGCCATGCAGCTCCGGCCTTACCCTCTGCTGACTTCCAGTGAGACTGGGTACCAGACACTGACCAATCAGCTAGCCGTCCATTGAGGTTCTCATCCTCCCACCCCAGGCCACCCTTGCCCGGCCACGAGCTTCTGCCCGAGTCTGGCGTAAACTCAGCCAGCCGCTGCTCCGTCCCAGAAACAGATGTGCAGGGCTCCACTGCCTGTCCCAATAGCGGGGGCAGGGGCTGCACGATCAGCCGCTCCAGGGCCCGGGCAGCCGTGCCTGGACCTCTTCCCAGGTTCCCAAAGGGCGGTGATGGCCCTTCCGAAGCAGCGACATCCCTCCCACTTCGGGGTCCTTCGGGGTCACTGTCTCCTCCTTGAATCTCTGTGTACCAACGACACTCAGAGCTCCAACCCACCGGCGGTCGCTCAAAGTTCCAAGCTGCTTATTTTTCATGAGCGTGATGTCTAGGAAGGAGGTGCTGTGGGCTGAACGGGTGTGCTTGTTCTGCCATCTTGAAATGAAACTGTCATCTAGGCTCCGTTGATGTCTAGCTAGGGCGACAGAGGTCTCAGCTTGAACGGCAATGGCCTTTTTAGGGGCTTTGTTAAAGCACTTAAAATGGTGCATTTGTATGTATTAAAATTTCAAGTAAATGCAACCTTTGACAGAGCCATTTAAGTTCTGGGAATTTGACCAATATTGTTAATGATACCATTATGTTAAGATGCTTAGTTAAGGGCATCTATTGAAACAGCAATATGCTGAAAGCTATCTGGATGCCCTTCAAACACCGTCGGCCACGTTTCGGTCTCTTGTTGCCTTGGTCATTATGCAACTACTGCAAAAAATGAGGAGAACATGCGCACACGGACTCCCAGTCTGGCCGTGAATTGCCTTTATGTGGAAACGCTGTGACTGAGCAGTGATAGAAGACTATAAACAAGTGGACGAGAGCCAGACAGACAGACACAGAGTCTGTCTGACTGTGTATGTGTATATACACTCTAGATATATAGTATGTATATAATGTGTGTGTACAAAGATAGAAATCTGACCTGTGACCACTAGCCCAAGAAACCGACACTCCAGACCGCCACCCTGCTATTTATAAGCCAGACTTGCAGGAAGTCAGACTGCCTTCTCTGGTTACCTGTCTAGGAAGCCAAACAATAAACCCTTATTACAGTTGAACAATAGCCAAGCCATGACTAATAACTGCCAGCTCCCCTAATTTATGTCTTTCAACTTAGAGCCAACCAGAGAAGGCCAAATATGTGCCCCTAACCAATCATGTAGGACTCCCCGCCCCTAGTCAGCCCACCTACCTGTACCTTCCCAGGCCCACCGCCCCCCGTCAGGGCACGCCTGGAGCCCACCTCCTGTCCGCAGCAAACCCGCGCCCACTCTGCTGTTTGCCAAGTGTAGTGCTGGGGGCTGACTCCCTTGCTACAGCAAGTTCCAAATAAATAGTCGTCTTGTTCTCCATTAGTCTCTGTTTATTTCCCACATCTATAAAGTACAATGTTGTTTGTAAAACCAAATTACTGGCTCATGTGGCTCAGTGGACTGAGTACCAGCCTGCAAACCGAGAGGTCGCTGGTTCAATTCCCAGTCCAGGCACATGCCTGGGTTGCAGGCCAGGTCCCCAGTTGGGGGTGTGCGCCAGGCTACCGATTGTTTATCTTGCTCTCTTTCTCTATCCCTTTCCTCTCTCTAAAAATAAATGAATAAAATCTCCTCTAAAAAAGTAAATTGTATGGTGCATAAATGATTGTGTGCATTTAAACAACAAAAAGACAATGCATGAGATTTTGTAAAGCGTGCGTACGTCAGGGACATGGGATGGCGTGCATTAGTTTTATAATGCCGGTGACTACCCTGGAAGGGTAGCGTGCTACGTGAGCCGGCCCATGCACACACGGGGCTGATTCTATACGGACAATGGCCCTAATGGTGCTGTTTAATATAATGGTTCATTTCCCCTTCGTAAATGTATTTATTATACTAAGTGGTCCATGTGGCTATTTTAGGAGACATCTGCCAGTTGTCTGCTCGGTTAAAGGGGTTTCCAAGCTAGAGAGTCCTTAAAAATGACTAGAAAACAATTTATTTTTGAGCTACGAACATTTAGCTTAGTGAGAAAAAAACTTTGAATGCTTTTCCACTCTTCTTTCCAGCATTCACCCTATGTTTCCCTCCCAAGTCAGACTCGGCACACGCTCAAATGTACTTGAGTTTTATCTCAAGTGTTGCTATAACCAAGGAACAAAGGATTCTTCTTATCATCTCCTTCCTGCTGGACTTCCTAATGTATTTGATTCTCAGCTATTAACCCAGGAAACCTAGATGTGCAATCACTTTATGCTTCTTAAGGCCCTACAGGCTTAGTCGTGTATAGACATTCTGAAAAAGATGATTACTTTTTTTTCCGGCACTGAACAATATGTGCCAATATCCCGTGGCTCGTGGCTCAAAGATGACGCGAAGATCACCAGCCAGACCCCTGGGGGGCTTGGCCATTCTCTGGAAACACATTTGCCTGTGGGGGGAGCTGCCTGGGAGGTGAACTTCGAGCAGCACCTTGTGGTCTCCTTAACGGTGCGAAAGCCCCATCCCGGAGTCAACCACTGAGCTTTAAATCGCTTCAAAAGAGTTGTCAGTGGCTTTCAATAAGTGGAAAGTGTGTGACTGCGAAGAATAATTGGCATCAATTCAGACAGAGTTCCGCTCTGATGCCACGTTCAAGGGGACTCACGAGTCCACCCACTTGCCCAAATCTCTCTCTGTCTCCGTGGGCAACAAAAAATGCTCGGCGCACAGAGAACAAAAAGGCAGGGGGTCGGTTTTTTAATCCAAAGCTGTATGTGTATTTTTCCCTATTAAGGGTCTTCTAAGCTACGAAGTGCAAGGTTTATAAGTGAAATAAAATTAGTGTATTGGTCTTTTGAAACTATATAAATTCAAAGGTTTTGCTTAAGATTTTCTAATTATTTTAGGTACAGAATTGTCAGTTCGTAAATAACTTCTGGTAAGCATTCAACATTCTACTGGCCTCTATGAACATTGAAACAAAAAATTCAAGGTCCATCTCTTCCTATGAGAACTGGAGGAACTCATATGTAAATTATGTTTGTATCTTGCTTAGGGCACCAATGCACCAATTATGTGAGTAACTACTCACAAAAATTACAAAACAGCTCATCAAACCGTCATCATTCGCAACGGCCACTAGGGCAAGAAAATACTCCAAGGCTTTGAGTTGATATTTAAAATGAACTTTCATAGTAAATAAACAGGGTCATTCTTCAAAGACATGTGCATTACCTATTGCGTGAAGGTAGAAATGTGAGCTGAGGTTAGGTAGTGCCTACATGCCAGGAGTCAAGACATGTATATAATCTCCCATTGTTGAGAAAACATGATTTCTAAGTATATTAGTTGTCTATCCTCTGAATTTAATTCAATGTACAGTTACTAAAATTTTCTCTTGTTTTTGACAGAAAAGACAAAGGGCCAGTGGCCACAGAATTCTAGTTACTATGTATCCATTTGCGGAAAAACACCGTGCTTAGGAATGTACATAAAATGTCACCATAATCTTTTGCAGTGTCTGTGTTGGATCCCAATGACTAGAAATGCGTACTTGGGGACCACTTTTTTTAGGACCGATTGTTTGGACTGGCCGTCCTTTACGAAGGGGGTGGGGACAGGAAAGGCACTTGCTCACGTGAAGGTGTCCCGTGGTCTCTGAACTGATCTGGCGTCTGGTTCCTCCCCAGTGTGATCTGTGCGTCCCCGACAGAAACCCCATTTTAAAAACATCGTAATTGTGAGGAGGGCAGAAGCTCTGAAGACTGTCCGAAAGGGAAGGCTGCTGTTGCCGGAGGTTGAGAGGAGAAACTAAATTGGCAAATCTTTTTGTAGTGCGGGATCTCCCTCAGTCTAAAAAGAAAAGAACATCTTTATTCTCCTAAGACAAATAGACAGCTGGCACTGAGTGATGGCGTTCGAGTGCAGCCACACACATTTTCACACGATCATTTACATATAACGAAGTTCACGTCCTGCCTTTTACTTCATTTCAGAGACTTCGTGTCCATAGCAAGTAAAGTTGCCGTTGCTACCAGAGGCCCTGGGGCCACAGACTTGGAGAATTATCGAGGCGGAGCTCACACAACAGGGAACTGTTTCACAGTGGACGTGTGGTGGGATTTAGGGTGTTCACCGGGGTGTGCAGCTACCTCCTCTACTCGGTTCCAAGACGTTCCTCACTCCAAGTAAAGCCCTCTCGCCAGCAGGGGCGTCTCCCCGGCCTGCCTGCCCCCAGCCCCAGCGGCCTCCAGTCCCTCTCCGTCTCTCCCAGTCCTGCCGCGCTCCACATTTTGTGTCCACGGAGCCTCGTAACACGGTCCTTTGGCGGCCGGCTCCCTTTACTTCCCATGATGTCCTTGAGGGCCCCCGCGCACGGCCCTTGGGCGGTTTCTGCCTTGTTACAGGTGGGACAGGGCTGCTGAAACACGCACGTACTCGGAGTTTATCTTTCTTCGCTCCTCGGATACGTGTCTTAGATCCAAGAGGTCGCATGTCACTCGATCTGTGACTTCTGGNGCTACCTCCCCTACTCGGTTCCAAGACGTTCCTCACTCCAAGTAAAGCCCTCTCGCCAGCAGGGGCGTCTCGCCGGCCCGCCTGCCCCCAGCCCCAGCGGCCTCCAGTCCCTCTCCGTCTCTCCCAGTCCAGCCGCGCTCCACATTTCGTGTCCACGGAGCCTCGTAACACGGTCCTTTGGCGGCCGGCTCCCTTTACTTCCCATGATGTCCTTGAGGGCCCCCGCGCACGGCCCTTGGGCGGTTTCTGCCTTGTTACAGGTGGGACAGGGCTGCTGAAACACGCACGTACTCGGAGTTTATCTTTCTTCGCTCCTCGGATACGTGTCTTAGATCCAAGAGGTCGCATGTCACTCGATCTGTGACTTCTGGAGGCACGTCAAATCGCTTTCCGTGGTGACTAAACATCCCATCAGCGATGCATGTGGCCTCCAATGGGTGAACCTCCTCAAGCACAGCTGTTGTTTCTATTATTATTATTACTATTATTATTATTGCCGACCTGGCGGATGCGGGCTCCCGCACCTTGGTGGCGGCGACTGTGCTCCCTCGGGACTGAGGAAGTTGGCCGTCCTCCATCCTTGCTTTGAGAGATGTCTATTCTATCTCTGCTCACTTTTGGAGTGGATTGTATTTTTATTGTTGAGTTGTCAGGGCTCTTAAATATTCCAGAAACTTTTAGAAACGTATCAGATACATTAGTTGTGAGTGTTTTTCCCGCTGACATGTTGCCTTTTCAATTCTCTGACAATGTCGTCTGACGTACAAAGTTACAAATTTTGGCAAAGTCTAGTTTACCTATGTTTTCTTCCACTGCTTGTACTGTTTGTGAGTATTTTCAGTATCGCACACACACTCCGACGGCCAGCGGACAGTCATCGCATGCCCAGGCAGCGACTTGTCAGAAGGCATGTTCGTGTTCAGGAAAGGGTTGCCACTTTTCCCTTTATTGTGTTCGCGTGGCCGTGGTCCCCATACCTTGACCAGAACGTATGTACCATTGCCACCTTCCTCGCACACTTTTCATCGGACTGCAGTAACCTATGTCATTCGTCCCAAGGCACGTCACCTGCAGTGTGGGCATCTCTCATTCATTCGTCAAACACTCTGACCGTCCGTGACGTGCCGTTTCCAATGATGGGGACGTGCTGACGAGCAGGCCGTTTCCTGGGGTCACGACGCTCACCTCTGCTGGACAGACACAAACGAGTAAGGACTGTGGACAGGCTAGCAGGCTAAGGGCTTGACAGGCACACCGTTCAAACAGGGTGGCCACGGAAGGGCTGCTGAGCACAGGGAACCTGCCCCGAGCCCGGCTTGAAGCCGGAGCGGCCACATACGCTCTGCCGGCACCACGCGGGACGGGTGCCGAGCTCTCTGCTGTGGTCACACCACCCTGAAATTCGATGGAAAACATTCAGTGTGTACGCTGGGTGTCCTGGACGGGGTGGTTTTCGCTTCCAAGTCCCTACGTTGAGGTGCTGAGCCCCAGTCCTTGAGGATGTGACTGTGTTTGGAGAAAGGGTCTGCGAGGAGGTGACCCAGGGACACTGAGGTCGTGTGGCTGGGCCCTAAGTCAGCCTGACCAGTGCCTGCGATCATGAGAGAAGATTGGGCCACAGACACACACAAAGACCACGTGAAGACAGGCTGGGAAGACGGTCATCTACCCTCCAAGGAGAGGCTCAGAGGAGGCCAGCCCTGTCCCCTCCTTGCTGTCAGACGTCTGTCCCCTGGACGTCAGA
This sequence comes from Sturnira hondurensis, assembly GCF_014824575.4. Taxonomy (NCBI): domain Eukaryota; kingdom Metazoa; phylum Chordata; class Mammalia; order Chiroptera; family Phyllostomidae; genus Sturnira; species Sturnira hondurensis. The sequence continues at coordinate 16,604,975 of NW_028079127.1, forward strand.
GCCACCCAGTCTGGAGCACTGTGGTATGTCAGCTCTAGAAAGTAACCTCACCGGGAACAAGAGTTAAATGATGGTTACCCACCTGTATTTGATGTGAGGAGTTCGAAGTCTCCCAAAGTCGACTGACTGGGCCAGTGTCACTAAGTCCTGCCGTAAAAAGGACACTGCAATTTTAGAGTTAGCTGATGAGCGATTAGCCAACCGGGGGCATTTTCGAGTTTGTGGTGCTATTAATACGTACGGGGCGGGGGGAGCAGTAAGAGCAACCCAGGGCATACGTCCAAAATGTGTGTCCCAGCTTCTCTGAAAAAGCAAGGAGCTCTCTCCTCAGCGGGTTTTCTGGGACCCGGTCTGGCTGCAGCAGAAGGCGTTGAACGGGCTTTAAGGGGAGGTCGCCAAGTCACGCGTTGCCTTTTTTTACGAGTACCCTCTAAATAAAGTCTAACTTTAGCACGGAGAATAATCGTAGTTCTCCTGAGTAGCCCGGTGGCTTGGATTACCTTTCAGAGACAATGGCCTGTGTGATGGACCTGGTCCCCTGTCCCAGCGAGGCTGCCGGGGAGCTGAGCCAAGTCGCTGGCCCAGGAGGGAGCCCAGATCAGCGGAACGCGCCCTGTTCTCGGTCTCGTCGTGTTTCCCGCCCTCCCCTGGGTCTCCTCGCTGATCCCTTGCACCTTCGCCTTCACGTGTATTTCGTTAGGCGTCACGCGTGCTTGCGAGGCACCTGCGAGCTCCCTGGGGAATAAAGTGGGCTCTATAAATCAGTCACTCAGAGATGACCTCGTTCTCCGCCCGCGTTCGAGACGTCCTTTGCAACGCGGCTTCCCTGTTACGGGAGCCCCGACTGACGCCTTAGGGGTGCGTGGCTCCTGGCTCCCCGAGCCTGTGGGCAGCTGTGTGGAACACGCGGGGGGTAGAGGCACCAGAGGGGCCGCCAGGAGGAAGCCCCCCCCGGGCCATACCGGTCACAACACCAGCCCAGGTGCCTCCCTGTAAGGAGGGGACTGCAGTTTCCTCATCCCAAAATAAAAACCCCGCATCGTGGGGTTTTTTCCTGAAAAAAATATACGAACAATTCTCTAAACTATCACAACGCCACAGGTGGTCTGTAATTACAACGTGCTACTTTACTGAAATTACCCTAGATCAGAAAGGATAATTCTGGGTTTATTACATGTACTGGGTGTACCATTGCTAAATATAGAATTCCCTGCTGCTCTAAACCTGGGCGCGGAGACTGGCTCACTGGCACGGTGTCCGCACGGTCGTGCTGTGGGATTCTTCCTGGTGCTCCTTTTTTTCCCAGACACTTAATTGCAACACACCTGCCTGTTTCTCGGAGACCCGTAGAAATAACGTGTCCTGGGGTGCTTGGCTCCCGCGAGTCTAAGCAAGCAGCTGCGTCTCCACCGCACGCCCCAGCCCTCCGCAGACAGTGCCCCCCGCAGACAGAGAAACCTCAGCTGGAAAAAGGAGGGGCCGGGCCTGCCACCCGCCTCCACTTAGGAGCAGGAGGTTCCGAGGCCCAGTTCGGGGGGGGGAACAGGGATGCTCACATGCCTGCCTGTGCAGTGAGCACCGAAGAGTGTGAACAGTAAGGCGAGGAGCACAGCTGAATTTCGCCCGCTCCCCCAATCCCACAGTGGGAGTCGTAACCCCAGTGTGACAGTCGGGGGATGGGCCTTTCCAGGGGCAGCGAAGACTGGATGGACTCTAAGGGTGGGACCCGACCCAGCAGCACGGGCGTTCTCGTAAGAAGAGGAAGAGACCCGTGGCGCGCACAGAGGGGCTGGGCCATGAGGACACGGAGAGTAACTAACTCCCCATCAGCAAGCCAAGCACAGGGGCCTCGGGAGAAACCAGCCCTGCGGACACCCTGACCTTGGACTTGCAGAACTGAGAAATAAGTTTCTGTCCTTCCGGCCGCCTGGTTCGTGGTGTGACCGCAGCTCCACCGAGGGGAGTGAGGACGGACAAAACATACCTTTTATTAGGCTTCTGTCTGATCCCACACACATCGTACCGTGTTTGATCTCTGCTGCAGACAGGAGAGTGGGCGGGCCACGCGTTCCTACAGCCATTCTAGAAACCAGGTCACGGAGGCAGAGATGTAGCCTCATACAAGTTAGCTAGTTATGGACTGGGAGCGATAAGAATAAGAGAGAAAACAGAACTCACTCTTCCCGTCTCTTTCTCACCTTCCCGCACGTTTTCTTCTGTTCGTACCTTCAAGTGCACACACCTCGTCTACGTAGAACGTGGCAGCTTTGATCTGGCCCTCCGCAGGTCTCCTCATCCCCTCCCCACCCAGACACAGCGAGGAGCACCGTCGCTAGGGGGTCTCCGACCGGTGGGTCTGAACTCTCGGGGCTGGACCGGCGGGGCTTCCTGGGGCACCCAGGTGACGGCCCAGGCCTGCCTTAAAGGACGAGAGACTTTCCTTCTATTTAAAGATGCTCACGGAGCAATTTGTAAATGTGCCATGGAGAGAGAGAATTCGGCCCAGACGCCAACGGCAACGCCACTTCCTGGTAGACGGAGTTGTTCTGGTCACTTTGTGTACTTCCCGCAGGAACTTGCCAGCAGAGGCAACGTCCCTACACGCAAGTTCCCACGCCAGCTCCGTGACAACGGCCGCAGCATTGAAGGCTTCCCACCACCTGGAAGGTGAGGCTTCTTTCTAACTGGGAAGGTTGCCGTTCTTTGATGACTTCAGGGGAAATTATCTGCATTTAAAACTATTTATAGGTTCTGTCTACATTTCATGAACAAGACAGAAAGACCAGATCAATTTGAACGAAATTCCAAAAAGAAATGAGTTTATAAACTGGAGCTTAGTCCTAGAACAGAAAAGGTTTACAGTAGGTGAAGTTTTAAGGAGGGTGGCAGTCCAGGCCCAGGAACCGGACTCCTGTCCTCGTGGGCAGCAGGGATTCCAGGGCCCGGGAGCGGCGGTGGCCCCTGCTCTCAGCGTTCCCCTGCAGGGCAGGGTCAGACGACTGGGGAACAGGGCGGAGCCTCCGGGACACAGCCTCTCGCCCACCCTTGTGCCACCAGCGAGTCCGACTGGTTCTCACTTCCTTGCCAGGCGCCTTGATTTCTCACCTGGGCAACCGCCTGGCTGCCGCTGTTGGTCCGCCCGCTTCCTCTCTTGCTTTTCCCTCGGCCTGTTTCCAGACAGAACCCAGGGTAAAACGCAAATCGGCCACCCCTAGGAACATCCATCGGGGTTCCCAGGACAAGCCCTGAGCTTCTTCACGTGATCCCTGACCTCACTCGGCCTGGGCCCGTGCCTCTCCGACGTCCCTCAGACAAACTCCCTTCCCCTTTCTGTCCGACACCACGCACACCTCTCTTCTCCTTTCTGACCTCGTTTCCCTCCGCCCCGGACCTTCTCACCCTCGGTCCAGCCCTTGAAATGCCCCCTGCCCGCCCCCGGCCTCCGCTTCCCATCTCTGCCCATCCCTTCCTCACACGTGCCTTCAGGTAACTTCGCACATCTGTGTCGTATGTCATTGCACGGCTGTGGGTGCACATTCTATGTGTGGCCGTATCACGCACGTTTGCCTATCCCACCACGGGTTTGAGAGCGGCCTGGCCTGCGCCTGCTTCGGCCTGCCGGCCTCTGTCAGAACCGAACACGGAGATTGGGACACGGTTGGTCCTCGGTCGTCCCAGTACACCTTCCGTTCAGTGACTCGTCACCAATGTAAACCTTCATTTTGTCCCTCTATGAAGACACGCTTTTATGCACATAGCAGGCACACCTAATGTTTCGTGAAAAAGTGTATGTAGCAACAAATACGGCTAAGATTTTAATCTGTGTCTCAGAAAGTGTCAGTGTGATGCAGTGTGATCCTCAGCAGTGTGCCACGGTGTTCACACGCGTATGTATTTTGTTCAAGTGCAGTTTTAGTCATCTTCCTTACTGAATTTCCACTTCAGAGTTAGGTATTTATGAAGTAATATTAGTTGAAAGATTATTTTGTCAGAAAAACATCAAAGCTGAATTTTGTCAGTAATCCCTCACGCCTTAATGACACATCAAATTCCAAGAAACCTAATCCTCTCTGGCTGACTCAACCCAATGTTAGTGTTAGTTGACATGTTACATACGTAGGGTTTCTAAGTGGACTGACCCAGCTGGAAACGCGGACTCTCACAGAAGAGGAGGCTACAGAACAGCGTCCCTAGGAACATGGGGAACTTGGAAACGGATGCGTGTGGGTTTGTGACACTGTGCAGTTAACGTACAGGGGCTGGAACAAATAACGCCCCTGCTGTAGTAGGAAACTCTTTCATTACAAACTCAAGAGCATGCCATTCGGTAACATAATATCACACACCAACTGGCACGTCAGGTGAAACATTCAAATTTACACTCTAAATTATTGCACCCATGCTGTTACCTGGCCAACCCCACTCAAGCAGGTGTTACTGCGCCGGACCCGGCCTGTTTCACTTGAGTCGTATTCATCCGAGAACGATTCGTCCACCTAGATTAGAGCAAAGTACATCCATAGCTACTTAGACTGGGTGAGAAGGAACGCAGAGGCTTTGAACAGATTTTAGGTTTGCAGAAAATAAATGAAATGGACCGATCTCGTGGGTTCTGCATTCACTTGCGCAAGCCAGGCTGACGGGTGCGGCGGTTTCGTGTGCCCTGGTGTGCACCTCACACCTGCCTTTCCTCACGCCTGGTCCATACGCCCCGCGTGCATTGTCTGTATCGTCCACATGTCCCATGATTCCAAAGCAAGTCACGGGTTGTATGCCCATCGTGGTGGTTTGACACACAGGACATTTGATTTTTTGTCCCTACTTAGTGTTCACAAAACAGTGTTTTACCCACACGCTGGGGCGAACAGAGTGAGTCCCGGCATCACACCTCCCTGGAGTCTCACAAGGTAGTTTCACACACACGTGGCTTCACACACTAACGTACGAACCTAACAACACTCAGCATTCTGGTTGCGTTTGAAGTCAGGGCCAGAATTTCACTGGTTTCATTAGTGAAATATCCATTTCTCCACGTCCAGGGGAAAAAATATATTTTCTCTCAAATGTTGAGCTCAGGCCATTGAATTTAGTGATTCCAGGTGAGCCAGCGAGCCCATTACGGCAGCGAGCCCAGACCGTGGGCCAGGCTGGGTTAACTTGGTTGTGGCTATCCTTCTCCTTCCCCACGCTACAGCCCCACGGGAAGTAATCAAACACCGTCTGGGGCACTTTGCTGTGGAAGGGAAGCAGCGTGGGGTCAGGCAGGAGGCCGGCGCGGAGAGCAGCCAGCGCCAGGCTGCAGGGCAGCAGGACGTGGGCCCATGCTCCCTGCCAGGCTGTCTGACGTGGGCGTGGTCCAGGGTGTGAACGGTGACCGCTCATGGACCAGAAAGCCCACTCTTCCTTAATTTATTTGTATGTATTGATTTGAGAGAGAGACGGGAAGGGAAGGAGACACACACGCACCCACATCGATTGGTCACTCCCACCCATCTGTGCCCTCACAGGAGGTTTCATGCCTGTGCCCCGACCGGGGAGGGAACTTGAAACCTTGGCGTCCCAGGACCACACTCTGACCAGCTGAGCCCCCGCCAGGGCCCGAGAGCCCGTCCTTATCCACCCCTCAGTCTGGGGTGCCTTTCCCCTCCTTACAAGGAGGGGGGGAGCAGCAGCAGCATTTTATTAAAAACCCAACAGGCTCGTGTGTACGCAGGCCAGCTGTTAGCCGTGGGGTTCTTCACCTGCAACCAGGAACAGGGAGGTGGTGAGGGGGCTCCGGCCCCTCCCACTCGGCTGCTGGGGCTCCTTCTCCTCAGCGTGTTCTCCGGGGTCCCTGGCTACCCCCTCGGTTTCCGTAAGGCAGCTGAGCATATTAAAAAACACCCTACGTGTTGGGGTGTGATCTCTTTCTTTAGATCCGTAGGCAATTTCTGTGCCATCCAAGCTTTGCTAACAGGCCCTTCCACTTGGCCTCCTTTCAGAAAATAATCAGCTCCCGGATTCCTTCCGGTTGCTCCTCTCGCCTTTGTTAGTGGTGCAGGCAGAGCACCGGTGAAGGCGTCAGAGCGCTCTCTCCATTCCCTCTCGCTGCTGCCGCCGGACGGTGGCTCAGAGGTCAAGTTAACTTCTAAGTTAGTCTGGCAAGCACTGTGCCGACGGGCCATTGGAAAGCAGCCCCGATATCTCCACCTGGAGAAGAGAACGGGGTCACCAGGTGCACCAGAGCCTCACAGGCCACTTTTCCTCCCCACGCTGGCAAGCAGCAGAGAGCCAGAGACACGGGGAGCACAAACCCGCGCGACTGGTTTGTGTCCCGGCCAGGGAGGCGTGGGCCTCCGAAGTCACGAGCTCCGGAAGCATTAGCTGTGAAAGCTCAGTAATCATGGCAAGCCCCGCGGGTGCGCGCTCACTCTGCACAGCCCTCACGTGTGCGGGCGGAAACGGCTCTGAGTGCACGCCGGCTCCGCCCTGTCCCAGGCCTGCAGACCTCCCTGCCCGTGGAGGGGCGGAGGGGTCCTCCCAGCCCAGACGGCTCACAGCCCCATGCTAAGGACTTCGATGACACCGACAAACCGATAGTCTTGCCGCCTTTGTAGGGCAGCTCCGGGCAGGTTCCAGATTTTGGAATCCTCCCTGCCAGAGGGGTCTGATTGTCCTTTGTCTCGGGGGAGGAGCGAGCCTGCCAAGGAAGGCGCCGACCCCGGTGTCCTCAAGGAGACCAAGTGGCCAGTCTACAAACCCGGTGGATTTGTAATCTATTAAAAATACAATGAAAAACAGACGAGAGTGAGATAAAGCAAGAACAGTTTAAGGGCAGCTGAAATTCAGGAGGGAGGGGCCTAAACTCCTCTGGAAACCCAATCCTATTCGATGGCACCGCCTACTTGTCCACGATATATAGGCATGTAATAATCACATTTACAATAATAAGTAGAAAAACAGAAGCAAAACGAATCATTTTGAAACGAGGACCAAAAGAACGCTTCGGATGCACGCTCTAGAAAAGGAAAATCGTCATTTATTTTAGTGTTCCCTGGTACATATGCCTTCCTCCTCACCAAGGAGCAAAGATGGAAAGGAATCATAAATGGCCAGGAAGCCCACCAACCCTAAGACAAAATCCACATGCAGTTTCCACCAAACCTCCTGTGCCGAGATAACCAGCACTGCGACCTGCTCCGGAGTTTCTCAAGACCCACGCTTTCAGCCATGTGGGGTGGCGCCTAGTGGTATGATTTCCTGTTGTTTCCAAATAGGGAATGAGTCTTACTATTTTAGACTATAAAGCCACTACCTGTTAAATGTCAAAACTATAAAGGTTCCTAAAACATGGAAATGAAAATTATAACCCCATCAGGCTGCTAAAATTCCTATGGATTTTATTTATTGTCTAGGATTATATATATATATATATATATAGTAATAAAGGTTTCAAAGAACAGATGATGTCTAGCAGTGCCTGCTAATACAGACCTTGACCTTTTCACTTAAAAAAGAACCAGAGCATATTTTCATGTGTGTGTATGTGTGTGTGTATCTGTGGCTGCATCACAAGACCTTTATTATACATGAAAATCTACCCTTTAATCAATTAAGATTTATGTTTTTATTTTCTTCTGAAACCTTTGTACATTCAGGTACTACAAACATTTTAGTGAACATTATCGAGTGTTCACAGAAGCGGGTTGTTGCACGAACACGTAGGTGTATCTTCAAGAGATTCAATCTGCCCTCAGTGGATTGAGCACGGGCCTGCGAACCAGACAATTGAGGTTCGATTCCCAGTCACGGCACATGCCTGGGTTGCAGGCCACTTCCCATCAGGGGACCCATGAGAAGCAACCACACATTGATATTTCTCTCCTTCTCTCCTTCCCTTCCCCTCTAAAGATAAATATAATCTTTTTTTAAAAAGAGATTCAATCCCGTGTTTTCCCGAATTGTCTGACTGTGCCCCTGTTTTCTGACAGTGAACACACTTTGGCGTGTTTACCGACCACCTCAGGTTGTGTGTGTGTGTATTTTGATCATCGCTCGATCCTTCACCTGGGTCATTTTCTTCCGCGTGATGCTCATTCTCTACCGGGTCTATTATGCCCTCTATCGAGTTGTTCCTGATTCACCGCAACCAGGTGTGTCTGTCCCGTGACCCCTGGTGCAAGGACAGCAGAGGTGGGGGTCAGGGTGTTGCTTTAAAAACAATGCAGTTTCGTCTCAGTCTCAGTCTCGATGGGTCTGCCATGGTCGCCACCCTGGGACCTGCCCGGCCACCAGCATCGTGAGCGTTCGCCTGGACTTCCGTCTGCACTGTCGCGATCGCCGCGTCCCGCCCGTGCAGGGTCCACTTCGGGGCCAAGTCTGGGATGAGCACTTCACTGTGTTTCTTTCCAAGCGATTCGCCTGGTGTGCCAGGTGGCCGTTCATATCCAGTCTCCTCCGGCTGGTTGTGAACGGTCTATCTCACCTGTTGGTGTAGACAGACACCTCTGTCACCTCCGGACACGACGCTACGTCGCACACAGCAACACAGACGCCGGGAGGTTTGGTTATGGCACGTTCACATTGCATCTCCACACCCGACAGGGCAGACCTTCCTACCTTGCCTCTCGCAGAGACAACCCCTTGCGGGTCCTCCCGCTGTCTTCCCAGGCGGACTTCCCAGCCACTTTGCCCTGGCCCAGCCCTCCGCGTTCGGCCTCACAGCCGCCGGCTCAGCATCTTCGAGTGGCCCGTTTGCCCGAGTCCACGCCTGCTAAGACCACGCCCCAGACCAAAAGCCACGCTGCTCGTTTTCAGTCAGGGTTCACCGTCGGAGAGTGGAACACCCAGCATTTCCTGAGTAGCAGACGCCCTCCCCAGTGTAAGGCAGTCATTCCCGATGGGGAGTCCTCGTCTTGATTACCCCAACTCCCTCAACCGACCTCTCTCCTTCCCCACAGCTCTGCCCCACAAGGTGCAGGATCATTGGCTTTCAGAAATGCCGGTAACGAAGGACCAGGCTTTCACGGTGCGTAGGTCTGTCTGTCCAAATGAGGGAAATGGAGGGGACGCGGGCTGAACCCGTTCTGTGCTGGGATGACTATAGCACGTTTCCCGGCCATTTGGGGCGCTCCTCACTCCCGTTTTGAGTGCGTGGGGTCTTTTATCACACAGGAATTAAAGGCCAGGTTTGCCCAAAAGTGTTCAAGGAGGAAAAAATGGAAAAAACGCCTAGAGGGAGTCCGCAGGCAAAGCCGTCTCTGTACTTGCTATCTGAAGGATGTTATTTCAAAGCCTTCTGGGAATACAGGCACCGCGGGTCCCTGGTGAAAACACGGGGCCAGAAATCAGAGGCTTCTGCAAACCCTACACGTTGAGCTCCCAGAGCAAAAATAGCCACACAGAAGCACACTCATCCTTTTGTTAGTGGCAGGCAACCCGCCTTGAAGACAAAGCCTGGGTAGTTCCAAGGGCCCGTCTGTGACGTCACAGCAGGGCCCTGGGGTGGGAAGTAGGCCACGTCCTGGAGGACACGAGGCGCTGAGTATGTTCATGTCAGGGAGCACATCCACCCCCTCTTTTCAAAGCCCCCCCAGCATGGTGCACGGTGCACACTAAGTATTTAAGCCATAGTTTGTTGCAAGAAGAGAAAGAAGAAACGGTAGAAATGGGTGAGGCGGGAAGGGGGTCAAACTGCTTTATTAAATACATACGCGGGTCCCTGCAGAGGGAGAGTTCACTCTGCTTCCCACGGCCGCTCCCCATGGGGGACACCGCAGGTCCCCTCCGTCGTCCAGTTACCACGGACACTGTCTACAGATTGAAGGTGGCCTCGCAGAGGTACAGCAAAACGCTGATGGCGTAAGGCCCGCCGGCCTCATTGTCAAGGACGCCAGATGGAATCTCTGGGATCACTCACAGGAGCAAAGTCACAAAAAGATGGACGTGGAGCTGAAGATGGCCTCGGCGCGCTGCAAGAAGCCCTTCAGGTTCTGCATGTGACGGGATGCTCCAGGGCCTCCTTCCCCACCCGTCGGGAACGGTCACAGCGAGGAGAGCGAGCCTGGCCATTGCGTCCACCGGGGGGACTCGGCTCTGGTTCTGCAGGTCTCACCAGGTAGTTTGGTCCCCTCCGATGTGTCCCAGGTGCCGGGTGTCTCACAGAGCATTGCTCTAAGGCTGTGCGAGTCCCCAGGGGGCTGTGCACACTGTCCCTGGGGCGTCACAGGTGGAGGTCGTCTCTCCTCCACGTCAGGGTGAAGAGCTGAGTCAACTGCACGCCCACTCAAGTGAATCCCACATTGGGAATAACAGGAAATAAAAGGATGTAAGTCTGTGAAACTCCAGTCACGAGAGAAGACGGTGTAAATGTCGTTAGGCTAAAGGAATGTGTCATTAGCCAGTAGGTTAATCTATGAGAGAGGCAGAGCCAGGCTGATACACGGCAGAGATAAGGCATGTTCGACATGTCTGTAGACTCTTGCCCCGTGGGCTCCCGATGCCTCTGACCTCCTTTCAGCGGAAGCGACCCAGCCCCCGTAGTGCACACGCTGCAGGCGGATCCTTGTCCCCTCGACAGTGCGCCGCGGGCCACCCTCGTTAGCCTGCGTTCCCCTTGCTTCTCTCACGAGAACCGGGGAGATCCGAACCGTGCGTGACGGACTGGCTCCTGTCGCGCCGCACGTGGGTACCCACGCATCAGCCCTGCCGTCTGTCTTGTAGAGGGCCCCCCACATCCCACAACGGTGGGCCCCACCGTCCGAAAGCCAGACAGGTGTGCGCTCCGCGTGTACACAGCACTAGCGCTCACTACTGTTTTCACTGCCACCGCATTGAGGTTCTCTTCCTGCTGCCTCACAGTGGCTCCCTCTGAAAAAGAGGCCAGGACGGCCAGAAGAGCCGGTGCAGCACCCAGAGGCCACAGCCTGCCGGTCCTCAGGCCACGGGGACATGACCGCCCCAGCTGAGGCTCAGACCCACAGCGGGCACTGCGGGGCCCCAGCTGTGTGGCACCAGTGTGGCCCGACTCCTCCGACCACAGTGCGGTCACCCGAGTCTCCCCCGTGACTGTGCTGTGCCCCCTCGTATTTAACCAACCCCCTAACGACAGACCCCGGGCGTGCAGCTGGACACGACTTTCAGAATAATCTATCTTGATAGGACACAATTTTTCTCTTATATTAGGCAAACTCTTTCATCGCTGACCTCTCGTCTGGGCCCTCAGCGATCGAGCTGACCCGCTGGCTGTGAGGGCAGGTCACATCCGGGGGAGAAAACGGACCCGGGTCCTGGCCGACAGCCGGTCAGTGTGCGGCTGTGTGGGGGCGTTTCAGTCCCCCCTTCCTGAGTGTTGCCCTCCTCCACGCAGGTTTCCGGATTACACCTTTGCTGGTGCCGTTAGGATTTCCGCTGCCTCCGCGTGACCGGCTGCAAAAATGGGTCACTCCCCGGGAGTTCTACGTTGGGCCCTTACGCAGCTTTTGATGTTAACGGGTGGCTTTTCCCAGCTCCTACCGCAGGACGACAGGTCTATTCCGGGATGACAAATTGAATGGGTTCAGTCATGTCTCACGCAGACCCCTAAACGCTGCCGATCGCTTTGTCACAGAGGGTGGCTGGGCGTGGGCGCATTTACGCGTGTCTAAGGGTGTCCGGTGTGTCAGACTCGCTCGGGGGACTTTCTGAAGTGAGTATCAGGGTTTACCAGGGGAACTCGGTGGGCGTTTTTTGTTGTTCTTTTTAATCATACCTTAAAAGAAGTAGGATTCACATAGTCCCAATAGATAGATAGATCATAGGCAGGTGTACATGCATGTACATGGATGCATATGTGTGTGTGTGCACATATACATAATCCGGGGGCCTTGGTGTGCAGGGGTGAACCCTGGAAAAAGGGGTTCTTTGGAGAAGCTGATGTTTACTGCTGCTCTGAACCGGGTAAAATCACCCACAGGGCCTCGCTCCCTCTGAACTCTGAGAGGCTGTTTATTCCCAAGAAATTCAGCTCACACGGGCTATTCTCCCCCAGGAGGAAGAAGTTTCTCAGCAGGATCTGGGAAGATGAGGCCCGCGTGCTCGCCCCCCTGCGCCCACGCCTGACACCGCGGCACCCCCCGGGGAAGAACGGAGAAGGGAACTTGGCCGAGCCCCAGGTAAAGGAGGCATCTGCACTGTCCGTCGGGCGGGAAACGCAGGCGAAGCTGCGAGCACACCTCTCACTGGGTAGCAAGGTGTCCCCATCCCAGGTCGGTCTCCGCTGTGTCTGCATGTCCGTCGTCCAGTTTGAGGTTGTCTGTGTCTGGGTGCCCTGGGCTGTGAGTACCACACTCTGAGCAGCATGGGAAAATGGCTGCCCGGGGGTACCCAAGCCCCTGTGCCAGACGCCACAGCTGTGTCCTGCTCTGTGGCAAAAAGGACCTTGCCGATTTGATTGAATTAAGGGCCTTCTCGTGGGGAGACTCCCGGATTACCCCCTCGGGCCCCACATAATCCCACGGGCCTGTCCTGCTGTGATCAGAGGGCAGGATGACCCTGGGAAATGGTCAGAGATGTGCGGGGTCGCTGCCTGTGCCCCCCCGGGGCTCAGGGCCACGAGCCAACCCCGCGGCATCTTGTTTCAGCCCAGCGACTTTTGCATGAGACAGGTAGCCTTGGGAAGGTGACACTGCACCAGAGATGGGGCTCGTCCAGCCCCGAGCTGTGCTCGGTCACTGGGGAAGCAGGAACCCAGTCCTTCTGCCCTGACCGCCCAGTCCTTTGGGTCACCGCGTTTGGTCCGTTGCCCTTCATAGGAGGTGAGATTCGTCAGATTCCAAGGCCCGAGTTTACTGTTTTTGTTTTGCTTTGTTCTCCCCACTTCATCAGCCATGTCTGACACGGTGCATGGAATCCAGGACAGGTGGCTCTTAAAACTTAGACGTCCTCACCCAGACACTGCGGGTTTGGGCGGTGCTGCTCAGCGCCTGAAACCTCGGTCTCCTCGTCTGTGAGTGAGCCCGGTACTCATTCGCAGGGGTTAAAGAGCCGATGTGTCCATAGACCTGTTCGGCATTCGGAGCCCCGCACTCACGAGCAGGCCGCTGTTTTGTGACGGTGGTGGTCGTGGTCCTGTGATTCAGGTCACGGTGGTCGCCTCCCACGCAGAAGCGGTTGAGGGAAGACGGTCGACGATCACAGCCCTGTGGTCTGCACACGGGCTCTTTCCCCGGGACGGCTTGTCCTTGAACGCCGTCTGACCTCCATCTCCCCAGTCTCCGTGTGGCGCCCTTACTCATCCACACACGGCTGGACCCTCATCCTCCAACTCTCCCACCACAGACCCCCGGCTGCTGACTTCCGAGAGGTGGCCAGGCTTTCCCTGAGACGGACGATAAGCGCTTGGCCAGGCCCTGCTGCCTGGGCGCACCTGCACTCACAGGCACGCCCAGAGCGCTCCACCGCCCCACCACCCCACATCTGTCTCTGACCTTCCCAGCTGTCTAGACCGTGGCCGGTCACCATGGCAACACTCATCCGGCCAACCCGCGGGCAGATGCGGCTCCTCCCAGGGACAGACAAATCCCTGACTCGGGACTGGTCTGCCCACTGCGACAGCGCAGGTGGAGGGGAGGTGATGGGAAAGCCCGGCATCACCTCTGGGAGGGTGGGGCGTGCTCTAGTCCCGGCTTCTGTCTTAGATTAGGTGACCAGGGTCTGACACGCAGTCTCGGGGAGGGAGCCAAGCATTGCGAAGCTGCCGTCGCTGCGGAGTGCTGTGACCGGCAAAACTCCGTGGAGCCAACAGGAGGTGGGGAGAGCCGGAGCCGGCAGGCGCGTGGAACGGTGGACACGCCCTCTCTCCTTGTGTGGGGCCTGCAGGCCAGCGCTCCCCCTCTCCCCCTCACCCCTCCCCCGCTCCAGGATTCTCCACCTAATGCCGACTTCACACCCTGGACGACGAACGAGCAAGTACACTTCGCGGGTGAGGCCACCTTGCCTTTTTCAAAAACAATCGTAACCTGTAACAGGGCCACGAAAGCAGGAGAGTCAACGACGTGAGCCCAGCACCAGAGGGGAGGGAGAAGACTGGTCAGGCGGGCAGCGAACCAGCCCAGACTGACCCTGAGCGGGAAACGGTTCTGAGACAGACCGAGGCCGGTCTGGGCCCGAGCGTGCTGGGAGAGTGAACTTACTTACCATAAACCCGTGCTTTTGCCCAAGTGAAAATATCTGGCAAACTGGCGCGAAGATTTTGAGTTTCAACCCTGACAACGCCACTCAGAAGCTGTGTGCCCTTGGAAAACTTAAGGGACTTTTAGAATGTCGGTGATTCACCCACGAATCGTGAAAATGCCCCCGCTTTACTCGGCCCCCAGGGGTGGGTGGAGCGGGGAGGGGAGTGAACTAATGCAGACGCCACCGGAGAATTTATGAAACGCAAAGGAGAAATTCCGTTTGAGGTTTTGTTGTTGCGTGCAGACACGGCCACCTTATTTTCTGGGACCGAAAGGGGCACGTGAGTTTACCTAAACTTAATGTTTAATTCTACGATAAGAAACGATACAAGTGCGCGGGGTTTGGGCGGCGGCCACGCGCGGGACGGTGCGAGCACCCCGCCTCCGTGGCAGGAAGAGCCCACCGGTGTCGGTGGCTGAGAGGGGCAGGGACGCTGCCCCCAGCCTTCAGCAGGAATGGCGCTCCCCTAACAACGAAGCAGATCGATTTTACTTTACAAGAAAACCGTGCACGAGTGTCTTTACTGCACACAGACACGAAATCCCGAAGAGAGTATTTGCACATTAAAACCAGCCATACATAGACAGGAAAGCTACAGCCAAGCAGAGTGCATGTGGGTCATGTAAGATTGGTTCCCATCGTAACTTATTTAACAAAATCCATCATATGAACAGCTTGAACACCATTTGGTCATGCAATACATGCAGTTAAGGCATGTGAAAAAATTCAAACCCATGTATTACCCCCAAAACTCTCGAAGAACCAGAAGTAGAAGGTGTGATCCTGAACTTTTGTGCGAACGTGTGTGAGCTGCAGCGCCCGCCTGCTACACCAGGCGTTCTCTCGGGTGGTTCTGGGAGGGTGGTTCTCCGATAAGAGTCACGTTTGAGTCGGTGGGGTGTGACTGCAGTGGGTTGTTCCCCCAGGGTGGTGGGCCTCGTCGGGTCAGTAAAGGCCCTGCTAGAACAAAGACTGCCCTTCGCCTGGGCAAGAGCAGGTCACCCTGCAGGAGGCTTTCCCACCGGAGGGCACCCGCAGCTCTGTCTGCGCCCAGCAGCCCCGCCTGCAGATCTGGGGCACACTGGCCTCCGTGGTCGCATGAGTCAGTCTCTTAAAGTCTCTCTCTCTGCCCCGACACCCCCCCCACACACACACACATAGACACACACACGCACGCACACACATAAACACATGTGTGCTGTTTGTCCTGTGCCTCTGGAGAAGCCTGGCTAGTACAGAAAAGAACTTCCTTAAAAGGAGTAAAAAGCTGGATGTTAAAAGCTGACAGCTCGTGCCATCCCAGTTCACCGTGAGCAAACGAAGACGTTTCCAGTAACTGGCGATGAGACCCCTCTGTCCCCACGCACCGGTCTTGGTCCACATCACAGTGGTGCATTTTCGGAGAGCCCAACGACACGAGGAAAGTAGGTAGAAGCGACACAGATTGCAAGGGAAGAACCCAAACTTCCTCTGTTTGCGGATGACACTCTTGTCTGCACAGAAAAGGTAAGGCACCGGCATTTGGAGAAACGCTGGTTCTAAATTCCCGTGGAAAGGCGAAGAGGCTCGAGTAGCCAGGATGGTGCCAAAGCCGGACGACAGGGGCGGACGGTCCCCGCCACCCAGCTTCACGCTGCCCGAGCTGCAGGAGCGGTGCGGCCTGGCGTTGCTGACAGAACAGACACACGGACAAACTGGACGAAGTGGAGAGGCCAGAATAGACCATATAAGCATAGTCGCTTGATTTTGGACAAACACACAGTGACAGTTTCGTTGAGAAACGTGTGTCTTTTCAGCAAGTGCTGCTGGGACAAAAATGAACCTGTACACAGGCCATGCACCTTATGCAAAAATTAACTCGAAAGGCACCATAGATTTAAATGTAAAATGCAAAAGTATAAAACTTCCAAAAGAAGACATGGGGGAAAATACCCATGACCTTGGGTTTGGTGATACACTTCAGATACAATACCAAAATCATGATTCGTACAAGGAACATTTGATCATTTGGGCTTTATTAAAATTAAAAACTTTTGCTCCAAAAGAGATACTGTTAAGAAAATAAAAGACAATGGGAAGAAAATAAGAGACAATGGAGAAATATTTACAAATCCCATGTCTGATAAAGAACTTGTTTCCAAATATAAAAAGAACCCTTAAAACTCAAAAATTTTAAATAAAACAATTTTTAAAACAGGCAAAAGAGGTGAACAGGACACGTCGCCCCAAAACACAGACAGATGCAGATAAGAGTCTGAAAAAACGATGGACTTGGAGTGTGTCTGAGCTCCTGAACCAGGGCACCGTGACCCGGGGGTGGAAACAAGAGCCGTTTTTGTCTCCCGGTCGGACCCCTGGCAAGTCCCGGGGAAGCCGAAGCCCCTCAGGGCTCTGAGGCCTGAGAGCCCTCCTCCTCCCGCCCCCACCCCCAAGGCTGACTGCGGGAGGGTGGGGATCGACCCCCTCCTGGGCTCTGCAGTGGAGAGGACCCGAGCCCGGCCCCTTCCTTCCGAGGAGAAGAGCGCACGGCACTAATCCCAGCCCAGGCTCCACCTGGACGGCTCCGCTAAAACAAAGTGCCTGCAAAGGCCCGCCTCCTGACACTGTCACCTGGGGTGCAGGAGGCAGATGTCCAGCCCGTGTCGGCGCGATGACAGGGAGCCACTGCAGGTTCGTCAGTGGGGGCGGCAGACCGTCAGGCGCAGGACGTGGAGAACACGGAGCCGACAGGAACTCCCCGTGTCCTGCTCTGCTGGGTCGTGAACCCAAACTGCTCTTTACAAAGGCCATTCAAAAGAAAAACATGCTTAACACGCTCGGTCCTTAGGGAAATGCGAATGGAAACAATGCTAGGCCACAGCACGCCGGCCACAGCACGCCCATTGGAACGGCGGACACCCCAAGTCAGGCACTTGTCGGCAGGCGGGCCGAGTGGCGGGGACTCGGTCCTTGCTGGTGGGGAGGGACGTGGCTGGCCAGTCCGGAAGTCGGTGTGGCTTTCCTCTCAGAGCCAGAACCCTCTTCCCGGACAAGCCAGCAGTCTCGCTCCTGGGTGTTCACCGCACCCATGTGGAAATCACGTCCGCACAAAAGCCTGCGTGCGGTCTTTATAGTGGCTTTATTCATAAGCACCCAAAAGTGGGAAGAAAGATCTCGTCCACTAGGAAAATGAACAGGCGGGCTGTAGCCTAGCCACGCAGTGAGCCAACAAGGCAAAGCTAGTGGGTGGACGCACGTTGGAAGTGGGAACGGTCGGCCTGCAAAGCCGCACAGCGCCCGCGACTTCCGGAGGGAGCTCGTGGTCAGAGGAAAAGGTGTGGGGTCAGAAGGGGAATGGAGAAGGAAAGGTTACGCCCAGAAGACACTTTTAGGGCCGTTCAATTACCCTATGGATGCTGTCAGGGCGAATACACGACATTATCCGTTTATCAAAAATCAATACAACTTTAGAGCAGAAAGAGTGACATTGAAAGAAGACATGTTTAGGAGATCGGAGGACGCCAGGACGAAAGGCAAACAGTGACCACGGGAAGTCTGCCTGTATTAAAAGGTGCGGGATGACTCTCTGAAGAGGCGGGGAGAGGCGGCACCGCCCTGGGGAGCTCTGGGAACAAGTGGACGCTGGGAGGCTCACACAGAACCGTGTCCGGCGCTGTCCTCGTGGGGGTCCCGTTGCTTCCCGGGGGTGGCCGGGCGGTTCTGCCATGGCGCCCTCGGACCCTGGAAGCGAGTGAGTGAGTAGATGGGTGGTGAATGGTGCGGGACAGCGCTTTCCCTGTCAGAGTGGAGCCGCGGGTCATCCCAGCCTCCCCACCTTGCCTGCCGGTAACCTCCTGCTCCGCCAGTGAGCAACCAGCCTGCCACCCTGCAGGGCTGAGCCATCGGTGTGGGTGCGGACCGACCAGCTGTCGGTGCACAGGCAAACCTTTGCAGACGCTTGCACGTACGTGTGCATAGAGAGATACAGGAACCCGCAGATTAGAGAGAGGGAGGGAGAGAGCGATTAGCTCGTGCACACACACACACACACACACACACACATTTCCGAGCTCTGTGGGCTCAGGGGGCCTAGAAGCGACAATGAACCTACCTGGTATCCAGGTCTTCATTTCCAATGCCATTCTTCGATAAAAGTCACCAGGACCTTCTAGAGAAAAGTCTGACTCTGGGGCTGGAGCAGGGATGGCCCAGTCCTCCTCAAATCTGGCAAGGTCATCAACAATAAGGAAAATGGCATGAACTGGGGACGCCTAAGGGTTCCTAACTGTGCCACGCACTGTGGCATCTTCTAGGGGATTCTGGAAAAAGGCATTAGGGTAAAACTGAGGACGTCTGAGTAGATTATGAACCGCAGATGCTGGCCGTGGCGATGATGATGGTGTACTCCGCTGTTGGCTCCGTAGTTGTGACAGATGGACCCTCCCGGTGTCAGATATCAGTCGTAGGGGAGCCTCCAGTGTGGGGCCTGGGACCTCGGGACATTCTCGGCTCTTCCCTGTGACCTTAATACTGGCCTGCGATTGCAGGCGTATCATGGACACACACGTGCTCTCCACCTCCTATGGGCTGCGTGGCGTCGATCACGTTACTGAAAACGTGTGAGTGTCACTTTCTCGTTTTGCGAAGTGACATGATAAACCCAGGTCTGCCATGGAGGGTTCCGAGTGTATCACAGCACCCAGCACACAGTAGGTGTGACAAATCTCTGCTCTTTCCCCTCCTTCCCCACCTGTGACGCATTTCGAAAGACACCTGCTTCCTTTTTCTGGGAGGAGCAGTTTTTCTCATTATTCTAAAGAAAATCCATTATCTCAACAAGAATATTTAATATTGTGGACTAATTTAAAAAGGGCTTTTGGAGACTCCTGGCTCGTCACACTAAGGACAGTGGCTGCAGGGACCGCAGGCCGCCTGTCCCTATCCCGTGGGGACTTCCCTGTGGTATAACAGACACTGTGCACTGGAGAACTCGTGCGAGGATGTTTCACATGAGGTCATCAGCAGTAAGCCTGTGATTGAGTCCCTTTTCTGGGGACGGAACAGCCACATTAATGACCTACTCGGAATGGACTCTTGTTAAGAAGGAGAAGTAGGAATTCTGTATGGACCCCCTACTTACCAGTGAGAAACTAATCAGAGAAAATACAAACTATGCAAAGATGCAATTTTGCGCATTCCCTGGAGAATTCCAGAGAACTCAACCGTGGAAAATTGTTACATTGTTTCAGCAGAGGGGGCAGTAACATGATACAGTTAAATAATAGAATGCTTTAATTATCTAGAAAGAACTTTGTACTGCCTAAGGTAACACTGCCAGAAGTTCACAATAAGGAAGCGATCATTCCATTTTTAGAAAAATAACAATCAAATTTGCATGAGAAAAATCCAAGGTTAAAGGAAAATCACTTGTGTTTAATACTAAGTTTTTAGCATCTACTACAACTCACCCTCTCCAAGTCAAGAGTGGGTGTGTTTTACAGGTGGCTGCCAGAACTAACGGAAGGAAGAAGGCTCGGGAAGTGACCCGTTTTTCAGGACCCACCCTTAGTGTGTGAATACACCCCCGAGGCTTCTCAACGGCTTCTCGGCAGCCACGTTCCGAGTCACATTTGGCCGCACAAACTGGGATTCGCTAAACCTGACTGGACGGACGTTTGTTATGAGGTCACCGCATGCCGTGGCAGGAGTGGGGGGGGGCGGGGTGCCCTGCTGGCCAGTCCTGACGTGGTCCCCACCAGGGTGGGGTTCCTGGGCTGCTGGGGTCGGGTCGAAGACGCACAGAGGGCGGGGGTGTATCTGAGAAGGAAAACTCCGCTCCAGGCATTCCGGGTCGCACCATTTTCAGACCCCCCCCCCCCCCGGCTGGTCAGTTCACCACCGGCTCAGACGCGCTGCTCACGGGACGTGGACCCCACGGGAGTGGGCTGGTCAGGGTGCACCTCTGAAGGGCGTCCGCACATGGAAGCCTGCACCCCACTGAGTGTCGGCTCACACTTCTGCTGCCCTTACCGTCCCTCCCCTCCACTCGGGGGCCTGGCCTGGCAGTCAGAGGTGTGGGTGAGTCATTTACAAAGGACTAAGACCAGCCGGACAATGGCAAGTTCAAAGTGGTGCTTAAATACGTGTATTTACTCACAGGAATGCGTTTCTGTGTCAGTGTGCTGAAGCTCACTCTTTTTTTTTCATTTTAAAGCCTCTATGAAAATTATAGCAACACAGTTGATCTTTAAAAGAAACACTTCGGGACACTAGATACACACTGGATAAAGAATTGACCTTTGTGACATGTCTATACTCACAAAAGAATGAAAATATATCGACAGCCGGCAGGTGTTTTAAGCAATTGTTCAGCCTGCCCACAATGCCAGGTGACTGTTTCATTTCACTGCTGTTCGGAGGGTCAGCTCCGTCACAGTGGCTGGACCGTCCCCGGCGTGCAAGCCAGGAATGATGTCACGGACTTAGGTGGGTTCACAGGTGTGTGGTAAATAACTGAAAACCGGCCTCATGGGCCTTCACAAACGAGGGAGTTAAAGCGTCCACATGGGGGAAGCGGGCTGAAAATCAAAGCACAGCCAAGCAAAAAATGCGCTTCGATTTTTAAGGGCAAAGTCCAAATTTGTTCTTAGTGTGTCTCTAAACCTTTTCAGTTTTCCCCTCACACCCTGCCCTCCCCAGAGGGTCACAGGGAGCAGCGGTTTGACATCTTGGTCATTTCCATCCCAAGAGATGACGGAAACAAGACTAGCAGTCAAACCAGGAAAATGGTTTAAACTTAGGAGGTGTGCTGGGTCCCTGGAAAGAGGAGGAGGCAGGGCGCCCCGCCCAG
Source organism: Sturnira hondurensis (assembly GCF_014824575.4). NCBI lineage: Eukaryota > Metazoa > Chordata > Mammalia > Chiroptera > Phyllostomidae > Sturnira > Sturnira hondurensis. The sequence goes on from NW_028079127.1 coordinate 16,625,997, forward strand.
GCAGACGGGAACGTTGTGTCCGCGTTCGGTTGGGGGAGATCTGTGGGAGGAGAAACCACCAGGCTTCCCAAACGCCATCTCAGCGCACTTCTCCCCCAGTGCGATGTCCTTCCGTGTCACGTCCTTTTGCCTTTTAAAGTCCCTTCCCCAGCTGTCCTCCTCCCTGCCACTCCATCCCCTGTGGGTCCTGCCTCGTCCCTCCCTTCGAATGTGAGCATGGATCGTCAGGGCTGAGTGTCACTGTCACGGAGAGGAGAAGGTGCTGGTACTTCATTCTAGCAGCCAGCACCCCTACCAAACACGCAGCACCGAAAACCACTGCTCCTGGTGTGAAACTCCGTAGAAATAACTGGCTATTTTCAACTCGATGTGTCTGAAACGCTAGGGAAGGTCGCTGTTCGGCTGGATTTGCTGAAGAACACCGGTGTGTTCGTGAAGGCAGCCCTTGCTCACGTGGGCAGCAGCCTTGGTGACACCCTGTGTCCCCGGAAGAGCAGGGCTGCAGTCCCAGCCTGCAAGGTGCATGCTGTCGGTGGTGGCTGTCAGAGGGACACTCAACACTAACCTCTTTGAGACTTGGTTACTGTGTTGGTAAAATAGACACACTGGGATCTACCAACATGGGGTGTAACACTCTCACCGTGGCCAGTTGCAAGCCGACGATGCTCAGTCAGTGGGAGCAGGTGAGCAGAACCAGCGCCCAGGAGCCAGGGGGAGCCACTTCCAACACGTCGGTTCTTAGTTTGAATAAAACGAGAGGTTTAGTAGTAGACGCCTATGGCAGTAGAGGGGCTCCGTAAAGGGCCTTTATTGGTGCTGTGAGTGTGAGCCAAACGCAGCAGGATAAGCAGTCTATCTGGGCACCCCTGATCCCCAAAACAGCATGGAGGGTCTCAACAGTCCCCCAAGTTCTACACCGTGTTGACACCTGGAATTGTACCGCTGGGGGTAGCTTGTCACCTCAAACCCGCGGGTGTGTCCCTTCCTCCTTGAACACAGTGGGGGAGTTGAGTTAGGTGGGTCTCGGACTCTCTGGGTCGCTGTTTCCAAAGTCAGCGACTCTCTGGGTCGCTGTTTCCTGATTAGCCAGACCTACTGAGCTGGATAGCAAGGGGCGGAGCCAAAGCCGTTGGAATATTCGTCTGAGCCGATGGTTGACAGTTCCCGGTCCCGCCGCTGCTAAGGTAGCAGGCAGTTCCGGCCCCAGCGCGGTACTCCAGGGCCTTGGCTACCCCAGGCGCATACCCAGGTTGCCATAAATCAGAGCTTTATGGTGAGAGTGAATTAATATTCCAACCACTGTGTACAGCTAGAGTGGTTCCCTCCCCTTTATAGTGCACTCGGTGCATCATTTATTGTGCCAGGGAAGATGGCGCGAGATTTACGTGTCCCCCAAGACCTGTGTTCTGTAGTAAATAACGCCGATGGAACTATGCATCAAAAAATCAAGGTTTATAACCTCTCGGCATCCGAGCAACTCTCTCCGAGTGAAAAATGGAAAGTTACCCGTTGCAGGTAAACACGCTCTGCAGCGAGGTGGGTGAGCCCCCCTGCAGGGGTGGGGTTCCGTCTGACTTCTCTGCTCCTTTGCATCTTGTCATCTTCACGGCCTCCGGGAGGAAGGAAGGCTTCCTCTTGGTCACCTCTGATTCCCTCCTGCTCGGGACGGAGGACTCCCGAGTGTGACCTCCCGCGCCTCGCACCGTGCACCGATTTACAGCGAGAAGGGAAAGCCGACTCTCGGACCGTTACTTCTCGAGAAGCCGTGACACCAGGCAGAGGCGGAGGTCAGCAGGAGGGGAGGCCGAGGGCAGCCCGCTTGTCTTGTCCCCTTGTGTGTCCGTTGAGGAGACAAACACGAAGGCAAAGGCTGGCTTTGCTGAAGAAGTCTCTGCGTCTCCAGACTCATGGAAGAGAGAGTTTGTCCCAAGGAGCCAACCAATGTCTTCTCACCTTCAACCCGGCCTCTCGATCTGAACTCGGTAGGCCTGGCCCTACCGAGATCTCAGACAGTACGTCGTACCTGCCAGAGGGGCACCTTGCATCAAACGAAACGCAGCCCAAAACCCCGCAGAGGATATGGCGGCGAGATGGGAGCGGGGGCCTAACCCCAGGCCCACGGAGGGCCCAGTCAGACGAGGACACGGGGAGCGAGCTGGACACAAGGCTGGCCACTGGCTCACTGGGGACCGCGCCCATGGCTCTGCCAGCAGCCGCTGTGACTCTCAGACGGTGCCTGCAGGATCTGGCCCGGCTTTGGGAGGAGCTGGCTGCTGCCGGGCACACAGAGAGGGCGGGACCTTCCTCCCTCCCAGAGAGAGGGACTTGCTGCTAAGTGGCAATTCCAGCGACCTTTCCTGCAGCCCTTGGCCTGTGAGTCAAATCTTCGTGGAGGGGAGCTTGTCAAATCCGCCCCGGCGCACGGCACCCGAAAGCCGAAGGCCGGACTCGCGGCTGCAGGACCTGAGCGGGCTCCGCGAGCCACCGGGGGCCCCGGTGTAAACAGGGAAGCACAGCAGCAGGAGTGCAGGAGCCCGCACGGGGAGCTGCAGGGGTGTGACGAGGGACTGCGGTTCGGGAGACCCGTGGCTGCCGCCCTGGCTCAGCGGCTCAGCGCCCGGCTGCTCTCTGGGGCTTCTGGGGTGCTGCCTTCCCGGCAGCTGCTTCCAGAGTCCAAACCTGCTTCCCTCTCTGGGAGCTGCCTCTGCCCCCCGCGTCGCTAGGGCTTCTCCCCACCCGGGCCTGCCTGGGCCTCAGTGTGTTTCACACGTGTCACCTACGTGTTCGACAGATGGAATCACGGCAGGAATTGACGCTGCTCCAGCGAAAACTCCAAACCAGTTCAGACCAAAGGCTGGTGCTGGGTCTTGAAGGCCGGGCTAACAAATCAATAAATAATTACCTTAAAGACCAGGAAACGGGTCCCACCTGGTGGGAATGGCGCTGCTGGGAAAGGAACCCGCCTCACAGCCCCCGCCCGTCCGGGCCTCCAGACGTCCTCTCTGCCCAGCGAGAAAGGCGGGCGGGGGACTCAGGTGCCACTCAGGATGCAGGCCGGTCCGTCATTCACTTCAGTGACGCTCAGGCGCAGTGTCAGCAGGATTACTGAGAGCCTCCGTCCCTGGTTATCGTCACTACCTCCCCACGTGACCAAGCTGCTTTCCTCCCGGCCTGCAGCCTGTGCTTCCCACAGAGCTTCCAGCAGCGTGGGACGTCTCAGCGCCAGCCCACTACTCCTGGGACCACGGCTCCTCCGAGTTTGTCCCCGCCGCCGTCTGGGGTCGGCAGAGGCCGTGGGAACACAGAGGAGGCCATGTGATGAGAATGTGGGTTTTCTTTGGTTTTGCATTATTTGACCAAATTAACTGCTAACCGAGGTAACGAAACTCCATCATCACGTGTTGTATCTTGCCACCGGTTTGGCCTGGTTGTGATGTTGGTTATATTATCTTGTTGCTCATAAATACACATACGCTGCTAATTTTCTTGGGCCTTCCTAATTCCCTGGCTTGTTAAATTAATGCAGTGAGGTAAGAAACACAAGAATTTTGTAAACACGAAACTCTTCACCAGATCAAAAGTTCCCCTAGGTTTGGAGGTTCAGTAACAAGCCCGTTATTGTTTGTTTTTGAAAGACGCATTCCAAAGGAGGTGGGTGTAGAAGTCGGAGGCTGTGCACGCACCTGGTTTCCAAGTCCGTCCCCGGAGACCGCGGTGGGCAGCCTGCGTCCATTCCCGCCACTGGCCGGGCGCCGAGGGAGCTCCGCCCCTTCCTGCCCCGGAGTCTCTGCTCCTTGCCCCCCAGGGCAGCACAAACCACCGTTTCCCCCCCTTCATCGGGGCTCGCGGTCCATGGTCCACCTGGAAGAGGACATCTGGGCGGTTCTCCTGGGACACGGCATCTCAGCCGCACGCCCGCCCCTGCCCAGCGCCCCCTGCCCTTCCGAGCCCCTCCCCGCCTCGCACTCCCTGGAAGGTCTCCAGCCAAGGTCTTCGTCTGCCCGGGCCACGGCTGCCACGGGTCAACGCTGGTCTGGTTACGTCAGTAATGAGTTGTCAGCCCCTCCTCTGTGCTTCCCGATGTTACCTGTGTCCTCGTTTCCTCCAGGTCAAGGGGCATGTGGCAGCTCACCCGTGCCGTTGGGGGGGGGGTCTGACTCCCTCCAGTCCCATCAGCTTGCTCCCCGCGTGTGGCGCTCCGGTTCAGAGTCGTCGCACCCCCCCAGAGCAGGGGTACGGCCTGGCTGGATCGACCCTTCCTCCCCTATCGGGGACAGGTCCTCTCTGTCCCACACGTCCCTTGTCCTGAAGGTGACTGTGTCGGCTGCAAGGAAAGCCTCACACGCTTTCTTAGGGTCTCCGTGGTACACACCTTCGTCATCGTCTTTCTTCCAGCTTCTCTGTGTCTATAGATTTAAATCCCATTGTCCTGTAAATGGCTCATCTTTCCTGATATTTCTATTGTCTGACAATCGCCGCCTTTTGGTAGGAATGTTTTGTCCAATTTTATTAAGCGCAGTTATGAAAAATGGCAAGTTTCTCTCTTGGTCCCCTTTCTCCTTTGCTCCTCATTTCTTGTGTTCTTTGGATAAACTGTATTTGTCATGAGTATACTTTATTTTTCAGATGACTTTTCAACTATCCTTTCTATTTTGGGATACATGGCTTAACTTTTCCTTAACTTATCAAAGACCACCATGAATTAAATTTGAACTACTTCACCTATAATTGGATTTTTATCCCATGTAATCCCTTCTTTCTTTGTGCTTTTATCATGTGTATATATTACTCCATCAGAAATAGTTTTGTCTTTATTATTATTTTAATATTTACTTATGTTGTATAAATTTTGATGTACACTATTGTATATGTTAATAATTCTATACGTAAATACTTTATATTATTTTATTATTTCATATTTATTTAATATATTATATATAGGCACATATTTCTATTAATATATTTCTGCTCACCCCTACATTTATTTTCCTAAGCCTTATGAAATATTATAAAATCATCGCCATGTGCTTATGCATGATCATTTTTAACCTAATTAAATTAATTGATAGTCTTATAGATTTCATAATTGAATAGTTAAAGGAAGGTGTTCAGGTTTCTGCTGATCTATCCACTTTTAAAATGTGAGCAGCCCTTTTCATCTTAAGGATAACCGTTTGGAAATGGTAACAAAAGTACAATACAATTAGTCAGTTGAAACTAAGTAAATAATCACTGGAGGCATAATCCCAAATGGAATTTTACTGCTTTTATTTTAAGTAGCACATTTGCAAAAACACAAACAGCAAACTTTTCCTCTGAACAACACTGAAAATACCAAGATTCATACATTTTGTTACCTGCTCCCAGGGCAGTTGACAAACCTGAAAAAGCCAGCGCAGACCCCCGCACAGGGGGCCTCAGAGAACCACCTGTGGGCGTCCGGGTCACAACCTGACCTCTTCTGGGAGGGATTCGGGCATCAAAGGGAGGGGCGGGGACCAAACCGAGGAAAGCTCTGCAGACACATCCTTCCGAAGTCGGCGTGGAGCGCTCACCTACAGAGACCACCCACGGGCCAGCGGAACAGTTCTCAGTGTGCGGGGAGTTCTCCCATGCCAGCACCTCAGACTAGAGCTGGGCCACCGCCGGCACACACACACATGTCTGTGTGTTAGGAATGGCTACGGTTAACAGAGGGGGTGGCGGGGATATTAGCCTGTCACTGTGAAAACCGGGGAAGGGCTTCTTCTGGGAAGGGAGTTGCCCGGACAAGGGCAGGAAGGAGGGGAGGGCCCATAATAATGAGAACACATTCTCCCCTCAGTGGTGGCGTTCCTGACACGGCCGACCCACCAAATTACATATTTAAAAACGTGTGTTTCACTCCGTGAAAACTGTACTTCAGTGAAAGTGCTCAATTTTTTAAATGATTCTTGGATGTAGTTTAAATGAGTATAACACATACATATATATGTAAATAAGCTGCATACTTACAAGTGCATTAAAAAGTAGATTAAAAAGACTAGAAGGAAAGAGATGGGCAAATGTATACAATGCAAGTACAATAAAAACGAGTCAAGGACTCCATTAAAAATAGGGAAGTAGAGTTCAAGGTTAGCTTTTAAAGACACTCTTTGTTAGGACACGTGCAATCCGCAAGTGTAAAACAGTGATGAGACTTCAAGAAGTGGTGGCTTATGTAAATAAATAACTACCTAGACATATAAAGAGAAACAGAAGCATACTCTTAGAACCTTTATGACGCTCTGGCTGCCTCTGACAGGTGCCTTAGACAACAGAGAGCAGAATTAATGTACGTGTGCGTGTTATACACGCGCGCGCACTCCCAGGAAACACCAGCCACAAGATACAGAAAGTAGAAACAGTAGTAAACTCTTAAGCACTTAACCTAAGGATCAAATACGTAAGCCACACACTCAACAATCCGAAGAGAAATAGCCAGGAACACAAACTTAATGGGAAAAATTCGACACCGCCTTCCATACAGCCAGGAAACAAAAGGCGCCTGAGTAGTACATTCACTGGCGATGTTTCACGCGAGACCGCACTCCAAGCCCCAGATCCTGTGTAAATACTGGCCCCCTTTTCAACAGCCAACGGAACCTCCGAAACGACTGCTCGTGCATCAGCCACGAAGTAACGCCAGTAAATCCCTGAAAGTGGAAACGAATCCAGCCACGCTCACTGCAATTTACTGCTACACAACCACAAAGGAATAACGAAAGTTTTATCTTAACCTGATTGGAGACAGACACCTTCGAAGCGGTTTCCACGGCAAAGCACACGCTCCTATGCCCGTGCAATGCAGTCAATGCAGAACACAAATAAGATTTTTGAAAACATACTTAAGAGACCAATGGACTCAGTCCCACAGGGAGAACCGGCACTCGTTAGTACTAACGTTGTCTTTCTTCTTGTTTCTCTAAGTCGGCTCCTGGCTTTACCTGAAACCGACTCCACTACTATCAACAGACAAAGTAAAAAGGCAGCGTAGTAGTTAAAATGGTTAGATCACCTTGTTCTGATGAATCATCTATCAACTCCCAAGTAAAATTTTTTGAAGACAGTGAAAATAATCTAGACTCCAGTTTTAAGAGTCTAAGACAGGAAGTTCATTTGTCTCCAGGACCTGAAAGTTTTGTTTACATCAGAATTTTACTTCTAAAGTTTGATAGGTCTAGAGAGGGGGGACAATTATACTCACTTATGACCCATCAAACCTATGATGTCCTGGGGGTCATGAAGAAGACCTTTAACTTCCTTTGTCACCTGGACCTCTCAGTTACAAAAAACACCTGTGCCCACAGGCAAAGGGGACTTAGTTAGATGCTGGGTCTCCGTGCCCAGACAGGTCGCCAGGAGCACCCACCTCATTCAGTGACCCAACACAGACAGCCAAGAAGGGGCCATGCATGGAAGGGGCTGGAGAGGCATTTTGGAAACCCTGGGAAGCTCGGTATCCAGACACGGGGCTGGGCAGCCACAGGGGCAGCAGACAGCACCTGGCCCCCTCCACCCCGCACTGTGGAAGTGTGTCTGGGACCCGCCTGAAGGAGGCGCCCTCATCTCCTCACACAGAAGCGTTAGTACAGTTCAGGACACTTGGTGAGGCTGGTCTTCTCTGACCACACAGCAGGCCCGAGGCCCCCCCATCTCTTAGGGGTGAGTTAGCAGTGAAACGGCCCATGCACGTGGTGTGATGAAAACAAAAGACCACCATATACAAGCGAAGAAGCATTACCTGGGGCCCCACAGAAGGACAACCCGGGAATCATTCACTAAAAGGTGCTGGGCAGAGCTGCCGTTTCTTTCGTCGGCGGATAGAAACAAGTTCTAAGGAAGTGTGGTGGCCTCGGTTTTCAGGCACGGGTTGGGCCGAAATGGCAGATAAGGACACGGGACGTTTTCAGGGGACAGACCTACGCAATAGTGGGATTTGTACGGGAGGCCCAACAGTATACAATGAACGGGGTAGAGGAAAATCGATGACCCGGGGAACCCTCTTGAAAAAAGCCACCAAATACAGTTAAGACAAATAAATGTAAAATAAATATTCATTAAAAACGTAAGAGAAGCCCTGGCTGGTGTAGCTCAGTGGATTGAGCACAGGCCTGTGAAGAAAAGGGTCGCCAGTTTGATTCCCAGTCAGGGCACATGCCTGGGTTGCAGGCCAGGTCCCCAGTAGGGGGCGCAGGAGAGGCAGCCACACATTGATGTTTCTCTCCCATTCTTTCTCCTTCCCCTCTCTAAAAATGAACGAATAAAATATTTTTAAAAGCATAGGAGAAGAAGACAAAGTCTATAGGGTGGGTAATGGTATTGAAAATCTAAGAAATGTTCATCGTTTTCCCTCGCTCTCTCTCAGCAAGGCCATTCATTCTCTTACGTAACCAAAGTAGGAAAACGATCAAGTTCACAAACTTTAACATTGGTAACGCTGCTGAGAAAGCTCTCCCTCGAGTTTCCGGCTGTCCTTCCCGGGACGCCCCGCCCACTGAGGGACGAACCGAGTGCCACCCGTGGCACGGAGCTGCCGTGGTTCTGGAGCCTCTAATCCAGACTAGTTTCTCCTTTTGGGTCTTTCGCGACGCTGACACGTGAGGAGTGCAGGTCAGGGGTGTGGCAGAGGGCGGCTCCTGGGGCATTTCAGATGGAGCTCTGCGGGTAGCACTGTGTCCTCAGGGGACCCCGTGATGGAGCGCATGCAGCCCCTCTGTCCCATTACCAGTGAGGCCAACTTGGGTCTCAGTTAAAGGAGGGGTCTGCCAAAGTCCCTCACGGTCAAGTCCCCACTGCCCCGGTCACTCCCCAGTGCCCTGGGCACAGGCTCTGAGGCCGTGTGGGCACCTGCTTGTCACAAAAGCTCATCCAAAGAGTTTGGCCTTGGCTGGGACGCCGCCAATGTCACGGCTGCAGTGGGGATTCTCGGTCCTGTCGCCACCTGCACGTCCGTCGGCTGTCATCCATCCTCCCGGAGAAGGCGGTGGTCGCCCCTCTGTACTGCGCTGACTGTTTCTCTGTGAGCCTGTCCATCCGTAGTTTCGTGGATCATCTTTATTCCAGGGGTTGCAATCCATCGGTCTTACTGATGCTGCAGTTCCCGTTCTCTCAGACTGGCCCGGTGGGAGCTCGGTCGGGGACCTCGTTCCTGTTTTACCTTTAGCTACTTCCTGTTTACAAATGTTACGCATGTCCGCGTGCCAAAGCTGCGAGACGTTTAATGAGGCATGTTTAGTTTGAAGAAATTTAACTTATCATTTTCCCCTTATCGTTTTGATTTTCTGTCCCAAGATACCGTTGTCTGCACCCAAGTCACAGAGCTTTCTCTCCTATATGGGTCTTCGAACACGGTGTATTTTTGTTTTCATACTTGAGTCCACGGTACATCTCAAACTAAGATACGTGTCTGGTGTGAGTAGGGGTCTGGGTGCTTTGCTTTCTCTCGGGACACCCAGACTTCTCGGAACCATTTGTGAAGACTGTTGCTTCTCCCACTGGGTTGTTTTCTGTCTTTGTCCAAAATGTCATACAGGCACACACGTAGATAACCGTTACTTTGCTCCCTAGTCCAGTAGTTAAGTCTGTTTATTGTTCCTCGTGGTAACTCTTTGAGCTCCACATGCTATACTTCCTTTTGAAGGTAGGTAGTGCGCATCTCCCAACTGTGTGCGTCTTCCTCAAGTTTGCTGGGATATTCCAGGTCCTTCATGTTTTCGTATGAATTTTAAAATCAGGTTCCCTGGCATTTTGATAGGTAGTCCGTGGAACATAGACATCAAGGTGAGGAAAAATTGGTCTCTTAACAAGATTTGTCTTCTAAACCATCACCATAGTTATATTTCCCCATTCCTTTAGGTCTTTCTTTTCCCCCCTCACTTAACGTATTTTTTTATTGATCTCCACATTATCCGATACAATATTGTAATCCCTGTGTAACCGGTACGGAAACCATGCAGGTACCAAGCGTACGCCTTTCTTCCAGTAGGTGGCGACACTGAGCACCCGAGTCTCCTCTTCACCTTGTCCCCCGTGGGGGCATCCAGTGTCCACTGGTTTCCTTTCCTGCGGCTGCGCTACTGGTCTTCCCCACCCCCTGCCGCCATGCACGTGGGTCAGCCTGGGGTGTCGGTAGGGGGCGCCCGCGGAACCGGGTCCCCTAGCTGAGCGTCTCCCGAGGAGGACACCTTCTGAGTTGCCAGGGGAGGGTTGCCCCAGCTGTGACCGCACTGGCCGAGGCTCCAGCAGACGGACTGTCCAGAGCTCGCCCGGTGCCCATGCCCTTTCCCAGGGGCCCAGTCCCCTCTGAATACCATTGTGTGGCTCACTTCCCGGGTGCACACGAGTGGTTGTCTGTGTTGTCTAGAGTTCCAGGGCTTGTCCCACACATGCTGACCTCATCTCAGTACATGGATTTCATGTTTGACTGTGACCCTGTGCACACGCAGCCCGGACGTGTGAGAGGTGATCGAACCACAGGTGGAGACAGTCCCGTGCCCCAAGGTTTCTCTTCTGCGACCCGGAAATGCCGGGGAAGAATGACTGTCCTCAGAGCTTTCAGAGAACCCAAACATGTCACATGAACCTGAAAGACGACAGTCTTGACGTCTTTCCCGCATGGCAGCAGCCTCCTGTGCTCAGGGACACACACACACACACACACACACACACGCACACATACACACGGGCCTCAAAACGTGCCTGCCACCAACACATTGGGAAAACCACCTGCTTACTGTTACTGGTTACTGTCAGCAACTGGTTACTGTCGGTGACTGCTTACTATCAGAGACTGGTTACTGTCAGAGACTGGTTACTGTCTTCCTGTCACAGTGCAGAGCAAGGACCAGCCGCATCCTCCAGTCTTGCGAGGCTGCAGAATACAGAGTCTCGGGCCCCACCCGGGACCCCGTGGAGCCGAATTTCAGTTTCAAAGATCTCCAAATCCTTCACACTTACTTAAATTTGATAAGCGCTACTCTAGGCCTATGAGATTTTAAATTCTAGGATACGAGCATCATCTTTTAAATATTGTCAGCTATTTGCCTGATTTAGAACTCAACTCAGAATCATCTGAAATACAAAATGACGCACAAAGACACTCCTCGCTACGATGCGTGTTATAAGCAACTGAGGAAATTGAAGAGAAGTGATGCGCGCTCACCGCCGTCTCCCTCCCGAAGGCCGCGACGTGTCGTTGGACGGCTGCCCTGTCGTGTGGGCTGCAGGGCGGGAAACACTGGAGCGTGTGCTGCGACCTCACAGGCCCAGACACTGTGGCAATCACAGAAACACACGTTAAATGGAAACGCTCGTCAGCACCGGGTGACGGTCTTTCCCCTCCTTTATTCGTATATTCTTGTACTTTGCAAATACTCACGTGTTTCAAAATCAGAGAATAGACTTGGACAGCGGAGGAGGTGTGTTACCGGAGCTCTGTACGGGGAGCTAGTGGGACCACAAAGCCCCTCACTTCATTCTGCCTCAGATGCCGCTTCCCCCCATCGCAGCCCAAGGACCCGGGCTGCACGTGACCCCATTTTCCAGCAAATGGTCAGGGAGTGGCCACGGCACTCCCCAACTGCTCCGTGACCAAGAGCGGCTTCCACAGCCGCTCTGTGTGGCTTTTCTCATGTCTGGGTAATAATAACTTTCGATGTGTGCGGCGCAGGCCGGTTACAGGAAGTAATGAGCCTGGCAGCCAGGAAACCCCTAGCGCCTGCCCGTGGAACAGAGCTGTGTGAATGAAGGCAGGAAACCGCGGCCTACGTCCCCGTGGTGGAGAGATTTTCCTGTCTGAAACCACACGGCCCCACGGCCTCATCAAAGCCAGGGTCAGCAGGCGCTGTCCCTTGGGGAGCTTCCCGGGGCACACTGCTTACCCCTGCGGGTGTATAAACTTGGCAGGCAATAGGAATTAAGCTCATAAGTTCGTGGTTTATGTCTGACTCCGTAACCCTGTGTTCTAGGTGGACAGGCTACTGCTGCTAACACTCGCAAAGGCGGGCCAGGCCCTCCCCCGCTGCCTCCCCCTCTTCGCCCGCAGGGCCGTGGACATCGGTTACAGCCTTCCCTACTGTCAATCACGGCGCAGGCTTGCTGCTGCTCGGGTCCAGCAGATCCAATTGCTGTCAATTTGCAGTTGCAATTACCCGGCCGTGCCCTTGCCCAAAGGCACCCCGTCTGCCCAGGCGCTGTGGTGTTGGCAGGAAGGGGACCGTGGCGGCACTTTGCTCAGCAGTAACGTGGAACGGCTTGGGGCTGCTGCTGGCTCAGGCTGTGGTGGCCGTCCCAGCGCTCATCAGTCCAGGCCCAGAACACTCCCACCCTGTGGCAGAACCCCTCAGCTTTTCCTCCTGAGATGCCCTCTGGGCGGTTTGGGGGTGCAGTCTGTGCTGCTAGCTGGTCCTTCTCAGGGAAGCCAGGGGGCCCTTTCACGTCCTGGACGTGTGGCCCAAAAAGTCAGTCAACTCTCTGTGCCTCTGTTTCTCAGGTCCTGTCTTCTCTCCAGGACTGTTCCTCTCACGCAGCATAGCTCTCAGCCTGAGGCTCTCTGCTCCCCGGAAGCACCCCCATGGGGCTTCTCCTCTCACTCCCACGCCCTCGTCACCTCTGTCACACCCATTTCCTCCGGAGATACCCTAAAATCTGAGCAAGAGTAACAAGGCGCATCACGCTCTCGCTGTGAGTCACAAATCCATCTGATTAGTTCCTGTCCCCCACTGCTCGTTTCTTGGATCGATGTCGAGAGCAGGGACCCACATGCCTTCGCATTGTTACCTGCTGCTCATGCCAGTGAATGTTATCGGGGATGTAGTAGCTGCTCAGTGAACGCTGACTGAAGCCATAGAAAACAGAATGACCACAGCACCTACTTCTTAGTGTTGCTGTATTCTGTTACCTTTTCTAACTTCTTACTAAAATATCTGACACATGCAAAGATCTTGCAGAAATATCCATGTGCCAACACGGACACACATCAGACACTCAGGAGAATATTTGCACATTTTCTCCATTTAGTAGAATATACGTCTGAGGTTTCTAGAGCGAGAACCAGCTTACTGGTTGCAATTCCCCAGATATAACTCTTCTCCTACCAATTCTTGGCAGAAAATCTAAGAACTGAAACAACTGAGATCTTTCAAAATGCCTACAGGCAGTAACCACTTCCTGCAAAGTACAACGGAGAGAAGCCCTGTCTGGTCTCGTCCGGTTCTAGACGGCCAGTCTGTCCGTGAACGTGCAGGGAAACTTGGAGACAGTCTGCCCGAGCGTGCGCAGGTGTGCACACGTGTGTGCGAACCACAGTCGCCCCCCTCAGGTGTCAGGCCTGCTCTCCATCGGAAGCCCTCTGATTCCCCCCAAGTAGGAAATCAGCGGCACCAGCGTACCCACTGCACACTTTCTCCTGTCCCGAAGCACAGTTCACAAATCCTTGATTTCATCTGCTCCTTCTGTTTTTGCAGAAAAAGAACCCAAGGCTCTGGAAAGGTCACGGCTTGTCCAGGTCAGACACACAGTCGGTGGATGGGTCCCGACTGCCCCCAGAGCACCCAGTCCTGCACCAGGGCCCTTCCTGCCGTGACTGGGTACAAGCCTCGTGCTGGTGTGCGTGCACGGCGATTCCATCCACTCACTCACTCACTCAGCGGTCACGGGCAGTCCACTGGGTCCCGGCGCTCGGCTGGTTCGGGGAGTGAGCGGTGAACAGGCAGCCAGCATCCTTCCTCTCCAGGAGCTTTCAGTCTTTGGGACAGAGAGTCGTTAAAAATATATTCACACATAAAATAATTAAATTCCCGAGAAAGAAAGCAGTGGGAAGGTCAAGGTCAATGGCAGCCTGGAGTGCATTTCTGAATCCACCCCTTATGCAACCATCAGACAGACAGCAACAACTGGACGCCCTGGACTGGCAGCGGGGACCCCTGGGCCACCCCAGCGCCTGAGATAGGGGTGCTCTTGTTTGTGGTGCCGGGGGAGCGCCTGGGAAGTTCACACCCCCACCCAAACAATAAGCAAAAAGCCAGTGTGTTTGGTTCCGCACTGCTGAACAAAAACAAAGCCCAATGCAGGGCTCGCTGTAGGGTCTGTGCCGGCTGGGGACCCACATCCCGCAGTTCCGAGGTCGCCGAAGGGCCCTGAGGGGACAGCGGAGCCTTCTGAGTCCTCCCACATTTCCATGCTGCACTCTAGGTACACAGGGACCCAATGTGGGGGACTTGAGGACTTTGTGGGGGCCAGAGCCCCCTGTCCCAGAGACGCAGCGCACTCCTGCTCTCCGGTTGCAACTCCCCCGGGGGAGAAGGGTCCCTTCCGCATGCCTCGCTACCGCAGCGTCTGCCGAGCAGTGCAGGGAGACTCCACGTGGATCCGCTGTTTCTGTCATCTCTCACCCTCACCGTTCCCCACCACCGGCACCCCAGAAGACAGCTAAGAGAAACTGGGGCGTCGTCACCCTTCTCTGGGTCCCACCACTGAACAACCTTCTCTTCATTGAGCTAAGAATGTCTGAAGCGTTCTATAAAAATTTGTTTCAGCCAAATTGATGACATATCTGGAGATGAAATCTGCACCCACAAAGAAAGATGCTTCTTCAAGTGACGGTTTGGGGTTTACTTTTCTACTTTGGGAATTAGGGAGGGAGTGTACGGACAGCTAGACGAGGGGGGAGAAAGCAAGGCAAGGACCAGCTTACAGGATGGTTGACCAGGCTGTGGGCTCTCGGAGTAGGGGGCAGTTGTTGCCTGAGGGGTCTGCGAGGGATCCCTTCAAGCGCCTGGCTGACCTGGGTGGGCAGAAACCACGGACACACAGGGCTTGCCGGAGGCAGAGATAAACCCAGAACAAAAACGCTGTGTGCCTGGGGCGGGCTACCTATTGGACCTGCCCACTTAGGCATCGGTAACCAGACCACCCTGCCGGGTCACTTCCCATGGGAGCCCATTCTTTTCTTGTTTTAACTTTCACTGAATTTATCAGAGCGGCGTAGGTTAGTATCTATAGGTTTCAGGTGTACGATTCTATAATCCATCATCTGTGTGTTGTACTGTGTGTTCACCCCCAGGTCAAGTCTCCTATCACCGTGTCCCCCTTTCCTCGGTAACCCCCGTACTGACCTCTCTGTCTAGAGGTTTGTTTGTGCCCAACCCCTTCACACAGGCCCCCAGCCCTCCCTTCATTGTCCACGACTTCTACCAGCTCTCGCATTCCACCTTCCAGAACGTAGCGAATGGGAGGAAATGGGGGGTTCCTACTGACCATTTACTCCAACGTCCCTCCTTGTCCCTCCTCTTCCCCCTTGGTCCAGACTACATCTTTGACCCTGCTGTTCCTGGAACCGGCTCGGTCATTCCTTCCCGGGTTACGCCTGCCCTCAGGCACCCACTGTGAACACACGAGCGTGAGGAGCGTGTGGGATGAAATTCTTAGGGTTGTATATCGAAAAAAATGTGCAACAAATACCACGTAGAAACATAGGGGGAAGGACTGATTCTGCCGAAACTTTGTCCCACTACAAACAAATAGACATGCTGGGGAAAAGTTAAATAAGGAAGTCTTGGTATTATGCAAGCTAATAATTAAAGTAACACGGAACAATTAAACGATTGTGGTGATAGCGGAGAAAGGGGAACTGGAAGGAGGGATGGAAAACAGACCCGACGGTCCAATGGGAGCCGAGCAAATGCGCTGAGTGTACGGGGATCGGGGGCAGCGTAACTCTATCGTGTGAAAACGAGTCGTAAGAGGAAAAGTGATGCTGAAACAATCGCTGATTCCTGTGGGGAACTCACCCCCTACTACCCAACACACAGATGTCAGTTCTGGGCAGACTGCGGGCCTCAGAGTCAAAAGGCAAAGTTTTAAACCTTTCCAAAGGAAATACCAAAAAGACATTTACGGCAGGCAAAGGGAGAGAAGAACCGGAGAAGATGAGAAATTTGACTACGTGGAAATTAAAACCGCTACACACAGAGTAAGAATTACAAAGTCCATCCTGGAGGAAATAGGTATGATGTTAACACCCAGGAAACAACTTATATCAAGCATAAATAGCAAACAAAACAAGCTTTAAAATGACCCAGTAGAAAAACAAACAAAGGGTATTGCATGAGCTTGGGAGCCAGCTCACCCGAGGACACATGGAAAGGTGGATGGACTCAGCGGCGTCCTCAGAGGCCAAACTGAAATTACGCGGGGATCCTGTCTCGTGTCCAGACCAGCGGAAACTCCAGGCGGGGCCCCGTGCTTGGTGGTGAGTGTGAAGGAGAGAGGGACACCTTCCCGCTTCGTCCGCGAGTGTCCACGGGGTGGCCAGTCCAGGAAAGAACTCGGCTGTGCCCAGTAGGGAGAAGGCATTTATTCTGTTGGGGGCTGTATCCCTCCCCCCTCCCCAGTGCTCCTGGTTCCCACAGTGGCCCCAGCGTCCTGAGCCAGGGCCGCAGGGGACGAGCCTGTGAACACTGAAGGTGCGCGTGCACCTCCTGCAGGATGGGGGAGACCCGGGTGCCGCGATGCCCCCGGGAGGCAGAAGGGGCCACCTTGAACATCCTCTTCCACCAAAGAAGGGAAGAGGTCGGAGGTCAGAGGCCGGTCCGGGAGAACCAGCCCCCAGAGGTCGCCGGGGAAGGCACAGTTAACAACAAGGTCGTTGTAAAGGCTTCAGTCTTGGGTCCAGCCACCCCGCAGACAAGCATTCTCACCGACGGGCCGTCTCCCTCTTTCTGGGGTGCAGGGCACCCCACACATGGAGGTTTCCTTTCCCGACGTCCACATCCCTTTACAAGGGGTGGCCCCCACTGGGTGTTCAGGGCTTCTCCCGTGTCTGCAGTTTCTAAAAATAGCCAGCTGAAAGTGACCCTCATGCCAGAGAGGCACATGGAGGGGTGGCCCGTTCCGTGTCCCCAAAATGTAGATGGCAGCCGAGGAGGCATGTTTTGGTCTTTCCCCTAAAACAACTCTTGGTTACAGTGTGAGCAGGGATGTCCATTCCAGCCTCCCAAGTCATAGCATGGTGGACACGCCCCGGGAGCCCAACCTTGGGCGAGTGAGTGGCGGGAGGTTGGGTCCGACTCCTGGGAAACACCTGTGAGCGGACATCAGAGAGGACGGCCTGAATTACAGTGAATAAATCTGAGTTGTGATGAGGACAAAATGCAAGGGAGGAAACCGAGTGTTCGGTGTGGGTGGGGCTGGTTTTGTGAATTTAAAAATCACTCAAAGCAACAGCACAGCTGGGCGTATGTGGGGGGGCAACTTTCCTCCAAAGTCCCCCGTGTGCCACGGATGAGAGTAAACATGACTGAGACGTGATGTGATCTGCTTGGGGAGGAGAAGTGAGCAGTGGCCAGTTTCTCCGGGGGGACAAGGCCTCGAGTCCCCTCATCCATAGCCTTTTATTGGGTTATAATACACAGGAATACAGGGCGACAAGGATCAAACAGTAGATAACATTTCAAAGAAATCTGAGGGCTTATTCTGAATCAGAATCTGTCAGGAACAGAGTTTTAGGGTTTCCTGCTCAAACCCTTAACATATGAATGAAAGCACTCTTAGCAGAGCAGATTTCACAGGTTTATCAGGAAGTCTTTGTGGTGCCAGATTTTTCCCCAAGGCAAGGAGCTGCACCCCTCCCCAGCAGGTATTCAGGCTTAAGGGGATTAGAGCCAGGAAACACTTCTCCCAGAGGACATGGGGACTCAGGCTTTGTCAAAGCTGGTGGGGGGAGGGTCCATTGCTCTTTGTTGCAGCCCCCTGAGTCCTTCCATGAAGGCCTCCCAAGTGGTCCTGTCTGGCTTAGGTTGCCCCCCGCTGTGAGGGGTCTTACCATCATTGACTTCCGACCAAGCTTTGGGGGCAGGGAGAGGAACTGAGGCAGGATTTGCTGCCGGAGACAAGCTTTGTCCCCTGTGGCTCCCATTCCAGAGGTTGTCCCTCGCCCTTAGCCACAAGGGGTAGAGATACAATTTCTGAAACCAGGCAGAGCTGTCTGCAACACATATGCAGCGGAGGGGAGCAGGGTTGGCCGCCCCAAAATGTGCCTTTTGGGGACACTGATTATTGTAAGCTGGTTATTTGAAGAAACAAAAGACTCAAGAAGAGCCCTTTACCTTCACCCTCCTGTCTAAAGGAATTCAGGTAGAAAAGCCTGCTTTTTGAAGGACGGGAGCTGTCGCCTTAGCCTCGTGGGTGGCAGACAGGCGGGAACCTGCAGAACCTGCTGTCAGCCCCCCCCCCACCGTCGTCCCGCTGTTCCTAGGGGCGGCAGGAAGGGCTACCGGTGGTTGCTCAGGCGCCTGTGAGCTGCCTGCCTTCCCTCTGAAGCCCGAACCCCGCGCCCGCTCCTTCTTCCCAGCTCAGGGCGGCCTCTGGGCCCACGTCCTGATGGAAACCCCAGGGTGCATGGACGGTGAATTTGGTTACATCTCTGGCTACTGGTTTCTGTTGTTCGGATGGGACCCGCCAGAAGACCTCACCAGGGAAGAAGTAAAGTTCCTTTTCCTCCCCTGCGTAGCGGTGTTGCCAGACGTACACCAGGCATCGGGCACCCAGTCCTCACTCCCCACGCCCAGGTCCGCGCCGAGGGAGGGGCTCCAGCAGAGATGTAGCGAGGGGCTGGGGTGCGGGCGGAGCAGGAGCTGGGGCTGCAGTTGTGCTGAGTCTGCAGTTGTACTGCACCCCCCAGGGGGTGCACAGGAGGGCATGCCCTTTGGGGAGGCCCCCATTTCCCAGAGGGTTACTGTCTCCCGCATACACACAACTGGAAAGGAAGGAGGACGTCTGTCCGACCAACGGGGGGGCTAGGAAATTTCCAGAGGCCAGCAGGGCAGCGAGGGGTGCGTGCAGCATCTTCCCTGCTCTGCCCCGCAGCCAGAAGCAGCCTCCCGGACGGCAGCTTCGTGGGGCTCAGTCGCGCAGCAGACCTTCAGCATCTCGCCCTCTGGAGTCCCTCCGATGGGACACGCTCATGAGAGAAAGGACACGAAGAAGTCTCCATTCCCTGTCACAACGGCAATCGGCCCCCGCTGAGCCAGCCGGGGGGACAGCTCTGAGGATGGAATAAAGTCTGTTGGCGCCAATTAGGCCCCGAAGCAGCCAAACTCCCCGAGAGTGTGTGCGCGTGTGGGTGTCTGTGTCAATGCACTAATTACTCCTCCTCAGTCTCGTGTTGGAATGGAGACGATATTCCCCAAGGAAATGCTTCCCCGGGTCCACGTTGGGCGTTTCTCCGATAAAGGCAGAAACGGTCGAGTCAGTGTTCTCAGAGTATTGAGACACGCACACTAAGTAATTTTTGTACAAGTGACACTTCCCAAGGTCTGCCCAGCACTTCGGATTAGCCACCGAGGACAAATTCCGGGCCTGCCTGCTGCCCCCATGCACATCTTCCTCACTCTGCCGCCCGCATCTGTTCCCTTCCCCTCCCCCAACGGAGCCCACTGGTCCCAGGTGTGTCTCGCCCCACCTGGTACCCGCGCACCTGCTGGGGTCCTGCACACACTCCCCGCCCCCCTCAGCTCCCGAGTGGACCCGCTGCATCCGAGGGCAGCTGCCGGTTGGCCTGGGGACCCTGAGCCCACAGCCAGCCTTGGGGGCGCTCCCGCAGGGAAATGTGCCTGCAGGTGACATTTCTCAGCTATTTGTGTCAGGGTTAGCAGTGAGAGCCTCGGGATGGTGCAGCGGAGTTGGAAGGGGAACGCAGTTGCCTTTCTGCTGTGGGTCTGGCACAGGAATCGGGGCGGAGGGGGCTGCAGGGGGCGATGGGGTCCAGCAGGATGCGGGGGACAGGGGTCTCCGGGATTGCTCCTGCCCAGGGAGGGAGCAGCGACTTCGCCCGGAGCAGCCCTGGCTCGCCTGGCTTTGCGCAACCCGGTTCTCCACGGGGAGGAGACAAGGGCTTCGGACAGGCGCGGACCTCGCGGTCATGCTCCAAGCCCAAGGCCCACCTGCTCTCACCCTTGAGTCCCCCCTGACACAGCACGGGCTCCCTGCAGCGAGGGGCTGGGGTGGCCAGTGCCGTGAGGACACAGGGCACAGGTGCTGCTGAGGTCAGGAACCGCGCCCTCCTTTCCTGGTGTCTTCCAGCAGCTTCTCCCTCTGGGTCTTACTCTAAACACTGTCACGTGTTGGGAGCCCCTCCTCAGGACTGAGGCTGCCCGCAGAGGAAATCCGAGCCCAAAGAACTCGGGAGACAGGCCCCCGAGTCAGTGGGTTTTATTAGCCCCAGCACACCCCCCCACTTCTGACCCCCGTGTGGAGGTCACCGGGAGGGTTGCCGTGGCTGTCTGCAAGCTGATGGGCACGGCCGAGAGGCAGGGTGTCCACGGAGGGACTTCCGGGGCTGGGTGGCCTGGCAGGTGGACACGCTCTCCCTCTCTGGGCATCCAGGGTCTGTGGCCGGTTGTGGGGCCTCAGCAGGAGTTCGCTGGCCTCTACAGCCCATTCTGAGACTAGACCTTGGGAGAACCCGATGGACTGTATTGGAAGGTTCCGGAGAGCGGATGCCCGATGGGCCATCTCTTAAGTGAACAAGGTTGCTCTGGAATTTCAGACTCAACGGCTCAGGAACAGACTGAGACATGGAATACATCACCTAAGACATTTGGGGACTGTCTCAGAATTTAAAACTCACACTTCTTGCTTCTCACCGGGAAATAATTATTGCATTAGTGTTCCCAGACAGGGGCCTGGCCCGGAGCTGGTCTGCCCTGAGCCAACTGTGGGTCTGGGTTCTCGACGTTTTCCAGGAAAGATCTCACAACGCGAGTCCACGTGACTGTGAGGTGCCTTTATTAATGTCAGGGACAGGGGACCAAGGGAGGGCTCAGCACAGAGGAGGCAGCGGGGGCACCCAGGCCGGGCCGCCTTAGCTTGTTGGGAAATCAGAGGAAAGCGCCTTGGGGACGGGGACAGGGGGCCAGCCTGGGACCAGCCGCAGCTGCCCCACTGCCTTAGACTTTGGGAGACACCTGCCTGGGAAGAAAACAGCCGGGGAGGAGAATAAGTGAGGGGATGTTATCTCGGGGAGGAGAGGTCGCCCTGGGGATGGGGTTCTTGCTTCCCCAGGTTTGCACCCCACCCCCGGCCCTGGGCCTTCCGCCCTGCTGACCCTCAGCTCCTGGCGGTGAACTGTGCTCCGCAGTCTGTCTGTTTCCCTGTTCCACGTGCCGGGGACTCCTCCGATCCCGTCTCATTCACGGCTGACTTACTCCCCACGGTCACCCTTCCCGCCCCTTCTCCCCACAGGAGCATGTCCTGGACCCCGTCCACCAGTAATAGGTGATCTCACTTTTTACATCACCTCCATCCCAGCCCCCCTCTCTGTGTGTGGGATCTTCCTCTCCCCGCCACGCGCCCCCTTCTCGTCTCAACTCTGGCTCCGAAGTGCCCTTTCTGCCAGCGTGGCGCAGGCCTGTACTCCTCCCTCCCCGCCCACTGCCACGGGGTGGGGTCCAAACGCAGCAGAGTGAGCGTGCCCGAGCACACGTTCAGAATGAGTTCGCGGAGAACCTTCTATGTGCTGGCCAGTTGCACGGCACCAGGTGTTCGAGGCAGTGCCCGTTCCCATGTGGGTGGTCTGTACGTACATGCAATTCCATGAAACACAGCCTTAAACTGCAACAGGCTCGTGTTGAGTCTCCGTGGAAGCAGGGACCAGACAGTGATGTGCCTCCCAAAACTAAGAGACTACAGCCACCTTCCGAGTCTGTGGTCCGACTTCAGACAGAACATCTGTCCCACCGCGCTGCCGTTTTTAGAGGTAAACACCACGCGAGCCCTGCCCTTTTCTTCGCCTGAAAATGGAGAGGAGAGCAGCACACACCTGGAGACGAGCTGTGAGGGTGAAATGAAAGGACCCACCGAAGTGTCAGCACGTGCCCAAGGCAGAGCGAAACGCACCTTGGGTATATACCCTTTGTCAGTCTGCCGCCAGGAGGCGGGCACGTGTCCGCACTGGCTCCCATCCCCTGCCCTCCCTGGAGCCCTTGGCTCGGAACCGAGGGCATCAGCGAGGGAGGGAGGGGTGCAGGGGTGGCTCCTCTGAAGGCACACAGAGCAAGCCCCCTGGCACCGTGCCAGCGACCCCGAGCTGACTCCAAGCCGCAGGCGTTCCATGTCAGTGCTCGGGCTCTTCCCCTGTTGATCTATCCGCCTTGCAGGGGAAAACAACCAACTCCGGGGCCTGCGTGCCCGGGCATGTCAACAGACCTCTCCGCGGCTGCCGCTTCCCCGTTGCCCGTGGACGGATGTGGAGCTAATTCCCAAACTGTTTTCAGGCCAACCTGGTACGCACGTAATGTTCACTAGAGCGACGCTAAGCCATTTGGCGTGATTTCAGCAGAGGGAAGCAGGGCGCCCGGGGGGGAGACCGCGGCAGGAACGGGGTCTGCTCGTGACTGCACGGGAGGTGCCTCTGTCCGCCTCCCGATGGGAGGCGGGAAACAGTCTTCACGAACCAACGGGCGCTGTTGAATGTTCTGTTTATTCCCGAGCTGCAGGCCTGAACGACGGAACAATCACACAGAACAGAACTGTAATCGCACGAACCTAACGTGTCATCCCCGCCAAGAGGGGAGAGGCGGGTCACGTCCGCAGACTGAGCATGGGAGTCCCCAGGCATCCGAGAAACACGGTCCAGGCCGAGGGGCAATTGCCACGTTGCTTTGTCCAGCACGAGGAAGGTTTATCGGCGACAAATGCTTTATCTTCAGGTTCATGTTCCCACAGTTCATGAAGGAGAAATTAGATTCTGATATCCTGTTTGCACCTTCAGAGATGGCTGTCTCTGGTGCAGCCCCCCCTCTGGTGGGTGGGAAACGTTCCCCTCCCCGCGCTCCCCAGTGGACAGCTGTCCTTGCCCACCAGGAACAGGGAAATGCCTTGAAAGGGTGGCTTTCACTGCATTTGAAAAGGTCCCTCAGAGAACAAGCTTCAAACGGCAGGAAATGCCTTCATTGCGCTGTCCCTGGGTCCCTCCATGTCTGTCTCACCAGCGAGGCCGCCTTGAAAGGACAAAAGGATGAAACCACACGGGGCCACGGAGAGTACCCGTGGGCGGGGCCTGGTGCTCCAGCAGAGGCCGTGTGGGACCTCAGAGGGGCTTTCCTGCAGTTCTCCAGTCCCATGGTCAAGGCGCCCACAGGTCTGTGACAGGTCACCGCATAGGAAACGGTGGGTCCCTGCTGAAGACTCTCAAACCGGAACCAGCCTTAGTCAAGTAGCCGCCATCCCCAACCTGACAGCGGCCTGACCACGGACAAGAAGCTCGCTTTTAAAATTTATTACATAGGTAAAGGAAAAAAATACCATGAAGACTGAATTAAAAAATTAAATTTACTTTATTGCTCTTCTCCTTCAGTTAGTACGTATTTCAGGAGGGACCGCTGAAAGATGAGGACGCTTTAAGAACAGAGCCGCGATTATGACTAAACCTGAACGGAATGACACTGTTTCCCCAACGACCCTCAGTGAGCTCCTCCGAGTTCAAACTCCACCGACTGGCTGATGCTCTTCTGCACAGGGGCCAGACACAGGGTCCAAGTGACGTGTGACCGATCGCGTTGGGGTAGCTCGTCTGCCCCAGCTCTCGGTCCGCAAGTCACTCCCCCAGCTCCTGCAGCTCCTTCCAAACAGCTCAGCCCCGCACGCGGGGGGGCAGGGAGGGGTGAAGAATTCTGTGCAGAATAGGTAAAACACAATACACCCCAAGAGAAAAGATCCCCCCGCTGCTGAGGCTTGGGTTTGGAACCTAGTCCTTTCCAGAAGGAGCGCTTCTCTGCCCTTTGCTTCTGAGTCCCTGCCTCCTCCTCTCGGTCAGCTCTCTTACTCAGCCCTCTGGGCCCAAGAGGCAAAGGCAGCCCCTTCCTGCTGCTCACCCCCCCCTTCTCGAAGCTCCTCTCAGGTCTCTCCACCTCCGGAGTTCGCTGGATGGCCCACTTGGTGCATCGCCCCCCCCTTCCTGTGAAGGAAGACACTGTGGGCCCCTGGAAGGAAGTCAGCGATCTCAACCAGTGCCCAGTGGCCAGCCCCCACAGCACTGCCCGTCCCAGACCGCTCTCCCCACAGACGTTTATCATCGCCGATTAAAGCCATAAGGGACACCAGTCCTCGTGGACAGAGTCAAAGAGTCAGCAGAAAAGGACACGGAAATGATTGACCAACACGAGCATTTGTGCTCGGTGTTGCAGATTCTAGTTGCCGCCTGCCTGCCCCTCTGGGGGCTCGCGATTCAGCGCGGCTGCATCCCCGTGGGCCTCTGTGCACGCGGCAGATTTCCAGGGCTTTTTAATTAACTCGCTGTGCGTTCGCCTTTGCAGAAAAGAGAGTCCTGTGGAAAGTGGAGCAAACTGTCCCCAGAGCGCGTCTCGGCACCGGGGCCCTAGAGGGGCGAGCGGAGCCCTGACTGTGATTCTAAATTGGAGCCAGCTACGGGGCTTAAAATAAATTCCCCGTCCCAGAAGGACGACCGCGACTCTGTCTCCAATCAGTAGTGAGGAGGAGCCTGCCCCGGCCAGCGGAGGGGCCAGGTTTCCATTTTTACCCACATCCCTTCCCTCCCACCGCGGCCGCTGGAGGCTGCTGCAGAGACCCAGGGTGGGGGGCAGAGCAGGGCGCAGCTGAAAGTGACAGGCCATTGTCCCTGGACCCCCTTCCTCCAGCTGCACACTCCAGTCCTAGGGGGAGCGAGACCCCTTCAGCCCCTCCGAGCACAGTAGCTCAGAGGGCTTGCACGGTAGTTTTCTCACCCCAGCATCTCAGACAGGCACTCTGATCCCAAAGGACACCTGAGTTTTGAAAACATGAAGCTTCCAGGCAGGACTTTTGTGCACTGTCAGCTGGCCTGAGGATTAAAGTGGATGGGCCACTGTTCTTTATTTTTAATATATTTTATTGATCATGCCATTACAGTTGTCCCATTTCCCCCCTTCATTCCCTTCCATCAGGCACACCTGTCCCCCACCATCCCCCCTTTAGTTTATGACCATGTGTCTCAAGTTCTTTAGATTCTATATTCCCCTACTATTCTTGCCCTCCCCCTATTTTCTACCTACCGTCTATGCTACTTTTTCTCTGTACCTTCTCCTCCCACTCCCCTGTTGCTAACCCTCCATGTGATCTCCATTTCTATGGTTCCACTCCTGATCTAGCTGTCCTCTTGGTTTGCTTTTGTTTTAGGTGTGGTTGTTAGTAACTATGAGTTAGCTGTCCTTTCACTGTTTGTATTTTTTATCTTCTTTTGCTTAGATAAGTCCCTTTAACATTTCATATAATAAGGGCTTGGTGATGATGAACTCCTTGAACTTGACCTTATCGGAGAAGCACTTTATCTGCCATTGTTCCAGGGCAGTTCCGAACGAGGGGCCAGAGCTGCCTGGAGCAGCAGGCTGCTGGGAAGTGGACTGGGACTCCGCCTGGGGAAGGGCTGTGGCCTGGGCAGGAAGGAGGAGAGGGAGGCAAGCATTTGGTGGTGAGGGGGTAACGGGTCAAGGGGGGGCCCGAAGCCCCTTGCGATGCTCCCAGAGTCGTGAGCTGTTTGCCCACCTTACTTCTGTTTTCCCTCACAAATATGTTTTGCCTCTTGTTCCTGATTTTTTGAGTTAAATTTTAGCCTAAGATGAGGGACTATTCATAGTCCTATTGAATATATGAGTATTAACTCACCACCTACCAATTCCTCAAACACCATTTATAATATAACAAGCAAAATGAATAGAGTTGGATTCTCCTTGATCTAATCTACTTGTAAAATAGATGGGTCGGTTCATATATTTACCTCGTTTGTAATCCATTGGGCTGAGTCATTTTTCCAGAGTTAGAACACGACAGAGAACGCCTCTGGAAGGCAAACCCTGTACCGCTGGTCATTGGAAACCCACCGTCAGTCGGCTCCGTGGTGTTTGCTGCGATGGTGGTGGCAGTGCTCTCGGGCCTCTCCCGTCTCTTCCGCCTGCGCTGGAGGTCAAGGCCAGCATTCCTTCAGCGCAGAGCGTCTCCTGAGTTTCTCTGCCGGGGCTCCCAGTCCCCTCCAGGTGGGACAAAAATGCCGGAGGACTAATGTCCCCATGAGGAGCCACCAACCAGTGATGGATGGGAAGTCATGGGCAGACCCCTGGCGTCCTTGCCCTTCCGTGGGACAGTCGTGTCTTCTGCCCTCTCTCGGAGCATCCCCACAGCCGAGCTGGACTTGACCTTGACCACAGACTGGACACCCAGGCTGGCTGTCCCCATTCCGTGTCTCTCTCTTCCACTCCCTGAATGCTCTCTCTGGACGACCTCCAGGCCGACTGCCAGTGTCCACCTCCTGGGTCAAGGTCTGATGTGAGGGAAGTCCAGCTGGGGTCGTGGTTCTGCACGGGTTTCATGGGGTCCCATCAGAAACGGTGATTCCCTGAGATCAGAGAGGGGTCCCCCGGCCACACTCGCTCCCATAGCAACAGCATCACTTTGTCCTGCAGGCACTAGGCTCTGTGCTGTGCTTCACTCAGTCACCTTTCTGATTCAGCTGAAAATGGACTCACTCCGATGTAGTCTCTACTGTGATAACAGTATGCATGAAATCGCATTATAATATGATAGCAATATATGTTTTCTAATGCACATTTAAAATTACATTTGCTCATATATCATCTACAACGATACTACACACCAAGCTTTGCAAAACACCGGGGTAAGTGTAGATAAGAAAATATGCATGCGTTCCCGACCCCAGCCCATGACGCCGCAGCAGAGAATTATTGATGCGCGGCGGCAGGGTGGCCCGCTGGCCGTGTCCCTGGGGGTGTTGGGTCCCCCCTGGTCCTGCTGGGTTTGCCCAGAGCCATCTGTTTTGTATCACGAGCTCACACACAGTGTGAACCCTGCCTGGCTTGCTTTCCTACCAGCAGAAGCGGGGTGACGGTCGCCATAATTGGCACCGGTGTTATATCTATGGAATTCCATTAAGAACACATGAGATACAGCCCTGACTGGTGTAGCTCAGTGGATTGAGCGCAGGCCCGTGAACCAGAGGATCGCAGTTCGATTCCCAGTCAGGGCACATGCCTGGGTTGCAGGCCAGTTCCCAGCAGGGGACGCACAAGAGGCAACCACAGATTGATATTTCTCTCCCTCTCTCCTTCCCTTCCCCTCTAAAGATAAATAAATAAAATCTTTTTAAAATATGTTAAAAAAGAATATATGAGATACAGACAGAGGAGAACGCAGACATTGGGGGCCACAGTCAAGGAAGACAGGCGTTCTGCCGCAGAGCCACTCTGCTGTCTGTCTCCGAGGGCCCGGTGTGTTTGCTGCTCAGAACGCCCCTCGGGGCCCGGAGCTCAGAAACCCGCTTTTCGAAAGATAATTTGTGGGGGTTTTTCCCTAAAGAAACACTCCGAATTCCTTTTAAGTGGCAAAATTTATTTCCCAGGGATCTAATTGTCATTACTAATTTGTGAATTGGGGGTGCTCATTACCGACAAATCGAATCCAATCCGTGAGAGAGTCCAGGGCCCTGTTGGACCCTAGGAGACACGTGCTGGTCTGGCGAGAGGGAGGGGGAGGGAGGGAAGGGGGGCGAGGGGGTCAGGAGTAAGGCGGGATGCAGTGACCAGACGCCTCCGCTGAGTCACCCTGCGCAGGCCCGCAGGCGACCAGCGTGCAGACGGGGTGGGGGGTGTTATAGGTTATGAACAGCTCTGGTTGATTAAATGGAACTGAAATACATTTTCTCTTTCATATTGAAAGAGGCTTAACATTAAAAAACTAATCTTTTCTGAGATAAAGTTCATTAACACAATGATTATTCATTTGGCTTTTATAATGATATTGCAGCTTAATCACCAGAACATCGCTTCCTGTGCTCCGCGGGAACCAGCAGGAAACCTTTGAAGAGCTGAGTCTCACTGCAGACGTGCAGCGGAGGGGGAGGGGTCGCGTCCTCGATGCCCTTCACTGCAAAAGCAAGGCAGGTCCCTGCCTGCTCAGGAGGCCCGGCCTTGCTCCCAACAGTTCGAGCGCCGAACCTCACGTTGCCCAGACTCCAGTTAGTTCCAGAACCCCCGAGGCTCAGTCTTTGCCTCAGGTCTGCAGCTTCTCTTTGAATCACCCCTTGTGTTTCTCCTGGGTGATGCTTTCATTACAAACCATGTTTAGAGGGTGTTTCATCTTGGGGCCGAGTTTGGTATCTCCTGTGGCTGTTTGACTCGGTAAACAGAGACGTGGACAAGATAAGACCAAACTGCAAATCTTTAGAACCCTCTCCTCAGCCCGAAGCGATCACCTAAGCCAAAGCCCAGTGTCTGTGCGGTGGGAAGGAGGCAGATGTAGTCACTGGGTGTCATAGAGAAAGACGACCTATGTACACGCTTCCATTCACTGAAGGCTCCTGGACGTGGGAGTTGGTAAGCTTCCCGTGGGAGTCAAGTTATCAGCGAGGTGGGAGCTGCCCAGTCCCACCAGTGGGACCGCGTGAGTCACCCTCCGGAGCTGGGCAGGAGCGCTGAGTGTCAGGAAAGCTCAGGGCCAGAACCAGCATCGCTAGGCCGTGGAGTTGTTTAAACCAGAAGCCTATTCTCCCTGGGTGCTAGGCTCCCAGCTTGCCCTGCGTGCCTGGCTGCAGTCGCCTGGCCATGTGACGTGACTCCCTGGGAAGGCGACCCCCGCCCCCAGAAGGCATTC
This sequence comes from Sturnira hondurensis, assembly GCF_014824575.4. Taxonomy (NCBI): domain Eukaryota; kingdom Metazoa; phylum Chordata; class Mammalia; order Chiroptera; family Phyllostomidae; genus Sturnira; species Sturnira hondurensis. The sequence goes on from NW_028079127.1 coordinate 16,654,671, forward strand.
CATTCTGCCTCTGAGTTTTCATGGCAAAAGAGGTGAGTCCAGTTCGAGATCCAATGCGCTTGCCCGGCTGGACTATGCAGTAGGGCGAGGTTCTTGCTACAGAGAGGCCAGGCCATCTTCGGCTTGGCCATGACACCCACGACGGTGAATTTCTCCAAGATAGGAAGTGGGTTCAGATCTCAGTCAGTCGAAACACAACCTCTCCATTAGCCACTATCTGACAAGTCTGAAAAATATCCTTCCCTATCAAGGACGTGCTTAGGACCTATATTCACATGGCCTGGGACCGAGTGCTAATTTAACTGGATTATTCAAAGCCTGGCTTGCAACTTCTCCAGCCCTGGGACTTGCCACGCAGAGCCTGGTGACATCTTCTTTAACCACGCCCCTCGCTGGGCCGCCTTCAGTTTCTGCTTCAGGAGAAGCGGCCGAGTTATGGAAAGAGAAGAGGACAGTGGCCACAGGTGGCACAGGATTAGAGGACAGTCCTGCGTGTGTCTTTTCATGCTAATTCACATTTAAAGAGAAGAACAGGACACGCCCTCAGCAAGACAGTGATGCCAACGGCTCCTGACTTGGCTCCCCTCCCCAGAAGAAGAACTAACACCAATTCAAAAGCGAGGCAGCCCCGGGAGAATCCCAGGATGTGGGGTGAGGCTGCAGCCCCCCAGCACGGAGAGCCAGGCAGAGTCCAGAATCCGGAGGGGGAAACAAAGGAGGGATACATACTTTCCCGAACAAGCAGAACCTGAAGGAGTTTGTGAACGCCAGACCTGCCTTCTAAGAAGTGCTGAAGCGAGCTCTTGGTGCGGAAATAAAAAGAATACAATCGTCACCATAGAAACGTAAACAGGTGGTGTCAATATCTTCTGTAGTGGTAAACACGTGGTCACAGATTGGGCAAGGTGGTAACCGTGGTGCACAGTTCACTTACAATGTAGTTTAAAAAGTGAAAAAATAACGCACAGAGTAAAAATAACCATAACTACAATGATACGTTAGTAGTTACACCCATGGGCAGACATGTACATTGTATCAGCAGCAATCTGAGCAGGGAGGAGAAGTAACTGGGTTAAGTTACAAATTCGGTTGCAGTTGGTACCATGTTTAAAATAAGGTGTTACACGTTTGAGACATGTGAGCCTCATGTGTGAGCCTCATGTGACCCACAGGCAAAACCCTGGGGCAGTTACATACAGAACATGCTGCCCTGGCTGGTGTAGCTCAGTGGACTGAGCGCCGGCCTGTGAACCAGAGAATCACGGTTCGAGTTCCAGTCAGGGCACATGCCCGGGTTGCAGGCCAGTTCCCGGCAGGGGATGCACGAGAGGCAACCATGCATTGATATTTCTCTCCCTCTCTCCTTCCCTTCCCCTCTAAAGATAAAGCAATAAAATCTTTAAAAAATAAAAATAAACTTAAAAGAACATGCTAAAGAAAGCTTCCCCACATGCACACAAAGGCTGTAGGACGGTGGAGAGCAACACACCCACAGAAAAACCAAAAGCAACTTAAAACTAGTAGTAGTGAGTCTCTACGTCGCAATAATCCCTTTTAAGGAGAACACACAAAATTCCCCAGTGACCAGCTGAATGGGCAAAAAGAGATGAAGCAACATGCTGCCTACAAAGAGGTTCACTTCAGCCTTAAAGACGCACACAGCCCGAGAGTGAGGGGAAGGAGAGACCTGCAAACTAATGCTGACCAACAGACAGGGACAGACCAACTTATATCGGACAAAAGAGACCTTCAACCAAAAATAGCAGAAAGAGATAAAGAAGGTCACCCTGTAAGGACACAGGTATCACCCATGGGGAAGGTGTACCCGTTGGGAATATGCCCGTGCCAACTCTGGAACACCTACATATAAATGGCCCGAGCTCACAGACCTCAGAGGAGGAGGGGGCGGTGGTACGACGATAGGTGCTCCTCAGCACCACCCTCGGCAGGGTGGGGGAGGCAGAGAACCACGAGGCAGACAGCCCGTGGTTCAACAGTGGGCTCCACAGCCCGTGGACCAAGTGGCCTAGTGGACAAGTACAGGTCGTTCTGCTGAACAAGAGCGGAACACACTCTTCCCGAGCACACGCGTGAAATGCTTCCCAGGAGGAAACCCGTCAACACACATATAAATGGAAGGGGAGACTTTGCAATGTGTCCACCAGAAATTCAAAGGACCCTCGGAGGTGGCCGCAAAGGACCACACACCAACCCACTGGACGACCTGGAGGAAAGAGAAGCCTGCTTAGAAAATACAGCTGTCCGAGACTGCCTCCGGAGGAAAGAGAGAATCCAAATAGACTAATTACTCATAAGGATATGGAATCAGTAATAAAAAATCGCCCACGAAGAACAGCCCGGGACCAGATGGCTTCGCTGGTAAGTTTTACCAAACATTTCAAGGATTAACGCCCATCTTCCTCAAACTCAAAACACTGAGGAGGACGGAAGGCTTTCAAAACCGTCCTGTGAGGCCGGCATCAGGAGGGAAGTGCAGATTAAAACCTCAGGGAGAAGCCCCCTCGGGCCTGTTGGGGCGGCCCCCATCGGAGAGACAGCAGCAAGAGAGCTGACGCGGGCGTGGAGAAAGTCGCCTCGTGCAGTGTCGGCGGGATGGCACAGTCCCACGGAGATGGTGGGGAGGAGCTCCCAAAACTAAAACAGAGCCACCCTGGGACCCACAATGCCACTTCTGGGAGTGTGGACACAGGAAGCCAAAGCACCAGCTCAAAAGACACCCACACTCCCACCCCCGTGTCCACAGGGGCCCTGTGTCCAGCAGCTGAGACACGGGACCACAGCGGGGTCCGTCCGAGGGCGCCACGGCATCGGGTGCACCCGCAGGCGACGCACAGTCTCCATCCACAGGCGATGAGGAAATCCTGCTGTTTGTCACAACACGGATGGCCCCTGAGGCATTATGCCCAGGGAAGCCAGACAGAGAAAGACAAGCACTGTATGACCTCACTTACATGTGAGATCCAAATAAAAACCAGCAACCAAAAAAAAAAGTCAGGGAGGAAGAGAGACTCGAGGGTCCCAGGGGGGCAGAACTGGAGGAGGGTGGTCGAGGGGCAGACTTCAGGCACAGGACAGAAGAGCCCTCGGCATGCGAAGTGAGTAGTGACGCAGCCAGCGGTGCTGGGTGGTCCCAGGAAAGTCGTCAAGGGGTCCACTCCGAGCGTCACCATCACCGGAGGACTCTTTCCCTGACCCCCTTTCCTTTTTTCTCGTATCTGCACGAGAAGGTGCATGTTGGCTGAACTGCGGCGGTCACTTCACAGCGTATGTAAATCAAACCGTCACGCTCTGCACCCTAAACTTAGGCCGCGATGGGGGTCCATCAGTTCTCACTAACACCGGGGAGGAATGTCTTCATTAAGAAAGAGAAGGACGTGTTGGAAGAGGGCGTTTATAGAAGAGTTGATGTCTGTGAGGGCGCTGGTCCCCCTGTGACCCTCTCCAAGGCCCGGGCACTGAGCCGGAGCGATTCGGGAGCTCAGGAAGGAAGCCGACCCGGGCCGGCGCACCCAGCTCCTGAGTCCGGTTCGTTATCCTGCAGAGTCCTGGAGAGCGTGCCTGACTCGCACAGAGCTCCGATCTGAAAAATCCCTGCAGCGGTGAGAGTGATCGGCTGAAAATCGGGGAGAAGTGGCCAGGAGGGTGCGAGAAGCTACCCTTGGACACTGGTCGAACGTTGACAAAGACAACCCATATTAACCTCACTCCTGTGGAGAGTAAAAGGCAGCAACAGCAGGAGCAGATGGGGTACGGACAATCCAGGCATGAGCCGCCCATGTAAAATTAATTCGGATGCGATCGGTGCAGACCCTGTGCGGTTTCCGCAGCATCTATTTACTCTGTGTTTTCTTCTGCTCACGTTATGTAATTGGGCCCAACTCTCTGAGCACCCCTAGGTGAGGGATGTATAGTTAACCATTCTCGGGGAATAATGATTAAAGGCTTTCTCGTGAGCAGCAGAAATCTCGTCCAGGCAGGAATACATCCCAGGGTATCTTGTTTGAAGTCACAAAGTGTCCCCTGAGAAAACCCTCTGAGGTCAGAGCGGAAAGACTCGGCCGGCAGCACTGGGAAAGCAGGAGCCTTGGGAGCACAGGGTTCGGCCGGAAGGAATCGCCACAATGAAAAGGAATTTTGGTGAGAATTTTAGTGGGGAAACAGGGTGTTGTTTGGCTGGGACACAACCCCCGTGTCAGCGTCTCCCAGTAGTCGTGGCCCAGGCCCGGCTGGGGCCCAGGTGGTGGCTGGTGCTGCCTCTGTGTCACGGGCATCTGACGGCCCTGAGGTTCAGTGTGGACTGTCCGGGCGCTTCCAGACCCCGGGGCAATAAGACGAGGGGCGGGGCCGTCCTCGGGGTGTGGAGGGCAAATCAGAACTGGCTGCGGCAGCATCTACAGGCTACACGTTTCCTCTTTACCTGGCAAACGTCGGGCGCAGTGAGGTTTCTGCCCAGGGGCCCAGACTGGCCGGCCTTCGGCGAGACGGACAGGTGCACAGGAACAGGACCTCAGACCCACCCTGTCCTCCGACTCTGGGACGTCGCCAGACCCCGGGTCAGGTCACTTCCTCTTTCTTGCTCTCAATTACTTCATCTGCTCAGTGGACGTGGGGTGGGCAGCACTGTCACCTAACAGCCCCCTCCAGCACCGAGACTGAGCGAAAGCTCCGTCACCTCACAGAACGAGAGTCCCTCCTCCGGGGTGACATTTGGACAGGCACTATGTCACGAGCTTCAGATCGGACCAGGGCTCAGAAGCATCCAGAAGTTTTTAACTAAAGGCAGAGCTTCTGAGGCGGCTCTCGGAGGCTCCATCCCCAAACACCGTGTAAACACAGCCGTCTGTCCTGGAAAGCAGGCGGCTAAACGAGACCGGACGGCCCTCGGCAGGTCCGCCGGGCCGTAGTGTCTCGGTGTTGCTTCGGTTCCTAGAAGGGGAGACGTTTGTCTGCCCCGATTTCTGCATCTGAAATCACCTGGGGCCAATTGGCTTCCATTGCTATTATGAAGCATTAGAAATTAAGCTTTTCCTTTTAAATTATACATGCGGAGTAGTTCGATGAAAACTATCGACGTGGTGGAAAGGCCAGCCCTGGACATGGGCAGACTGTTGTTAGCTGCGCGATCAGAGCCAGCCGGTCTGGCTGTGGTGCGGAAGGCCGCTGCGGCCCCCACCCGCTTCGTGTGATCCGGGAGGGGGGGCAGCAATGTGGCACGGCTGCCCTTGCGTCCTGGGAGGCAGCTGTTTCTGGGAATGACACGAAAGTGGAAGTCGCTTCGTTCCCAGTTAGTGAAGTCTCCTGAACAACTTAAAGACAGTGATTGTGTGCCCTAAGACCAGCTAGGAAGACCCAGCTTTCATTCTGTGCACAGACAAAAAGAGTGCAGCGCACACTTGCTTTGGGGGAATGCTGGGCGGGTGGCATCCGAGAAACGGGGTCGGGAAAGCCCGGAGCCCAGTGGAAAAAATCACGGGAACCCAAGGTTTGCTGCGGTGTTTTCCTTGGGACCCTGTCGGGCTCCTGCCCACTGTGGCATTCTGACACGTGAGGCTGCCACGCAGGGTTCTGCGGGTGTAGTTTTCCTGAGCGACCAAGTCGTTTGCAGTGGGAAGGTCAGTCCCCCAGACCCCTTCCCGCCGTCATCTGAGTGAGGAGACCTCCCCGACCGGCCGTGTGAATACGCAGAACCCATCCCGCTCCCGCCCTGCTCTCTCTGCCGAGGCTGTTACATCATCGGACCCTGGATTTGCTTGCTGACCGTCTTCCTTCCCGTCTCCCCACTCTAGGACGTGAATCCGCTGGGCCTGTGGACTTCTCTTTGTTCTCTGTGTCCAACGGCCGGAGCAGGGACTGACTTGCATTATAACCCTTAGCTGAAGGCGGGATGTAGGGATGATCAGGGGAGCGTGCCTGTGTTTATTGGGATGGAGGAAACGCACTGAAATACTGAACGTGTTCCTCTAAGATCCTAAGCTTGGCGTTATTTTCTCTTTAATGCTTCTGTACTTTTATAATAAGCACACTTTGTTTCTACACTATAAAAGGAAAAGCATTTCTATTAAAGACATGAGACCCCCGCCCGGCCTTGGAGTAGGACTCGGGTGACCCATGGAGAGGTTTGTGCACGACCTGCTTCTAATCGCTGTCCGAGAAAAGAATTCCAGTTTATCCACCAAAGTAGCCCATTTCAGCATTCGACGCCTCTCCTTGTTAGAAAGTCCTCAATTAGCTCTCGTGCATTTAACGGGGGTGGGGTGGGGGATGGGGGAGGCGGGAGAGCCTTAATCTGAATGAAAGCGTCATGCAGGTGTCTGGCAAAACACACGTGTTTTGAGTTCTGTGAACTAATGAGCAAGAGGTCACTGGATTCCCTCAGAAGTCTGAGAGCTGGTCCGTACTTTAGGGGGTGGAACTTCTCATGCAAGTTATTTAACAAAACAGATGGGTGTCTGTTTGCAAAATAAAAGGGAACGGCTCTTTCTTTGCCTACACCTCCAAGAAAGATAACGGAGGTTATTCACACTGTGTTCTTTCGAGCAGAGTGGGGGTACTGGTTAATTGTACAGTTGACACGCTGTCACTGGTCTGAAGTCGTGACAATGTGCAGTTTGAAGTGTCCGTGTCCTCAAACCAAAACAAAATATGGCTCAAGAAAATCACATCGCTTTTTCCTTCTTTAATGGAAGAATCCCCCTGTAATTGGTGCGCTCCTCATGGGATGCCAGGCCACTGTGGTAGGAGGGACGAGCACGTATGGAAGGCGGGATGGATGGGCGCGGATCTCCAGGCGGCTTTCATATCTGATAGAGAGAAAGGGCCTCTTGGCCAGGATTCTGACAGATAGACAGACAGATAGATTTGCAGCCATAGATAGATTTATAGCCATAGTCAAATATAGAAAGATATATCATAGTATTTCCATTCGCCTAGATATATAAAATCCATATTAGATTTATAAGGAGAAAACAAAATGTGACTAATAAAGGGATGGTGATATTACCTTTAGTATCTTAATCAGATGGAGAAAAATAAGTTTAGTCATTACAATGGTAATGAATTAATGCTAGAAAGAAAATATAGAGAAATTGAATGATGATATGCAGAAGGTTGATATAGTTAAATCCTACAATGAGTGATTTCACCCTGTGCTCTACTTGGGTAAGTAAATAACTGAAATGTTACAGCAGATTCAAATGCAAATTATCCATGACACTTTTTGATTTTATATTAAAAAGTAAAAACTGCATGAGTCCAACTTTTAAGTTAATGAATTTTTCTCATCAAACATACTGATATAATAGCGAAAATTATTCAGCTATCTTGTAAATTATTTATATATGAAGAAATTCTTCTGAAAATATATTCCTATCAAACGGGTGCTTGTGATTTTTTCTTTTTTTTTTTTGGACAGGCTTTAAAAGTCAGAACTGATTGAATGACACATGAATATTTCCTGCTTCATGTTTAGAACTAAGATCTTTAAGTGACTTTCAGAAATACTGACTGTACAGTGATTTCATGCACCAAACCCACTCCAACACCGTCCTCCTTCCGAATACAACGTTACGTACGCCGCTCTCACTAACACCCTCTCACTCCCGTGAATGTGGGCTTTTCACGTGTAAGGAGAGCACACGCTGTGCGTATGAACATTGAGCTGTTATTCAGCTCGTCGTTGTACTGTAACCGTCAGCACGGGTGTGCATCCTCGCTCACTCCCCGTTAATGAGCTGGTGGCCGTTGGCGATGCGTTCTCTGTCTCTCCGGCTGGCTCCATGCCCTGTGCGCGGGGTCCCCAGGGAGACCCACCTTGGCCGTTGCTGCCGGGATCCAAGAGGAGCCTGTAAACCGTCCAGCGCACAGCGGTCCCTGGACACGGCTCATCCTTCTCTCCCCTGCGGCATTGGTGAGTGCTGCGGACTGTGGCCGAGAGACTCGCTGTTTTTAGTTTCAATTGGTCAGTAAATCTGGGATCATTATACATGCCTTTCTGTGAGACGTAAGAGTCAAATGAGAAAAATTTATATATGAGTGCAACTTTATATAAGTATACATATGTGTATGTGTGTGTGTGTATATATATATATATACACTATATATAAAAATCCTCTGAATAGTATAATAACAAACCATGCAACTTTTTGAGTTATCAAATAGGATAATTTTAAGGTCCTTTAAAACTTAGATTTGCTATTTCTACAAAATTGATATTATTATTATTATTATAAAGCTTGCTATTCCTGGAAACTGTTTTAAGCAGGCTATTTCCCGTAACTTCACGTTTATCTGGGGCCCCGAGTCTGTGCTTCAGAGAGGTTCTGCCTTCGTGGGGCACCCCTGGGCGTTTAGTCAGGTGTCGCGTCAGTTCCTGCAGGAGCACAGGGTGGGTGCTGGGGGACCCCCATGGTCTGCACACCCACGGACGTGTGCACAGCTCCCATCATGGGCCTAAGTAGGGTGCGTCTGCACCGGTCGGCTTCCACACCCGTGGACACACAGCTGCACGTCCATAGACATGTGCGGACACAGTGCAAACACGCGTGTTCCTCGGCATCATTTCACGCCTTCGTTCAGTCCACCCTGCTGCGATGGAGCGCCGAGACCCAGGCTGTGGGGTTCGAACCCTCCTTCTGCTTGTGACCGGTCCTGTCGCCTCAGGCACACACCCCGCCTCGCCCTCCTCCCTGGCAGTCAGCGCTCCCAGGCGGTCTGCCCTGGCCGCTCTCACGCAACACCACAGGCTGCAGGTCTCCGAACCTTGGAGCTCTCCCTACACAGCCTGGAGGCTGGGGGGTCAAGACCCAGGAGCCGGCAGACTCCACATCGGGGCGGCCCCCTTCCTCACTGTGGCCTCTCGGTGGGTGGGGTGGGGTGCGGCCAGCAGGCTCTATGCACCTCTCTCCTAAGGACACGAATGCCAGTGTCCTGGCCCGGTCACCTTTGGGGACACAGACCTCCGGCGCATGGCAGCACCCAGCTCACACGGCTGCCGGGAGCAATGGCTGTATCACACGTGTGAGTCACCGAGGGCCGTGTGCTGGCTCGCGACCCCCGTGGTGTTCACGCCATCCTTCCCAGGCACCGCGTTCCTCCCAGAAGCTCTGCTCCCCCAGCTCTCTGCTCTTAGGGGTCTTCGAGGCCAGCGGCCCGTGTGCGTGGACACATGGAGGCCACACACACATAGACAAGACTGTTTCAGGAGGTGAAACGTGCTGTGAAAGAGGAATAACAACCACTCCAGGGAGCTCGGCTGGCCAGTAGCCGCTCTGAGAAGGTGATGCTTGAGCTGAATTCTGTGCCAGGAGGAGCCCGTCACACAGCCGCCTGGTCGGGAAGCAGCCCAGGGACGAGGATGAGCGTGTGCCGAGGTCCTGCCGCAAGCCGGAGTCTCGGAGTTTGAGGAAGCAGGTTACGAGTTAAAGCCACTTGCCAGGCAGACAAGTGACACTCGCATCCACTTCTTAGTATCTGCAAAGACCCCCTTGTAGCGGGAAACGCGTGCAGAGTAGCGTCCAGTGTGGGTCTGCCCGTCTGCCGGCGCCGGGGCCCTGCAACAGGCTGGAGCCCCTGCGGCGTCATTCCTCTCGCTTCTAGACTGTGGCCTGTCCTGTGACGAGTCCTTGGGGGAGCCTGGCAGTGGCCCTTCACATGCAGAGCTGACACTCCTGCATCTGACACCCCTGACACCCCTGACACCCCTGCTGACACCCAAGCTTTCTGAAGAAAGCTCCCCGGCATCTTCAGACGCCATAGTCTGAATATGATTTAAACCATTTTCTCCAACCTGTAGATGGACCATCATCTTTTTCAGCTCCTCGGGGTTCAGGCCATTTGCCAGAATGACAGTAGCGTTAAACTTGCGGCTATTATTGGTATTAACGGCTCTAATAACATCTAATAGTCATCTCTGATGACTTCAGAGCTGAATCACCGCAGGGCTGGGGAGGAGAAACGAGCTGCAATGATCGTCAGTGCTTTTCCTGCATTTCCGGTGACTCTGGATTATCACAAAGGGGAGCTTGGGTGTTGTGCACTCTGTGCGAACCCTGGTGTCAGCCAGAGAGGGAGGCGGCAACATTAGCTTTGAACGTGCCTCTGGTCGGCCCTGAAGTTCATTTTCAAAATCAGCGTCATCAGCTCCACCTTCACAAAGGAGAGGGGACTCATCTCTCTGGGGACAGGAGAGCAAGGCCGGGCTGGATTTCCCTGGCTGCTGCCACACCCTCAGCCACGCCTTCAGCAATGCATCCCGCCCACCACAGCATGGCCAGGTGTCCTCGCCAGGTGTCCTTGCCAGGTGGTCCCCAGCTGCACGGCTAACAGCTCAGCAGCCAGCGGGCCACCAGGAGGAACGTCAAGATAGTGACCCAGTTCTTCGCCTGCTAGACACAGGGTTGACGCACATAAGGGCCGGGCACCAGGGCAGCAGAAGCCTGGAGACTGGGTCTCGGCCGGCCCGGTTCCTGGTTCTGGGTTTCTAAGCGCTCTGTATGATGAGGCTGGTAATGCCTGCCTCGTCCCATGAGCGTACGTCACCCAGTTTATTGTGTAATAAATGATATCCATTATGTGCAAAGGAGGCCAACGACCAGCCCAGGGCAGACAGACATGGGGTACAGAAGGGTCCCAAGCACAGGAGCCTCTGTCCCTTGGTTGGGGTGGGCCACCCTCCTGGCTGGAGGTGTTTCTGCCATGGGCAGGCTCCGTGGACTCCGTGGCTTAGGAACCTCAGGGCACCTCAGCAGCTACCGGATACTATTCCGGCCTCTCGCCCCCACAAAGGTGCCACGCTGCTGCAGGTTCCAAGCTTCTAGTCACAGCCTGGTCCTTCTGGTGACCAGCCTCCACCTAGGAACCCACAGAGTCATCTCCTTAGCTCAGAAGCCCAGGAAATCCCCTGGGGTGCTCTTTGGGAGCAGCTGGATCTGACCTTCCTCCCCCTCGGGCAGTGACTAGGGTCTGGGAGCTTCGTGTTGGAAACCGGGTCACAGACCAACAGCCAAGTGCACCCGGAGACCCACCTTAATGCGTGAATGGCCACGTGCTTTAGATGCACGCTGCTTGCATGGAACATGGCGCTTGAGGTTGTGGTCACAGGAGCCGTGCGGTCCTTGGTCCCGACATCAGCCATCCTGTGTCATAGTTCTGAGACAGTGGGCAGCTTGCCTGCGTCTCTGTGTTGGTCCTGTCACCTGTAAGTGACAAAAAGCGGTCTGCGGGGAGTGCACACCTCACACACACTTGTCCGGTGCGCAGGGTGCAGGGGAAGACTGTTGCGTCGCCGTGACACTGAAGGGTCTGAGAACAGAGGTGACCTTCGGCTGCCCACACACACCACCATCAGGGGGGGCGGCTCAATCTCAGTGTGCATTAAAAACGCAAAATTTCCCAGAAACCGCACCCTGTCTGCAGGAGCCAGAGAATCGCCACCTTTCCCAGGCACTCCGAGCTATTCTGGTTTTTAAGAAATGCTGCCGGAGCAAATTCCAAGCCCCACCTCCTCCGTCCCCGCTCAGCTTTCTTGGGGGACGGCTGCAGTCCTGGCCATTTGGAGCCAGGGCTGGAGCCCACACTGTGTCACCTCTGCTCCCTTCAGAAACCCGTCCCAAGCTGGGTTTGCACAGAGCCCACGCTCCCAGCTTGTGGCCGTCATGCTGAAGGGCGAAAAGACAACCGACTTCGAAGCCCTTGCTTGTCTCTGGATACGAGGCCTCCGCTCTGCGAGAAGGTAAAATCGGCAGCTCTTTGACAAAGGGGCTGGAGCAGAGGGAGGGAGGGACGAGTGTCAGTGTGAGGTCTTGTTTAAAGAAGCCGAGAAAGCCCACAAATAAGGGGCTCAGCGCCCTGCGTGCCTCGCCCACCCAGCTCTGTCCACCCCTAGTTTTTGGCAGCAGGAGGGCCTGGGCCGGGGAGGCACTGCATACGGAAACCTGCACCCCAGGGGCTCCACGGGTCTGACCGTGGACACGGCGGCCCGACTCCAGTCCCATCGGCAGAGACAGCGACTCGGGCAGCCCTGGGGGTCTTGCAGCCCCCCTGCTTCCTGTCCCACGAGGGCGGAAGCGGAGCACTTGTGAGTGTTTACACGCAATGGAAACACGCTGATACATCTGGAGTTCACACACCAGTTTCTCTTCTCTTTCCGTCTCATTAGCGCGAACCTGTGTTCGCTGTTTCACACTCTTTCCTGGTGCCTGTGCTTGGAAGTGTCCTTCCGTGGCTTTCCCGTGTTGATGACCCTCAGGCGAGCCTGCTCACTGGGCGGTGACATTCCCGTGGAGTGAAGATGGGCACCGGGCCTCAGCCTGTCTGGGGCCCGTCGCTGTAGCCCGTCCACGGCTCTGCCTGCCACGGGGCATGCCCACGTCCACGGCGAGGCCTCCAGGCTCACTTTATGGCCAAGAGCAGGACGTGAACACCCTAAGTCTCAGGCTGCTCGCTGGTGACAAAGAATAACAGCACCCAGTCCGTGGGGTCGCTGTAAGGACGGGACGAGGTCACGGCCAATACCTGCTCCCCGTTAGCATGGTGCCGCCCAGCGATGATCACAGTGCGAAGGGTACCAACACCTGCATGTGCCAGGGAAAGGGCAGCCTCCCTCGTGCCTCCCAGACCCAGGGGCCCGGGCTTCTGTGCGCGGCGGCAGGCACTGTGGTTGAGGTCGTGGCTCCCCTGCACCCAGTGTGTGAGGTCCCCTGTGAAGCCACGTTGGTCACCAGCAGTGACAGCGGCACTGCTCTCTCCCCGGTTCACATGCCCTGTGCGAGGGTCTCCCATTGCGGCGTTGGGTCACCGGGGGGGGGGGGTGGCAGTCTGGCCCTGGTCCCGTGCTGACAGGAGCAGACCTCACCACTTCTCCCCACCGAGTGTGACGTCAGTCACGGGCCTCTGTGCCTTTGTCACATTGACGTACGTTCTCCTCTATCCACTCTGTGGAGAGTTGTTATCATAAATGGCTATTGAGCTTGTCCAGTGCGGCTTCTGCGCCCACTGAGATGACTGTGTGATTTCCACCCTCGCTTGGTCACGCGGGGTGTCACACTGACTGACTAGGGGGTGTTCACCGTGCATGTGTCCCTGCGGTGAACCCTGATGCGCTTCCCTGTTTGGGTGAGTCCAGATCACTGATTCTTTCTTCGGCCCATCAAGTCTGAATGACTCCTGTGTGACACTTTGTTTCTGCCTCTTTGTCGACTGTGTCCAGCCTGAGTTCTGGGAGCATGAGCGTAAGCAAATACTTTAAACTCTGTATCAGGTCAGGTTTATCAGATACTTGCCTTCGTTTCCTTACGTTTNCCGTCGCTGTAGCCCGTCCACGGCTCTGCCTGCCACGGGGCATGCCCACGTCCACGGCGAGGCCTCCAGGCTCACTTTATGGCCAAGAGCAGGACGTGAACACCCTAAGTCTCAGGCTGCTCGCTGGTGACAAAGAATAACAGCACCCAGTCCGTGGGGTCACTGTAAGGACGGGACGAGGACACGGCCAACACCTGCTCCCCGTTAGCACGGTGCCGCCCAGTGATGATCACGGTGCGAAGGGTACCAACACCTGCACGTGCCGGGGAAAGGGCAGCCTCCCTCGCCCCTCCCAGACCCAGGGGCCCGGGCTTCTGTGCGCGGCGGCAGGCACTGCGGTTGAGGTCGTGGCTCCCCTGCACCCAGTGTGTGAGGTCCCCTGTGAAGCCACGTTGGTCACCAGCAGTGACAGCGGCCCTGCTCTCTCCCCGGTTCACATGCCCTGTGCTCGGGTCTCCCATTGCGGCGCTGGGTCACCGTGGCGGGGGGGGGGGGCAGCCTGGCCCTGGTCCCGTGCTGACAGGAGCAGACCTCACCACTTCTCCCCACCGAGTGTGACGTCAGCCACGGGCCTCTGTGCCTTTGTCACATTGACGTACGTTCTCCTCTATCCACTCTGTGGAGAGTTGTTATCATAAATGGCTATTGAGCTTGTCCAGTGCTGCTTCTGCGCCCACTGAGATGACTGTGTGATTTCCACCCTCGCTTGGTCACGCGGGGTGTCACACTGACTGACTAGGGGGTGTTCACCGTGCGTGTGTCCCTGCGGTGAACCCTGACGCGCTTCCCTGTTTGGGTGAGTCCAGATCACTGATTCTTTCTTCGGCCCATCAAGTCTGAATGACTCCTGTGTGACACTTTGTTTCTGCCTCTTTGTCAACTGTGTCCAGCCTGAGTTCTGGGAGCATGAGCGTAAGCAAATACTTTAAACTCTGTATCAGGTCAGGTTTATCAGATACTTGCCTTCGTTTCCTTACGTTTCCCGCTCCCCGCCCCCAGGATGGATCCTGTTATTTCTTTGGGAACATGCTTCTTTGTGTCTTCATCCGGTTCCACTCTCTGTGTTGGTTTCCATGTATCAGGGGAAACGGCCGTCTCTCCCAGACTCGGGGTTACCTTCCAGCCTCACCCTGCTCCCAGGCCTCTCCACGGAAACCATGGGGCCGCGATGGTTTCAACACCAGGTTCACATCACGGCGGCAGGGTCTGCGCACGGGGAGGCTTCGCGAGCATGACCACGCCTGTCCTCACCCGCACACCACGCCAAGGCCCCTGGGTGCGAGGCAGTGTTGGCGGTCACGGCTTGCTCTTCGGTGCTAAGCAGGAAAGTACAGATGTTGGCCAGCAGAGTGGCAGACACAACAGTGAGGTCGGGAAGCAAGTCTGAGATCACAGAGGTTGGACAGTAAGTAGTTGGGCGCAGGGTTTCCCCCCCAACCAGTAGGAGTCTTGGACTCCCAGGGTCAACTAATTGGCACCAATTAAAAGGAAACCTGCTCAAGTTGTGTATCGGCTCACAAACCCCTTTGTGTCCCCTCTTTCTTGTGTTTGAAACGAAACAAGTGGTTCTCCTTGAAAGCGAACCCGACAGCTCCCAGGTGCAGCCGTCTCCCAGAGGAAGAGAAGCAAGATTCCTCCAGAAAACGGGGACTTTCATGCCTTCCTTTCATCCTCTGAAATGTTACTTTTCAAAGTTAACCCCCCGAAGAGAAGCAGATGTGCCCTGAAATTCAGCTCTCGAAGCCAGGCGGGGGAGTCCTCTGCGTCCGGTGCGGAGACGGCGGCGGGAGAGGCACACCCAGACACTCCCCGACCAGAGGGCCAGCGTCCAGGTCACCTCGGACGTCCTTCCCGTGTCTTGTCCATTCCTACAAAACTCCCGCAGCTGTCTTCAGCTTTTTAAAGTGCTTCCCACAGACCTTGCACCGCCCGTGACCCTGACCATCTTGGAGACACGTGTAATCTCCTCCTCACCACCCACGCGATTCAGGGCGAGTTGTCCACGCTCCATGCCGTGATGTTTCTCTTCTGGGAAAGCGGGCTCCTTCGCTGCCCTCTGTTACTTTGGAAAACAGCCGCCAGAAGGCCGTTGGCTTAGGCAAGGCCGGAGGCGGTGGCCCCCCAGCTCCTCTCTCAGCCGCCAAACCCCACCCCCCCCCCACCCCCGGCACTGCCAGAGCGCGTCTTGTCCCCTGGAAGACGAAGGTGGCCGTTCTCCTCCGTGACACAAGAGTCCTGATTGTACACTCAAGGAGGACTGGAGCTCCTGCGTTTCCCAGACTTCGATCCACACCTTTGCAAGCACTTGGCGGTTCAGCTTCCACAAACAGCTCGCGCTGCTGAATGCTCTCGGTCCCCCGCTCGTTCAGTTTGGGGTGCATTTCGCCTGCGTCCCTCCTGCCAATGCCCACTGCGCACGGTGTGTCCTCAGTGCCCAGCCCAGAGGGCGCCTCCTCCCCCAGAGCTTCTCCTGCCCCTGAGCAGAGCGGGCCACGCCCACACCGGCCTGCCTTGGCACACCACACCAGTTACACCGCTGTTCACACCTCCCGGGTATGACAATGAAATCCAGTCTGATGGCCCAGAGAAGAAGGTGCAGGGCATTGACACGACGTGACCTCTGCTGTGTCCTCTGGGTCTCCAGGCTTTTTCAGGGACCAACCCGAAACCCACCGAGCTGACAGGCCCAGATTTCTCACACGTGAGCACTCGGGGAATGCCCGCCGATGTGCATTAGATTGTACGAAGCCACGTGTGTCTTCGCACGTGGCAGTGTGGTCCTGGCTGTCCTGTGTTTCCGAGAGAGGGGCCTGAGGTGGAGGTTCAGTCGCTCACCTCCTAGCGACCCTGCGGCCACTGCGGTCTGACCCTAGCAGTGGCCCCGTTGAGTTGTCATGGAGCTGACCCCTCCCGTCACACAGTAACGTCGTCACCTTCGCAGTGTCCTAGTGCAATGCACCCCGACATGTTCTCTGGTGTAAAGAGACCTGCGTTGCCGGGCGTGTAAAAGTACAGCGCGCACACTTACGTGCAGCGCACCGCCCTTGAGCGTGAACGCCGGCGTTCCCCTGCTCCCCTCTTGTCGGGAGTGTGCTCCCTCCACTTACACAGTCTCCCGTCACGCCGGCAGCCCCACACGCCTCACACTCACGGTGCCTCTCGGCCGCGGCGTCTTCTCCTCCGTGTGAGTTAACCTCACGCGGCTTTGTGTGTCCCGTGCGGTGCGGGCTGGCGGCCCGGGGGTGCAGGAGCTGACCCCCAGGTGTGAGCAGGTGCCTCTGGGACCTTCGCACGGCGACAGTCGCCTACCGGCACATTTCCCAGACAGTAACTCCATCGTCACGTGGTGCGCGGCTGTACTTTCAAGTTAATTAATTTCTTAAACGGGGACAAATCTAGTCCATGGACTGATAGCAAATCATCACTGTGGTGTGTGCGTAGGTGTGCCTGTGTGTATGTGTGTGTGCACATGCACCCTGGGGGGTTGTTTTTCACCGGAATCTCGCCATTACACAGACGCACCCTGGAAGTGCTTCTGTGAATCTAAGTGAAAGATTTTCTCAGCAGTGAACTCTGTGCCTAACCCACAGCCCCCTGGGCCAGTTCGCCGGATGACTGCACAGTACTCCTACGGTTAACGTTGTTACATTGGAATGACAACTAGTATTTATTGACTGATTTAAACACGCCAGACCTGTGGCATTTCTCCTTATTATGTCATTAAAATAGAAACCATAGCTCAACAGCCCAGGAGTAAATAAAAGCTACCTAAATCTTTGCCACAGTCTCTTCAAAAGCAGTGCCAAAGGGGAAGTACATTTATAATAGAAAGAAGCTTCTTTACTTCCAAAAAAGCTCACGTTCCCACAGATTCACTCTCAGTACCTCCTACAACCCACAGAGATGCAGCCCCAGTGCTCTGCTCCCCCAGCGCCAGCTCCGAGATGCACCCGCCCCAGCTCCGCACCCCTGCCCTGCACGTCCTGCCTGTGTGCCTGGGGACACGACTTCCTCCTCTGGACCCCGGGGGGCGGCTCTCCGGGGCATTTGGAACGAAGTCAGAGACGAGACGAGGCCATCCGTTGGTCGCTGCGGTCCCATTACCCAGTTCTCGGACAAGGGGAGCCTGGCAGGTGGAGGCTCCTGGGAGCGGAGAACGCCCCAAGGCCCGGGCGCGGGCTCCGTGGTTTTCCTCAGCTGCCGTCTCAGGCATTAAGACCAGGGAGGCAGGCGGGACAGCGTGGCACCGGTGTCTACGGTCACCACTCTCCTCCAAGTCCCCAGCTGGGGAGCAGCTGCCCAGGGTCAGGGGCTCCGGGGTCTGCCGCCCTGCACTCTCCCCCGTGCACAATGGTGCTGCTGCTCCTCCCCCGCCTCCCAAGTCCCCCCACGTCCTCCCCTCCCATCCGGAGCCCTCCAAGGAAGAGATTTGGGGAAGGCGGCTGCTGTGTGGCTGAGTCGACACAAAGCAAAGCCATAGCACCGCAGGCCACAGAAAACCGGCAGCCAACCACTCCTCCCGCAGGGGTGGGCCTGGTGGGAGGGTGAGAGAACGGGGAGCTGGTGGCCCCTGCTTGGAAACTGCTGATGCTGGCTCAGAACCCCTCTCAGAATTTGGGGATGAAGGTAACTCGTGGGGCAGCCCACCACTCTGTGCGTTCTGTGCCGCTGACCGTGGTGGCAGAGCAGGACGGGTGCACATAAAATGTAGTGAGCAATGGAACAGGAAGAGAGCTGCCCCACCGAAAAGACCCCATAGCAGCCCCAACTCCCCTCCACCCGCCGCCAGCCTGGCAGCACAGTCTGAGAAGACAGTGCCCTCCCATGGTGACAGGCAGAGGCCCTCACTCCGCCGTCACCACGGCCACAAGGACAGCCTGGAGGGCTGTGTGTTCAGCAGCTCCAAACGCCCCCAGGAGGGACACATGGGCTCCACCGAAGTGCCTGGTGCAGCCCCTCCCTGGCCCCCTCCTCTCTCATCCCCGTCTCCGCCGCCCCTCCAAGAAGGTGTCATCCACCACACACAGGCCACCCTCACACTGTGCACTCCTGCGTGTGTTCTGAGCCTGTGTGCGGGCTGGGTGTGCCAGAAGGTGTCTGCACATTCAAGGAAGGGGCGAGGGTGGGTCGGGGCCCAGGGCTGGCATTCTCACTGTCTATTCCGTGAACGGCACAGTGCCACTCCTTCACACACGTTACTGTCCTGTTTACACCGTGATAATTCTGTGAGGGGGTGTCGCCTTTACCACGTTAGACACAGAGGAGGCTCCGAGATGGCGGACGAGTTCTCTAAGGCTGATCAGTTCGAGTAACTAAACTGTAAGCTCCAAGACACAGGCAGCTTGCTGGTGTTTGCTCACCGTTGCGGCCCCGTGTGGATCCTGGTCGCCTGCACCCAGTAGGCACCCAGTGATGCGTGGACCAGTGACATGGCAAAGCAAGAGTTTGTCACCCAGGGTTCAGATCCCAAAGCCCAGGACAGACTCATGGGACAGAGACAGGTAAAGCCACACAACGTGGTAACTCACACACAGGCGGGGAAATGGAATTTCCCGGGGCGCCCCCCACGCGACGAGCTCTCTGAGTTTCGCCCCTTGGGGTGCACAGAACCAGCCCGGGACTCACCAGGGCGGTGTTGTGCCTCCCGTGCTTCCATCTCCCCGTAACGGTGCCGCGGTTCACTCCACGCATCTGGGCAGAAGAGTTGAGCTACTGTTGTGAGCAAGACACTTAAATTAAAACTTCAAATATCTCCTCAACTTATAATTAAATGTACCATATGGTTCTATTTTACTGAAAGCCGGGCCTAATTTAATGTTTTCCTTTTTCTGCAACAAATTATTTCGGCTTCTTCTCAATCATTTTTATGTCAAGAAAACAATTACAAGCAAGGCAACACTTCGAGATGACTAGGGGGAAGCCGTCTCTTACCTGGGGGTAAACACGTGAGTCCGGGTAAGGTGATGTCATCGTTAAAGCCCACCTGGGAACATAAGGACCTCGGCGTCACTGTGGAAAGTCTCACACTCTTCCTCGGGCTGCACCGTCCCACCCCCCACGTACTTTGAATCCCAGCTGAGAGAAAACAGTGGTGTTCGCACACTCTAACAGATACGGCTGAGCCTCATCTCGGGCGCCTGAACGATGTCCGGTAAGCAAGCTGATGGGGATCCATGCCCCAGGGCCACCTTGCTGTCCAGTGATTTCCAAGGGGAATCTCATAATCCTGTTTCTGCAACCAAACATGCGAAGGATAGAAGCACTCACGGTGTGTGACAAACACGCCGTGAACACGCGGGGAGAGGGAAGGGAGAGCCGTCAAGACGCGTGCACCTAGCCCCGTCCCAACGCAGAGAAGGGTGTGAAACGAGATGGCTCCGACGGCCACCATGGCCGCACGCTGAGTCCTCCCGGGGAAACAGGAGCTGGATGTAGACTGAGTTTCCCCAGAGCCGTGTGTGGGCCTAACGATCTGCTGGCTGTGTGGCTCGTTAGCCAACTCTCTGGAAACTCAGACTTCGTGGAAGGAACCCACCGGGCCTCCCGGCACGTCCGTGATGGGCGGAGGAGAGCAGTGCCTCCGGGCGGCGAGGACGGCACGGTCCCACGCATATTCACTGGGCGCCCACCACGTCCCAGGGACATGGGGTTCGGTTTCCGAGTCGGTCATTTGCAACCCGGAACTTCTGCCACCGATTAACTGTTAGAAGATTAAAATAAATCGACACACGGGACCCCTGATGTTGCAACTTGTCTTCTCTTCCAATTAGCGACGGTTCGAATACAGCTGGAGGTCCCGGGCATAATAAATTCCAGTGATCGCGCTGTTGCAAATGACATCATGTGGTGACACGGTCTTCGTGGGGGGGCATGGATTAGATTAAGCTGAGGAACGCGTCTGTTTACAGTAGGAGGCTCAGGATTAGCTGGACCCATCGCTGATACCGACCCCGATCAAGTAGTTGTGGTGGTTGTATCCAGCGGCTGGAGTGGTCCCAAAGCCGTCATCTCACTGACTTCCGCTGCGCCCCAATCTGGTTTCTCTCCACTGTTCTCATTATTGTGTTGCGATGCGTCCCTTCCCCCCATTCCGTTTTGCCGCGGTGTGAGCATGACCAGAAGATCAATTTTATTTAGGCAGCCCCTTCCCCAGTTTCCCCGCTTCATTCAGTCACCGTGAAAAACCTGCTGTTCTCCGGCAGCCTGAGATCCAGGTCCTCGGCCGACCCCCTCGCCTGGTAGCTTCGCCCCTCTGTGTGCTCTCCACGTCTATTTTGCTTCCCTGCGTGGAATTCTCTCGTGACCGATCGAACACGTCCTCCAGGTGGGGTCAGGCTGGCAACGGTGCCCTCGGCTGCATTCATTACCTGTCGTGCTGGAAACACAGCCGAGGCCCCCGCAAGCACCACCCCTTGTGCTGCTTTAAAAATGCCCCCACTGCTTGGCTTCAGCTTGTTTTTGTTTTTTTTTTTTTCCAACATTCCAGTTAAATATCTTTGCTCGCAGCTTGTTTACATTGCGCTGTAAACGTGTCCGGCAGCCTCTCAGTCCAGTGAGCGAGTGACACATACCCGCAGGCCCCCTGCCGCCACTGCGCCTCGTTCCGGGGGAAGGATGGGCTCGGCAGGGCCCAACGGCGGTGCAGGCGGGCACTGGGCTCCGTTTCCGAAGGGACGAGGCGCTGGTTCTTCTCCTTTCTCAGATGCTCTGAGTCCTTCATAAACCTAATCACAGAATCCATTTAAAGACAAACGTATCACCAAAAAAAGCAGTCATTTCAGGTAGAAACCTGGCACAAACCAGCGATGAAATGAAATGTGAATACCCCAACAGAGCTTCCCACAGCGGGGCTGTTCAGCAGGGCAGCCCCGGCCACGCGTGGCTAGGAGCACATGGAACGGGGCTAGCCCAGGGCTGAATTGTAATTTTATTTGTGTTTAATTAATCTGAAACTAAACGGCCACACGTACCCAGTGGTTACTGTGTTGGACAACACAGGTCTGAACCTGCCCATAATGGGTGATCTGAAGTCGTTTCTGAAGTTGTAACTTTTGAGGGGGGGGTTTCTCTAAAAGATAAATTCTCCTTATCCATCCAGAGTACACTCACAGCAGTCCCTCTCTTTTCAGCGTTGCTGTGTTTGTCAAAAGGACTAATGTCCAGCTATGTTCGAACAGTCACGGCACGACTCAGTTCACACAGCGACCCCCTGGAGTCCTCAGGGCGTCAGCCCTGCTCCCAGTGACGAAGGCCGAGGTTCAGACAGGGATGTCCCCTGTGGTCGCACGGCCTCCCCGTCGCAGACTTCCTTAGAATCAGTATATTTCTGATTCCAGGTTATAAGCTCTTAGCAATGTTAAAGTGTATTTTTCACCGCTTGCTATTTTCCAGACTCGGCTTTGTAGGTAGTCAACAGAATAGCAATAAAATTCCAAAATTCCCACTGTCAGCGAGGGGAGCTCCCGTGTAAACATGAGCGGCTGTTCTGGTCCAGGAAGCCTGCCTGAAGGTCTGAACTTAAATACACACACACACTCAAAGTCTCTGTGCAAAGTCTAAAACAATAAGCCTTTTTCACAACTCCGCTCCTTTAAAAGCCTTTTTTGGTTAAAAAAAAAAAGTTAAAGCTGCGCAATTTTTAAAAATTGGAAACACCGTGTAAGTGCAGGCGTGAGATGGCGGGCACACCAGGGAAATGCCCCTTGACTTGGAGACACGCGAGCTCCTCCTGTCAGCAGGGACTGTCGGGCACCGTGGCAATGAGGTCGGTGGTTCGGGGGCAGTTGCGCTGGTCACAGGGGCGTCCCTGGCGCTGTAGCGCTCTGCTCCGACCTGCTGCCAGGCCACCTGCAGCCATGTCACCCACAGGCAGTGAGAAAGGGTCCCCGCAGACCCCGCAGACCCCTGCAGGACCACATCGACGCTTCACGCAGTGCCGGGCGCCTGCTGGGCTCCCGTGTCTCGGTGGACCCTTGTCTGATGGCTGCTTGCCTCGAAGTGGGCGCTGCAGACAAAGCCGAGTCCGCACAAGGTGCCAAGTAGCATCAGGTGTCCCAGCTGGAAACTGGAACCCCCGACCGGCCAGACCCACTGAGAGGGTGAGCCAGGAAGAGCCCAGCACTTAAAGAGAAAGGTTAGGGGAAAAAGAGTATCTCAGGGCAAGGTCTTGGGGGATAAGAAGTCTTTGCTGAGTTTTAGGAGCAGAATTCACATTGCCCCATGCAGCCCGAAAAATCCTTCAGACTGAAGAGGTTACGGGTCGCAGGTGTTTGGAGAGGCCGGGGACAGTGAAGTGAGACACTCAGAATCCAGGCCTCAGAACCCCCCCACACAGTGGGCCCCACTGAGTATAAACTCATGTGAAACAGTAACCACGGCGCGAGACCTCCTCTCTACGGGCATCGGATATAAGAAATACGCTAAGATGTTTGTGAAAACTGGAATTAACTTGTGAATTGCAATAGCAATGGCAAAAATGATGCCCAGGCCACTAGTATATTTTTAAATCCCCGGAAATTGTAAGGGGAAAGATTTATTTTTAAAATTCTTTAAAGACATTAAAGAAGGACCAATAAAACTGGACCGATAACATCTTCACTGATCCTACTATTCAATGTCCCCAAATTAAACCGTAAAGTTAGAATGAATTTTTTGTGAAAATGTTGATAAAAGAGGAAAGAGCCAGAAATAGCCAAGATCATTTTGAAGAAAACATACAAGGTGAAAAGACTTACCAAGTAAAATCAAGACTTGTCATAAAACTGAAGTAGTTAAGACATGATTATTCATCCAGAGAAAGACAGTTGACCAGCTGAGAGACACAAAGACTGCAGCGTTAGACCTGTGTGTAACCGGAGGCCTGACCAAAGCTCAGAGGGCCTGGTGGTCCCTCGTCAGGGGCCACCAGACGCCTGCCTCGGTCACACGCAAAATCAATTTCAGGTAGCGCTCATGTTTTGGATATAAACGGCCAACTGTGCAATGCTCACAAAAGATAGGATGAAATCCCTAATGACTTTAGGTTAAGAAAGTATGTTTTGAATGGTACAAAAAGCAATCAATTTAAGGATAAATTTGAAAATATTCTACCTCTCTAAAATCAAGGACTTCTGTTCATCGAGAAAGCACCGTACATTGGAAAATGGGCGAAGATATTTGCAACCCGTCTAAGGGACACAGGGTTGATTTCCAGGATACATAAAGAACTCCTACAAGTCAGTAAGAAAAGTACAGCCCAGTAGGAAAATCAGCAATGGCATGAGCAGAAGCGGAAGGCCCAGAGGGCGTAGGAAAGCGTGCCTCGTCTCGTTCCTAATCAGGGCCACGCAGATGAAGCTCACATGGACATGTGTGGTTGTGCTCACTGTTGGCACAGCTGAAACTTTACCACAAAAAAAAAAAAAGAAAGAAAAGAAAACTGGGCAATGATATTAGCCAATAGCAATAGCGACTGAGATACACTGGTCCAATCACAGTGTAGGACAGCTTGGCCTTACGTTGCCACGTCGGATGTTCACTTCTGCCAGCGGTTCCACTGCGATCTATAAAGCCGAGAGAAGAAGCCTGTGCCCGTGGGCCCCGGAGCCTGCCCCGCCCCTCCGTTCCTCATCAGAGATTTTGTATCGCCACTTGTGAGAGGAGGGTGCTGAGTCACTAACAACAAAACAAGCATCAGAGGTTTCGAGTGGGATGACAGTCTCCAAGGAAGCCAACCCTGGTGGTGCGTTGACGGAAACCGGTGCATCCGGGAGGGTGCTCTGGTCCACGGCACGGATCAGGGGCCTGTGTCTTTACGACGAAATACCCGAACTGCTCGCCTTCAGAGGGCCTTTCCCCTGGCCCGCGGACGCGAGGGAGTCTCGTTCCGTGCAGAATCGGAAGTCCTTGACACCGTGCTGCTTGTCTCTAGACAAAATACCGCGTACGTTCATCGTTCAAGGTCCGCCTCTGTCACCACAGGTGTTTGTAGTTGATATCCCCCTATGTTTCAGCCTTGAAGGTAATTGCACAGTGGAAATGCAGGCGTCGGGTTCCTCGGCCTCCACATGCCGATCGACCCATCGGGCATCTCCCTTCCCCCCACTCCGCAGGTGTTCCGTGGGATTCGAGCCCCACACCTCAGCTGAGTCGACTTGCCCGTGGCCCGGACCCTCATTAAGACGCTTTATGTCCATCACCATTCGGTTTTACGCACATGCTGTGTGACGACACCCCGGCCACTGTCGTCCCTGCTGTGGAACTCCAGCGGGTTGTAGTTTCCGGGTCCCCATAGCATCTCTCTCAACAGACATGACTCGAAAATGCACAGCCCTCCTAAGAAGCCCTGCTCTGAAGCGAGGTTGTCAGCGTGTCCCTTGGTCCTATAAGTA
Organism: Sturnira hondurensis; assembly: GCF_014824575.4. Taxonomy (NCBI): domain Eukaryota; kingdom Metazoa; phylum Chordata; class Mammalia; order Chiroptera; family Phyllostomidae; genus Sturnira; species Sturnira hondurensis. The sequence goes on from NW_028079127.1 coordinate 16,679,357, forward strand.
AATGACGTCCGATTCTGCGGACGTCTCCCTTTGTGCAGTAGAATGAAGAGGTTCTTACCGGTAGCCTAATAAATGCTCTACTAAATGTAACTAAGATTTGGTATTCTTTATTTAAGTACATTACTAATCATGCTATTATAGTTGTTCCAATTTTTTCTCCCCTTTCTCTCCTCTTTGCCCTGCACCCCCCACCCTTCAGCATTGCCCCCCCCCCATTTGGTATCCTTAAACAAAACCAGCATTGCTGCACCCCTGTGTTCATTGCAGCACTGTTTACAACAGCCGAGGTGCGGAAACAGCCCAAGTGTCTGTGTCTGGGGTGCATACATGTACACAATGGCATATGGCTCAGCCATAAAAAGGATGACATCTTTGCAACAACAGGGACGGACCTAGAGGGTATTATGCTGAGTGGAGTAAGGCAGACAGAAAAAGACCAATACCGTGTGATTGCACTTACCTGTGGAATCTGGAGAACAGAATAAATGAAGAAACAAAGCAGAAACAGACTCGTAGACCCAGAGAACAGGCTGGTGGGTGCCAGAGGGGAGGCTGGGTGAAGGGCTGAGTGAAAAACAATAAAGGGGCGGAGAAGTACAGGTTGGCAGTTTCAAAGTAACAACAAGGACGTAAAGTTCATGACTGTGCGTGGCGCCTGGGGGGCACTACACGCCTTGGGAGATCACTTCCTGAGTTACAGACTGTCTAATCACTGCGCCGTGCACCTGACACTAACAGAAAGTAATACTGAATTCAATTGTAAATGAAAAACGTAATCCACATCGCTCGAGCTTATCATTGAAGACTCCGGTGCAGGATGGTGTTAAGAACTTTGGCCACGTTTTCCATAGGAAAAGAGCTGGAACCCCAGCAAGTCTGACGGGGGCTTGGTTGTCACGATGCCCTCAGAGCCGTCTCGGATCAGTTGACGTTTTCGTCTTCTGATGTTCTCGCTCGTTACGTATTGAGTTACCAGTGCACCGTTATCGATCCAGTGGTGATGATAGGGAGACTCATCCCACAGTGGGGGGTGTTAGACGTCACTATCAACAACGCTTAGTGTGTCCTTCCTTTCGCTGCTCTCGAACACACACCCCGCCTTGCAGTTCAGAACAAACATCATGGGGCCGGGACTCTGGAGCAGGTGCACGTCCGGGGCACCTGCTCCCCAAACTTCCCGGGGTGGAAACGCTTGACTCTATATCCTGTGGATTGTGCTTTTTTAATGGCATCTGACGCACTGTCAAGGTAACTTGTGGGAAAAACTCGAGGCTGTTATTTGCCTCTGAGAGCTTAGTTTAGATTCCAAACACGTGTGTGCACACATCCGCTCTCAGTGGGTAGAGAAGAAGATGCCTATAAGGTGCTTGAGATGCATTTACAATTTCTTTTGTTCTTTAGTTTCGGGCTACACGCCAGCCTACTCTTCGCCGGAACGCTTCCCGGGTCTCTGGCTCTGTCCAGGGTGGACACGGCCCCAGGCCTGTGAGGGCTCTGGCGGTCCCGCTGCAGGGAGGGGTCACACCGCAGGACACAGCCTAAGCTCCAGGCTCCTCCTTACCAATCCGCACCCTCCCACGGCAGACCGACTGCTCCATGCGCGGGTGCTGGCGAGCACCTTTGATCCCAACTAGAGGGACTAGACCCGTCCGCGTGTTTTCATTATTTCTAAATTAATTGTATGTCTGGAGGACTTAGAATCAAACCTGCTTTTGTACAACGGTCCAATGCATTCACTGTCCAGCAAAACTGTGGATCTAGATGGACGTGTCAGGATGAACAGGGCAAAAAAGGGTTTATTTTTCTCCACAGAAAAGAGAAACAATCGTGTAGTTCACCCTCATCTATCTTTGTAGATTATTGATGTATTCTATAGTGGTACCACATACACCCCCCCAAGGGATTTGAAGTAGGATCTTTTGCAAAAAAGGGGGATGAGGGTGATTTTTATCACGCTCTTTATATCCAGAGTGTGATAAAAGCCCTTGTATGCTCATCGAAGCCACAGATCTGCTTAGGGTTCTAGTAGAAAGTGCTCATGTGTCCCTTCAGTGAGAAAGAGGCACCAGAAACTCGAGGAGCCGCAGGTGAACCCCAGTCTTCAACGACAACGAGACAGACCGCGTGGCGTCTCGTGAGAAGGGCCCCTCGCCCGAGTCTCCCCAGCTAACGCTGCTCGGCCTCCCGGAGCCGCTGCAGAGCTGCTGAGACTCTGGCAGCCTGCGCACCCGGATTCCCGGCCCCGGGAATGCAGAAGGGCCGGGAGAGCTCCGGGTCTGCGCTCGTAACCAGCCCCTGGGGGACCACAACCCTGTGTACGACGTCCACCGACACACACAACATCGTAAAGGCAACGTAACAATCACTCGCCTTGGCTGTGCAGAACACGATGGTTGGAAGATCGTGAATTACCGGTGATCGTCGTCCTCCAGGAGGCTGTCCTCTTATGCCTTAGAAGGGAGAGACCACCGTTCACGGATGTCAGATGGGAAGGCGCGGGAAGAAAGCGGCCCAGTTCTCGCTGGAGAACTCAACGTTGCTGCAACCGAGTGTGCTGCTGGAACGTTCTCAGTGTCTGTTGTCAAGTATTTAATAACTGAAATGGGCGGGACACGTCCTATGTTCTCTATGACGGGACAAACCAGAGAGAAGTCCAGGGTCAGATCATTGTGGTTGAGTTTGGTCAGTGGGCTCCTGTGTAGAATTTAATGGTGCTGTCTCTCAAGGGAAAAGAACAGAGACCAAATCGGAGTGCTGGACAGTTGTCCCCGGCACCTGTCTTAGACTGCTTTCCTGGAAGACGGCCCGCAGAGGCGGTGGCAGCAGCAGCTTCCCCAGTACGTCCGCAGGGCTTTGTTCTAAGGTCGGCAGGCGGAAGGAAAGACTGCCAGCGGCTGAGCCAGGCCTGGCCCGCCCGGCTTCACCTTGACCCCTTGGGGGCGAAAGGGCACAGACCCGTTCCTTGGGGCACTACGAAATGCCCAGAGGTTACAGCCCTTTGGCTTTAGAGCTCAACCTGGAGGAGTCTGGGTTGTCCCTCTGTTCCAGTCCCTGTGGAGTGACTGTGTGTTGTGACCCCACAGGGACACTGGGGTGCCCACCCCTTGAATCCAGGGCCAGATGACAGATGAAAATCACCCCCGTGTTCTCCTGAATCTGAAGAAGGAAAGTAGGAGAAATCAACGCCACTTCTTTTGTATTCAAAATTCTAGAATCGCCTCCTCTCGCCGCCAGCCAGGTGGCAGTTCCCAAGCGCTCTATGCAAACAGAGACCGACGCTGCCTCTCAACTCCTTCCGACACGCTCTTAGCTCGGTACTTTGGGGATCCAGCGAGAACAGACCCTTTCGCTGAATCTGTGATTCAGGGTGTGTCTAGGTCGGTGTAAGCAGCTGTCACGAGCACAGGGTCTGGGACGCCGCGTGGACCCCCGTCCCAGGTCGGCCGTCCCCCAGCCGGGTGGCCCGAGCCCTTCCTCGAGCCTCGGTGTGCTGACCTGCAGCGCGATGACGGGGAGACCGCAGGATGCGGTGGGGGCGAGCTCCTCGGGGAAGCAATCAGTGTGTACCGGTTGCCTCCAGCATTTGCTGGGACTCTAACGAGCCACAAAGCCCCGAGGATGTCCCTGAGGCCACACACAGAGCCGCACAGGAGGGAAACCGAAAGTCACGCGCAGGGGCAATTCCCTTTTGAAAATGGAATAAATGTTTTAAGCTTTCTTCACATTACCTACACAGTTACACCGAATTCAGCAGTCTTTTCATAAAAGCGCTGGAGGTGTGCCGTCGATCAGCCTGGAGAAGCTGCGAGTCGTGTGGCGTTTCCGTCGTGGGCTCAGAACCTCAGAAGCGTGAGTGAGAGACTTCAGTGTGTGCTCCCGAACGTCCTCCGCCCAAGTGAGCTCTTTTCCTTTCGGACACCGACTGGACGACCTCCGTGGTGCTCCCGGGGCAACTCTCCCCCTTGCTGAGTTACTGGGGTTTTGACATTTGTTCTACTTTTTATTACATTATGCACCATAATAGTCTGCTCTGTTAAACCGATTGGAGTTTAGCTGAAAATTCATGAGCTACGTCACAGGAATCACTTCAGCATGTTACAGTCACGCTCAGGCGCGGGGAGATGCTTCTGGAACAGAAGTGGTGGGCTCTGCGGTGAGTGAGTGCCCGGCAGGCCCTCTGTGTCAGAGGAGGCCCCGTGTCAGCCAGGTTCGAATCACTGCGCCTTCGGATTGGCCGGCTCTCCGTTAAGTGTAACTTTGCGCTCCGGCACAGACTCCCATGCTACCCACGTGGGGAGGACAGCCTTCGGGTATCTAGCGAGCATTTAGGGGCTCCTCCCGTCGGATGTCGTACCCCAGAGGCAGCTGCAATAAACAATGTACAGCGTCCCATCATCTCGCAGTTGGCACGGGGCGTGCACGGGGGCTGCTGGCTGGTTACGGCATAGAGCGCCACCAGGTGGGCGATCTGGCGACGCAGCGATGTTCGGTCCCTGCAGGACAGGGCAGGGCCTCGAGGACTGCTGTCCTGAGCCTTGTCCGGAGCTTGGCATGTAGATGCTGATGAGAGCTGCGTGTGGTGCCCTGCCGGGACCCGCAGGTTCCACTTCCCGGCCATCAGCAGAGGGTTCTGAATAGGACATTTGCAAGGCGAAGTTAAAGCACCCACGCGCACAGAGAGCCAGACTCACTCACCTTACCGGGGAGGCGCGCTGGCTGCTGGTGCGCCCACCTGCCGTAAACTGTGGAACCTGCTCGCTGGGAGGCGCCCCTCTGCCTCTGCCCCCCTCCCTTGGAGACTGAGAGGGGCCTGAGGCGTTCTCATCCTCGGAACCTGGTGTATATCGGTTTCCACACTCGATTAGGTCCGTTTGCAGCAGTTACGATGCACCGCGATGGGCCCCTGTCCTGAGATGTACGTCCTCGGAGGAATCTCAGCAATCTGAAAGTTTTCGGAATGAGATGCCCCCCATAAAGGGGGGCGGCTAACCTGGTGGGCAGTTTCCGCGCTGAAAGCTCGAAGTCAGGCTGGGCAGGTTCCCTCGGGGGGACAGGGGTTTGTCTCCATTGCGTGTCTGCAGTTCCGTTGACCTAGTTGGAGGGCAGGACCTGTGAGCTTTATTCCAGACTTTACTGCAGATCTTAGGAGTTTCTCTTTCAAAAGATGAAATTCTTCAACATTTGCGTTGTTCCTCAACGGGACGTCATCTTCCCGAAGTGTCGTAACTGATGGTTCTGTTGGCCGTTTTATACGGTTATTTGGTTATTTTCCTTGTGACCTAAGGGGGAGAGAGGAAGACCTGGGGGAGGGGGAGGTCGGATACGGGGGGACATGTCCAGGTCCAGGCGATCGTGGCTGATAGGGACCCTTCGGGACGATGCCCAGGGGGACACCTGCACCCCAGGTCTGTATAGACTGATGGAGCTATATCATGGTGACCGTCTGTGTCCGCCTTACCGTGTGCAAGGTACTTTTTCTGCACAGTCTTGCTTGTTCCTCATATTAATGCGTGAGGACAACCTAAGGTTTTACTGTTTCTAATTTCTTTAAGAGGAAACTGAATGTGCGTGTGAGTCACCCACAGGGCAGGGCTAGATGTTGCACCCCCCCCCCCGAAGCTGCCTGAATCCCCCCAGGGCCCGACCCACCGGGTGTGAACTGGGCTTGAGAGAGTGGCAGGACGGCTGGGCTCTGCTGGCCACTCCCACCTCACACAGCCGTCGCTCCAGCTTGTGTCCTCGTTAGAGAAGCACCTCATCACATCTCTCTGGAGCTCAGGGTCTGTTCTGCTCCTGAGTGGGCTTGAAGACATTCTGGGTCAAAAAATATAACTTCCCGCATAACTTCCGTCCACATAGACTTAACTGTTTTGAAAAGGCCATTAAAACTCCGTAATTCAAATCAGCTGTATACACAAAATTATGCTTATCATCTTATATGTAGCTTGTCCTGGGGCCTTTAGGTTCATGAGCTGCCCCGAGGCAGAAAAATGAATATTGTTGATGAAAAGTGCATTTGTCTTTGGATGCCTCTACCTGTCAGGTTAAAGTTCGTTAAATTGGACGCGTTTGTAAGGAACTAGGGGTCCGGTGTGTTTCCTGGTGCTCGGCTTTGCTGCCTCCTATAACCTCGAGGAGCAGAACAGTGAGTGTCCAGACCACTAATCATTGTACTAATTCCATTCCCAGCTCATGGAAGTCTTTATTATAATGTTGTTTTTCCTTTTTAAAGATGTCATTATATCCCATGTTGTATGTCCAGAAGTTCTTAGCTGTCTCCATGTGGTTATGAAGTTTGTAAAGGGTGAATTACATGAGTAAGTGTCTCTGAACTGCGCCGTTTAATCAAAGTTGTTTATTTCAAGATTGTGGTAGGAGCTCGAGGAAGATCTCAGGTTATGCATTTCCCACATCTCCTGACTCCCTCTGATCACAAACAGGGGAAAATATCACTTAAATATATTAAAAGACCTGGCTGGTGTAGCTCAGTGGATTGAGTGTGAGCCTCCGAACCAGAGGATCGCGGTTCGACTCCCAGTCAGGTCACATGCCTGGGTTGCAGACCAGTTCCCGGCAGGGGACGCAGGAGAGGCAACCATACATTGATATTTCTCTCCCTCTCTCCTTCCCTTCCCCTCTAAAGATGAATAAATAAAATCTTTAAAAAATATTAAAAGGCAGTGAGCACTCAGCCTTCTAGCCACGGAAGGGTTCCATTACAATGCAGCAAATCACCTCTCTCTCAGGCCCTGTGTCCTGGTTTTCTCAGGTTGGCGGGACCAGAGTCTCACTCATCTGCATAATTGGATTCTTCTCTCTCTCTTTCCTTGGGCAAGTTCTTGTGGGAAGGCCGTTGTTCATCTGGAGTCTGTGGGCAGCCTCCGTGTCCCTGGGTGGGCGTCTTGTGCATCTTGTCCCAGTGAGGGGGGGGGCGGCTCCAGCCTGGGGGGCCCACCTGATGGGCACGGGTTTGGTTCCTGCTCCACCCTCAGCCTTGAGCGGCTTGTGGACATTTATTTTAAACTCTCTGCTCTTATGCTTTCTTACCGATGACAAAGGTACAATGATATTTACTCATACAAATGTTTCTAGATAGCGTTTTGAAAACAGGCACACAAAGTTCTGGGGACGCATACCTGGCGCACAGTAGGTGTTGATTCCACGCTGGCTGTGCTGTGGCCATTATCCATGGCTCCTTGTCCACCTTGGTCAGAGCCGGGCAGACAAGGAGTTAACCCCGTGGTAGGGTTACCTTGGCCGCCGGGGCACCATCCTCTGCTCCCCCAGGAACCAATGCCACCAACTCGGACCCCATCAGCCCCGCCCCGGGGGATGGTGTTGAGAGGGCACGGCCACTGGCAGCCGGGCAAGGAGAGCCCGCGATGGGGAATGTCTGTGTGATACCATGTCACCACTCTCCAGGGCAGACTGCGAAGAGAAGATACGTGTTTATCTGCATAGGTTTTATTTTGACAGTAAAATGCCTAATGATTATTCAATTTGGTCTGAAGCATAAAATACAGCCAGGAGTTCTGTGTCAGTGCCTGGAATTCCAAGCTGCACGCTATCTGTTGCATGTTTCCTGCGGGCCGAACTAACTAATAACAGTGATTTCCAGCCGCGAGGCCAGGAAGGAGGAACTAACACCGCAGAATACACACACAAACCCACAACACCAGCGGTGAAACCGGTGCCCAGCGTCCGCACTGTGCACAGTCATGAGTGCTGCTCGTCCACATGACCGGAGTGGCCACACTCGTGTGAGCCACGGGCCACACTGCATTGCTCTGCAGGCCAGGGCTGCACTGGGCAGCAGACATCACTCGGCTCCCTCGTCACCGTGTGGGACCGCCTTCGTCTCCGCTGTCCATCATTGACTGAAGTGTCCTCCCATGGGACGTGACTGGAGTTCCTTCTGCTTCTGATGCATGTTTTAAGCGCATATTCAAGCTGAGTTTGCTAGACGGTGCGTTGATCAGCCCCTGCGCCTGCGGCCGTCGGTCTCTCTGTCTGGGTTTCAGCGCCCCCTTCTTTCATTTACGCAGGATCCCATTCACTCTCCACACTCGCTTCTCGGGGGTACCGCACCTCCATTTCTCTTGCGTGTTGGGGTTCCATTCAACCAGCTGAAATATTTTAGCATTTTCTTCCAGTTCCTTTGACAAGTCATTTTTTAAAAAACGTTCTTCAAATGAGCCTTCATAGACTGCTCTGTTTCCCTTCCCCAGATGGCAATCAGATTTTAATAAGACACGTGTTGTTTAGTGTTCTTTCTGGTGGGAACGGGGATCTGCCGTGTTTACTGTGTTTACTCATCAGCAGGACGCCCTTGGCCCCAGCAACTGTCCGTCTGATTAAAAATCTAATCATCGTCTCAGATCTGCGCCTGGAAAGTAAATCCCTGTGCCGCACCGCTCCTGGCGCCGTGCCCAGGGCCTCTTCCGGGGAAATTAAGAGAGGTGTCTTTCATCCCACACCCTGGGGCTCCCACGGCCGCAGGAGAGCCGTGCCGCCCACCTCCCGCCGGTCTTCCTCCCCCAGCCTCCCACCCTCCGCCTGGAGCCAGGCTGCTGGGCCCCTGAGGGCCCGGGGTGCAGCGCGGTCTGGGGGTGCAGCGCGGTCCTGTCCACAGCCCCCACCCCCCCACCCCCAGCCACTGTGCTCTTGCCTGGCAAAGGAGAGCCAAGCACTCTTGAGATTACCCATGCAAGCAACGCTGCCTGGCTCTCTCCAAACCTAGAGAGTAGATACGGAGAGCAGACAGTGTGAGAGAGAGAGAGAGGGCACAGGAGGGAAGAGAGGCGACTCAAGGAAACAGAGGGTGTTCTCATCCTTTTCGGGAGTGTGAAGCCAGTTCTCCGCCATGAAGCCACCATTTTTTCTTCAGGAGAACTCCGTCAGCTTTATAGCCTGCGGAAATTTCACTCATGTTCTAGCAGTAGGTCATCTGCCGGTCTTCATTTTGGGTGATGTTGTGCGTTTTCCTGTGTCTGAATAGGTAGTTTGGAGAGGAGTTTGGGGAGACGGCCGCAGGACGCCTGGGCAGATGCCACCGCACGCGGTGGCTTGGTCACAGGCTTGGAGAGGTGGCACCGCTGTGGATTTCCCCTCCTCCAGGTGGCCTGGCCCGTGGCTCTGCAGTTTGTTTTCAAGGTCACATACTGAACAAAAGGAATTATGCTAGCTCCTTGATAAACTCCAAAAAGTGAAATGTTGCTTCGATTTTAGCTCATTTCATATGTTCCACAGCCTAGCATCATATTGGCTCAAACTCGGTACTTTTGTGCCCTTGACGATGAGGGAAGAGGGCCCCATTTCTACTATTAAATCATGCATTTCTTCCTTGTCCCTTTATGATGTCCCAGCACCAGAATTCATTCTGATTTTAAGTCGCCCGCCATGTATTTAAAGAGTCGCCAGGGAGAGCTTCTGAAGGGCATTGTGCCAAACTTCCCCCGAGGCCCCTACCCCATGCGGATCCCCAGGCGTTTCCCCCACGGGTGTAGACTGAGTAGGACACGGCAGCGTCACGTTGATGACGATCAGGACACGGGCAAGGGGACACTTTCCTTATTTGCTCACACTGCATTCTTTATGTAAAAACAGCGTGCTTATCGCTTAGAGAGTTTGACACCAGTAGGCTCAGCTGCCTCCTGGTCGGTCCAAGGACGCAATGCAGGGTGTTCTTACCGAAAAAGAATCTTTCCATAACATTCCTCAAATGAGTACTAGTAACTGTGTATAAATATGCTAATTATACGATGAACAGAAGAAGCATAATGGGGCAGGAAGGTTAGTGGACTTAAGAGTCAAAACTGAGTTAAGATCCATCTGTGTGGCCTTGAACCCATTATCCGATCTGAGCCTCGGTTTCTTCAGCCTCCGAGTAAGGCCGAGCCCGCCTGCTTGGCTCCCTCAACAGGTTTTGGAAAGGCCTGATTGTACACGTATGTGAAGACACAACATACCGTGTGCACTGGAAGCACGGGGTGCACGAGACAGCATTTCATTATCACACGCACAACACAAGCCTCAGCACACGTTTCGGCGATTCTCAGATTTCATTTAAAAAATCAACATGGATTTATTGAGGATTATTAGCCCGGGAATAAAAACGAGGCATCTAGCATAAAATAAGGAAATGTCTTGTTTGCTCTGGTATTTTTCCATTAACTGGGTTGGTCGTTCACAGTCCAGAAGCATGGGAAGCATTTTTCTCGAACGATGAAAGCCCTGCACTGCTCTCTCCTGGGAGGCAGGACCCATTCGTTAGCCGAACACGATGCCGCAGGTGACAGTCACCCCTCGGTGACGTTTCCCTGAATGTCCGTGCACCCTACCTCCCTCTCCAACATGCATTTGCAGCTGGAGACTTTTATTTAGGGACCTCCTAATTAAGTGGAATACCTATAGTTTTTGCTATCAAATCACACTTGATTCAGACTTTAGGCTGATGGTTGTTTCTTAATTGCTCAGATTTTTTAGAAATTTAATTAGCTTTACATGGCAGAACAGATGGTCTCCGAATCCACTGGTGCTCTACACGTGCGACAGTGTGGTTTGGTTCTGGCTAATGGTGTGGGTCTTGTCTAAGTTTTCTCCCTAAAGCACCCTTGGTTTCTCAATTTCTTTTTCTCTTTTCATTCAAGTTGTGTCACGGCTCATGGGAAGTAAACGTGAGTTTTGAAGTCGGCGTCTTGGCCCAACTCAGAGGCAAATCTGATAGCTCTGGATATAATATCTTTAGTTTCAGGTAGTTAGGATCATGTACACACGAGAATATTCACTCAACACAAGAGAATCTTCCCTTAATCGGCGTGATAGAATCGAACAGCTTTCGAACACGTTTGGTCTGGTCAGTGCTCGGTGGGGGCTGGCTTCGGAGGCCCACCACGAAGAGTGCCTCGCTCGGCTCCTCTGTTCTCACCGGCCCCAGAGTCGGGGGCCTGCTGATGGCTGTAGATCGAACCAACGACCACACTACCGACCAGACAGTTCCAAACTGTGGTGAAGGGGCGACAGGAAAGGCACGGGGCTCCGGGAGTGCAAGCAGTGAAGAGGCCTGAGCAGTGGCCGAGGGGCCGACAAGACCTCTTCGGGGGGGGCAGCTCATCTGAGTTCTGGATGATGGCCCTCAGACCTGGTTATTAACTTCTACAAAGGGAAAACAGGGCTTTAAAACTTGTACAAATCTTTAAATGACAGATTATGCGTTATAGAAGAAAGGAAGACCTAGGTGGGTTAAAGAGAGGCTATGCAGTGGAAAACAGGTGAACACAAGGAGAAGAGAGTAAGCAGAGGCCCCGGATTAAAGATAAAGAGAGAAGAACGTATTTGACGAGATCATCGTTCCAGATTTTCTAGAGCGCTGAGAGAGTAAACACGCAGTGAGGGACGGCTCAGCCCAGTGAAAGCCGATAAAACTCAGCGACACAGTGAGAGTATCGGCGTGAACTGGGGAGCCGCAGCAGACAAAAGATGCTCCAAAGCACTCGATTTGCCCAACGTGGCATGCAGTAGGGCCATTCACAGAGGCAGAGGGTGGTGGAAAAGAGGGGTCTCGAACCTACTCAGTGGTAGGCACGTGGCAAAACCTACTGACAATTGGATGTACACATGTGGGTCTGAAAAGAGAGGCTGGGGCTCCAGGGACAGTTCTCACGTGAGGAAACGTGAAGTGGGGTCGTTTGTTTGGGTCTGGTCACCTGGGAAAAGGACTGGGGGAGACCCAGACTCCCTGGAACTGCACCCAGTGACCGACAGAGGCGAACACACCTGCAAAAGAGACAGGAAAGGCCCGCCAGGATGGGACAAGACCGAGGGCCGATGATCCCGCCAGTGCCAGCACGGAGAGCGTGTCCCCGTCATTCTCCTGGGCGGTCACACCTAGGACAGCCTCTACACCAAAGGGCACATCCGTCTGACTTCTCTTTGTGTGATGTGTCGAACACAGCACACCTGTCTAAACATGTTTCCAGGCGTGGGCCTCAGGGGTCCCTCAGGGATTCCCTCAGGAAATCCCATCTTTGAACTTTATTTCTCTAGAGATCTTTATTCACAATAATTCTCAAAATCGGGCATCTGCAAACTTTTCTGCAGAGCCCAGACAGTGGGTATCTTCAGTGTTGGGCTCCGCGGGCCTCAGTTATGACCGCTCAGTCTGCAGCCGAGGCGTGAAAGTGGCCACAGACAAGACGGGGCCTTTGAGAGTGAGCGTGTGCCGGCGAGACTGCCCGCCAAGACAGCACCGACCGAGGGAGGCTAGCACGCAGGGCAGGCCCTGAGCGCTTTCGTCTTCTCACGGTGCATGGAGAACATTTATTTGCACGCACACCATTTTTTTATTTCAGTATTTCTCCTGGGTAGGAAGGAGTGCCTTGATTTTAGCCAAAATAAACTAAGACAATTAGATGAAAACAATGTGATAGGAGACAGTAGATGTAATTAGAAAAAATATCTGTAAACTACATAAAGAGTAGCTAGAGAACATAAATAGTAATTTTTTGATTGAGGAGTATGCCCTGTATGTGCCAGAGGAGAAATGACAGAAAATCAATCTGATAAGAGACGGGAAGCTATAGAAGAAGTCATGATCTGTATAATGACACCAATGTGCCATTCTTTTTGGGAGGACTAAGCCATTCACACGAATCCTTCTGAACAAGTCTGTGGAGGAAGAAGAATTGTAAGGAGGATGAAATCTCAGAAATGAGCGTACACGCGTGCGCACACGAGCACACAGCTGCAGCCGGACTGATGCAGGGGCTAAGAAGTCCTGTGGAACGACACCTTTAAAGCAGAAAGAGATGGATGCGCTATTATTTTTAACACGCATGTTCAAACACATGTTAAACTAGGCTAATATAGTAATCTGTCCTGTTTCGTCTCCCTGCTGCAATCTGAATAGTTGTTTTTTTTTTAAACAAATGGTTTTCCAGGAAGGAAATTGCATACATGTCCCTATTCTTCCCACTACGTACAATTCATATCCTGCTCATTACATGGAAAATGAATAAAGGAGACTCGAGGGTGGAGAGAAGACGGACTGGCTAGGAGGACCTGGGGACCCAGGCCCCCCAAGGGCAAAGTGATGGTGGGTGAGCTCCCGGGCCTCCTTTGGCCTCACACGGCCCAGACGTCTCCGGCGGAAGAAGCTGGGACCTGGCCACGACAGCGAGTGCAGAGAAAAACAAGAGCAAAAGAAAGCCCCTCAGAGCCCAGAGGACCAGGGCAGGGCAGCCCAGCAAGACGGCGGCCTTTCCCACCAACGTGCCCCTCCAGCCCACCCCACGCGCAGACGGGAAGTTCCGCACGCACCCGCGGCAGCAGCAGCGGATGGCCCTCCGCACGCCCGCCCCACGGCCTGGGGCCTGACCTCCGCCCTGACCAGGGAACAACAAGGCGCCCCCTGGGCTCTCAGGGTCAGGGCCATCCTTGTGGTTTCGGTGCAGGCAGCACAGGGAGCGTGACTGTGGCACTCACCGTGGGCACAACGGCCACCGTGCCCAGCCGGGTGGCGGGAGGCGCCAGCCAGGATGGCCCTGATGGCAGAGCACGCGTGTGACACCCGCTGACCCGCCGTCCAGGTCAGTTATGGCTCCACGCTGTGGAGCTCATGGGCAGTCTCGGCCAACATATCCTAAATACAATGCGCTACACATGCCACCTAGTTTTAGCTTCTTATTTGTTGATTTGCGAGAGAGAGAAAAGGCGAGCGAGGGGAACACCATGCACTCCCCGGCTGACTCGGGCATGTGCCCTGGCCAGGCATCGAACCCACGGCCTTGGTGTGTCAGGACGGTACTGCAACCAACCGAGCCGCCCAGCCCAGCTGCGTGTTCTGTGCTGACCTGCCCTCTGCGACGACAGCCCGCCTGAGCAAGCAGGCCTTCTTTCATGGGATGCTGCTGGGTAACAACTGGGTAGAAACAGACTGGACCCTGAGTTTAAGGTTGGAGTCGGATCAGTAACACTGCTTTTGAAGTTAGGGGACTGAGTGCCGTATCTGCCCACAGTATCTGTCATGTTAATCCCCCAGCACTACCTCTCGACCCTTAAAAAAAGAAGCTGCAAATGGCGGGGAAGTGCGTTAGCCAAATCCTAAGTGTTGGTCATGGTGCTCCGAATGCCTAAGTAGGACCTTGCTCTCTTTCCCTCACGACTTAACCTTCAGGGCATACAACCAACCACGCCTGGCGTTTCTGGCTGCCTGGTGCGTAGGTGTGGAGGAAGGAGTGGAAACCCTGACTTGAAACCAGAGAAACGAGGTGGGGACGAGTGAGCGGACAGTCAAATGCCCGCGTCATCAAAACATCTCGGGATAAGTCTTTCCTGTGACCAGAGCATGAATCTATGAGATTTTTCCTTATTTGTCTCAAGAGGACCCCGAGTTACGGCGTCTCCGGGAAGTGGTTTCCCCACTTAATCAGGGAGAAGCATGCATTCCCACGCCCTCGCACTGGGCAGCTGGAAACTGCCTCCGGGGCCTGCCCACTCGGTGCTGGCGACCCCGGGGGGAGCAGGGTAAGCAGCCTGTGCTGAACGCCGGTCCCGCACCACGGGCAAGCGCCGACCTCCGGTCACCCGCCGGCCCACACACGCCCCCGCCCACTGGAGTCCGGGCCAGTCGGGTCTGATCGTGCGCCTGCAGGGCCTAAGGCTCTGCCTCTCGGCAGATTTTTCTGCAGTCTGTGAGGACGGACGGAGGGCGTGGGAGAGACTGTTTGTCCTTCCTCATCCTCTCAAGGTGCTTCAATCCTTTCCTTTTTAAAGACACCGCTGGTGCTTTGTTCTCTTGTGACATGTGTCAAAACGATGCCCATCAGCCAAACCAGACTGTGGCAGGAGCGAAGAACAAAACTGGGCGCTCAGCAGATATTCCGGCGATGCCTTCATTTGCCGCAATCTTAACTGTTCTGCCCCGACCGGTGCCCTTCCGGCCAGGTTTCCCAGAGATTATGAAATCTCTTAAGTAACAGTATCTGAGGAAGAAGCGGTTTTATCTGTGTGGCTTGTTATTAAAATCCAGTAATCGTACACTTCTGTTTTAATGTTTTCAACAATTTCATAACTTTAATTACATTTTCCATTTTAGTGACCACATAATGAGTTCCAGCAGAGGGTCAATGGACCCACTGAGGCCTCAACTGGGGACATGGAGTGAGGAGGGTCACAAGACTTGGGAAACTGGTTATGACCCAACTTCTATACGGCGATGTTCCATCCGACACTTTTCTTTCGATTATTGCTCAAAGATTTGCTGCTGAGCTACCGTGGGGTGTCGAGTCCAGAACCGTTCAGCAAACAACCCAAGGTTTATAGGGGATTCTCCATCACTCCATGGTGACTACGAAAGGCATGTAAACAGAACCAACCTAATAAAACAGAAGTTACCGTGTTGCTCACTCCGCTGTGGCAGCAACCGGAATATCAAGAACTAAGCCTTCAGAGATACAACGGTCACATGCCTAAATAACCCCAATTCTAAAATTTTATTATGTCACAGATGGATCCCATTGTTTTTTTTAAATTGCTGATAAATTTGTTTTGTTTCTCCCAGAGGAGATTTTTGAGTATTTAATTAGAGGCCTCATTGCCCCATCGTTAAATTCAAAGAAGCATATCTAATGCGAACACTTAAATGTAATGTCACTCATTAGTCTTTAATGAGGAGAAACTCATTCTTTCTCTAAAGAACAGCTGTAAAAATAGTATCTGTCACCTACAAAATTATATATTCCCATGATTATTAATGTGCACTTAATGACTTTGAAATACGTCTTTGCAACAGCTATCACGCATGTGTCTCTCGTCGGCCTCCGCAGTGAGAGAGGTTAATTGGTGCCCGGGAGCCTGGTGGCCTCGAGCACCTGGGCCCCACCCGCTGCCGCCCCACCCGGAGGTGGAGCTCCCAGGCACCCGGCACACAGCGGTGGCCTGAGGCCCTGATAGCCACGGCGTTATGGACGTGGCCATAAACTCTGTTGTTAGTGAAAACTCTTCCGGAGCGCATTCCCCTGGAATGCCCCTGACAAGAGCGGTGGTCTCAGCATCTGTGCCGTTCCCCAGCTCCAGGGGAGGAAGTGCAGGACGCAGTGAGGGGGCGCAGGGGCTCCCCAGTGGCCTGTTGCCGCCGCTCCGGCACAGGGCCGCCGCCCCCCCTCCCCCGGGGAGAGCGGGGGCAGTTGTGCTATGCACTGAACCCTCACCCTCTGCACACTGGCCCCCCACATCTCTGGGCCCCACGCAAAGAACGCCTGTTTTTATTGCAAAGCCTTTTATTACTAAATCATGAGCATGTCATAACAAGATCTCACTCCAACACACCAGGTGGCATTTTAGGTGAAATGTTCACATTAAAGCTATAAATTATCACACCCACGTGATTACCCTGCCAACCTCACTGGAGCAGGTGTTGCTTCTGTCGGACCCTGTATTTATTTTCCTTTCAAAACACAAAATGCTAATTGGTTCTGCTAATACTCAATGAAACATCAACAGGAATGGTTTTTTTTTTTAAAGAAAGGCAATCAATTATCCGTGGCTGTCCAAATACCCTTGTCTCGGGCTTCAGCAAACTAAGCATCAGCATCTTCTTATTGAACATTTTAGAACTTCTCCAGGAGATTTAGTGTCGTGTAGGAACTACAGTCTTGTTACATTTTCCAGGAGATGACAGCCTTGTGAAAACACAGGTTATCATAAAGAAAATCCAACCGTCCGTGCCTCCTTAAGGTGCGTCCAACACGCTTTAATTACAGAGGCAACTCCAAGGTTCCATCGCAGACACGTCCCGTGCGTGCTGGCTCAGCTCCCGGAATGCCAAACTGTGCTCTTCTGTTCGCTGGTTCTCCCTGCAAATATTTACTTAGTCTCTCCCATGACAGGCACTGTGCCGTCCGTGTTCCCGAGACACGGCGGTGCAGTCTCCCGTGTGTGCATGTAAATACGGACATCGCACAAGAATATTTATGCATTTTCTCCTTTATTGGGGAAATGTGGCTTCTCATCCCAAAACTACACCCCACGTGTTCCCTGCACGGGGAATCTGACCCACAGTAGCGTCGGTGATGTGGGCGCACTGCCGGCCCCCAGCAAGGGCCCAAGCTCGTGTCCGGCGTGATGTGCCTGGCCCAGCCTAGGGGCGTCCAGAGTGCATACTGCTACGTGGCTGGAAGAAATGGGGTGGGACGGAACCCTTCGTTGCAACATGAGCTGGCATTTACCTCTTTCCTTAAAGCCATTTCAGCACACACAATTTCCACTCTAAACTGTTGAACATTTTGGGTAGCCACTCTAGCTTATGAAACACGTGTTGCAATGCATCGCCTCGGCCGGTCACCCTGAAAGCCGTCCTCCCCGCTTCCCTCCCAACTTTTCCCCCACCCCCGCCCTCATTCAATCAGCCCCGTGCCTGGAAAGCAGACCCTTCCCTGTGGAGGCTCCGCAAACCGTTACGTGTCCTGTTCGGCTTTGCCTGCGACCTTCTTCCCGTGCAAGTGACCGCTCGCGATTCAGTCTTCCCACCGCATCTGGCCGTCCTCTTAGCCCAGGGCAGTGTTCTCTCTGTCTTGCACTTACACGTTTCAGGCATAACCTACACAAACGCCAGGTGGCCTCACGATGCAGCCTCCAATACAGTCGTATTCCAAACATCATCGTACACGCAAAAGGTAGTTAAAATAAGTCACTTTTATTCTCAGTCTTTGGGGGGAACTGTCAAAAGGGAAGTTGTATTTCTAAAACACACAGAAATTTTAAGAAATATATTTGTGGCTCTGAATTTTCACAGTATATGGTGTCTTATGTACAAGATTGACGATATCAAAGAACTGTTTTGGTCAAACGTCAAGTAGTAAGACATTCTGGTTTGCCACAGATGATGAGAACAGATTTAAAGTGACTGGTCATTGGGCTGCCAAAAAAGGAGGGGTGGGGGAGGTGGTTATCGGGAAGAAAACAAGGAGTTCGCATCGTGTGGAGGTCAGACTGTCATTTATTAGTCAAAATACTTTGCTTGCGTATGACATAAGTTTAATTCAGACCGGGGGACGTCTTCAGGCATAGCTGTATCCAGGTGCTCAAACAGTATTGTCAAGAATTCAGCTCTGGCTTCGTTCACCACAGGCTTATTCCCATGCTAGATCCTGCAAGGTAAGGTCTGCATTCAACCAGCTTAACCACCCCAGTAGTTCCAGCAAGACTTGCAGGATTAAATTGCACCCCCTAGCTTGGGACACCCAAGTTAGGACTATGGCTGGCTACTGTCAGGTCCCCTGAGTGGCCAAGGAGGCAGGGCTTTGACCGGTCCCCACTGAACTGCAGGACCGAGAGGAGAGGAGGAAGCCAAGGAGTGTCCTGAGAAGTGGTGTGGAGGCTGACCGGGCCAACCACAGGTGCGCCCGCCCCGCACAAGACACCGCGTGCAGCCCAGATGGATAATCCTGTTTCTCAGAGGCTTCCTCGTGCTGAAGCATCAAATGGTGCCCGAAAGATAAAAGGACACATCACCCATCATCTCCAGAAACTTCCTCCATTTGTCTTTCAGAGACCGGCTTTCCCTCAGTCACCTTTTCATACGGATCCTGTCTTCTGAAACCTTCGTTGCCCTGCTCTGTGGACTAAACAGAGCCAATAACTCACGGCGACAGGCTCTCCGCGCCTCCTCTCTGTGCTCTGCATGTCTGCGCGCACATAGATCACACACGCCGCCTTCCCGTCCTTCTCGGGGTGCCCATCAGGCAGAGAGAGCACATATGGCCGCGCTTCCAGAGCTCCGTAATTTATCGGGCTTTCCACTGGGCCTTAGCTGTTTTCCAAGGATGTACTGCACCCCTCCCTCCCTCGGTGCTCGTCCCAGAATGAATGGGTGTGCACGGAGGCTGTGCAGGTGTGGGCACTTCCCTGCCCCCGACGCCGCTCACGAGTGGGGGTGGCTGCCGTCAGAGTGCATGTCCTGCTCCTGCTCTGCGTGGGGCTCCGCTCAGCAGCTCGGAGACCTTCCCTCTTCTCCGCCAGCCCGCGTCCCCGTAAGCTCGGCCTTGCCTCTCCCTCTCATCCTCCCATCCTCAGAGCCTTACCGACAGCCTGCCCCTTGCGCCTCTGCTTGCCCGAACCCCATTCATTTTTAAAAGCTACCTTGCAGTCTGATTGTGGGTCTCTCCATTCCACTGAGGTGGCGGACGTGCCAACACTGGTTACAAACTCTCCCAGACAGAGCCCTCATCCCTGCAATGATGTAACTTGGTGACAGCCCTTACGACGACAACTAACAACAGAGCAGAAGGGAGCCAGGCCGTGTGCTGAATTTTCTACCGGAGTCCTTTTAGGTTCTCATCGAGTTCTCACGGCATCTGGAAAAGGCAGGCCCTATTTTTTAATGTCCGTGGAAAACTGACAGTCAGGAATGGGAGGTAAAGCGCCCAGGCAGTGGTGGCCCCAGCCGGCTGGGTCCCAGATCTCCCCATGCTCAGCGCCTGTCTTTCCACTCAGTCCACTCTCTCACACCCCCTTCCAGCCAGCTCTCCGCTTCCACCCTCCCGAGAGGTTATGCTCTCAGGAATTATCTGCGATAACACATCGCCAAGTGCAACTGTGGTTCTTTGTCCCAGCCCGCCCGCTCTGTAAATAGCATCGTCCGCAGAAAACTGCACCTCCTGGGGGAGGCTGTTCATCTCCGCACGCCTCTCCTTCCCTCAAGGTCATTGAAGGGCGGGGCCCACTCCTTACCGGCTTTCAAGTGTCCAGCCCCAGGCACCGATGTCTGGGGAAAGGAGGCCCTCAATAAAGAATCGCTACAGGAGTCAAGCGAGTCGAGACTGCAGCAGGGCTGGTTCCCGACGCGGCGGGCAGGGTCCCCGCAGGCTCCCCGTCTCAGACTAATCCTCGCTCTTCCTCCCGCTGCCTCCGGGCAAGGAGGTAACGGATTCCTCAGACACAGGGGTGTGTCTCCTGGAGCGACGTGCCTTCCCCCTGTGCAGTGAGGAATAAAACCAGGTAATGCCAACCTTGCAGTGTGCTCTCACCTGTTTGCATTGAAGGGGCATTTGGGGAAGGTGGAGGAGGAAATGGTACCGAATGGAATGAGGAGGGGAAACGTTCTCCTTCCAACGACCGGGCTCTGTAGACAACCCCGAGTTCGCCGTCTCCTGGGCAACCACCTGCGGGAGCCTTGGCCCGTGCTGCGAGGCTGACTCCTTGCTGGAAGCCCACC
Organism: Sturnira hondurensis; assembly: GCF_014824575.4. Taxonomy (NCBI): domain Eukaryota; kingdom Metazoa; phylum Chordata; class Mammalia; order Chiroptera; family Phyllostomidae; genus Sturnira; species Sturnira hondurensis. The sequence continues at coordinate 16,699,569 of NW_028079127.1, forward strand.
GGCTCTGCCTGCCCCACGCGTCTTCTGGGCAGGTGGACCGGCGACACTTAGGAGCCTGATGTTGCTCTCGGCCTAAGACACACGGCAGGGGTAACCCTCAGAGGGAATAACCGCCCCCCACCCCCGCTGCCCAGCTGCGCAGCCGCCATGCCTTCCGTTCATCCAGGCTCACCGTGATCTTGCTTCGATCCCTACGTCAAATGGGCGCCAAGAACAGGAAAGGAAGGAAAGGAGTCAGAAAGTCTCCCGCTGAACCAACTTCTAAGACACTGGCGCTGTCTCTGTCACGCCTCCCGCCCACCCAGGCCGAGGCGCTGCGGCGCAGGACACCCGTCCAGCTGAGTGCCCCCTCAGGGCCCTGCTCCTCTGCAGTTCTCACCGGCTCCTGCTCAGAGAGGGAGAAACATCCACGCAGCGGCTCCCAGTCATGTTGCACAACCATGGCTGAGTCTCCAGGATGCGTTGCTCTGTATAATAGCGCACTTGTGTGCAGTGAATTAAGTGTGTGTCTTCGTACTAAATGTGCAAAGGCCGTTTGGGGCTGGCCTCATTGTCGAAGCAACATCAAGAGAAAGGAATCCATGCACCCACTGCCGAATAAAGAAACATTTGTTTCTGATTGTCCCTCAGGGTGAGTACGACACTTCGGTTCCCACTCGCGCCTTCTGCATTAGTAACACGACCCGTGTACTAGGTACGGACAGGTGCGCAGCCGGTGTGATGGCGCCGGTGACTTACTGGGTCAGCGAACCTCTGCGATGTCGCGGACACGTTGGATTCTCTGTAGCAAGGGGTGCCCAGGCGCTGTACTCTGTGCGTTCCAAGCCTAGCAGTTCTGGAAAGCGCTTAGCCTTCCCCATCCAGCTAACACAGGCCTTGGTTCGCTGTATCTCTGCCGCAGGTCTTGTGTTCCCAGCTGCGGGTGACGTGGGGAACAGGTGTCCGGAGTGGGCACGAGATTTGGGGATGGTCCTCAAAGCACAGGCCCTGCACATCTCCTAGTCCGTCTGCAAAAGGGGGTGGCGGTGAGTACAAATACAGCCGCCACACGGGTCTCCGAGGGAACTGAGCTGTGTGGGGCCGGGGAGCAGTGCCTCCCGAGAAAGCAGCTCCAGTCGCCCTGGGCAACGGGGCGCCTGGGGAGTGAGAGGGCACGCGGGGCTCCCCCAGCAAGAATACCCGAGCACGCCGCGATCAGGCAGGGTCCCGGGTGGGTGCTGACGCTGTGCCCGCGCAGGGCGTGTGCGTGGAAACCCACCCAGAGAGAAGTCGGAGATGTGGCTGAAGATGCGTGGGCGGGCAGCAAGCGGCCGGCCGGTTCACTGTGGGTCTGCCCTGGTGTCCTGCAACAGGCCACGGCCTCTCCGTGCGCAGCCACAGGGTTTCCACAGCTGAGGGCAGCCTGGCCCTGCGGCTGGGGGCTTCCTGCCGCCCCAACCCCGTGCGGAAGGCCCATATGGGCAACACGAGGGCTGGCAGCAAAAATTAACGGACGGGGTTCGTGCTGGAGTTCTGGCACAGGGACGCCAGGGTCACCTGGTCCTTAACCACCGGGCAGGAAGCGTCTACCCAAGCCTGGGTGCGCTTTTACACCTGGGTGCTGTCATCTGGGTGCTGTCATCTGGGTGCTGTCCAACCTAAGGTCCTGGCCAGCAGTCCCCGGTGACCACATCAGGGTGGCCTTTCTCTGCCTGCGCAGACCAGGTCATGTGGGCGGGTGAACCGTGGGGCCTAGCGACAGGGTGACGGTGGGCAGACAACCGGTCCGTGTAAACCCAGTCTCCCCCGGTCCCAGGTCGGGGGCTCTGTGGGAGTGACCTGCGTCCCCTGCTCTGCAGTAACCGGGAAGGGAGTGTGACTCGGCCGCCCCAAGTTTCTAGGTTCTCTCCAGACGCTCCATCACATCAGCTGGTGGCGCGACACTGGAGACAAGCAGTGTCCCTGGTGTCCTGTGTCCCGTGACAGACACTGGAGTTCCGAGCAGTTAGGTGATGCCCCCAAAGGTCCACTTTGGAGGAAGGAAGAAGGCGCTGGCGCGTCTCACACCCAGCATCACCCAGCTGTGAGACCCCCCCACCCAGCTCCCAGTGCAGGCTGGTGCGACCAGGAAGCCCTGGACAGCCTGCGAGTGTGGCCAGGTCTCTCTTCCCGAGTCACACCGCACTCCTGGATTAAGTCTGGCAGCATGGGTCCGTGTCTAAGACCTAGAGCTAACATGAGACTAGATCACATGAAAGTGAGAGCCGGCCATGGGGAAGGATAACCCAGAGCTCTGGGGGCCTTGGGTGGGGAAGCTGACAATCGCGGGCACGTGGTGGTTCGGCCCTCGTCGGGACTGACTCGACATTGCCTCCTTCACTTGCCTTCTCTCCTTCGTGCAGGCGCGTATCTGTTCCTCCCCTGTGGTTTAGGGGGGCCCCTGCGTCTCTGGCGACCTTTCACTGGCCGTCTGGACTGCCTTCTCTGCCGCACAGTCCTAGGCTTTGTTCCCAGGCTCTGTTCTGGGTACCTGGCCACCTGGCCACCTGGCCGACTGCAGGTGCCAGCCCTGGCTCACCGCCAGCCCCTCCCCCAGCCAGGGCCCTGCCCAACCACAGCCAGGGGACACTTACACCACAACTTCTATCTGCCCACTCGACCGCTCAAGGGGCCGCCCACCCCAGGGCCCCCAGCGTCTGCAGCTGTGTCAGAGGCTTCGGCGAGAGAGACGTTCTTATTTTCAAGACAGACTGGGAGCTGTCTCCACAGGGTGCATGAAGTTAATCCGTCCCTGAAACACCGAGCTCTTCCGTTTTATCATCCCCCGTGCAGGTCAGAGCTGCACAGCGACCGCGCCAGCCACCGGGGAGCCCTTCGGCGGTCAGCTGCCGGGCGTTGGCACTCAGGGTCCGGCCTTCATCATCTCAGCAACTTCAGTCACGTCTCTGGCCGTCGCAGATGCCATCTCTCCCCTTCCGTTTTACGGCTCCTCTGTCTGTCCTTTGAGGCCTTGGCCCTGTGTTTGACCCCCAGCAATCTCTCGTTTGTCGTGTTCCTGCAGCTCAGCACCCGAGAGCTCATGCTTTATCACGTGACCCTCGAATCCTTGAGACCTTACCCCTCTGCACCATTTCTTTTCCAACCAGGACCACGTTGGCCTGTCCTGTGGTTTGGAAACAGTGTGTTTGCCCTCCGCTCCTGTGTGCACTCGGGGACAAACGCCTCTTTGAAAATTGTTTTCTTCCGTTTCAGGGTGAGAACCCTGGACTTGGACAGGGCGCAGTGGCAGAACCCTTGTACTTGGTGCCAGTGGCTATGCCACACGGTGCCCTGCGTCCCCCAGCCTTGCGGGCCGTGAGGCCCCAGGCAGGCATCTGGGGTCACCAGGGGGTCCTGACAACAGAGGGCGTGTTTGTGTCCCGGCGGACCCGGCGCAGCCGTCCTCGCGTTCCCTGCAGGGTCCTTAGGAGCCGAGTGTTTCGGGTTCCGCCGCCGCCGGGAGCAGGGCCGCCCGGAGTTTATGTGAAGCATTGAGCTAAGAGACGGGCGTTTGGGGGCACCCTGGCCCGACCGGACTGACATGAAAGGTCGGCTGCCAGCGGGGTAAAAGTAGGGGTGTCTGTCCATCCTGCATGTCTCTCTGTCACCTCAGAGACACCCTTCCCGAAAGACGGAGTCCATGGTCAGAGTGAGCTGTGAGCAGGGCTCCAACGCCGGTGCTCACACAGCACTAGAGGCAGCTCCGCAGCCCCCGGGCTCGAGGGACACGGGGACTGGAGACGATGACAGACAGGCGTGTCTGACCCGGAGAGGGCTCTCTGCTGCCTGCAGCCCTCGGGACGGGTGGACCCACGGAAGCTTGCCCACTCATCCGTGATGGAAGGGGCGGTGAGTTATCCACCCCGGTCGCCGCAGCCCCTGGGGTTGAGCCAGGGCCTAGAACGCGGCCCTGCCCTGCGGCGGACGTCCAGGGGAGCTCGGCTCCCGGCCAGGATGAGCCTGTGTCCACAGTCGGCCGTCAAAAAAAGGCCGAACGCAAGGCAAGACCAGGCTGTCGTGGCCCACCTCCCTGTGTCTGGGGAAGCACGTCTCCTTTGAAATACGTCTTCTTTATCTTACCACTTCCAACAGTCTGGAATGGATCAAACGTGTAAATGAAACTGTGTAATGTCTGATTTCCTAAAATGTATGGCATCAGAATCCAACGTCAACATATTTCAGGAGGAGAGTCGAAAGTCTGCCTCCAGGGATTTACGTTGCGACCTGGGAAATCGTCAGCAGAAGCTGGGGAGCCCCCCGTTTTTAATGACCACACATCACACCTCGGTTATCAAGGGCACCCCTACACACACACCTTTAAGGATCTCCATTCAGATGATTTCTGAACATTTTCGATTTTCTTGCTCCAGATAAATTCTCTCTCATCCAAACAGAAGATAAACTCAAAGGAAATAGTAAATGCCAAACAGCGGTCTGAGACGTTCTGGGAATTTGTCATCATGCCTCTCGGAACCTCACCTGCCTGCGGATCCCGGGAAGCTGGCTTCTGTTTGGCTGCGATCGCTCAGCAGAGGGTAAACAGACGGGGCTGAAAAGCCCAGAAACAAACCGGGAGAAACCGCCTCTGGCGTTTGAAGGGCATCAAAGGGAGGGTTATTTTCTGTTTGACAAACATCTCCTGGAACACAGGCCTCGCTGCGGTTCCACTCCCAAGCGCCATCCAGAGTGTTTTGTTTCACTTCTCCAGAAATCCGGAGCTAATTACAGGGTTTTCTTCCTTAAACTCTGGTGAGTGAATGATCAATGATTAGTATTTGGAAAGCACACCAGACCGGGGGAGGGAGGGGGCGGGACGCCCAGGCGAGGCCCCGGGCTCTGCAGTCCCCTGTTCTCCAGCCGAGAAGGCCTTCAGTGCTCATCTCAGTAATTACACTGCTCTCAAATAAAGGCCAGGTCCCCCGACACCTGACAAAGACCAGTGGCGCCCAGGAGAGATGTCCCTTTTCCTGCACGCGCATGTGTGTTAACTTCCCCATGCCAGAAATCTCAGTGAAGCGGATTGTTCGTTTCTAACGCCCTGTTTTCTGCCTGTCTCTTTGTTTGGACAGCTCGGTCAGGGGACTCCAAGTATAGGGCTTCGCAGGGAAGACAGAAGAGCAGGGAAGATGGTCAACCCTGGGGGGACACGGGGACCAGCGCGCAGGCTGTATCCCGGAGGAGGCACCGGTCAGGGGCATGACTCAGGACTTAAGTCCCAGCCGAGCTCTGCTCGCCAAGCCCCAAGCCTGGGGCTGCCCCGGGCTGGGCTAAGAGGTTTTCCGGCGAGCCCCACTCCTGCTGGGCCTCGGTCAGGTCCCCCAGAGAGGTGCCTTTTCTTCCATCACTCGTGCGGGCCCTGTGGCGGCCCCGGTGCTCCGCGTGAGAGTGGCTGTTGGAATTCCGTCCACGTCCAGATTAACAATCCGAGTACCACCGGGTTCCTCAGAGACACAAGCAGGGAGGCGTGAACCACTGAGGTTGAACCAGCTGGTGCTGACATCTCAGATGCGTGTGACAGTCTATCGGAAACAGAGGGTGGGGGTGACGCGCTGGCAGGTGCGGCGAACTGCAGCCGGGACCGAAGAGCCAGGGACAGTGGCGGGGAGGGCGCGGGCGCAGGGCACAGCCTCCTGCTCACACCCCGGCCCTGTCCATCTGCCAGCTGTGTGTGTGGAGTTATTTACTACAAGCTCTCTACGACCCCATTCCTTTCCAGGTATAATTAGCGAGAGTGCGGACCTCGGAGAGCTATTCTCTGCCGGTTTATAACATCTTAGCACACCGAGGTGACCCGGTAAGGGGCTGTTACACCGGCATCATCCACACGCCGGGCACCACTGCAGGCCCGTGTCTCCCACCCCAGGTGTGCTTGTTCTTGCCGTGTATTCTCAGGCCTCATAATTTATTGCCTTAATCAGAATAAACGGACGGAGGGTCCGGGCATCTGCAGGTCTGACTCGCTTTCCACAGGATTCTAACGGAGCCTCTGAAACGAGAGCTTCGGAGAGCTGTATGTTCTGCCTCGGCGATGGATCCCCTGAATCAACCTGCTTGTTTTTGGTTTTTTAACACTTCCCAATTACAGCTGACGTGCAATATGGCATTAGCTCCAGGTGAACGACGAGGCGATTAGACAGTCACATCACTTACAAAGTAATCGCCCCGTGAGTCGAGTGCCCACCCAACGCTACGCGCGGTTCTTACAGGGTTGCTGACTGCGCCCTCTGTGGCAAGACTCATTCCCCGGACTCTTCTTCGTCATCGGTGATTCACACATCTTCATCCCTGCACCCTCTACGCCCAGCCCCCGACTCCCTCCCCATTTGGCAGCCATCAACGTGTTCTCGGAATCTGTGCGTTTGTTTCTGTTTTTTTTTTTTTTTTTTACGGGTTTTATTTTTTTGATTCTACATGTAAGTGAAAATACATGGTATTTGGTTTTCTCTGTCTGGCTTATGGCATTCACTATAGTACCCTCTACATTTATCCATGTTGCCAAAATGGCAAAATTTCGTTCTTTTCTGTGGCCGAGTAGTATTCCATTGTGTAAAGGTACCACAACCTGCCTGTCCACTCACCCCCGAGGGGCCTTGGGCTGCTTCCACACCTTGCTGGTTGTATGTGAGGCTGCCATGGACATGGGGGGTGCTTGTGTCTTTCCGAATTCGTGTTTTGAATTTCTTCATATAAGTGTCTGGAGGTGGAGCCACTAGGTCGTGTGTCTGCTTTTCTTTGAGGAAACTACACACTGTGTGTCACAGGGGCTGCACCGATTCTCACCCACCCACGGTGGCCAGGGGCCCAGCTCTCCACGTCCTCACCGGCACTCGCTGTTCGGCCCCTTATTCTAGTAGATGGAGAATCGCACTCGTATCTGGCTTAGCTCCTTTCCGAGGGTCACAGTTCGTTTTCCGGTTCACTGTTCCCTGCACCTTCCAGCGCCTTGATGGGACTCGTCATTTAAGAGATCACAGCGGCTTTTGTACCTGTCACAGTAAGACGAACAGAGGTGAGGTTAGACGGGTCCCAGAGAGATGAGTGAGTGGGCAGTGTCCCCCCTGGAATTCAGGGGTGCCGGGGGTCACTAGGCTCCTCCTCCCTGCTCAGCGCCGCCTCAGTGTCTGGCGGTTCTGAACTCTGTCTGCACCAGGGACCCATGGTGGCCAGTTCACTGCCCTCTTTGGGACCTGCTCCTAAATGACACCGTGTGCCAGGGCCCAGGGGCACAGGTGGCTCTGGAAAGACACACCTGGAACTGGCCGGCTGCCTCCACCCCTGGTTGTCTCAGTGACGGAGGTCAGACTGTCCTGACCCTAGAGGACAAGACCCTCTCCTGCTGGTGGACTCAGGGGCCACGGGCATGGGCTGTGACGTCCAGTCAGACCACGATCCAAAGAGCGGTCTGGGCAGCGCTGGGCGTGAGCTGCTGCGGACGTGGGCCTGAGGACCCGAGACTGTGGGTCAGACTCATGAACATGCCAGCATGGGGTAGAGCAGACCTTATCAGTTCTACCAGCTTCAGGAGCCGTGTGACAAATGTCCTAATTTTATAGGGAAGGTCACAACGGCCCTGCAAAGTCAGATCTGTCCAGAGTCGATGGCAGGAGCGGCGGATCTGGATGATAGCACCAATGACGCCAGCTTCGGCTCGGACACCCCTGGGTGGCTTGTGGTTCCCCAACTCGTCAAGTGTCGACATCCTGTTAGTGAGGAGGACCGCGGGACTCAGGGTGGGTGGGTCACTCGGACAAGACCACGTTTCCAGGACACGGAGACGCTGGGGCCCTAACTGCTGGTTCAGTCTCGCCCCAGGAGCCAAGAGCCGGACTCCAGGGTAACTGGGGTTGGGAGTCCACCTCCGGCGCTCCTCTCTGGGGGTCAGAAGGGGGCTGAGACGAGGGTGCCTTCTGAATGGCTGTTTTTGTGGCAGAGGGTGTTGATAACAGCGTGAAGGAAGACACGTGGACACACGTAGGTAGGTAGATAGATCCATCAATAGATAGATAGATCGGTAGGTATAGGTAGGTAGGTAGATGCATGTGTGTGCGCATGAGAACGAGAAACAGAGGGAGAGAGAGGGAGAGCGAAGCAGAGAAAAGAGAGCAGCCGAAAACCAGTGCGAAACGCACTGATGTTGCTGGGAAACGCTTGTAGGATCCATGACTTCTCGTTCGTCAGAGCGCAGCTTTGGGGGACCGGCTCCTTCTGGGGAAGCAGCGGCCGGGGGAGGAGCATGAAATGCCCAGAGGACCTGCTGCAAGGGGCTGCCGAGGACCACCGTGGGGCTGAGGCTTCCGTCTAGAAAAAATGGAAGCAGCAATAGAGGCAAATGAAAGCTATCAGGGTCCCAGCCTAGTGAACGCAGGAGAAGTTCAAGTGCAGCTCTTCTGATTGGAATTGCTGTTAATTCCTGTAGTCGTTGGCTCGTGTATTTGATACGTCAGGGATCTGGTGGGGGCCTGGGGACAAATACAGCAGATTCATGGATGTGCTCTATCAACACGTGTGCGCTCCGATCGGACATCCAACTGCACACAAAGACCACCTGTGCCCGAGAGTCGCCTCTGACAACCACGGGAAGACCATTCCCTGAAAACGGGGGGAGGGAACTAGAGGCAGGAAGTCGTGGGGGCGGGAGGACAAAGGGGGCGAGGGAGGAGCTGGCGGTGCCAGCAGCAGAAGGGAGGGACAGTCGTGGACGGACGCCCGAGAGGCCCAGGTCAGGGAAGCCGCGTCCCCTCCCGAGAGGCCCAGGAGTAAGGAAGCCTGTTCCCCACGGTGGGCGGCTTCCTGGCAGTTCTGAAGCATCACCTTAGCCACCAACCACCCACCAAAATGTTTGCAAGCAGAGAGTTCTGTGAGCTCTAAAATCTGACGCAAAGCAGAAGGAATTTTGCCCATTGTTGACGTAAGACCTGTGCGAGCCGTAGAGAATCTCTGTGGCTCATTTGAGCCAACTGACCATTGCTGGGAAGGAGAACTTCGGCGGATGGACGAGATGCTCGGAGGAGGGCAGTTTCACAGCTGCTCTCAGCATCAAAGGAGGAGACATGCGGGAGGGGGTTGCGTGAAGTCCGTGGGTGGTAGATCAGGGGGCCGGAGGAAGCGAAGTCCGGGGAAGCGCTGAGATTGGGTAAAGAATAACAGGAGAGACACACTCTACCTTCACATCGGCGGGCACAGGGAGGCTGACCGTGAACACTCATGGCACGTGGGGGACAATGAGGGGCTCTGTGGTCTGTGTGCTCGGGGGAGGTTGTGCCCTGAGGGGCCTGGGGAGGGGTGATCTGGAGAAAAACATCAGAGCGACCACTCTGTCCTGTTAGAAGTGTGTTATCGCAGGGACAGTGGACAGGCTCGGTTAGGTGACCTTGGTCAAGGACGACGCCTGCAGGCCTAGGTCGTGACCCTCCGCCATCACCTGCTCCTGGTGGGAGTGTGTGTGTTCAGACGACCCATGTGGTTACTTTGGCCCCTGAGCCTGAGTCCGCCAGGCAGGCCTCCCCTGAGCTTGTCAGGGGTCACGGGCAGCCCTTCTTGTCCACACTTTCATGCGAGGTTGAACACTTTTAAAGATCTGAATGACTTTACAGAAGGACTCACCGGTCAGGCAGCATCCGGTCGATGGATAGGGGCCCTGAGGCCCGCACCGCACCCCTCAGGGGGTGTCTGTGGGGGGAGGGGTGGGCCAAGGGAGGCTCTAGCCAGGAGTGGAGGCTCTCGGGGGATGAAGGGGACTGTGGGCAGACAGGAGGTCACTCCCGAGTGGCTGTCCACAGATGCCACTCCTGGGGGAGGCTCCAGCTGTGACTAGGTTCGGTTTCGATTTGACAAGGTTTGCACAGTGGCCCTGGGGTGGGAAACAATAGGGTCCCCCAGGCCTTTTGGGGGTAAACCCTGAGGAGAGAGAGCACGTCCCACAGAGGTGAGGACAGAGAGAACACGGGATCGAAGACGAGATTCGGTGCCATAAATAGCTCTATTTTGCATTTACGAGTTGGGGGGAATGTGTTATAAAAGCTTTTCCTAGAGGAACGGGAAGTACTGAAAAATCAGCTTTGTGCTCCAACAGACTTTTAGACATAGAGAGAAACAAAGCCAGAATGTATCCAGATGTGAGGTCTCCAGTTGGAGGCGCGCGTTGACAGGCGCGCGGGGCGAGTACAGGCCAGAGCGGCACCGCCGGTCGGGGGCGAGTACAGGCCAGAGCGGCACCGCCGGTCGGGGGAGGCTGAGACGACCTCGCAGAAACCGCCCTCTCTGGATGTGGGTTGGGAGACGCTCTCCCGGCACAGGCAGGCAACCTGCAGCGCTGACGGGGACAACAGAGAAGTTGGGGGTGGCCAGGGGCAAAGGAGGGGGCTCGCTTTTCAGATGACGAGCGTCTCTAACCTGCAGAAGTGGACCCCAAAGGGGGGCTCGAAGATCTGAGCGGAGAATTTTGCCCTTAGGTTCCTGTCCTGCTTCAAAACTGTCCTCGAATGTTGGGCTTTCACTACACTGGGTTGGATTTGACTCGGTAACGGCCAGACTAAAGGAGCGGAAATCTGAGAAACAGCCCTCCAAAATGAAAATGCATCGTGGGGTAGAGGTGATGCTCCAGCTTAGCAGAGATGCGGGGTGTTGGCAGAACGGACCGTTTACACCGAGTTCAAGTGTGAGCCTCGTATGAGGCCACATACAAAATATATAACAGATGGATTTAAAGATAAAACTTTCGAATAGGAAATTATGTGTGAACGAGTAGAAAATACAACTGAACACTCACCTTATGCTGAAGCAAGAAATCACAATCTTCTTTGCTGGTGAGATTTGACTCCAGCAAAGTCATACAGTCATACAATGTCTCTTTTATTTTGACGTGCACGTGTTTAGAAAGATGTGTCTGTGTTCTCGGGCTTTATTCCATCCTCACATTCTCATCAGGGTGCCAACACCTGGCTCCCACCGCGGTGCCCGAGATACACCTAGCGCCACGCCAGGGCCTGGCCGGGGGCCTCGTCCCTCGCCCCTCCGCCAGGGGCTCCACTTCGGACACCACCTCTCTCGGCCCCTCCTCGTTTCCTTCTGTGGGTTTCTGCCCACGCCGCCACATCTAAGGTGATGCGATTTAAAATCCTAATATTTTAAACTCTGGGGTTTTTTTGCTGTAACTTTTCAAGTTAAGCTCTATGTAAAGAGCTGAGGACTTCATTGCAGTTACAGGGAAGAATTTAAATAACATAAGCCTTGAAGAGGAAGAAAACAAACGCCATTCAAAAGGTAGGTAGAAGGCGTGAGTGCACCCGTCTCCGCACGTGTCGTCACGGGCGGTCAGGAGCTATCCCTTAACTGCCGTCACCGGGAAAAGAAGGCTGCGAGTCTGTTACTCGAAGTCCCAACGACAGCCCCTGGGGAACGAAGACAGCTCAGTGCCAGCCGCGGTCCCTCCTGGCGGGAGGGAGGGCTGGGAGGTGGAGGTTGGCTTCCCCTCTCGCGCTCTTCTGGGATAGTTCTCCGTGCGTCCCTTCTGCTACAAAGCAAAGCGCGTGTGTGCGGTTCTGCTCTTTAATGAAAAAGAAGAGAAAGGCTGTTGGATCCGTCGACTTTTGAGGGCTCTGCTATCCCGAGAGTCTGGTCTCGTGACCGGAGATGCGGTTTCGGGGGATGAGCCTGGCAGTGGTGGGTGAAGTGGATGGATGGATGGGGGGGCGGGGGGATGGGGGCAGCACTGAGGGGCTGGCGGAGGTGCAGGCGGAGAAGCAGAGGGGGGTCAGCATGGGAAAGGCCGTGAGGCAGCAGAGTGGGTGTCGTTTGAAGAACGATTGGATAAGGTGGGGAGGAGGAGACAGTGAACGGACTGCAGGATTTGGAGGCAGCGATTAAGAGCTTGGCTGTCCCCTTCTTCCCCTTTGTCCCCTTCATCCCCCTCACTGCAGCAAGAGAGTCAGAGGGCAGGGGCTGTTGGCGGGCAGGGCTGGCAGTGAGGGGGGCGTATTACAGACCAGAAGCACACAGGGCCTGGGATTCAGGGAGCATGGGGTCGTCAAAGGGAAGGCAGGCAGCACCTGACTCTGGGAGGGTCAAGGCGTCTGCCCTGAGGCCCGGATGAGGCAGGTCAGTTCTGAACGGGGGAGTTGACAGTGTGATGTGGTCCAGGGTGAGGAATCCCAAAACCATCCGTATTCGAGGACACGGAGTGTTGGCTACTGAGGGTTCTTCAGCCTAACTCCGTGGGCCTGACCTTGTCACGCCGAGCTTCACAAATTCACGGTCCCAGGGGCCATGTCAGTAACACTGCAGTGTCTGCGCGGTGTCAGTGGGGGTGCCGGCGACACCAAGGGGCACTAGGTGAGGTATGTGATTGACCACGAGACCGTACACCTGAAACCAGCACAAAATAAAACTGAAAGAAAAAATGACTAATCACAATAGCATCTTATTAGAAGAGTCCATCTGACATTGTGAGTCATAGAAGTAGCTGCTCCTCCAGCGTATGGGGTGGAGGGGGGGGCGACCAGAAAGCCCCTCCCCAGGGGAAGTAGGCGGCTGTCCAGAGCCGACAGCTATGCTGGGGTGCTCGCCCGTCTCATCTTTCTTAAGTCACCAAAATTGCAGGAACTGAATTCCCTAAGTTCATGGAAGTAACTTGGACTATTTGTCTCCTGGGTTTCATGTGTTCACAGCGTCCATCTCATTGGGATGTTTTATTACATTTACGAGAGAGAGAGAGAGAGAGAGAATATGTCACGTTTTGTCCCACTGACTGATGCACGCATTGGCGGCTTCTTGTATGTGCCCTGACCCGGGATTGAATCCAAAACCTTGGTGTAGCGGGACAATGCTCTAACCAACTGAGCGACCCATTCCGGGCCCCAAGAAATTTTAAAATATATTATTGAAAAGTACAGTTAATTCGAAATAAGGGAATGGAACGAGATAACACCAGCTGCTATTGTAAAGGAAAACTGGAATGTCAGCGTTTAAACACTAGAAGCCTGCTTCTCCCTCCGGTGGAGGTCGTTGGGGGCAGGAGCGGGCACCCCCTCCAGGCACCTACTCGAGGTCCAGGCTGAGAGCTTCACCACCTCCCACACCTTCCGGAAGGTCACCAAGTGTGAACTTCTGGTCAGCAGGTCGCACAGAAATTTGTAGGGCCGGACTGGGAGTGGTCAGTACCGGCACCGCTGTGTTGCCGTGGCCCAAGCTCGGCCCCACGGCCATGGCTAAGTGCAGCGGGTGCAGGGAAGAAGCCGAACGAGGCCCCAGAGGAAGAGGAGACAGAATGGGCCGGGCCCACAGCCAGCAGCCTTTGCACAGCCTGCCCGGCCGATCCCCACCCCACACATAGGACACGCGTGTGTATTCCTGTCCAAATCCGCCGCCCACCCCAGCTTCTGCAGGCAGCTCAGTCTGAGGTCTGTGGGTGGAGTACACCCCCCGTAAGGACCCGACACGGCTCCTCGAGGGGCAGCTGCCAATGCCAAAGGGGGCTAAGCACCTGCGGCGCGGCTCAGCACACCCACGCACGCACGCGCATACCCGGTGTGAAACAGAGAAGCAGGAACACGGTCCTCTCAATCATGTCCTTTCAGAAAGAGGAGTACCGGTGACACCCTGCAAGCCACCAGTCCACAGATCACAGGGGGTTGTGCAGAGGCACAGGTGTGTCTGCCCAGGCGGTGGGCCAGCTTCTCAGCGCCAGCCTTGTTTTGCCGTCGTGGGAACCGGGCTGATTGCCACGGTCTGTAACCTCTGACCCTCCCACTGGCGGCTTTTCCTCTCCACCGCGAGCCTTGGCCTCATCCGACCCGGTGATGGGAGCGCCCTTCTCAGGGACCGACCAGCTTCCGCCTGGGCCTTCTGCCCTTCTTGAGCCTCAAGAAGCCAAACCTATGTCATTTTAGGCCGCGTTTGTGGGGTTTTGGAAAATACAGTAGCTTCGAAATCTCACTAGGCAACCGATTCATCTCTCCCCAGGGAACTCCATGTTCTCGGTGCCAAACGAGGTTTTTTCTGAGACAGAGCTGTCCTCCTGCCACGTGCTTCTCTGGCGGACGGGTGTTGGCCGCACTGAGCTGGAGGAAGCCTCTGGTTGGGGTGAGAAGCGTCGGCCACCTCCGCCGGATTCTTGTCACCAGGTTGAGTCTAAGTGAAGCGTTGTCGTTCTTGGGGTTCTGAGTGTCCATGTGAAGCAGATCCCAATCTGCCGTAATTTTTGTTTTAAAAACACCCAATGTCTTAATCACAAAGATGAAATAGGAGGAGGGGAAACACACCCCATCTATTTTCAACTTTGTGGCCGCTGTCACTGGCACACTCTGAGCCTCGGGGGCTCCGTGAGTTGGAAGCTCATTTCTTGCCCATGTGAGGGGCACTTGTTGGAGGGGAGTGGGAGGGCGGGTTGAAAGAGCCTCTGCTCTGTTCAGTGCCTCCTTCTGCAGGGACGGTAGGCAGTTTGGAAAGAGAAGGGTCAGCAGCAGGTGGCCAGGCCTGAATGTGGCACACGGCTGTTCGCCCTGCATTTCATTGACTAGAGTTAGTCATGTAGCTGCAAGGGAGGCTGAACAAGATGTCTGGCTGTGCTCTCAGTAGGAAGGGAAGGTAGGAGAAGACCAGGTCCTCTGACAGACGCTGACCACGGCCTTCAGAGGGTATCCACGTTGGGCTGAGCTTCCAGCCACCAGGGCAAAAATAAAGCCCCGCACTGAGCCAAGGTATGAGGTCTCTCAGGAGAGAGGAAGACCTTCCTGGAAAGAAGTTCCACAAAACAACTTACTTGCTGATGTGGGAACTTGCGTAGGGACTGTGAAAAGCCATGGCAGACAATGCCTTTGACAAGACTCTAAAATCAATAAAATGGTGCTTTTCATAGATTTCACAAGATATCAAGTAGTAATTTGAAAATAGTGTCTCCCTCGTTAGTAGGAACCAAGTTCAGTATTTAACGGGGGCTTCGCAGGCATTAGGGGGTCTCACCTTTTCATTCTTCTTCTCTGATCTCTTCTGTTCGGCGACTGAAACATTAAAATGCCTTTTATGTCAAAGGGAAAACAAACGGATTTCCTGAGCCTCATCGGGCCAGATGGATTGTGGCCAACCACTCAGAAATCAACACTTTCCCACCGGGCCACAGACAGCTCTGTTGGCCTAGAGAGACGCTGCCCCCCAACCAGACGTACCCCTGGGGCAGCAGCGCTGGGAGCTGCAGCCGCAAGGCAGAGGAGGGCGTGGGCCCCAGGGCCGCGGGGCCTCGGGGTCCGGGCGGCGCTCTGTCCCGACTTACCCGTCTGATTTTTCTCCACCTGGTTCACCACTTTAAGCATCGGGGTTTTTCATTCGGAGGCTGAAGATACCAACCACAGCACCCTTCTCAGACACTGTGAGGGCCGAGGAGTTCCCATAGGCAACCGGCCCCAGACCAAGCCTGGAAAAGACAAGGGAACACCTCTCTGCCCTTGGACATGACCCGTTAGAGCAGTGAAATCAGCGTTCTGGGCCTGGCGGGCAGCGACCTCCGCCCATGGCTGTCCCGAAAGCTAATGTGGGCACAGCCCATTTTCCCGTTAGAGTCTGCGGCTCGACCCCATCGTTCGCGCTGGGCTGGGAAAGCCGTGAGTAAGAGAGCGAACACGACAAACCCACATTCACCACGTGTGGCCCCCCGTTATCAGGCCATATGCTGCGTCTGCCGGCACGTGACACATTTCGGCTGCGGCTGTGGATGACTTAGCTGCTGTTCCACTTGTGAGTTTAATTACACGACCATGGGTGCGGCTGATTTATTTTGCTATTTTAATAACATGAGACTTTCTTACCCACTTTCTGATAGGCACTTTCCTGGGACACGGTGAAGAAAATGTTTTAACCAAACTCACTCTTGAATTTTCTAATTTATTAAACTTGCATACAAAAGTACCAAGATGAGGTTTTCTTTCTTAATTTTTAAAATATTTTTAGACACATCCAAGATGGGCATTTATCCCCTCTACTTCAAAGAATATGTGTTTATCCAAAATATCCAGTTTATTGAAATGTTTATTTACATGTTCTTATTTGAAATAATTTATCTGCTACAAACATGTCTCAGTAATTGGAATATTAATCTCTCAAATTTATGAAATAAATCAATGGGCATGTTTCTTCATGTTAAAGAAACACCTAAGAAATAAATATCTTCTCATCATGTGAGGTTATTAATTAAGGAAGAATTATAAACACATGCCTTCTGTGGGCCTACTGTGATTCAGTAACATATGGTACTGAATCATCAAAATGTTAGTCAAGACCATGGGTAGGATGAAGATCCCAAACCAAACAGACTCAGGAAGAGAATGGAGTCCACTCCGAAAAGGCTGTGTGGCCCAGGTGAGGCACCCGGTCCCTCCTTGGCCTGTGGCTGGGGTGCCGAGCCCCAGCCTCTGTGCGCTCCCCACACCTCTGCGCCGTGGGCAGGGCGGCCAGCGGGTGGCCAGGGGGCCTCCTGGGCCCGCCTCCGGGCTGACGCTGTCACGAGCCGGCGGCGGTTCTGCAGATCTCTCTCCTCCAGACCTGGGGACACACTGCCACGGAGGCATCGCAACATTAGAGGGGCGTGACTCTCGAGTCCCAGCCTGACAGAGCGGCTCACCTGAGGCCACATCATATCCCATGTGTTACGTGTTCGTGTGAAGCCACCAAGCTCGGCAAGTTGATTCGTCGATTCAGCATAGAAACAAACCGCCGTGTGGGGTGCTCTGAGGGTTCGTGACATGGGGTGCCCAGTAGTGCCACAACCCCGACACACAGTGGGCCTCAGTCCGTGATGCCTTGTAGTCATAGCCGTGATGCACAGGGATGCTGTGAAGTCATCGGGATGGAGGTTGTTACTGTCACACCTGGTGAAGACCCCACCGAGGCTTCCGGGCCCACAGCCTCGTGGGGCGAGGGTGGGGGTGCTCCGAGCTGGGAGCCGCTTCCTGGGCATCGCTCTCCCGGGGACGACAGAGGCTTTGGGGGCTGTCAGCACAGGGCGGGCACCGTCACCTCCCGGCTTCAACTGTCCTCCCACACGCGGTCACACACACACACCTTGGTGAGCTCAGCTGGCCGGCTGTCTGAGCAAGCAGAATGCTTTACAGAGGAAGCAGCCGTTTTGTGGTGTTTCAGAGATGCAGCTAATTAATAAACTAATTAATATTCTTTCATTGTGCGAGAGATTGTTTCAGCCACCCTCGCCATCCAAAGGCGCATTAAAAATATGTTGTGTTGGTGCCGAAACTTGTCCCGGGAAACGGACGGTCTGTTTACTGTTTTCCCCACCGACCATTACCTGATAGCTCAGGGCAATTCTGCTTGGAGCGCTTTGCCCCAACTCCGGTCTGGGTCAGAACAATTACCGCGGTTAATTGCTGATGAAGAGCATTGCGGGCACCTGGATGGATCTGGCGGCGTCGGTCCTCGCCAGGTGGACGGCGGGGCTCTGCTGAGGCTGCAGCCTGCGCTGTTCCAGGCCGCTATTTTTGGTCCACTGAGTCGCAGCTGCTGTGTAGGGGGGCGGCTGCCTTTCTGCCTCATATCCACGCACTGGCACAAAGAGTCAATGTTTGCATGTGCTATTTCCATGCATCTCCCCTGAGGCTACATTTCCACATTCAAATATGGATCACATATGGCGAACTGAAATAACTCCTCGTATGGAAACCATATGCGCATGGAGTCCACCAAAGAGACACAGTCTGTGGCGCTATCGTGGTCCACACGCCTTCTTTAGGGGCTGATGTTTCACGGGGATAATGCAGCTGGAATCATGCAGCAAGAGGAGTTCCGTTTCACAGTTAGAACGTTTGTGATCGGCGATGTGGAGAACAGACCCGTCTAATGTATAATAAACGCTCTTGCCCCACATTTAATCATGATAAAGGCTGTATCAAATTGCAGTACAAGGAATGTAAGGAGGGTAAAATACATCCTTAAAATACTGTGGTCAATCTCTGTGTATTTGAATTCATAATGACGAGAACATTCAGAAACACAGCGTGAAGCATTAAACAGTTAACGGAAGGATGCCAGTCCGTGGAGGCTGCAGATGCGGCTGTCTATTCCCGGGACGTGCAGGCTGGCAGGATCGATAGGACCTGTAGACAAATGACTCTCAGAAGGACGCAGGGAGA
This sequence comes from Sturnira hondurensis, assembly GCF_014824575.4. Classification (NCBI taxonomy): domain Eukaryota; kingdom Metazoa; phylum Chordata; class Mammalia; order Chiroptera; family Phyllostomidae; genus Sturnira; species Sturnira hondurensis. Next base: position 16,717,718 of record NW_028079127.1, read on the forward strand.
TGCGTCCTGGCAGAGTCCGAGAAAGCACCGTGGGCGCTTGCTGACCGGGAACCGGGGCCTCCGGCCCAGCTGGGCGCGGCCCACGGCTGTGTGGGATTCTAGGGAACGCTTCCCTTCCTGTGCTAAAGCTTCCCCTTTGTAAAGCTGGCTGATCCCCAAATCCATCTGTTGAAGCCCTAGCCCCCAGGGTGACAGTGTTTGGAGGCGGAGCCTTTGGGAATTCAATAAGCACAGATGCGGTCGTGAGGACGGGACTTCCGTGCTGAGCTCGGTGGGCCACCAGGGTGCTGCACCCATCTGTCTCTCCCCACCCTGTACAGACACAGTAAGGGGGGCGTCACCTGCAAGCCAGGGAGCGAGTCCTCAGAGTGAGGACCCGAGAGGCCCGCCCCCGCCCCCAGGGCTGTGAGAAGTAGAAGCCGTCCCCTTGAGTCCCTAGGACTGAGCCACAGCTGCCCTCGCCAGCGGGTGCCGCAGGCCATCGGGGAGGCTAGGCGGCGTCCGGTCTGGGTGCCGAACTACGCTCAGGCTGCGGTCTAGCAGCATTTTTCCGTGACTCCAAACACTCTAAGATTAGAAAAATAAATCTAAATTGGATTATGTTCTATTTCCAGCTTTGTTTTCATTGCATTTCACTTTGTTCACCGTTGAAGTACTTTAGAGTTGAAACTACGAATGGTTTATGTGATAACTCTGAGTAAAATGGGCTATTTAATTAAACAGAACCCCCAATTCCCCAAACATTAGGGGATTTACTTGTAATTCAGTTATACAAAGCTCACTGGTATCTCACGGCAAGTCTACGAGGAAAAAAATCTTAGTATTACTCACTCTAATATTCAAAATAATGAAGCAATAACTAGGTAAGGTTCTATCTTTTTGTTCGCAAAATTCTCAAGCTGAGGGATAAATGGCCAAATGAGGTCTCTCTCATGCAGCTCCTATTGGAAGGAAGGCTTATCTAAACGGAGCACCCGAATATAATAAAAATGTGCACGCGGGTGGTCTTGGGGTTCCGTCGTATAACGGTGACCCACTCACCTTGTAGTGAATGGCAAGGATAAATGAAATGTTATGAGAGCGTGTCACTAAACTTTTGTATTGTCATTATGACCTGCCAAATCACCTTCATCAAATTTCAGCGAAGAACCTCAAGATTCAAATTCCCGAACCCCCAGTTTTGACCACCGAATATCATCCCATTGTGAGCGTACTCCATGATTCACGGTCCCAAATCCCTGTTCACGGCCATCGGGTTTTCTCCAGCTTTTTACCGTAAAATGAAAAGCTATAATTAATAGCCTTACACGCAAACCTTTGCTTATTTGTGTGAGCCTGTATTTCTCTGGAATAAATTCCTAGATGGACACTTGCTGGGCCCAGTCGCAATGCGGTGACGCCGAAATTGATAAAGGACACACTGGTCAGAAAACGCATGACTTCGCCTTCCAGGGGCTGCACTCAGGATGCCTCCTGGACCCTTACCAGGGTTCCCCTTGCACGTAACGAGACGTTTTTGCCATGGTACTTTCAAAATTTTCTCTTTCTCCTTGATTTTTGACGATTTGATTATGTGTCAGAATATCGACTTTTTCAAGTTGGTGCTGTTTGGGGAACTCTTAGCTTCATGAATCTAGAGGTGCATTTCCCTGCCGAGATTTGGGAAGTTTTCAGCCATTATTTCTTTAAATACGTTTTCTGCCCCTTTTTCTTTCTCTTCTCTTTCTGGGGGCCCCAGAATGCCTCTATCGGACCAGTCTCTGATGACTCATTAACGCAGTTGGCCTTGCTCACTATTCTCCATTATTTTTCACCTCCGACTGGACAGTTTGCACTTGGCAAACTTTGAGTTTGTGCAGACTCCTTCCCGTTTTCAAGGGTGATGTCGGCAAGCTCTCCGCTGCGTTTTCATCGAGGGGGCGCACGTGGCCCTGACCCCTGCTGGGGTCCTGAGAGGCAGAGCCACTCCTGTCCTCCTTTCCACCTCCGAGGGGCAAGTCAGAGCTGAGCGGGACCTGGCGGTGCTGGGGTCAGGGCACAGGTGCCCGCATGGCAAGGGGTGCTCGAACCCAGGGCTCGGCCGGCGGGGAGCAGCGTGCTGGGGCGGAGGACTGGGGCAAGCCTGTGGCAGCTCCGGGTCCGGCATGGGAGCTGCACGGAGCAGCGACAGCACCAGCCCTGGACAGGCTCCTCGTGAAGCGGCAGCAGCAGGGCAGTCGGGGTGTAGTGAGCCCCGGGCTGTGGGACACTGTTGTCTAGGGGGTGGGTGGGTGTGGAGCCCCAGCAGCACCGAGGTCCCCTCTGTGTCCCCTCTCCCCTGAGGCATCCATCAGGCCTGGGGTGGGGGCTTGGCAGCTCCAGCCCAGGACGGAGGGGAGGGGGCCGCTGGCAGCTCCTGTCCTTGGAGGTGCAGCAGTGTGGACGTCGGGCAGCTCTGTCCACTGGGGTGAGCAGTGACGAGGACAGCAGGGTCCTCGCTGACGTAAGCTGTGGGTGACCATGGCGGTGGCAGGGTCTGGGGCAGTGCCCCTCTCTTTCATTTTACTGCACAGGTGCACAGTCAGAGCTACAGGAATCCTCCTGGCCCCGGCTGGGCCGGGGGCGTGGCGACGCGGGTGAGGGATCCCCGCCGTTTCTTTGTGCCGCTCCAGCTGGGTCCTCACTCTCCAGCCCCCGCCGCCCCCGCCGCAGCGGGGTTCTCGTTTAACCGAGGTTTGGGAGAGGGGACACGCTTTGGGACCTTCCCGGTGGCCGGTGTCACGCCTTCTTTTTTTCTTGATTAGGCTCTTCAGTAGTTTACTTGTTTACTTTTTCCTCCCCGAATCTTTTCATTGCATATTCTATGATTTTGAGGTTTTCACAATAATTTACTCTTGAACATGTCTTTATTAGGAATTTCCACTTATATTTCCCTTCCCTTTATTATTTTTCTAATCTTTCTGCATCTGATGCTCAATTTATTTGTCCTCCTTCTTCTTTTTAAAAAAGCAGGACACGTTTCCCCTGAACATGATGTCCCTTGCAGTCTAACAAGCATCATGTTTGTCTGCATTTTTTTCTGTAATTTTTTTCAATTCTGGTCTTTTCTCTTTGAACTGCGGGTTGTTTGAGAGAGAATATTTAAAGTACCAAGGGAAAGCATTTGGTTTGGGACTGACTTTATTACTCATTTATAGTTTTCCAACACCATGCCCAGGGAATATTGTCTCTATTAATTCCACTTTGATGTATTTATTGAAGTTTTCTTCATGCCTCAAAACTTGGCTAATTTTTATGAATGCTGTATGTGCTCTCAGAAAGGAGCAGTTTCATCCTTTGTAGGAAGCTGAAGCTTCCCTATACAACATTAGTCCAATAAACCTTGTGAGTTATGGGTTTGGGTTTTTTTTTTTTTTTTGGTCACCAAGTTCAGCAGTTTGTCAGGTTCGCTCGCCGTGAGCTGAGGAAACAGCCAGCCACCAGCCATCCATCTCCATTTCCCCTGGTATTTCCAGCAGTTCTATCTGGGATGGCCGCGAGTGTGAACCTGCAGATGTGCGCGGTCTGTGGCCGGGAGTCAGGTGCACAAAGGTAATTTGCTTTCTCCCGGTTCTAAGGCGCGTGTTACGGGAAGGAGGAGGGACCAAGCCCAGACGCGACTCCGCACGGCTCTGTGGGGTCACTGGTGGTCACCGCGGTCACCACCCCGTGGTCAGAGAGACCCTTCGGGACCGTTTAAATGGTTCCGTGCAGTTGGGGACAATTTCCACAGCCCTTGAACTTTTTGACAGCATCACTTCTCAGGGCAGCTGGCTTTCTACAGGGCCAATTTCAGGAGGAAGCCCCGCCGTATTTTAACGTTTCCTTCGTGTGTGGAAGTAGGCTAACACTCCTCGCGTGATTCCCACAGAGGAGAGGACCCACCGTCCTCCCCACGGGAAAACTGAAGTGGCCCCAGGCTGTGGACTCTGTCGTCCCGAAGAGCTCAGTGCGCCCGCACGGCTGCGTCGCGCCTCGCCCATCCCCGCCCGAAACGCCTGTGCGCAGTTTTCTCTGTTCCCGTCGTTCTGCCCTCATCCCTGACTCCGTACTGACCTGCCTCCTAAATCTTTAGGTTGTGAGCTTCTCCACCGGAGCCTGCGGCCTCTCAACCTGTGTTACTTTTTGCTCAAGATGTTCTCTTTTTTGCCCTAAGTGAAACAATTGCATAACGTCTTTATGTGTTCAGATTTTTAGCTCCAATACCAAGTCTTCTGAGGAGGAATATCAAAAATGTCTGTGTTCCATTGTTTCCCTCAGGACTGTGTTTCCTCCCGTGTGATTTTTCCTCGTGTGTAGACATTCCCTTGTGCCACGCTCCTTGACCAAGGGCGCGCGCATCTCCGCGTGTGGACTAGAGCACGTCTTATCCCAACGGAAGTGGAGAGGGAGACGTGTTGTTGCTGTGATCGCCGTCGTGTGGGCCCGCTGTCATTATCATCAGACTCTTGCCATTAGAAGTGATGCGCTGTATCCGATCCGTGCACTTGAAGACGGACAAAGCTGCCCCCCCGAAGGACGTGATTTCCCTGGTACCTGCGTTCACCGCGTCACTGTGCGCTCGCGGACTCCATCCAGGTGTTCCCACTGCCCTTTACTCTGTCCCTGCCCGAGGCGGCCTCCCAGGTGGGTCCGCGTGTCTGAGTCGCTGAGCTGCGGGCCCAGAGAGGAGCCGGCTGTGTCCAGTGAGGACCACCGGGCAGCCCAGTGCACAGGCAGGCGCTGAGGAAGCCGGAGCAGGAAGCTGCATTTGCATAAATAATGAGCTTTAATGGTGTGCACGACGCTAAGAAAATGCTCCTGCTTTCAAACTGTGCCGCCTGGACAGCACAGGTGGGAGTTGAGGATTAGCTACTCAAATATTTATGAAGCTATTTAGACATGTTTTATTTATTGCAAAATGTTTATACTATAATTATTTCGAGAATTAAGCTTCCACATGCCATGAGAGGCTAAAACTAAAATCTAATTATTCTCCATCACATCCTTCTAATGCTAGGTCGTGCCGAGTGGAAAGGGGCGAGAAACGTTCCTCAGTGAGCAGTTGGTGCCATAAACCTATTGATCCGTCCACCAATCAATCAATTCATTTTTAAAAGCATCTTCTACGTGAAAAGCATTGAACAGATGCACTGGACGTTCTAATAGACTTCTAATAACAGTAAACACACTTGCCACTCACAACCTCCAGGAGCTGGTGTACACTAACTCCACCAAAGGCCCAGAGTAACCTGTACGTAGGTCCCGGTTTATCATTCCCATTATACAGATGATGGAACTTTCACTAAATTCTGTAAGTTTAAAGTTAATTTGAAGGCATAAGTCATTCCCATAAGTCCAACCAACAACTTTTGATAAACGTCCAAACAGAACTGAGAATCCATTCAAGAGAAATGAATGGGATTTGCAGGAATATAACTGGGACACCATCGGGGACACCTTCTGGGACACCATCTGGGACACCATCAGGGACGCCGTCTGGGAAGGCCCTTTCGGGCCAGCCTGTCTCCCTCCCCCCGTCAGCCCCTTGCTGATGGAGTCAAGGGCGAGTGGGCCCCATTTCCTCATGGTTTGTTGATTTTGTCAGTATCAGCCCATGAACTTGACTGGGAAGTTTACTCAGGTGACGTTTGTTATCAGACGTAGGAAATGCATGTCATCCCTTCTCCCTGTCCAGGTTGCTTAAAGTTGCATCTAGTGAAAAGCGACAGGCGGTACCGGGAGCAGGGCCCCAGCCACCTCCCTCTGCCCTTCCCTCCAGGCAGACTTCTCTGACTTCTGAGAAGTCTGACTTCTTTTCACTCCAAGCGCTGTGTTTGATGGCTGTTTTTTTACAGTAAGGGGTGGAACATCACCCAGTCCATGTTGAAGTGAATACATTAAAATAGCTCCTATTGTAATCATATTACTTAAGTGAAATAATCTTCTGATGCTTCTCTTTGATAACTTTCCTTTTTATTTGATTTTCTCCTAGTTACCAAAAAGGAACGGAGCCTGGGCACTGGAAGTCAGTCGGGCCGGACCGAAGCCAGGAAGCTGACGGGCCTGGTGCTCTAACTGCGTGCGTGAGTCAGAGGCCCAGGGCAGAAACCACCCTTTGTCCATGGAAACCTCTGGATGGGAGAGTTTGGGGGTGGTTTTTCAATTATATTTTATTGATCATGCTATTACAGTTGTCTCAATTTCCCCCCTTTGTCCCCTCCACCCAGCAGCCCCCACTTCCTCAGGCAGCGCCCCCCCACCCCAGCTCTCGTTCGTGGGTGTGGGTCACGTGGATAAGTTCTTTGGCCGCCCCGTTTCCTACGCCGTACCCTACATCCCCACGGCTATTCTCCAACTACCTGCTCGGACTCCTCAACCCTCTCACCTCTTTCCCCGTTTCACACAGCCCCTCCCCTCTGGCAAATGTCAAAACACGCTCCACGTCCATGAGTCTGTCTCTGTTCTTCTTGTTTGCTTAGTTTGTTTTTTAGATTCAGTTGTTGACGGATATGTATTTATTGCCATTTTATTGTTGATAGATTTGGTCTTTTTCTTAAATAAGATCCTTTAACACTTCAGGTGATAATAGTTTGGTGATGATGAACTCCTATAGTTTTTTCTCATCTGGGAAGCTCTTTATCTGCCCTTTGATTATAAATGATAGTTTTGCTGGGTAGAGCAATCTTGGCTATAAGTTTTTGCTTTTCATGACTTTGAATACCTCTTGCCAATCCCTTCTAGTCTACAAAGTTTCTTTTGAGAAGTCAGCTGACAGTCTTATGGGAATCTCCCTGTGTGTAACTTAACTCCTTTTCTCTCGCTGCTTTTAAGATTCTCTCTTTATCTTTAACCTTTGCATTTTAAAAATGCTGTGTCTTGGAGTGGGCCTCTTTGCATCCATCTTGTTTGGGACTCTCTGTGCTTCCTGAACTGGCGTGTCTGTTTCCTTCACCAAACAAACACAGGGAGATTACCAAAACTAGGAGACAAAGAAACATGGGCCAAATGAAAGAACAGATCAAAACTCCGGAAAACGAACTCCACAAAATGGAGACAAGCAATCTGTCAGACTCAGAGTTCAAAACCCTGGTGATCAGGATGCTCGAGGAACTCAGCGAGGACCTCAACAGCATAAAAAAGATCCAGTCAGAAACGAAGGATACACTAATTGAAATAAAGAACAGTTTACAGAGAAACAACAGCAGAGTGAATGAAACAGAGAATCAAATCAATCATTTGGAACAGGAGGAAGCAAAAAACAACCATGCAGAACAAGAAAAAAGGACACCCCCCCAAAAAGGGGGGGTAGTGCAAGCAGCCTCTGAGACACCTTCAGGCATCCCCACATTGGCATCGAAGGGGAGCCAGAGGAGAGGTCACAGGGCCAGCGGCTGGAAATCTATTTGAAAAAATGGTGAGAGTGTGGGGTTTACATGTCAAGTTCTGTGACCTTGGAAGTCCCTGCCCTGTCTCCCAGTCACATACCCCTGTTGCCGCATGGTTCTTTCCCTGGATCTGTTTAGGAAATTCTCTCTGGACGCTGGGCTTCCAAGGTCCTCGGTCTGTGCTTCCGGCGCGGCCGCTGGTTGGCTACAGGCGGAGATGAGTTAGAAAACGGCAGAGGACACGGGGGCGGGCCTCACACCCAGGGTGTCTGTGGTCCCGCCCACAAGGTTTCAGGCCCGGTTCCCCTTCCCAACTTTTGTGGTTTTTCCTTGGCGCTTATGTTTTGCACCTTAATAGACAGCAAACCTGCTTTAAAGGATTCAGTCACAGGTGAGACTTTTAGGAGGGAAAAGGCACGTGTGGAGAAGGTGGCAATTCTTATTTTGAAAGTGTGATTCGCACGCTGGAACCGCTCTGCCGACAAACAAACTGTGGAGACACACCTTTGGAGGTGAAAATGCGATTTGTAGGAATGTGATAATAGTTTCTGCAGAGTACACAGAAAACATCACGGAGCATTCACTATTCCTTTTATTTCTCACTACACACATTAGAAAATTGAAAATAAGACCTTGTCATAGAAAATAAAATGGATATCAACCTTTGATTTTTTTTTGGTCAAAATTAAACTGCAGAACCCTCCTGGAAAAGGACATCACACCCCTGGGATCGGTCCTTAGTTAAAGACCGTCCGCTGAGTGGTGGTGGTACCGTGAGTCCACCCAGGGCCTCCACGCGAGATCTCAGGCCCTGGCTCTCCGGCACGGCTGATCCTCACCCTGTGACGTCTGGTCCCCGTCACAGACACACCCGTGTCAGCGATTTGGGGGCAGCCTGGGCATCAGTATCACTTAAAACTCCCAAGAAATTCAAATTTTCACCAAGGTGGTGAACTACCGAGAAGAGGAAATTATTTAAAATTCAGAAAGGGGGTGAGAAGAAAAAAGATGTAGAAGAGAATGAGTGAGTGTCTAGGGTTCGTGCGTCCACGCAGGAGCGAGGGAAGAGGGAAAACGCCAAAGAGCATTTATAGTTGGAACCGACTACATCCTCAGTTCAGTTCTGAAACGGCAACTTCGTGTTGTTCAGTTGTCTCCTCGTTGGCCAACAAGCACAGGTATTTTAAACAATGGCAAAGGTATAGAAATGTAAAGAATATATTAAATACCAGGCTTATCAACATGCATAAAATATATACATTTTATACCTTTTTCTTTGACTAATTTAAAAAAGTAAATCTTACCCAATCTTATCAAAATCTTTTTCCTTTGGAAAAAATACATGTACACAGAGTTCCAGAGTGCCTTACAGTGTACCAAATGGTTTCCCCCGTGGCGTCTCGTTCAAATATCCCCGCGGCTCTGTGTTGGAGGGTGGGGGTTATCTCCATGGTCCCGGCAGCTCGGCATTGGAGACATTAACACCAGAGAGGTCAAGGGTTGTGTCAGAGGTCACCCCTGCTTGCAGCTGGGGGCAGAGAGAGACACTCTCAGCCCCCACAGTTAAACCCTCGTTATTTAAACCAGCTATTTCTTACCAGTGGGGGCTACTAGCCTTTTGGATAAAACGTGCCCCTGGTTGTTTGTGTATTGTAGTAACAGCTCTTTTGAAAGCTTCCTGAGGACACACCAAAGATGTTAGTGCTGCGTGTACAGAAAAGGTGGCTCTGTCTTCCGAGAAACCAGGCTGGTAGCACCTGCATTATCTTTGGAGAAAAGAAAAAAAATAATCGCCTTGAAGAACAAACCACAGCGAGAGTCTTAACAGGATCTCTCAAGTCCCAGGGTCTGTACTTGGCCCTTCAGGGGGGTTTGGTCTCTGACTTAATTCCCCAAACGAGCTTATTCCCACGTAACAGGGGCTTGGGGGTTGGTCTGGCTTTGGGGCCTGTGTTCTGTGTGTGATTATGGAAGCAAACCAAGAAAGAGGTGAGGAGCCCAGAGTTTGCACCTCAGCTCTGCCACCGGCTGTGCATACGAGCCTTGAAAAATGCCTTTCACGTCGCAGAGGGTCAGCTCGCTGTGGTCTCATCTCTTTCTGAAACTGCGTTAGTGTGTGATGTGTGCTCCACATACAGCTCTAACATGCATAGAATCGGGCTTCTGTTTATTCAGCGCAGTGAGCATTTCCTCTGTTCCAATGTGCCCGGTGCCAGCGTCCCCGGCTGTCCCCCCACCCCCAGTCTCAGCGTTAGATTCCCGGTCAGAAGTGCCCCGGCTCTGGCCGTCCGAGGCGAGGTGGGCCTTCAGCCCGGTGATTGTACCATTCACCCCGGTAACGGTTGCATAGATGGGAGGTAACCTAATTCTGGTCAAAGAGATCTGGGTAAGATTTACTTTTCCAAAGTAGTCAGAGAAAAAACTTCTTTTCTTTCCTGCTGAACCTGGAAACAGGATGGTGTAGGCCTGGAGCATCTGGTGAGCACCGGGCCCTCGGTGGAAGCTGGGAGCCCAGCCGCCGGGAGGCAGACCTGGAGGCAGAGTGTGGCCTGCTGGGTTATACGAGTCTCTCCATCACGAGTTCGCTGCAATTTTCAGCGACTTGAGTAATACATTTCCCGTTTCGGCTTAAGTTAATTTATTTCTATGCGGTCACTGCCCAATCCTTACACCCTAAGGGCATCCTCCAGGGGCAAACACAGGATTCAAAAGACGGAATATGAGATAGCGGGAAAGGAAACACTCGGGTGATTATCGTGGGTTTAGACTGCCGATGCCTGTCTGACAAAGGCCTCACTCTAATCCGAGCTCCTGCGTGGCGGACGAAACATTCGGAAGCTATTGATGACAAATCAAAGAACGCACCATTCAAAAGGGATTAAACAATAGGGCAGCTAATGGCCTGAGTCAGGACTGACGGAGCACGGGGTCCAAGCTGGCGGACGGCATCCTGGAGCCCTAATTTGCTTCCCTCTGTTTGCTGCGCCCTTCGGTGTGGCCCTTTCAACTCTGAGCTGCGCACAGCCCGGCAGTGGCCCGGTCCCTGCTCACTCCCTGCGGGAGAAGGTCCCCTCCGCCCTCATAAACGGGAAGGAAGGATTCTTCCTCAGGAGCCTGAGGAAAAGGCTGCTCCGAACTGTAATTGCCCCTCCGTGGCTCCGCGCCCTGAAACTTACCCGTGGCCCTGAGAACGAGATAGGCTAATTGGCTGGCTTCGCCGGGAGCACCAAAGAGGAACCCACGCCCGACTCACGTGGATCCCGGGACCGTGGCTGAGTTTCAGGCCAGCGGTTCGGTTTAAACCCCGACGCGGGCAGTTCCGCGTCCCCAGGAACGACAAGACACAGGCTTCGCGTTCTCGGAGCGCGCAGCGCGGTGGAGGGTGCTCCGCCGCGCAGTCCGGGTTCTCCCCGTGCTGTGCGTATCTAGTCAGCCAGGAACTGCTGTCCTGCTTTATGCCCGGGACCGTGCGAGGTCCTAACAGCAGGTCTGTGCGCGGAATTCTGCCCTGTGTCCCACAAAATGTCTCATTTTATTTCCACCAGCGCTCTTTCAGAGCAGGTATTCAGATTAGCCATGAATTCTCAGGGCATGGACTCCAGGTAAACCCGGCAGAAAGGGAGAAATCCGCCCACTGTTGGGGAACTCGCAGAACCATAGGTCCCAGAGAAGCTGGTGTGGACAAGGGAGCCAGACATCCCGGCGGCATCGGCTGCAGGAGTCGCAGCAGCCCCCCGGAATCAATGAATGTCGGGTGCGCCTTGAGTGCTTTTCACAGCCGATGCCTCCGATGCCCACAGCTGCCCAAACACTCACGAGTCCTCGCAGGAGGCTCCGTCCCATTGGCCAAGTCGAAGTCGGGTGGTGCAGGAGAGGGGGAGGACCTGGCCCCTGCAGGTTCTGTGATAGGGTGGGCACGGTTTCCTTCCCGAAGTCACGCCATCAGGGGTCCCTCCAGGCTGAGCCAGGGGACTAGTCGTAACCAGGCGCCGTACAGGACAGACAGCCCTGCTACATGTTCACACCGCCGTGACTGCCGCCACCCACGAGTCATCATCTCCGTTTACTGGTGGAGAGACGGGTTCAGGCCAGATGAGTCCCAGGTTCCTTTATCCCCAGACACCCGACACGTTAACAAATCGACCACTGAGTCACGTTGGGAGACAGGGGTACGATGTGTCCCAGTATGGCGCCTGCCTTTCTGAGGTAGGGGGTTTGTTTCCATTTGATGTACTGCTTATTTTGAGTTTGTCTTGAACTCCTGTGATTTGAACTCATACTTTAATGATTTTGTGGGATTCGTAAAGAAAACGTCAGTGGTATGCTACCTCTAATTTCAAATGTCTGTGTCCTTTTTGCTTTATGGTGTTCTTCTAGAATCTTACAGGTCAGTGATCAGTAGGATTAGGAAACATGTAGCATATTTAAATATCAGTGATGCCCAGGGCATGCATGAGAACCAGAATGGACACACCTTCTTTGGGGATATTTAATTGTCAGTCCTGATCAAAAATATGGACTTATTTGTCCTTTATTTAGGAATTATTTGCAGGCGTGAGGCACTGTACGGGATGCTATGAGTGCAGTGAGTTATTGCTTAGAAATGTGCCTGCAAGAGAAAGCAACTCAACTCATATGAGCATGAGCAACATATAAAATAAAAAAAATATTTTTCGACTCATTTAACTGCACTGTGGAAGGAACCGAAGCAGAGCCAGGCTTGGGACACCTTAATTAATCCAGGGACTCCAAGACCTCAACCTCAGATCTCTCTCTCTCTCTTTCTCCCTCTCTCACCAGGTGCTCCTAGCAGGATGGACCCAGGGCATTAGATGATTCTGAAATTACTATCAGCCAAGAGGAAGAAATGGTTTGACGCCTCCAGCACAGGCCCTATGCCCCCCAGATCAGTCACATCGGCATGAGGATCCGCTGGCTGACGCTGGGTCACATGGCAAGCCTGTGGCCCCAGCTGGTAGGCTCTCCACCAGAAATGTAGGAGAAACCGTAAGATCTGGGCCCTGACCCCGGCACAGTCTGCAAACAGAGTCCGCACCTGCGGGAGGCATTGCTCTGCTGGGCTCGGCAGACTGTTGTTCCCTGGGGGCCTGGGGTTTTCTCCTGGAATCAGCCGCAGGCCCCAGGAAAACACACTCATCGGGCACACCACAGTGAGGATGGAGGGGACAGCGACTCACCACCACTGCAGCAGAGGGTCTGTCTGGGAGAGGACAGAAGGAAGCAAAGCAGTTTTAGCTGAGAGCAATTTCGAGGCAATCGGAGACAGTGGGGAGTGAAACAATGATAAAGTAGCAAGCGAAAGCCTATGAATAACAAGCAAGACCCACTCAGGCAACGTCAGGTCGCAGCGAGGTTGCCCGCGCACCGCTCTCCGTCAGGATGAGGCTGAGGACAAAGGTGTGGGCTCAGCGATTTGAAGAACAGACCGCTGCTCCAAGAGCCTGCACGGGGCACTCGCTAAGCAAGCTGGGACTTGATGGCCCTAATCGAGGTTAAGTTTTGAGGCATCGGTTAACCACAAATGTACACGAAATGCCCCGCAGTAACACTAGTTAAAAAGTGCGGAACTCTCCTGAGCTGGTACATTTCCCAATAAACACGTTATGCTTAAATTGTGTCCACAGCTTCAATTACCAACAAGGAACAGTAACTGCTTCCAGCTAAGGCGCTTCCACGATCTCTTGGGCTGTAAATTTCTCAGAAAGAAGGTCTCCAATATGCTCCATCTCACTCCTTTGCAATAAAGAACGTCCCCTTTCTCGTTGGTCTGTAAAAGGGACACCTTATTCTGTGATAATTCCTTTCAAGCTAGCCAAGGAAATGCACCGCTCTGGACATGGGCATCCGGAATAGCCTCCATTTAGCAGGTCTTGGCACATTCATTCCAAATTTCAGGCAGGACATGATGTTGTTTCGGAAACCAGCGTCTTAACATCCAGCCAGACGCCGAGCATTGTGTGTCCCTGGTGCGCCCAGCACAGGGGGGTCAGGCTGGGTGTGTCTGCCCTTTGGGTCTCCTCCCCCCAGGTTTTGTTGGACAGGGGAGAAGGAGGAGGTCCACAGCTGAGGGTGAGTGTCAAACCAAGCACAGCCGAGTCATTTTCTTTTCTTTTCTTTTCATCAGTGCCCAAGGTCATGTCATTGAAGGGCAAGTTGAAAGTCATGGAGAAATTGTTTTCACTTCCGCACTAAGCTGCTTCCCAACTTACACAAGTGACATTCATCCAACCACCCTTCTTTCTCCGGGAAACGCACGGCTCCCAGGGAGCCTGCCAGCGGGGACTGGTGCCACAGACTGCGCTCAGGGTCTCCGGGAGGGGCTCCTAGCCCGAGGGAGCCCTGATGGCCATGGTCTGCAAGTTGTTGCCCCTGAACCTACGGACGGAGCAGGTCCGCACGGCAGCCTTGGAGTCCGGAGTCTGGGCCTCCCCCCGAGATGTAATCACAGGGCACACAGTAAGTGAACGCCCTTTAAATCGCTTTTATAACTTTGATTTTGAAATTGTGTGGCCGAGAACACCGATTGGCTGTGACTTCCCGGTAACGAGGACCCGTGTTCCAGAACTCTGTGCTTAGACAGGAAGGAATGTGTGTGGATTGGGACGTGAACAAAACAGGTTGTGCGTGGGTTTAACCAAATATTTACTAATTTACATTTCAAAGCTGTTTTTTTTTTTCATTTTTGGAGACTGGACGTGGTTTTACGTTCTCAGATCTTCCGAAGCTGCCGCCAGCTCGCGGGCCCTGTGCCCGTGGCGGCCGAGGAAGGGAGGTCCCCACGCCCAGAGAATTATACAATGACACACCTGCTAGTCGGACGTTTCATTTATTCCTGTTCAGTGCCACAAACTGCCTTCAGTTCAGAATGTGTAAACCCTCTCTGGGGGTTGAAGCTGGCTAGCTAAATTTCTGGGGCCATTTTTAAAGCACCTAGTCCAGACTTGCTCCACTACAGCCTGACTCTCTCTGAGGGGTCAGCCCCTAGTCTTCCGACACCCACAGTCCGAGAGGCTCCCCGAGATGAGCAAGAAGCACATTTTTATTGCTACTGGCCCACCAACGTGCATGCTGTACTTTGTAGATAATAAGTGATGTGACATATATTTTCAATAATCACAAGAAGTCATAAAACACAGCTGCTGCAGGATATAGCAGCAGTTCATAAAACAAGCCTATTGACAAGCCTGTGAAATCCCACTGATTTCCCAAGGAGCGTGTTCTTTCCTTCCCACCGTGAGTTAAGGCCCTGGTTCCATACCCCTCTGCGTTCTGTGCGAACCCTGGAGTGCGGCTTCAGGGCACCTCAGTTCCTGCCTGTATTAAAATGACACGTGTGTGCTTTAAACGTTCTCAGAAGAAAATGAATCCTCTCTAGAGCAAGACAGAGTCCTCCGATGTCCACCAGTTGGGATGACCAGGCACGTCCCGGGGGACAGCTGAGGACGACGAACAGACTCGGGGAGCGGATGCACCGTGGCCCAGACCTGGGGTGTCGGACAGGGGTTCTGCAATGACCACGATGGAGGGAGGGCGTCTGCCTCCGTCAGGGACCGAGTATCCGGTACCAGTTTTGCTCCCCGCGTCAGAGAAGCAGGAGACGTCTGGGCAAGAAGGGGGTCCCGCCAGGTCCGGCTGAGCTCTCCCACAGCACACAGCCCAGGTCACGATGACATGCGGGGAAGGGGCAAGGGGCCACGGAGAAGCTGGAAGACAGCGGCGGGGATTGGGACTGCCCGCTCGCCTTGAACCCGAGGGCGAAACGCCGCAGGGCACCCCCACACACACACACAGATGGCTGCGTCCCAGATACGAGTGCAGACTGACGCTGCATTCTTGGCTGAGTCCTAAACGGCAAATGAGCGGGTTAAAAAAAACTAAGTCATAAATGAACATCTGGGTGGTTAAATATCTACCCAGAGATTTCTGCGGCAGCCAGATACGAGGGAGATACAGTTTTGAGTTAAAATCTTGTCAACTTAAAGGTGCTTGGTTAAAAAAAAATTGAGCTCTCCATTGCAACCCCAAAGGGACACGTTCAAGGACAAACAGTGCTGCCCTAGAACCAACGGCGCGCTGAAGGAAATCCATCTTAACGAGTTCAGAGTGGAGCCTTGATGAGATTAAAGTGCACCACCGAGGAATTAAGTTCCCTCCAGAAAAAAAAACCTCAGCACTCTTTCAACAAAAACAACGAAATTTAAAATGCCCAAAATCCACAATGCACAGCACAGAACAAAGACGTCCAGACTTGGGGAGAAGTAGGGAGGCGGTGTGATGGCAGGCAGGGCCGGGCCCCCACTGGGCCGCGGTGGCAGGGGCTGCTGACAAAGCCCAGGGCGCTCTGCCCGCCGCTGACCCACCGCTCTCGTCCCTCCGGCCTCCTCGGCGAAATCTGCTGGGGGTTTTGAGAAAACTTAAAGTGCTATTGTCGTCCGAGTTTCACAGATCTTCCCGAGGCGGCTATTTTTTCCAAGTTTGAAACCTTTTTTTTTTCCTGTTTATGCAAGACATTTTGAACAAGTTTTAATGAGGCATTTAAACCTCTCCTTTCTAAAATACATGTCTTTAATAACTTGAAAGAGACCATTACTACATTTTTAAAACCACGGTTTCAAGTTCAGAGCTAGATAATGAAGTTGAACAAGTAGCTTCTTCCTCTAAGACTTCTAGGTAGATAATTGTTTAGAATGTAAATCTCAATTAGAGCTTCTTGGCATTCTTTAAGTGGGAAAGCTCTGGGGCTTCCAACCCACGGTCTGGCCGTACGGTTACAATGATCGCTGCCACCACTGTGGGTTCCGCTAAAAACCTACAAAGTACATTTTTCCTGCAATAGGAAATGCTCACTGGGCTTCTTCAGAAGGATTTAGAGATCTTGCACGTAAAGTGCTTAAGTAAATAGCTAGTTTTATTAGGACATATTTTCACAAAAAACATGAGTATTGATGTTTCGCATGAACAAGGACATTGAGTGGTTTAATATCACTACCAAATGCTCATCTGTACAAATAATTTTCCTACAATGGTCTCTAGTTGTTAGCAGAGGGCTTGACTGAGGGTCCCCTGCTCTGGCTCCCTTCCCCGAGCCCGTCCCTAAGGGCCAGTGACCTAGTTTGTCCCTGCTGTTCCTCTGAGAAGGGAGGGGCTGGGCGGTGGTCTCCCCCCCTCCTCTCACACCTGAAGCTCCTTGGCGGTGCCAGTGGCCTCCTGCTTCTGGCCAGGCATCTGCAGGTCATTCATCCCCGGTGCTGTCCTGTCTTCAGGGAAACTATCCAGCCCTGTAAGCAGAGGGACTCACACTTACATTTGCATGATAATTGTCTGGAGATGTTTATTTTTAAAGGACTCCAGCTCCACTTCCACACCTAAAATTTAACAGGTGTGAGCTGGGGCCCAGGTATGTGAGTTTTTACCATCACGCCAGGCACGCCTCACTCAGGGTCACCGTATCAGGATGCTAAAGCTGAGGGGGGGGGGTGTACGTGTGTGCGCGTTTAGTGAGTTTTCACTATTTCCCAGCCAAGAGGAGTCTAGAACCAGTATTCTGTCGGGGGGCATGGAGAGAGTTGGATTGGTCAGGCATGTCGATGAAGTCGGCCGAACCAGATTTGAATTTCATCAAAATACCGCATGGGGCAAAGGAGAAGAGGCAGCTTTGGGGCGGATCACCCTCGGGGCTGGGCAGCCGATGGACCCCGAGGCGTCTCACTCCGAGGGTAGTGAGAGGAGCGTGTGCGTGTGAGGGAGTGAGCCCGGAACGAACCAAGAGTATGGGCGCATCTGCACTTTCTCATCCGTGGGAGAGCCACGTGGATTTGTTCAGAAGGCAAGTGGACATGCAGGTCCAGTCCTCAGGGGAAAAGTTTAGATTGAAAAGTTGAGATTTGATATTTATCTGAATACAGATGGTAATTGAAGTCCCGAGAAAGGGTGAAATGGCCGAGAAGAGATGAATAAGTTATGAGAGCTCTTTGGAAGAGAACTACAGTGCCCCTCTCCATCTAGGGTAGCAGCTATTTATATTTCATGTGCGTGGAAATCGCCTGGGTGTGTTCGAAGCTTCCCAGGGCCTTACAAAAGGAGAGTTTCGTTTTCTTAAATGAAAATGAAACCGAGGAGTCTGCTTTTTAAGAACTGCCCGGTGTGATCACATACAGGGGCTTTAGCCTCTTACGGGGAGACTCCGTGTCACGGGCTCAGAAGATGATATTTCTGTTCCACAGACGGGTAGGTGAATATTTATGTCTGGATATACATACGGGTTTATTCTACAGAATTGGCATTGGAGCCGAAACAGCTCCTCATAGGCATCACCTACGAAGGGGAAGTAATGCCGGCGTGGCGGGTGGATCACAGTAACGTTCTCCGACTCCTGCACCGAGTACTGAGGGAGGCTGTCTTGGAGCCGTGTGCATCCGCACCATCGCTTCCCGCGGCTCTGCTGGCTGCTTAGCACATAATAAGTGCTTAATAGATATTAATTGAACTGAATTATCAGAATAAAGTTCTTGGCAGATGTTGCTTTTCTCCTTTCTCTTTTATAACTATCTATAATTGCAAAGTAATTGAGCACCACTGAATTGGAAAGCCTCGCACTGTAAACATGTCAATTCCCCTCAATCTTTCCCTCGTTAGACCTGTGAGCGCTGGCAGGTCCCTCCTCGGTGACGCGGGTCCCTTCTCGGTGACGCGGGTCAGCGGTAGCAACGACCTGGCCGTGCATTTTCGGTCAGGGCCGACTCAGAGATTCGGAACTCCTCTCCCACTGATATCGAATTGAAAGTCCTTTTCAAAAGCATACCACCAGGCATCGGGGAACTCCCACGCAGTGACGATCTTTAAGAAGGGGGAGCGTGCAGGGGGCGGGGGTGTCGTCCCTTCAGGTCCCTTCCGCCTGTGGAAGGGGGACTGGAAGACAGTGAAAGTGACCAGCGTTTTCAACGGGATAAGGGGGTCGGGTCCCCCCAAAAGGACCCTGTAGAGGGCCCTGTAGAGGTGCCCTTGAGGGGCATCGATGGCCTGGGACCCCCACAGTGGCACAGAGCTGACCCCAGATTGCCACGGGCTCTGCACACTGGCCGAAATCAAGCATAAATAGTCCCTGGAGAAACCGTGTCACCCTAGACCTCAAATTGTTTCCACAGCTTTTCATAGGAAACGTCTCCATTGGGTCGAAGAGACTTGGGCACGGGAGGTGGGGAGCCCACAGAACGGGAAATCGAAGAGCAGCCCAGAGTCCCCGAGCCTGGCCCCTGGGAGATGGAGAAAGTGTACCCTGAGAACCGGGCTCTCAGCTCACCGAGGATATCACCGGCGAGAAAGACAAGCCTGGGCACTGGGAGCGCCGGTTGGCCTGGGAAACAAAACAGCTGGGGTTACGAAGCCCTTTGGAGGAGCCTGAAAGCGGCATGGACACGACCGGAGACTGAGATCTAGACCAGGAGAGAACGTGGGACTGAACGGCAGGAGCAAGGAGAGAAGCCACCTGCAGAGTGGAGGGGGTGCGGGCAAGAGGTACAGGAAGCCGCTCGGACACGTGGGTAATTGGGGTTCAAAGCGAGACCACAGACTGGAGCAGGCAAGGCAGTTCTTGAAGACACGATGCCTGAGAGTTTTACGGAACTGAAAAAGGCATCGAGTCACAGGTTCTAAAAGCTCTGCCAACGGTGTGACAGACCGCAAAGCAAGCACACACACACACACACACACACGCACACACACACACAAAGGGGCTGAAATCCCTCCCACCTCGGAAGTGAAAGCCGTTTGCAGTGTGACTCGTCGCTGCGTCTGTCGGGAAGCGGAGTACCCCTGGTGCTCCACTCTCTCGGGAAGGAGTTGGCCTCGGCCCTCAGTTTCAGAGTAGGAACATGGGAGCAATGAGAGGCGGGCTCTGGGGAGCTGTCTGCCCCTCTGTTCCCCCATGGGACGCGCTGGGGCTGGACTCCCCGGGGTAGAAAGACACACGAGGACAGAGGCCCAGGGAGTCGCCAGCACCGGCCAGCAGACAGGTGGCCACCCAGGCCCAGGACAGGGGATGGCCACAGTGTCAGTCACGCCAGGGGACCTGCTAAGTCCAGCCCAGGTTGTTGAACCCCCAGAATCGTGAGCAAATAAGCTGATTGCTGTTTTAAGAATTAAACTCTGGGGGTAGTTTATCAAGTAGCTGCGGATAACTGATACAGAAATTATTTGGAAAAGTGAGGGGCGGCTGTAGCAAAAACGTAAAGTCTGCCGGCAGCTCCAGGATGCTCCTGAGTGAAGGCCGGAGCCCTGGGCAGGGAGTCCGGGTGGGAAGCCTCTGGGGGGGGGGCCGAAAGAGCCGCCCTCTGCGGCTCAGGGTGGGCGAGACAGTAACCTGCGGTGACAGGGACGTGTGTCTCTACCTAAGGCAGTCTGTCACAGAACACTGACACTGTACCCGTGGTGGCAGAATGGGGAGGAAATGCAGAGGCCCAGGCCCCACCAGGCTGGGTAGTGAAGCTGCCTCTTGTCACCTGTCCTCCCAGCTAGCGAAACACTCTGAAAGCACGTGGGCGCCTCAGATGAAGACCCAGGCCCGAGCAGCTCTGAGGTCCCTCACTCAGACCTCGGGGGGCTGGGGCGGCGACCAGGAGCCCTCTGAGCTGGGCCGAAGCCCACTGCTGGCCGTCTGACACGGAAGGAGGGAGAGGGCTGGCTTGGAAATTCTGCACGTGTGGCTTTGGGGATTTGGAATGCCCCCTGACATTTAACGGTAACCCATAAAGGTGTTAAAAGCGTTGCATGTTAAAAATCCAAACACTAATCATTTGAACTGGAAAACGACTGAGACCACGATCTTCAGGCCGCTGGATAAGAAGGTGACCTCTGAGTGAGTCATTTTCTGCAGGAAGGATGGTAAGAAATGTGGAATGGACCGTTGCATATGGATCAGTTCAAAATGATCGTTCCTGGGGCCGAGCCAGGAGCCCCAAGGAGGGACTGGGGAGTCAGTGACCGTGGGCAGCAGAAAGGGCTGGACCTCGGGGTGGTCACTGCGCCTGGGGCCCAGGGCACGGTGCGTGCCTGCTGCCTTTCCGTTGCTTCCCGGAAATGTAAGTGGGAAAACTGCTCCGCTCAAAGGACAAAGATCATCCAACTGGAATCAAAAAAGTTAAACTCATCTCTGTGAGAATTCAAGAAGCACGCCTTAAGTACAACAAAGGTTAATGGCCTTTGGCAGTCCGACGTGGTCGTGCTGAAGGAGAGCATGGCCTGCATGGACCGTGGGGCTTCGCAGGCTGGTCGTGCCCGGCTCCGGGTAGGTTTCCTGGTCGCACAGATGTGCACTGGTAACAACTCACAGATCACGATGCGCATGTTTCTGCGCTTCTCTAGGTGCATTCATTGCACAGTTTAAACTGTTCGAACACGTGACTGCCTCAAGGAGGTATGAAGCTCCACTGGTGGGGTGTGTAAGGGTTAGGTCTGTCCTCTGGGTCCGTCCTCGGGGTCCTCCAGCGCACCTAGGGGGCAACTGTTCAGTGTCACAGTCATCATCGTCACCTTCCCACGTTTTACACAACCCCAGTAAACACAAAACACATCTGTAGTAACTTCTAACCTGACAAAGTCATTTCCGTGTTTGTTCAGAAGGATCAATGAACCCAAATAGCCAAGAAACTAAAGTGAAAGGATAATCAAAAAGTTTAGTTGTTCCAACAAAGATTTAAATATATCCTACATGATAATTCATCAGAACGATGCTGGCATATGTCTCCAAGCATATAAGAACAAATCATATATGTGATAAGTCTGTGATGAATATATAAACACATGTCATGTTTTATCAAGAAAACAAACTAGCGTTTCAGACGTGTGGAAAGCAGGCTTGTCAGGAGGCCGGGACACGCGTGGTTGGTGTTATTTGAGGATGGTCAGCCAACTCCTTATTGCCGAGTGCCCGCCCCGCACCCCCCACACGCTGCTCCACCCCCGGGGCTTCTCTCGGGAGGGCACTTGGACTCTCGGCGGCGTGGTGCGAAGCTGCCTCTTTCCCGTGGGCTGGTCACCCTTTGTGTCCTCCTGGTCCTCCCTCCGAGCAGGGCGTCTGAGCGAAATGTTTCCAGCCCAGGGCTGTGTCTTGAATTCCCTTCAGCCCCTCAATTGTGCCCCTTTTGACGAGCATTTTCCCACCTGATTCAAAGGACCACCTGTTTCTGTTACCAAAGTGGAGTTCCTGGCCCCGCGGTGAACTGCTGCGTACAATGATATTGGAACAACAGAGTGATCATTTAATAAGCAAAAAAAAAAGTTAAAACATAAACATCACCCATAAACCAAAATCAATGCCAGATGAATTCGGGACTAATATTTGTAAAAATACAACCCTAACTATGACAGGAGGAAGTATGGGTGGGTATGTATGTTCTCTTGAGGTGGAAATAAGAAGGTTTTTTGGTAACAGCTGTATTGGTATAATTCACGTGCCGTACATTGGTTATTAGTGTATTCAGGTAGCTGCGCAACTCTCGCCGAAACCAGCTTTCACCTCCCCAAGAGGACGTTCCAAATTCTCTAACCTTTGCCCTCCCAGCCCCCAGCCCCGCCCAACCACTAACCCACATCCATCAGAACGCAACCCATGGGCCGCGTGGTCTCTGCGACCAGGCCTTTAATTCAGCGGGTTTTCCAAGTGCGCGCACATTGCATCGTCTGTCACTGCTCTGCTCCTGTCAGGGCCAAATACGATCGGTTCAGCTGTGCACCGCAGCCCACGGACTCACTCACCCCCCAACGGGTGCTCGGTTGCTCCTGCCTTGCGCTCATGTGCCCAGCGCTGCTCTGGACCTTGAGGACCAGGCCTCTCTCCACCTGTGACCCTGTCCAGCCCCGGGGACGGCTCCGTTGGGCTCCTTTTCCTGTCTCCGTGTCTTTGCTGACATGCCTCGGTCATGCCTCACGCTGGCGCTGCCCACTTTGGAATCTCTTCTGCTGAGTCCCAAACCTGGTCCCTCTCGGGGGCGATTTCTGTGGCCTGCTTTTCTTCCTCTCGGTTGTGCAGATCACATTTGCCCGATTCTTTGCACGCCCTGCAGCTTTTAGGTTGAAAACCAAATACTTTAAATAATACATTGTGTGGAAGGCCCCCTTCAGTGCCGGGGTGTCTGTCATCGTTGTTTCGTCGCCCGTCGGACCCCTACGGTGCAGTCCATTTCTCTCACACTGCGAAGACTCCGTTGCCCCTCAGGGGGCACAGGCCTGGCACACGTGCCACGCCAACCCCGGGGTGACAGTGGTTTTAGGGGGGCTTCACATCAGACTCTCTCTTTCCCAGATGGCATCCAGCCGTCTGGATGAATTCTACGGATTTCCAGCTGTCTGTTCTACTGCTTCTAACAACACCCTGTGGCGGAGCCGCTCCCAAGACCGAGTCTGATCCAATTACATTTGGCTCCTTGAGGAGGGGGCCTCCGAGGGCGGTGCTGGGGTTTGTTCTGGGCGGAGGAAGCCTCCCGTTAGCCATCTTTCTCTGGTGAAGTCACCGGCCCGTGGTTTCCCTAATGTTCCTCATCAAGCCACCACCCTCCCTTTTACGATTTTGAGGGCACCCTTGGAATGGGACCTTCTCACGTTCTTTCACACAAACCCGGGTTTTTTGTTGCTGCTGTTTCTGTTTCCAGAGAGCGCTGCAGCCTCGTGGCTGTACTTCCCCCTGGGGCAAAAGCGTAGAGCCACGGGGACAGTGACATGATTCTCTCTGAGCCATCCCCTAGGTGTAGGAGTTCTGG
The DNA here is from genome assembly GCF_014824575.4 of Sturnira hondurensis. Classification (NCBI taxonomy): domain Eukaryota; kingdom Metazoa; phylum Chordata; class Mammalia; order Chiroptera; family Phyllostomidae; genus Sturnira; species Sturnira hondurensis. The sequence continues at coordinate 16,740,876 of NW_028079127.1, forward strand.
GTGGGGGCCATGGACTTACCTCTCCGGACGTGGAACGCCCGCCCTACAAACGTGGGGGCTGCAGTGACGGGGCCCCAGCGTTCTCAGCCTGTGGTGAGAGAAGCAGAACCTCTGCTCCGTGGTGGACGGCTGGGGACCAGGGGGCAGCCCTGACCTCTCAGCCTCGTTCCACTGGCGTCTGTCACTGCACTAAGGAGTAGGGAAGAAGGTAAGGCCTCCCACAAGGGTGCCGNTACCTCTCCGGACGTGGAACGCCCGCCCTACAAACGTGGGGGCGGCAGTGATGGGGCCCCAGCGTTCTCAGCCTGTGGTGAGAGAAGCAGAACCTCTGCTCCGTGGTGGACGGCTGGGGACCAGGGGGCAGCCCTGACCTCTCAGCCTCGTTCCGCTGGCGTCTGTCACTGCACTAAGGAGTAGGGAAGAAGGTGAGGCCTCCCACAAGGGTGCCGTATCCTTCCCCTGGGAGCTGGGGGTGGGGACGAGAGAGGAGTCGTGTGTTCTTGGCTTTGATGCCAACGCCAGAAAAGGACGCTGCAAAAAATAAAAAAAAAATGACAGGCCTTAGGCCCTGGCTGGCGTAGCTCAGTGGATTGAGCGCGGGCCTGTGAACCAGAGGATCGCGGTTCGATTCCCAGTCAGGGCACATGCCTGGGTTGCAGGCCGGTTCCTTGCAGGCTAACTACCAGCAGGGGATGCACAAAAGGCAACCATACATTGATGTTTCTCTCCCTCTCCTTCCCCTCTAAAGATAAATAAATAAGTAAAATCTTTAAAAAATAAAGAAAATGACAGGCCAATATTCCCGATGGACACCGATGTAAAAACCCTCAGCAAAATATTTGCCAACCAAGTTCAGCAATCGATTAGAAGGGTCACTCACGTGCTGAAACGAGGTGCGTTCCAGGGGTGCAAGGATGGTTTAACTTCCACAACTCAGTCAGCGTTCCACAGAAGAAGCATTTGACAAAAATCCAACATTTATTCATGATTAAAAAAATTCCCAACAAAGCAGATAGAGAGCAAACATACTGCTGTGCAATAAAGGCCGTGCGCGGCAAGCCAGCACCCAGCATCGTGTGCAACAGTAAGAAGCTGAAGGCCTTCCTCCCAGATCCGGAACAGGACACCCTCTCTCACCACCGGCACTCAGCACAGTTCTGGAACCCTCGCCAGGGCAACCAGGCAAGAGAGAGAAGTAAAAGGCACCCAGATTGCAAAGAAGGAAGTAAAACTGTGCTATTTGCAGATAATATGATGTTCCATATAGAAAATCCTAAAGACTCCATAAAAAGCTGTTAGAACTAATAAAAGGTTCAGTAAAGTTCCAGGATATATAATTACTATGCAAAAATCTGTTGCGTTTTTTTGCACCAATAATGAACTTTCAGAAAGAGAAATTAAGAAAGCAAACCCATTCACAATCGCATCAAACAGAATAAAATATCAAGGCTTAAATTAGCCAGGGAAGTGAAAGACCTTGTATTGATAACTATAAGACATTGATGAAAGAAATGGAACAAGTCACAAATAAATAGGAAGATAGTCCATGTTCACAGATTGGAAAAATTAATATTGTTAAAGTGCCCATACTACCCAAAGCACTGTACATTTTCAATGCAATCTCTATAAATATTCCAATGATATTTTTCGCAGAAATAGAACTAACAATTCTAAAATTTGTATGAGACCACGAAAGATCCCGAGTAGCCAAAGCAATCTTGAGAAAGAAGAACAAAGCTGGAGGCATCATGATCTCTGATTTCAAACTGTATTATAAAACCACAGTAATCAAAACAGTATGGTATTGGCATAAAAACGGACACAGAGATCAATGGAGTATAATAAATTGTCAAAAGCCCTGGCTGGCATAGCTCAGTGGATTGAGCACGGGCCAGTGAAGCAAAGGGTTGCTGGTTCGATCCCCAGTCAGGGCACATGCCAGGGTCGCAGGCCAGGTCCCCAGTAGGGGGCACATGAGAGGCAACCACACGTTGATGTTTCCCTCCCTCTCTTTCTCCTTCCCTTCCCCTCTCTCCATTATTTATTTATTTAAAAATGAATAAATACAATATTTTTTAAAATAAAATAAATTGCCAAAAAGAAGCCCACTGTACCTGGTCAACTAATTTATAACAGAAGGGGCCAGGAATGTACAATGGGCAAAGGACAGTCTCTCCAATAAATGGTGTTGGGAAAACTGGACAACTACATGCATTACAGTGAAACTAAGCTATTAGCATATACCATACACAAAAATGAAGTCAACATGGATTAAAGCTCAGACTGTAAGACCTGAAGCCAAAAACTCCTGGAAAAACACAGTGTAAAGTCATATAAACAGTGACATCAAAGGTGTAAACTGTGGGGGATGGGGGTAAAGAGTGTTTTGTATGTGATCGAAGTTAAGTCGTTACAGCTTGAAGTGACTGTCACTCCTGTAAGGCATTTTATGTAAACCTCGGTGACCACAGGGCAGACCCTGCAGGGCGCGCAGACACAGGAAAAATGTTGGAATAGCGTGATGTGTGGCTGATGGCTCTGTGTGTGTTTGTGTGTGTGCATGTGCGTGTTGGTTTCACCCTGCCTTCTTGCTCTGATCGGCTAATATTTGTAGTTCCCTAATCAGGAAATTTTTCCAGAGGTGAGTACTTAACACCTGAAAGCTTTATCAGAAAGCCACATGAGATTCAATTAACTTTATTTAAGATCAATGATAAAAGCTTTGTTAATTGGCCTAATTGAAGGTAGCAAAGATTATTCCCTGGTGAAATTACGGTGCTCAACATAGGGTTTGACTAGAAATACTGTGGTGAGTTCGGCTGTGGCAGGACAGGTCTCCAGACTGTGGTGAGCCCAGGAGCCTGGGTTCCGGGGGACGGCGCCCTGAGGCTGTGACGGCACCCAGCCCGGTGCTGGGCAGGAATTTCCGGAGGACTCGTTGCCCGACTCTATTCAGAAGTTAACTGGCAACAGGGCCGACTTGGCCTCTCACTGGAGGGCCCGTAGTCAGCACCTCACTGAGCTCAGTTTGCACGGCGGCCCTGTTCTTAGGGCTGCAGAATTTCTTATTTTAGTTGACTCTTAGTTTAACACGATTTACCACATTATTTCCAAGGCGTCAGGAAGATCTGGAGCACTTTCCTACCTTTAATATTGGACACCACGAAAGTCTACCAGAACATCTAAAGACTAAGAATGAGCAAAATCACAGAACTTTTTCAAGTGGTGGTTGAAATGCCAGGTATTTATTCTAAGGAAACTATAAAGGATGTGTGTCAAACTTAACTTCAGTATGTTTATCGAAGTGTTGTTTACCATGGTGGGAGATGCACACTTTAAATGTTCAACAACAGAGAATTGATTAATTCGTAGTATCTAAAATGGAATATTAAGCAGCTTTTTCAAATGATGGCATAGAAAGCTACTTAGTGATAAGAAAAAATTTCAGGACACATTATGAGTGAAGAAAATGATATTAAAACAACAGGTGCTGCATGGAAATGTTTTAGAAAATATGCGAATATAGTATCCATTGTTTATGAAAGACTGCAAAGTGTATGACTTGATGAAGCCCAAGTTTCCTGTAGCTCTCTCACCTGCACGCGCCGCGGTTCACAGAGGGTGACGACGAATTCCAGGCACCCCGAACTCACCCCATCAGCATATCTCTGGGGCGCTTCACCTATCTGGCGTGAAGGAAGAAGTCACGGCAAATTTTGGGGGCTTAAACCAACATGCCACGCAGTGTTTCTGCTTTTCCGGAACCTAGGTCCTCTTTATGGGACGCTTCTGGATGAAGGTCCCTTACAAAGCCAAGGTCAAGCGGTTGGCCAGCGATTCCATCATCTCAGGACTTGGCCGGGACTGGAGATTCTGCTTGTGGCTCACGCACACAGCTGCCGGGAGCCCTCAACACCCACTTCCGAACCTGCGTGACTTCCGCAGGCCTTGGTTCTGGGCCCTGTGGGCTGTTCCTCAGCCTCAGTGCGTCCCTCCCCCTGGAAGCGGTGACCTTAGAGAAAGAGAATACCCAGGGAAGAAGCCACAGTTGTTTGTGTCGCCTAATCCTGCAAGTGACACCCAAAAGCAGGGACTCGGCAAGTCTAGCCACAGTTAGAGGGAAGGAAGGAAATATGGGCGTGCAGACCAGAGAACAGGGATCCCTGGGGGGCGTCCAACAGAGCCTCCTAGGGTGGGCTGAGACCTCCATCCTGAATTTTTAACGAAGAAACCAACTGTAAAGACTTCCCGCAAAATAAACACCTCAGGAACTTTCGCTTTTGTACTTGGTAGAAAAAGTGTGGAGGGGGCAGGGCTGGCGGGTTCCGGTTTCTGAAACCAGAAAAGATGGCTCTTGGTGAGGCCGGTCACCACCAGAACCACGAAGGAGAGAGAAGGGCTGAATCTTTGTGGGCACTTTATTCAGATGCCGGCGATCTGAGAAGACAGCAGGCCATGTACCCTAACACACCATCGGACACCTCATCTCAAGCCGGCCTTTTCTATAAAAGAAGGAAAGTGTAGGTACGGACGGGGCTTGGAATGCCGGGAGAAGTCAACTGGATAAACGCTGTAGTCGGTGATTTTTCTGGCACCCCTTCCTCTGTGGCCGTGACTCTGCATCTGCGCCCTGGGAGGCCGCGTTCCCTCCCGGGAGTGCAGTGGCTCAGATCCCAGCCGGTCTGATTGCCCGCAGCCCTCGCAGGCTGGACGGTGGCATTGCTCATCCCGGTCTCCCGGAGTCAGGGTGTGGCCATCCACTGTCTTTGCGCCTGGAACCATAGCTTTTCACACGAATTAATTACTGAGCTTATTAATCTAAACCTTTTCAACTCTTCGAGCTGGGGCTTCACACAAGTTGCGTTTGCGAGGAGCCTGGCTGGGGTGTTAGGGTGGTCCCTTCCTTGGACTCAGCGGTCACTGCTCCCCAGGGCGTCCACCGTGCTTTTGTGTGCTAATTCGCTAATTGTCACTGTCCCACTCTACAGCCATCATTATTCTGATGTCCTTAGTTTGAAGCTCCGGCTTCTTTCTATGTCACTTAGCCCGATGGTGTGGGCGGGAGCTCAGGAAGGCTGGCCTGGAAGTCCTCACCCCAGCCCTGCTTATTCCGCTGAGTGCAAACTCTTCACAACCCAATTTTTGGAAAACCTGCTGTAGCCTCTTCATTAAAGTGACCCTAAAGCTAGTTTCAAGGCAGGGAGAGGATTCAAGTGGTGGTTTATCCCTGGAGACCGAATCAGAGACTAGAACGTTGAACACCAACAATTATGGGGAGACTAAGCTGTGCTCTCTCTGACTGAGGTGCCCTGCCCGTGGCGTTACCCCCGCCAGTCAGAAGAAAGATGGCGTTTGCGAAGTCGCGTGACTGCATCAGGCCGGCTAGGGCCAGAGGAGGTGCAGTCCTCCTTCTGGGAGCCCCGACCTCTCTCCTCCCCCGGGTGTGTGGGGGAGCCGAAACGAGAGTGGACAGACGGATGTCCTTTCCAGACTGGGGCGACCTGCCACATGGCTGGTCTAACCTGATGACGCATTCCACCCACGTCTCCGAAAAGTCAACAGTGTTTTCCATGTCCGTCTCCTTTAAAGAGTTATCAGGCCTCTTTCAGACTGACTTAATCATGGTAAAGGCGACCTTGTATCCACACGGATGCTCCCATGTCACAGGATCTGGAAGTAGAACTTCCCATGTATGTGTAAATAATCACTGGGGGGCTGTCGTGGGGGGTGTTGCGGCTCCCCACTGACATGCTACCTGAAGGCGGGGGCAGGAGCGCTCCCCCACGGTGGTATGGTGAGGGGGTCTGCGGGTCCTGTGGGAAGCACCCGTGCATCCCTGCATGGAGCCTGGAGGCGGGACCGGGCACCCCACTTGCTGCTCGCAGCATTAATGCATTCCTTTGGAACACTCCTTCCCGCCCCCACCTTGCCCTCTAACCCCAGTGACAGCTTCCCCAGTGAAGCAAGGAGGGGACACCCAGCCAAGGTCCAGACACGCAGGGACACACGTGCGAGGACGTGGTCGTGGAGAGAAACCACTCCTGTCTCCTGGCAGGGCTGGCTCTCCCGGGCCCCCCGCCCTGGTCCTGGGAGCTCTAGCTCAGCTGCAAGTCCCCCTGTGGGCTGGAGAAAAGGGGCCGGCCGCCTCTCACACATCCGCCGTCCGCGGGAAACGCTGGGGAGGCGCTGATCGGCGTGGCCCTGCTGGTGACCAGAGGGGGGCCTCTCATCCTAACGTGTAGCTGGCCTCCCCTCTGAGCCCCAGATCTGTCTCGCGCAGGCAGACAGATGCCCAGTCCGCACTGGCGGGGCCGGCTCCCCAGCACCCGCCAGAGCCCGCTGCTTGGCCTATGCAGTAGGTGGACCCAGACGGGCTCAAGGGAAGAATGAAGACGAGATGGTTACTTCTGGGATTTAGAAACACTGTTAAAAGCACTTTGGCCAAAACCTTCCTAACACTTAGAAAATCGCTTCCGATTGCCCTCTCTTTGGGGGGAATTCGACAGTCCACTCTAGCCTTTGAAATTTTGTTTTGAGTCTAAAGTGTCGCTTTTTCACCCGAACATGTTAAAAAAAGAGTATGCAGGTATAGGAAGGATTTTTGTCTGAAACCTTCTGGCCGGTCATTTTTTTGTCACATATTTTTACTGAACATCTTCGTTTTTATTTGTAACCGACTCCGTGCAGAAAAACCATCTCAAAGACATGACATTGCAAGTCATAGTCCCGTCAGAGAAAACGCAAGCCTTCCAATCGAGGGGAGACCACTCACCGTTAACTAGGTCGGTGCCGAGGACAACCATCGCGTTCCAAGGCTCTAGTTTTGCAAAAGAGCTGCTGGAGAGGAACCCCGCCTGGGCGAGGGGAAGATGAAAACCTCTCCGAGTTTAACCAGTCACGAGATCGGGTGGGGGGGGGGGCGAGGGAACACCTCCTGTCCTTCCCATCAATATCAGCTACAAGGAAGGGTTTCAAGCGGTGAGAAAATGTGACCACGCCACCTCCCGCCACGTGTGAGTTCGCCTACTTCCCAAACGCGAATTGAGCAACAAAACAGAAAACGCTGTGAGCTAAGCAGGCAGCTGTTTGTTCCGGGAGTCGGGGGTGTGCTTGCTCACTAAAGTTGTTTCAAAACAGCGGTCAGGAAACCCCTTTTCGGCAGAACGGCGACGTCAGGGTGGGCCTAGGCAGTGGTGGAGAGCGCGGGAAGCTGCGGGGCCAGCACAGTCCAGGGCTCTGGCCCAGCTGGGAGCCCCAGGCCGGAGGGTCGCTGGGAGCTCCGCCGCCGGCGCCCCCCGCCCCGCGCTCCTCGCTCCCCGCGCGGCGTGGTGAGGGCGGAGTGGGGCACTGGCCCCATCGCTGCCGCTGCCCTGAGGTTTGGAGCCGGGAGTGTAGGGAGCCGTTTCCGCGGGGAGACAGTCGGTTCATAGGGTATCTGGACCGTGGCAACACCACTGCCCAAAGCACGTGCTTTTGGACAACAAAGCTTTCCTTCCGCGCGCACTCACCGAAAACCGACCCTGGCGTTGGTTCATCTCGGCAGTTCCCCACCCGCCTCACCCGCTGCGAGCCCCCGGCACGGCCAGACTCCTGGTCGAGAACGCCGCCCGTCCGGCCCCTGCCCTTCGCCCGCGGACAGGCCGGTAGGCGTTCCCGAAGTCCCCTCTTCGGCTTCCCCAGTTCAGTCTTCCCTTCACCCCTCTGGCCTGGACAACTGTCCGCCCCAAAGCCAAGGCTGAGCTTCCCCCGGCCTGTGCGCCGCAGAGGTCCCCGGATCCCGCGTCTCTCGGCCGCCGGAGGTGCGGGGACGCGGGCGTGTGGCGCATCCTTGGGCCCCAATACGCGTTCTGCAAAGGAAGGCGGCATCGCCCCGGGATCTTTCCAGTTTGGGAAACAGGTAGGTCGCCTCTGGGTGCCTGGGGCTCAGGCCGGGGGCCTTTTCCCCTTCCGAGCACCAGGCTTGGGAGTCCGCCCCAGGCAGGGCCGGCAGGTGTAGGGCCGCACCTCCTCCCGCCCGCCGCACGGAGCATGCTCAGCCCGCCGCGCGCCCGCTGAGGCCCCCGCGCGCTCCCCGCCTCCCCTCCGCGCTCCTCTAGCCTCGGCGCGCACCCCTCGGCTCCCGCGCGCTCCCGAATCCCTCTGCCCACTCCGGTCCCCTCACTGCACGCGCCGTTGCCTTCCGCGCGCCCCTTCGCTCCGCGCCCACCTCCCCCGCGCGCTCCCTTCCCGCCCCTCCCCTCGGTGCCCCTCCCCTGCACGCGCCCCTCCCCTGGACCAGGAGTCGGCTGCTGGAGCCTTGGCGCCGGGTTTTCTGAGCCGCCGCGAGCGCGGAGAGTAGGGAGCTCGGCCCCGCACGGAGACCCGGGTTCCACCCGTATTGGTGGCAAGTGGGCTGCTCGCCTCCCTGCGGCCCAGGGACGGTGCCCGCGCCGGGGCTGTGGCGGCGCTGCGCGCAGGTGCTGAGGTGAGAGGGGTGCGAGCTGCTGCCGGCTCTGGGATTGGGGATCGGGCACGGTCCTGGGGCGGTGGGTGCAGAGGCGTTCCTGGGCTCCAGTGTCGCGGGCCGGACCCGAACCCGAACCCGAACCCGAACCCCGGAGGCGGCTGAGCCCCGCCGCTGCCACCGCGCGGCGACCCTGCGCCCCCTCGTCTGGCAGGAAGTAAGTTTGTTGAGCCGAGAGGCGCCGCCACCCGAGAGCGCCGAGCCGGTCCTGCTGCGGGGACGGCAGTGTCGGCCCCCGACCTGGCCAGGCTGCGCTCCTTGCACCCCCGCGCGGCTTCCGGCGGCGTCCCCCTGTGGGTTCCCGGCTCCGCTGGGCCAGCGTAGCGGGGTGCAAGCTGTGAACTTGGGCTGCGGTGCGGGGGGCTTGTGACGAAGGCAGCGGAGCTGTGGGGACCGCGGTGTCGGAGCACGCTTTTTGGGGGCGCCCTGCGTCCCTCTCGCCAGCACGTCCCTGCAAGCCGCTCTGCCCCGGGAGCTGAGGGGTTGGGGGTGCCGTTTATTTCCAGCCACTTTGCGGGCATTTGCAGTTTCTTTGTAGGTGGGGGCCTCCCCTGCTCCTCCTGTGCCCCCCACCGTGCGGACGCTGCAAGGTCCTCGCCCAGCCCCGGCGCTCCCGTGGCCCTGTGCTTCGCGTTCGCCTTTTCTGGTTGTGACAGGGGTGGACGGGAGGGTCGCCGGACATGGGCTCCGGGTCTCTCTGAGCCACTGCGGGCATCTGGTGCTTGAAAACACTGGCAGCGCCGCGCAGCCCGCGCGCCGAGGCCACTTCGGGCGACCGGAGGCTGGGGACGCCGCTGGCCGATGAGGTCTCCGCCTGTGCGGCTCGGAGGCAGGGAGGCCGGCCGGGAGAACCGGGGACGATCCCCGGGTGGGGGGGCCGCTGCAGGGGAGCCTGGGTGAGTGTCGGGGATCGTTTGCCAGGAGGGGCTGGTGGGAGCAAGGCTCGCGGAACTTTCTCTAGTTTTTCTGTTGGAATCAAGCTGGGGCGGGGACAGGCTTGCCGGGAGGGCCGCCTCTGGGTGTCACGGGAGGCTCCTGCCCTTTGCCGCGGGGGCGAACCGCGTCCGTCCGGGGTCACCCCATCGCTGGCTTGTTTGGAACGCGCCTCCGTGGGCGAGGGCGGGAGCCCAGGGCGCGGCGGTCCATCAGGCCCGGCCGCGCAGCGGATCCGCAAGGTGGTTCTCTATGCTCTGGAGAACACCGTCAGGGAGGCAGACACTTTGGGAGCATTTTTGGGGCATTCATGGGAAAATTCCCATTTCCGCCCTAACTTTGTTCCTCCTCTTGTTTTCCCTGGAGGCTGGCTGCCTCCGCACAGAGGGTCGTGGGCAGGTGGAGGATGACTAAGGGTCGGGAACGGGCTCCATGGCAACATTTTCTTCCCCACCTTGGAAAACGCTATGGGTTTTTGTTTGTTTGTTTGTTTGTTTGTTTGAACTGGCTTCGACTGTCCTGGATGGACGGGGAGGGGTCAGGGGGTCGGTTTTCAGCCTGCACCCCGCCGGGGGAGGCGGCAGGCTGCGGGGAAACGGACCTTCTGGAATCCAGGGCCGAGACTGTTGTTCTACGGGCCGGGCTTGTGGTTTAGGGGGCGGCTCAGAGCCACGTGGAAGTTCCAACAGACGCAGGTTGGCCAAGGTGCAGCCCGTGTGAACACCTTTCCCAGTTCCGTCCCCTGCGGGGGACGGGGGGGGGGCGGGGGGGGGATGAGGGGCGTGGCCCCTGTTTCCACAGTTGGCTTCTTTTCCTGGGTCCTCAGCCCAGTTAGAGAACCGGGCCTTTCAGAAAACCGCGCATTTGCGGCCATGCGTTAATTTGACTGCTGCTTTGCGTGCAGAAGTAGGCTGTCTGATCTTGCCTCTACTCGGGAAGCATTGTGGCCGGAATTTTCCTTCCGGAAGGTACCCGGACATCTGTTGCTGGGATCTAGGCCTTAACAACTCCCTGCAACCTGAGTGATTAAGCTTGTTGGCGGGATTCGCTCCCCGCCCTCCCCCCTGCCCCTCACAGTTCTGGCTTTTCTGCCAAGTTTGTCTGATTATGGTTTTAAATTTATTGGATTCTGCGCTGTTATGTTTGAAGACATAGGCATAGTGTACGTCAGAGTGAATCTCTCTTTTAATCTGAAGCTTTTAATCTTTGGTGAAAACACGCTTGTGTGTGATGCAGCTGAAGTCAGGTGCTTCCTGTGGCCCGCGGTGGCGAAGCCCGCGGGCACCGACAGGGACAGCTCTGCGGTTTCCATTTCTCCCGGCGCAGTGGTTACGGCTGGTGGAGGAGACCCGATTTATTGCCTAGACTTATTGGCCTTCTCGTTTTTTCAAATTATATGCTATCAGAAGGAAATCTGAGCATACATCACTAAGCGTGGTTTATAAATTATGCACACGGACTGTTGCAAAACACACGGGAGAAGCTACAGGATAGACAAAGCATGGCTCGGATGCAGTGGCCCCCCACCCGGCGTCTCTGTGTCCCAGTGGGTGGGCCTGCATAGCCCCCCGGGTCGGCCGTGCCTGGGAGGGCGGTGGCTGTTTGGGACTTGTGGCCTTTCTGCCTGTAGCTCTGGCTCCACCGTTCGTCACCCAGTACTGATGTCACCTGAGTCACCTGCAGCCGGTTGGGACCCCGAGTCCAGCAACCAGGGGGCTAAGGACACATGCGTTGCTCGCTGGTGCCCACATGTGGGTGGGGTGGGGTAGATGCATGTGACCTGGGGGTCTTCCCAGCTATGCCCAGTGGACATGCGATGGAGGGAAAAATGAAGTGTAAATGGAAAGACTAAAGGATCACAGGCCAGGAAGGAAGTACCTGGGAGGAAGTGAGGGAGGGAGGAGGACGCTTCCCACGTTGTAGGCAGCGGCAGAGGTCGCTTGTCTGGGCGCAGGGTAACCGGACCGGCTGCGGCCCTACCGCTCACTGCCTGCAAGGACTGTGCGCACGGTGCTGGGCGCGGCAGCCTCGCAGCTCCTGGGAGTCTCTTGGCCTGGGCTGTGCACTTGGACTGATGTCTAGGCGGGGCATCTCGGTGGGGAGCGCCCTTGAGGGTGCCGTCCAGCAGGCCTACAGCTCTGACAGGCGCATCCGAAAAGAGTGCTGCGTCAGAGGAGACATAAAACGATCCCCTGTAAAGCCCCACGTGGTGATCCTGGCAGCACTCCCCGGGGGTGGGATCCCAGACCTGGGCCGCCATCCTCGTCCTCACTCTCACTGGGGTCGCAGGCTTAGCTGGGTCAAGCCACTGGCAGGAGAAAGACTGGAGGACACTCAGTGCCCAGACCTAGAATCACTTGCGTCCCCTGCTTTCATTCCATTGGCCAGACTCACCACCAGGGACACGGACCGTGCAGGTGAGCTGCGTTTCCTGGACAGGCGGCCCCATGGGGGGACCAGCCCCCCAACCCCACATGCTGTGACTATGAGTGATGTTTCCTCCATGCTCAGTACATGCTACGGCCCCTCCCTCCTCGCCCTTTGTCCTGGTGGGAGGACCCAGACAGCTCTAAGGGGGAAAATGGTCACAGGTACTTACAACTTGCTGTCTGTGAAATGCTGCTCCAGCACTTGGCCTCCCAGGTGGGTGTGGCCTGTGTGGTAGAGAGGAGGAGGAGACCCCGCGCAGAGGGGGCGGAGTCATGTGCTCAGGGAGTGGTGGGCCTGGGATTTGAACCAGGGTCTTGGGCCGTAGGAGGGTTTTCTTGGACAGCCTCACTCTGCTGCACTTGCCTCCCATGGTAGCTGTCCCCCCCGCCTGTTCTTTCTGCGACTCTAGCCAATTGAGAGGAGAATTTGAAATCCCGGAGAAGGAAAGCAAATTGCCTTGGATCTGACACACACCGCTGTGCAGTTCCACGCACGGGGGGTGGGGGGGGGGTGGGGGTGGGTCTGGGGTACCTGTCAGGGGTAGGGCCGCCCGCCCACTACGTTCGGGGTGTTTTCTGATCTGACGAGCAGACCCTCAGGGCCTATGCTGGGCAGACACGGCCTTTCTCAAGCTATTGTTGGGGGAGCCCTGGGCAACCCCATTCCTGCCACCCTGCGTGGGGTACATTCCTGTTCACTTCTTTCCTTTAAAAATGGAAATCTTACTTTCAATTACAGTTTGCACTCAGTGTTATTTTCTGTTCACTTCACTTCTGAGCCTAAGCAGACACTCTGCCCGGTCGGTGTGTTCACAGGGAAAAGTGCTCCCTGACCTCCCTCTGACCGGCCGCTCTGCACCGTCCGGCTCTCAGGAAGAGGGCGCTCCTTGGTGCCCCAGCTTTGCCAGCGTTTTCAGGGTTTCCTGCGTGACTGAGGCGTAGGGAATGGCTCCCGTCTCTGTCCGTACCCCTGTTGGATGGTTTTCCGCAAAACACCTGTCACAAAGGGGGCCTGTTGTACTCATTTTTCCTAGACGGAGGGGGTCTCGGGCTGCGGGACATTCAGTGTTAAAACCTGGAAGGTCCCAGGCCCGTCGGGACCAGAGGGTTGCCTCTCCCACTATGTGGTGAGTTGATTTACACGTCACTCAGTATCCTGTGAGTCCCATGAGATGGGGGGACAGACTGACATCCGAAGTCAGACGGGCATCTTAGCAGACCTATAAATTCAGTTTGAGGTGGCTGTCGATGGTGTGGGATTGCAAGTCACCTTTCCTGGGGTTCAGCGTCATCCGTGTGTAATGGGGTAATGCACGTTGTAGGGTTGTTCCCGTAATTACAAGACCCAATCAGTTAAATCCCCGAGTTTATGGATGGGCACATCGGTAACACTGGGCGGTGCCCACAGGCGCAGGGATTTTGTGGGGATGACNGGTGGGGGGTGGGGGTGGGTCTGGGGTACCTGTCAGGGGTAGGGCCGCCCGCCCACTACGTTCGGGGTGTTTTCTGATCTGACGGGCAGACCCTCAGGGCCTATGCTGGGCAGACACGGCCTTTCTCAAGCTATTGTTGGGGGAGCCCTGGGCAACCCCATTCCTGCCACCCTGCGTGGGGTACATTCCTGTTCACTTCTTTCCTTTAAAAATGGAAATCTTACTTTCAATTACAGTTTGCACTCAGTGTTATTTTCTGTTCACTTCACTTCTGAGCCTAAGCAGACACTCTGCCCGGTCGGTGTGTTCACAGGGAAAAGTGCTCCCTGACCTCCCTCTGACCGGCCGCTCTGCACCGTCCGGCTCTCAGGAAGAGGGCGCTCTTTGGTGCCCCAGCTTTGCCAGCGTTTTCAGGGTTTCCTGCGTGACTGAAGCGTAGGGAATGGCTCCCGTCTCTGTCCGTACCCCTGTTGGATGGTTTTCCGCAAAACACCTGTCACAAAGGGGGCCTGTTGTACTCATTTTTCCTAGACGGAGGGGGTCTCGGGCTGCGGGACATTCAGTGTTAAAACCTGGAAGGTCCCAGGCCCGTCGGGACCAGAGGGTTGCCTCTCCCACTATGTGGTGAGTTGATTTACACGTCACTCAGTATCCTGTGAGTCCCATGAGATGGGGGGACAGACTGACATCCGAAGTCAGACGGGCATCTTAGCAGACCTATAAATTCAGTTTGAGGTGGCTGTCGATGGTGTGGGATTGCAAGTCACCTTTCCTGGGGTTCAGCGTCATCCGTGTGTAATGGGGTAATGCACGTTGTAGGGTTGTTCCCGTAATTACAAGACCCAATCAGTTAAATCCCCGAGTTTATGGATGGGCACATCGGTAACACTGGGCGGTGCCCACAGGCGCAGGGATTTTGTGGGGATTACGCGGAGCGCTGCGCGCACCGGCTCAGAACCGGGAGCGCCCAGTAAACAGCTTTGTGCTCGGCTGATGGCATGGAGACGACAGCCGGTCGGGCCTGCCAGGGGCGGCCGCAGGAAGGCACGTCTGCCCCGAAAGTGCACGCTCACAGAGCATCAGTGACACCACGAGGGGGTTGCGGTAAGCGGAGCAACACATCGGGGACAGTGATAGGAAATATTTAAAGACGTTTTGGTATTCAGCGCTTGAAGACACGGGAGTTGGCTGTGTGATCGCTTCCGCTGTAGACAAGGCTTCAGTTGTTTCTGCTCATTAAAAGCCAAAGTAAACAATTTTCATGGCTTGGGGAAAAAACTATTTTCCATCTCTAGGCAGGCTTAATTTCTGCTCATAACCCTGGGAAGAGCTATTTCTCACCACGGATGAAATGGAAGTGGTGCATTTCTGGGAAGGAAGTCAGCTTTATGAGAAAATGAGGGTTAGGCTACAGGAGTTACTGCTGATGCCATAGCGGTCCTGAGGTTTAAAAAAAAAGAAGCGCACAGGGTCTCCTTTGTCGTCACCGTAGGAAAATGTCCTCTCTACCTTTGGGCCAAGTCTCCGTGCATAAAAACGCTCTGTACCCTGCACTGCGCTGCACCAGTCAAAGCCTTGGTAGTTCGCGCTGCCTGTGCCCTGAAGGCCTGTCATGGAAATTTCCAGCGAGGACAGATGTTACCAGGGTGTTCACGCTGAGATGGGTCCAGTTAGCAGGAGGAGAAAATCAAACACAAAAAGAGGGCTCCATCGCCAAGTGCGTTTTATAAGACCCGACTCTGGGCACGCGGCCATCGTGTGAGCGGTACAAATGCGTATTGTCATCCGAGTTAGGCCAGCTCTTCAACTATCAAGTGTAAATATGAATGCTTTGGTCTTGAGTGACTCATTTGATCCGCGATTAGCTGGCTATTGATTGCAGACTCTGCGTGGATTAGCGGCGCATTAACGGGGGTCCCAGCGCGGCTGTCACTGTATGTAATTAGGCGAGGTGAGGCTTCCTTGGGTCGCAGCCCCGTTCCCAGGAAAGTTGTAGGCGCAGACACTGGCTACCCCGAATTCTCGGAACCAGGTCGTTGGAAGTAGGTACTGTCTCCCACCAACAGTAGTTGTTTTACTCGGATGAAGTGTGTTCCTTTCTTCCTGAAACAGGTGGGAAATAGGATTCCCCTCCCCGTGACACAGGTCACCATGGGGAGCATAGGATAGTCGTTTAGTGACCGAGAACATATTCTCAGCCCTGCCTGGGCCGTGTGAGGTCTGGGCGGGGAGGTTGGGGTGTGGGCTTCTTCCCGGTGAGGTGTGAGTGGGGCGCACGGAGTTAGGGGTACCAGGTACCTTCTGTGCGCTCCACAGGTTCGCCCTGTGCCCGGATCTTTGTCATTTGCTCAGAACACAGTATGAATCGATGCTTTTTATTGATCTGCTCAAATAATTCACGTTGGGCGTGATGGTGTGACAGGAGCCCCTCACAGAGGCGGAAGGACCCCCTGGCTCTGTCCCCTGCTTCCGAGAACCAGCCCCCTGGGCTTGCCACTGCTCAGTGCGTGGGCCAGGGAGGGCAAGCACACACACCACGCACCCCACGTCGCCGGGTGTGAGCCGATTCTGAATGGGGCGCCGAGGTCCCCCCTCATCATCCCGGTCCTGTTCCTCCTCCCCGGTCTCCTGATGGGGGACCGAGACGTCCCGTGGGACCGTCCTGCTGGAGACGTGGACCGCACCCGTTTTGCCGGTGTCCCCTGCATTTGCACTGCCTTTTCGCAGTCACATTAGGAAGCTGGCTGCGCCTGGGTGGTGGGAGGCGGGGCCCTGCTCCATCCCCTCCAGTTTTCTTCCCGAGCGTCACTGTGACGCTGCAGGCAGTTGAGGCCGTGTGCGCAGCACCTGGGGACGCGGTTATGTGGACTGGGCTTCCACGTGTGCTGCTCTGTTCCTTCATTGTAGCAGTTTGCCCATTTGCCGCCGTTCCTGGTACCGGCTGAGATGAGTACTTTAAGAAGAATTACTGGTAATCAAAGCAGGAGTCTTTTGATCTTAGGAGTCACTGAGCTTATACAGACTTTCGTGATTTTTTTAAAAGATTTTATTTATTTATCTTCAGAGGGGAAGGGAAGTTGAGAGGGAGAGAAATATCAATGTATGGTTGCCTCTCGTGAGTCCCCTGCTGGGAACTGGCCTGCAACCCAGGCATGTGACATGACTGGGAATCGAACCGAGATCCTCTGGCTCACAGGCCTGCGCTCCATCCACTGAGCTACACCAGCCAGGGCCCAGACTTTAGTGATTTTATCCTAATGGAGCGCCTTAATCAATATGTTAAGGTTAAAAGGGGGCAGAATACCACGACGTGCCCCCGAAAATCGTGAGTTCGGTGTTTTGGGCTGGCTCTGCCCAGGTGCAGGCGCTGTTGGCTGTGACGGCCGGCGGGCAGCCTGGCGGCGGGGGACTCCGCCCCCGCGTGTCTGTCAGGTTCGACCCAGCTCCTTTTGTCATCCCTGAGGCGGGGTGGCCCTGAGGGTGTGCGGCTACAGGGACACAATTTCGTGCTCACAGCCTGCCTTGAGGTGCGTCACCTGGCCATTCACAAAGGAGGCCGACTTAGCATCGCGATCTCCTCATCTCCATGCATCCTTCCGCCAGACACCTGCGTGGTGGGCAAAACGTGCGAAATGCCGTTCCTGACGCTGCCCCTCGAGTGACTTCCTCTGAGAAGACACCGTGCCACCTCCCCAGACGCTGGAGGGTGAGGAAGACAGCAGTCCCGTCGTCGTCGTCATCATTGTCGTCCTGCGGTGGGTGATGAGAGGGCCGCCAGGTCGGAACCGAGGCTGGGCTAGCGCTCTTCGAGGTTTCGCCTGGAGCCCTGGTGCGGGCCGTGGCCAAGGGTCTCCTGGGCTCAGAGGAACCAGTGAATGCCCCCAGATTCCTCTTCCTTCAGAGGTGGCCAGTCCTGCCAAGGCGTGGGGCGCTCCCAGGTGACAGAGCAGGAACCCAAGTGTGACCAAGCACTTGCCCTCAAAGGTGGTTGCCATGTTCACAAGAAGCTCTGGCTTCTTTGTGCCCCCCTGCAGTGCTGGAGACACGTGCGGCCGCCTCATCCGTGCTCTGGGTGTTGCAGCTTCGCGAGTGTGGCGGGAACGACCGGTGTGTCACCAATACGCGCGCCACCGTGCAACGTACCAGGTTCATGCTATTTCACTTCCTGTGGGTTTGTGTAGCCGTTAAAGAATGAAACCTTTTTTGTAAGTTTGTTTAGAATGTTTCTCCACTCCCTCCTTGTGTGTAGGTTAACTGTGTCTGGAATTCAAACAGCCCGTCACCTATTGTTCTGTTTACAGTTCACCGTTTAACCCCGTGGCTCAGATGCCGCGATCGCTGCTACGCTTCCTTCTCTGTTTCTGCCGCACACAAGAAGAACGCATTTTCCCCTGTGACTCACGTTTGTCCCTGCTTCCTGCCCCGCTAGCCCACATCCGCACCTGAAGTCGTGGCGGGCCTCCATCCGTTTATTTACACCTTCTGCAATCCAGGGGGTGACCTCGTCACACCCACTGGGCTGACGGGGCTTCCGCCTGTCCGTGCCCGGCATGCTGCCCCTTGGCACAGACTTTTACAAGGTGCACCGTGGACTACGGTTTCTAAGTGACTCTCTGACCACCAGGCCGAGCACCCGGGAAAGTCCCAAACATACACTTTCGGGGGAAAGGACGGTAGGGATCCTGCCTTTTCGTTCTTCTTGGGCTTGCAGCCGTGAAAAAGAAGGGCAGAAGCACAGTTACCTGGATGGGATGGGTCCCGCCTCCCCCAGTTACTGGAATTACCGGGCCGAGGAGCCGCAGAGGGTGCGGGGGCCGTGTGCCTTCCATCTGCACCTGGTGGGACACATTGCCCATCAGTGGGAGCCTCTCACGGATGCGGGACATCTGCCCCAGACCTTGGCGTCCCTGTGGTCCCTAGACTGGTATTGCCCGGGAGCTTGTGAGACATGTAGAACTCGGCCCCCCACCCTGACCTACTGTAGCAGAATCTCCATTTTCTCCGGGGACTTGTCGTCACTTGAGAGATTGATGGGAACGGATTCACATCATATTCTCCACCCCCTGAACCAGTTCGTTCCCTGCCTGGGGGCCTGCGTGTCAGGCATTCAGTCAGGATGTTTAATGGCGGACCAAGAATGTAATGCACAGGTACCGGAGGGTTTGGCCAAAGGCTGATTGGAAGGTAGAGGAAAGGCACTTGGTCCTCAGAGGTGCAGGCGGAATGTGGTCGCGTGAAGGGGACGGACAAAGCTTTGGAGTCATGCAGGGAAGCATTTTCCGTTCCTGGGGACACGCTCCCTTGGGGCCCGTGGTGGGGGTGTCTCAGGCCGCCCCAGCGTGTGCTGAGATTGGGGACCTCCAAGGTGATGGGTACCTGTCACCTGGCCCATCAGGACCTCCAGTGCAGTGAGTTCCTCGGTAGCCGATTTGAAGGACGGACTTTTGATACATATATATCTCTTTGTTACATGTGTTTCCAAGGAGCTTTTCGCTTGGTGTGAAAAGAAAACCCACGATTTGAATGTGACGCAGGATGTTAGGGTGGCGGGCGCTTAGAGCTCGTGGGAAGAACTGACAGCTGAGACACAGTGGACAGCCGGATGGGGTATGCAGGTCGGGTTTGGAGGACGCACCGAAAGCAGGGAACGGGCGAGTGCAGCGGCCAGGGGTTCCAGGGGACAGCGGTGGGGTGGGTTAGGGAACAGGAAAGAGCCCAGTGTGCGGGGACCTCGGGGACGTGGGGCCTGGCCCGGGCTCTCGTGGTGCGATTTCACAGACGAGCCTGTGGACCACACCGCCCCGCCCCCGGCCTGGGCCGGGAGCGGTCGACGCGGCGTGATCAGCGCCTTGCAGGATTCCAGGAAGCAGCACCCGTGGTGCGTGAGGCCGGGCGGGAAAGAGAGGAAGTCGGGCCGCATCCTGGAGGTTACAGAACGCCGTTGCGAGATTTCGAGAGGGCGTGGGTGACGTCAGACTGTCGACTTGTCGAGGCCCCTCGGAACTCCTCGTGGGCATGTGAGTGCCGTGCAGGGGGCCGGGGGGCCGCATGGCCGGGAGCCGTTGGATGGATGCCTGACTTCCGATTGGCTCTCATTTCCTCTTCTGGGTCATGTTCATTGTGGAAGATGACAGCGAACTGGGTATAAGAGTGCATTTGCAATTTATTTACATAAAATATGCGTGCTTGTCTAGTGTGTTTCATATTTAAATCCAACCTGCATAGGCTTTTCCTGATTAGGGTAGAAACTTCTTTGTAGGAAGAAATATTACCGGTCCTGGAAGACAGTCTATAAGGAAAGAAATACACACACACACACACACACACACACACACGTATTCTAAGTCGATTGTAATCCTAATGAGCAGTGCTGATTGGACACAATGTCTCAGGCAAGTTCCTAAGTGCTTTTTTCTTATGTTACCTCACTTAAACCTGTAACTGTGACCCTGTGGCTCGGTGAAGACCCCTCGGTGCTCAGTGAGGGATGGGGCATCTGAGAGGTCCGGCCACAGAGCTGGGAGACCACAGGACCGATGGGCGGCCTCTGGCACGTCTGTCTGCCCGCGTGCTGGGGCTCCGAGCCCACCCGGCTCCTCGCTGGTCCTTTCCTTCAGCGACCAGCGTGCTGGCGAAAGACCGGAGCGTGCACACGCTGCTCTCGGAACTGCGTTCGCGGCCAGCAGAGCGGCTCACTGGGTGTGCCGGGGGCTTGGGGGGGCTTCCGAATGTTACGGGCCGTTTCAGAATAGAAAACCGTCCACACCAACATTGGGGGGTGAGTGTAAACACAGTTTTTAGAGGTGTAGTAGGTTGGTAATTTGTGTATGTAAATTACATGGGTTCATTATTCCAAATATATTTGAATACTCAGACTTCACCGTGTAAACATATTTTTCAGGCAGATTGGCTTCCGAGGATTGCTAAGCATGTAGAAAATATTGAGAGGGACAGATTTCTGTTGCTCTGGCCACCGGTTTAAACAGAAGGAAAAGAATGATTTTGACTACGGGCCACGAAACTCAGGAAGGGGGTTTACATCTGGGTCCAAGTGCCCGTCCATCAGCCCCTCAGGGCCTGGCGTGTTCTGCACCTTGCGATGACAACTAGGAAAAGTTTCAGCCGCAGGTCTTTCCTGGTGTCAGAGAAGACACCCCGAGTGACATGTAAATGACGCAGGGTCTTTTCCGTCCAGTACATAAAGTGGCTCACGCTACCTGCCCGCGTGGCCAGGCCCCAGTTCAGCTGCTTGGCCAGACACTGGGTGGTGGTGTGTCTGCTCTGAAGGCATTTTTTCAGGTGAGATCAACACTTAAATCAGGAGACTCCAAACGAAGCAGACCCACCCTGCGGGCCACAGACAGGTGGTGGCCCTAAGGACAAGACAGGCCACCAGGAGGAAGAGGGGACCCACCAGCAGGTGCGGCCTCCACTTGCACCCTGCGCCCCACACACTTCTCTGGAACGCCCCGAAGGCTGCTACGCCTGCATCCCTCCCCCTCCCATTGATTCCCCAAGCTCCGTACTCCGATGTCCTTGTCCACGGACTTCGCAAAGTGACGAGCGGCGGATGCTACCCAGTTCCGCCAGCTCCGACCCAGCTCTGCAGCTTGTTCATGGGTTGTTCAGGCTGTTTTATCAGCACAGGACACAGGGAGGGGGAACACAGGAAGTCCCACGTGGAATTGGTCGCTCCTGCAAATTTGTGGTCTTACAGGCCCCCAGCTGTGGCTTTGTTCTTCCCGTGGAAGTGGCGTTGTCCGGACAAATGCGCGTGACATTTTCTGGAATTCACTTCCTGTGTCCCTTCACTGTCAGACAACGGTGCTCCTGAGCGCCATGGCCGGGTAGGTCCCGCAGGTAGGAAAGGAACCAGCCAGACCCGGCCTTTGCATAGCGCAGTGTCTGGGAGTAGGGACTGAAAAACGTGAACCATACTTAAAATACGAAGTACAAGGACCTGAAATCGGAGCTCTGAAGGAGAGGGAGGCATGGCTGACAGGGAGGGGCTACCACAGACCCCAGAGGGAAGCCGGGTTTCCTGGGGGGGGGGGACTTGGTGACCCGAAGCGTGAGAACAGGCTAAGCCACACTCAGAACCGGGGGAGGAAGATCCGGGCCAGGAGCACAGCAGGCCCAGGGGAGGGCGCGGCATGGGCTTGGATAATTTCACACCCACCTCAGGCTGCGAGTGAGTAGGCGAGGCAGCCTTGGTCAGGGCGGCCTCAGACGGGCCAAGAGGCTGTGGGGAGTGAAGGCCGTGCGTGGCCCTGGTGCAGAAGGAGGGGAACCGGCGGGGGCGGGGACGTACGCGCAGGTGGAGTCAGTTGGAGACTGTTGAAGGGGACCCCTATGTGTCACACTTTCCTGGTTTTTAATATGCTCCCTGGTCACGGTGTTCACGCCGTTCGTGAGACATGCAGGTAATAGGACACGCATTTGCTTAGTATGCGTGTCACCATCGTGAGTGGGACCCCTGTCTAAGGCTGGCTCCTGGGTGGCCTCGGAGACCTCGCAGCGTGGAGAGCGGTGCTGTCGGTTTGGAGGGCGCTCCGTGCTGCGAGAGGCTTCCTCTGTGTCTCCGGTGGCACGAAGCTCCAGGCCGACCGATTCTGTGAGTTTCAGTACTGCGACGGCCTCTTCTCCCCTTCGTCCTTTCATTGTTCTCAAGTCCCTACCAAAGACCCCACCGTTGCACGCGCCGGGAGCTCTGTGTCTCCCAATCCTGTACCCCCGTGACACACTGGTCACCGTGGAACCGGCGCCTCTCGTCAAAGGTGCAAACACGTGTCCAGCTTGTAACCTGGCAGAGGTCCTTGCGTGGCGTGACAAATTCAAGTGTGCAGCCCCATCCGCGTCACCAGAGTGAAGAGTTAAGGCCGTGATCCGTATTATCTAAAAGGAAAAAGATCCGGCCCTGAAGAAGCAGGGTCTGAGCCTTGATTGATCGGGACGGCTGCTCATGTTGTTTCATTTCCCTGGACAATGCCTGAACTTTCCGCTTCAGTTTGCCTTTATAACCCCCGAGTTTTTAATTATTTTCCCGTAAAGGTTATATGTCTGCGAGTGTGCATTTTAATTGTATACAAGGGGGCCTGGTCAAAACCGAGCAAACCGGCCATCCCCTTCTGCCGGGTTTCTCCTGGGGGCAGGGCGAGCGGTCCTGACCTTCCTGGGGCTGTTTCTCGTGTGCGAGCACAGAGATGTTACGACACTTCTTTAATTAAAAGAGAGATCTGAACATTCGGCATGAAAACGATAGCATGGACTGTCCTTCCTTCACTCCAAGGTGAATCCTGGGTGTCGGTCCTCGGCGGTCGGTCCAGAGTCACCTCCCGGCTCGCAGTGCCTGCTCCGGCCCGAGGCTAGGACCCTGCTCCTTGTCATTTATGGTGACCACAGGCCTTTGCCACTGTGAACGTTATTTCTCTAAACAGACATGAATCTACCTGTGGAATAAATTCCAAAAAGAGCAATTGGAATTTCTTAGCAAAAGCGGTATATTTTGCATTTGTGACTTTTGTCATTATTGCCAGATTGTCCTTCAGAGAAATGATCCCGGTTTACAAACAGTGTCTTCATAACCCTGGAGTTGGTTCAGTGCCGCTCGGCGATGGGCAGAAGTCCAGTCCCTACCCTGTCCGTGTGGGGGCTTCCACGAAGCCTTACCAGTGGCCACACACTGCGCACAGCAGCTCCCATTAGCCACTGTTGGATGAGGCCACCGTTGTAGGAGGTCACGGCGGCTGTGGCTCTGCCCCATCCGGTGTAAGAGCTCGTTACGGGCTCCCGCCCACACGAGGCTGCTGTGTCGGCTGAGGTGGCAGTAGGCACCATAGGTGAGACCTGTGTCCAGGTGGCCCGAACTGCTCCGTAAATTCACGCAGCAAGCAGAGGCGGCCAACAATACCTGCGCTTTGTTTGGGACGGCCTCTGGACGCGGTGCCCAAGTGACAACCTAGCTGACCTTCGGGAAGGTCGCAGTGTTGAGGTCTTAACAGTCTGCCTGGAACCTGTGGTACGTGGCAATTTCTGGTCTTTCCAACGACCCTCCGCGGTGGGCGTTGTTATCTGCACTTCATGGTTGTGGAAATTCAAGTTCAGAGAAGTGGACTGCCTCTCAGGTTCTGACGGTTGGCAGAACAGGGACTTCTTTTCTAAAGCTCCCCCGCCCCCCACGGGGTCCCCCTATTTGAGATGTGGCTGCACCTGATTCTGGAGCTGGTTTCTTTCCCTTTGGTGGTCGATGGTCAGGCATCCCTCGCCCGCACCAATCTTTCTGCACCGAGGAGCTTCTCGCTGCGCGGTAGCCGGGCCGTTTCCGCCGCTGCCTGTCCTCGGGCCTGTTCCGTGGGAGGCCCGGCGAGTGCGTCTCTGCCGCTCGGGGTGCTGGGATGTTTCCGTGGGCCTGGATCAGCGCCGCTCTGTCCCTCACACCACCCACCACCTCATGGTTCTGAATTGACACCTCACAAGATTTATCGAGAGGCTGTAGTTTCCTTGCGCTACACAGACTGTAATTAGTCGCTGACATAGGATGATTTATTTTTGGAAATTTCCTTAGAAATGTGCTTTGTGTTTCTGGGCTCAGAGATAGTGTTAACATTTCGGATTTACAGCGCTCATCTCACCCCACTTGCATCAGAACTGCCCTTGGGATCACCACGCCGCCTGTCTGCATGGCAGGGGTCGCCCCAACTCCAGGGGGGGCTGACGTGTGTGGCCGGAAAGAGCACGAAGAAGCTCTGTGGGCAGTTTTATTCCTCTTGGTAAGGCCCGGTGAGTTTTTAAGTGTATAAGCAAATTAAGAGTATTTCCTAGGTGGGCTAGTCAGAGCCAAGAATCCGGGAAAACTTCTAGCAGTTCCGCAAAGACAGATAAGCCAGAAGATGAGACCCTAGGTGTCCGAGCTTGAAGAGCGAGGGAGAGGGGTGTCCCTTGGCAGGGAGCTCCCACAGGAGGGAAATGAGGGGAACCACGTTCGGCAGGCTGGCGCATGTCCTGAGTGTGCCAGAGGTCAGGGACAAGTTCATGCCCATGGACGGTTGACGGAGGGAAGCAGCTCTGGGGGAGGGCAGAGCAGCCGTCCACGTCGGCTTCCAGTCTTGTCTTCTCACCCCCGCTCCCAGGCCTCGCAGGTCACCTTGGTACGGTGCTGCCTTGGGGCACTTGGCTCGGGGCGACTTTGTCGGTCAGCGGGCTCCTTTCTCCTGGCGGTCCCGAGTTTGCCGAGGCCTTTGTGTGCCCAGGTTTCTGTTGAGATTTCTCGGCCCCTCAGGTGTTACCGGGTTTTGTGTGTTTGAATTTGTAAACTTCCACCGTCCCCAGGTCTCCCCAGTGGGCAGGTCTGGTCGTGGCTGTAATGGGAAGCCCTTCGCATTCCGTGTCTCCCTGGATCCTGTTACCAGCTCCCCCGACTGTAGACCCGAGGACGTCGCTGCTCGGAGGTCGGAGTGTGAGCAGATCGCTCCGGGTGTCTGCAGCGACCTTGTTTTTCTGGGGAGATTGCGGATCCGCGTCTAGTTAGAGCCCGCAGGCCCTCGTGTGCAGGATGGGGAACGGCAGGCCCAGCGCCGCAGGGGTTCAGGGGCGACCTTGCTCTGGCTCCCGTCCCGCTCAGAGGAGGCTCCTCTCCTGGCAGCCGCCGCGTTCTCCTGTGGACGTGCACGGCGAGCCTGGGAGTGAGTCCCTCACCTGACACCATTACCTGTGCTTTCTGGG
The DNA here is from genome assembly GCF_014824575.4 of Sturnira hondurensis. Lineage (NCBI taxonomy): Eukaryota > Metazoa > Chordata > Mammalia > Chiroptera > Phyllostomidae > Sturnira > Sturnira hondurensis. Next base: position 16,765,895 of record NW_028079127.1, read on the forward strand.
CAACAAGAGCTAGGGACCTGGGTTTCTAGTAGATTTGTACTTTATGAGTAAGAAATATTGATGTAGTATTTTTTCCTGTGAACTTTATTTAAGCATCAACACACAAGATTTACTGAATACCTGGCAAAGCTGGAGTTTCATTCGTGGTGGTGTTAGCTCCTTAGCACTTAATTGTTGTGAGTGACACGATATTTTAGGTTGATTTGAGACACAAGACTGAGTGCCATGTGGGGGAGGGGAGGAGGGGAGGGTATAACCTTAAACGTGGGTGAAAACTCACCCGGGAACTGTGTTACTGTGTACATGTACGTGGCTGCCTTTCAATGCAAGTAATAAAGGCTCATTTGGTCTCCACCACATGATGGAGGTTTCTCAGAAATCGAAACAGCTACCCCGTGGGGGGCCCCTTTGGAGATTCTGGGGAAGCTACACAGCTGAGGTGCAGGTAGACCCCCAAGACGGGCAGTTGGGGGACCAGAAGGTGCCTTCAGACCGTCTTTGACATTTACATGGTCAGAGGTGTTAGCAGCTTCCAGACCCCTAGCTCTCTGATGCCCACTGAACACAATTCACCTACTTACTCTTCTCATCTTTGTGGTTCATTTCTTTCCCCCCCTTTTTTCCCCAACGAATTAGGTGCTCTCTTTCATAAGGCTGCACTAGGTAAGTCGCCGTCTCCTCAGTTTGGGGGCAGTGTCCTTGCTAGGGGTGGACTGCAGGCTGCCCTGCCCTGGGCCAGGTGTCCCCCGCGTGTTGACGAGCCACGGTGTGTTAGAGGTCTGACCGACGGGCTGTGAGGAAGCCGAGGTGGCCACGTGCAGAGGGCCACTCCTGGCTGACACCCCCAGCCCACGTGCCAGGCCCGAGTCCCCTCGGAAGCCCCGCCCAGCCACGCCATCCGGAAATCTCTGCCTTACGTGCCAGCCGACGGCAGCGGCGGGGGACAGTGGCCCAGCCGAGCCAGAGCGCTCACAGGAGCGAGCGCAGCAGTAGTCCTGTCCGCAGTCAGTGCCCACGAACAGGTTTGTTCTGAAGGAGGGAGATGACGTGTGACTTCCTCAGACGAAGGTGGACAGCGGTTTTGTGTGACTGTTTCTACAATCTGCCACCGAGGGCTTTCTCACTGGTGTCCTCAGAGGTGTCATGGCGTGCCGCTGTGACAAGGGTCATGACGGGTCTGCGCTTCCTGGCCAAGAGCAGAGAGAGTCCCGTGGGCGGCCAGCAGTCCAGGTGCCGTCCGTCCTCTCCCCTGCACAGCAGGAGCTTCCAGATTTCTGCCTTTTTGTTTTCCCCGTGTCTGTGTTTTCATGACGGGGAATTTTCTGTGATCAGGGGGCTCCTGATTCTCGAAGGCGGGGCCAGCTCCTTTGCTTTTGTGGGCTCGTCCCCTGTCTGGACTCGCTCGGGGAAGGAAGACGTGGATTCTGAACCAGTGGCAGTGACCGTCGGAAGGCGGTGGCCCAGGGGCCTCCCGCCACGTGGGAAAGGCTGCCAGAGGACCTGCGAAGGAGGGATGGCTTCGTGGCGGTGGGCAGGCGAGCAGACAGTGAATCTAAGGAAGACATGGGGGACGTGGCCCCGGACCACGTCTGCGGTGGGCCGAACGGGAGGCGGGGCGGGGAGAGCCGGCGGGGTCCTTTGGGACGTCGTCCCCCGGGGGGTCACCCCCTTGTCTGAAATGGATTCCAGCTTCATTTGTGTCCAGCACCTTCCTTTCTAGAGGAAGAAAGGGGGGCGCCACATTGTCTTTGTGTCCTGGTGGCTTGGAATTGAGGGGCACTTTCTTCTGTAAGTCCGTTTTCCCTGTGGTTCTTCAGATTTCTTAAGTGTCTCTACGCACGTCACGACTGTTGTCCCAGATGGAACTAGAAGACGACATTTGAGTTCTTCCAAGTGTGATGACAAGCTCGCTCCCGTGTTGGTCTGTTCTCAAAAGAGCACACAGCTCAGTGTTTCTCAGGAGCGTTTAAAACGTCCGGTGTCCGCATCTCTCCTAGCCGTGCGTAGATTTCACTTCGAGGGAAATTTTATGTCGTTACGTTATCCTTAATGTTTACTGACTTTCTGTAAAGTTAAATGGACAAACGAAAGCCCCTGAGGACAAGAAATTTGTATTCCAGCTCTACAAAGTAAATATCTGTGTAGTGGGGCTTGAATTGTTAGGAACTTTAGGAAATTACTTGTGTTCCTGAGTTCATGAATTATTCAACGTAGGGTTTCTCTCCTTTTTAAATTTATTACTGGCTGGCTCCTTTAACAATCTTGTGATTTATTGAAAGTCACTTTCCAGAATTAGATTTGAAGCCCTTATTGTTTTCGTATGATTGTCCTTATGAAAATTGAGGCTGTGCCTTACGAAGCCTGCATTTCTTTTCTTGACTTTGCCTATTCCTGACTCATGAAAGATGGTTTTCAGAGAGCCGCCGGGATTCAGACAGTTGACCTCATCTGAAGAGCCAGCGTGCAGACCTAAACAGGCCTTTCTTGCTCTTCTTTCGCTTGCGGCAAAGACTGGAGTTGGGGAGTCCATCCTGACTTCCGCGAGGCGAGGCGGTAGGTCCTCTGCCTGACGTGTGTCTGCCGGGCTTCGCTGCGACTTTGGGGAGCAGAGCGTCTCCCTGCCGTGGCTGCTTCCTGGCTTCCTCCCGGGCGCCCCTCCCCACGTTCGGCCTGTTGGGTCTGAGAGGTGTGGACTGCTGTAGTGTTGGGTTGGTGACATAGGAGAGGGTCTTGGGGACATTTGGCCGTTCAGTCCCACTCAGCTGTGACTCCTGATGTCAGGCGACCCTCGGTGGCATGGGTGCTCGTCCCGAGGCTCCCCCTCCTCACAGCGCTGTCTTCCCCAGGCGCAGCGGGAGCAGCTGCTGGGAGTCTGTCCTGCTCCCACGGCACACGGAGCGAGTGGGGACAGGGTGTGTGGGTTATCGGTCGGAGGGCCCAGTGGCTTGTCGTCCTGCTTCCTGTGATCTCTGCAAGCAAAAAAAGGAAAGTTCCTAAATAGGACATCTGTGACCTAACAAATCAGAATCTGGGAGATGAAGGATGTTTTCACAGCATCGAAAGCCACTGAATCAAAATAATTGTGTCGCTCATACTTGAGTTCAGATATAACCCAGATAAATTCTCTAGCTGGGGTGCCCATCTGTCAGAGAAGAAAAGTCTGGCTCTCACGTTAAACGGCTCTGCGAGGCGGGGGTCACCCAGCTGCACCGAAAATGGACGCGAAGTGCCCCTTCCACGTGTCGCATCGGCACGTTTCGTATCGCTGCACTTCAGGTTACGTCAGTCTCGCCCACGAAAAGCCAGCGATTGGGCCCTGCTGTAAGCGCAGGGGGCAGAGACGCCGTCGAGGGGCACCCCAACCCTGCAGACAGCGGGGCGTGGGGGCACCCCTGCAGCTGACTTGGGGTCCGTGCACGGTCCCAAGGCACGAGGTCTTCTTGGTTTGTGGCACATTTTCATTCCCAGTTCGTCATCGCTTGGCGGGGAGATTTTTGGAAAGATGCTAGATTCGAAATGCGTCTCGTTGCCTGCAGCTGAGTCACACGTGTGCGTGCCGGTGTGTGTGATTTTGTGTGACATCAGCTGGGGAGTCTGTGGACCTTCCACGGGAAGGGGATGGCCCTCGCCACGACTCTACTCGCAAGTGACAGAAAGGCAGGGATCGAAGCGAGGAGCGGGTGTGTTTGAGGAGTCTTGGGCCTGCGTCTCTTCCCTCTGACAGACGACAGTGTGGCCTGCGGGGACGAGAGCCGACACGGCGGCCCTTGAACAATACGGGCTTGAGCCCGGAGGTCCACTTATGTGTGTGTTTTAAATAAATATGGGCAGCACTGTGAATGTTTTCTCTTCCTTATGATTTTCTTAACATTTTCCTCCAGCTCGCTTATTGTAAAAGTACATAGTATGTAACACATGTAATGTAAAATACGTGTTAATCTGCTCTAACACCCCATCATATCACATAGTAACCACTTCTCTCTCGCGGTGGGGACATTCAAGGTTCCCTCTCTAGCGATTTTCAAGTGTGTAATGCAGTATCATTAACTCTAACCACAGTGCCGCGCACGCGATGCCGGGGCTCATTCATCTTCTAACTGGAAGTTGGTACCCCCGGCCGGCATCTCCCCACTCCCCCACCCCCGCGCCCCACCCTCAGCCCTGGCAACCGCGTTTCAGGGTGTTTCTGAGCCTGCCCTCGTCAGACCCCACATGCAGGCGAGGTCCCACCGCGTCGTCGGTCTGTGCCTGTGTGACTTCGCTCTGCAGAGGGCCTGGGGTCTTCCTTCTTCCTGCCTCACGGCACGTGCAGCCTCTCAGGTTGGGGGCAGTTCATGGTTCCTGTGGTCGCCGGTGGGTGGGACTTCATCCCTGGAGGTCGTTCGGAAAAGGGGTGGGAGGTCTGCTTGTTGTTCTGCAACTCTGGCTTTAAACACGCGCTGTCACTTGGACTGTGCTCACAGGGAAAGATGGCCCTCTATGTGTAAATCTTTTGAGGCCTGATAAATGCACTTAATAATTATCAGATGACGGCGAGATTAAATGAGTCGGTGAATGTGCATGTCTCCTTCCACAGAGCTGGGCGCCTTGGGACAGTTCCAACGGGCGGCATTTATGCTGTATTATGATGTGTTAATAACACGTGGATCAGAGAGAAGCAGAAGTCAAGGACAAAAGTAATTTTCTGTGAAATGGATATTTAATACTTTTTAACGTTTAGCTCATTACCTCCGCATGCCAATTAAACATCACACCCTTTCCTGTGTCTGCGCTGCAAGCCTGTTAATCCTCTCGCCTCGGCCCCCAGCGCAGAGAGACCCCAGGTTTTCTGGGACTGCGCTGGGTTGGGCACAGTTTGTGGATTCTGCTCTGATCTGAGAGGTGTGTGTTTGCGATTCAGAGCAATCAGGCGGGCTTCGCAGGGTGTTGCTGGTCTTTGGAGTCACCTCTCCGGCGGCCCCGTGGTTTCAGAGACATGCCGTTGGCCTCGGTGGCCGTCTGGCCCCCTCGGTGGTGGGGGTCCCCTCCCTGGCGGGGGTCCCAGGGCAGCAGAGGGGTTTGACTTTTGCACGTGCAGCCTCCGCCATCTGGTTCTGTGCACACGGGGGGGGGGGGGGGGNCGGGGGGGGGGGGGGAGCGGGAGGTGGCCAGTGCGGGCTGGCTCCTCGGCAGCCTGTCTGTGGAGGGACACACTGACACGTGTGCCCTGGGACCGTGAGGTGTCCAACTGAGATGGACCCATTCCCCAGAGGCCCAACGGGTCCCAGTTGCGGCTGCGCCCTGAACACACCTTCAGGTCCGTGGGCCCACGACAGTGCCCTCCCACCTAGAGGACAGCGTGGCCCAGACCACGGGGACCGCCGCCCTGTGGCCGCCACTTCCTGTGGACCATACGTGATGTTTAGCTCCCGCGTGCAGTGCGGGCGTGGTGTTTGAGAGTGGCAGTGCTTACCTTTTCCTAAGTTGGTACGGTTCGTTTCTCCAGGGACAGAAAATTATGTCAGTGTTCAGTGCAACGCAGGCGCCAGCTGCCTGGCAGGTCCCGTCGTGGCCCGTGTGTTCTCACTTTGTCACGCGGCTCTCAACCTGGGCTGCGACCGCTCAGTCTCGGGCCAGCTGCACGGGGAGTGGAGCAGAGGCCTTCGGTTTATTTTTCCATTGTAAACTGCGTGGACATAGGCAGGATTAAAATGAAGAAATATTAAGCCCTGGCCAGGCTGTTCCAGTGGTTGGCGGGTCATCCCGTACGCCAGAAGGTTGCAGGTTAGGTTCCTGGTCAGGGCACGTTCCCAGGTTTCTGGTTTGATCCCCAGTTGGGGCGCATATGAGAGGCAGCCAGTCAATGTTTCTCTCTCTCCCTTCCTCTCCAAAGTCATAAAAACATACTCTCCGGTGAAGATTTAAAAAACAGAAAGCAGCCCTGGCTGGTGTAGCTCAGTGGACTGAGTGCAGGCTGTGAACCACAGGGTTGCCAGTTCAATTCCTTGTCAGGGCACATGCCTGGGTTGTGGACCAGGTCCCCAGTGGAGGCCACATGAAAGGCAACCACACATTGATATTTCTCTCCTTCTCTTTCTCCCTCCTTTCCCCTCTGTCTAAAAAATAAAAATAAAAACGAGAAAGCATGGAGGAGGTGAATTTATAACCTCTGTAAGCTGATCCCTGTGAAGTGCCGGAAGCCACACTGGACTCGGAGGCTCACGGAGACCGGACATGCCCCGTGAGCACTCACACCGGAGGGCAAAGCTCCGGACCCGGGCAGCGTGGCTGCGGCCAGGTGGCTGGCTCCGTCCAGCCTCACCTCCACAGCTTCTGCAGGGGCGGAGCATCGGCCTCAGAGGGCCTTCTGGGGACCCGGCGTCCAGGATCCCCCGAGCATCCGTGGCAGAGTTCAGTGAGCACAGAGTTGAGAATCGAGGTCTCAGCTCAGGGTCACATGCTGTTTGTGACGCATTCTTCAACGGATTCCTAACCCAGCGACACTTGTCAGTGTTTCTCGAGGCTTAGCGTCGCTTCATTTCCTTGCTCTTTTTGGAAATTGGACGTTACAGGGAGTTCTGCCAGGGACAGGACGTGCGCCCCTTCCCCTGGGTACATTGTGGAGTGGAGTGGGCCCAGACAGCGTCTGGTGCCTCGGAGGGAATGTTCCAACAGAGAGAAGATTGGGGGCGGAGCCGACCCCTGCAGCGGGGCCAGGCCTGGTGATGGCTGCAGGGTCGGTGTGGGGCTCACTGTCCCCCTGTCACTGTCTCTGTGTCTCTGTGTCCCCAGGCACAGCACGTCCCTCCTGATTCAGGCCTGGCTGAAGGTGAGGTCACCAGGGGGCCGACGTGCGCTCACAGGGTGGGCTCAGTGTCCTGCCGTCTGTCTCTTTGGTGCCCTCGGGCCTGGTTGCCAGGTGAGTGTCAGCGAGCAGAGCTGCCGGCCTGAGTGCATGAGACCCCTGGGTTGCGGCAGGGCTGCCCCTGAGCCCACCTGGGAGGGGTCCTCAGACCCTCCCTGACCCACAGGTGCGTGGCCGCGGCGGCTGTGGGAAGTCCCTCACCCACAGAACAGCTGCAGGGAGAAGTGAACCAGGCTTTGGGGTAAGGATCGAGTCCGTAAGGAGTCCGGGCTGGTGACGGGAACTTAGGAGCCGCTGGCGTGTCCGTGGTGTTTAAAACTGCAAGACAAAGGCGAAGCGAGACCACCACGGGCGGGGATGTGGGGGAGAGTGTGGCGAGGTTGCTTCCCTGTGCCTTCGCCAGAGTCTAGAAGCGGAAGGGTGGCCAGGGAGGGAGAAGGGACAGAACTGTCACGGAGAAGGAAGCAGCCCGCCGCGTCCACGGTGACTGCCGAGGCTCGGTCTCAGGATGCGGTGACTCTGGGCTCTGCTGACCTCGACTGACGAGGTGTCACAGGTGGGGTGGGGGTGCAGGTGATCGGGGCGACTTTAGATTCAGAGGACTGGAATTGAAGACGGCGAATAAAACAACCTTTGAGGGGCATTGTGGGAAGGAGCTAGACATGAGATTCAGCGGTGCCCCTGTCACAGAGGGCATGGCGCCTTGCGGGCGGGGCGCTGGACTTTGCTCGAGGGACCGGGGAGGTCGTCCCTGAGGGGTGACCTGGCAGTCTTCCACATGGGCCTCGCTGCTGGGTAGGGAGGGCCTGGAGAGCTTCCCGTTCCGGGGAGAGGCGAGGGGGGTGGGGGGGGTCACGCCCGTGTGTGCAGAGCTGAGAGGCTGCCAGGAAAGCAGGACCTCGGCATCTTCCGCTCGGAGAACTAGAGCAAGTTTTGTGTTTGGGTGAAGATCGGGAATGCACGTGAGAACTGTTTTTAAAATGTATTTCCAGCTTCCCCTTATTTTACGTGAATAGCGCCTATTTGAGGCAAAGTGATGTCATGTTGGTTTATTAAAATTCACATTATGCCATTTTCAAAATAATTTCTATTGTCCGTGGAGAGATGGGTAAGATCATTTTTCTCATCGCCAGACTCCGTTCCCCGCAGAACCACTGGCCTGTTTTGTTCAGCCGATGTCGGAGACAGTTTCTGACCTGGTCGGGGCTCTCTCTGAGTTTGTGGGCAAAGTAACTCTGAGTGGAGGCGTCCATGGCCTTCGCTTGGGTTAACAGCAGCAGGCGGACGCCCGTCCTCAGGCCTCAGGCTCACGCACACGGGAGAGGTGGTCCCGTGCCGTGGGGAAGGACGCGTCCTGCCTGGTGTGCTTTGGGGGGAGGCTGAAGTGATTGTGCTGTTTTGCTCTTACACCACGTCCAGGGGTCCCCGTGGGAACCACCCCCATTCGTGGGAGGAGTTTAACACACAACAGAGCAGCCCTTGAATCATCCTCGTGAGGTCCATCAAAGAGCCGGAGGCAGGAGGAACGCAATCCCTTGAATCCATTTCTGTCTGCGCGGGGCTGCGCAGAGCACACCGTCCGGCTCTCGGGCAGTGGGTCTGGTGTGTGGCAAACCCCGCGTCCCGGGTCCGACGGCAGCCCACCTCTGCCCTCGGCTGCTGCTTTCTTGGGCCACACACCTGTCCTGAATGTGTGTGTCCGGGTGTGGTAGCCTATGGCCTCTCGCCAGCCATTTTTATTTGGCTCCTTTTCGCCCGAAAGATTTGTTTCTAGAAGAAGCGGGGGACTTGAATATAGTGACCCTTACAGGTAGTCTCCTCATTATGGTCAGAGCTCATTTTAATCCCCACCCCCATGCCCCCCCCTTGCTCCCCTGCCCACAGTCATCCCTTGCTGCACAGCCGGGCTCAGACACCTGCCTGTCAGCTCTGAGGGCGGGTCCCTGTCTGTCCCGGGGAGGGGAGGGACGCCTGTGGGAGCAGAGACATGGGGGCCCTCAGGATGTGTGGTGACAGAGGACACCCCACAACTCCTGGGTTATAGGACACAACTCTCCCTCGATTGAAATGACTGTGACGTGAATTTGCTTCTGCTACGTTTCGATGGGCAGGGAGTCCTAAAGGGGGCGTGGTCTGGGGGGTCCCGGAGACGCGCCCCCCCCTCCAGGACTGCAGTCGGTCTGGACCTGCCTTCCTCTCCAGGGCTTTTCACTCGGCCTTTCCTTCTGTGGAACGAGGCCGGCCTTCGTGGGCGTCCTCACACAGGCCTCGCTCCTGTCCGTCGGGGTGCATGCGGCTCACTTGTCCTCGGGCCTCGGACAGGCTGTGGGCCGCCACCTCCACGCACCTCCTGACCCTGCACGGGCTCCTCGCTCCACCTTTGCTCTTCCGTGGAAAGAGTTTACTCGCTTCCCAGTCACACTTTGTGGATGAGCTCCTACAAGGGGGTGTTTGCATGGGCTTGCCTCTCCCCTCTAGAGACAAGGGTTCTGGACTCTGTCCCCTGAGAAGCACGTGTGATTGTCTCCCAGGCAGGCCAGGAGCTCGGCTGCCCCAGGATGGGGACAAGGGGACTGAGAGTAGCTACTCTTGGAATCTTCGAGGGCAAACATGGGATTTCAGAGAGAAGGTAGAGGCCAGAGCCACGCCTCCCAGTGTGTGACGACCTTCTGGGGACTCGGGTGGTGGCCATTCGTGGGCATTTAGAAACCCGAGCCGCGAGGATCTTGGAGGCCTGAGAACCAGGTTCCGGGTGAAGTGAAACTGAACCAGGAGGGTGAGCCCAGGTTCCGGGAAGTGAAACTGTCCCCTGTGGGCCTCCACAGCAGGGGTCCCCCTTCCTCACACAGCACCAGTGGGTAGCAGCAGTCTGCGGTGACAGCGATCACACCTGCCGATTGCACACGGCCGGGCAGAGTTGCATGTCCTGGTCCACGTTGAAAGCGCCTGGACGCTCGGTGGGGGAACACACACTGACCCAGGGAAGTGGAATGTCCACGGGCAGCAGGCCACACATCTGTGAGCCTCACAGAGGCGTGGACCGGCCGAGTGGGTGTCTGCAGAGAAGGCAGGCGTGCCAGTCGGTCTTGGACTTGGGAGCTGCAGCCCGTTGTCTCCAGACTTTCAGTTTTCAGGAGAAGGGAGGCCTCCATTGGTTTGTGCATTTGGGGCTTGACAGGGTTAACCCCAGAGTTTAGAATGTTGGGGATCAGTCCAGCATTCATTGCCCAGCAGCAGGTGGCCTGTGGGAGCCAGACACCCTGACGGGTGAGCTGGGGCAGCATCTCGGGGTGCAGTTGGTGCCTCTGGCCCCCACTCACTCCACACTTTCTCCAGGGGTGCTTGCTGACTGTCCTAGCCCCCGGGGAGGTCTGCTCAGCCAGCTGGTTGTACAAGACCGAGGTTCTGGAACTGACACTTCAACCTCGCTCTTTGCAGACCTTTGCTCCTCGGTGGAACACAGCACTCTCCAAGTTGGAGCATGTTTTTGCATTTTTGGAAGAAACCAGTAAGTTTCAGTATGTCCCGAGTGCCTCCAGGTCCACGCCCTGGCTCGTCCCAGTGGACGTCCTCACTGCAGAAGCGAGTGGGGTGGTCAGGCACCCTTTGTCTCCTTATGGCCTGTCTCAGTTTCTTTCTCAAGTTCATCGTGGTTTTATGGGAGTCTGGGAAAACATGTCAGGTGCCTGGAAGCAGGAAGGATACGAAAGCATCAGGCGTAGGTTTGGGACCATCCTCGTGGAAGGGACCCCATTGCCCTGCCCACGGATTCCACGTGAGAGACTGTCTGCCGAGCAACTTGAGCCCCCCCTGCCCCCGCCAGCTGCCTCCCCGTCGGCATGGGAGCTTCTGTCGGGGGAGGTGGGCCCTTCCGTCCGGGTGGGTGGTCTGTGGGCTCTGAGACTGGTCTGCAACCATGGATGTGCCCTGATTTATTTGTAAAGCAGCGTTTAAATGGACTGTGTGTCTCCCACCAGGATCTTTTTTCATCTGAACGGTCAGGTCAGTTTGACTCAGACCGATTCTTTTTTTAACGCGTAGTGTAACCCTTTGACAAAGTGGCCACATTGGCGTTGAGCCTTGGACCGACCACCTGCCTCGGCTGGTTATGGGGTTTGCACGTTAGGAGATGCTGCTCTCGTGCTGCTCGTCACCGAACTCCACGGCTCGCCCGGACTTTGCTTCCGCTTTGCTTTGCTTTGCTTTCGCCTCTGTCTCTCCAGTTTCTGCTGCTCGTGTTAATAAAGTTGGTTGAGAGGAAAGGTCCAATGAAACGCAGAGCTGCCAGGTTTGTGTGGGGAAGACCAAGCAGAGTGTGAAGCACAGGCGGCTGCGTTGTGACTTAAAACTGTTTATCACTGAGTGTCACTCTTTGCAGTCTGCACCCCTAACTGTGCCCTCTGTGGACTGGGAGGTGGGGGGCGTGGGTGGTCACCTGGTCCGCCTCCCTGGCCTCACTGGCCAGGCCGGTGTGCACCCGGTGGGGGAGGCGTCTTGGCCACAGTCACGCAATGCCAGCCAGTGGCGGAGTCAGGAGCCGGTGCCCCACAGCGGTTAGGGCTTAGGGCCTGAGGTCAGACACAGCTCAGTCTGCGTGTGGGCTGCCTGAACACACGTGAGCCACCTCTCAGGGGCCTCAAGCCGGCTGGCTGTGTTTTCTGTGCCCTGGTCTCGGCGGTTTCACAGGAGTGCTCACTCCATAGGGCGTGACAAGGACAGTGTGATAGCATCGATGCCACCTGCGTCAGTCGGTGCCTAGCACATGGCAGGATCTCCAGAGCAGTCCTCGTTGCCGCTGTCGCCGTCCTAGTCGGTGTCTGTGCCAGCCCAGGAGCACCAAGCACGAGGCTGTGGAAGAGCCTGCAGTGACTCCCTGGCAGTCCCGCGGTCCCTCCCCAGGGCTTCCGGAGCCCCGCCCTTCACCGAGGTGCCCGAGTCCGCCCCACAGTGGATACGAGCAGGTGTCACACCTGCAGCCCCTTGACTTCCATCCTCCGCCTTGGGTTTGTGAGCCCCTCATCCTGAGCACGCAGCCTTTCTGGAGGGTGGGGACGGTAAACGGGGACACGGTTCAGAGGAGATGGAGGGACAGTCAGCGCGGTCCTCAGGCTGCGTTCCAGTTCTTCCGTGGAAGTTCTACGACCCCCTGAAAGCTCTGGAACGAACAAGTCTGGTAACGCAGCTCGGTGTAACAGAAAGCCAGTGGCTTTGCTTACAAAGATCAAAGAAGGAAAAGCCATTACATTCACAGGAGAAACTAAAACAAAAAAAGTAGAAGTAAACACTAGGGAAGGCTCAAGGCCTCCATGAACACGCGGGGCCATTTAGTAAGTACACGGAAGGAATCCCGACTGGACGATGGGCAGCCCTGCTCCTCAGTGGAAAGGCCTGGGGACGCCAGCCGTGCCCGGTCCCGCGTGCTCCCTGGGGTCCCAGCAGGACCCCACACGGGCCCCTGTGTTTGCACGTTTACTCTGTGCCTGGATCTGGGGCGGAACCTGAGCAGTGGCTCTGAGTTCGACCTGGAGGGAAAGCAGCGTGAAAGTCAGAGGGTTTGGAAACAGAGCCCTGTGGGCGAGGGGCCGGGGCTTCTCTGGGTGCGCTCGTGAGTTAAAAAGAGACTAAAATGCTTTTACAAATCCTGTACAGTGTGGATTTGTGCAGATGTAGGTAGCTCCCTCAAAACAACAAATTATAGCTGGGAATTTCATTTTAGATTAAATTTGCCATATGAAGTGAACGGTAGTGTGGATTGATAACGCCACAGATATTGTAATAAAAACCAGTTCTTTGTGTGAACGGTAGGTTAATTCTTCCAAAAATGTATATTAGCCTGAAACTTAAATACAAAGCCTAATCATAGTGTGATAAGTTTTTATTTAAATTTCAGGCTAATGTATTATACGTTTGCTTTCCCCACCAGAGTGTTGGATAATTTACCGATGACGAGTAGAAAGTGGATCGCCGGCAGGCCAGCCCACGAGAACCCTTGAGTCCTTGGCCAGGTTGCAGGGTTTCTTGTTCGTTTTGGGTTTTGGTAGGTGGCAGGGAGCTGAGTGTCTCTGAGTCTGCGCAGGGCAATGGGACTGTCCTGTCCGTCAGGAGGACCGTCCCAGCGGTAGTGGGCAGCGGACCGTGGAGGAGGGACTCGGGAGACAGAAAAGGGCGGAGACCAAGCAAGAGGTAATAAAAACCCGAATCCCCAGGGAGACAGTGGAATTCACAGAGAAGAGGCTGAGCAGGAGGCTGCCTGTAGGCCTTGGCCGCTGCCCGCCCCGAGGGCCCATGGGAGCAGAGGGGCCCCACTGACTGGGACTGTGTGTCTGTGTGATGGGTCCTGGCTCTCCTGATCAGGACGGTGACCAGGGATCTGCGAATCGGTCGATGGTGTTTGTTGGAGACCACTTGTCACCGCCATGGCCGGTCTGTGTGGACGTCCGTACCGGGGCTTTCCGGCCGTCGGAGGGTGCTCACAGTTTCAGTGACCAGCAGCTGGACACACGAGGACACAAGGTGACAGTGTGCTTTGCCAGGCTCAAAGTGGTGCACTTCCGACGGGCTGAGGTCTGTCTGGCCATCTACTGACGAGGCCACAGTGGCCAGCTGCACAGACAGGCAGTCTGGCCGGAAGGGGAACGTCAACGGGGCATCCTCAGCGCCGGCTTCTCAAGGGCCGGGGCGGTGACACGCCTGACTCTGCCCTGCGCCAGTGCAGTCGGTGCCATTTGCCGGGGTGCAGAGCGCGCCCCAAACTCCCGTGTCCCTTCAGCAGAGCAGCTGCTGAGCCTGTGGGGGAGCGCGGCAGACAGCGCCGCGGCCTCGGAGAGCAATGTGTCCACGGCCGGGCTGCTGGCTCTGCCCTCCACAGTCACGGGATCGGCGAACCGACGGGTTTGCGGGTGCTGCCGTTAGGGGTGAGATTAAACTGAAGACCTAGGTTCGCCGTGAATCAGCTGTTAAGCAGTGGAGGGTCCTGTGTACATGTGGCGGTGCTGGGAGGAGTCGGGGTGGCCAGGCGCCGGCCTGATGCACCCTGGACGTCCGCCGGGAGGAGGGGTCTGCTCTCGTGCAGAGGTTTTCTGCTCTCACGCGCGGCCCTCCGGGTGCAGACCCTCTGCCGGTTCACCTTCCAGCTCTAAACGTGTAATTTGCTACTTGGACGCCTTTCCGTGCACAGCACAGATGGCGTGCACAGGAAGAAAATCCCTGTTTGGTGGACGAGGCCCAAACAGGCTGTACAGAGACCGAGGGAAATAGAACCAAAGAATTCACTAACTGCAGGCACAGAGTGCCCTTCAGCTTGGAGCCGAGACAAGTGGGTTTGGGATCGAACCCTCCTCTTTCTGGGACACTCTCGTTCCCTCCGTGTCCTCACCTTTCCGCCACCTCCCGCACCTTTCTCATTGCACACGGGGCTCCGCAGTCACGGGACCGCTCGCAGTCACAAGTGACCCGGTGTCAACTGATTTGCAGCCAGTGCCATCGGATTACCTCTCCCAAAGCCGCACTGGCATGATAATTACATGAAGAGTAATTGTCATGTCATTGCACACAATTATTTGTACCTTATGAGGGCTCACATCATGAAAATATTTCTGGTCAAATAAAAGTTATCCATAGGGCCAAATGTTTTCCTGGAAAATAGGAAAGGTTGCTTCCTGGCCCTCCCTTTCATGGGCAGAGGGGAGCCGCGGAGCTGGTCTGCCCACAGCGCCCCGGGGGGCGGGGATGGTGGGGTGTGCGGACTCCGATCGTGCACTGACAGAATCTGGTGCTCCTGGTGGAGGCGCGGGGACGGACTCCGACTTCTCGGGGACGGTGCTTTCTCTGTGGTGGCCAGAGCACAGACATCACCCTGTGAGGGGTGCACACCAGGGGCGTCACTGAGGAAGTGCCGGTTTCATCTCCAGTGACCCCGTTAGCCAGTTCCCACCAAACTTTGGTCTTTCTCCCAGTGTCCCCTCTTCAGAACTTTTAACCCTCGCCTACTCGTACCAGTGTGCATTTTGGGGGGAGGACTGTGTGTGGTTCTGAGAGCATCTCCCCAACGTGTTTATTCGGGCACCAGGAGAGAACAGCTGTGCACGCCAGCCCTGGCCGCTGGAAACGCTGCTCGAGTCACGTACACAGCTGGAGGTTTCCTGCTGGCCACAGAAAAAGCAGCAAGGAGCAGGCAAAACTAATTTTACTAGTACCTTTTCTTTAAAATAATCATTAGTTCCAAGATCATGCAAAAATTATTGAGTTA
Organism: Sturnira hondurensis; assembly: GCF_014824575.4. Taxonomy (NCBI): domain Eukaryota; kingdom Metazoa; phylum Chordata; class Mammalia; order Chiroptera; family Phyllostomidae; genus Sturnira; species Sturnira hondurensis. The sequence goes on from NW_028079127.1 coordinate 16,780,987, forward strand.
CATTGTGCTTTTTGTGATGCATTCTAATCTGTCCTTATCCCATCCCCACACTGAAGGCGGGTCTCGGGGCTCTGTCAGGCATCTCACTCCCATCCCGCATCAGCCCAGCTCGGCCACGGTCTGGAAATCTCGCGTCTGACCTCGGGCTGCATCACCAAAGGCCGGGCAGAGTCTGCCCCCTCTCTCAGACCTCGCTCAGACCTCTTGCGGCCACGTGGAGCCAAAAGGAGACTCCCGCAGCCCTGGGGGTGGGGGTGTGTGTGCGTGGGACCAAGACCTTCAGGCCCAAAGCCAGCATGACCAGCAAGGTGAGGGAGGCGTGCCAGCCCCACACCCCAGCCCACACTGTGTGAAATGATGGCGATTCTAGTTTTATGGGGGGAAAGCTACATCGTAAGTGCTCAGTGGCCATATATAACTTGTGGCTCCTGAATTCGACAGTGTAGGTGTATTGACTTAAATTGATCATATCCACGTGGTAAAAACTCGAGTCCTGATGTGTAATTTTAGCTCAGATTTCATAGGTTTTTTTATTGGTTTGCATTTCGTAATCCAGTAGAAAATGTGTCCAATCTTTAAAAACGTTCCAGGGTGGAATGTGAAAGTTTGCTAGGAGTCGAGGGACGGGACTGACTGAGCTTTATTACAGAACTACTTTTCTGGGTCGCGCGTGATGCTATTTCACTGACATTTACTCTCAGAGTTAATCCCCGTGTAGCCCAGAAAGATAAGGTGGGCATCCATTAGGAAAGCGCGGCTTAGAGAGCCTCGTCTTCTCCGCGCGGCCCAGCACCGGGCACACTGGGGCCCGGGCTCCGCGTGCCGGGGCGGTGCGCCCTCCCTGACCCTTCTCCAGGGAGAGACGCACGGATTGGGTCTACTTGCCTAGCAAGTTTGGGAGTGGCCCCGGCAGGAAGATCTCGAAGGACCCCCACTTCCCTAAACATTACATAGCAGGTGTGATGGGAAAGAAGTTGTTGATGTTTCTTGATTTTTAGGGTTATTCTTGACTTTCCTTATCCATTGAATTAAGTTCCCCAATTCAGTACCTCAAACTGGAGTCTCCTGATAGCGAGCTCCAGCAAGCTTATCTCAGCCACCTCGTAAATTGTCTTTCGGTGGCACTTTCACGGGAAGCTTGCTGGCTGTCACACACACACACAGCCTGCCAGCCTCTGGGGGTGACGCGTGACGCACGGCACAGCCTTGCCAGCCGCCGGACGGAAGTCGCAGAGGAAGTTCACCGTGGGCCGAGGAGTCGCGTACCCCTGGGGTGGACTGAGTCTGCGGGACGATCAGGGTCAGACCCCGAGCGCCCCGAGTGCGGGGCTGTGAGCACGGGCGGAAGGGTCACGTGTCCAGTGTCGCCCAGCCCTCTGGTCCCTGTCACGAGGAGGCGCGGCTCCTTGCGGGAAGGTCTTCCTGAGGCAGCTGCGTGGGGCACTTGCTTGTTTTGGGTTGTCAGTGAAACGCGCTTTGTCTCTTAGCGCAGAACAGTTCTGCTCGAAGTGAACTTGAAAAACCATCCATGTGACCTTCAAAACACCTTCATTTGGGAGGTGGCCATCACCATGTTGTGCAATATTTTCTCCTCATTTTAAAGGGATTTGCGCATTACTGAAAAAAACATGTTAGCTGCCGAAAATGGCACTCGTGAATTGGTGTATAGTTCCGTAAGCAGTAATAGGAAAACCAAGTCAGCCACCGCCACGCGCGTGTCAGGGCTGGGAGCCAGTCTGTGCACGGGCTCTGTGGGCAGTGGGGGTCAATAAGCCCTGCTTAAAGGGACAGGGGACTAGTGTGAAGTTCTGGAAATTCGTGTTCAGCCCAGTGTGCCAGCCACCGCTGTCATCTGCATGAAACCGCACTGGGGATATTGGGTTCACTTTGGAGGGAAACAGTGGAAGACGAGGGAGGGAAGTTGACGGCCCTCGGTCGCGTGAAGCTCAGAACCGGGGGCCCGCTCCGACCGCCGGTGCCCCGGTGCCCCTTCCGTCCCTGTGCGGTCTCTGCGAAGGGTGGGGCGGGGGCGCCGGGCTGGTGGGTGTCAGCTTTGTGCCACTGGTGGGCCCATGACCTTCGTCCTGTCTGGGCCACCATATGGCCCCTCTGCTCAGGTGGACCGTGAAGGGGACAGGGCAGGTTGCAGATGGGGTGGACCTGGGGCGCTGTACACAAGAGCCCGGAGCCAGCAGCAGTGGCCCCAGACGAGAGGGCGTGACAGGCCACACTAAACGCAGCCCTCCGGAAGTGAGGGACGGGAGCCGGCTTCAGTGGGGGCCCGTGTCCCTGGGCCTCTGGGCAGTCACAGCAGCCCCGGCAAGGCTGTCCCACAGTGACGGCGCCCGGAGAACGAGCTACAGGGAAGCGGTAGGCTCTGGCAGAGTGTCCTTTCGTTGCTGGTGACGTTGCGCTCCACCCCCCTGACCCTCGGCTCCAGTGTGTTTGGGATGAGACCTCCGAGTGCGGCGCTGTCAGCAAGAAAACGGGGGGCGCTGCTCCGGGGTGCAGCCGTGGCGGCTGTTCCAGAGAGGAGAGCCAGTCACCAACTGTACCTTTCATTTCCTCAGGTTTGTCTGTGTATCTGTCACCTGTCTGTCTGTCCGTCCATCCATTCACCCACCTCCCACCCACCCAGCCACCCCCTCCTCCCTGTCACCACTCGCTGTCCGGAGGCGAGACCGTAAGCACACCCACAGTGGCCTTAACTGGACAGCAGCGACAGGGTGGCGGTCACCGTTTTTCGTCAAGTCTGCGACGCAGCCTCAGTTCTGTCTCGTGCGTTCCTCTATCACAGGACGGGGGGTCTCATTTCGCCGTGTCGTTAGGGCGCAGCCAAGACGTGACACCTGCCAACTAGAGGCTGTATGACCTGTATGCACTAGGGTTGAACATTATGGGATGGCCGGCCAGAAAGCTGCGAACCACACGCTCACTGTGTGCGCTGTGAACTGGGGAAGGTAAAGCTTCAAACTGGGAGTCCGGCAGGCAGGCAGCTGCTGGAGACGTGGCTATAACATGAGTAGAACCCAGTGGGTCCCCCTGTAACCCGGTCATTTCCAGGCAGACTGTCCCCTTCCGTTTTCTCCTCTTCTGTCTCGGTTGAGGCCGGGCCCCGTGGAGATGAGCCCACTCGCCCGGCACGCGTGTTCTTCTCCTGGAAGATTTCCCATGCAGACCCCCCCACCTCGGCGGGCACTCTCCTCTGAGTGCCAATGTAGCGGACGTGCTCTCGGCGGCCATGCGCACGGAGGGCTCGGCCGTGGACACCGCCCCTGCTGCAGCGGGAAGATGGCGTTTGAGCCCGGATTCACGTCTCCTCTGAAGAAGATTTTTTGGGACGTTCCACAACTCACACCACACAGCCCGTCTGCCAAGAAATCCTTTTGGNCACTCGTGAATTGGTGTATAGTTCCGTAAGCAGTAATAGGAAAACCAAGTCAGCCACCGCCACGCGCGTTTCAGGGCTGGGAGCCAGTCTGTGCACGGGCTCTGTGGGCAGTGGGGGTCACCGATAAGCCCTGCTTAAAGGGACAGGGGACTAGTGTGAAGTTCTGAAAATTCGTGTTCAGCCCAATGTGCCAGCCACCACTGTCATCTGCATGGAACCACACTGGGGATATTGGGTTCACTTTGGAGGGAAACAGTGGAAGACGAGGGAGGGAAGTTGACGTCCCTCGGTCGTGTGAAGCTCAGAACCGGGGGCCCGCTCCGACCGCCGGTGCCCCTTCCGTGCCCCGGTGCCCCTTCCGTCCCTGTGCGGTCTCTGCGAAGGGTGGGGCGGGGGCGCCGGGCTGGTGGGTGTCAGCTTTGTGCCACTGGTGGGCCCATGACCTTCGTCCTGTCTGGGCCACCATGTGGCCCCTCTGCTCAGGTGGACCGTGAAGGGGACGGGGCAGGTTGCAGGTGGGGTGGACCTGGGGCGCTGTACACAAGAGCCCGGAGCCAGCAGCAGTGGCCCCAGACGAGAGGGTGTGACAGGCCACACTAAATGCAGCCCTCCGGAAGTGAGGGACGGGAGCCGGCTTCAGTGGGGGCCCGTGTCCCTGGGCCTCTGGGCAGTCACAGCAGCCCCGGCAAGGCTGTCCCCACGGTGACAGCGCCCGGAGAACGAGCTACAGGGAAGCGGTAGGCTCTGGCAGAGTGTCCTTTCGTTGCCGGTGACGTCGCGCTCCACCCCCCTGACCCTCGGCTCCAGTGTGTTTGGGACGAGACCTCCGAGTGTGGCGCTGTCAGCAAGAAAACGGGGGGCGCTGCTCCGGGGTGCAGCCGTGGCAGCTGTTCCTGAGGGGAGAGCCAGTCACCAACTGTACCTTTCATTTCCTCGGGTTTGTCTGTGTATCTGTCACCTGTCTGTCTGTCCGTCCATCCATTCACCCACCTCCCACCCACCCAGCCACCCCCTCCTCCCTGTCACCACTCGCTGTCCGGAGGCGAGACCGTAAGCACACCCACAGTGGCCTTAACTGGACAGCAGCGACAGGGTGGCGGTCACCGTTTTTCGTCAAGTCTGCGACGCAGCCTCAGTTCTGTCTCGTGCGTTCCTCTATCACAGGACGGGGCGTCTCATTTCTCCGTGTCGTTAGGGCGCAGCCAAGACGTGACACCTGCCAACTAGAGGCCGTATGACCTGTATGCACTAGGGTTGAACATTATGGGATGGCCGGCCAGAAAGCTGCGAACCACACGCTCACTGTGTGCGCTGTGAACTGGGGAAGGTAAAGCTTCAAACTGCGGGTCCGGCAGGCAGGCAGCTGCTGGAGACGTAGCTATAACCTGAGTAGAACCCAGTGGGTCCCCCTGTAACCCGGTCATTTCCAGGCAGACTGTCCCCTTCCGTTTTCCCCTTTTCTGTCTTGGTTGAGGCCGGGCCCCGTGGAGATGAGCCCACTCGCCCGGCACGCGTGTTCTTCTCCTGGAAGATTTCCCACGCAGAGCCCCCCACCTCGGCGGGCACTCTCCTCTGAGTGCCAATGTAGCGGACGTGCTCTCGGCGGCCACGCGCACGGAGGGCTCGGCCGTGGACACCGCCCCTGCTGCAGCGGGAAGATGGCGTTTGAGCCCGGATTCACGTCTCCTCTGAAGAAGATTTTTTGGGACGTTCCACAACTCACACCACACAGCCCGTCTGCCAAGAAATCCTTTTGGTGTCACTGCCCTGTGAACAGAGTGTTTCTCATATGACAGCAAAGATGCCTTGGGACAGTCTGTTCTTCCTGTTTGAGCAGCATGACTCAGAGGTCAAGCTCGTGTCTGTGTTCACACATGTCCGTGTTCACACGTGTGCTGTGTGGGATTTCGGTTTCTTCATGCAGAACAAGAACGTGTCTGTTCCACAATGACTTCTCCTGGCTCCATGGCAATTTAACTCACAGCTGAGAGGTCACCCAGGGCCACCGTGTGAGGGTCACAAAGTGCTCGTTCTGACCAAGGTCCCAGAAAATGTTCCTTTCCGGACACCCAAGTTTGTGAGTGACTTCACAGCTCCGAGTTGGGGCGGGGTCAGGCCTGCAGGAGAGGCCCCCTCCGAGGAGCACAGCGCCCCCAGCCCCCCGTCCTCGGGGGCTTGCGGGGAGTGAGTGAGGCTTCAGTGGCTTCCCTCTGAGGCTCGTCCTCAAAGCCGTGCCTTTCTCAGGCTTGTCGCCGCACATGTGCACACCGCCCTCGCCGTTTCAGCCCTTACGGCGGCAAGTTTCAAGTGCTTACACCGTGCTGATCCCAGAAGACGCTAGTTTCACGTGCTCACTGGATTCAGCGGCTGTCCCCACCCCCACCAAAGGGGGGACACATCGGTGACACGCGGCACAGAGGGCGGTGGCTGGGAAAGCTGAGTCACCGCCTCACTCAGGCGGGTGGGCGTGTCTCCTGGCCCCACAGCATGCCGAGGGGTGTCAGAGGGGTGTCAGAGGGCCCATGCGCGGGTGACAAGTTCACTGTCCCTCGCTGGCAGTGCCCCGATGCTGTGCTGTTAACCCAGCCTCCCAGCGGCCAGTGTCGATGGCCCCGCAGAAACGCTGACTATAAAACCCAGTGGAAATGAGTTCATTTTAGCCAGAAAGTGGTGGGTGGGCGAACACGAGACGGGGGGTACTGCGCCCCCTTTGCCCCAGAGAAATGCGGAGAGAGGGATGCAGGAGCTGGAAGGAGCTCGGAGGAGCGGGTGGCGTGGCCAGCTCTCCTCGTGTCCCTGTCTCTAGCGCACTCTGCTCCGCGTCCAGTTCCTGTCCTGCTCTCCCACGGGGCAGGGACAGGGACCGGGACAGGGCTCCCCCTGCTGGACGGGACTTCTCCTAATGAGGGAAACAAGGACACCCCCTCCAGGTGTTTGGCTTTGGGAACAGGGGCGACAGTGACAGAGAGGTGTGAATGAGCTTTAATTGGGTGCGGGATCCCGCTTTAAGAAGGTTAAAACGTTAACCCAGCAGTAAATATTCAAGGCGGTCGTTGGAAGTCATCAATGGCCGGGTGAACGCGCACATTAGCTGAGGGAGAACCGCCTACCCGCCGTCGGGATAAACCAGGGGCGCGTTAAACACCCAGAGCTGCCTACACGGCCGAGAGTCCCCAGAGTCGGCTGAGCTGCCGGGGTCGTCCAGGCCCCTGCTCCCTCCAGGCATCCCCTGCTTGAGCGCTCCTCGGTGCTGGAGACAGCCGGCTGTCTGGAGAGTCGCCTGCTCTTTTGCCCTGGTCCGGTCTCCCCCGTCTGGTCGGTCTTTGCCGGGGGCTGCTTGCTCGGCTCCCTGGCCGGGTCTGGCCGGCAGCTACCATTCCCCAGCGGCGAAGCACCGGGAGGTGGCCGTTTCTGCTGGCAAGAAAAGGAGTTTCTTCATTTTTAGACTTTATCGCTGAAAGTGGCTACCTTGTCTCTCTCGGGCCTGTGTGAGGGGGCCCACCAGACCGACCGTGAGGCACATGCGTGATAACAGGCTGATGTGGACGTGATGTGCGATTTTCTCCCTTAAAAACTCCCCAGGTACCTTTCTGTCCCGGCCCTTCTCCGCCTCCCCGACACTGCCCTGTGCACGCGACGTAACCCACTGTGACGGTTCAAACCGCACGGGGACGCTGATTCAGGGGCTGCAGCCCGACCGGCAGCCTCGTAGTGGGGTCAGCTGTTCGCGGGAGGCTTTCCCCTGGAGCTTTTCTTTCACAATTTGAAGGAAGTAGGGCNTCTCGGGCCTGTGTGAGGGGGCCCACCAGACCGACCGTGAGGCACATGCGTGATAACAGGCTGACGTGGACGTGATGTGCGATTTTCTCCATTAAAAAAATCCCCAGGTGCCTTTCCGTCCCGGCCCTTCTCCGCCTCCCCGACACTGCCCTGTGCACGCGACGTAACCCACTGTGACGGTTCAAACCGCACGACCGGCAGCCACGTAGTGGGGTCAGCTGTTCGCGGGAGGCTTTCCCCTGGAGCTTTTCTTTCACAATTTGAAGGAAGTAGGGCTTGTTCTCCCTTCGAAGAGACGTTTTCTGGTTGGAGAAGAGCGGGGTGTTTCCGGGCGCCCCGACGCCGAGGCTGCTCGGTTTGATTTAAAGGAGCAGGACGATGCGCCTCAGGCGTCGTTGCTGTGCTTTCCTGGGAAATCACCGAGCCGGAGGTGGAAGTGTTCATTCGGATTCTGGTTTCCACATGGGGACCGCCGGCCTCTTCGGCCCTGGGTGGCCCCTTGCCGCAGTGTCACCTGAGAGGCAGGGTTTCCCAGTACAAGGGTCAGTTTGTCGTATCTGTAACCACTGTTAAGACGGGGATGGTAAGAAGGACCTTTGGAGTCTGTTTCACGTTAAATGCACGTGTCAGTCACGGGGCCTGCACGGTTGGGAATGGCTAGGGTAAGACGCTGCACCAGTGGTCAACACCAGAGCAGTGGTTTGATCACAGCCAGCAGTCCCGTGTACAGTGTCAGTGTCTCGTGTGCAGTGTCAGTGTCCCGTGTGCAGTGTCAGTGTCCCATGTGCAGTGTCAGTGTCCCATGTGCAGTGTCAGTGTCCCGTGTGCAGTGTCAGTGTCCCGTGTGCAGTGTCTGTGCCTCGTGTGCAGTGTCTGTACTGAGATTTCCACTCGATGTTTGCGTGTTCTCTCCGACTGCCCTAGGGTGGTGGTACAACGAGGCGTGGGCTACATGAGATAAGCTGCAGCCTCCACACAGCACAGGTTTCATTTCCCTGGATGGGCCGGTACAAACATACCCTTCCAGGTGTGGTTGGCCATCTCCCAGGGGCCTGCATCCCCAGCTGGGTCCCTTGTCCCCTCCGACACGAGGGGGGAAGGGAAGGTGAGGATGGGAGGGGGTCCACCTGCACGGCTACAGGAACAATGGGAGGGAGTCAGTGGGGGCCTCGGAGGGGGTGCATGTGCGAGAAGGTGCAGCGCGTCCTGGCGGGGCCTCCATCCCGGCTCACGGAGGGCCACACGGGGCCCACGGGCACGCCAGCTCCCACTTCCTGTCCCCGATCCCTCTGCAGGCCGGCTGTGGGGGTGCTGGGTGCTGGGTCCAGATTGCCCCAGCATAGCGAGCGTCATAATTACGCAAGCCACGTGGTTTTTTTGGGGGGGGTTTTCCAGTGCATGTAAAAGTGACGTCTCACTTTACTGTGGTCCTTGACGTGTGCAGTATATAATGGGTAAAAACGCACACACCCTGAATGAGAATACTTCAGAGCTGGAAAAGGCGACCATCGCCAGAGCCCTCAGCCAGTTGTGACCTTCAGTTGGTGCCGGAGAGTCTTACCTTCCAGTCTCTAAAAAGCGGGGTCCGTGGAGCCCCACAAAATGAAGAGCAGACAGACAAGGCACGTCACTAATTGACTCGGGGTCCCCGCTCGGCGTCCCCTGCTCTGCTCCCCGGCGTTCCTGGCTTCCCTGTGTGACCGTGGGCTTCCTTCCTGCACAGGAAACACTGGAGGCAAAGGGTTTTCATTATTAACTGTTTCCCCCAAACTAAACACACAGCAGAAGAGCAAATGCTAACGAAGTGATGAACGATAAGGACAACTAATATTTACTGAACAGTCATCACACTCAAGGCAATAAGACCATCGCCCTGCCAGCTGGGTTTTCAGAAGACGCGGGCAAGGCAGCCACGGCTGCTTCGGCCTCCTCTCTGGGCTGGTCCGAGCGCGTTACACTCTCTTACGTGGGACTGGGCGCCGGCTGCCCTCCTGGGTGGGAGGGGGGGTCTGTCGTTTCCTTGACATCACGCACCCGGAGAACTGTGTGTGTGTGTCCGCTGGAAGGACCGTGGTCGGCTTTGTCTTTAATTCCTACATGAAAGCATTTCAAAACGTGTTGGATGAAAAGGGCACGTTTAGGGCCCTCCAAAACCTGCCTCACAACACGATTTTGTGTGTGACAAGGACCGCTCGTGCGGAGTCTCTACGAACAGGCGGCTCACTTTTCGTACTGTGTTTAAAATGTGTCTTTTCTTGGTTGTTACTTACACATACCGAGACACACGCGAGGTGCTATGATGTATCCGGTGGGCCCGGAGGTTCGTTTGTTTTATCCATAAGGGGGTCCTAGTGGCACTGAGCCGTCCTTAACTTCATTCAGAACAATTTCATTAGATTGTGTCGTGGTAATGTCGTATCAGCGTGCATTTGGAAAAACTTATCAAAACTGATGAATTGTTGTGTAGCCATTTCCATTTGAAGATGGAGGAAGATACGCAACATTTTTGGCATATTATGCTGTATTGTTTCAAAAAAGGTAAAAATGCTGTGGAAACACAGAAAAGGCTTGTGCTGCGTGTGGAGAAGGTGCTGGGGCTGATCGAACGTGTCCAAAGTGCTTTGTGAGTTCCGCGCGGGGGATTTCTCGCTGGGCGGTGCTCCAGGCGGAGTTGATGGCGATCACATCGAGACACTGACTGAGAACAGTCCACGTCCCACCACACGGGAGAGAGCCGACATACTCCACATACCCAAATCAATAAAGTCACTGGTGAAAATGAAAAGCATGTCTTTCATTTTATAAAAAACCTCAGTGGACTCTCTGGCCCACCGATGCAGAGACCGGCCTGGCTGTGGTTCCAGAGCCGCAGCCCCTGGCCCTTGGGGTCACCCACATGCTGAGTGACGAGGGGCCTCTTGTCGAGTGAAGGGGGGTGTGGACCCACTAAGGGTGGGGCTGGTTGTCAGGAGAACCAGCCCTGTGACTGGTTGGGACGCTCAGTCCCATCCTGGCCTCGGGGAGAGGGGAGGGGCTGGGGCTTCGGTCAGTCACCAGCGGCTGCTGAGTTCACCAGTCCTGACTCTGCAGCGGAGCCTCCACGAAACCCAAGGGGGCGAGGTTCGGAGCGCTTTCAGGTTGGCGGACAGGAGGAGGTACAGGGAGACCCCCACGCACGGGAGGAAGTGCTGTGACCTCTCCCCGGCTCTCGCCCTGGGCAGCCCTCCCCTCTGGCAGTCGGAGTTACACTCCGGGACCTGCGAGGGAAGTACGGGGACTTCCAGCTGCTCGGCCGCAAGCGCAGGTGGCAGCCTGGGTGGTCGATGGGCATTGAAGTGAGTGGTGCCCTCTTACCAGACTGACCCCGAACCGGCACAGCCTGAGGCTGTGGCTGGGCAGAGTCCCCCAAGAAGGGCCCGTGGGTGAGGGGCACCCCTCCCCACACTGGAACTGGTGTCGGAGCTGGCGGGCTCTGTGTGACGGTCTTCAGGTGTGCCAGTCGAGACATGGGCCCCTCCTCAGTCCGTGGGCGCTCCTCCGGGCAGACTCTCCTCCCTGACAGAGTCTGTCTAATGACACATTTACAAAACGTCCCCACATTAACAGTTACTGTTGCCATTTTTACATCGTAGATTTAGCTTATAGATAATCTGATGCTTTAAAAATCGCTTCTCATAGTGAAGCTGTTCTTTAATGCCCTTGAAATGTCCCCCTCGGTATTTTAGTCATTGTACTTCAGTCTGGAACAATGGTTTCCAGTCTGGAACATTAGAATTTGCTGGGCGCATGGAGAAAGGGCCGTGTCCGCAGGGACCTGGACTTGGCGGGCGGACACTGGCGCCGAGGCCCAGGTGCTGGCTGGTCCCACGCCACACGGTCCACACGGAACTCAGGCCAAGTAGCTCTGGTGGGGAGGAACGCTTCTAAGTGCAGTCCACAGGTCCGGGGGATTTTTATGAGTCTCGGAGATCCTCAGAGCTCTTAACACAACACGGGTTTTATTCCTGATGTGGCAGATGGCACTTCTGAAATGCCAGCCTCCCAGGTACCTGGTCAACACTGACGTTGCTTTCCTGAGTGACACGTTTGTGGGTGTCGGTCAGCAGCTCGGGAACCTGGCCGCGCCCGCGGTTACTGTCCGGCCCTTCAACGGCTGGCGTCCAGAGCTTTTGGCGTCCCTAGTCACACCCACTCATTTTGTGGGTGGGGAATCGAGGCCTGGGGTGGAGATGTGTGGCCCGGCATCACGGTGAGGGACGAGCCGGGAGCTGGGGGCTCCTGGCGTGTGGTCCGGTCTCTTGTGTTTCACCCACTTGCCTCCCTGGGGCCCTGTGAGCCATCGCGGGGCTTCTGACCGCTGGCTCCTATGAGCCCAGCCCCAGAACTGTTCCTGGTGCCGAGTTCCAGTGACCGTTCAGTGGTGACCTGACCGTGAGCGGACACGCAGTGTCCTCTGGAAGAAAGGTCGGGAGGTGGGCTCCGCCTGTCCGTCCATGGGGTCCCACTGAGCAGCAGCCACCAGTGTCACTGCAGACACGCAGCTGCCCGGGTCCACCCAGAGGAGTGGACGCGGCACACCCTGTCAGTGGCTCTGGCCGGCAGATCAAGTGTTCGCCAGGCCCCCCTCGGCTCTCCCAAGTGCCAGACCCCAAAAGGGTGCCCCCCGAAAAGCAGGTCTAGCTTTTGTGCAGTGAAGAGGTGCCTTGGTGAAAATGCCAAAGGTCCTTCCTCACAGGAAGCTGTTTCCCTGGGGGCACATGGAGACCCCCCTCCCGTGGGGATGGTGTTTCCTTCTGCACACGGCAAAGATCACGGACCTCGTGCACGGGTGGCCGCCCCAGCCCCAGCCATGTGCAGAAACGGGGGCGGGAAACACTGGTGTCCCACGCTAGGGTTCCCGGGGCCATGTCATTTGGTGGAACATTGTGTTCATTACACTCTAATTTCATCGTTACCGGTTTTTCGCTGGCCCTGACCAACCTCAGTGGTCTCCGTGACGGGGGGTGGGACTGAGTGTGCGTGTGCTCAGGCTCTGCCCAGGGACCTGGCGGGTGGCGGGTCGCAGCCCAGCAGCCTCCCGAGTGTGCGAGTGGGTTCAGTGCGGTCTGAGGGAGCCTGGCCTGAGGACTGCGGGGCGTCTGTGGGTCCTGTGTCCCCGGCGATGCCCACACTGTGGGTCCGTCGCTGTCTGTCCTCCATGTGGATGGCCAGTGAGTAGGTGACAGTGGCCAGTCTTCATTGGTGTCTTCCTGGTCGTCAGCCTTGAGGGTCTAGATGGTCGTTCAGACGAACATTTGTCTCACGCCGAGTGTTTGCTACCCCCGTTGTTTTGCTGAAAGGGATCACACCAGCCCCTCCCCCGCTTTCTTACTTCGTCCGGAAGCCATCACGGCGGGCAAAGCGACAGTCTGTCTGATGGAGGGAGAGGGGAGCCATGCATGACTGCATTTTGACATGATGACTTGACATTAGAGCATAAATCTTTCTAAAGGAAATTGGACAACAAAATTCTTCACAAAGTCAAAGAGAAAGCGTGGAGCCCACGAAAGCCGTCCCGTGGAATCTGTCAAGTTACCACGCGAGAGCCGTAGGCGCCCTTTCCACCGAGGGAAGGCCTCGCGCTGCGCCCCGGCAAGTGCACGGCCACGCACCTGTGGGCAGCTGGAGCCGCGGCCCCTCCGTGGCCTCAGAGAGCAGGGGCCGCCTGGCGGGCAGCCCCGAGGCTCGGACAGGGCGTGTCTGGGGACCCCTGGGGCACCTTCCCACGCCACTGCGGGGCAGCGCTCTCCCCTGTAACCTGCGGAATAAACTCACACCCCCGCCCGCTGGCCCTGGGGGGGGGGCTTTTCCGGAACATCCTGAACACAGACTCCTGAGTCACAGCAGCCCCGAGAGTCCGCGCTTCTGCCCGTTGGGGGTAACCCAAGGGTCCCACGGAGCTGGGATTTAAAGAGCCGGCGGCGGCTAGTTAGAAAGAAACACTCTCTGGAATCTTATTTTTTTAAAAAGTGACAGATGTTTGAAACATGCAAATGGAGACTATTAATCCGTACCCATGTATTCTTAACCTCCTTTGGAAAAAATGTTGCTGTTGCGCTGTGTTTTCTCCAGGTCCAGTTTAATTACAGATCAGCCATAAATCACAGGGATTGTGCCAGTGGAGCCTGCCCCCCGCCCGCCCCCCAGGCCGGCAGAGGTGTGGTCCGGGTGTGGCCCTTCCCACTCGGGTTCACACTGCTTCCCACACTCATTTATCCAGAGGAAGCGGTGTCATCCGGTGTTGCTGACGTTTACACAAACAACATGGTACAGATCATTCCTCTCTTAGGCTTGTTGCTTTCTCTTTACGTTCGATGTGATCAGCACGGGTACGCGTTGATTTCTAAGTGCAGTTTAACAATCAGTCGTCTGAGTGAATCATAATACATATTTGTTCTCACAGGGGTGAGAACAGGCCAAAGAATACATATTTGAGTGTTTCAGTTTCAAAACTGAATTTTTAATAAACTGAGGCTGGGGATGTCCTGGGACATGCGCCTCCTGATGGAACCCTCTCTCTGGCCTGTCCCCCACTGGGGGACCACGGGGGTTTCGGGGTATGCCGGTCGGACTAGAGCCCGCCGAACTGCTTCCTGAAGGGGTGGTTTGGCGTGCTTCCCGCCGTCGGTGTTGGGGAGAGTCCCCTCGTTTTGCTCCTAGTTGCTGTGCTCTACCGAGTGGTTCCAGCCCACACCCCCCTCACTGCATAGCCTTGACCTTCGAAATACCCGCGGGTCTCAGCCTCGCCTGCTTCCTTTCCGCAAAGCCGGCTTATGGGCGCTGCAGCCCCAGGTCCAGCTCCCGGGCGGACCTGGCTCTGACCGAGTGCCAATGACCAGGCTTCTCTTCCACGTGGAAAGAGCTCGGACGCACGCCCTGGAGGGTGGCTCCTTTGACTCTGTCCCGGAGCCTGCCGCGTTAGGACGTTAAATGGGGGGATGCGGGCGTGTCTGGCTTCTTAAAGTTTCTCTTCTGAGGACTGGGGTTCAGCCCCTGACACCGAGCCTGCTGCTTGGCTCTCTGATGCCACCAGGCTTTTCTGTGATGGGTTCCGCCTCCCTGTGTGGCCCCAAGCCTCTGTCTTCTGGACTCTGTCCACGGGAGGGGACGGTGGCTCTCCATTCCGCACAGTCCCTGCGAGCGGAGCACTTTCTGACTGGGCTTCTCTCCTGCCTCCTCCCGCGCTGGGGGCGCCCGGGTCTGCAGTGGATTCGGCGCAGCGGCTGTAGTTGGAGAGCCGGTGGACTGTGCTCCCCTGTGGGTGCGCCGCTGCGCTGTGGGGGCGACACCGCGCTGTGGGGGCGACGCCGTGCTGTGGGGACCCCTTTTCGTGATCCCTGTTGGCCTAACCGCTCGTCCCTGCGTGGGCTCTGAAAGGCGCCCCCAGTTCCAGGATGGCCGGGTCTGCTCCGTGGGCGGGCACACGGCCTTGGGCACAAAGGTCTGCATTGCAACCCCCAACCGAAGTCCTAAGGAAAGCAGCTCTTAAAGGGGGCGTTTTTAAAAAATTCACTAGTGATACATGTTCCTTTTACAAAACGCAGCAATGCACAGAGAAAAGTAGGTTATCACGGGGTTGACTTTTCGTGCCAATCCGGAGGTGAAGATTCCCTTGTAAATATTAACTGAGTGGCTAAATCTCCAAGGCCCCTGGGTGCCCGGGGCGCCTCATCAGGGCTCCCCCCACCCCCGAGCAGGCCTAGCTCTGCCTGTCCCTTGGACCATGGGTTCCCTGCTGTCTGACCTGGGGCTGAAGAGCCACGGTGGCTTTGCCCTCGGCCCCCACCACTCCTGCCGACGCTGGGGAGCAACTCCCAGCTGGTGTCCGTGAGGCCGATTCCATTTCTGCTCACGCCCGAGGCCTGGTGTGGGGACCGGTGCTGGTCGGGTGCGTCTAGCTGCCCGTGCACAGCAGCTTGGGGAGAAGGCATCTGGTGCTTTGCCCTTAGCAGGGTCCCCTTCGGGGACAATCGTGACGCTTGGCTGGAGCTTCGTGCTGTGTGCAAGGCTCCAGAAATGCCCACGGGCATCTGGATGGCTTGGGTTGGGTTGTCATATCCCAGTGACACAGAAAATTTCCAGAAGTGGCACGAACAAGTCTCACGTTCTCTCAGTGAATTAAACTTCATTTCTGTTATTTACATGTTCCTTCTTCCTTACACCTTCCTGGACTGGTCCTGAGAAATGTGCTTGCGTGGCTTCATCAGCGTCCACCCTGTAGGGGACGTTGGGCCGCTGCCCTCCCCCTGTATTCGTCAAAGGACCCCGTAGCCCATGAAGTGCCCGTCACGGCGCCCCTCGGGGGCTTCGAGTCTCGCTCCCTGTGCCTGGAAGCTCACTGTCTTGGCCTGTTCGCTGATGTTGGCCCAGACCAACAATACGTGGTAATGGAAAGATGGCTCTGTTTTTGTTTTAATTACAGCAAAGCCACTCACGACAGCTTTGTTTGTTTACTTAGAACTCATAATCATTATTCACATTTCAGACTGATGTCAGCATTGTTTTTATGGTTGTTTTCAGCTGGATCTTAAGCTATTAATATTCCCCAATAAAAGATGGCTTTTTTTTTTTTCAGAAATGCAGACCTTAAAATCTCAATGGGATTTGCTTTGCTGAATTCCCACCCGAGCCTGTTCATTCCCCTGTGATAAGTTTCTTCTGGAATCGGACTCCTTCCTGGTTCTCCTCCCACTCCCCTCCCCTCTCCGTGGGGACCCGGTGGCAGTGAGTGGGCCAGCACGCCGTTCCTGCCTCTAGACCATGACGGCTGTTCCCTTCGCTTTCCGGGCGTTTCACTTGTAACTCGCGCTCCACCTGCCGAGCTGCCGTCTCGGCCCAGGCCGCCGGCACACGGCCCCGTGGACTGGTGCATGCGGCAGACGGGACTGCCCACGGCCCCGGTCCCGCCCATTGGGCTCCTCCCTAGTGAGGACCCTCTCAGCTTGCACATGCAGGTGGCTACCTCCTCCCCACGTCCTCACATCTGCAATCGAGAACTCTGATCTCTGTTTTCTTCTTACAAGGACAGTGATCCCATCCTGGGTGCCCCCCCCACAGGACTTCACTTAAACCCAGTTACCCTCCAGAGCACCCCCCATCCATACCATGCACTGGGGGTTGGGGCTCCGCCAGGTCAGACTGGGGGCACAGTCTGTGACAACCGTCTTCCTCCCTTGTCCTGTTTCTTGTTCCCACCCAAGTCCTACTCCAGTTAAAGTGGCAACCGAACCAGACTCAGACCTTGTGGGTCACCCTTGACCTTCCCATTGGGAACTGCTGGGAAAACTGATTTGCCATCTGCCGGTGCTGTTTGTGGGGGTGGGGAGGGCGCATCTGTTTTCCCAGCAGGATGACAACTGCAGGGTGGGGGGTGCGCCGATCTTCACGGCAGGTCCTGCCCTCCATGCCCCGCCCTTCAGGTGTTGGCACCTGCCAACAACAGGTGTCGGGGAGGACGTGGGGATATGGAAGCCCCCCCCCACTGCTGGTGGGACTGTGGGGGAAGGAAGCCTGTTTGGGAGACAGCCTGGCTGCCCTCAAAATGCAGAACCCAGGTCCACCCTGGACCCAGCAGTTCCGGCCGCCGGCACAGGCCCAGGAGCGGTGCCCACAGAGAGCAGCACCTTCGTTCGCAGGAGCCAAGACCTGGAGGCCACTCCCACCCCTGTCACGGACGGCAGGGGCAGGCGGGTCGGCTGGGCCGCGAACGGTACTCGGCGAAGAAAGAGGGAGTCCTGGTAGTGCTGTAGTGTGGACGCAGTGTGGGAACACCACGCTCGGGAAAGGAAGGCATCTCGGAGAGCCCCGCGTCCGTGGCTCCACTGTCCAGATCCCCAGAGCGGCACATTCTCTGGACGAGAGCACATAGGCAGTTGCCAGGGGCGGTGAGCCGGAGAAGGGGGAAGGAGAGAGTGACTCCGACGAGACGTGGGAGTGAGTTTACGTAGTTTTCCTCTCGGGGAGGGGAATGAGAATGTGCGGCAGATAGATGACGGTGACGGTTTCACAGTCCTCAGAGCACGTGCCTGTTAAACACCCCTGAACTGCGTGTTGGAACAGCGAGTGTGTTATAGCTCAGTGAAGAACAAGGCTTCCATCCCCCTCCCGGGTGCCCGCCACCGTCACGGAGGCGCTGAACAGAAGCCCGACGCAGCTTCCTTTGGGCGATCAGTAATTCTGCCGGTTCTAGGCAGAGGGCCCCAGATGGACCCTGGGCAGGGGTCCCCGACTACATGCCTCTCGGCCCGCTCACGTCTTCCTTTTGCTGGAGGAGCAAGTGCCGGGACCACCTGCTGGCAGGGCAGTGGGGGCACGAGGAAGCCTGGGGGGGTCCTTCCACACCCCCAGGGTGTCCTCCTGGCCACCCGGCTGTGTTCCAGAGGCCCTGTCGTGAGCGATCCTAGCCACCAGCCAGCTCAGCTGCTGACTGAGTCTTTGCAGCAAGCCTCGAACCTGGGGCTCGTCTGTGAGAACCCCCCCAAATGTGCCTGCCTGGTTGCTGTGGAGACTAAATGACGTGCGGAATGGGAAAGACACGAGGTGCTTCGACGCCATTACCTTGCAGTGAATCTGAGGACGCGCAAAACTGCTGCTTCCTGGCTCCCTGTGGGGTAGCTGGGGTGTGGGGACCCCGGTTAAACAGCTCGGCCGAGTCTGCGGGTTGAGTTGGGCTCCCAAGGCAGAAGGGGGTGGAAAGGGACGGGCTGGGGCTCAGGGTAGTTGGGGGTCTAGCTCAGTGCTGCTCATGGCAGTGGCTTCACCCCCGGGGCAGCCAGCCCTCCCCGTCCTGTCCTGCCAGTGGGAAGTGTGGGCTAGTGACTGGGCTGTTTCTGGGCCCCAGGGCCCCCTCCCCCAACTCTCTGTTTACAGCCCCTGGCCGGCACTGGGCCTTGCCTCTCTGTGCTGACCGGGATTCCGTGGGCAGGGACCTCTCTCTCCACCAGCAGCGCGCTCCGCTGACCCTCTTCACGGCCTAGACTTGCCAGGCTCGGCCCTCCCTGGGGGGTCACAAGCGAGTGCTCCATGAGGGCCGTGCAGGCTCTGCAGTCTGGGAACAGAGTGCGGTGGTGTGAAACCGCGGGTGTGCGTGAGGCCCTGGGCTCAGCTCTGGGTGCGGCCCTGGGGCTGTCAGCCCCATACCCTTGGCTCCATGAGGACCGTCACCGGCCGAGGGCTCTCTGCAGGGCTAGGGCAGGGTGCGCGCCCAGATGCGCCAGCGGGGTGGGGCACACTGTACAGGTCCCGGCACACTGTTCCCACGTATGCTTTTTAGTTCCTGCTTCCTTGCTGTGCAGTTCATGCGGCTGTTCTTTCCTTTCCTTTTTTTAAAGATTTTATTTCTTTTATCTTTAGAGAGGAAGGGAAGGAGAGAGGGAGAGAAATATCAATGTATGGTTGCCTCTTGTGTGTCCCCTGCCAGGAACTGGCCTGCAACCCAGGCATGTGCCCTGACTGGGAATCGAACTGCGATCCTTTGGTTCACAGGCCCACGCTCAATCCACTGAGCTATGCCAGCCAGGGCTTTTATTTCTCTTTCTCTCTCTCTCTTTTTTTTTACCTTGTTCTAGTTTGTTTCTCCAAATCAATGGTAAGGTCCTGGGAGGTTCGGGCTGGGCTGCCCTTCTCCGTTGTCTGATGGTATTTGGAAAACTTTACTATTCTAATTCTTTGGATGTTTTGGGGAAGCTTTGGTTGTTTCTTCCATGTTGGCGACAGCATCAGGCACAGAGCGGCCAGCGAGTGTTGCGAGATTGCGCAGGCGCGTGAACGGCCACGCGAACACGCCCAGTCCTCCCGGCCCCACAGCACGGCCCCTTGGCCCCCTTTCTGGGCCACCTGCCATTACTGTCTCCGTCCTCGGCAATCTGAGGATGTCTGTGTCCCCGGGGAGGCGGCCTGGGGTTTAAGGGTCGGGGGGCCAACGGGGTGTCGAGCTTCAAAGACAGAAACCCCGCTTTGCGGGTTTGCAGTCTTACATGGCTTACCTTTGCACCCTGTGTTTTCACCTTTCATTGGAATCAGGTTGAAGAAGGTCAGTGAGCTGGTGGGTGATACAACATGGATAGATTGCAGGTACTTGGAAAGCGTCCCCAGACTCTGAGCGGGCGCCAGGAGGGTGACGGATGTGAGCCACCGTCCGCCAGCTGGGTGGCCTCAGCCCTGGGCAGCCACTGGCTCTGCTCGTTGTCCTACGGCCCCGCATGGAAACCCTGAGAGACAGGAGGATGGCGGGGCGGCCCCGCCCGACTTTCCCACCGAGTTACTGGCCCTGAGCCCTGGATCCGATCCAATCCCCCCAGTTCTCCGCCCCGCACCCCCAGATTTAGCCCTCCAGCCCAGACTCAGCGGGGTGGGAGTCTTCGAGTAAGAAGGGCAAGGACAAGACTGGTCGAAGTGATTAAGGCTTTATTCGCAGCGTAATTCCGGTGTAATTAAAATTATGTAACTGGAGAGATGGGGTGTTTTCACCTCCCCCTGGCGGATGTTTTAAGTCCGTGGCAGAAAGCAGAGTAAACAGTAACGACGGCCTGATCATCCGTCTTGGCTGCAGCTGGGATATGCAGACTGTCCTTCACTAGACTAGTTCTGATCGATATGACTAGGATTTAGACCCTTCAAAAACACTGGTAAGTGTTTTGAAAACGGGGTCGCGTCTCTCTGTTATCAGCCAGTTGAACACTGCTAACACAGTTGGGTGGGTCGGTCCCCGAGTGGCCCTGCATGTGCCCAAACCTCTGACCGCCCAGGGACGTGGCGCACAGCTGTCTGCGGGAGGCAGCTCGCGCCCCCTTTCGACAACGGACGGCACAGTTTCCTGCGTTCCCCTGCTGCGTCTCGCGTGACCCGGGCGGGCACGGCGCGGAGCGGCGCGCTCCAACTCAGCATACCTGCAGAATCGGCCTGTCCGCCCTCGGTGGCTATGCTTCCCGCTCACTCATTTATTGTAAAAAAATAAACTGGCAAAGCTGTGGCTGTTCTGAGTGAGAGCTTTTGAGCCAGGTTTATGCAGGGAGACAAGACACTGTTGATTTTTTTTTATCAGTTTTATCTCAGCTCTTTTGCTGAATTAGAGGACCGAGGTAAATGAGTATCGCATTAGGATAAGACGAAGGTGGGTTCTGTGTGTTATTAAAAGAATGGTTTGGGGGGCCAGTTAAAAGGGTGCTCAGCTTCCCGGGGGTACCGGCAACCCCTACTTCTTCAAGAACTTCCCAAAACCCGTGTTCAAAGGCTGATTAAATGAAGCACGTTGGATAAACTGCATTTGCGTTTACAAAGGTGTTGAGACTTCCAGAAAGGACCCTTCTGAAGGTCAAGGCTGTAGTTAGTTACTCGGTGCTGACGACCAGGATGGCAGCGTAGTTACCTGCACGCTTGAAAGTCTCTGCCCTTCACACTGGCTGAGACACGGCGAGCGGTCGGTAACCTGGTGGCACCGTGAGGGCAGAACCGGTGTCTCCTGTACCTCTGGTGTCTGGAACGGGGACTGAATGAAAGTAGGCAGTGTCATTTTGGATAACGTTTAGGGAACACTGTGTTAGGTGTTATGTTAATTGTTTTTACATTCAATACCTTTTTGTCAAGAAACTTGCTGGTCTGAATAACTTGCTCCACTATTACTGGGCTGATAGGGCCGCATAAAGCACTCCGAGGGGCTGGTCAAGGTCAAGCACTTGGTGTCTCACTGCGAAGCTGGCAGCCTCGTCTGCCCTGCCCCGCGGTGGCCCGAGCTCTGGATTCGAGGTGAGGCCGACGCGAGTGTGGGACGGAGACTCGGCTGTTGCCAGGAAAACCCTGTCCCAGAGTTCGAATCTTGTTTCACCCAAAGCACCTTTGCTCTGAATTCCAGGACTGCGAAGCTCATCACTGAGCTCGTTCAGAGACCTCTCCTCTCTATGAGGGGCTCGTTTGGAACAGCCTGAGTCACGACCTACAACTGAACAGTCACCTGCCTCCTGCCCCGCGAAGCGTGAGGTGGCAACAGAGGGGGGTCATGTTCCTGCTTCAATCTAGACGATGACAGACGACCCGTTGTTCCAAATGCCATTTGTTGAGATTAAACGAAACATGAATACCCTCAAGTGCCCTGATGAGTACGACTCAGCGCGGCCCCACACCTCCCTGAAACGACTTCCACAGCAGCGCGGTCAGTCTTTGTCCCCAGCCTTCCCGAGCTGGTGGAGGGGGCCGTGAAGACGGGGGGGCTCTGCCCGTTCACAGACCCGCGCTGCTGCCAGGGCCGTCAGATCGCACGCGGGGCCTGAAAGGAGCAGGCGGCGCAGGCCCCGGTCAGGCACGGCGCTCTGGTTCTGCCCGATGGAAGGATGGAGGGAGCCAAAGTCCTAAGTTCCACTTCTCAAGAAGTGACAGGAAAAGCACAGTGAAACGGGTAACATTTTTAACACAATATGTTCAAAACAGTAAATCCGCATGAACCGATATTAACGCCATTATGGGGGAGAGGCAGTCACACCTCCTTTGCGGGTCCTTGGTTCCGACTTGCCCCGTACAGCACTCCAGTGGCCCCGGCCGGTGGCCGCCCTCTGGGCCGGCCCAGCCCAGCTTCCTGCTGAGTGTGGGGGCCCCCACGGGAAAGGAGGGTCGTTCCCTAACTCCTGCCTGCCCGCCCCCAGGATCCGTCACTCAGCTGATCTCCTTTGTGTTTACATGTGAACGTCTTTTCATGTTTTCAACCTGGCGGCAGGGCCACGTGATACGGAGTCTCCGTTCTCGGGAGCTTCTCTGAGAAGCAGACACCTGTGCAGGGAGGCACGTAAACACGGCTCCAGTGACACTGGAGCGGAGGAAGGGGATTCTGAGGGAACATCTCAGCTGTGATTTAACAAATGCACCTCGGCGGCATCCAAGGCTCCCGGGAAGCAATGTGGCAGTTTCGGGTTAATGTCAAAAGAATGTGCTTTTGCTTCACTTCCCCCTCTTTCTGTCATTCAGCTCAAATGAATGGTGGTTCGGCCAGGAGACTGTGCAAGCACACCACGTGCCAGTCTCCTTCCTGGGGCAGCTGAGCCCCTGGGATGGGAGCCCGCTGGGCGCCTGGGGGTGGCGCTGGAAGCATCGGAGCCTGGTCAGCCGCCTGGCCAGGGCGGTGTTTTTAAAGCCAGCGGGGCCGGGCTGACCTGTCCGGAGCTGTGACAGTTATTCAGCACTGACCTGCGGAGGCCCAGAGGGATGCTGGGAATCGATGGGCTTTCCCTTTTACGCTCCCGACCCTTAGCTGGTCCAGGAGCAGAACCCTCTCCGGACTCTTCACTCAGTGAAATCAGATGCAGCTTGAGGGTTTTATCCTCAGTAGACGGCATTCTCAGCTGGAAACCTGCCTCGTGACTTCACCTCCTCTCCACAGCCTCCTCCGTGGTCCGCGCAGAAGCTGGAGCCCCTTTCGGATCTCAGTCTGTGACTTCTCCTGCACTTTCCCTCCGGCTGGACGCAGGGTTGGCTGGCCTAGAGGAGACAGCGTTTCAGAACGAGGCACCTGCTTGAGTGTGCAATGACGCCCCTTAGCTTTGGGGCTGCCGCCCACGACAGAGGCAGGCAGCCAAGGCAGGCGTACCTGCAGCAGGAAGTAAAGCCTGTAGGGAGGCGTTGGGCCCCTTTCTGTGCGCTTATTCCCTTGCCCTCGCTGCCCCGGGGCAGCAGCTAGACAAGAGTCCTCCCAGGAACCCTCGTGGCTGTCCCCTGCAGAGCCTGGTTAACTCTGCAGGTGCAGGGGCTGCCGGGGAGTTCCTGGACAAGCCAGACCCTCTGGCTGGAGCCCGGTGAGTTCTCCGCCCTCCCGGCCACCCCGTTGGAGCCCGAAGGGAGACAGGCAGCAGAAGGTGGAAGGAAAGCTGACGGAGAGGGTCTACAAGGAAGGCAGTCTGCCGCGTGGGATTGGGCGCCATCCCAGTCCTCCCCGTGACCGTGAGGCCTCGGGCAGCTTCTCCTGGTTTTCAGAGGGTGATCTGCCAGGTGCCTCGTACAACAGGCTCAGATACTGGGCAAGGGAACCAGGACCAGACGCGTGGGCCGGGCTCCTCGCTGCCCCTGCCCGGGGGGGGGGGGCCCAGAACCTCCTCCGGCTCGTGGGGTTCCTCTGCTCGCCCGGTTAGCCCAAGAACCACTTACACACAGGCTGTCAGCCCCCACCGGGGTCCGGGAGCCGCTGGTGGGATTCTCGCCCAGCCGACCCCTCCGCGAAGATTCAGGAAATGCCCTTTCTGGAGGCTGAGGAGACTGGCTGCAGCCCTGGTGGGGGGGGGAGGGCTGGGGAGAAAACCGTCTTCGGGAGGCCGAGGCCTGGGTCCTAACGACATGGCATTTCCCTCTCCATCAGTGTCCCCAGGGGAGCTGGGCCATGGTGTCCCCAGGGAGGCCCTCACAAAGTGCCACCGCTCTTGGTGCTCCCTTCCTGCGAGTGAGCGGTTTCCCCGTCCGCATGTCCAGGGTGAACCTTGGTTACAAAAGACTCAGGTTCATCCTCAGTGGAGACCAGGTACTTGTCTGCCGTGTGGCTCGAAGCTTTGACAGAATCTTTTCACTGGCTTTGGACAGCATTGCTCTGAGTTTGCTTTCGCGTGGGGAAAAGGCCACAGCGATTTGGGGAAATTGAGTTCTCATTTATCTCGGTCTGTCTGAGGTGTTGATACGATCCGCTGGCTTAGAATTCGCTCAGCACCAACAATGGAACCAAGCGGCGAAGACCCGTCAGTCTGTAAATTCCAGAAAGGAGCAGGATTTATTTTTGCGTTTTCTACTTGCCTGTTGAGTTGAATGATTATCGGGAACAGCATGAAACTTCACGATGCCGGCATCATCAACGTGCAGGTGTACCCAGGGGGCCTCCGCTCACCGGGACGTGCCCGGCTGCTTAGACGAGGCAGTCCCTGAATCTCGGCGTGAACTTGGACTCCGCGGCCGCAGACAGGGCCCCTGGGGCTGTCTGGGGCGGGACTGCCTCTGCGTGTGTGTTTGTAACACGCTGCCGCAAACCCTGAAATGAAATTGCTTGAAAGTTTAAAGAAATTAAACCTATTCGGTATTGCTTTATTTTTCTCATGTCTCAAAATTAACCCCTATCACTGGTATCAGAAGTTTTTAAAATTCTACCTGCTGGAGAGAACACGCGCCCCTCACGCACACACTGCAGCGTCGCCTGCGCTGAGCGGGGCCTGCCTGGTGGGTGCAGCGCTCTCAGGGCCGCCCACCGACTGGGGCGCTGGGTTTCCATCCCCATCGGAGGCTCCCGCTGCAGTTTAAATTCTGACGACTTGGGAGTCAGGAGCATCTGGCGCTGGGCGCGTTCCTGGGCTCTTTCCTGCACTCACGAACCCACGCACCCGCCGGGCACGTGGGTTTTCCAGGGCTGCGGAGGGGCGTTGCCCGGGTGCGGGAGAACACCGCGAGGGAGCCTCCCGCTTCACAGTGTGGACAGTTTCGTGCAAGGAGATGAGTCGGTGCGATGGTCCAAAGTGCGTGCAGGGCGCGTGTGCAGGGAGACGCAGGGCGGAGGTGCGTTGGCTCAGTGGAGAGGGCCTGGGACACCGGGGCTGGTGCGTCTGTGGCTGCGCTTTGAGGGGCATGAGGGCCTTGGACAGAACGTTGGCGGGCTGTGCCCAGGTTGGGAGGTTGTGGGTGTGGCCCGCCTCCCCGCCCGGAAGTTCCAGGTGGGCCCTTGGGGACCGAGGTCACCAGGACAGTGCCTGGATCCCCGCCAGGGCGCTGACGCGGAGCTGGGGTTGGGTGTCCGAGGTCTCCCTCCGCTGCTGTTGCCAGGCAACCAGGCCAGGACCCTGCTCACCCTGCTCCCTTGTCCGAGGGCGGAGGTGGCACCATGGCGGGAAATGCCGAACCTGATGTCACAGCAGGTCACACGCAGGCCGCGACTGCTTTTGTTTTGCACGAATCTGCTGCACCGGCTTTGTCCTGTGGATCGGTCCGCGTGGCGGGTGGGGGGCGGGGTGGGGTGCTGTCAGTCTTTGTTTCAGTCTGGGGAATGCAGTCCGCGCGAGTTGTAAGGGTTGTTACTGGACCCCGTGCCTTTCGTTTTGGGGATTAGGAATAATCCTAAGTAATTTTCTCGGTTAGAACATGAGACGTGCTTTGGTGCAAATGGAAAAGCGTGCCCGAACTCCGATTTTCGCTCCTCTGTTCATTTTGCCTCCCCTCGCCGATGCCTGTTGGTTGTCAGACTGTCTGCAAGGGCACCAGGGCGCAAAGATAGAGCCCCCATCCAGTCCAGAGCACAGAGAGTGGGCACCAGTCACAGGGCCCTGGGGCATCTGAAGAGGGTTGGGGGGTGGGGTGATGTCGGGGCAAGGATTGGTGACAGAGACAAGGGTGGGCCGGGCCGCTGAGCAGAGGAGGGGAGGTGTGGTGAAGGGACGCGGTCCAGACCGAGTGGGCGACTGGCTCGGATCAGATGAGAGGAAGGTACCTGTGACCCCTGGCTCCCCGGCCTGTGCAGGTGGGTGGCCCGGGGCCAGGCATTCGCTGCCAGCCCTGGAAGCGGGCCATTGGGTGGGGGTGGCAGGGAGTATGGGTGTTCAGCCTGGTGGAGGAGCCGGGGAGGGGTGTCAGGTCGCCTGTGAAGGGGCACTCGGCGAAGAGGCTGGGGACAAAAATAGTAGCAGCCACAGAATTATAATTGGGTTGCCCTCGTATCGTTTAATATTTTTGAAATTGTTGCACAATTTATCTGACCTGTAAAATTAGATTTCAGGTTTCTAAAAATATTTTCCTTCAGATATAAAAATGTGGCAGTGATTTTAAAGAAAAGGACAAAAAGGCAGCTGTTTTCAGATAGACCAAAAAGAGTGCATGCCAAATGTTGATCTTTAGGATCTTACGAAAATTCCATCTTAATTTCTAATGAGACAGTTTCAACTTTCACAGGAAGATAAAGTACTTAATTTTGCTCATTCGAACATATTATACAATCTTAGTGTCTTTCTGGTCTCAGATACTTAGATGTGAATCAGCCGATGGCCTTCGCCCAAGGATTTACGGGGACGATTTCTCGCTCCGCAGAGCAGCCTGCCCCACCGGTCAGAGGCGGCCGTGGTGAGGCCAGGACCCTGTCCTCCAGTGGGAAGGTGCTCCCAGGCCTGCCTGGCCGTGGAAACTGCCCTCTGGGACGAGTGACACTCGGGACAGGGCTGAGGAGGGAGAGGCTGGTTCACGCTTTGTTCCCAAACCCACTCCCTTATTTGCGGGCGACGTGCAGTTGAACTTGAGACGAGCATATTTCAGGGTGATGAAACCCCTAGCCACGCATCGTCTTTCAGGAACTGCACAGAGGTTGTGACTGCTGACATTGATGAGTGTGGGAGCCGGTCGGCAGCTCTGTCCTCTGTAAATGACCCGGAAGGGAAGCCATAGCCATGGATTTCGGAGTGGACTGTAGGGCGCCGGTGGCAAACACGAGGTCCTGGGGCCGAGTCCAGCCCGCCCTCCACCTGTTCTGTCGGGCCCGGCACCTTGTTTCTACCCAGCGGCAGCAGCAGCACGGAGCTCCCTGCTCCTGGTTAAGGTGTAGTTACGTGTATACCGTCCTCAAATCTCGTTCAGTCCTCTGAAGGCGACCGTGAGGTTGATGTGGCCCACGGTGAAAATGAGTTTGACACCCCTGCTTTAAGGTCATAGGTGGTTTTCAGTATAGCGTGTGGCCTATAAAATTTGTTGGCAAATAAAACTTTATTATTGTCTCATTTACCAATATATTTAAAAGTTGTAGATTTTTCAAAGTAAGAGACTTAGAGAATTATCTTAAAATTTTTCTGAATAAATAGAATACAGAGTACATTAACTAGTTTTTCCTCATCTCTTTATTTGACTGTCAAACTTTGGTGTTTTTTTAAAAGACAGTTTATACTTTTGCTGTGTAAATTCTAATATTGTCAACACACATGTCCCGGCGCCTCGCTGCCCCGTGAGCATCACCACGTGGTGGACGGGTTCTCGGTGGCCCTGTGACCGGCCACCTGGATGCCTGGACATTTGTGTCCGGCTGTCTATCTGCTCTCGAGGCTCAGCGCAGAGGTCGTGCCCGGCAGCACGACCGGGTCCCTCGTCCTGGCCACTTGCACTTTGGGGATTCTGCCGTAACAAGGTGATTAGTGTTTGGTGACCGTTGGGGATACTCCTGTGGTATTGCTGAGTTTAATTCGCAGGGAAGACCTTCGGACTCACGGAGGATTACGGACCGTTGAAGAGGGAGTAATTAATCAGGGTCACACCGGGTCTTCAGTGGTCCTCTGAGCTGCATAGAGACGCGTGCAGGGGCCACGTGCCACCCGGCCCCACGGCGCACGGCCCGAGTGGCAACAGAAAGGGGAGCGGGGGCCGGGAGGGGACCTCGCCGTCACTGCGTCTCGGCCCAGCCCTGCCCCTCCGTCTCCTCACTCAGATTAGCGGCGGGAATCATGCCATTTCCTAGGGTCCTTCTTCCCTAAGCCCCTTCCATGGCACGCCTCCAGACCTGGGCTTCGGAGCTCGGTGGTTTTGTGTCGGTAAGATTGCTGTTAAGGGCTCATGGGGGGGCGGGGAGAAATAAGTTCTTTTGTGGGGATGAGGCCTTAGAAAGGGTACCGCTGGTGCTCGGCCAGCAAGCTCTGGGTCCCTCCCGAGCCTGTGGGCAGGGTCTCGGAAGGCCAGGTCCCCTGAGCCCCCTTCAGCCTGTCCACGGGGACATTCCAGATGGGCTTGTTTTGAAAACCACTTATTTGAAAGAATCCTCCTAATCTTGTTAGTTCAAGGTTATCTTTTATCTGTTGTCTCTCTTCCTGGATTGGTTGCAGGCTGAAGAGCATTAAAATATCTCTTTTCTTAGCGGTTTTCTATCCTACATTTGAACAATTCACTTGATTCTTCCAAGCGGCTTAGATAAAAGCGTGTTATCTGGGAATGCCAATCTTAGTGCCTTTTGTTTGAAATGGGGGGGAGGGATAAAGCCCTTTTATTTTTAGTCTGGATATTAAGTCCTCATAGCTTTTAAATCTGTCCATCTGAAAAAGCTCTAAGTAGTGCTCAGGCACCTTTACTCCGTAAGGTCGGATATTTGCTTGAACTGAATTTCCTTTTCCTTCCCCTTGGTTGAATTTTTTATCTGAAAGCAAAGTGGGTACACCGGGGAGAGGCCGGTGAGTCCGGGGGCTCTGCCTCCAGGACCCTCTCTGGTCACACGCACGCTGTTTTAAACTCCGAATCTCAAACTTTCCACCGGCAGGTGTACGCAAGGACCACGGTTTTACGTGAGAGAAATTTCACGAACCAGGCCGAAGAATCCAATGCAGGTCCCACAGACCTGCATCCTAGCGCTGAGGTTCCGGGATTCTGTGATTGTAATCTATTAGGGGAAATCCAAAATGCTGTCTTTTTTGCAGGTAAAAATAAAATTTGTAGGTGTCAATTTTATACAGTTCAGCCAACATGGAAGCTTAGCTATTTATTGTTTAGGGGGAAGTTTATGACTCATCTTTGAAAACGGTAATGAAAAGTAGCTAAAGTTTATTAAGGCATTGACTTCATTAAAAAAAAAACAAAACAGAACTTAGTTATCCTCACGAGTGCCAGATATTTAAAACTACATTTTAAGAATTTGTAAATCAAATGGGAATAAAATGTTCTTTGCATATCTTACTTCTTTTTACAGGGAGTGGTTTTTTTCCCCCTGTGTGTATGAGACAAATTACAGTCATTATGGTTTGAAATCAGTTCCATTGTTTTCTTGGCAATCCCTGCATCGCCGCTACGGGACGATCGCAGGAAGTTGTGATGGCGAGCGAGGTGCGGGCTTGATTACGCGGCGTTACCCAGCGCGTCTTGTTGGGGCAGAGGTGGTTTCCAGCGTGGCCTTGACAAAGGCAGCGTAGAGACGGGCTGTTTCCCTCGAAAGGATGCAAATCACATACACAAACTTTAAGGAAAATGTTTAAAAATAAACAATTAGAATAATGGATATTTGTTGTGTGTTTTTTATTGAAATTACATAACATGCCATAGAGGGCTTAGGTGGACTTCTGTTCAGAGGCCAATATCATACTAACTTGAAAGCTTGTAAAGCTAAATCTGTTGCTGTATTAATTCCATGTTCATTCCTACGCTGTATGGCAAAGCGGGCCAGGCCCTGGGTAGACCATTCTGACGATGACCTTGAGAACGTTCCCCAGGTGCCTGACTGTTATGTCGTGTTCCTGACATTCCTGCCCCTTGCCACATGTGATCGGCCCAGGACCTGTCCCCACCTCTGCTGGGATCTTCTTCAGTTCTCTTTTTCACCCGTCACTGTTCTGCTTACCTGTCTGCGTCCATTTTAGCGTCCACCTTTCCACAAGGTCATCCTGACGCCCTACCTTTAGGACTCCATACTCAAGGTCATTGCTGTGGATGTATCCCTCCCTGCAGTGACCTCACGGTCCCGTTCTCTGCCCACCGCCCCGGGATGAGCACCCTGCCCCCCACGTTCCTGCTCCCACACGCATCAGGCTTCTCTCAGCGGTCCAGGGGCGTCCGATCAGATCATCCTCCAAAACTAAAGCTGTGCCAGACGGGCCATGTGGGTTCCGCCCGGTTCCCCCACGGAGTCCAAATCTGCCTGCCGTTCCCTGCACCCAGGGTCCTGCTCATCCCCCTGCCGGTGCTCCGTTGGGTTAGGTCGTGTTCTTAGCGGAATTGGAAGCCCACGCATGTGCGTGTGGTTCGGCCGTTGGCAGAGAGACGGTGAGAGGCGTGCGTGGGAAGAGCAGGGATTGCAGAAGGAATCGATGAGCGACGCGTATCGGATCCGGGAGCAGGAGCAACTCAGCGCGAGATCACAGGGCTCCAGGCCCTTCTTCCTCCACATCCCGGCACCCATTTACCATGCCCGTTGGTGGCGGCAGAGCGCATGCACCGAGTGCCGTGGTGTGGTTGGTGCTGGGCGCTCCCTGGGGCCTGGGGCCCGGGGGTCACATGTCACACGTCTGCCAAGGTTACCGGAGATGGAATGTCTCGTCGTTTTTCTCAGGCACAGATGGGATTCCTAGCCTTTTACTTGCCTTTAGGATTCTGCTTCACAACAGTCTGCTGCCTCTTCTTTCTGGTTTACCCTGCACCTCGGCCTGGAGCTCTGCTCACCCCCACACTCCCACGTTTCGCTGCCGCGTTCCGGCGCTGGGCCAGCAGGTGGGGGCCCCGACCCCTCGAGGAAACTGTCAGTGGGGGGACTGCTTTGTCACTGCACTTAGAAATGTCTTTTGTAGAACTGCTGCTTTGGACATTCCCTTCGAGCAGCTTCCATGGACATTTTGATTCTGGCCCTTAGCTCTGCTGGGGAGGACAGGAGGAGCGTCTTCAGCAACAGATACTGGTTTGGAGGGGCGGCATCGTTAGCACCTGGGGTGTCTGTGTTGGTCTTCCAGTTTTAGTGAGAAATCATTGGCATGCAGCTCTGTGTCCGTTGAAGGCGTACAGCATGGTGTTTGTTTTGCATACACTGAAATTGTTACCCTAGCTGGTGGGTCCAATAAGAAGAAAAGAAAGTGAGAAGGAAAAATGTTCTCCTTGCGATTTGCTCTCAGTGTTCCCGGGTGGCACGCCGCACAGTCAGCCCGAGTCGTCGTGGGGTGCGTCACGTGCCTGCTGCTAGTTTACCCTGAAACCGAGAGTTTGTGCCTTTGCACCACTCACATCCCTTAATTCACCGCACACCTTTGTAACGATGCAACACGCAAAGACCGTGCGTGTAAATGAAAAGGTGAACCGCTGTTATAATTGCCCACAAGTAATCTTTTTCCCTCGAGAGGAGAAGGGGACGGCAGGTGCAAACACGAGACTCCAACGCGCGGTAGAACGCAGGGGAGTCCCTGGAAGAAGCACGGAGACAGTAGCGGGGCCGGCGGGGCTGCAGAGGAGGCGAAAACGACTTCTCTGGGGGCTGCGGGAGGACTTTTATGGAAGGGGCTACCCGTGCGTTTGCTTAGTGACGGGACTGGGTGAGGGTGTCGGTGGTGGGCGCTGTGGGTGGAAGAGTTCTACAGATGGGAACGTGGAGGTAGAGTTTTGGGGTCGGTTGTCAGCTGGAGCGGAGGGGGTGAGCGAGGACCAGCACCGACTGGGAGGGAAGGTGCATCACGGGCGGAGCCCCACGCGGTCTGCGCTGTGTTCCTGCAGCCTCTCCTTTCACTGGGAGGGGCTTGCGTGGATGCCTCGGGACCTGGCCCGCGCGCGTGCACAGCCAGGTCTGCCGACAGTGCCTCCTCGCAGGTGGAGGGGCCGCAGTAATTCTGGGGGCGGGGGGGTGCGGTCTTCCCCAGCCCTGATAGAACGCTGCATGTTCTAAAGAAAAGCCCAAGCACCTGTAGGTCACCCAGTGTCACCGTGTGCTTGTGACATCAGATGGAAGCCAATTTCCGAGTTAGGTCATCTGCTCCCCGGCAGTTGGTCGGGGTTGTCCCCGAAAGATCACTTCGCTTCCCTGGGAAGGGGAGGCCGTCACCCAAATAAATACGGACTTAATGCTGCTGAAGTGGCTGCCTCTCAAGATGGATGGTGGTGACGAGTGAGGATAGTTCTGAAATCAGTTTAGCGGGAAAATTGCTATTTTTCTGTTTCGGCCGATGTTGTCGTCTGGATTGGGGATTTCTTGTCACATGAGGTATCTTTTTTGATTAAAAGGCAAATGGCCGTATTCTCCGAGATGGACGGCTCCGCAGTGGGGCTGGGGGGCCGGGGGCTGGGGGGCCGGGAGCTGGGGGGCCGGGGGCTGCTCCACATGCATCACCTGGGTGACAGCCCCTCGTCTGGGCTCTGCGGTGTCGTCTCGGGTGGGTTGTTTTGGGGACCAGATGGCGGCCGTGTCTACTGAGAGGAGTGGCGGGGTGCGTGGGACTTGGGGGGCACAGAGCAGGGTGTCCGCCCACACCAACACTCAGTGTTCCCTTCGGGCCTCCTGGGGCTCACCCACGAGCTCCCTCCTTCTAGGCTGCTCCCCGGAGACCCCTGCGCAGGCCGCGGGGCCCTGCAGCTCTGGGCCTTGCCCAGGTGTTCCCGTCAGAGAGGCCGTCCCCGACCCTGGTCCCTGGGGAGGGTCTGCACTGTCCCCACTCGTGCTCGTGCCTCCATGGAACGCCCCACCCCCGCCTGGCCTGCAGCGTGTGCCTCTGTTACCCGCCGCCCCGGGTCAGGCGGTCGGTCGGTGACCTGGGAACAGGCGGGGCGGCGGAGGGCTGCGAACTGACACCCCAGACAAGCTCCCCTCCAGAGAGGTGCACAGCAAGTAACCATGGAGGGTGAGTTCGATGAATTCCTCTGTACTTTGCATGCAGAGGGCCAGCCATGTGCTCAGTGTATTAAGAGAAGAGCGAGTTCATAAGCATTCGGATCCGGAGCCAAACTCAGGTGTTTTGGTTGACTAACGCGGACGGCTTTTACTGGTGTGCTCACAAAAAGATCGCAGGCAGTGGACAGCCCAGAGAGACCTGCGGTGGTGAGGGACACTCTCAGGTGGGGCGTTTCACCACGGCATTACTCACAGCACAAAGGCATCCATTTTGTTTGGACAAAATTGCGGTAACCACTGCGCCATCATCCCCTCGCCCTGCCCCCCACTGCCCATCGGGTGGGCCTGAGCCGACCCCAAGCTCAGTGCACAGAGGAAAAGAAAACAAACATAACCCCTCACACAAGCTTTGTATCTCTGAAAGGCCAGTAACTCTCGTGCCCAGTGGGCACGCGTGGCCAGCCGGAGCTTCAGGAGCCTCACCTGGGCCGCTTGCCCCGCAGGTGTGGGTCTTGTCCTGGTCGAGCATCGCACTTGGGAGCCAGAGGAGGAGCCACGCATTCTCTGAGGCTGGCCCGGAGCACCGCCCCTCGGGGGTCTGTGAGGGGAAGGGCCGTGAGAGGCACCGAACACAGACGCGTTCTCCTGACAACAGAGAACTGCGCAGCTTGGGTGGGCCGTGTGTGGCCAGGCCGGCTGCCGGGTGGTGGGGGGGTGCGCTGGGAAGTCCACTGAGGAAGGCACAGGCCCCCTTGGACCTGCCCCGCGTACGGGGACCGCCCTGATGGGACCGAGTGGGTCAGCTGCTCCGAGCAGAGTCACCTGCTCTGCTACATGCACCACTTAGAAACCGCGGAGGGTCCACAGGAACCCAGACACAGGTGGCCGCGGTCGCCATCAGCTCCCAGAGGGGCTGATGGGCTGTGTGTGCGGTGGGGCGTGCTGGGGAAAAGGAAACGGCGAGTTCCTGGAGGCAAGCGTGGGGTGCCACCTCCGGAAACCCCCGCAGCAGTGGTGGTCCCACCGAGACCCCCGAGCTGGGTGTTGTCTCATAACCACCAATGTCGTTTGTGTCCCAGGCAGGTTAGTGCTCACAAAAGGAGCAGAGAGACAGGCGAAGGGGGCAGGCTCACTCATTTCTCCTTGTGGGGCTGGTGGGGCTTGGGCACTAAGATCTGCTCCTAGGGTCAAGGTCAGACACCTGCTGGGGTCTACCAGACGCCCCGGGGAGAGGAACGCCAGCAGCCTGCAGCGGCATAGCCTGGGCAGAGCGAAAACACAGGCAGATTCGAGGCAGTGAGGTGGGGAGAAGTCAGCTGCACGGGCGGAGCCCGGAGCCTCTCCCACGGGCGTTCTCTGCAGCGGCCCCGGGCCACTCTCGGGCCTTATCTCCTGGTCGCAGGGCTCTGCGTGGGTCCATTTGGAGGTGTTTCGTTCGTCTCGAGATCCCTGCAGAGGGATTTTAGATAGGTCTCCATTCCTGTTGCAGCCGGGGTGTGTATCAGAAAGCAGTTGTGAGATAAGCCGCCTCTTGGGGTCTCCTAATCCCTTCCTGGGGACCCCGCTTTGCCCCAGGATACTGTTGGCAACAAGGAGGGATGAGACTCGCCGGACAAAATCCGGCATTTCATTCCTGGTTCTTGTCGTTTCACGTTTCTACGCTGGTCTGTGCTCCCGTCTGTGCGGGCGGTTGCAGATGGACGGGTGGAATTTCGGGAGAGAACCCTGGGTACGAGTGGGCGCAGAGGGTGCACTCTCCTCACTGAGCAGAAGGTGGGGAGGCCTCCTCGCCTCCTTTAGATGGCACAACCAGCTCACAGCAAAGTGGGGTCCCGGCCGGGCGTCAGGGCCAGGGTCTCCGTGGCCTTGCTGTACTGGGAGAGCGGGCTGGGGGCCGTGCAGGTGGAAGGAAGGAGGGGACGCCCCCACTGTCGTCCTCTGAGCCGCGTGGTGTTGGTTCCCTGCCCTGCGCACTTTTCCTGCCGCGTCTGCAGAATGAGGTTTCATAATAATAATGCTTTATATTTGTATTATAATCATGTTAGTTTATAATATTAGCATTTACCTTAGGAACTTATTTTGAGATTTAACGGGACAATAAATATTGTATAAGCTTTAGCGCAGTGCCTGGCAAAGTTGTAGAAATTATTTGGCACATCCTGGCCCGCCTACGTAAGGTTTTATCGCTACATTAACAAATGGCCGCGGTCGCTGAAGCCCACAACAACCTCCACCCACTCTCGTACACTCGGAGGGCCAGATGTCCCACTCGCCTCAGCCGAGTCGTGTGCCCCGGGTTTCATAGGCTGGCGCCCAAGTGGCAGCTGGTTGGGACCTCGTGGAGGCTCCCTCAGGTTGTCGGGGGCACTCATTTCCCTGCCTGTGGGCTGCGTCCGGGGGGGCCTGCCTTCAGGCTGTCACCAGGACGGTGCTCAGCTCCCAGAGGTGCCATCTGTCCTCACCACCCCGACACCTCTGGTCTGGCCCCTCGAAGGGAGCCGTCCCTTCCTGGAGTAGCTGGGGGCCACCCAAGAAAATCCCCCTTCTGATCAAGTCAAACCAGCGGGTGTGGGCTGCCCAGTCTCCGGCATCACGTGAGAGAGAGTAACTCTGGGGCCCTTCCTGCTCCCTGCAGGGGTCTCATCCCAGGTGGGCGCCCCAGGGGCAGGAATCCCACCTTCCCGTGTCCGTGAGGGGGAGGGGAGGAGGGATTACTGGGAAAGGAGGATGAGTCAAGGCGCTGCGGGCGTTACACGTGCATCCGAGGACGAGAAAGTCGGTCACGGTGTCGCAGTCTCAGTGCCCTCAGACCTGCAGATGGAAGTGCCCTCCGTCCCCGAGCAGGAAGGGAGCAGATGGGGGATCGGTCCCCTGGCCGGACCGGAGAACGCACTCTGGGTCCTGCGAGCAGTCCTTCATGTCCTGGGTCGCCTCGCAGGGAAGGCGTTGGGTAGCCTTTGGGAAGTGGAGCGGGGCTGTTGAGGGGCCCTGAGTGCTGGCTCCAGGAACGCTGATTAAACCCACGGGCGTTACAGCCCCGGACGTGTTTGGACAGTAGCTGCGAAGCCAAGGGTGCACAGACTGGGACGGTACCTGCCCCGATCCTGCGTTCCCACCTGACTCGGACGCTCGCCCTTCTGGTTGGAACCACGGTTGGACGTGTGGCTCTCGGGCTCCGTTACTGACGTCCCTCAGGGAGCTCTGGGCACGGCCGTCCTCGATGAGGGGACCCGGGTGACAGAAGGGAAAGAAGGAGTGAGTTTGCCCTCCTTCGGCTTCCTCACGGGGCCGCTGTTCTTTCCGGATCTAGGGATTCTTGCGCAGCCAAAGCGAGTCACTGTAACTTAATGTAGCCCTAATTGTAAAATGTTAGGTGGACTCTTCTACGAGGGGGAGAAGTTGGCGAAAAAAGACATTGCCCTGCTTTTCCATGTGAGTCGGCACTCGCTAGTTATTTCCTTCCTTCACACTATGTTACGGAGGCAGCTCTCGTGCTCTCTGGTCCATCATCCACCCCAAATCGCCCGGAAAGGGGGCGTGGCTTTATGGGAGGGGGCCGGGAGACTGTACGGGTGAAAAGGGAGGCCTTTGTCCCATTTCAATCGGCGTGGCGTTGACAGATTCATTTTTCATCCGATTTATCACATTTAATCAAAAACAACTTGGAAAGTGAGCCCATCGAATTCTGTTTCGTTGATTTAATTGTCTTCATTGCGCTGCACGAATTCCCACCGGCGCTGCACATGGGCAGTGTGACCCTTGGGCACTGCTGCTCGACCCGGACGTCCCCTCCGGAGGGGCTGGCCCACTGCTCGGCGCGTGGTGGGGCTGGACACACATGGACCTGACGAGGGGTGGGGTCGTGGGTGTTGAAGCTGCAGTTCCCAACGAAGTGATCGGATGTGCCCCCCGCCCACAACATGGTAATGAAGGGTCCAAGTGGTCTTGGTAAGGTTCGTTATAACTTGATGCCTTGAGTCCCGTTGGAAATGAAATGGCCTTTCTAAACCTTCTGCAAAACACTCAAGTCTTTAAATCACGTTTATTACATCGTTGTTCTTTGGGGGCCTTATTATCGCTTTATTAATTCATAGCATTTTGGTATTTTCTAAACAGGTTTCTAACTATTTCCAGGAATTAAATATTAATACAAATAAAAATTACCTTTTTCTCTTTCCTTAATTTTCTTGCACTTTCGGTGATGTAAATCCTATCTATGTGAAGAAGAAGAAGGAAAAATGCCCTGAAAGACATTCATTGGGAAGTGGCAGGCACTTGCTTGTAATAGTGATTGGATTAGAGGCCACCCCTTTGATTCTGTTGCTTAGCTCTTGTAGTGAAATATGTCCTCTTTTTCTGGATGAGACTGTGGATTTAATGTGGCCGATGATTTAAAAGACCATCCCCCAGGAAATAACTTACATACTTCAGTGAGGCGGGACGAATACTGAATTCTTTCAAGTGCACATCGGCTGGAAAATCCCTTCCGATGGTGCGGGGCTAGTCTTCCCGAGCACCGTAGCAGGTTTCGTCTGCTCCGACCTCGTCCACCCCTGCGGCTGTCTGGAGACTTCGGGTGACAGGGTTGCCTTGAAGGCTATTCAGGGCTTCTTTCCCCGCAGGGGTGTTGGTCTTCCTACTTGGTCTGCCACCTTTCATGCCAGTCAAGCTTCGTTTTTATTTATATTTTTGTCTTTCAGACACTTCCGTTGATAGAGAAGAATAGCAGATGGGGCGTGCAAAGCTCAGGAAAAGATCGGCTTTCCCAGGTGCTTGGGGTCTTCCGGCAATAGGGGGGGGGGCGTGTGGTTGAAGGTGGGCAGCTCTGCCGGAGGCCGGGCTTTCGGGGTCCTCTCCTCTCCTCTCGGGTCACCAGGGCCACCAGGAAGCCCCGATTCTGCAGTGCGCTCGGTCGCTGGGTTGCTCGGGGCAGAATGGGGCCCATTGGTCGGCGTTTCTAAAAGCGTCCAAGCCACTTCCATTCCTGCTGCCTTGGTGTTCTGCCCATTATGAGGAGCGGCAACTTTATTTTAGATACAAGCGTTTATTTCCCTTTAAAAACCTACCTGCGATGGGGGTTGATGTTTTGGTAAATTCACGAGAACGCCGTGTGAAAGTGCTAACGCTGAAGGGGACACAGCAGTGAGGCAGCAGCCCCTGCCACCTGAGCGACCGTGGTTCTCGACTTTCTTCTCCGTATTCTGTGCTAAATCCGCCGCTAAAGGGCTCTGCTCACTCATGGTTATTAAATTATCTCCTCGGAGGAGAATAAAGGTCCCCACTCCTGGTCTCCTTGTCAGTGGGGTCGGTTCGATCCCTCTGTGCCAATGTTTCCTGTGAATTACGTCCGTGTGGGTGGCACACGTCCTGTTGCTTTCTGGGGCTCCCACTTCAGGGGCTTCACGGACGGTACCCAGAGGCCGTCTCCTTTTCTGCGGCCCAGCAGCCGGTTGGAAGGTTACCTCCTCCTAGGCGAGGCGTGGGCCCAGACAGCTGTGGGCGGGGTGGGGGGCAGGGTGTGGTCCGAGGAAGGGCAGCCACGGGGGCAGTGCTCAGGGTCCTGCCCCCGGGAGCCCTGCTGCGGGCGCTGGGTGGGCCTGTGTCCGTGTGTGACCCTGTGTCCCCGCCCTGTGACCGCCCCCCAACCCCCTGGATCCCGACTCCGCCCACACAGGAATCTTTTCTGGAAACTCCAACTTTAGCCTCACAGGTGCTTTAAACTGAATCTCGTGTCTTTGCCTGACTTCCTGGCCTTCTCAATTTTTATTTATTTATTTTTAATTATTCACAACTTGATCCTTTCCTTTCCCACATTGGAATGTGAGGGTTTTGAGGGCCGAGACCCTGCCCGCCTCATCTACTGTTGCTGCCCTGGTCCCCAGGGCCTTGATGTAACAAGGGTTCTCAGAAAGAAAAGAAAAGAGAAAGATTTGTCGCGTGACGGTCGTTAACATTAGATCCTGCGTGACAGTTACTGGTCTGGCAGCGGCTGTTCCCCGTGGACTCCAATCCTGGCCGTTCACTTGCTTACTTCCGTCCTCCCAGCCTGCTGAGGTGCGGTCCCGTGGTCCCGGTGAGGATGGGGGGCTTCAGTGATGCACACGCCTTGTCCTGCTCCAGAGAGCTAATGACTGTGTCTGCACATGGCAGACGTTTGGACGTCAGGCCCTGGTTCTGTCCGCACTCCCGCCCACGGCTCCCTTTCCCCACGCCCTGTGGGATCCAGGCACACGTTTGCTCTTGGACACAAGCCTGGTGTCCTTCCGTCTGGGGGCACAGATGAGTTTACGGACCCCCTGATGGGGAGAAGGGAGAGGTCGGCGGATGCCATCTCGGGTCGCCAGCAGCCACATTTGGGCAGTGCCTTCTGGTTTGTGCAGCGCCCCCCACGTGAGTTCCTGGTGAGGGGTAATCCTGAAGTCGTCGGACACCTGGGCCAGGAGTGGACTGTGGGGTACAACTGCCAGCCCTGCAGCCCACCTGCCCGTGCGGGGCGGACTTGGGGTTCAGCCCGGGGTCTCCGTCCTGGCCTTGCTGCCCAGGTGACGCAGACAGCCCCTCCCCCCCAGGTCCCCGTTCCCGTTTGCCCAGCATTCCTGGGGGCCCGGCTCCTCTGTGTCCGTTTTTGTTTGGGGCCGTGTGCTTCCCTGCAGGTAGTGCGGCTTGTTGAAGCTTGCTGGGCACGCAGAGCGCAGAGGGGCCTCGGATCCTTGTTCAAACACAGGGCAAGCAGTTCCTTTGCCTCTTGCCCCAGAATGTGCCTGTCGGGTGGAGCCGGGCCTTCCCAACCCGCAGCCCGGGGACGTCCTGGGCTGGGGGACTCGGGTCGTCCTGGCTTTGTCTCGGGGGCAGCAGTGTCCTCCGCCTCTGCCAGTGGCACCTTCCCAGTTGTGACACCCACTGGGTCTTCAGGAGTTGCCAGATTCACACGGCTGCCCTGGTCGAGAGCCTCCGGGGTAAACGAAGGCAGTGAGTAGGGGCGGGCTCTGTAAACCTCTGAACCCTGAATTCTAGGCAGGAGGGGCCTCGGGAACAGGGAGCGCTCACGGGCGGCCCAGACAGGCCGGCAGCAAACAGTGTGCGGGGACTGGGGACGGCCCCGGCCGCCTGCTGTGACCGCCCAGCCACAGCTCAGTCACCCCAGTGCCTGCTCTGGGTTTCCTGTTTTGGGGTTGTTCTAAGACGATGTTTGACGTCACACTGCCTGTTAGCAGGACTTCAAGTTCTCGTGGCGCCGTGAACGGCAGTGCGGCACACTCACCACCGTGTGACAAGTGATGAAAACTGAACTGCACTCGTCAAAACCGGCGAACACCCACATTTGGGAACAGAAAAGTCCCTAATTATTTTGCCACACGGGTCAGCGCTTGTTCCTGTCTCTTGTGGCACTGAGCGGGGCCTCAGAAGTTGTTCTGCGGAGGCAGAACGTGCGTGCTGAGTGTGTTTTGTGAGATCGAGAGAATAGAAGGTGCCGTTAAACTTGAAGGCCCATGTGTTGGTCTGTCTCCTACTGGGGGTGAAAGTCCAGAAAACCCTCCGAGGTGGCCTCATGGATTCATACGTCAGCTTTGGTTAAAATGACACCCTTCTACATCATTTATATGAAGGCGTCGATGATGGGCATCCGAGGAAGCTTCTGGAAGAAAAGCGGGAGCATCCTGACTGTTCAGAATGTGCTCCTGGCTTATTTTCACGTACCTCGTTCCCTGTACCGTCTGGGATGGGGCTCCAGCCTCGGCCCGACTCCCGCAGGCCAGGGAGGGGCAGGAGTTGGGGCCACCCGCGTCGGCGCCCCTCCATTTCGGGGAGGGTGCTCAGACGGAAGTCCGCCCTGTGTTTCATTTCCAGCCCGAGCCCTGTGCCCTGTACGGCTTTTTATTACCGTCAGAGGTGACAGCCACGTCCGAGCGTCTGTGTGTGGGGTGCCCGGGGAATGTGGTTTCGTTTCCCCCCTGTGAGCCCCGAACAGGCTGCTGTCTTGCTGTTTGGCTGCTCCTTCCATCTCCCCAGCGCCTGTGGCAGCTCGGCTCGCAGGTCTGCTCCTCACCCCGGGCTTTTCTCCAGCTGCTGAGTGCCTTTCTGCTTCTTCTCCGCCTGACTCAGAGCTCTCCCTGCAGGGTTCCCTCGCTTCCCTCCTGCAAACTGCGGACGAATGGCCCGCCTCCCCCGCCCGCGTTGCAGAGTGATGGAGACAGGCTTCCTCTCCGTCCCGCTCGCGCCCCAACTGGGCCCATTTTTCCACATAACTGTCCCTTTCTTTCCAGTTTCCTCTGCAGCACCCGGCTCGGGAGACTAAAACACTGTTTGGTTTCTTGCAGAGTCGCTCTGTGCTGCAGACCTCCTGGAGAGCGCCCCCTGGAGCCCCTGGGGGTCTGCGGGTTCAGGTCGGGACAGGCAACCTCAGCTGCAGTGCCCAGGGACAGTGTGGGCTTGTCACCTAATTCTTGTGTCCAAGGGCCCAGCTAAAATTCCTGTCTGTGGAAGAAAGGAAGACTAACAACGTTTCCCCAAAAGCCTTAAATGTAATAGGTTCTACGTTTTTAAAAATGTCGCATTTTGAGTAGGATGTGAGCTATCTGCGGGCAGAGGTCTAGCATAATAAAATAATTCTGCATTGTCAGTCTTGACTCACGGGTAACACAGAGCAGTGAAGGAACGCCCATTGGAAATGTCTGTGGAGAGAGTGTTTCTTATAACCGAGCAGTAAGACCAGTGGCAAGGTCGGGTTTGTAAAAATGGAGACAATCGTGCCCAAGCACCCTTCCCTCACCGGGTGCTCGCTGCACACCCACACGCCGAGTGAGCCCTGGCTGCGGGGGAGAACTGCCACTCACGCAGGCCCCCTTGGCTTCTCCTTGGAAGTGATATTCCTACCTGCATTCAGAGCACAGAAGGGAATACTTCTCTCCACTGCTAGTTTTTCTCTTTACATCTGCTTTTTACATACTCGCTCAGACAGCTCTCTGACTCGCCCGGAATTCCCCGTGTAGCCTGCGGGTCGGGGACTGGGTCTGTGGGGGGGACTTAGAGCGGGTTGTGGGTGGCGCAGGCCCCTGCAGCCTCCGCGTTCCGGGGGCAGATCGATGTGCTGCTTCCTTCCATGAGTACTGTCACTGAGGGACTGTCTGTGTCCTCTGTGCAAAGCGCTTTATCGGGACAGACCAGCGTGGCTCATCCTGGTGTTCCAGAAATGTCGCCGCCCCGGAGGCTTCTTCGAGGGGCTGCGTGCGGTGAGGCCGGCGGGCAGGGGTGGCTGCCGCAGCCCCGCGCACACAGTCAGCTTGGCGTGAGGTGTGCAAATGGCAAGCATCGGGCTCTCCGGCCCTGGAACCAAAGATGAAATTGCAGAAGTTGTTTTTACGGCCCTTTGAAGGCACGCAGGTTGCCTTGCCATCCACTTTGCGGTTCCCAACGTGTAGAGGGAACCCAATTAAGAATTAAATGTGTTTGCTGGCATGGATCTGTTGTGTCTCGAGGAGACAAAGCTGGAGCCGGGGAGAGATCTCTCTCGGGGATGCAAAGCTTCTGAGCAGTGAACTTGGCCTGTGTCTGGAAGATAGCATTCAGCCCTCGCCTGGCTTCCGTGCCAGACGTGATGGTGGGGCGGGTGGGGCAGGCCGTGGGGCTCGGCAGCCCCAGGAGGGGCCAGTTCCTGAGGCGGCCCTGCCTTCTACCACGAGAACCAGTGGGTCTCCCCGAATCAACCCGAGGGTCGTCTAAGAGGAGCGCACCTGTCTCCTGTCCTCGTAGGAAGAGGGCTCTTTCAAGGAGCCATCTGCCTTCCTAACAAAGCGATTCACTCTGCAGACAATCGGCAATTTCGCAGCTGGTTTGTGAAGTCCTGAGATGATGTATACAAATCAAGGCAGGGGAGATGCGCTGGAGTGAAAGGGATGTTTGCATCGCATCCCAATTTGCGATACAATGTAACACTGTCTCAGATCCTGCGGTATTATCATCCTGCCCTGTTTGTTCTACAAGACAGTCCTCTCTCGTCCGAGACTCGTGAGCCTGGTGAGAAAGTGCCACTTTGAGAGCCTGGACGGGCGGGGTGGGATGGAGCTGTGTCCCCTAACCCATCTCTACTTGTCCACTTTGAACTGACCACCAGGGCCCCCCTCGAAAACATTCCTCAGTAGCCCTGTAACCTAAGGTAACCGCTCGTGCCGCTGCAGAGACCTGGATTTCCTTGCGTACATCGAAGAACCCGCCCCCCCACTGGTTCTGATTCTGCCACCCAGGGACCGTGGGGCCGCGGCTTTTCATCTCGCCGCACACGGTGACTTCGGTGTTTCTGCGCGGTAGGTGGGCCTGGGCCTGGGACTGTCACCACGTGGGCTGCGGCTGCAGCAGGGGCGAGAAGTGGTCGAATCTGAGGGAGCACCAGCAGTCCGCGGAAGCTGGGGTCCAGAGGAGGGGGGCACGGGGTGGAGGGGCGCTGTGAGACACAGCGGAGCCCATGTGTGGGGCCTGAACAGTGTCACTCGGTGCTCAGGGCGGTGTGTTTGGGGTTGAAGCCCAATCGGGTGTCCCTTCGGGACGGTCCACTCCGTGGGCAGGAATGTTCTCTGAGCCCAAGACGACGTTAGGCAGGCCGCCCTAAAACGTGTGGCATTCGGTTCCAGGGGTCGCAGTGGACGCAC
Source organism: Sturnira hondurensis (assembly GCF_014824575.4). Lineage (NCBI taxonomy): Eukaryota > Metazoa > Chordata > Mammalia > Chiroptera > Phyllostomidae > Sturnira > Sturnira hondurensis. The sequence goes on from NW_028079127.1 coordinate 16,824,095, forward strand.
ACTCAGGGTTGTGTCAGGGGAAGGCCTGCAGCGTGGTGGCTAGACGTGTGTGTGCGTGTTCTGATGCCGGACGAGGCCATCCCACCCAGCTACTCCGTCCGCCGCACTCGGTGGCCCTGGGGCTGCTTTTGTATCTGGAAACCTCTGCTTCCTCCACCTCCTCACTCTCCCCCCAACCCTCTCCCCTCTGGCAGCCGTCGGTTTGTTCTCTGGGTTTATGAGTTTGTTTCTGTTTCATGTATTTATTCACCTTGTACTGCAGATTCCGCCTACAAGCGAAGTCGCGTGGTGTTTGTCTTCCTCTGTCTCCCGCGTTTCCCTGGGCGGCACGAGGCCTCTGGGGCCGTCACTGTCGTTGCAGACGCCAGGGTTTCATCCCTGTGGCTGCGTCACATCCCGTTGTGCTGGTGCAACGCCTCTTCTCTCCCCACTCGTCCCCGGATGAGCACCCAGGCCGCTCCTACCCCTCGGCTGCTGTGGCTGACGCTGCGACGCGCGCAGGGCGCAGGGGTCTTTCTGAACGAGTGGCTTGGATGTCTTCGGGCAGATGCCCAGAAGTGGCTTTAGTCAGGCCTCCTTTACGGCCAGGCGGGGGTTTCCGTTCCACCCCCCTCATGCTTTTACTCGAGGGAGCGGTCCTGAGTGTTCATTACAGGCCAGGGTTAAAGACAGCCCTCGGCATCGTATTGTAAGTCTGAGAACCTTTGCATTCTGCACACCCCGTGTTTAGGTGGGCGTGCTTCCACAGGACGGGGAACGAGACCGTCTTGGTAAATAACCGGGGGAAACGTCCTCAGTGCCGAGAGATTACACCCCGGCTGACACGGCTGAATCGTAAGGTCCGCCGAGAGCAGGAGTTCGATGCTTTCGCAGGGTGCCTTCCTGTAATGGGGGCTCAGTTCGTGTTGGCTGAGCCATGGTCAGATCACAGCCCGAGCCCCCGAGTGGATTCGCTGTATAAATTCGATTCGAGTTAACTCGCGATCCATCTACATCTCTCTCCACCTTTACCTGGACCTGCACGTCTACCTGGGGGGCAGTAAGCATCTTGTCTTGAAAACCTCAGACCTTTCCGAGGTAGTTTGCGCCCGCTTCATCTCCTTCACCAGCCACGTGAATGCAAATGACATTCTGTGTGAAGTTAAAATGTGTGGGACGTAGCAGACAGGAGTCTCTGGAACATTGCAACCTTAAACTCTCGTCTCCAGGGCGGGAAGCAGTGGCTTCTTGCTTGTTTTATGTGCAGAGAGGAAATGAGTGGCTAATTACCGTGTGATAAACAGGTGTCTCCACCTCCCCGCAAGGCAGCAGGACGGTGTCAGTGCCGCTGTGACGGAGGGAAGGCGGAGAGCTCGGCCGAGTGTCGGAGGAACGAGGCGCCCTGACTGAGGCAGAGCCCGGCGTCTGGGACACGCAGACCCAGAGGGCTCCCAGCCCGGGCGTGTCTCTGGGACTCGCACGGTGTTCAAAGATGTGCCCTTCCAAAGGGCAGAAGGTTATAGGACTTTGATGGTCTTTCTCGCCACCGAAAGACCCGCCGAGAAAATGAAAGTTGAAATCACAATGTAAAGTCAGTGTAAGAGCGCTTTGAATGGCAGCTGTAAAAGCTTCCGGTCGATTCGTCAGAGTTTTCCAGATTTGATGTGACGTGTCAGATAACATCCCAGAATACCCATGATGCTTTGTAATGTATATCTAAAAAGAATGTAGGACAGGCCTTTTCCTTAGCTTTAGTTTTAAATTTCCATCAGGAGAAATCAAATTACCCGTAGAAGTCATATTGTAGCATGTCCCCTGAGGTTAAATATTTTGATGCTTTAATGAGCAAAAAAATAACAGAAAGCTTATGTTGCCCTTCTAAAAAGATTGCACTAAAAAAAGAAAAAGACACAGATTAATCACCCTCCACGTGCAGCGGACCCCTCCCCTCGAAGGTAAAGTTGCGCCCTCCGGGGTCCTGGGCCCGACCCCCACCTGGGAGCCCCGGCGCGTCCGAGACTGAGAGGGAACAGGGTGCTTTCCCCGTCCGTCGTGCTCGTCTCCGGGCTGCCTACCTGTGACTTCGGGCGGCTCGGGCCGGCGATTTCTGACCCGTGTTGGGAGGTGTGTCCTCAGTGGTGGGGACAGTGCTTGGTGGGAAGTGAACACTGAGTAGTTTGGGGGTGAAAGGGCAGTTATGTGGAGAAATGAATGCATCTGCCTGCTCCTCAGATCGTGATTAGCAATAAATCATCTTTAAATATGCATCTTATTTTATGTTGAAAAATAGTCCTGTGTCCAATTTTCACTTTCTCTGGCAGGGCTGCCTTCATCTTGTCAATCAAAATACAATCTAGTCCCAGCCCTTCGGTATTTCACAGGCTTATTTTGAGACCAGGCTGCTGTCCCTATAGTTAGAATTACGTATTCAGTTAGAATTAGTATACTAATTTTTTTTCATATGCAGTACCTCATCTATTACACAGCTCAACTAATTATCTAATTAACCTTGCGCCCAGAGAAGGCAGTTCCTAATGAGGTTCTGTGTGCATCACCGCACCCTCGGACCAAGTGGGGGTCACAGCTGTTCTCGTCCCTCTCTCCCCTTCCCACCCTTCTCCCTACGCCTGTCCAACCCTTTCACATTTATATTTTGAAAGCTAGTAATCCAGCGACCAGGCTCTTGTCGTCTTTACCCCAAAGACTTAAAACCTCATGTCACACAGAAAACCTTGCTCCTGGGCATGTAGAGCAGCTTTATTCCTGACTGTCAAACACTTGGGAGGAGCTGAGCTGTCCTTCGGCAGGTGCCAGACAGTAAACCGCCACATATCCGGGCCGCGGAATATTACTCAGCCCTCAAAGGAAATGAGCACCAAGCCAGGCAAAGTCGGGAGGAACCCTCAACCCACACCACCGACGGGGAGCTCGGTCTCTCAAGCCGGCACGCACCGCGTGATGCCAACCCACTGATGTTCTGGGAAAGGCCACACTGTGGGGACAGCCACAGCCAGGGCCCGGAACGACAGGGCAGGCTTGTTTGCGGCAAGTTCTCAGAATTGATGGCAGACTTCACGGGGGAGGCTTACCACTTGCATTTTAGACGCGGCTTCTTCCTCGAGGCCCCCGGCCCCGCAGTGGCAGGACGGGGCTGCCGAGTGTGCGACGGGCGGCGGCACGGACGTTCCCATTCAGAGCTGTCCGCCCTTTCCACTCACCCCAGAGCGAGGGCCGGGGTAGATTTCATCAGCACACCTTCGCTTTGAAAGAAAACCTTTTATCGGAGAAACCTGAAAATAGCAGACTTGCCCATTGGGCGGCTTTCCGATAGCCGCTTGGTCCAGCCGCAGGAGGGAACAGCTTGGGGACATAATCACTTTCCAAGTACTGTCGGTATTATCCCTCACGGCCACCGGGTTCGGGCTAAGCCGCCCTTGATGTGTCCTTGACCCTTTGCTGGATTCGTTGCAAATTGAAATACAGAAATCCCTCCGATGTTCTGGTATTGAGCGGCAGCCGGCAGTAGCGACGTGGAAGCCTCAGTTGCATACAGATGTATCGTTAGTGCCCATTACTGTGGAATAGAAAACTTTGTAATCAAACACTAATTACTTTGGCGATTAGGAGGGAAACAAAAATCCATATCAATTTAGGTTATTATGGTCTGCATCATATCTGCTCATGAATAATCTGTTTTAACCATTTATTAAATTACAAATACATTTTTATAAATCTGGCTGACGTTTAGATATTTTATAAAACACAATAAATGCCAGAGCAAATCGAATTAAGAAAGCTTGTAACATGCTCTCCTACTAGTTAGAAAAGAGCCACGACTGTAAATGGTTCTGGTCTGTATCAGGAATAAATCTGATCACGGAGCAGAGAATATTTTTTTTCCCTTTTCTGTGCCAGAGGGCTTGACCTTTATGTTGATAGCTGTTTTTTAACAGCTTCACCTTGTGTTTTATTCCTTTTGATTTGAGGGAGATTTGATTGTCAGCCTTGAGCAGAAATCCAGAGCAGCCAAAGGAGGCGAATCACTTAGGGACCCAGGAGGCCATCCGCACTCGGTGTGATGTCTGGGTGGCTGGCCCAGGGGCCCCTCACGGAGCCCTCGCCTCGGGCTCCAGGCTGGAGCCCGCCTGCAGCTTCTGACGCCCCTGTATTTTCTGTGCCCCCAAGGCCCCAGTTGTGTGATTCTGGCTGCCTCTGCCTGGGTTAAATATATATGTATTTATATATGTCAAATATATATGTATTGATAATAACTAAATGTCCATATTCACCTCTGCTTTCTGCAGACTAGCCACCTGCTGGACAGAAACCACCAGAAACACCCAACTGCGTCTGGAATTGATAAAAGGGGTGTCGTTGGAGCCTCTTGTCCTTAGTCGCCAGTGTGTGTGTGTGTCCTTCTGTCCCAGCTGGAGTGCAGCTTGTTCATGTTAGTGCTGTGTTGGTGAGAGAAAGGTTGTGGGGTGCAGGACGGCCCACTGACCTGCACTTTGTAAACCGGAGAGTAGCCTGGCCATGCCTGCGAGAATGGCTCGCCGCCGTGGCGTGTGGGGAAGCCGTGGTGGGACGTAGCTGGTGCACCGCCCCCGGAGTGCTCTCAGCACTGGTCTTTGGAAGGCAGTCCCGCCTGCTGAGACTCACTCTCCCGCGTGGAAGTCTGAGAGCCAGCCCCGTTGTGACTGGCTGCAGCCCCCATGCAGTGTTCCTCCCTCTCCGTGCGTCGTCTCTGCGGAAGAGCCCAGAAGGCAGAGAGTCCGCCGCTCTGCCCTGTAGATGCGAAGGCCGTTGGTCACCTTGGTCCCCAGGGAGGTGCAGCTGGCGAAACTGGGTGCCCCCCCACATACACACACACACACACGCTCATCAGTCCGTCCAGGGTCTGTCTGACTTGCCCCTGACAGTGCACAGCATGCGCTCTGTCGACGTGTAAGCGTAAATGTGGGGAGGGGGGACTTGAACAGCGCCTCACCCTTTCAGTGACAAGTGTCCCCTGCGGTGGCAGTGCCAGCCTCAGGAGCCACCCGCAAGTAGGGGCTCTGCTCGGCTGTGGCGACAGCTCGTGCTTGTTGGGGGAGGTGACGTCCGGAGCATCTTCCATGTGAAAACCCTCGCTCCTCACACTGGGAGGCAGGGTCCTGGGCTCCCATCGCTCCACAGCTTCTCAGGGCACAGCCGGGTCATAAATCTGCAGTCTTATTAAAAGGTAGCAGCTTTATTGGGGTATAATTCACCTACCGTTCAATGTACCTGTTAATGTGGGCAACTTAATGGGTTTTAGTATATTCACTGTGAATGATAATTATATTGATTCATCACCACAGTCAATTTTGGAATATTTTCGTTGCTACCCCTAAAACCCTGGCGGGCGCCAGCACGCACGCTCTCTTCCCCGACTCGCTGTCCCCCAGCCCTGGCCACCACTGACCTGCTTCCTGTCTCTCTGCATCTGGAATCAGAAAGTGTGTGGACTTCACGATCACTTTCTTTCCATCGGTGCAATATTTCCAAGGTTCATCCATGTCATGGGCCATGTCAACAATTTTTACTGCGGGACTATTCTGTTGCGTGGATACATGCATGATTGTACCATGTACTAGGTGCAGGATGTGAACGCACACTCTCCACGGCCTCCCTCCCTTCCCTGCGCCTGCGTCCTGACCACGGGAGGCAGGCGCAGTGCACCTGGCAGTTGGGAGGGCCCAGCTGGCTCGTTCAGCGCTAGCTCCGAGGGCCGCTCTCAGCCGAAATGTCTGCGTCCCAGAGGCACCCCAGATTTGGCCTGGCTGTGGCCCCTGGGTCGTGGACTTGGCACACAAGCCTGAGGGGGGCACTGGACATCCCCTCGGTCAGCCCTCGGCTTCCATTCACACTCCCCGAGCTGCAGTAAGAGAAGAAAAGTGTTTTCATCAAGTTCTCGGAGTAGCTTAGATCCTTGGACTGCTGTGTGACAAGTATATTTATTATAACAGTGAAGTATCACCTTTGGATTATTTCCTTTTTAAAAGCGTAACTAGATTAGGTCACCTTTAGTTGAGTGCTATGAAATTGTCTGTATATTTAGATTACTTGTTAATAGGAGAGATGCACAGCGATATCAGAAAAAAAATCAGTTGGTGACGTGACCGTTGGTCGCAGTGGAAGGGGCACTTGGGAGCCTCAATATCAGGTAGAAAATTTACCTTAGAAATTTTTAAATATATATATTTAAAATTTAGTTTTAGAGAGAGGAGGAGGGAGAGAGAGGGAGAGAAACATCAATGTGTGGTTACCTCTCCCATGGCCCTCAGCCCAGGCATGTGCCCTGACTGGGAATCGAACCAGCGACCCTTTGGTTTGTAGCCCGCGCTCAATCCACTGAGCCACACCAGCCAGGGCTACAAAATACATTGTTTTTAAATCCACATTTGTACATCTGTTAATTTCATCAGTCACCTCAAATTAAATGTGTTATTTTATGGCTTATGTAACAATGGTGTGCTTTGTTATTATGCTAGATGTTACAAGTTTTCCATTACTGTAGCGTATTATATATTTAAAGAAAAATTATAAGTATCCCATTGGAAGATGTTAATTGGGTTATTAATCTGCACTGTTTACATTCAGTGAAACCCGTTTAGAGCCGGACGCCCTTACTGCTTTTTTGAATTCCGCGTGCTCCTTGACACTGATTACGATTGAGGTGGAGCGAAGGACGGGGAGGGGTGGTCTCTCGCTCAGAAGCAAGGCACTCACCATCTTCTCGCTTGGATTCACAACGTAATTTATATGAAACACGGTTGGCCTCGGCGATTAGGAAGATGCTGAAGGCAAAGAGTCGGCTTTAGCACGTCGCGTGACCTGACCCAACCGAGAGAGTGTCTGTCGCACACGCTGCGTAGTCGCCGGAGTGGGTGAGCGGCCTGGGCCTTCGCGGTTCTAATCCGGGCTGTGCGGCTGGGTGCCACTGTGTTTCTTCCTGAGAGATGACCTGTCAAGACTGTCCATTTCAAAGATTTCAGAGATCCTATAAAAAGGAGAGGGGGCCGGTGGGAAATTTATGCAGTTACTTATTTATTCCTAGACAGCTTGCAGAATTGTGACTGGTGTCCTAAAAGATGAGGCAACTGATAAGAATGCTGTTTCCACTCCCTGTGCGCAGGGAGAGTCATTTGTGAGACCGTTTCCTAAGGGCCACCATGACCTTGACTCATGTTATGCTCGGAGCCATCAGATGGCTTCACGTTTTGTCACTTGCGAAGGAGCTGGTGGAATGGGACACGTGATCACGAAGAGCCAGAGCCATCGTGCTAGAAGTCTCTGCCTCTGCGAGGGGTGCTTGGCAGCCCAGTGTGGGGGTGCGCGTCGGGGACCCGCCCTGTTCGGAGAAAGGGGACGCACGCTTGACGGCCGAGATCAATGGCTTCTATCTGGGAGTGAACTGAAAGTTATTTCACAACAGATTTGCTTCGGGCAAGACTTCAAGAATGATTTTGCTTTTCTTTCCTTTTTCTTGGTTGGTCATGACTTCTTCATGTATGGATTTGCATAACTTTTGACATGAACTTGCTACTGGATTTCTGCCCTGGACGGGGGTCCAGGTTCGGCTTCCCTGCGCCCGTCTGCCAGTGCCTGCTTGGCAGGCTGAGTGTCTCTCCCGTCGCCTTGCTCTCTGTTTAGGCCAGTCCGCACATTATACTGACACTTCCACAAAAGTATTCCGTGACTGTCCTTCACCAGGAATGCAATCTTTTTACAGTGTATAGCCCAGTGGTCTTTAGAATACAGTCATCTCTCGCTATATGGAGGTTCACTTATTGTGACTTCAAAAAACCCGCGATGCAGTGAAGCTCCAACAAGTGAACCGTGATATAGTGAGGTTTGACTGTATATGTCACTGGTGAGTACCCACATAGAGTTTTATATGTTGTTAAAATAACATAGGTGTAAGAGTGTAGAAAGTGTTTACGAGCATATGAAGTGTTTATAAGAGTGTGGGAAAGGTTACTAAGAGAGTGGGTTTACAGGAGTGTGGGAAGGGTTCATAAAGCCTTACAATATGTATAAATAATAAAATAAATATAACGCCGCTACTTCGTGGATTTTCACCTGTTGCGGGGGTCTCTGGAACGTAGCCCCCACGATGGGTGAGGAATCACTGTACTCACAAGGTTATGCAGCCAGCACCACTGTCTAGTTCTGGATTAGTGTCCAAACAAGAGAAGCCTGGGTCCGTTGTTGGCCACTTAATGTTGGGCTCTCCCTTAGCCCCTGGAATCCACGAATCCACACTCCGTTCTGCGGACTTGCTGCTTCTGGACATTTTATGTAAATAGAAGAATAGACCGTGTACTGGTTTGTGCCTGGCTTTTTGTTTCGCGCCAAACTTCAGGGAACATCTCTGTCGTAGGGGGTGTGATTTATTCCTTTTTATATCCATCACATGGTGTGCAATGGTTTGCTTATTTGTGCGTCAGCTGGTGGACATCGGGGTTGTTTCTTTCTTTTTTTTTTTTTTTTACTATTTCGAGTAATGCTGTTTATGAGCATTCGTGTACGAGTTTTCGCATGGACATGTGTTTTTATTTCTCCTGACTCTATACCCGGGAGTGGAATGACAGGGTCATAAGGAAACTTGACGATGAGCTTCCTGGGGACGGTCAACGCAGCTGCTTTTCCAGCGCCTGCGCCGTTGCGTCCCCCGCCCACCACACACATGGGGGTTCTGGTCTCTTCCCATTCTGGCCAACGCTTGTGATCGCCTGCCTTTTCATAGTAGTCTAGTGGGTATGAAATAGCACGTCATTGTGCATTTTTAAAAGGTTTTGTTTTTATTGAATTATTGGGTAACATTAGTGAATAAACTCGTACAGGTTTCAGGTGTGCCGTTCTGATGTATCTTCTGTGTGTTCTGTGGTGTGTTCACCTCCCCGGGTCTAGTCTCCGTCCATGACCTTTCCTCAGTGTGGCTTTGAGTTGCGTTTCCCTAATCACTAGTGATTTAAGCAACTTTTCCTGTTCTTTTTGTTTATTTGTATTTGTTCTTTGGAGAAATGTCTGTTTGAATCCTTTGGTGCCTTTTGTTTAAGCTGTTTGTTTGGTTTTTGGTTTTTTTGATGGTTGGGTTGAAGGAGTTCTTGTTATATATACCCTGGATATAAAATTTGAAATCCTCTGACATGTTTTTTCAAGATTATTTTAGCTACTTAGAATATTTTGCATATTGATAAGAATGTTAAGACTTCTTATTAATTTCTGCAATGAAATCAGAAATTTGATAGGGATTTGCATGGAATCTGTAGATAAATTTGGGACTTTGCTGTCTTAATATTAAGCCTTCTAATTCATGAGCATGGGATGTCTCTCCATGTACTTAAATCTTTGATTTTTAATGGTATTTTGAAATTTTCTGTGTACAAATCTAGTACTTTTATTAAGTTTATTTCTAAAGACTTGATTTGATGTGGTTTTAAATGGAATTAATTGTTCATTGCTAGTGTGTAAAATACAACTGATTTTTATAATCAAAGGGCCAACTTTTTATTTCATTAATTTTCTCAATTGTTTGTTTTCCTTATTTGGTTTATTTTCTCTCAAATCTTTATAATTTCTTTCTTTCTGCTAACTGTAGCTTTAGTTTGTTCTTTTTTCCTGTATGTTAAGGTGGAAGGTTGGGTTGTTGATCTGAAATATTTCTTTTTCAATATAGGCACTTACAGCTATTAATTTCCCTCTAAGCACGGCTTTGGTTGCATCCTATAAGTTTTGGCCTAGTGTGTCATCATTTGTATTCATCTCAAAGAAAGTTCCTATTTGCCTTTTTTTAGGCTGCTTGTTTATACAACAAGTGATTTTTTTAAAATTTAACAACCTTTGCATATTTTATAGCCTATACTATATGTACAGCATGTGGACATTTCACTGTCTAACTTAGAAAACGTGTCTATTTGTATTTTCAAAGACTATATTCTGTAGTTATGGAGTGCAGTGTTTAATAGATGTTTGTTGTTCTAATTTGTTTATAATGTTAGAATGTTCTACTTCATTCATTGTTGATCTTTTAGTATTTTTCCACATTTGAAAGAGGGGTGTTGGAGTCTCCTGCTTTTATAGTTGAATTATCTTTTCCTCCTTTCAATTTGGTCAGTTTTCCTTTGTGAATTTTGGGACTCTATTGTTAATTGCATGTGTTTGCATTTACTAAATTTTCCTTATGGACAGCCTAGTTTTTCATTATAAAGTTTCCTTGTCTGTTTCTAGTGACATTTTTAGCTTGAAATATTCAGGTCTGACATCAGTAATGCCAGTCCAGCTCTCTTTGGTTACCTTTGCGTGGTTTATATTTTTCCGTTTCTTGAATTTTAACTTATATGTACCTTGGAATGGAAACATAGTTTTTAATCTGCAGATCTCTGCCTTTTATTTGAATGGTGTAATCTATTTACATTCAATACTATTGTTGATAAGGTATGGCTCATATCTGCCTTTTAATTATTTGTTTTTTATGTGAATTGTGCCTCTTTTGTTTGTGATCTTCTTGTTTCTCCATTTCCTTTGACGTCACTGCAGTCCAGGCCTTAAGTGGCGGGGACTCGACAGAACCCCTGGTTTAAGTAAATGTGGTCAACACAGAATGGAGTTTTAGGGATTCCAGGTCTTTAATATACAAAACAAAACTGGAATTGCAGGGGTTTTTGTTCTTTCTCAAATTTTTTAATTGTGGAAACTAATGCAGGTTTTTAAAATATTCTTGTGGACCAAATAAGCTATATCTGTTGGGGGGATGGAGCTAAAGGGGACCCACTTGACGTCTCTGTTTCCTGCGTTTGTAGGGTCTCAGGACCAACTCTGGTCTGGCAGGCTTGTGTTTATGTTGTCTTCCCCACTTGCCTAAGTCCTGCCTACCTTTAAAATGGGATGAAACTGCAATAGTAAAAGCTTACTTGCTAAACACTTCATAGTGCTCTTGTCACTATCTCTTTTCACCTTAACTTTTATTTCGGGTGTCAGGTGGAATGTGTGACTCTTGTCAGATGACAATTAAATACTCCAAGAGCTTCTCGGCGTTTGAGCACCCGAAGCCAAAGGAGCCAAATGCTTGGATGGGAAACACACTCTCTGGAGGGCAAGTTTGGTGCAGGGGGGCGGTGTGGGAGCAGTGAGAGGCTGGCCTCTGCCTGGCCCTAGCTAATGTGCGGGGTGCTCTTCCGGTTTCCCACTCGCATGGATTTGCGTTTTCACCCTCCTCGCAAAGCGAAAAGTTCTTCCTTGGCGACTGTGAGGTCCCCAGTCAGGTCAGGGTCACCTGACTGAGGCTGATACTGGGATGCCGTGGGATCCACCCAAGACGTATATTGCCATCATCAGTGCAGTATGTCCGAGGGTGAACAGCGCAGGCTGCCTGTCATTCACTGTCCTAAAAGGAATGTCCCCTGTGACTTCCACAGTTCCCAGAGAGGCACGTTTACCACGTCGGGGCGGCAGTCCCACTTTCCCTCCCCAGCACACTCGGCTTCATCCTACACGGCCCTTCTTTTCAGTTTTCCTGTCCTCAGCTGTGGCTAACATCTGACCTGAGCCGTCCACCCTGCTCACTCCCTCTAACCATGGCCTCTGTTGCAGGGGCCTCTTCGTCCGTCACCTGCGTGACCTTGGGTGTTCTACCTGAACTCACCACAAGTGTCTGTGTACAGGAGAGTCTTGTCGTCCTTCACATAGGACCTGCTCTTTCTCTGCTCCCACCTGGCTTCTATCGCCCTGTAGATGTAAAGGATGGAGATTGAAATGCTAGAAATGTTCTCGCTGCAAGTGCCCGAGCGCGCAAATCCGGTTAGCGCTCCCCGGTGGCAGCAATTCCGCCGGCCTCTCAAAGCCGTAGATGTGTTTTGAAATTTCCACATTTGATTTATAAACAAAAAGTCTCCCTTGACTTCGTCCTCCTGTTTTTCACACTTGTTTTTCTTCCTAAAGAATGAAAAATAGCGGCTGAGGAATGTAGCCTAGAATGAAACTAGCACAGGCAGGGAAGCAGGCTGAGTAAAATCACAAGCACTCTCCCCCCTTAATGTCTCGCTGGATCTGACCCAACTCAATGGCTCCCCAGCTGAAGGCTGGTCCCCACCCTGGGTGGCACCTGCCCTGCCTCCCAGCAGCCCCGGGAGCGGCGCAGGGTGTCCGCAAAGCCTACTTGTCAAGGGGTTGTTTTCCCCCTGATTTGAAATTCTCCTGCCTCTGTCTTTCTGTCAGCCATAGAATAGTATTTTGATTTGCAATTTCATATTGATTTTCACTTACTTTATTTTAATTTTCTTGGAGCCATCGAAGGGGTGTATCAGGCAGAAATATACTTCACAAGAAAGCAGGGGGCCTTTCACTGGCACTGGGCCTGGGGGGGTTCTCTTTCTACTGACGCTTTTAATGGTGCTTTGCTCTGCCGGCCCGGGCTGTGTCAGCGGACAGCGTTCCCCGAAGGGATCTTAACCGGGCGATCAGGGGGACGCCTGTGCGGGCAGGTGGCTGACGCCCTCCCAGTCCTCCGGCGGGACGGCCTTGCGTGGGCTCTCGGGGGCTCCCACGTGCTGAGGGCAGGAAGCGGGCTGGTGTCCGCTGCTGCTCTTAGGAAGGGCTTATACAGGCTCACAATGCTCCGGAACACTGCCTGGTCAGGTAGTTACTGACTTAAGTACTTGTGTGAAAAGCAGTTGAACCAATGGGTTTTCCAAGTGACACATTTCCTTCTTAAAACACACGGCCCTTCATTTAAAGGGAACAGAGGTTCTCCGGTAAAATCCTTCAGTACCTTTTTCAGGCATGGAGTCTAGAAGATTCTTAATGAAAGATGTGTATCTGGTATGCCGTCTTTACTGAATAAGTATTGAATCGATAAAGACAACTAACTTTAAAATGGAGGGTTTGTATGATGTGGGAAAACTATTATTTTTAAGCTAAAGGTAAACGTCAACGATGAGTTTTGTGCAGTATTTTCGGTTCTGTCCTCTTCTGAGTCCATGGCAGGGTTGTCATTTCCCCAGAAAGTGAGGCCAAGGGAACAGCTGTGGTCGGTGGCGGGGGAAGGGTTGAGAATGACCACTGGTTCCCCGGGTCCCCTCCCGCTGCTGCGGGGGTCTCAGAAGTGTCCCTGAAACTCCGATTCCCCCGTTGGAGCAGTTACGTGGGGAGCACTGCCAACCGGGCAGCCACAGAGCGTGGATGAAGAGGGTCTGCCTTAGGGCCCTGGTCTACATGTTAGTACTGGACGGGATCCTTGCTCGTCTGGAAGCTGCAGAGCCCAGAGTCCTCAGCCCGTGTGTCAGGGCGATCTGCAGGAAACTCCACGTGCCAGTCAGCCAGGAGGACCCCCGTCCTGGGGGAGCCTGACATTCGTGTGGCGTGGCCCTCGTGGTCCTCCTCGTGAGCGCCGAGGACACCCCGGGGATCTGGTCCCTTCAATAACAAAAATCGCGCTTTCTGGAATATATATGCTTTGTAGTACAAAACACCTGGTCAGTGCAAAGAACATACTTTTTGAAAAATACATGATTTTTTCTTGATGTTGGAGAAACTGTGTTGTCGGAGGAGTTGACCTCAGCCGGGTGCTTTAGGCTGTCCTGGATCTTCGATGGGTTGTATTTGCCTGTTTCCTTGTACGTGTGTGAGTGTCTTATATTCACTGAGATAAGGAGAACTGAAGCTAAATGCTGGAGCCGTACACTGTTAAGCGCATAATGAAACATGTAAATAAACTAATGTTCAACCTGAGAAGTTAGAAAAGGTAAGCCAAATCTGTGAGTCATGAAATAATGAAAAAATTCATAAGTGATACAAAACCAGAAAATAGGCCAGTCTAAGAGCTATGACCAGAAAACAAGACGTTACTAACTGCTCACAGGTCTCAGGCAGAAAAACGAGGAAATCACGCTCACCGAGTGAGTCATTATAATTGTGTTATAGATCGTAGTCAGCAATTTTAAGGGGTTCTGTCAATAAAGAAGAGATTAAAGATGTGAGAGAAATGAGTGATTTTTTGAGGAATACAAATTAAATAAGTTCACCAAAAAATGAAACAATTGATCACACAGTAGTTACCCCATTGGGGTGACACCGGGCTGCCCTTTCAATGGACCGACCACTTCAAATTGATATGAAATGTGTAAAATCCATGTAAGGAAGTTGTCCAGAACACAGAAATAGAGGGGAAATGGTAAGTGTCCTTCACGAAGAAGCATCACCTGAGAACCCCTGGCCAGAGTCTGGCCAACACCAGCGCTGGCAGTGACTCTGAACCTGGTGAACTTGGACCCTGCACAGTGCCGCTGACGGGAGCCTTTCCAAGGGGGGTGCTGCGCCCAACGGGTTCTCCCTGGTTTCGGTGCTTGGGTTCATCTCCCTCTCAGCACCCACATCCCGTGTCCCCGCTGTGCGACACCCAAGGACTGTGTGTCCCAGGTGGATACCCCTTCTTGCTGTTTACCTTCACAGTGCAGCGTTATCGGTCCAGTGAAGGTCAATGGCAGGTTAACTTCATACCAGACAGCGGTCAGTATTCCACTGTGATCTGCCATGTTAATAAGCACGACCGCGGTAAGTTTCTGGTGTCATGTTTGGCTGCCATAAATGGCCCTGAAGCCAAAATCAGTGTGAACTCGGGACCCTGCGCACTGCCGGTTGCCGAAATTGTTAACCCCGGGGCCGAGTAAGAAGACACGCTGCGGTCTGCGCTGGCTCGATCGTTTCTTTGAGGTTACTGTCGGTCTGTCCCCCAAAGCAAGTAGCACGGGCTCTGCGGGCGTTCGCCTGCTCCGAAGGGAGCGGCAGTTACAATTCAGGGTAACGGCCGCAGCCACGGCGAAGCTCTGCAGCTGTGCTGTCGTTCCTGCCGTGCTTTCCTTTCAGCAAGAACGGCCAACGCCAGAATCTCAGGGGAGAGGGGTGGAGGCATCTTGGGCTGCTGAGCGCTCAGAATGGGAAATACCGGATGATTCGAGCCGTTCTGAGAAACGCAGACTCAGCCGCCCCCTTACAGCTCCTAGGGGACACGTTTCCATGGGCAAGGCACGTTCATTCTTACCTCCCTCGTAAACGTGTCTGTGTGAGGTGTCGCCCCAGCTGTGAAATGTGGCTTGGAGCAGCCCCGGGTGGCGTAGCCAAAAACAGCCTGGTGCATCGGGGTTCCAGGTTCAGCCCCCGTGGGTAAGCTGTGTGGCCCTGGGGGAGGAGTTAGGGAGAATGGCCTCTCCTTAGGTGTGTCTCCAGGGGACTGTCGTGTGACTTCAGTGGGACAGTCTGGCCGGGGAGCCGAGACTTAGCAGAGTCTAAAACTGGGGGTCCTGCGGTGGTTTAAATGGCAAGTGCTGTCACGGAGGTTTTCTGGAATGTCACTCTTTCCCGTGTAGTCACTGTCATTTTAACCACCTGTGTGTTCCAGGACCCTTACTGCAGTCTTTACTCACATCGGCTTTAAACTTACCCCTCTCCGTACGTAGCCTGTGGCAGCTAGATTGCCTCTGAAGTCCGAGTTCCATCCAGGCCACTCTCTTGGGTGTCCATTTGTGAATCGACAGGTCGACATGGCTGAGAAGGACATCTGTGGTCAGTAATCCTCGAAGAGTCGTGCACATCCAGCTGTGCTGTCATCTGTCCAGTCGTGTTATGACAGAGAAGTGTCTCGTCATCGGCAGCAACACGACTGACCTTCATTTTCACTTACGTGAAGACAGGGGGAGCTGCTTTGAAGTAGAGTAATATTTGTTTATTCAAAGCCCGCGTCCATGGTCTGTGACAGGGACCAGGTCCTTGGGGACACCTCAGAGAAGAAAGCGTAGGGCAGCGCTGGTGCGCGCTTGTTTGACACGCTTGATAAAACGAGTTTAATGCCCTACGTGACAGTGCTCACGTCCGTACGATGATCTCTACCTGTGCTCCGAGGTCGCACAGTGTCGTGGGATGAAGTGGCCGTTGGATTGCTTTGTTCTGCCGCACGTCACAGCCGTCGGGCCGCGCTCTCAAGTGAGGAGTATTGAGTCCAAGTTCAGACTGAAGGCAGGGACCAACACTCGGACGCCAGTCAGAGCAGCGTGGTCCCCAACAGCCACGAGCGACCCAAGTGTTCACCAGCAGGTGACGCCACCAGGGAAGTGAAGGACATGGGTACACGTGCTGAAATCTTAGCCTCAAAAGGGCGTGAAATTCTGATATGCGCGGCAACGTGGGGGAAAACACTGGTCGAAGGAAGGCAGGCAGCAAGGGACACACGCTGACAGACAGTTTTATCTCTGTGACGCACCTGGAGGTGTCCGGTTCCCGGCAGCAGGACGCAGAGGTTCCCGCGGCGGCGGGTCACTGAGCGAGGGGGGTGGGGTGTCTGGGGGGCTGCGGCAGCGGCGGCGATGGCTCTGTGGACGGGCGGCAGCTCTCCGTGCACTTCACGCCGCTGGTCATTTGAAAATAGGTAAATGCTACATTGTAGAAGCCCGTTTACCATGGTAAAATATGTTAACTATATGAAGACTTCTTTTAGGAACCAAAATGACATCCTAAAATACTGAAAACCTAACTGGGACGCACTGCCAGCCCCAGGGTGTCTTTCCTTTACTGAGTGACTAGCTGGGTTTCTGTGACGTCGCCACTGGATCAGAGCTTTGACGGGGAGACCGAGTGTGAGGTCTCAGGGGAGTGGCTTTCAGACGGACCGAGGTCCTTGTCCCGCGCGCCGTCCTCCATCTCTGGCTGTTGCCCCTTGGGCTGGAAACCTCCAGGGCAGCACCCGAGCCTAAGCCCCGTGAGCAGAGGGATGTCGCGTGCCGCAGCCACGTCGCCTGGGAGTGGCCGCTCTGGAGCGATGTGGACACCGGCAGTCACACCCCCGCAGGGCCAGCACAGATGTGCGGCTTCCTAGACATGCGTCACCAAGGCAGTGCTGGTGGCAGGACGGGGTCCCCTGCAGGCGTGCACACCGTGGGGACAGAACAGGCCCCGTCCTGTCTCTGGAGCCCAGGCCGTCAGTGGTGAAGGGGGAGAAGGCAGACAGGACAAGGGAGGGGCAAGGAAACCAGAACTGGGTCATCCCCTCTGCGCCGGGGTCTGCGGATGCCCACCCGGTCGCTCCAGTGGGCAGACTCTTTCCTGTCTCTCGCATGCTTGTGTGCGTGTGCTCGCCCACATGGGCTGCTGCGGGGCTCGCCTCGGATTAAGTCACATTCCAGGAGCAGAGCAAGACCGGTGTGGGCAGCTCCAGGAATGGTCCTGCTTCCTGTTGGGCTCTCTGACCCCGCCTGGCCGTGGCGAGTCAAGAAGTGCACCGGTGGTCCAGGCCGGGCTGGCCTGAAGCGCACACACTTCTCCAACCAAGGTCAGCTCCTTAAGGTGCACTTGGCCGGTCCCCAGTGCTGTGGACATTTGGTCTGAATGATCTTTGTTGGGGGGGCCTGTCCTGTTAAATCTGGGCTGTTTGGCAGTGTCTCTTCCCCCCAGGTCACAGTGGAGTGGCGGCCACTGTGTTGGATCCGTCCCGCATGCCAGACCCAGGCCCTGGGCGGGGACGGCATGCTGCCCACGGGTGAGAATGCAGACCTGAAGGCTGCAGGAGCCCCGTGCCCACGGCAGTGTGGCGGCAGCCGGCTCTAAACGCACATCTCTCCCACCTGAGCCTGCCCCCGCCCCCTGCCCTGTCCCCCGCCCTGTCCCCTTCCCTGTCCCCAAGCCTTCTTGGACCTGGATATTACAGGGCAGCTCCCTACCTGCAAAGACACAGGACACTGGGGTAATTTCTCAAGCTGTGTTTGAAGGCAGCACTGCCTGACTAAAGTACAGTTCCGCCCGAGCTGATTTACAGTGAACCAGGGAAATTTCTAGTTGCCGTGAGTCATCCAGTCCCGGGAGTGTGTGTGATGTGTGTGTGTGTGTGTGCGCGCACGTGCGTGCGCTCCTGTGCACGTGCAAAGGGTGTAGTGTCTTTTCTGGAGGGCCACAGACATTGCCCGCCCAGCCGGAGACGTGTGCATACTTCCCAGACTTGTGCATGGATCTCCAAATGGATAGCTGTTTACTTCGCAAGCAGACAGGAAATCAATCCTGGAAGTTATTGTGTGTGGAGCTCAATTCAGCCCATTGTAAAATACTATTTCCTTCACCCGAATTATGCTGCTTAGTTGCTGTTCCATTCTTCATGGCAATAGCAAGAGGCTCCTTGCTGTTGTAGACATGCACCGGCCTTTGTGGGGTGTCCCGGCGTCCAGCTGCCGTGGTCCAGCTGCACCTGCGGAAGGAGACCAAGGCGTGGAGCTGACCTCTGGTGTCGGGCGTGCGCCCCCAAGTCGCTGCGTGAGTGCCAGTTCTGACTTCACGCGAGCCCTGTGGCAGGGCTCTCCCTGGCCCAGGATTGACCGTGGGCGTGGAGTAGGACTCACATTCCCGAGGGTCACGGGGGAGACTGGCGCCCCTTCCCGGGCAAGGAAACGGATGTTCCCAGGGCACAGCCGGGGCTGTGGGGCGCCCACCCCCCACTCTGCATTTTTGGATCTCATCACTCACGCAGAATGTCCTTCTCCTTGACCAGCCTCCCCGCATCCTGGGACTTGCCCACCAGCGCTGCTGTGGCCTGTTTAACATCGTCTGTGAATCAAGGGGACTTGTTAACTAATTGCAGACGCGAAGAACATTTATATCAATAACATACGTAGAAGAGCAGTCGCCGTACATGAAAACAAATGTAAAATAAACACACAAATACTTACAGAAGCATAAAGTAAAACCCATAGATTTAAATTAAAATGTTGGGAAACTAATACTGAAACTGTACCACCAGGAGGCCCACGGCCACCATGGAAAGCTCGGACCCCTACGACCCCTGCTTTTCAGGGTCGAAATTTCAGTGTCACCCCAGTTTCCGTGACAGCCAAGCCATTTGTGGTTCCGGGCAGCGTTTCAGTAGAGGGACAGAATGAGCCCCACGGGCCCCGGACCCCTTATGTCACCCCACGCACGCCCTTGAGTCCTGGGTGTTGGGTGAGGACTCGGAGGCGCACCAGCTGTGGGGAGTGGTGACGCCGCTTCTCCACCAGCGTTGTCTCTGACAAGCGCGGGCTGTACCAGTCCAGGGCGCCGGCGGACCTCGCGTTCTGTTCCGTGTTTCCGGGAACCCTGGAGGGGCTTTCCGCTCCCCCATTCCACAGATTAGAAAATGGGGATCCTGAGAAGAGTGACCTTGGTCCGTTTTGTGGGCTAGGGAGACTGGGAAACAGCGCGCCGTTCCGTGTGGTTTCGGGCCGGCGGAGTTTCTCGGGGATCTAAATTCTCAAGGAAGGCTCTCGCCTGGTGTGTAAGACTCAGGCCAGTTCCCAGCTCCCATTCTCCCAAATCTATCTCCATGCCCGCTGTCGCCTGCTGTGATGTCACTGGGGGCTTGTCCCGGGACCCCGTGGAGGCGGGTCTCTTCTGTGAACTGTCCCCGTGACGACAGCTGACATGTCTGACCTCACAGACGACAACAAGTGTCAAGAGCCATCAGTCCCCTCCCCGTCCCCAGTCGGCTCGCGGGCCTGCAGACTCTCGCGCTTCCCCCAGCCCGTGCATCTTGCAGTCAGGAGCCCAGAGTCAGTCTCGGAAGACGGCCACCATGCCTGGGTCACCTGGCCTGGGAGCCTCTGACACTGTGTGCCCGTCGCCCCGGCAGAGCCCCTCTCCCGGCCGGCACTGTCAGCTTTGTGTTGCAGTCGAATAAGCAGCACATTTATCCACAGCCACGACCTCCTTCCCACTTTGTGGAAACCGCGGGAACCCTGCTCTTGGGGGGGAGGCCGGGTTGGAGCAGAGCCGCTCGCTGGGCCCAGGGAGAGGACTGCGTGTCTGTCCCTCTGACGCTGGTGACCGCTGTCTGCGTGGGTGTGGGTGCACACCACCTGAGCGGTCTCCGGGCTTGCTCTCCGTCACTCACCGTGACGATGAGGAAAGAAGCCGATGGCCATTGGTCTGCTGGTGGCTGGGGGGTGGGATGGCAGACACAGTCTGTGTTCCTTTGGGAAATGCACAGCACCGTCACGTGGGTGTGGTAGCCCCGGTGTTGACCCTGAAGTGTGTCAGGCAGAGCCACTGGGAGCCCCGGAAGTGAACACGGATAATCCAACGTCACCTGGCCCCCGGAAAATCGAGGGTGGGTTGGAACCGCCTGTGAAGGAGGTGAACACCCTGAGAGATACACGCCGGTTCAGAGAAGGAAAACGGCGTCGAGGACTCCGGTGAACGGACGGACGGATGTGAGGAGCGGCCCTGTCGGAAGATGGACCGTCACCCAACGGCCCCCTCTCCTCGCCCCCCTGCGCCGCCTGTTCCTGGTACAGGTAGCGTTCCCGGAAAACCAGCTGCGGACCACGTGCAGGAGATGGCAGAGACCGGGCCCCGAGGCGGCCCTGCCACCTGTGTCGTTAGGCGCACACTCGTCTGACCCCAGGGAGAGGGATGGAGATGGTGAGTGAGGAAAGCACCCCGTCCCCTCCTGGTTTCACCCCCGAGTCTGGGAACTGAGAGAGCTGGAGAGGCCGCACCTGGTGGTTGGAACGTTTCCATTGGAACTACGTCCAGGTTTTACCTGTCACTGGGAAGGGCGGCTCGGTCCTGGGTCAGTAACGAGCCCTCGGCTCAATTCTTGGTGGGGGGAAGGACCTGATTAGGACTAGACCAGGGAGGACTAGTTCTTGGGAATGAAACCCTTCCCTCGGACCCGGGCCCTGCCCCTGGCCACCTGTCCTTGGCTGGTTTCAGCCGAGGGGCCCTTCAGTCGTCCTGGGTGCCGGCTTCTTATGGTGTAGGACCGCCAGGCCCTGGCGTCAGCAGCTCCGGGGACCCAGTCTTCCTGAGCAGGGGGCAATTCATCCGTTTGCTCCTCTGTTGATTCATCCATTTCTCGTCTGTTCTCACACATGGGTTTTCAGGGTTTATGGTAAAAGCCGTAGCTGAAAATTCACCATAACTTAAAACTATGGCAATAGCAGGGAAATGAGATGGATGTAACATTGGACAACTTAATACATTTTCGGCGATTTTAAAAATAGCTCAGATCACGTGCAGACTACGAACGAGGCACTGCTCTGTGCAGAACAGTCTGCTCACGGAACGGCGCGAGGCGGGAGCAGGTGACGGCTGGTGGTGCGCGTCAGGAAGCTGGATGGGAGGAAGGTGGTGCTCGGAGGGCTCCCGTGCCGTCGGTCACCAAGGCGGCGGCGCCCCTGCCCTGCAGGTCGGCACGGAGTCGGAGGCAGTGGCCGGGAGGTGCTCTGCCTTCTCCCCGCCGTCAAGGCCTGGGTTGGGGCCTCACTCCCTGGCCCACCCATCTCGGTGCGTCTGCCACGGCGAGACGGGAGATCGGAACTCCACCCCTGTTCCCCGGGCAATAATGAGGCTGCCTGACTCTGTCTCCTCCGAGAAATGAATGAACAGCTCAGATGTGAAGTCGGGAACTTTGCAGTATCTGCGTGGGTGTCACAAGACGCGCGTCCTTTCAGGAGCCGTCGTGAGCAAGCCCTGTGGGGTGGAACTTTCCTTCGATGCCCGTCTTTCCCTTCGTCCTGGTCTGTGAGTCGGCTCCACTCGTTCACGCGTCACGCGGTTGAGGGGCGTGTGCCACAGCCACGTTGGACCCGGCTCCGCAGCTTCCCACGGAAGAGTGAGACGGGAGGGGGCAGGTGTGTCCCCACAGGGGAGGCCGTGGGCGGGTGTGGGGGCAGGTGGGCGGCGGTCCATGTCACGCTGGAAACAGGCCGAGAGTGACAGGAGCCCACGAGGCCTTGTGACCCTGAAATACCAGGGTTTTGTTCTAGGGATTATTTAAAAAGCAGTAAGTAGCCCTTCACTCCTTTATATCCACTTCAATGATTTTTCGCTTGTTTGTTTTGTGGAGAGGGGTTGGTGTCTTTGGACAGCAAACCCCATGAAATTAGGGGCCTTGTTCTGTTTCTTTTCCTAGTACGTTTCTCTGAGTAAATGAATAAATGCAAATACAGAAGCCGATGGTCTGTAACAGAAAAGGAACGGCTGACTCTGATCCATTTGTATGAGCCGGGAAAGTCTGTAGATGGAGTTTTCCCAGCAAGTAGACGGCCTGGGGGCGTGGTTCACATCTTTGAGGTGTTTCCCTGTTCCCTTGGGGGTGCTGCTGGCGCTGAGCGCAGGCTCATTCTGAGCCAGCCCCCATTTCATTGCAACAGGCAGACTTGACCACTGGCGCGTGGGGCGGGGGACGGCTGTGGAGGCCATCAGCCGGGCGAAATCGCAGCCATGTGGGAGCAGAAGAGGGGGTCAAGCCTGGCCCCCCACACCGGGTCTTGACACGAAAAGCCGGGAGACGGGGCTGCTTCCCACCCGTCTCCCCTCTTTTCAGCCCTTCATCTCAGACGGACAGCAGGCGCATGTGCGCTGAACCCTGGCTTTCTCAGGACGTCTCTGGCTCCCTTACTCCCTCCCCAGATCCACCTTTGCCAGGAACTCCGCCTTGACCTGCTGCCGGTCAGTCTGCGATGGAGAGGGTCCCCTTGGCCTCCGGGGTCAGGTGTTGGTGGGGGTGAAGGCGCTGTTGCCAGGGGACCAAGCCACCTCCTTTGTGGAGCCGTCCCCTGCAGGCGCTCGGGGGGGGGGGGGTGCACCTTCCTTAAGATGCAGAGACTGACTCCCGGGGGCCAGTCCCAGAGGGTCCTCACTCCCCAGTCCTCCCGTCCGCTCCTTCTCTTAGGAGTTCTTTGCTCCTGGGCAGTGCATCCCATCATTGTACTTACAACAACAGCGCATTGCGAAACACGGACGGGTGAAATTCGGGAGAGGCGTCAGGGATGGCGGGCGGACATTTGGTGGTCAGAGCTGTTTCAGGCGCCAGCTGCGCCTTCTGCGTGGACTTTCTTCTTTGAGTCGATTCGCGCTGTCTGAGAATTGCTCGCCAGAGCTCTGTGATGCGGGCGGCGGCGTGCCACGCGCCGAGGCGCAGACTGGGCGCCCTGAGTGCATCCTGTCGTTTAATCTTCAGTTGTTCTTCACGGCTGAGTGATGACGTCGTCCCTGCTTTATAGGTGACACTGGAGTGTGTGTTAATTAATGCATCGCTCAAGATTGCCTGGCTGGTAAATAATTGAAGCAGTATCTCATCCCAGGCTTCTGCCCCAAACCTCGTGCTTTTAAACAAGAGGGAGGTCATTATTATTTAATTAATAAAGTTGGAGTCTGAGTTTTCGTTTCAAGTGGGTGTCATTCCATTGGGTAAATATAACATTTGCTTTCGCTCTGTAAAGAACAGATGTGTGTGTGTGTGCGCCTGGATGTGCCGAGTGCCCAGTGACACTCGGGAGGCAACAGTGAAACCTTGACCGAGTTCTCTTTTTAGGGTTAGCGTCATTCAAACTGTTGCTCCTGGTGCGGAAGGTGGAATTGCAAACGGTGCCAAGAGCCGTAGACAGAGCTCGGCCTTCTTATCGGTACCCATCCTCCACAGGGGAAAACCAAAGTCAGGTTCAAGGTGTAAAATGAACTTTTACAGCCAGTTCACACATGTATAGCTGGTGACCGACCACATTAAAATAAAGCACACGATTTCTTGGTTACCTGGAATGTAGGACTTTACTTTATAGGTGTACGTCCTCACACGAGCCTTTGTGGCCCTTTATTTTTTGGGGGGGATAAGTGACAAAGAGATAAAAAGGAAACATTAGGTTTGCGAATATATTAGCAACCCAAAGAGCACGTGCTGGGTCCTCACCTTCTGGAAATTACTGACACGGAGCTGGAAGTTAAGGTTAGGCGTCCGCCACAGTGATGAATTACTCCTGCACCGCAGGGAGTCCGGAAACTTAAGTGATCGTGTGTTTATAGCTAATCAAGGAAATATAATGCTTCCGTCCCAATCAAGTGTGCTGTATTTAACTGTAGGTTAGACGAGACTGGTATAATTAAAGATATTTCTGAGTGGCCAAGCTGCATCTATAGTTGCATTAATATTGTCGATCATAAAAAGATGACAAGACTGTGATGTCACTCAAAGGTAAAGTTATAAACCGGGTTACAGACCTGGTTAGAGGATGCACACATATACAGAAACACAAAGTATGAATACACACGTTTATTCTCAGTGATGTTGTGTGTGTGTCTCCTTAGAGGGGAAAGCTATTGCTTGAGGGGAAAATGCTCTCAGGTGCAAAATGCTTTTGCGGTTAAAGTTTAACTTTGTAGACTTAGGAGGACGTACAACACCGTGTTTATGGGAATGGCTTACTGCTTTCTTTTGATTTCGTCACCCCTATTTTATATGCTCATACAAGGAACGACAACCACCGGATGCCTTCTCCTTCATTGCTCACCGTTTTGCTCTTTCGAAGCCCTGTGCAAAGGGCCTTCTTGGGACATCATCTCTTTTTCTGACTCAGCGCCACAGAGCACCCTCCGGGACCTCGCCACAACAGAGGCTGGAGCGTGACCTGTCTGTCGGTGGTGACCCAGCGGTGGGCGGGGCGGAGCTGGGAGACCCGGGAGCTTCTACCCACTGGAAGCCCCCACCACCACCCGCCTCCTAACTCAGTTTTAAATGGGGAGAGTTAAGCATCCCATACTGTCCATACAAGCCGGTTTGTGCTTGAAAATGTGTGTAATTGTGTGTTTTTGTTCTCATTCTAGGCGTCATTGACATGCGGTAGCCCCACAGCAGGGTCCCCAGAGCTGCCCAGCGGATGAGCCTCCCANTTCTTGGGACATCATCTCTTTTTCTGACTCAGCGCCACAGAGCACCCTCCGGGACCTCGCCACAACAGAGACTGGAGCGTGACCTGTCTGTCGGTGGTGACCCAGCGGTGGGCGGGGCGGAGCTGGGAGACCCGGGAGCTTCTACCCACTGGGAGCCCCCACCACCACCCGCCTCCTAACTCAGTTTTAAATGGGGAGAGTTAAGCATCCCATACTGTCCATACAAGCCGGTTTGTACTTGAAAATGTGTGTAATTGTGTGTTTTTGTTCTCATTCTAGGCGTCATTGACATGCGGTAGCCCCACAGCAGGGTCCCCAGAGCTGCCCAGCGGATGAGCCTCCCACCGGACCGGTCCCCTGCAGGTGCGTCCCCTTCGATTGGCTCCCTTCGTTTCTGTGGCAACGGTGAGGCCCTTTTGTTACAGACGGATACCATGAGGTCACTTTTGAAAATGTTTGCTGAGAGGTGTAAGTTCAAGAAGGCAGTGAAGTTGTATAAATTAAGACCGGAAACTGGGAAGCTGGGGCCTTTTCCCAGTCTCTCTAGAGGAGGGGCTGGCGGCAGGTTTTCTGTGGTTCTGACGCATCTGGCTCCTCACAACTTCCGAATCGGGCATCATGGAAAGAGTGTCGTGAATAGAGCAAGTGGTATTGCAGTTTTGCAGGGGATTTTATGGGAGAAGGTGTGTTTTTATCAGTCAAACCAGCACAGAGATGGCGCCCAGTAGGCCCTGCGAATGCCAGGTGTCCAGGTGGAGCCCTCAGGGGTCATCTCGCTAACTGTCTACTGCCTGGGCCACTGTTTGCCCTCACCAGAGACACGGATCTAAAGAAGGGATGCTGGCCGCTGTCCCTCTCCCAGGGCTGCCGTGACGAAGTGCCATAAAGTGGGGGTGGCTTCAAACAGTGCAGCCCCCCTCTCCCAGTCCCATGGGTTGGAGTCGCAGATGGCACACAGGCGGCCCGGCTCCCCCGGAGGCTGTGGGCCAGCGCCCTTGCTGCTTCCAGCTCCTGGTGGTCGCCCGCTGTTCTTGGGGTCCTGGGTTGGTCATTCCACCGCTTGGGTGTGACCTCATCTCCGCTTGATCACATCTGCAGAGACCTTGTTCTGAATGAGGACCCCGCTGTGGCTCTGGGAGTTAGGGTTCCTGGCCGTCTCTTCAGGGCACACAGTCCATCTGTAACAGCTGTGACCCCTTCGCAGCGGCGAGTGCGATGTCCAGGTCGGCCATGGTTAACGAGGCCTGCACGTAGAGGGCAGCGCACTGCCCGGGGTGTACCCTGGGAAGTGCTGGGGTGCTTCTCGGGCTGTGATGATTACCTGGTCATGGCCAGCTGACCTCCCGAGCAGGACAAAAGGACTCAGTCAGGACACGGATTGATGGTGTCCTGTAAATGTCTGCGGGTGATTTGGACTCTCATTGAAGATTATTTTTAACACCCTCGTATTTTTAAAAAAAATTAGAAAAACTATTTCATTTATTTCTTACATGGTTTTTTTGTGAGCCAAGATGGAGCAAGTTGTTTTTTTTTACCCATTAGTTATCACTCCGTAACACACCACCCCCCACTCAGAGGCTGAAAACAGCCACCCCTTACCCCCTCTCCCGACTGTGTTGTGCCCCCTGGTACAGGACCGAACCCGAGTCCTGATGGGCCGTGGGCATGCGCAGAGGTCAGCGCTTGGGTCAGCCCGCAGGGTCCCTGTCCCACGCACTCACCTGTCCTGCAAGAGCCAGGCCCCTCTCGCAGGGCTGGCGTCATTCCCGGGCGCTGGGCACATCCTCAGACTTGCTGTTAACCCCTATGCTCTCGTCCTCCGACTCACCCGCCTGCAGCTGTCCCCCAGGAGGCAGTAGGCACGGTCTTCCCCAGTGGGGTCAGGTCACCACAGCCACGGGGGCTCTTTCACTGTCCCGGTTTCCCTCAGAGCGGTCCCTAGCCGACTGACGTCGCTTTAGGCTGTTGTGAAGTGTCTGGCCCCCACTTTCCTCCGCCGTCATTTTTTCCTCATCCTCCCTCCAAAATAGGTTCTACCAGCCTGAATTTCTTTAAACTGTCTAACTATGGCATCTCTTCTGTTGGTCTTGCTCCCTCTATCAATACTCCTCTTCCTGGAATACGCGGAATACTCTGTGTCCTCTGCCACTTTCTTCCGTCTCGTTCAGGAACTCATTTCATCAGTAGTAGAAACTCACCTCCTCCAAGGAGCCGTCCGTGTTTTCTCCACTCTGATGTCAGCATGCCTGGGCCAGTATGATACGGGCACTGGGCTGTCCTTGCTTGCCGGAGACCTTGCTGTCTCACTGGCCTTCGTGAAACCAGTGGCCGAATATTCCACATCCCGGAATTCCTGGAACCCAGCAGTGGAGGGACACGCGTAGGCATGAGCCATGGACGAGGTGTGTGAAGGGTTTGATGTCATCTGTCCCACCTCAGTGCCCCTGTGTCCAGAAGTCCCAGCGGCTGGAGCTCTCCGGCAGGCAGGCGGAAGGGCGGGGCTCAGCTGCCTCCCCACCCCGACCCCTCGGCTAGCCCCGCGTGGGCAGGGCCGCGTCCCCTCCACCAAGGGTCGCAGACAGCGGGCAGCGTCCAGACAGCGTTACTTCGTCCACACGGTTGCTTTGGTTTAACTTCAGAAGAAAAAACGACGTTTGATTTGTTGGCTGCTCTTAAGGATTAGATGTTTCATATGACGGTGACTCCGGGTTGTCCTTTCAGCCCCAGGCCTGCACCCAGGGGCAGGGAGGCGGAGACCAGGCACCGCTGTCCTCAGTGAGCGTGTCATGGGCTCCGGGACCTGGGTGGAGAAGAGTGGGGAGTGACAGCTGAAGGGGAAGAAGGTGTTCTAGAACCAGACGGTGGGCCGGGCCTGCCGGGTGCTGTCCAGATGCCCAACCGGCATGGGGGCTACCTGTCCTTCGCCGCACAAGGACAGCTGGGCGGCTGGGACGTGCCGGCCTGGCCCGGCCTGGGACAGCCTGTCTCCGCAGAGCCGCAGACCGCAGGCCTGGGGTCTGAGCGGGCCCTTGCAGGGAGCCGTTCCCAGCACCTAGAGAAGTCGTCCGGGCTGCGTGTTCACAGCCCTGTGGTCATGTCCTTGCTCGCATAGTTGGGAAGATGAACTGACCTCGCTCACGTCCCCCCATCCGCGAAAGGGGGACAGACCGCAGCGCTGCGTGGGCTCACTGAGTGGACGTGGCTTCGTCAGGACCACGGCTGTGGTCCGACCCCCACACACAGAGCAAGTGAGATGGTTGTGTTCTTCTTTCTCTGGGTCACCACAAACAGCTTGCATCTTCTGTGAGGTGATATTAATCCGTTAAAGCAGATTAAGAAATGAAGTCCTGATGCATGTGGCAACCACTGTGAACCTTTAAAATATGATCATAAAAGACGTCAGACACGGGAGGCCACGTGTCTTACGGTTCCGTTTGTAGGGACTGTCCAGATCAGGCAAGGCTGCCGAGACGGAAGGTCCCCGCATGGTGTCCCCGGGCTCCGGGGCGGGGACAGTGCAAGTGACCCCTTCCTGGGGGGCAGAGGCTGTCTAGGATTCAGTAGCGGCAACGCGGCAGAGCCTTGGGAATGTACGGAAACCACAGAATAACTACAGAATCATGCGGCTGACAGGGCATTTCGTGATGTGTGAATTATATCTCAGTACAGCCATGTGCTGAGAAACGCACGTTTTAGGAAGACAAAACCTGTGCTGCCGACGTGGTGACTAGAGAATGTGACGAAATGAGCAGACGGCCTGGGCCGCCACTGCAGCCCGTCCCCAGTTCCCCTGGAAGTCCTGCCGCGCGCTCTGCGGCCAGAGGGCCCCGTCGGAGGGTTGACAGCAAGCGAGGACCGTGGTCCGGTACAAGGGGATGAGTGACGGGGCCACACAGTTCAGGCTCTCCGGCTGTCTCCGCCCCTGAGTCCTCCAACCGTGAAGGACGGGGGCTGGCAGCCACCCGGTCGGGTTATCATCGGACTTGGGAAGAACAAACGTCAGGCGCTTCACCGCGGCGCCAGGTGCCGAACAGGCCTCCGAGGTGGATCCTTTTAAAATTGGTGTTGTTGAGCTGGCAAACATTAGGCTGTAGCGTTCGTGGTTGGCGGCTTAACTGTCCCAGGGTTAGCTTTCCTTGTGCTGGCACTTTGCCCCGAAAGGAAAGCAGGGCTAGAATTTCTGCGTGCACGCGATGAATGGAATCGGCCCGCGGGACTTCTGATGTGGCAGGAAAACAGTGTTTACCAGGGAAGCGCGGGTTTTTCTCTGCCGCACCTGCGGGCAGAGCCTCCCGGCGGAGGCTGCCTCCCGTGCGCAGGGCAGCCTGGCTCCCCTGCACGAGGGCGACTTCCGAGGGGAGGACACCTCCCGTATTTGGCCCAAATGTGCAGGCTGCCCTGCGGCCAGTGAGGACGTGAGCCGCTGCCGGAGGAGGCCCACTTCCACTGCCCATCATTTTGATTATGTGTGACTTTTGTTAGAATAGAGTGGAGCGTGTGTTTAACCTTTGGCTTTGGCTTTGACAACACAGTGTGGAGATAGAGAAGATAATCGAGTGATTCGGCGGAGTGCATTCTCCTCGGTAGCATTAAGCAGACGTTTTTCATCGCAATTAGGAAGCAGCGGGACCCGCTCCCCGACCCCACAGCCGCACTGGGCTCCCCCTGTGGACGGGGCAGGGGCAGGCTGGGTGGAGGCCGGGCCTCTGTCCTGTCAGCACAGGTGTCTCACTATGCCCTGGCATCCGTGTTAGGGTCTGGTGACGCGGCTGGAGGTACCCTGAATTTCCCATTAGACATCCAATCTGGGGACACACTAAACAGGCCCAGGTGTTAGGGTGGGCGGGGATAAGAGGAAGCTCTGGCTGGACTTTGCCAAGACGGACATCCTCACAGTAACCTGAGTCCGAGGAGGAGACCACCAATGCCGTATCTCTGCTTTGTTCAGAGGGCACCATCCCCAGCTCCCACGGGGAGCCAACGAAAATAAAACCCCACGACATCCCCTGCTTGGGTGCATCTTCCCCGGCCTCACTCTGCAGACCGGGGAACTTTGCCCAGGTGCGCAAACCCCAATAAAGCTCTTTATTGCCTACTTTGTGGCTGATTGGCATTTCTTTCTCGGTGGAGCCTAAGAACACCTCTCACCAGGTATCAAAGTGCATGAGGTCCCACGAAGAAAAGGAAGAGAACTCGAGGGGGCGGAGCGCCAGCTGGTGTGCCGTGGGACCACTGGTCCGGTTCAGCAGAGCTGGCTGAACTTGATGACTTGAACTTGGGTCACTGAGGAATGATCCTTTTTGTTTCCTCTGGTGCCTCTTGACATCGTATTCACTTTGTATGACGTGAGTGTTGCCGTACCTGCTTTACGCAAAGGAGCTTTTCCCTGGGGTCTCTTCCCCACTTTGTCTCCCCCCCTTACACGCCGCAGCAGGCGTGCCTCCCGCCCGTGGCACCAGCTGTATTTCTCTGTCTGATGTATTTTTTCTCTTTCATCCAGGAAGTTGAATTGTTTGCGCTTATTTTGAATCCTGAAGTATCTGAACATTGGTTCTACCACTCACTTTGTGTCAGGGTCCGTGTCCTTCACATGTTGTGCTGGTTCTCTGTGTGCGTCTGTGCGTTTCGCGTCTTTCTGTGTCTCTGTGTGTCTCTTCTTTCCTGCCGTCTAATGGGCTGGCTTTCCTCACTCCGTTATTCCTTCCTATTGTTCCCTGTTCCTCACTCTTTCATTTTTAGCAGGTTGCCTTGAAATTTGAACTGACCAGGGCCCAGTTTAACCATGGGCTCCCATGAAACCTACAGACTCTTAGCTCTGATGGTACCATTCGAAGTTCAAAGTTATGGCTATATATATAATATTTTAGTTCCACTTTACTTTTCTTCCAATTAGTAATAAGTATTTTTATATTTAACATAGTCAAGGCTTAACAAATATAGAATTTCCTATAATTTCCAAATGTGTGGCTCATCATTACTTCTGCCATCATACTTCCTTTGAGTTCAAGTTCATCTTCCCCAGTAGAGCCGTATGTTCCCTTCATAGGTAACTGTCTAATATTTGCTTATTATGAAAGGACATTCCTTTACTATTATTTTTGTATAATGTTAAAGTAGATTTGGAATTCCTAGTTGGCAGTCTTTTCCCCCTCGGTCCTGTGGGGACAGTGCTACATTGTTTTCTGTTCTTTGTTCCTGTAGATAATCAGTCCTGTTTGTCACATTGACAATCTTTTATGTGATCTATCTTTTTTTTCTGTTTGCTTTTAAGATTTTCTCTTTGTACTTGGAGGGCTGAGTTTCGTTATGATATGCTTAATTATACATTTATTTTTAGTTTTTCTCGTGCGGTACTTTTAAATTTGAGGTTGCAATTTCTTTTTTTCTGTTTTGGGAAGTTTCTTCTATTCATTGATTTGAATATTGATGCTGAACATTTTGGGGGTTGTCGTTTTCTGCATATCCAATTACACCTATTTTGAACCATTTATGTATCCGATCCATAACATCTAGCTATCATTTTGTATTTTTGAATTTCTCCCTATCTCCATTTTGCATTTTGGGCCAGTTTTTCAAAGTCCTGCTCCCACGTTTCGGATTCCTGCTCAGCAGCGTCTGCTCTGCTGTTCGGCGTTTTGCATGGGCCGAGACAGCCGGTTCGTGCTGCACTGCGGACGCCCCCCCAAATCTCACGGGCGAAGTCGCTTTGCCCTCAGCACAAGTTCACGGGGGCACGCAGCTCCTTGCATTCGCTCGGGGACCCCTGGGGATGGGGCCGCCCTGCGGGAACGATGCTGCGAGCCCTGAAACGGAGCAAAGAGGACCCGTGCGTGGGGCTCTGACCTGGGTCTGAGAGCTTCTTCCCGGAACGGTCGCGTCGCATTCACTCCCACTTCCCTGGCAGGAGCGGCCCCGCGGCGGGTGACTCTGGGGAGGGCCACGGAACGTGACGGTGACACCAGGAAATGCAGGAGAACCCAAGTGTCTGCGAGGCTCACGCAGCTACAGCCCACGGGTCCACTGGGTTTAGGGTTTCCAGTAATCGTTAAAAAAAGTTCTAGCACTTCTATTTGGCTTATTAGCACATTAAATGTGCTTACTAGCACATTACCACTTCTATTTGGCTTATTACCTTTCTGCTGCTTTTATCACGATGTTACATTGTTTCTTTAGGGATGTGGTTCCATTTTCCCCGTGATCATTTACAGGCTCTCACTTCCACCCACACGCGTAGTCTTCCATTTCTAGGGCTCACATCCCCTGTCCTGTGCGCACCTCCAGCGAGCTCTGTCTGGGGTCGTCTCTGTTCTCCCCGGATAGTGTTCAGTTTTATGTGGCGAACTCCCGTGAGCTTTTTTCCCTGCATGAACGTGGGCCCGAGACATTTCCTTCTGCTGCTCTGGATGCCCTGGCGCGTGAGGCCCCCGGGCCAGCTTTGTGTCCACTTCTGACGTTTCACGGGCCGCACACGGTTCCACCCTCTGCTCTCACCTGGTGAGACCTGTGGACTCAGGTTACGGGGGGGGGATGCTCGGAGCCAGGGCGGACGGCACAGGCCCGTGCTCCTTCTCGGGCACCTTGCTCGGGTTTTCCAGTTTCCTTTCACCGGTCTCAGGAACCCCCGACTTACCCAGGGGTANGATAGTGTTCAGTTTTATGTGGCGAACTCCCGTGAGGTTTTTTCCCTGCGTGAACGTGGGCCCGAGACATTTCCTTCTGCTGCTCTGGATGCCCTGGCGCGTGAGGCCCCCGGGCCAGCTTTGTGTCCACTTCTGACGTTTCACGGGCCGCACACGGTTCCACCCTCTGCTCTCACCTGGTGAGACCTGTGGACTCAGGTTACGGGGGGGGGATGCTCGGAGCCAGGGCGGACGGNTACGGGGGGGGATGCTCGGAGCCAGGGCGGACGGCACAGGTCCGTGCTCCTTCTCGGGCACCTTGCTCGGGTTTTCCAGTTTCCTTTCACCGGTCTCAGGAACCCCCGACTTACCCAGGGGTGTGACCTGCCCCCTGGGGCCGTGGGGAGCGCAGTGGTAACACCCGGCAACAGCCCTCTGCCCTCCAGCGAGGCCCGCAATCTCTCTGGCCCGGCGGCGTGACGTGTCCTGTGTGGCCTCATCCCTGTGTCCTTTATGCCGCCTGCAGAATTCACTCTCACTTTTTTAGGCTTGACAGAGTCTTAAAAAGTTCAGTTACATTTTATTCGTTGTTTTTGCATTTGTAGGTGGGTGTGGGTCTGCATTAGCCAACTCCACCAAGTTCTCAGAGGGAGAAGGTTTCGCCACCTGACCTCTGAGAAAAGCCACTCGAAACATCAGGCCCCACAACCGCCTCGTGACTCCCTGGCCTCTCTCTCTGATGGGAAGAAAAACGGACTGGGTGTCGGGCCCCGTGGTTTTCTCCTGCTGATACTACCCAACTGTGCGACGTTAGAGAAATCGCGGAGCCTCACTGGGCGAAGTGTTCTCATCTCCAGAGTGACACGTTGGGACTCGCGGCCTTAGATAAACGGGTGCTCTTCTTGAGGCAGATGTAGAGTCAGCAAGTTTTCAGGAAACACCCTCCTTCGGCCCAGTATCCTACAATTTAATTATTCCGTTATTTTTGTTGGTAGTCTCTCTAATTTACACTACTGATTATGTAAATAATTATGTGTTTACCCTTCTTGGTCTGTGATAGAAGTGACCCTGGGTAAAGAACCGTTTTGTTACACCCATGGACTGAGTGAAATGAGGTTTGCTAACATCAGGGTCTCGAGGGGTCGTATTAAAATAAAGTGTCAGTTGCTGTGAGACACTTTTTGAGAGGCCTTGCGCAGTAAGCCTGCGTTATTGTGCTCATCACAAGGAGAAGAGCAATTAGGGCACATTTGTATGTTGTTATGTTTGCAGTGAGACATACGGTAGGTTGTCAGAATTGCAAAGCACAGTCTTCAGAGCATTTAGTACGGCCGCCCTTCCGATCACACATGTCCTCGGGAATAGACATGTCATACGGCTCCCCAAACTTAGGGTCGTTCCTGGTAGAGCCCCCTCTGAACGGTGGTCCTCAGACCACAGACCCCCAGCCTTGGAGCATCACCATCAGAGATGCAGGAACAGGTGGTGCCCAAAGGCCCGTTTGGCCACGGCCATTTTAAAGAACAAAGACACACCTGTGTGCAGACTGCAGGGAACGTTCACCAAACATCCGCGCCTCCAGGGGCTGGGTGACTGTCTGCAGACCCTGGGCGTGTCTCTGCTTTCACAGACACGTGGGCGTGGGGGGTATTCCTCGGTGGAGACGTTCAGGTACCAGGCGCAATAGGCTCCCGGGGGGGGGGGGTGCTGAGGGGCCGATGCCAGGACCCGGTGCACCGAAACAAGACAGAGGGATTTGAGGAACTTACACTCAGGGATCAGTGCAGGGAGTTTGAGAGGAAACAGCAGCCAACCTTCTCTGAAAGGGCTGGAGTGTCACACACCAGGAGGATGTCGTCACATGGGTGGCGAGCCTGGTGGGGGCGGGGCAGGGGGGTGGGGCAGAGCAAGCATCCCCTGAAGGTTCAGTTCAGTGAGACAGGCCCTCGTCTCAATGGTCCAGGACCGAATGGGCCTGGGAGGAATGGTGGTGGAGATCTCAGCGTTCAGTCCACCTTTGACGTAAGAGACCAGAGGTCGACGAAAGCTGTCTGGAGCCTCACCGGGGGACGAGCGAGGCTTTCAGAGGACAGTCGTGCTGACCGTGGTCCTCAGAGCAGGTGGAGGCCACAGCTCCATCTCCCAGAGGACTGCAGGAAGGTGTCCCCAGTGGTGCTCTCGGGGGTGGGCCCAGCTGCCCACCGAGGCTCTCAGCCTCGTCTGGACTCCGGGGGCAGCCGGCAGCAGGAAACCAGAAACCTTCACCCCGGGGTTCGGAGCACCGAGACAGAGGCGCACGGGACGCACAGGGAATGGGCCCGCGTGCCCAAACCAGGCACTGAAGAGACGGGCGTGTGCAGTGGGCGTGTGCACACGTGTGCAGTACAGACAGCGAGTCTGCCTGAATGAAGGTAAAATAGAGGAGAATTGTAAGGGTGGTTCTGTCTTCAAGGCACTTGGAAAGCTCTTTCAATAACAGCCCACATCCCTCTTAATGCCTCTTTATTAATTTGTGTTCATGAAATAGCTACCCATGACTAGCCCCCCAGTCAATATTTAATTGATGCTTATAAGTTGAATTTAATCAGGAACTATCCAGATGTCTTACCAACCAAAGGAAACATAAGCCCCACAAACGCAGCAGAGAAAATGGGGGGCGACGCAGGAAGGTGGCCCTGACTTTGTGGGGAAAAGATTTAAAACCTAACTTCCCATCTGACGCCATTGACCTTCCTGCGTTGTTGTACCTGAGACCAGGCAGCCTTGGCTGCTACAGGCCCCGAAGCGAGCGGCAGGCTCGCACGGACGTGCCTCCCACACTCCGTCCTTTCTGTGCACCGTGGCCATTCCGTGTCTTAGTAGTCAAATGCATGCGTGCTTCCGTCCCCGCAAGAGTACCCCTTGGAAAGACCAACTGCAGAAGGTCAAGTCCTGCTTGTCGCACAGGGAGCTGGGTCAGTGATGCCCCCGGGGAGGGGAGACTCCGGAGACACGGAGAGTGCAGGGAGCCCAGGGAGGAGGCGGGGCGCAGGCGCCTCCAGACTCACGTTGTTGACACACACACGTCCACGTCCAATAGTCGTGCCTTTTCCACAACTCCAGGGAGTGTCGCTCATCCCCAGGTGTGAATTCTCTTTCCCAGAAGAGAGGTTTGCTCCCTGGAGGACAGAAGGAGAGAGCTCTTCCTCCCCCTGGGGCACCGTGGGCTTGCACTGGGCTGATGCGGGAGCGTGCCGCATTCCAAGCTTCCGTGAAGCAGCCCTCCCTCCACGGAGACACGGAGGGTCAAGTGGCTTGTGTGTTTGGGCACTTTGTGCTGTGCCGGGCACTTCGCTGTAAATACATTGTTTTCTTTAATGTGTACATCTGAACCCAAAGAGAAGTTCTGACATTTTCTTTGTGTTTTTTTCCCCAAAAGGAAAGAGTCTGAAGTTTAAGAGTATTTGTTGTTACTCAAGACCTCATAGCAGATCTGTGGCAGAGTCAAAATTCGAACTCAGTTCCATCTTGATTCCGGGGCCAGGATCCGGTCGCGGGGTGCACCCCTGCGGGTGAGCAGGGGCGGGATGGTCTGGAGCGTTACCTGCACACAGGGTTGCAGAAATGCACCCGCCGCCTGGTGGTGTCAGAGCAGCCAGCTGCAGCTCAGACCGCACCTTCCGGGAGCTGGTCCCAGGGGACCGGCCGCGGGAGCTGGAGACGCTGGACGCAGCAGGAGCCGGCTGCGCTGGGCGGCGGGGGGCTGGCTCGGCGGAAACCTCGAGCCTGGCTGCGGAGAAGCCGCTGATTGCTCCCACGGTTTCGGTGGCGTGCCAGCAGCCGGAGCCAGCCCGAGCCTCTTAGAGAGCCAGGCGCTCCAAGCGAGGTGAGAATCCCACTTGACAAGCAGACAGAGCCATTTGGGGAAAATACAAATTAAAAGGCTCTAAAGTAGAAGTCGAGGCCTTGGCAGCAGGAAGTGTCTGGGGGGATACATTGTATCCAATTACATGGGGGAGTGGTAGCCCCCCAGGGGCCGAGCCTGCTGTGTCCGGTGGGGGGTGGGGCGTGGCCTCAGGACTTGGCTGAGCTCTGAAGCGGCCAGGACGCCCGGCTGGCACCTGCTCGGAACCTGGAATCCGGCAGCTTTGGCCTTCGCTCACACTTCGGATCTGTGGGACAAGGCGTCATGATGGGATTTTCTCCATAGTTGAAGGGTAAAGGCAGAGAAATGTAAGACATTAGAGACATTTTGCCTAACACCACCCAGGGACTCAGGGGATGAGCCAAAACGACAGCAAGGCATCCCAGGAGTTTCGGCCTCTGCAGACAGCGTGGCATCCCAGGAGCTTCCGCCTCTGCATAGGGATGGGAGAGGTGCTGGCCGGGGCTGCAAGGGCGTGGGGGCGCACTCTGGGCCGGGCACCTTGGCAGCAGAAAACAGGGACTGGCCCCGTCCCAGCCCTTCAACTCAGCCCTACAGAGACTTAGGCCACAAGACGAATACAGGGCGCCTCCCACAGCCACCGGCTCCGCTAGGCTGGGTCACAGGTGTGACTCTATCCCTGGGACCCTTCCGTTCCCCTGCATCCGTCCGTCCGTCCTGCCATGCTGTCTGCCATGCTGCTTCCTTTTCCTTTTGCCGAGTTTTTCTGTTGCGTTAGTATGTGGTCAGTTCACGTGGTCATCCTAGCCCAGTATCCACATGACCCACGGGCTCCTGGGCTAAGGTCTGACTCAGTCCCTGCGTGCTCCCCAGAAGTTCTGTAAAGAGGAAAACCCAGCCTGGGTCAGTTTGTGGGGCAAGGAGACACCCAGCCTGCTTTTCCGCCGTGCGCTGGGGGCGGGGTTCTTCTCTGAGACAGGGCGCAGCCCGAGGACCGCTCTCCTACTCTGGAAGCTGCAGTTGTGTGGGCCTTCAGGTCTGAGGTCCACCGAACAGGCCGCCCAGGCAGGCCTAGCCCAGGCAGCCTGTCATGTCAGCACTCGCCACCAGGGGCGCCGCATCTCTTGCTGCAGAGAACCCGGCTCAGTAGGTATCTGGGTGCTTCCTGCCTGTGGGTCCTGCACCAAGGGACATTCACTGGGAGACTCGGGGTCCGCTCCCCACCGTTGACACCATTTCCTGCTGCTGAGAAGGAAGGGGCGGAGTGGCGACCAGCCCTGGGCAGTATGAAAAAGGAAGTGGGGGAGGAGGCAGTACCGTCCTGCCACAGTGGTCTCCTTGGCGACATCTTGCTCTAACTAAGGCAGCAGAGAAGACTTTGACCAGACATCTGGATAGTGTGATGGGCCTGCATATGGTTACTAGAGAGTCCAGGTCATCAGATGTCTTCACCGTGGGCAGCCTGGGGCCGGCTGTGTTATTGCAACTGAGACCCAGGCCCGTGCTTCTCAAAGTTACGTGTGCCCACTCGGGATTGCCGGGGAGTCTGGCTAACACTGGGGGTTCTGCCCCCGGAAGCCTGGGAGGGGCCTGAGGGCTACGTCTCTCCAGGGTCCCTGAGGTTGGTGGCCCGCCCACCATGCTGTGACTCTGACACCATTTCTGCAGGCAGAACCCCCGCTTGGTCCTTCGGAACCGAGCGTGAGGGACCGAGGCGCAGAGAGGCGCCTGCTTAAAAACGGTCCGGTTGCCGAGGCCGGTGGAATCGAACACGGGATCCTGTTGGCTCTGCCGGCATCGGCAGCCGGCTGGTTTACGGTGTGGACTCTGCTCTCCTCTTCAGCTTAGTGCAAACGGCTGCACAGGAGGCCTTAATTCACTCTCACCGTCTGGTTTCGGCTGGAGCAGGTACCGCGGGCGGAGGGCAGATTTATCTGTTTATCAGCCAGGCTCTTTTCAAAGCAAAGCCCAGGATGCAGAGAGATGGTTGATTGATACTAAATTTTTGACAGCTGTGAGTATATTTTCAGGAACAAGATGAGTAACTCGGGCTCAAGGGGAACGATGAGAATAAAACCAGATTTATTAGGGACCTTTCCAGGGGGCGGGTCGTGTTCCTCCTCCGTGCAGAGACAGTCTGTAATTCCAGTGGCGTGATCCTGCAACACGGAGCGTGGCGTTGTGTGACTACCGTGGATAGCCGTCATTGCCTTGCTCCGTCCTGCTTTTCGTGTCAGGCAGTGACATCTGTGCATGTAAAATACTGTGATTGTCCCCGTAGTCCTGCAGCAGCACGGAACGTATCATATTCAGCTGGAGGTTGTTCAAAATCGCACGGGGTGAACACTCATCTCCAGTCCTGCTGCCGCTCCCTAATGAGGCGAGGAGTATTTACAGCGGAACGGGTCCCCGGGCGTCCCCACTGCCGTCCCCTCGGGAGCTCTGCTTCAGTGCGGCGCTGCAGTATCCCAGGGGGATTCCTTAACTTGTGTTGTGTGGGTAACATGGTCCAGTTCAACTGAACTGATTTGGAAATCAGACGGTCCTGCGTTTGGACTTGAGTGCTGAAACTGGCCGGCTGTATGAGTTGAACTTCCTGACCCTCTGCGTCCGTCCCCTTTCACAGAGTGGGAATACTTCCTTCTGTGTGGTTGTTGGGGTCTTTGCAGGTGCGCGCTGTCGAACAGGAGCCCCCCGAAGTGGCATGTGCCCCCCTGTCGTCAGAGCCGTTCTGCTTGCCGTTCTGCTTCCGTCTCGCCGCTCTTCCTCCTGCTGCCCCAGGCCACCGAGTGTGGGTGAGTCCCAGCAGGAAGAGGGGTGACCAGAATCTTTGAAAGTGATGACAAGGAACTTTTCATTTTCAAAACTGTCCAGTGTTAGCCTGAGTTAGGTCATCTCCAAAGGACCTCTGGCATATTTTTTGACAATGTAGCCATTCTGGGTCTTTTAATCTAGTGGAATCCCGAGAGGAGTTAAATAGTTACAATGTTGGCCTTGCTTAAGAGGCGAATGACGGGGACAGTGCATTGCAGTTTGTTTTGGAAGTTGCAAGGAAAAGGAAAAATTATGCAAAATTGGATCCTATGAGTCTTGGTTTCCTGGTAATTGAAGCACCTATTAGTGATTCCAGCAAAGTTAAGGGAAAATTCTATTGTTGCTATGTTTAAGAGACTGCTCCCTGGTGAATCTAGGTCATTGCCATGGCAACACCAAGTCTCCCCCTCTCTCTCTGTCAGTCCTTCCTTCCTTCCTCATTTTCCCTCCCTCTCTCCCTCCCTCCCTTTCTTACTCTTTGCATTTCTGTGTGTTTTATTCTGTTCCAAGTATACTATTTTCATAGTTCACAAAATAATAATGGTGCAATTTAACTTAGTATTGAAGACATTTTTCAAACCAATTATTTATCCCTTGGGCATAAGGAAGTTCCTATACAGTATTTAATATTTTGTGTGAATTTCACCTGGTGACTTAAGGACATTTTTAAACTCTCACTTTTGATAGTGTCTACAGCAGTTATTTGGCTCAATAGCACGTCCAGACGGGGGGAGCGGCTGCCGGGGCACGGGAAGCCGCGGGGATGGGCGCCGGCCACGGCACCCCAGCCTCTCTTCTCTCCTCCTCGGTGCCGACTGCCTTCTTGGTGCAGTCTGGCATTTTCTTGCATCTGCATTTTCTCAGTCGTTTCTAAAGATTCGCGTTCCTGAAACACAGCTCTTAGCTCCTCGTGCGGCTAAAAATACCCCAGTGCCTGGGAAGCGGAGAGCGCTCGCTGCGTGTGCTCCGCATCCTCCCTGCCTGTCCTCAGCTTACCTCTCGATCTCAGCCCCAGGCTGCTTCTCACCGCTCCCTGGTCCCCACCCAGTCAGCCTGGACGAGAGGGAGCTGAGTTGTGCACGCCTGCATCTTCCCAGGCCCCACCCACCAGGAAACGCGGGCGGGAGTGAAAGGCGAGAGGGGCGTTCCGTCTGGTTTTTACACCCCTGGACCCCTCAGCTGAGGCGAGGCCAGGGTGAGGTGTGAGTTCCCAGGGGCCTCTCTCCTGTTAACATCTCGCCATGCCCACATGATTCTAGGGCGTCGATGTAGGTAATGGGTGCACACTGTACCCCCTAAATGCAGGTCAGCAGGGACAGAGGTCTGCCATCATCCCAGGGGGACTTGACAGAAATACAAGATACTGGGTCAGGCCTGTCGAGAGAAGATGAGGTGTGTCCGTCCCCGACCTGGCCAGAAGGTCCCTAGAGGAAGGGTCCCCGTCCTTCCCAAACTCCCAGTCAGGGCGGCAGCTGAGTTTCGGCCCCAGCTTCTGATCCGTGTGTCTTGGGAAGACGTGGAGGAGAAGGAAAGACAAGGTTCTGTAGCCGTCTTTGGAAAGCACTGACCAGGGCGTTGTTATCTGCCCCTCCTGGCGGAGGAGACCGCAGGCAGGAGACAGCGGGCAGGTGGAGAGCCGCTGAGTGAGCCCCAGAGGGCCTGAGTCTGGTCAGGTGTTTGGCCCTAGAGAGGTCACTTCGTCCCTGACGCCCCTCCCCCCACGTCCCCAGCAGGGAGGGGTGCACAGGACAGCGGGACTC
Source organism: Sturnira hondurensis (assembly GCF_014824575.4). NCBI lineage: Eukaryota > Metazoa > Chordata > Mammalia > Chiroptera > Phyllostomidae > Sturnira > Sturnira hondurensis. Next base: position 16,864,834 of record NW_028079127.1, read on the forward strand.
GGAGCCCGTCTGAAAGGCTCCCGTCCTGGCCACGGGTTCAGGAAGCTGTGTTGCTCTCCAGGGAAGGGAGAAAAGCTGGGACTTGGGTCCCCACCGGCAGGTCCCTCACTGGGCTGTTTGGAGACCTGGGGTTGGGGTGGTGGCCCTGCCAGCACCCGCTCCGTCCCATCCCCTCACCACTGCAGAGGGCTCTCCGCACCTACCCGGGATGAACCGGAGTATGGACACCGAGCCCCACGGGAGGGGCTGGTCAGGGGGTGTCCAGGTCCACCCACCCTGCACAGCAGACGCCCTGCTGAGAACGTGCTCTGTGTCCCCCCACCACGCTGCGTCTCCCTGCATCCCGCCCCACCCTGCCCCCCACACAATTTCTGGCATTAGGCAAATGTTCTGCCTGCTGTAAGCATGTATTAAATTTCCAATCTGCTAATGGATTCCTGATAAGACTTTGATTTTTGGCAAGGAGAAGTAACAAAAATAGTATTTGGCACGCAAAACCAAAACGAAGTGGTGATTTTAAGGCTTTTTACTGATTGTATTTGGACAGATAGATTGCTTGCATGAGAAGGCAGGTTGCAGAAGCATGGTGAGGAATTTCAGCTCTAAGGAGCTCTGAAAAGGTCGCCCTAATTAAGGCAATGGTTTGGGGCCCATAGAAAGCAGACACTGTCATTAGACACTCGTTTCAGTAGCCAGAGCGGTGTTTTGCTCCCGTTTAGACTTCGGTGGCTCCTTCGGAAAGCGAAGACGACCTTCCCGAGGGTTCCCGATCTCCGACTGAACCGACAATCTAATCCATGACAATGGCTTCCGGGCAGGGATCGGCAAGCGTCTGTGCCTGGGCAGGGACCGTGTGGCAGCCCTGCCCCGGAACCCCACAGTGGAGGGTCCCTCTGTCCACTGCGGTCCCCTGACTCAGCAAAGGAGGGCGCCCCGCCCCGGGTGGTGGGTGAGGCCCCCAGACGCTGACTCAGTCTTCTGTCCCTCGGCCGATTGGCCATGGGGTTGGCCATGGGGTCTGTGAAGTGTCTGGCCCCAGGCAGCATCGGGCAGCGTCGGCCCACTGTGCCGGGAAGGTCGCCAGCCCCCTGGGCTCCCACAGGGAACTTGCTCCGTGGGTCTTCAAGCAGTTAAATGGGAACACCTGGAAAGGAGAGTTATTCTTGCCCTCCGCCGTTGGTATTGAGTTCAACGTAAAAACACTCCCTCCCCAGTACAGTTGCCAGCAGCCGACTGTCCCCAGGCTTGTGTCTGTGCGGGAGGTGGGGGGTTGGGAGGACGCCCCCCTTCCTCGTGGACCCTGAGGGCGGCCTTGCCAGATAAAACTCATCTCCACGGCTGAAGAGAAATAATGAGGAGCAGTAATAAAATATGTATACTTAAGTCATTAAACATATTTGACCACGAGGGAATTAAAAAATCTCGGATGCTGAAACTATCATAAATGGAGAAAATGTAAATGAATGTCTACATTTTTATTCATTGATGAACGGAAAGAAAGGTCACATCCTCCGTGCCCTGGAATGCCACCCAAGTGTGACTGGCTGAACTAAGGGTGAACTAGACGGGAAAACCGTGAACGGCTTTCGGAGAGCCGGGCCCACCCGTCGCTGGCTTCCAGCGCTCCGTGCCCCAGGCTGCTACGCACGTCAGCAAAGTCACGGTGACTCGGTGGGTGTTACAGTTAGTGATCTACTTTATAAACCGCGGAGACCACCCGACGCCACGCACAGAACGTGGCATCCGGAAAGAGCTGTGCGGGGCTGCTCCGGGGGGCAGGGAGACCCTGCGTGAAAGTGGAGGTCAGTTAGCAAGTTGGAGACTTGCTAGCAAGTTGGACGGCGTCGCTCGCTTCTCAACAGGTAGCCTGCCTTGGTTCCCGTTGTCGACACTGTTATCGCTGTCCCCTGTCTTCCCCACTCTGCCCCCCTGCACCCAGCCTCCGGCCTTCACCACACTGCGGGCTGTGTCCACGGGCTGCACCCACGCACTCTTGGACGTGGTCCGAGGTGCTGTTTTGGGCTGAGAGGCCGTCAGAGAAGTGATTTGCAGACAGACGTTAGCTTTACTCAAATGCCACCCTCCTTGTTGCCCTTAGCTTGTACCAAGTCATTCTACCTCCCCCCAGCAATTTATTATTTGAAGATTGTGTCTGTTTATTTTAGAGAGAGGGGAAGGGAGGGAGAAAGAGAGGGAGACAAACGTCAGGGTGTGGCTGCCTCTTCTGCACCCCCCACTGGGGGCCTGGCCCACAACCGAGGCCTGTGCCCTGGCTGGAAACCAAACCCACAAACCTTGGTTCGCAGACGGGTGCTCAATTTTCCGAGCCACACCAACCAGGGCTAATTATTTTTTTAGTTCTCTACTTTTTCTTTTTCTCCTCCCAATACTGAAGGGGATGGGCCATTTTGAAGATAAAAGTAAATTACGGAGGCCTTCTTTCTTCCGCTCGGGGCTTTCCAATACTCGGTAACTCGGCTGCTCAGCCTCCCAGCGGGAACCCCTCTCCCCTGGCCGCACTGGGGAAGTTTCACGTCCTAGTCTGCTCTTTGTGCAGACGGAGGAATCTGAGGATTGCGCAGCCAAAACGCCTCCCACGGGGCCCGGAAGGCCCTGTGGCCGGAGCAGCTCTCCCCTCACCTTCCCGGGGCCGGCCTGCCGGGACCTCTTTCCTTCCCTGGGTTTCGGTCTCAGGCCCTGTGGTGGTGTCGAGAAGAGCCACCGGATTTCCGAGCCTGGGCTGGCCACACTCCCTGCGGGAGTTACAGCTAAGAGCGGCCTCATCCATCATCCACGCCTCTGTGTGGCTCGGCACCGCAGGGCCGTGCCCGGGCCCCAGATGTTCTCCGTGCCCCGCTTCACCAGCCTGCCATCGTCCAGCCTGCCATCGTCCGGTGACAGAGCCAGACAAGAGCCGCCGGCTCACTGTTGGCCGAGCTTTCCCCCTCCTTGCGCTCAGCCGTGACTGAAGCGTGAAAGGGGCCGACCTCACAGGAGAGCTGTTCTCAGCCTGTCAAGAAAGAGGAAGAAGTCGGGCGACCAAGCTGCTGTTGCCTCACTGGGTGACAGCTGAGTGGGCCCGGTCCAGTAGTCTGCCATCCCGGGGCCGTGGGCGGGGCACCACAGTCCGTGCGGAGGCCTTGGTGACTCTTGTGTCAGGGGGCAAACTGGTCCATCTCGGAAGGTGACCCGGGTGATGTTCCCGTGGGTGACCGGTGAGGATCAGAGGCGTGGCAGTGCCGATGGGACGTTGGCGGCAGGGGCACACAGGAGGCCAGCTGCCGTCCTTGGGGACAGGGACAGCGCAGAGCAGGTCGCGACGGGCGCCAGAGACCTGGGACGTTTGCAGTGGGCTTTGACGCATCCATCCTTGCTCACCAGGGGGCCTCGCGGCGCAGGGCAGGGTTCTGGGTAGATTGGGCACTCTGTCACGGTCACTGTTTTACCCGGAGAAGGTCCCTCAGGTTTTTTTCGTGTTTTCTAAGTTTCTGTGGAATTCACGGAAGGGGCATCTGCCTGTTAAAAAGCGCACTGTTGGCACCTGGCATGCAGCGGTGCTGACCGCTGACCGAGTCCTTCCCAGGGGGCGGGGGCGGGGTGCTGCCTGACGGCTGCTCCGTCTGTGGGGCCTGGGCCTGCGATGGCCCCCGGCACCCTCCGTGACCACAGAGGGACACCAGCAGGCCCTGTCATTCACAAAATGAGATGCCAGGGTGGACGCAGGGGGTCCCTTTAGGGTTGAAGTCTTGTCTCTGCTGTCAGACCACCTCTGTAGTCACTGCCCCATTCAGCTGCGCGACCTTGGGAACCATGTGTCATCTCCCCAAGACACGGTCTCCTCATCAGCCTAAAAACTTCTGGGTTAGGAGTGCGTGGGCTCCTGGGGTTCGGGCGAGAGTTCGGTCGGACGGTAGCTGCCCACAGCACAGGCTCTCGGAGAAACGCCGGTCCCCCGAAGCAGCTGCGCCCCTCTCTCTCCGGAGTCCGCTGTGTGTTTACAACGGCTGGGAAGGTGGGCTGAGGTGTTCCCCAAGAGGCCCTTCCTCTTTTTGTGAAGTCTGGGTATCGAGGTAAACCTCAGCCCCCAGCCGACCGTGACCTAGGGTTTGCGTCAGGAGAGGCCAGCTCAGGCCTCTGCGTTTCTCCTCTGGTTCTTTCAGGCGTTTGGGTGAACCTCGAAAGGGCCCCGAGCTCAGCTGTGGAAGCGGGGAGGCAGGAGGGTGCGGAGCGGGAAGGGGTGTGCTGTGCGTCCGCCTAGCTCCGGGGACAGGTGAGGTCTGCGGCATTTAATAGTAGTGACGCTTACCACTCGGAGGCACCCTGTGCTTTCAGAACAGTTTGGAAACCAGTCAGTTTGTCTGAACATCACTCCTGTGGGTAAACGCTCTCCCTTTACAGCTGCGACAACATCGCAAAGTGGCCAGTCTGCCTGAGCCACGTTCTGCGCCGACGGTTCCCAAATGCAGTGTGCAGCTTGGGCTTGCTGACCACACCCGCGTCGTGGGCAGACCGGACACCCCTTACCAGCGTCAGACTGCCAGCACCTCGCAGTTCCAGGGTCCCTGGGTCCGCGGGGCCCACCTCCACGGGTGTGCCATGGACATCTCCCCTTTCCGGAGCCCGGCGCTGTCACGCTCCAGGGCCCTGAGTTCCAATGGGTTGAGAATTGTTGGACGTTTGCATCCTGTTCTTGTCTTGGGAGAGATGGACCCAGTGTTCGCTCCATCCTGGTTTCCGTCCTGGCTGGACTTGGGAACGCAGAGATCGCCCTTGCCCCTCTTCCTTCGGTCTCATGTGGATTTCATGGGCCAGGGGTCCCGGGAGCGTCACCGCCATTCTCGGAGCATCCCTCTCTCTTCTTGTGCCGTGGTTAATAAACCATGTGGGTAACGCGAGAAGCCCGTGATGCAAAACGTGGGAAGTGCCAAGGGGAGCGCCGGCACGCGCCACGGGCTGCCCCTGCCTCCCTGGCGGCAGGTCGGGCTGTACCACGTGGAGGTTTCTCTGCCCCAGTCCAAAAAACGTTACGGACAACCTGCGGATCAGCTCTGCTCTGCAGCACCAACTCTCGACCACAGAACCGTTTTGGGTTTATGGATTAAAGAATGGCACACTCCTTATAAAATGTCGCATATTTTGAACAGTGCGTTTAGCTCATGGGAAACACTCAGGACCTGGCACGCAGCATGACGCTTTGTGGCGGGACTTCTGGTTTCCTCACAGGGCCGCCGTTTCTCAGACGAAGTTGCCTCTTCAGAGCTGGGGAGACCTTTAGAAACACAGTTTCAAACTGTCAAGAAAGTTTATCGTTCCTCCTCAACTTGTGGCGGACACGACGCACGCAGGGCACGATGCCATTTCTCCGGCACAAGCACGGTCATCTGAAGCTGCGTGTGGCGGCCGTGCGTCTGCGGCCTTGAACTCGGCAAGGGGAGGGGCGAGGCGGCCGCTCAGCAGCCTCCCGAGAAAACTCCGGCGCGCACCTGCTCACAGTGGCTTTGCTCCCTACAAAAGCTTGTGTCGTGCCTGCGGATTTAACCGCAACCCTGCTCTCTGGCGCCCCTGTCTGTGTGGACGCACACGCACAGGCACACGTGACGGCCACTTGACACCGGGGTCCGACTGTCATGCTCGATATCGGGTGTGGGTGCAAAGCCCTTACTGTGGCCCTTTGGAACGCCGTCTTTCTTTCCCAAGGCCCGGTTTCCTCCGCGGGATCAGGGTGAGGGGCCTGGGGTCGTGGAGCCGACCCAGTACGAAAGCGCCTGGGGTTTCCAGCCTGGAGCCTGGCGCACAGTAGGGGCTCAGCAAACAGCCCACTGTGGCTGCTGTTAGCGCTGTTAAATGAAGTACTGGGAAGGCCGGCCTTCGCACGGGCCCGGTGTGCCGACGGCCTGCCGACCTCAGGGTTCGGGGCACCGGGAGGGCAAGGACCGTGGATCCGGAGTCAAGGGGCCGGGCTTCCCTCCAAGTTCCTGTCCTGCCTCTTCTGACTGTGCGTGATTGCTGCAAGCCTCCATCCGTCTCTGGGGGGGAGGTCGGGGAAGGAAAGGGAGGGGGCAGCCCGTGGCGCTGTGGTGGCCGCAGGGTGGCCGGGCGTGAGGTCTCGGGGTGGAGACACACAATGCAGCCCTTTTTGGTGGGATTATTTTACGGCAACCGCTCCAGACGGAAAGGAATGCTCTAATCCCCCGGGGCCAGTTCGTGGAACTAGCCGGGTCCCGGCCTTTCAGAATTAGACCATCGTTTGCCAACTATGTGGATGTTGCACTGAAATTATTTCTGGGAAAAGATGTTTGCGTTTCCAGCAGTGATTTTTTGAGAAGTGTGTATTAGGGCAGGGAACACTCCACGTGCCTGAAGCTAGAACGTTTCTAAGGGGACATGGCAAAGCTGTTATCTACTGTCAGTAGCCGAAAGGGGAGACTAAGGGTGTGTCTTCCTCTCCAAGAAGACAGGGGGTGCCCCCTCGGTCTGTGGCTCGTCAGCTGTTCCACGCCCCCCCAACGGTGCTGTGGGGGGGCTGGGCTGAGACCACGGGCGCCACCGGGAAGGTAGATGAGCGTCCGAAACCACGTGGGAGAAAACGCCGCCAGAGTCTGAGAGGAGACGTGGCAGCAGCTGCGCTCTTCACCAGATGACGGGGTGGTCGGTAACGGAGCAGGGGAACGTCGCAGAAGTCAGGCATGTCTCGGATCCAGAGGGGCTCCCTCACCCCCCACCCCCGCCCCCGCCCCCAGCTGGTTCTGCACCTTTGTTTCGGCAGGACACCTAAGAGGGAGGGGACAGCCTTTCGTTTTGAACTTGCCAACCTTCGGTCGCACGGCGGCGTCCGGGGTCGGTGACGCATGCTGCCCTGGTATGGTGCTCATTCGCTTTGTGGGTCGTCACGGTCACTCACACTCGTAAAGCCGTCCCTGCACGAAGCACACGTGCCAGTGAGTGACTGGACTGTTGCAACAATGTCTGCCGTCCTGTGGGGACTTGCTCGGTGACGGCGCAGCCTGCCCTTCGGCTGCGCGCCTCTCTCGCGGGGTCCGGTCGCGGGGGATGGCGTGCTCCTGGCCGTCGGCGTTCACCTCCTCACCGAGAATTCCCGGCCGCTTCCACGGTGCGGGGCCCGATGAGCTACTTCTCTTATTTTCAAGGCAGAGCTTCACCTACGGGTGAAAGGAGAGCGTTTAAAAACAAAATTGACAGGCGTATGGATGCTACTGTGGACTTAGTTTTCATAGAAGGAAACAGGGTTCATGCGGTGTTTTATTTTGACTCTGACGGCAAAATGCATTCTAAAAACACAACAGTGATACGTTCTTTCATTTTAAGGAGTTGTTTCTTTTTTTTAGATTTTATTTATCTTTAGAGGGGAAGGGAAGGAGAGAAGGAGAGAAATATCAATGTATGGTTGCCTCTCATGAGTCCCCTGCCAGGAACTGGCCTGAAACCCAGGCATGTGCCCGGACTGGGAATCGAACCGTGATCGTGTGGTTCGCAGGCCTGCGCTCAGTCCACCGAGCTACACCAGCCAGGGCTTAAGTAGTTGTTTCTTGATTGGCGAATATAATTGGCTAAATTATTATTTGACTAATAGGTAAAAGAAATACTTAATAGTGGGAATACTTGAAAATTTGTAAAACTCCATTATAACGAGTTTCATTATCGCAAACCCGAAGGTAGAGAGCTGGGTGAGTTTCACTGTTATTTTTGCTTCTAAACTCTTACTCAAAAGCCAGGCTTCGGAGGTTTTCTTGTGTTGCTTTGTCCCTGTCCCCGGGAGCGCAGCGGGGCCGGTTGTGCGGCCGCACGCCGTTCCTCTTCATCCTCGTTTCCTGTGTCCCCTCATTACTCCCGAACCGTGCGTGTCATCGAGGACAGCAAACAAAGAGGCAGTCTCCCGGAGAACAAAGCGGGATCCAAATGGGTTTCAAAATTGCCGCACAGCTACGAGGTTTCAGAAGCCCTCAGCCCGCTCTGGAAACGTGGCCGAGATAACGCTTAGAGCCACTGCATCCGGTTTCCATGGAATGACTTAATTAAGTGTGTGGCTGTGACTTCGGGGGGAGGCTTTTATTCCCAAGGTGGTCCATAGGGTTAATTTTATCATACATAAAATAAAGCAATAGATATTTTGGGAAGACAATTTTTAAAAATTTTCTCTCTGTGTAAGGTCCTTAGAATGGAGAGTTAAATGGTAGAACCGTTTTGATGAACGGTAGGCATGATTGGGTAGAAATGTCCGGGTGTTGACACAATGATACACTACATCCATAGGGTAACTTTGTCTCATAATTGAATGTTCCGGATACAGAAATACATCAACGCAGTACATTGTAACTGTTTTCTCTTGCAACAAATGCAGCCAGTGACACTGCCGAAGGACAAGAGCTGAGGTTGGGGACCCGACACTGCAGACAGAGGAGCCCCTTCTGCCCCCCCCCACACCCTGCCCATCCGTATTCCAGGAGAAACCGCATTCTCTCTCTCCTTGGCCTCCCCTTGGACCTGAGCCCAGACCTCACGCCCGTCCTGCACGGCACCAGTGTGCTGGGAAGCCCACCCCCCCTTGTCTGGTCCAACTGCGCCGCTGGTTCCTGCCTGCGTGTCTTGTTCTCGGTCCAGCCCACCCTCCCCCAGATGCAGCCTCGTGGGGCTAGAGCCCTCTCGTGTTTTCAGGGTCCGTGTCCACCTGTTCCAAGGGGCCTTGCCCTCGTCCGTCCTGACTGTCCCTGCTCGGGGCCCCGTTCTGTGCTCCCGGCAGCGCCGTTGGCATGTACCTCTTTCCTGTGTCTTTGTCTGTTTGTTCTTCCTCTCACCCCTTCGCCAGCTTTCTCCGTCCACCTTCCCTCTGGTCCCTGTGCTCTGATCGGCCCCCTGGGTAAAAGGTGCCTCCCGTGACGGAGCAGGCCTCACCCGTCTCCTTCAGCGACGCATCCCCAGTGCCTGGAAAGGGAAAAGCGGAAACTGTGCAATGGAGGGGCCTGCAGGCCACCCTCTTCATCAGGTGACCAGAGTTGTCAGGGTCAGTGATTGGGCAGAGGAGCGTCAGGCCCCTCAGGACAGGTCACAGCGAGAGGGACGGACAAATCCCAGAGTCAGCTCGTGAGGCAGCATCGGCCAAACCCAGCTCTATGAAATAGTCACCCATAATATGAGGAGTTTTCAAGGAGACGAAAAGACAAACAAGGAAAGATCGAGGAATTGCCCTAGATCTGGGGCAACGCGAGACCAAGGAGCTGCATCTGCCCTGGCGTGTGACGAGGGAGATTCGCCCTCAGGCTGGGGACTCAGGGAGCGCGGTTGGGTGTGGCCCTGAGGTCGGCTGGCACTGCCGTGGGTGCGTGGGCGTCTGGGTTTGCAGAGTCCTTCTGGGGTCACGTAAGGGAATGTCCTTGTTTTTTAGAAATACGTGCTGCATTATTTAGAGTTAAATCAGTGTCGTTTCTGCAACTTCTGTGCGCGGGTTCGGAAAAAGGTGTGTTTTCGTGTTTATGACGGAGGGGTGCGGGTGAAAAAATGGTAGAGAGAAGCAGTAAAAGCTTAAAATTTGGGCAGGTGGGGAATTTGAACATATAGTAATTCCTTATCTGTTTTTACAACTTTTCTCTCAGTCTAAGATAATCAAAATTATAAAAATGCCTCAAGTGAAAGTTTCTGTCTATGTAACTAGAGAACAAAATTGTTTTTGCTACAAAAAAATTTAAGTATTGATGTACCCTAAATATGCTTAAGAAAATATATGTTATAACATATTAAATGTTCTACATATTAAATGTAAACAAGTTAAATTCTACTTGCTCGTAAACTAGATGTGAAAAGCAAGGATTTGTGTTTTTCCTCCTTGATGTCATTGTAAAGGTCAGGTAAAGAGTTTCGGGTCCTACTTTGAGAGTAACGGGCAAGTTCAGTATTTTCTACATCGTTAGTGATTGATGAATGACTGGAAGGAATTCAAGGTTTTTTCCCACTTAACTGCTTTTCGCGTTCATAATGTTTGTAGAATCAGTATAGTTTTAAAAAAAACAATGCTGGACATATAACTGAGACTGCATTAAGCCACTTTGATTTTTAAATAATAATGATTTCTTTCTTTCTTGCACTGGGAAATTTTGGCCAGAGAATGGCAGGGCCCAAGCTTTTAATCGAATGCTTTTTAAATAACACGACCTCCAAAAAGGCATTGCCTTCTTCAGAAGATACATTGTTCTTTAGGTACCTTTTTTTTTAAGATACGAAATCAAAGCTGAAAAGCAGAATTCACAGTGGTGAGTGTCCGGATTAAGATTTGAATGACGGGTGCCCTTGGTCAGTTTGGAATAGCTGAGCTGGAACCTGGGACCAGATCGAGTGTGTGACGGGCCTGACATGGGTCTCCCAGCCCCGCCACCTGCAGGCACCGTGCTGACCTGGCGGAACGGCCCGCACCCGAGGAGGGCCGTGGTTTACCGGCATCCAGTCTAGGATCCCCAAAGCAGCGCCGTGAGACGGGGTGCGCGTTGGAGCCCTGAGTGTGCGTTTGGTCAAAGTGCATTGGCTCCCTGTTTCCTGATGAAATCCATGCCGGCCCTTTTGGTGACCATTTTTACGGCTGCATTCTTTCTGCCCTACGTGGCTGAGAGTCAGTATCAGATTCAGTGTAGGAAGCCAAAGGAGAAAGGAAACGCTTCGGTGTGACGTGAAGTATACCACGAAACAGCTGTGCAAGGTCACGGGTGAGGAAAAGAGCAGACACGAAGACAGACTCAGCTTCCTAACTTCCATCCCTGGTCCACTCCTCAAAACTCACCCCCGTGCCCCCACCAAGTGTAACTACATGGTCTGTCCAGACGGCGTCCAGCCACGTGATGTAAAAAAATAGAGGCATTTCTTGGAGGCGACACAAGATGCAAGAAACACTGTCCCCGGGACAGTGACACCTCAGTCCCCAGGCTGGGGAGGCAGCTGGCCACGTGCACGTTGAGCTGGGCTGGCCTGACCGCAGCAGGAGTTCCAGCTTGGATCCACTGCCCCCATAAGTTGGTTGTCGATAAGGAAAGACCCCCTGTGCTCGTGAAACCGGGAGTAGCTTGCTTTTTCCTTCACCTGTGCCTGTGCAGCTCACGGTGAGGGCTCGGACGGCCCCCCAGGGTAGGGAAGGGGCAGTGAGCCCCCCAGAGAGCTGCTCTCAGCCTGTCGGCAACATGGGTCAAGGGTGGACAACATCATGTACTGGTCGGGGTGAGTTTTATTTGATTCGTTTCAACGTACCTGGTGTGTCCTTGTGGAGCTCAGAGAAGAGCTGCATCTTCTCCACACCGCACCCTGCTGGTCACCGCCGGCCATGCAGAGAGTGACCAGTGCTCCGCTCCTGTGACCGGTGTCCAGGATGGCGGTGAGGGGGAGGACCTCCATGAGCCGCCACTCGACTCCAAGTCCACTCTCTCGACACCCAGTGAAGACGGAGCCTCACGCCAGCGAGCGCAGGAAGGAAGCATGCTCCCCGCCCTGAGCACCAAGAGAAGTGGGTGGCTGGAGCCACGTGACTCACCACCGCGCGGCCTCTGGCGGAAACGGAGGCAACTGGGTGGGAGGGGCCGCTGTTGGCAACCATGTGCAGCAGTCAGGCTCTGCCCCTTTGGGTGGGGAAGGGACAGGCAGCAGCGGGACGAGTCCACGAAGGAACAGACACAGAACTGGCAGCGTCTCCGAGGCCAGGGGTCACTTCCTCCGCGCGCGGCAGGCAGACATGGGCGCAGTGCCAGGGGACTTCTGGAGTGAGGGAGAGACTGCCTCCTGATGGGACGATGGACCGAACTGTGCCTCTCGGATCCGAAAGTACACGTTCCTCAGTGAAACTGGTCTGGGAAACCACGAAGCCCACGGGAAGGCTGTGCTCGGGAGGCGCTGCAGGGCGTGTGTGTGTGTGTGTGTGTGTGTGTGTGTGTGCACATGTGCCTCCTGGGACGGAGCACAGAAACATGCAGATGCGTGCAGCGCCCGCACCGGACTGTGTCCCCCGCAGAGCGTTTCCAGGTGGGAGTGAAAATGAAATGCAGGGTTGATGTGAACCTGACATCCCTTCTCAGAAATCCCATTAAAGGCCACTTTTTAGAAGCAGCAGGGCGACATCCAGTCATTTTTTTGTCCCAAGTGCCCTCAAACTGAGTTTGCTGCCCACCCCCCGAGCCTCTTACACCCCGTGGTTCTCCCCGGCTCTCCCCCACTGGGCGCTCACCCCAGACACTCTCTCTCTCTGCCTCCACGTGTTCAGTGAGACAGAAGACCCACGGGGCCGGGGCGGCACAACCTTCAGACGCTCCAGCGTTATGTCTGGGGTGTTTTTCTAATCACCCTGTCCCAGAACTCTTCTTCGCTGTCAGACGTAAACCAGAGGGTTGTGAGAACAGGTCAAAGGGGCCTCTCCTTCCAAGGCCCTGCGCTGGCTCCAGGAGTCAGTCCACATCAGAGGGCGTGGCGTGGGCTCACAGGTCCACAGGGTCTAGAATATTCAAGCCAGGGAACTTTCTGAAACAAAGTGCGGAGTGGAGAAGGATGTTTTTCTGAGTCTCTTTGGCCTCCGGGAGCAGGAGGCAGACAGGGATCGCTCTGGTTGTCGGGGACGGACGACGGAGCTGTTCCGGGGGCCCTTAGCAGACAGACAGCGGGACACACGAGGGGTTGAGTGAAGGAGACTTCCTGCAAGGGGCGCTCTGGGGGCGCTCGCAGTTGGGGAGGACAGAGTGGAGCACCCGAGACCGGGGTTGTGAGAGACAAGCCCCAGGTTTGCCAAAAGCAGCAGCTGCCAGTGTAGGAAGCACACTGCCTTCGGGGGCAGGTGTTCGCCCTGGTGAGAAGCGGGGGCAGGAACTTTGACCCCTCGTGCTTCTTGCTCGGATACTTGGCTTTGAGACTTGGTGAAGCCTCCCCCCTCTTGCTCGGTTCTCTCTTTAGTACCTAATGCCATTTTATTTTAAACCTGCTGCAGGGAAACAAATGGGCTTAGATTCTGTTCCTTTTTGTGAGTACAGAATTTCTCTCATTTCGTGTGCAGTTTTTTTTTTTCACTGTTGTTGTTTGGTTCCATTTTAGCAATTTGTGAGTATTTTAGAAGTGTGCTGTCCTCACCTGACTGGGTCAGATTCAGACGACGGGACTCCTAACTGACATGACAGGTGCCACGCTGCGCAGTGTGACCATGCTAGGGAGGGGATGACCCCAGAGCTCTGGCCTGGCCAAGGACGTCCGGAGGGTGACTTTATCAACACGAGTTTAGCAAGGTGGAAATCTATGTCGTGGTTACCACGGCTAAAATAAATAAGTGCGCTGTGTTTCAGTCGCTTAGCCGTTCTAAGGGATTGTTTTAGAAATAAATATTTTGCTAAGTCTCTGTGAGCTCTCTCATGTTAATAGAAATCTCAGCGGCTCTGTCACTTGGAGCACACTGCAGAGACCCTGGTTCTGTTTGACTTCAATTAAAAGAGGTTACAATTTTAAAAATAACTCTCCAGAGTCGTAATAGAGGGTCAATCCGTTCTGTCTACGTGGCTGTGTGGGAAAATAAAACAAGAGATGAAAGTACCTGACCACGTTCCGCCACTTCGGTTTGGCCACCTCTAACAAACTGACCCCTATATGATGCTGAAGTATTGGAAGCAGAGCTGGTTTCTGTGTCAGGCTGGCCCAGGACCGGCGGGTAGCGCTTCAGAGATGAATCACTGGATGTCAGAAATCACGGAGACTCCTGACGCGTGAACTGCGCCTGAACCCGCAGCCTGCGTGTCCACGGGGCTTCCCAAGAGGAAGGGATGGTGCCTCATGGTTACAGGCCGCGGTGAAGCCAACAAACAAACAAAAAGATGTTTCCACTTTTTCTCAGGTGAGCTAGTTCATTTTTGCTTTAACTCAGTTTGTGTGTGCATAATTAGGGGACCAGCTGTGAGAATGGCAGTTAGAAGAAGTAGTTGGATGGATACCCCTTGACACTGTTGGCCATCAGCGGTCCTTAAAAAAGCAAATGCGTATTTTCCTGCCTGCACGTCGTCCTGTCACTAGGGGGAGCTCCCGTGGACGACGGGAGCCCACTCCCGTGGGCAGTGGGGCTGTGCTGAGCGGCCTGAGCTTGGGCTCGCTGTGAAAACAAAGCCCTTCTTCATGACAAACCATTTTCAGGATCGGTGTTGGGCAGGGTGTCCCCAAAATGGAGGAGCTCCCCAAGACTCTAGGAGATGAAGCTTGATCGCAGACCAGAGACTCAGCCTCCTCTCATTGTCGCTCACCCACCGGAGGACGCCCCCTGGGACATCCCTGAGAACCAGGGCACAGAGCAACACTTGGGACAAAGCGATGCCCAGAGCACGTTTTCGGGTCGGACCCAGGCGCTGTGGGACTCAGAAGAGCCACAGAAGGTGGGAGAAGGCAGCATCCCCTTGTCGGGAGCCCCGTATCTGGGTCAGGTTCGCCAGGATGGCGTCCTGTTCCGACTGGCCCTTGCCTGCCGCAGGCTCCCTGGCCGTCCCTGGGTCCCCTGGGGCTGTGTCCCCCACAGTCAGCAGTGTAGGCTCACTCGCTCGCCGAGCCTTGTCTGATTTCTCTGTAGGTCCTGTTCTGCTCACGCGAGGTCGGAGCCATCGTCCCGTCTGTGAGCACAGTTTCAAGGCCGTTCTCGGGCCGTGGGTCATTTCTTTTTCCTGTGGGTTATTCAAGGGTTCGCCTGTGCTTTCATACTGTAATGAGAGCGCTGTTCTTGGAATCAGTCCGTTTTCCGTCTCTTTCTAGTCACATAGACTCTCTGAGCCTCTGCGTTCCCCCGGTTTTAAATGAGGATATTAATACTGCTTCTCTCATTGGATGATCGAGGGAGTCCAATGAGAGAATGAGCGTAACCACCCGTAGCATTGGCCTTGCAGATAGCAAGTGCTCAATAAACATGTGACTGCATCACTTACTGTATCAAGAGGGCTTGTGCTTTTCCGAAACTCACTGCAATTAACTCTAGTTCAGGGTGATAATGGATTTTTGCCTGTTACATGGATTATAAGTAGAGCACCCATGAATCTTATTTAAATGCGTGTTTATTTTTAATGAGGAGTAAAAATAAAATGGTTTCTGTCACTACCAGCTCACCACATAATCACACTGCGGCGCAAACCTATTTGGAAACAGTAACATCTCATTTTTCTTCAGATAGAGGCGAAAAATGTGAGTGATTTTATTAGTTACAAAATACGTCACGGTGAAGTCTGACTCTGTGTCATGTAGCACAATGTAATGTGGGCAAGCGGAGGCGAATTACGGCGTTGGGTTCCCCAGGAAACGTGTGGGTCCCTGGTTGGGGCGGGGAGGACGAGAGTCCCGCCAGGATCCCGGGTTCACCTCCTCGCCTCCGAGACCTAAACCGGTTGTGGAACTTTCCTCACTAATCCCGCCACAGAATACCAGTTTTCTTACGTTAAACATTTCTACTATCACAGAATTAGCAACTTCTTCCTGAATTGTTTTGAAATGTCCTCGATTTTTTCGTTTTACCTTTTCTTTCCCTCACCCCTTGTGGCAAGGTTTTGGAATGACGGGCCCCCCATCCACCCTCCCTGACACCTGGTGCGTGTTTGCGCCTCTGCGGATGAGTCAGGAGGGAAGTAACGTAGCTTCGCAACGCTGATCCAGTAAGGAAACAAGATAGATGCGGAGTGTGACTTTAGTGATAAGCTGATGTTTCCAGAATATTAATAAAGACTTTTTAGGAAATATCCTACATGACTGGATCTGATTCCTGGTGCAGAAACCATGACTGTCTCAATTCTCAGAACGAGATCTTCGGGGAAACCCTGAGCCCGCGAGCCAGGCGCTCTGTCCCCGCCTCTGTTCCCAGTTTTGCGAGGCTGCTTTCGCGTCCTCTGGGCTGTGCGTGCACAGAGGGGAAGCACTGCTCCGTGCTGAAAACTCCTTTCTCCTCAGAGACGTACCTTCCCCTGGCTTAAAACCCACCTCTTTGGGGAGCGTTATTGTATGTCTTGTCTAGGCCTTTTGTAGGGCACGGCTAGCGCCTCAGCGAACTCACACGGGACGTAGTGTGTGGTGAGCGATCATTTAATTGTCATGTTTGCTCTCGTTTCCACACGCTGAGATGGAAGTGGCCTGGCTGTCCTCACTTCGACCAGCCCGTGTTAGATTGGTTTGTTTCCCAGACAGCCAGCGGCACGATCAGGATGCGCTGCGGAGGGCGTCCCGATGCGTCCCCCGGGTCCCCTGCGTCAGATCAGACACGGGCCTGGAGATCGCAAAGCCCACTCCACTCCAGGGCTAGTCCCCCAGGGGCATCGGCGGCGGGCGCTGGATGGGTAACTGGGCCTCCTGACTTCCCCACAACGCTCTTTTCACTGCCCCGTGCCGCCCCCGACAAAGGCCAGTGGGTGGGCTCTCCCCGCCCGCATTCTGGGTTCCCTCTGCTGTCGTGTCTGTGGACGAGGTAGTGTGGGGGTGTGTGGGGTAGCGCCCCGGACGCTAAGGCAACACGAGAGAGTTTGCAGTGGGGTGTGCCCTTCGTGTGTAAATTGCTTCACCCCCGAGAGCTTCTCTTCCCTGTAAAATAATAATAGGTTTCCAATATTTTGTTTTTCCTAGTTTTCTTAAGTGGGAGGAGGCATGGAGACAATTCAAGGGGAGGGGCAAAGGAAAAGGACAAAGAATTCATCGTTCTTCAGAGCGTACAGTGCACCTGGGGGGATGCTTTGGTCAGGGACCCCAACCCATGGTTTCAGTAGCTACTGTTCCTCGTGTCAACTGAGACTCTGCCACCCGCACGGCCGTCTGTGTACGACCGTGCATTGCTGCATAAACTGTGGCTTAGAATTTGAGAGACTGAGCCATTTAAATTCTACAAAAGCAGTTTTGCTCCCTGGCAGAACAGTGCCCGGGTTTGGAGAATTTCCTAGAGGAGGAGGCTGGGAATTCGAGAGCTGGGAGAGCCCCCTGGAGCGGAGAACCCATGTGGACTGTCACCTGAAGGTGTCCCGAGGTGCCCTCTGGGACGACTGCTCCGCGGGGCTCCTGCTTGGACAGGCCCACGGAAACGGCGGGCTTGTGGAGGCCGCCCAGCCAGGGAAGCCGTGCCCTCCCTTCCGGGTTCAGCCCCCCTCCCCCCGACTCCATGTGCCTGAATTTAGGGGGAGTTTCCCAAACAGTCTAAAGGCCGAGCTTTCCTACCATTTCTGTGTGATACAGTCTCTCTCTGAGTTTAGGGGGAGGAAGTGGGGACTGAGCCCATGGAAACCGACCAGACGGCCAGGGCAGGACACAGAGAGCAGTGCAGAAGCTGCACACCCGCACCTCTGCTCCTCACCGCTTTGATTGTAAGCGAGCCTTCACGCTGTCCGTTACCCACTAGCGTGTGGTCAAACGCAGCAGCAGTAATGTCCCCACCTTCTCGGTGGTTCAGGGCTGTTTTGGGAACCAGGTGTGCAGAGGGAACATTCTCTAAGGGGTTCGTGCCCCAGGTAGGGCGACTGTACGTGGAGTGCTTCCTGGGCACCTCTCTCCCAAGTGCAGGAAAAACCGCACCCGCCAGCGGTTTACACAACAGAAATGCATCGTCTCCGTCCTGGCGGCCAGGACGCTGAATTCAGGGTGTCTGTACGCTTCGTTCCTGCTGAAGCAGACAGGAGAGCCGGCCCAGGCTCTTCTCCCGCCCCCCCGGGGCCTGCTCCCCAGCCTTGCTGCGCTCTGTCCTGCGTGAGCACCTCCCAGATGGCCGCCTTCGCCTTCGTCTTCCTGCGACAGGGTGTGTGTGTGTGTGTGTGTGTGTGTGTGTGTGTTCCTGCCCAAACTTCCCCTCCATAAAAGGACACCAGTCATGTTGGATCAGGGGCTTGCCCTATTCCAGGAGGACCCCACCTAATTAGACCTGCAGTAACTGTATTTCCACATAGGCCGCATCCGGTGTTGCTGGGGGTTAGGACTTCAACCTATGCCTTTGGGGGGTGCAATTCAACCTGCACCAAGGACCATGGGGCGTTTGGGGGTATTTCTTTTCTTACTTAATGTTCTTTTTACTGACGTGAAACTTTGGGATTACCACGTTATTCTGAATCTTCCCATGTGTGGTCTCTTTAAATGACAAACCTCCTCCCAATATATTCGATTCATTTTCTTTTTCTTAAATTGCATCTAGAGAGAAAGTCCACGAGAAGGATGTTATTTTTACTTGTAACCTGTTTAGCTCAAAACAAAGAGGAAAAAATTGAGATTAATCAGTTGTCAAGTAGCTTTGCAGAAACACAGATATATCTAAAGAATCACGCTGAGATTTGACACACTTCAAGGGTTTTCTTGTTTTTTTTCCTTTGCAAATCCATTTTATACACCACTTGATCTATGGATCAACCAAGATTTGATAACTTTCGGAACATAACTGCCATAAATCTGTCTCACTGTAGGGAAGTAGGTCTGAAAACACAGAAAAACTATGAAGTAGCCCAGTATGGAGAGCGGTGGAGTGGGGTCTGGGCGCAGTGCCCGTATTTCAGTGGTTTTCATCTCATGCATCATTTGGCCACATCTGGTGGCCTGCTTCCTCCTCCATCATGCGGGTTGATACTTCTGGGTCACCAGCAGGTGGAAGTGGGGTGATATGTTGAAACTGATCACCCACATCAGTCACCACGTCACGCGGGGAGTCTGATGGACAACAAGCAAATGTAGGCGCGGACAGTCCCCGTCACCACGAGGAACTGTCCAGGAAAAGTCAGCACTGCAGCAATGGGTAAGTTAGGTGACCACTCACTATAAATGATGGAATAATCTCTGAGTGATGCGTCTAAAGTGTTGGCTACCATCACTGCTAATGACACATGTGTGTAAATACATGTACATAGCCCACGTGTGTGTGCGTGTCTGGCTACTTGAGAAACACTGCGGCACGTTTGTTTAAAACTGCTTCCTTTACAAGCAGCGCGGTGGCCCCGAGATACTAGGATGGACATCCTATGAGAAAACATTGCTTTAGGGAGAAAACCCCTGAAATCGGGTAGCACTTGCTTTGGCTTCATTTTCTGTCTGGTGACCAGGAACTGGGCCGCAGAGTCGGTCACCCGATAGACGTCCCTCCTCGGTGCCTCATTCGGACGAGGGCACTTCTGTGGGGGTGTCCTCGGAACTCCGCAGCCCCCAAGTCCACGTGCCGGGGCTCACAAGGTCGTTTCATGTTGCCTCCTCTTGATGCCTTTTTAACGAGCAGGCACAGTGCTTTCTCCTTGAAAACCCGTCTGCCGCCTCCTAGCATTTCTTACTAATTCATCTGGGAAACGATTCATAAATTAAATATTAGGAAAATGTTCTTATGAAAAAGGAGCAGTAAGAGGTATAATTTGTAATTCTCATTTAGGGAAGTCAGGCCAGCACTTTGCTAATGGAAGGACGGGGCGGGGTCCTTCTTGAGACCAGCCACGGTTTGTGCAGTAACAAGCGGACGCAGTCGATGCGGGGGGTCTTCGGCACCAGCACGCCTTCTGGGGCACCGGGTCCGTGTAGTGACTTGTGAGGACCGACGGCTCCAGTGTCTCCCTTGGAAGAGCGGGAAACGAGGAAGAACGACGCTCGCCTACCCACACGTGTTACCTCCGTCCCTCCACGCGACGCACACGTGCTCAGCGACACGTACTCGGGGCAGACAGCTCCGTCACAGTGCAGACTGCGATGACAGGCGGCCGGGTCACTGTGGGTTTTGATCAGGAAAAGACTCAGAGGCTGTGTCACGTGGTCTCCTCGTTGTACAGAGGGGCCACCGGGGTTCCACCTGCTTGTGACCTAACTCCCATAGCTTTGGAAAACCCTGAGCTTCAGGGGCCATTTGCAACACGCAGGTTGAGATTTATTTTTGCCCGTATGTGGCAGATTTTTTCTAGCAGATCCGCCGCCCAGCCCCCGGGTCAGATGGGGTCTGCGCACTGAGAGGTCTTTTGCGCCTTTGTTGTTAAAGACAGGTGAACCGTGGCTGTGTTCAGAACCTAAGGGAACAAAATCATAGCTTTGGGTTCATCTTCTAAAGAGGAAGAATTCTAGGGAGCTAAAAAGCACACGGGTCTTGTAGGCTTCGTGTAACCCGGGCCTGTGTTCCTTCTCTGGTCCCATGTGGTTGGCACAGTGTCATGTTAGTTCAGGTTGGTGGCAGTGACCGGGGGCCCATGCCCCGCCCACAGTGGTCTCCGCAGTGGTCCAGTGAGCAGCTGTCCCGCACAGAGCTGTGACGGCATCGCTGACTGTGTTTTCTGTGCCGAGCATTACGTCCACGTGGCTTGTGTATTTCATGGTCAGGCGTTGGTGCCCCTTGACCCCCTTCGCCGCCGCCCTCCCCTCCGTCAGCCGTCAGTTCATTCTCTGTGTCTGGGAATCTTTTCCTGCTTTGTTTTTACTTGTTTGTTTTGGTTTTAGATTCCACATGTGTGTGGAATCACGCATTATTTGGTTTTCTCTGTCTGACTTATTTCACTCAGCACGATACCCTCTAGGTCCATGCATGTTGTTGCAAAAGGCAAGATGCCCCCCTTTTTATGGCTGAGTCACTCTGGGGTGTGTGTGTGGGTGTGAGTGTGGGTGGGTGTGAGTGCCGTCCTCATCCTCTCGTGCATCGGCAGGCACTTGGGCTGCCTCCGCGCTTGGCTGGGCTGGCACCTGTGCACAGCGCTGCAGTGGGCACCGGGGGGAGGGGGGGGGTGTCTCTTCACATCAGTGTCCTCGTGTCCTTTGGGTGAATGCCCAGAGGTGGCACTCCTGGGTCTCATGCTCGTTCTACTTCTAATTGTTCGAGGAACCTTCACGCTCATTTCCATAGTTGCCGCTGCGCACGCGGGCTCCCTCCCCGCCACGTGCTCGCCGGCACTTGCCCTCTGTTGATTTTCTGACGGCAGCCGTCTGACGGGGGCGGGGTGACAGCTCGTGGCAGTCTTGATTGGCATTTCCCAATGGTCAGTGATGTTGACCATTTTTTCTGTGTCTGTTGGGTATTCGTATGTCTTCGGAGAAGTGTCTATTCAGGCCATTGGCCCACTTTTAAATCGGATTGTTTGTGTTTTATGGCATTGAGTTCTGTAAGTTCTTTATATATTTTGGGTACTACCCACTCGTCAGATTTGTTGATGGCAGATATTTTCTCCCATTCAGTAGCTGATGGTTTCCCTCACTGTGCAAAAGCTTTTGAGTTTGAAGTAGTTCCGTTCGTTCATTTTTGCTTTTGTGGTCCTTGACCGAGGCGGCGGCAAGTCCGCAACACTGTTGCTGAGACTGATGTTTCCTTCTGGGGTTTTATGGCTTCCAGCCTTGCATTTGAGTGTGCAGTGCACTCTGAGTGTGTTTCTCATCCTCTTACACTCTGAGTGTAAGAAGCTGGTTCAACTTCATGGCTTTGCTCGTGTCTGTCCAGGGTTTCCATCCACGTCACCGAGGACAGTGTCCGTCCCTGCTCAGTGTCCCTGCCCCCTCGTCACAGATTAACTGGTCAGGCTCATGCCTGGACTCTCCGACCTGTCCCGTTGATCCAGGTGTCGGGGTCTCCATCCCCACAGAGTGTCTCCGGGGCCCAGGGCCTCTCGGCGTCCTCTGTCACCAACCAGCTCTGGAAATCAGGGGAGAGAGACAGTGGCCTTTTCTTCCCACAGCCTCCCCACATCCGGCACGGGAAACAGGAATGATTGGAAATTAATCCCTGCTCTTGACCGCTGTAAAGCGGTAATCCTCCATTCTCAGCCTCCCGGGGGATATTGGAAGATAACTGCTTTATTCTCCAATTTCCGTATTCCAGCTCATAGCCTCCTACCTTACACACCCCGTTCCATAGAGGGTTGCCCCAATAAAACTGCTGTAGAAGGCCTGGGCTGGGCTACCGGGGCGCCGGAAAAGGCGCCCACAGGTCTGACAATCGTGTTTTCGGCGTGTTCCTTCAGAAGGCACATCCTTTACTGAGAGGTCAGAAGGCCCAGCTGCGTGGGCTCGTTCACATGACTACGCACAGGGGCTCCTTTCCTCCCTCTCTTCCTCGTTGGAAGCAGCGGAGCCCTCAGCCTGCCCGCCTGTGGCCTCCTGGCCCAGCAGCGCCCCCCGATGCTGGCCTCGGGGCAGTGCAAGGGCAGCAGTGTCGGAACCACCCCCTGTCGTCCATGGGTGGGCCCTGCTTCTGTGATCTCACGTGTTCAGAGTGAGCACAGTTGCCGTGCCCGCCCTGCAGCTGGGATTGGGGCTCAAAACGAGGGTGCCAATGCGCTCAGGCCCTTTCTGGGTGAGTCTTAGTCACTTACAGGCCAGCACTCCCGACACGGTCCGCTTCCTTCAGGACCGCGGGCTGCGGAGTCGAGACGACCGGCCAGGCCGTCTTGTTGCACTGGTTGGGGAAGGCGGACTCTTGGTAATGGAGCAGTGGGTGCTGCAGGTTGTCCTGTTGAGCTTTTTGGAATGGCCGTTCAAAGGAAATGCTATTTTTCAAACTGAGACTTCCACAATGCCCTGTTTTCTGAATTCACTGGACTCGTTGCTTTCTTGTCTTTTTTTTTCTTCCCTCCCTCCCTCCCTTTCTTCTGTCATGGGGAGTAAAGACCAAGTCACGTGGGGGAAGGCACTGAATCCCTCGACTCTGTGTGTATTGTGCAGATTTCATATTTTCTGCCTCTTTTCCTTTGGCTCAATGGCTACTGTCTTTTGAAGCATATTTTCCGCTTTTCAATTTCAATATAGTTTACAATGTAAAACCCTAAATCTTAAGTGCATAGCTCCATTCGTTATCATGTAACCTCCTCCTGCTCAAAAAAGAATGGCCCTGGCTGGTGTGGCTCAGAGGACTGAGCACCAGCCTGTGAACCAAAAGGTCAGAGGTTCGATTCCCAGTCAGGGCACAGCCTGGGTTTCGGGCCAGGTCCCCAGTTGGGGGCACATGAGAGGCGACCACACATTGATGTTTCCCTCCCTCTCTTTCTCCCTCCCTTCCCCTCTGTCTAAAAATAAATAAAATCTTTCAAAAAGAAAGAACGAGCGTTTTCATGGCCGTGCGCCCACCTGTTCGCAGGCACACCTCTGTCCCTGAGGCCATTGCCCTTCTGTCTGGTGGCTCACCGGATGTGCACCCTGCCTGCGCACAGACTTCGTGTACATAGGGTCGGAAGAGCACGCGCACTCCCGTATCTGGCTCATTTTGCTCGGTGCACTGTTTCTGAGATTCACCCGTGTCGTGACGTGTGTCACGTGTGTGTCCCTCACAAAGCTATGTGACACCCGGTTGCATATATCACGTCCCTTCATGGTGGTGGCAGTGGACTTACCCAGCACTTTAAAGCTGTATCGTCCACAGTTCTCTTGTCAGTCGGGCTTCCCCACGTGGGACAGTGTCTTACGCTTCTTATTCTCATGGCGTGGGAATTCTTTAAAATTCCAGCCATGCTCGAATGTCCTTGAAATCTCAGAAAGTAGCAAACACGGGTCTTAAGGCAGATCCTTCATTCACGCTGTTACATCCACACAGCAGGGTCGTCCCCCCGCCAGCCTTCCCTCCTCTGAATCGTACATCTTTCTTTCTTCTTTCGGGCACACTTTCTGTGCCCAGCCCCGCCCACTGCCAGCCTGGGAGACTTGGGATTTCCCCCGATGTCTGAAGCTCGTGCGTGCTCCGGTGCCTGGTGGGTGGGCAGGAACGCTTGATGACTGGTTCCCCGGGGGCTCTCCGGGGACTGGGTGCGTGTCCTCAGGAACAGACGCTTGCTGGGATGGGCACTGCTTTGGCACCATGATGAGAATGCCGCTGTCCCTCTGCCTTTGTATCAGCGTCGGGGGGGGGGGTAGCATGTACGAAGTCCCTTTTTCAAGTGTCAGAATTGTTCTAAATGATTTTATAATTTAAAGAGCCTCCAAAATAAACCACGCACTGTCACATCGTCCTGAGCACACGATTACCGTCACGGTTTGATTGGAAACCTTCGTTATCACGTGGTTACCGGCTTAACCTCTCATTCCTCTGCTTTTGTCCCCTGTCTCGTTACTTTAACCAGCTCTCTAATTCCTAACCTTCGCGCCTCCTGATTTTCTCCTCTGTGCAAAATAACAACGTAGCAGTCGGCACGCACGTTTAGCTCTGTGGGCTATGAAAACACCAAGTCCATGGGCATCGGCTCACCCACTGTGCAGCTGCATAGAGCCCATTCTCGGTGGAGGGGTGTGCGGGTAGGGGAGGGCTTCTCCAGCGTTTAACTTGAACCTGAGTTCAGAATCACGTACCTGTTCAGGTATCGATGACATCTTGCAGTTTCCGTGTGTTCCAGTTCAGGGGCTGCACTGTGTTGGCCACACCCTCTCTCACTGCGTGCGTCAGCCAGGGGTCCACCCAGCGCTTCCCCAGCCCCCACGCTCTCCCTCCAGCTGCCTCCCCTCCTTCCTCCCCCCCCCCGCCCTTTCCCCCAGGGGCTACCATTAGGTCAACTCCAGGGCTCTGTTCTTGGTCTTCCCCTCCCCACTTTACTTCAGCCATTCACCCTTATTCAAACTGTTCCTGTTGTTATTTCCTGCTTTTGTTTTTAGGAACATATATTCCATTATTTCACTTTTACTGTAGATCGCATACTTACTTGCACTTACACTGAGTGACACTGACCGAATGTCAGGAATGGGACCCGAGTCTGGGTCCCAGGAGGCCTCCTGCCTCCTGGGTGGAAGTGAGGACATGGCCCCCTCTGGTCCCCTGGCCTGAGCAGCCACATTCGATACGGGTTAACTGCGCTATCAAACCACAGACGGCACTCTGTGCCAGGGTTTGCCGCCTTCGTGCCCCGTAAGCACGCACCTTTGTCATCGGAAATGACGCGGAATTGCCTGGTGGACAAGATGGAAAGAGCTAGAATCTGACCGCGTGCGTTCGAGCCGCAGGTACCGACTAGCCGCCGTGGGACCTGAGGCGGTTCACCTGCACTTTGCTTTATTAACTCGCAAAGACGATGGCTCGGAATCCACTTCCTGAGGTTGTTCTTGTGGCTAAGGTCGGCCAGGCATTCGGAGCAGGTGATAAACACTCAACAACAGCGGTTGTCCCCATGGCCCCAAGTGTGGGAGCGGTGTGTGTTCAGAATGTGTGCGGTGTCCTGTGACCTCACAGAGACGTGAGTGTGAGTGTGAGCGTGCGTGTGATGCAGTGTGCCAGTTACACTGCTGGCTGTCTTCTGAACCCGATGTTGCCAGGCAGCCAGCACTTTGGGCAGCCGGGCTCCTGTCCCCGAGGGGGTGACGGCCCCAGAGGAGGGGCTCGGTGGCCACAGACGTTGAGATGTAAGTCACCTTGGCATCGGCCTTGATTGAGCCGTGCTTAGCACTTACTCAGAACCCCCGGCGCCCTTGTAAGAACAGCAGGAGGGGCGTCCAGCCTCCCCCCCGAAGCACAGCCCCGGACTGGCGGGGGCAGCGTGCAGTGCAAGAGAGAAGCCTGCGTTGTGCTGGTCATGGGGGTGTCACCCTAAAGTCTTTAGTTTTGCACAAAAAAGTTCTCAGTATGTGGTTTCTCATTCTAGAGAGATGTCTGTCAACTCTGAAGATAGGAATATTAACAAGCCACCGGTAGCTTGTGGGTGTGGCCTGGAGACGGAGGGGTTTCCCGACAGCACGGCTTCGAGGGGGGGCAGCCAGAGGCTCCTGTTAACTGTAGTGGAAATCAATAAAGTGTTCAGAACCTGCTTTCTCAACAATAATCATACCATGACCTTTACAGAACAGATTTTTTTTGATACTTCATTTTCACTGGAGTATGGAGAGAGGAGTCATAAAAGTTATTTTTGTAACACATTCATTACGGTGATACAGAGATTAGCCAAAAAACAGCACACAGAAAAGAGGACTTCCTATCAATTAGATTTAGAACGCAGTTCAGGAAAGCTGTTGAAAACCAGCGATAATGTATTATTTATTTGTACATTGCAGGAGGAACACATAAAGAGAAGTGATAAATGGTGAGTGAATTTCGTTGGGAAATTTTTCCAGTGTTTGAAAATTTCATCTTCGTCAGAATGTAGGTCCAGTGTGTTAAGGGTGGTGCAGCTGTGGGTTTAATCACTTCCTATTTCGGGACCTCAGTGGGAGGGCACCCGCTTTTATCCCGTGGACAAGTCATGCCGACACCCCCTCTCTGCTCTCCATCCCACAGTCACGCTGCGGAGGCCCGCCAGCGGGGCTGCCGGTGGCCTGTCCTTGGCCTTCTCCGCACGGGGACTGCTCAGGGGCAGGTGGATTTTGTCGGTGGTGTTGGCTCACAAGGACCCAGAGCATTCTGCCCATGTCAGACTCTCTGAATGAGAGGCCAGGAGAGCTGCGGCCTCCTTGGGATCTGTATGAATCGGACCAGATTGCGGTTCCCCGTCGGCGTCGTAATCATGTGGTTTCTTTGGGCTTAACTGGGTGTGTGGCTTCCGCTAGGTTTCAGCGGAAGGCGAGTGTGGGGGACATTGTCCATCACAGACATCTAATGAGCATTAGGTCACACGCTCTGGGATTTTTAAGAGGTACATGAAGTACCAGTGTCCTGTCCTCACAGAGGGGACAATCTGGTGAAGAGAGAAATAAAAATACAGTAAGCAGATACTGGTTCTAGATAAAGAATTTTCTGTAAGCCAGGAGCTGAGGTCCTCCTTGGGCCTCCCCACGTCCTGGGCCCCGTGTCCCTTGGGGAGAGGAGGTCCCCCAGCTTGAGACTTGCTAGATGATGGCACTTTACCCTCCAGCTCTGTGACCCTGGGGAAACCCACTCAGTTACGCCTTCTTTTTAAAATGGAGGTGATAGGAAGATCTGCCCCGTGTGATAGTGTGGGGTCTATCTTTTTGAAGGTGTGTGACCTGTGTGGGTGATGGCTGGTAGGTGACCCAGGCCTCCCATGTCAGAGATGAGCCCTGTCCCCTGGTGCTGTGTTCAGAGTGCCCTGTCCTTGTCCTCCCTGCTCCCCGCTGAGGCGCCTGTTGACCTTGGGGACTTAGGGGCACCCGTGCGGCTCCTGGTGTAATGAATCCAGGGCTTCCTGCTTTCTTGTCTCATTCCAGAAACAGTTCTGCTCCTTCAAACCAAACCTCACGGTTTGAAAACTGACCTCCTCCCCTGAGAGCTGGTGGTGGGTTCTCAGTGTGGGCACCAGCTTCCTGCAGTGTGGCACGTGGTCCACTCCCCTGGAGCGTCTGTCTGTCCGTCCTGGACCAGCCCAAGGTCTCATCTGCGCTTGGTCTCATCAAACACACTCCCCACTCCCCTCCTCCACTCTTTCCCATGAGACAGCAAACGTCCCCGTGCAGATGGGAGAGCACATCAAGGTGCTGACCATGGCCGAGGGGTGCAGAGCCGGACCAGGTGGGGGGCCCCGAGCGGGGGCCCTCCTGTGTTCACAGACCTGGCAGGCACGTGTCTCTAGGCGGGGGACAGGATGGGGTCAGGATGCAAGGGTCCCCGTGCATCCCCACCAGCCCGGGGACTTGGAGATGTGGGCATGTTCGTGAGATGAAATAAAGACGTCGTAATACAGTAATGCAAGTGGAAAAGACTGCAGCCGAAAGGGAAGGCACTTGGTTGTCCAGCGGCAATGTGGGACTAAATCTGAAATGTAATTCCAAGCCGGTATTTAAAATGTCTACTCGCAGACGAATGCAGGGTCCTGCCGATGATGAGGAGGGGCAGAGCCTATGTTGAAGAAGCCTGCAGGTAACCAAACGCCTTCTTGTGTCCCTGGGATTCACCAGGTCTTCCCCAGGGTAACCGTGTGCGACCCAGTGGGAGTGGTTTCCAGGCTCTGCCTGTCCCTTCTCCCTGGGACGCACATGCACATGCACACGCACACACACACACACACACACACACACACAGGCTCACGTGTCAGCTCCAACAACAATTTCCCTGTGGTTTCGGAACTTGGGATGTTTCTAATCGCTGCACTTGATGACTGTAATTTTTACTTACAGGTTGAGTCGTTTCCGGGTGTGTGTTCTGCTGAAAGTCGTGTCCCTGGGCAGTGTCATTCTGGAGGGCATTCGGGTGTGCGGACTCCGGGCTGGGCCTTGGCTGGGTTTGTCCCTGACGCACCACCACGGGGCAGGGAAGGCCTGTGGGCCTCGACCCCAGCTCTGCTCCCGACCTCCGCCCCTCGGTCTGCAGCCCTGAGGTTTCTTTTCCTGGAGCCCCGGGGAGTCACTCAGCTCCTTTGTTACCTGAACTTCCAGCGCTGAGCAGAACACCCCCAGGGAGCAGCCCCGACCACCCTGAGGACCCGGCTTTCGGATGTGGGGCGTCCACACAGGGGCCCTCTGCCCCGGCCCCCAGGTCTCTGGGGGGCTCACCCAGTGCTATAGCTGCATTAAGTGAACATTCTCCGTTGGACGTTTTCACCCCCCCCCCATCATTTTCTTCCGTTTTGGCACTACCTATACATCCCCAACAAACTGGATTCTGATACACCTCAGAATCAGCTTCTGGAAGAACTTAGATGCGCCCCAGGCCCAGCCGCTGAGAGCAAACCCCCATGGGATCCCGGACCCAGCCTGCGGCCAGTTCAGCCTCCTCCCGCCCCGCTCCCCACGGGGCCTCAGACCGTCGGGAGGCGTCCAGGAGAGGCGTCGGGGCCCCGCGAAGAGCCGGGCCTCTCTCTGCGTGCTGCCCCGGGCAGCACCCGTCGGCACTTGGAGCCCTTTCACGTCCTCACTGGGCATTCTGTTGAATGGCACGTGTGTCCTCACCAGCGTCTATGACCGGCTCATTGGCCGCGTCACTGAGGAGCCCGGGACGTGTGCTCCGCTAGGCAGCCCGCTAAGCGCTGTGCGGCTGAGCTCTGACGTCATAGTCCCGGCCGTCTCTGCAGGTGGTGCCGTTACTTCCATTGAGCAGGGAGGAACCTGCGTCACATGGCCGTCAAATAATCTGCTCGACATCCTATCAGCTCCTGATTTCAGGTGGGCTTCCTGCAACATGGCCTCTGAACACCCGTGGGTCTGACTGCGTTTGTGTGGCTGGCCACTGGCTAATCCTCCCTGTAGCTAACGTTGATGGACAGTTTGCTCTGCTCTGAAAATGGGGGCAGAAAGGTAGTCGCTGTTTTCTCTCACCGGAAATAAAGCGGGACGCACTTGGGGAGGCGTGTTCCACGCAGAGTGCGCTGTCCAGGGGACGGGAAGGGGCGTGGGCACACCTCCGACCTCTAGGCCGAGTTCCTGTAGCCGCTGGACTGGCCCTCTGCCCTTCACCCTGAACGCCGAGCTCAACGCCACCCGAGCACCTGCGCCTCCTGGCCTGTCCGGTGTCACGGCACTGACCTGCCCTTTGAGGCCTGTTAGCTCCGAGCTTTTATACAACAGGAGGTGTGAGTCTGAGTGTGGTCGTGTTTCCTCCAGCTCAGAGTGGGGAGCTACGCGGAGGGGGCCCTGGTCCTCCCTCCCCAGGCTGCGGGTAGGGCTGGTCTGGGCTGGGGCCCAGGGACTTCCTTCAGCGTCCTGTGAACCTCTGCGTGTCCTCCAGATCCTGCAGGATTTGGGAGGATGTATGTAGCTCCCTGTCACGGGTGTGATCCTCAGCCGTGAAGTATCTGAGAGGCCTGGCTTCAGAGGGGGTTCGATTGTGGGTGGGTGCGGGGCCGGTCAGGGAGGGAGACGTGGCACTTCCAGGGCACTCGCAGGCGCCCGTTTGTCCCTGTCCTCGCCTCCCCGGGCCCGGCTGGACCTGCAGGCCACGCTGAGGGGCAGCTGCCCTGTCTCCCCCATCAGCTGGCAATAGGGGCGTGAGGAGCGTGCCTGGTTCTCAGCGAACCTTGAATGAACTTCTGCAGTCATGAACAGAGGACCAGACATGAAGGATTGATTCCTCTCGGAGCAGCCTCACTCCTGGGAGCGTGTCTGTGGGAGGCTCGTGTGCCCCAGCCCTGCAGAGAGCCTCTCCAGGTCCTGCCTTTGCTTGGGTTTCCTGCCAAATGGGCAAGTTTTGACACACAGACTCCTAAGGGCAGTCGAGTGTCCGATGCAAATACGCTGGTGCAGCCCCGCTGGGATCCCTCGCTCCATTTCCCCCTCGCGGAGCGTCGGGCGCGCGGCCGTGGGGTGTGTGCGCGCCTGTGAGGTCAGGGCACTTCGCCAACGTCGCTCAGGCTCGTCCAGGCCCGTTTCTCCCGCTGCAGACGTGGCGGGCGTTCCCGAAAGACATGGCTGCAACCCTCCTGCCCTGCAAGCCGCACCCCCAGGACCCCTCTGTGCCAGAAATAGACACACACACACATACGCACACACACACACACACACACAACTAGATGCACCTTTAATTTCTCTACAAAGGAGAAAGCATGTTAGCTAAAATTTCCACTGGTTTAATAATGTAAATCTCATGTTCGTCTACGTAACAGGGAAGGTTTAATGACTTGGATAGGCAGTGGATTCCTGTGTGGATATCTCACGTTTTGCAGCTTTGTTCCCAAAGCCATTTTTAAATATTCCTTCCACCGTGAAACTTCTGCCGGCCACAGTCACCACGCATGAGTGGCACTGAGCGTGTGCTCTGACTGGTGTCAGGGTTTCTTTCATATTACAGTGAGGAAAACGCTCGCCATTTCCCTAATATTTGAAATTTGCATCTGGTCAAAAAGCTCATCAAAGGACCGGTTTAGGCTCTTACGATTGGAAGAGCATTTTTTTATGAGTGATATTTTGTCCGCTATTTAGTTGTTAGGGGAATCAAATTGTGAAGACATTATCCGGGGACCTCGCCCCTGTGGTTGGCGCCCTCTCCTGGGGAACGTGTCCCTGTAGCTGTGAGTGTCCAGGGCACCCCCCAGCCAGTCTGGGGAGGGGCTGGCTTCATTCGCATCGTCCACCTCCTGCTTCATTTCAGCGTTTGTATTGCTTTCGCCTGAGGACGAGCCGGCACCCTGGGGCACTGGGCAGCTGAACCACAGGGGTGGTTGGAATCAGCCACACCCAGCCCAGCAGCCCCGGCACTGAGCGCCTCCCGCCTCCCACAGCCATCGGGCCTGGGCAGGCTGTGAGATACACTGACCATTCTGTGCAGGGCGGGGGGCGCCTTGAACAAGTATCCACCCTGTGTTTAAAAAACTTGTCTGAGTCTCCCTCGTTCGAAACCAGCAAGCACGTGGACAGTGACGTCTGTTCAGGGGCACTCGCTGCAACTCCGTCACCCTAGAAAGCGTTCAGTGGCCTCTGCGCGTCTGCCCGGGGGAAGGGCCCATACCCGCAGAGGAGCCCCGTGAGCCCCAGGAACGCGGCGGGGCCGGCCCGTGTGCGCCGACGCGGAGGAGGTGCGTGTCCGTGACGAGAGCAACCTGTGGCTGCCGTGCGGGTGACGATGCTGTTTGTGTGACCGAGACACACGTGTGCACGTCTCTTTACGGACGCACGCAGACGCAGCGCATGTGTGTGACAGGGAAGTGCTGTCTTCCGTGGAAGGAGGGGGCTCCACAGCAGGTGTGAGGGGACTTTGACCCGTGCAGTTCACCTTCGTCGTTGTTCTGCAGCAGGGGTGTCAAGCTCACTTCCCCCGGGGGCCACACCAGCCTCGCGGTCGCCTTCCAAGGGCTGACTGTGACGTTAGGACTGCGTGAGTGTAACTGCTCCTTGACAGTGAAGCGAGAGCTCGGGGCTGCCGCCGGGTCGAAACCAGAGGCCGGGCCGGATTAGGCCCGTGGGCCTTGTGTGTGCCACCTGTGTTCTACGGGAAGGATGGGCAGAGTGGAAATTTGCGTGGCTGCTTCTAGCTGTTTTGTTTTGAGAGGAACATCCATGGAACAGACAGGAAGCACCATCGTTAACCCAAGTCTTTTGCTGCCCGTGCTCCGGGTCAGCCTTCTGGGGAACAATGGAGAGCGGAGACACACCGGCCCTGCACCCAGGGATCTCGAAACGGGGAAATGTACGAACACACGTTCGTTACTGTGCAGGGTGCGTGTGCAGTTAGAGAAGTTGGTGGTCGGTGACCGCAGGTTTCCTGAGGGTGGGATTTTTGTACCAACATCTGAAGCCTGAGTCGGGCCTGACTGAGCAAGGAAGCCACTGCCCGGGTCAAAACGGAACCCGAGACAGCGGAGGAGCAGTGAGGCGATAAAGTGTGGGATGGAGAGCATCTCTTGTGGAAACAGAGCGGGTTATCCCGTCTGTCCGACTGGCTGCGGATCCCCTCTCATGCTTTGCAAACGGCAAACAGACCATCCGGAAGAGTCCGTCACTGTACCTCCCTGCATAAGCAATGATCTGAGCGTTACTGAAGCTGCTAATACACCCTCATTTGTTCGGTTCCGATGCACTGAAGCCCAGTGGAGCTTCAGCTCGCCGTTATTGGCGTTGTTTGGGCGAGTGAGATCTGTCTGTGCCCGGACCATGCCCAGAGTCTCCTGACCTGCCCCTCTTCCGCTCTTCCCTCCTGCCCTCCGTGTGCTCATTGGTGCGCCCGGCACCATCTCCGTGGAGCCCCCGGATGCACCAGGCGGCAAGCGTGGCCCTTACCCTGTGAGCTCACGGCCAGCTGGAAGAAACGGGGGCAGAGCTGGTTAGTGATGCATCACAAGCAGCGACTCGTGCTGTGGGTGGGCTTGTCAGCGTGCAGAACCAGGGGGGTGAAGAGGAGGCTCGGTTCGGTGGGTCCAGTCAGGAAGGGCTTTTCTCGGGAGGTGGCGCCGAGCTGCGGCTTCAGCTCTAGGAAGAGCCAGGTGTGACTGCGGTGATAGGAAAGGCCTGCGTGAGGGCCTTGAGCTAGGGAGGAACTTGGGGCCTTCCCGCAGCTGGAAGGAGGTGAACGGACGGAAGAGCCCGCTTCTGTGTCGGCCCCGGGGTAGGGTCGTCCCGGGGGAGGTCGGGGGGTAGGTGGGAGGGAGGACAGCAGAGTACAGCCCAGACCTGGATGGTGGAGGTCAGAGCTGCCGGGAGACCCCAGGGCCCAGTGCTCGCCCCCTTGAACTCCCTAGGTCTGAGGTGGGGAGGGGCCCCCCTGGGATCCGATCACACCCTCCCCGTTGAAGGCATGGGTGGCGGAGGTCTGAGAGCTGGCATTCCCCACGCGGCACAGTTCGTGACGGGCTCAGAGACAACCCATTCGTCCTCACGGGTGGCCCTGGCAACATCCCCATCCTGTGCGCCGCCTGCATTCGCCCCCCGCACCCTGGACAGCTCTCTCTGCGCCCAGACTTGCGAGGAAACTTTGGAAGCAGCCCTTCCTTTCCGGGGACACTCCTGGTCCCGGGACAGGGGAGCGAGGCCCCCTGTGACCCGTGTAAGGAGTGGGCCTTTCCCGCGGTTTCTCCTGACACCTGTGCTGGCAGCCGTGCAATGATTATCCGGGCCGTTCAAATCAGAAGGCTCCACGCGGGAGTGAAGCCCCAGGTCAACCCCTGCGTGCAGCTAAACGCCCTGAGTTCCGTCAGGGAACGGCCAACGCAATGAGCCAGGTTTCGTAAAGCGCACCCACGGATGTGCGGCCACAGAGCCCCCGTGAGCGAGACGCTGGCAGCGTTCTTCCCTGGGGGTCCCTGTCGGAACCTCGGACGTGGGGCTGTGTCTGCGGGGCTGCCTCCTCCGTGGGCCCGAGTGCTGTTTGAGAGGCGCGGGAGAGAGGACACGCCCTGCGTCAGGACAGCTCGCAGAGGACAGGGGAGCTTGGTGGTGCCAACGGCCCTGTCCTTACGTGTATGTGCAGGCCCAGCCTCTGCAGGACCCCAGGGGACACGGTTTACGTATCAATCGACGCCCGTTTTCTTCCCGGAATAACCACGATCCCACCCCCTTATGTTTCATCTCTGGTGGTCAACCTAAAGGTGCCTTTGGTGGCTGAGGACGGAGGCGAGGCCGCCGGAGAGAGAAGGCAGGTCACAGACCAGTTCAGTCCCTTTTCAGGCAAAGGCTAGACACCCCCCGATTGTCTGCTGAGTGACGGGGAATTCAATTAGCCCGAGTTGAATTGAATGCTTTGAGAGAGCTGGGGCTGGGGCCAGTTACCCCTTCATCCCTGGGCCAGTGTTCTAAGCCGAGCGTGTCAGCAATTCTTCGTGGAACCAGCGTTTTCTGGGACGCACACCTATCACGAGCTGGGTAGAAACTCAGGTCGGGGGTCGGACTCCAGGCTCACAGATTACAGAAACCCTGCTCTTCGTTGGCCACAACTCACAGCCCATGGGCGAAGAACAGAGCTCTGGAGGGTTCGTGCTGGGGTGAGTGACAGGGACGGGCAGGCTGGCGGTGGGGAGGAGACAGCTTCCCAGAGCAGGTGGCACCTAATTAAAGTCCCAGGCAGATAAGGCGGCAGCAAGTGGCATTTCTATTTAGGTGGCAAGACCTTACCTTAGTATGGACTCCCAGGTGTTTCCTGAGGTTTCGATTCCCTTGCAGGGTTTCTCCAGAACCCCTGTTGACCGGCGTCCAGGGCCGTGGGCTTGACCGGGGGGGCTGAAGGGCGCCCTGCGTGGCCTCAGAGCTGCAGGGTCACTGCGCAGTGGGGAGAGCAGCACCTGCCCCCCCAAGCCTGGGTGTGTGCACGCGCACCTGGTCACCGTGACTTCTCACTTCTGGTCTGTAGCTCACACATGTTCCATTCTAAACTGCTTTACGTGTTTTCCCATTTTGTTCATAGATGTGGCCATAAATTGGCAGGTTGTAAATGAAATGTGTACGGGGTGGGGCGAAAGTACCCGTATAGTTCTAAGTACCTGAGACAGCGTCTGTTCTTGTATTATTACTTATTACTGTTATTTTCCATACGAGCAACCATAAACCTTCTTTTGCCCCACCCTGTATGTTAAATTGAGAGGGTTCCTCAGAGCCATACTTTCCTTCCCCTTGTCACTGGCTGCATAGTTTTTTAATATTTTTATTTTTGTCCCCTTATTTGGGCAAAGAAGGACAAGGAGATGGAGAGAAATATCAATGTATGGTTGCCTCTCATGCATCCCCTACTGGGAACTGGCCTGCAACCCAGGCATGTGCCCCGACTGGGAATCGAACCAGCGACCCTTTGGTTTGCAGGCCCACACTCAGTCTACTGAGCCACACCAGCCAGGGCTGGCTATGTGATTTTTAAAATCACTTTTTTTTAAGACTAAAATGTTAAACTTAGTGTTTCCAGGCCCTGATGTTAATTAAATTCCATTTTCATCAGCAGAACAGAATGTTGCTGAGATTAATTTTCCCCTTTAACTCTAGCGGGTGGTGAACTTCCACATCGACTGGGTGAGCGCTCACGTCACAGGCAGGTGGCCCGAGACATAGTCCATGAGGTGTTTCTTCATCTTGAGGTTCTTTCCCCGTTTTCCCTGTTTTCACGAGTGGGACCCGCTAATTACCAGGGTGCTCAGACGCACTTGAGGGCCGAACGCGCCTCATCTCCGTTGCGGAGAGGGGGCCCGGGTAACCACGTCTCTGCAGTTGGCGGTTTCCTGGTTTTCCCTCTTGGAAATCACTTGAGCTTAAGAAAAACTGGATGCAAAAAAAAACCCAGCCACCGTATGTTTTAGGAGAAGAGTTTCCACAAAGAAAGCTACTTCGTTCACGTTCCCTGAAATGAAACACTGGAAAATAAAATGATGTCTGTTAGAAGACCCACTCATCTGAATTTTTTCACAACATCATGAATGAATTATTTGTTGCTGCAAATGTGCTTTCTATGTAAAGTCGTTTCCATTGTGCAGTTTAGAACACAGCATTGCGGACAAACCCAAATTTCTGAGCCCACATACTGTTCTCTAGACAGACGTCGTCCACGTAAAGGCAAGAAGGAAACCCCGACCGGGAGATTCTCGAAAGGCCACGCCCACTGAGGCTCACGTCTGTTTCGGTTAAAATGTAAGAAGCCCAGGCCCACGCCCAAACATTCTGCCAGGGAGACCCTGCCCTGGGCTTTGAACCGCTTTCTCAGGTGGAAATCGCGGAGTGCCGTGATGCGGGACGGCGTCCAGTAAACACTGTGAAGATCTTCGGAGCGTGAAGCGTGGCCCCCTGCGTCTTTGAAGACTGATGGGATCCACCGTGGTTGTGGATGGACAGGCTGGGCCAGGGTCGAGTTAGCACACAGCTCCGGAGGCCAGGTCCCCCAAACTCAGGGCCGGGCCCCGCGTCCTGAAACAGATGAGCCCCCATGGGCACCTGCCCAGGCGTCGGTCTCTAAGTGTTAATATGTCCTCCCCCAGCGTCAGAACCTCGGCCTGCGTGGCACTCAGAGCCCGTGAGACAGCAGCACGCGTCCAGCCAAGGGTCACCCCCCGTCCCATTCGTCAACTCCCCTTCCCTGTAGTCACACCGTGCAGACCTGCCCCAGGCCGAACACTCAACTGCTTGCTTCCCTTTCCCCTGTGTTTCTTTCCCCCAGTCCTTTCAAGGTTTCTTGAACTGTAAAACTTTTAATATATATTACTGCTCTATTTTTACATGTTATTTTTTGTGGCAGGCTCAAACAATGTCCTTTATTCACATTGACTATTTGAAGTTGTTTGCTGAAACACAAAATGAAGGGAGGAGTGGTGAGGTCTCCATGTAGCAAATGCAGACACGCCTTCAGAGGCGTCCTCGGCGGGGGGGGGGTGGGGGGGTGGTCACAGCCCCTGGTGAGCAGTGGCAGTTGGGGGGGTCGTGCCAGGATGAGGGAGGTGCGCCTGGGTTCTCTGGGGGTGGGCCGGCTGTTTCCAAAGGGCTGTGAGGACTCCGACAGCGGGGGCCCCTCCGCCTCGGTGCTGTGTGCAGAGACAGCAGTGTGAACTGGGACGGTGCAGAGGGGACAGTCCCAGGGGCTTCTGCCAAGACGGCCCAGTTCTGGGAGGAGCTGGGACAGAGGGGACAGTCCCAGGGGCTTCTGCCAAGACGGCCCAGTTCTGGGAGGAGCTGGGACAGCGTCTGCCCCCTCCCTGGGAAGTGCACTCCGAGCAGAAGTGCAGAGTGCACTGGTCTTGAGAACACCGATCCCTCCAGGGAGAGCTCCACCTGGGGCCAGCAGCGCCCGCCCGGCCCACACCTGGGTGGACACGCAGCTCCCAGACCTGCCCCCGGGCCTGCGGCCTCCGCATAGGGCTGTTCCCAGCTCACGGCCGTGGGCTCGGTCGGCTCTGACAACTGTGCCTTGCTGACTGGCGGCTTCATTGCATGCCGTTACCGTGATGGGACTTTCCTAAAACCCGGGGCGCCTCCCACTCACATTTCCTCGTGTCAGAGGTGATACCGGGTGGCGTGGGGTCGAGCGGCCACAGAGGGGCCCGCCTTCCCCTGGCCTGTGGTCCCCCGACTGGTGCCCGAGACAGGAAGTGCTGGAGGGTGTGTGTGTGTGTGCACACATGCACGCCTGTGCAAGTTCACACGCTCTTTAGCACAACAATCTGTTTCGAAAGCAGGTCCTGTGGAAGTAAATTTTTAGTTTTAGCCTTTGGTCGTGTTGAAACTAGTGCGAGCAAAGCCCCCGGCAGTGAGTACGTGAGATGAACAAAGCAGAGCTGAGAACGACACACAGAAGCCTAACACAGCCAAGAGGTGGTTTTCTTTTCTTTCCGTAAGTATTTTATTTCGGAGACGTGGTTGGCACTCAGTCACATTTGCCCACCCTCCAGCCCACTTTCGGTTTCCTGTTTGCGAAGGGACTCGCTGAAGGATTAAATGACATGGTCTGGGGTCTGCTAGCCGACGGGACAGGAAAGTCATTAATGCGCCCTTAGATTCCAAGCCGTGTGACTTTGTGTTGTCGTGGGGATTTGGTGAGTACTGTGAGCAGGTGATCTGTGAACCGCCCAGACTCTCACGCACCGCGTTCGCTCCGCCCACTGATGCATCCGCCCCATCAGAGGGGCGTGCGCTCAAGGACCCGCGGGTGTCTCTGTGTGGGTTTGGGAACGGAGGGTGTTTGCCCTTGACTGAGCAGGTGTGTTTGCGGTACAAAGCCAGACCTTCTGAAGTACGGTTTTAAGTTATTCATCCATTAAAAGGACATAAACGGAGGGTTGGGTGACCAGCTCGAGGCCCCGTACTTGAGACTGGGATGCGCGCCTTAGGGTGCAGTGAACCTACTAGTATTTCCAAAGCTGATCACTTGTGGTCTTCAATTTCTTCTACTTCTTTTTTTAAATTTTTATTTATTTATTTTAGAGGGGGGAGGAGAGAGAGAGAAAAATATTTCAATTTGTTGTACCACTTACTCATTCGTTGGTTGATTCTCTTCTGTGCCCCAACTGGGTATCGAACCCGCAACCTCCGTGCCTCAGGACGACACTCTGACCCACTGAGCTACCTGACCAGGGCTAGGCTTCAATTCTGTTATAAAATGACTTTACTGTTGGAGTCAGAACGAGTCACTACATTTTTCTCCTAGTAATTCCTAAGTAAATGAGTGGGGCATTTCCATAAATTCCAGGGAGCCCTTGAGAAGCCTATTATTGAGATAAATGGAGTATGATTTGCATTAATAAGCACCGCTATCGATGTGTGATTGAAATAGCAACGTTTTCGAGGAAGGGAAGGTGCCTTACTTAGGTTCTGTGGTCTGATGGCACCAGCATTTCTCACAATTGGGCCCAAGAGAGATAGATTCAACTGAGTTCCCCCGTGTCGTCTGTCCCCAGAAGAGACGCTTCTGTGTGGAGAAATAGTCTAACGAACTGAAGACAGTGTGACCCCTGGGGGCTCTTCTTCCCCAGATTCCATTCTGCAGAGTCGCAGGTAATAAATAAGGTATTAGGCTAGATTTTCAGTTCAAATGTAATTTCGCTTCCTGCAGCGGAGTCAGCTGTGGCACTCAAACGTAGCGTCAGCCGGTGCGCAGGGAGAGCGGCATGCGGACCCCGGGGGCTCGGTGTTCGTGGCTGCCGGTAGGGAGGGGCGGGGTAGCTTGTCTGCGGATCACCCCTGTACGGGGCGTGCGGGACCTGGCACAGCCGAGGAGGCCTCACGGGCAAGTGCGCAGCGCCCAGGGCGGGCGGCTCTCAGAGGGAACGCGCTGTGTATAGCGAACTTTAACACATGGAAAATGCTACGGAAGCAAGATTTTTGGAAAATAATGCTTTATTTGTATTTCTGATTAACCATTATTTGGAATGGCTGTTACCAGTATGGTAATCATCCCATATCCTCTCTTGCTTTTCCCCTCCTTCCCATAACGAATTGTTTTATGAGCTAGTCTTTGCTAGGCCATTTACAGAGATACCAGGGGATTTGCATGAAGAGAAGAATTAATTTATGGTGAACACACATGTGGAAGGCCTATAAAATAGAGATTTCGTATAATTTTAACTCCGAGCTTTCTGCAACCGTGTGAACATGTACTTTTCCGTGCCGTTTACTATTAATTGTTGTTATGGTTGCTGTTATTATTCGCCTTCTGTCCCTACTACACATCTGTTAGGTCTGAAACTGAAGGTTCGGGATGGAATTCGTCGAGCGGTTGTCTCTCTACGGTTTGCGGGGCTGCAAGAATCTAACAAAGCACAAGCCATAGACATTTAAGCAGATATAGCCCAGGCCATAAAATGATTGTTGAAATGCAAAGACTCCAGGTCTTAGTTAATATTGAGAATTATCTTCTCATCAACAAAACATTGGGCTGAATTTTAAGATATTTTTAAGAAGGAAGCAGAATTACAAAACTTTTTTCTATTCGTGTGTTTTCCCTGGTTACTTCTTTTTATCTCCCATTCTTCAGCCCTTGAGTGACATTAATTTGTCATCTGTGCCCCACCACGTGAGCACACACAGTTTGTCTCC
The DNA here is from genome assembly GCF_014824575.4 of Sturnira hondurensis. Taxonomy (NCBI): domain Eukaryota; kingdom Metazoa; phylum Chordata; class Mammalia; order Chiroptera; family Phyllostomidae; genus Sturnira; species Sturnira hondurensis. Next base: position 16,904,503 of record NW_028079127.1, read on the forward strand.
GGAGTTTTATGAGTCGGCCCACGAAGGAAATGCACTGTGATTTAGGACCTTGGTCATGTTCAGCTTGGTTAGTTTTATTCTAGTACATGGATCTTAAATCACTTGGGTAGTTTAAATAGTTTTTTTTTTTAAGCCAAATTCAACAGTGAAGGTAAAGATCAAATTGCCTTTATTCAGTAATTTATGAATCGGGCAGCACCCCGTCAAGCAGGGAAGGACGGGCTTACAAAGTCAGGCGAAGGGCAAGGACGTCACAGACCAAAGAAAGGGTCCTTGCGGGCAAGGTCACCTCCTCTGGGGCACAGAAGGGGCCCCTCCGGCTCTCCTGGGCGGGGTGGCCTCTGCTGCAGGCAGGGGTTCCGTCAGAGCCGCTGCGGCCCACACCCCGACTTCTGCCTTTCCATCACCCGCTAACGGCAGAAGATGAGCCATTTACAGACGGGGCAGCCAGGGTTTCCTCTGGAAGGACGTTTCCTCCCACAGACCTGCCTCCCAGCACACGGGTGAGCTGGATCCGTGTGGTTCCCAGGGGCCCGTCCAGCACTGAGCGGGGAGTGATGAGGGAGTGGGGGTCAGGGTCTCGGTGACAGAAGGGCCACTCGCCTGTCGCAGGCAGGACCCTGCCTCCTCCCGGGCTTGCTGGCCTGGCCCACCCGCCCTTCTCTCTACCTGAGCTTCTCCCCCCATTGAATCACCCCGTTAAGGGTGACTGCCCCTTCGCAGCGGCCCAGCCTGGGTCCCTAAGGGTCCACGCCCTCTTCTGAAACCCACAGTGGGCTTTTCTCGCCAAGGAGGCCATTTGTCAAGAATTACAACCGTTCAATAAGAAAGAATGTTTCTGTCATTTGAGTTCATTCCAAAGTAATTTCAGTCGTATATCACGGAGCTCAATTTTAAATATTTATTGAAGTGCTTACCAGCTCAGTGGGGCTGGTCTCTGACAGGCTGGGGGCGAGGTGCTCTGCTCAGCGTACAGAGGGTGGCCTAGGGACGGATGGTGGCCCAGGGACCGACAGGCTGCCCAGGGACAGCACAGTGACAGCCCCTCGTCGTTCCATGTTGATGTTTTTCTCCTCGTTGAGTTAAACAGTCCGTTCAAGTTTCACTAACCAGTTTAATTGATGTTGAGTTGATTCAGTTGTAGTTCATCTCGTGTCTTCTCGGCCTTGGGCCGTGAAGGACCACACCGATGCGCACAGTCCACCTGGTAAACAGCTGTGTGATTGGCGGGAAGGTCGCGTCCTCAGGACCGTCTTTGTGCCCCTGCCAGGGTGGCTCCGGCCGCCTTGTGTCGCCCCGCGTGGGACCGCTCTCTCTCCCTCACGGTGCCGTCACTTCAGGTGCGTTTGTGTGCCCTTCTTCTCTCATCAGTGTCTCTGAGTGGCCCCCGAGTGCCTGGTACGAGCGGCTCAGAGAACACACTCTGTGAGTCGAATGGCTCCGCTGCGACGGGCGGGTCGCGCTCCCGAGGGAGGGCAGAGCATTAGCGACCTGTGTGCCAATGTCAGGGCCATCTGGAGGTGGCCCCGGCGAGGCAGCAGCAGTGCTGGTCGGGAAAGGCCTCTCTGAGCAGGTGACGTGGGTGCCAGGAACTGAGTGACAGGGAGCTGCTCACCGTGTAAAGATCAGTCGTCAGAAGAGGGAGCCCGGGGACACCTCAGTTATTAACTTGGAGGAGGAGGAAGGCCAGTGAAGCTGGGGTGGCAAAGGGGGGGTGGGGACACTGACCCTGGAGGCTGGCAGGGCCAGGTCACCAGGGCCGTAGTGGCTGACAGTAGTTCGTGTAATTTTTTTAAGTGCAGTGGAAAATCACGGTAGGGCTTTAACTCATATTTCTCCTATTAGACTGTCCATGCCGTATAAAGGGTGGGATGTGCAGTTGTTATGGTGACCCCAAAGCCTAGTGCTTGGTAAGGGGTGGGTGGGCGGGTGGGTAGATGGATGGATGGATGGATGGGTAGATGGATAGTCAGACAAGTGCATTAATGGCCTTCCAACCCTGTTGCTCTTTGATTTCAGTGATTCTCTGAAAGACAAAGCTTTAAGCTCGTTAGTTTTGCTTTGCTTTTTAGAGCTACATATTACTATTTGGCATTGCACTTACACCCCTTGACAAAAGTTTAAAATTTGTAACACCTACATAATTAGAATTGTCTCAGCCCCGCGCCTGAAAGGCCACACCCCTTCCCCTCCCGTCACTGGGTAAACCTGTGACTGGCTCCACAGTTTGAGTGTGACGGAGGGTCCACCCCGGCCCACTGGGCCTGCCGTCTGGTGACAACCCTAAAGGGTCACAGTAAGCCAGCTTGCCCCACACAAAGGCCCTAGACAGCACTGGCCTACAGCAGGGGGAGGGGCGGACAGGGTGGCTGTGCCCGGTTCTTCCCTCCTGTGGGCCGGGTCCGCGTGTGTGGCCTTGGGGCAGCCTCCCTGCTGGACAGGGCGCCGCTGGGTGTCCCGGGGCCCCTCAGCCCGGGGGCGGCTGCCTGGCAGTGCCCGTGTGGCAGTTGTTACACGAACATTAGCGTAAATATTCGCTGCTCTTGATGGATCTGGAAAGTGAAATCAAGACCATTATGAAAGTCGTCAAGACCAAAGAAGTGAAAATTGGAAATTTTATCTGTAGCAGCTAAGAAGTGTTTTAGTTTCTACTTTCGATGTGTCTTGGAAATTTGCTTGAATTACAGATACTAAGTACAGATGTAAAAAATGCAAGGGTTGTGGCCAACTTCTCTAACAGGCCACAGAGCAGATTATGCTTAAAGGGAAGCACGTGACTGTTGACTGTACTGAAAAAGTGGGGGTGCTCAGACCCCCAACAACTGCACGGAGAGATGGGCGGGTGAAAACCTGGGTCCTGCTCTGGTTTTGCTTGGGTTCCAAAGTCCAGAATTCCACAATTTGCAGCTTGGCTTGGTGATACAAATCTCCATATGCCCTGTGACCTTGGAGGGGTGGGAGAAAAGGCGGGAGGTAGCCAGGGGAGGGGACATTTCATCAGCACCCTTTCCCTGTGTGTGCCCACCTTTCCCGGAGGGCGGAGGCCTGCCCACCCACCGTGGCAGGGCCCTGTGCCTGCGTGCCCAGCTGACCGCTGTGTGTGTGTCGCAGTGAGCCCCGCCACCAGCGCACGGGCACACGGGCGGGGCGCTGATGTGACTGGAACACGAGAGTCGTTTTCCTCTTAACTGGCGTCTCTCTTTGGGGACTGGTTTCATCCAGACCGATTCCTTCCTCACTCTCTCCCCGACTCCTTTCTCTGGAATTCGGCAAACTGTGTCTTCTGGGACCTCACCCTCCTGCTCCTTGGCGCCTTCGCCCCGGCTCCCTGGATTGCGCTCACAATCCGGTTTGGAGACGGGCCTCTGCGGGTGAGACGCCTCCTGCTGTGAACAGCGGCGCCCAGTCGGCTTCCAGGTGGAGCTCCGATGAGTCACATGAGCACGTGTTTGCTTCAGCGTCTTGTGGGCTGAGCTTTCAGTCGCTTTTGCTCTGAAAGGGACAATGCTGGCTGCGTCTGGAGGGGCCCGGGCAGGAGGCCGTGGGCAGGCGTGTGTGACAGCCGGCCCAGTAGCTGTGGGCAGGCAGGGCGACGCTTCTCTCATCTCCCCTCACCCCTGAATTTAGAGGTCGCGGGTGGTGAGCCACCACGCAGACCGTGAGCACAGTCACAGGAGGGCCGAGGCCACCGCGTGTCCTCACAGAACAGCCCGAACACCATGCCTCTGCTTCTGCAGCGGGGCAGGCGAGGCCGGCCTTTCGGCTCCGGACCCCACGGTGCCGGTGCCCCTTTTCTGTGAACACTGATCACTTCTGGTCTCCCTGGGTGTGTTTTGCCCAACCCCCGCCACCTCCTCCACGGAGTCCAAGCAAATGGCCCTGAACGTCCTGGGGTCCGAGGACGTGCCTTGACATTTTTGGTCGAAATGTTGCTTATCGGTCATAAATGTTGGCATTTATCCTTAACAGGTTAATGTGGATGTTATCGTTAAGGGTATATAACAGTAAAGTTATCATTAAGAGTAATAAAGATATAATCATAATTTTTTATGGATCATTTAGTCCTTATCAGTATAGCAAAAGTAATTCCTTAAATAGCCTAAAAAGTATTTATGAGTAGCTTCTCTTACTTAAATATAGTACATATTTAATGTGCATTGTTTTGTGTGCTCGTCTGTTGTCTGTCTGTCCTATTACAACGCAGGATTCCCGGGAACGTCACATTCTGGTTTCGTCTGTATGACGAGCCCCGGGAGAGTGTAGGGCAGCTGCGTTCACTACTGCGTACGTAATAATGAAGTTGCTATCACACACACACGACTTTACATACACGGGGGGGCACAAGCAGGCGCAGAGGGGCGAGCCCAGGAGAGTTTGCTCGTGTGTTCATCCGTCACTGTGTTGTTTTCTGTAGGAATAGTCGAGAACCCGCTTCTCGTTCAGCCTCGCAGACAGTGCAGGAAACCCCTCCACGCGGTAGCTGTTCCAATGGGTGTGTCGAGTCCTTACTAGGTGCTGGGCTTTGTCACACGGACTCCAGACGCATTATGCCTTTCAGTCCCCTCACAGTCTGAAGAGCAGACACTGTCAGGACCCTCATTGTGAGAACAAGGAGCCCTTGGCTTGGTTTCAGCAAGTGGCTTCCTGGAGGTTGTTCTGCTCACAAAAGGAGGAAAAGGCCCAGGGTCCTTTCTCTTCTTGGCCGGCACTCTCCTTTTCACTTCTGCATGGAAGGGCGCAGTGTGCGGAGGGCACACGACATGGGCACGACTCCGCACAGAGGGCGGCACCGGGGCCAAGGGAAGCCTGGAACCCAGACCCATCAGCTAGGCTGGGAGCCGGAGCCCCACAGCCAGGCGCCCGACGTTCAGGGCCCACCAGGGGTCCAGGAGGGAAAGCTGACAGAGAGGCCTTGTGGGGTTCAGGCCATTCCCTGAAAGGGCGCACCCCTGTCCAAGAGCAGGTGGACCCGGCTGCAGGGAGCAGGGCTAGGGGTGAACCTGCAGGGTGTGTTCAGAGACCCCGGCGTGTCCGGGCAGCAGGTAGAAGTGGAGAAGTTGCAGCAGATGCGGACTAGGTGACGTAGTGTAAGGCCTGCAGGGGGTCCCACGGGGGAAAAGCAAGCAACCGAGCTGCCCCTGAGGGGGACATTACAAGGTCACATTCTTAGAGGGTGAGTTAGAAAATTCTGATGGGTTCCGGACACTTTTTCTGTAATTCGCACTGTTTGCACCCTGACCCCAGTGGCTCAGTGCGTCCAGCGTCATCTCTCCAGCAAAACGAAAGGAAGCAGGTTCAGCTCCCGGCCAGGGCACAGGCCTAGGTTGTGGGTTCGGTCCGCAGCTGGGCGCGTATGAGAGGCAGCCAACTGATGTTTTCTCTCACTGTTGTTTCTCCCCCCTCCCTCTCTTCCCCTCTCTAAAAATAGTAATGTGTATTTTTTTCCACATGTCAAGCTGTGAGACTATGAGGAGGGGAGGCAGAAGAGGAGATGGGTTTGCCTTTTTATAAAATCGCGGGGCTGTGTCTGTTCTCGACGTCGTGCCGTGGAAGGGCCGGTGGCTGCACCAGTCAGTACGGTGGCTCCCCAGTGGTGCTGTCTCCTGTGGGAGGGCCTCTCCACCCCCACCCCGCCCCCGCCCAGGACCCTGCGGTTTCCAGAGAGTTGAGCAGCGGAATGGAACAGACGTCCCTGATGGAACAGAAGTGGGGGACCCGGCTCACACCCGGCCACCCTCCCTGTCCCCTGGCTTTGATCTGAAGGTGACCCGTCCCAGGCAGAGTCTGCAGGCCCAGGTGTTGGAAAAAGAACAGAGGAGACCAAGCCAGGCCAGGCCTCGGGAGTGTCCTCTGCTTCACATCCAGGGGTTGGAGCCCCCTATTATCCAAGGCGGGCAGAGTGGGGCTCCCCGGGGCCTCCCTTTCTTCCAGGAGAAGGCGGGAGGGCAGTGGCGCCCTGGGGTAGCACTGTCCTCGGTGCGAGAACGTGGAGCAGGAAGAGAAGGCATTTGGTTCTCCCTACACCATTAATCAGTGTAATTTACGAGACTGGAGGAGACGGATCCTTAAGTAATGAAATGCCGATGACCTTGAAACCAGGTGCATTATTACCCAGATATGGCTATAGTCTAAATTTAATTTTTATCAATGTAGATAATCGCTTACATGGGCCTTACGGTGACATTACTGAGGCTCTAAAATTTAATTTTATTTTTAGAGCTTTTGTTAATGTCTTTTTCAGGATTATACAATCTGGGGCATCAGCAGTGAGCTTCATGCGTTTTATATTCATTATGATTTGGAATAAGCAGGAACGAGGTACTTTGCATATTAAAACAGTTTTGATTCTAGGTTCTTCATTTAAAATGAACCCTGAGGGGTTGAAATCAGTATTCTCTTAGTACCAAATTATTTATATGAATTTATGTGTCTATCGTAAGTATATTTATTGTACACTAATTTATTATGTACAAATATTACTATTTTATATACTATTATAAAATAGTACTCTTTTTATCAGTGTTGATTTTTTTCATAATAGCATGTATCCTCACAATAGTTTTAAAATATGTATTCTGATGTAATATACATTTTCTTTACTATGTGTATTTTCCCAAGTTTTTTGTTATGAAATGTTTCATTTTTGTTCTTTAATTACTGTATCCTGACTACATATGTAATATGCCTTCTCTCCTCCCATAAATCCCTAAAGATAATAGAAAAAGCTGTCCACAGTTTTTGGAGTCACTACACCAATGCACTAGATACTTTTGTAAATTTTAACCCATGAGCCTCCTTCCCTCGTGGGCCAAAACCGGGATTTGGGGCCGGAACTAACTCTGTTTTCCAGGGGACGTTCTTAGGAAGGGAGGGGCTGCTGTGGACCCTCCTTTGTCCCAGTTGTCATGAGTCAAGCCTTCATTTTGACTCACTGCAGGTGAGGCCCACTGTTCGGGGGCCCCCCCGCAAGGATGAGGGGAGAACAGCCCAACCAGCGCTGGTGGCAGCCCCGCACTGTGCAGGGAGCATGCAGAGTGGGGCAGGCCAGACACCCCTGCGGGGCCCTGCGTTCTCTGTGGGACAGGTGCTTGGGCAGGACACCTGAGCCGCCTCTGACTCTGGCACCAGGCAGACCCTGGGCCCGAAGGTACAGCAGGTCTCGCGCGCTCTGTGCCCGCTGCCCGTGGATTCCCCAGCTCCGACAGTCCTGTCCTTATGTGCCTTCCCGTGGCTTCAGAGAGACCCTCCTTCAAAGGGGACTCGGTCTGGCGGGATGACAGCCTCACACTCACAGAATGCCAACGAGTCCTCATCTCTCATCGCAGAGTCAGCTGGTCATCTCTCATCGCAGAGTCACCAGTCAGCGGGTGCACCTCTGGCCCATAAAATTGGGGGGGGGCATGGGCAAAGGTTCCTGAACCTCGAGTGCATCCATAGTCTACTCTCACGTTTTCTCACTGATCTGGTACTCAGCATCGGTGACTAGCGGGCTTCTAACCCTTTGGAACTGGTCATGTCGGTTTCCGCACCTGCTGGCACTGGGCAGGGACAGGGACCGAGGCAGGGGACACCCCAGAGATGGCCTCGGACCGGCCGTTGCTCGCCCAGAATGAAGGCAAGATCCCGCTACAAACGAGACAGGCCGGGGAGGCCACGGTGCCCGCAGCCTGTGCAGGAGACCGCAGCCCAAAGGGGCGTGTCCTGGCCTCTCCAGGACTCTGAAGCCGCCGCTTCCCGCGGGGCGGACCGAGCAGGTGTTTGCGGCTGCGCTGGACTGTGCGTTTTCTCTCTGCCCTGCCTGGGCCCAGCCGTCACTCGCTGTGCTCTTCTGCGTGACATGCAGGGACAGGCGCTGGGCGGGTGACGGATTGTGAGGTTCCCTGCGTTTTGAAAGGAGATGATCATGATAAATGGCAGTGACCTAGTTTGTGGACAGTCTTTTTGCATAAACTAATCTACTGGCTTGTGATTATGAGATTAACGCATGGAGAAAAAGAAGGCGATTGAGTCAGAATCATCAAGTTACAGAGTAAAAAGAGTGTCTGGAGCTTTTCCAATGAATCAGTCACAGTGAACTTTCACGTCAATTCCAAACATAAACGTTATTTTAAAATATTTTGAGGGGAACGATGTTCGCTTATTTGTCACTAAAGTTCAAATAAATGAAAATAAAAACTAGCAAAAATAAAATTCCCAAGAAGAACAGAAACCCCTCAAAAACTGACACTGTGTTACAGCCTACTTTCGCACACACGAGGCATCATTTTCATAGACATGAAGCAGCGAGGCAAAGTATGATCAAGTATATCTTCTTTTTGAGTTTAAATTACAGCTGATGCGCAATATTATTTTCAGGTGCACAGCACAGTGATTCGGCAGTCCTGTAGCTAACGAGGCAATCTCCCTGAAAGCCCAGCCATTTTAAGGATGAGCAAACTGAGGCTCACTGGGGTTGGTACCGCCTTCGGCCACGCGGCGTTTCGGAGGCAGCGCTGAGAAATGTCTCTGACACTTTGTGTTCATCAAGGAAACAAAGACGAAGTCACTAGGGGGTGAGGGTCCAGAAAGGTCCTACACTCATTTAATTACGAGTAGGTCATAGAGCGTTAAGCTCTGACTACGCACATGCACGAGAGGAAGAGAGAAGTGCCTGACTCGAAGGTCCGTACGATATCGTAAAAGAGCCATGGCCGCAGTAAATGGGGTGAACTGCAGTTTTGGTTAATAGACAAAGTCATTAGGACGATCTGGCTTGTACAAATTATATGAGAATGCATTTATAAATTCCAATTGAAGTGCGGAAGATACTGGAAAAGAAAATCACACTTTTGCAGAGTGACTGTGGAAAACATTTAAGTGATTCATTTTCGTGCCGGTCACTGGGCTGCCCGCGTCCTGTGTGACTGCGCTCTGATTTCTTGGCCTGGGCGGTGAGCACCCCCTGGCGGAGCGGGTAACAGACCTTGTTCAGGCCCGCGCTGGCCAGTTCCAGGGTCTGCGCCACGTATTCTTTACAGTTCCAGCTTTAGGGCCATTACTGATATTTTGCATATATTTCAAAGGTATTTAGGTGTTATTTTAATAGTATTTATTAGTTTTGTTTCTTTTTGAAAACTTTTTTGAAGATTTTATGTATTTATCTTTAGAGGGGAAGGGAAGGAGAGAGGGAGAGAAACATCAATGTATGGTTGTCTCTCGAGCATCCCCTGCTGGGAGTTGGCCTGCAACCCAGGCATGTGCCCTGACTGGGAATCGAACCGCAATCCTCTGGTTCACAGGCCCGTGCTCAGTCCACTGAGCTACACCAGCCAGGGCTAGTTTTGTTTCTTAATAACAAAAGTTATGTAATAAAATCACATTCCAGAGTTCATCTCTGTTGCCGTTGACAACAAAATTAGGCGTAGTGCGTGTGTGAGTTGAGACATCCGCGCAGTAGAGAAGCGTAGACTGTTGTGTTACGACTCTTTTTCTGGAAAAGGACACTGTCTTGTCCTTCGAAGTGCCTGCCCCGGGCGTGCTCCGACCCAGGCAGGGGGGCGGAGGGGGCAGGGCTGGGCTCCGAGTCTCGTGGATTTCCTGGAGGCCCCGCCTCGGACCCTGAAGATGGTCCGCTGCACTCGGACTCCTGGGCGCAGTTCCCCGGGCCGCCGGCTGCTGAGTCTGTGCTCCGCCCTGCGCTCTGGCTGGTGTGGGCAGCTTCCTCGTGGATTTCCTGGAGGCCCCGCCTCGGACCCTGAAGATGGTCCGCTGCACTCGGACTCCTGGGCGCAGTTCCCCGGGCCGCCGGCTGCTGAGTCTGTGCTCCACCCTGCGCTCTGGCTGGTGTGGGCAGCTTCCTCAGCCTTGGTGCAGGCCTCCCTGTGCCCTCAGGCACAGTGGGGGCGTGGGCCTGCTGCCCTTCTCCCAGGACAAGTCTCTGCCCCGTCTGAGAGCCAGTGTGTCAACGGTCACTAGAGTTGGGAAGGTGCCAGGAACTGGCCACTGTGGGGCGCTGTGTCTCATTCACATGGGTGCCTGCCTCTCACACGGGCGGCCAGAGGGGCTGGACCACCTGGGATGCATTTCAAGCATCTGCTTCGCGCTTAGTTCTGAGAGATTCCTGCTCACACCGCACATCTGCCACCAGCCACGGGGATCTTCAGAGAACACAGGTTTCAGGGCGCCGAGCCAGCACGTCTGCAAGGGTGCGAGACAGACGCTTCTCAGGTTTGACTGGAGCAGTGGTTTTCACCAGCGCACCGCAAGAATTTGTAAAACATGCAACACCTAACTATTTAGTCAGGGGCACCGACTTCTTTTCCCTTAGACGGTCAAATAAAAAAATGGCAACAACCAACACAGTAATAGCTATCTGGTGTGAATGAATAAACTACACCTAGTATTTCTGTTGCAGAACTGTAGTAATTAGTTTCTGTGTGCCCTAAGATGAGGAAGGCTGGACATTGCTGGAACAGAGCGTTGGACACCGGAGCTCCTGTGTCGTCCTGGGTCTGAGGACGGAGTTGCAGTCTCCCTCGGGTATAATTTATTATCGGGGGGGGGGGGGGGTTTGTCCGCATAGCACTTGACCACACTTGAATCTCACTAAGCTCCTGTGAGTTAGGCCAGGCTGTAAGTTATAATGAATACTTCATCTTTATACCAATATAAGTTCATATTAACCAATAAAACGAAATGCGCTTTTGAAAAATGAAATGGGTCCTGCCTAACCCTGAGACGCACAGCTTTCTTGTATATACCAGACCGGCGATGTAGGTCAGGCGCAGCTTTTCCTTTTATCTCTTCAGTCGGTGATTTGTGTTAGAATAGAAATCCTTAATTACCAGGTGATGCACTTGAGTTTTGATGTCTTCACAGAGTCGGAAGATGTCAATTAGGCGTTATCTATTTATTCTCACTGATGAAATGCTAATAGCGATCATTTGCGGAGGTGGGGGCACGCTCGTGTCACCAAAGAGCTTTTCGAGGACAGACTCTGCCTGCGAGTCGGTGCCCACAGATGTCTCTGACACCTTCAAAGGGGGCGGGGGCCTCGTTTTTGTTGAGGTTGCTGTTACAGGCAGAGATTCTTCCCGGCTCCCTTTCCAGTAGTGATTGTGACGGGAAAAATGCAGACGAGGCCACGGCAGTTCCCACTGACATCCGGCCTGGGACCGTGGCGCCGGTCATGGGCTTCTCCCTGGAGCCCCCCAGACACGTGTTCTTCGTGGGTGACTTTGGTGCTATTGGGTCTTTCACCCGTGCTGGATTGTGTCATTCCTCCTTTCTACCTGGTGTGCCTCACGTACCGCCACCACCCTTTGTGTGTGCACGTGTGCGTTGCATGCAATGTGTGTGCACATGTGGTTTGTGTGTATGTGTGTGGTATGTGTGCTGTGTGTACACTCATACGTACGAGGGGGGACCCAGACGATCCAGAATCATCTTCTGGAGGGCGGGCCCCTTGGAGCCCAAGCTTCCCCCACTCGGCGAGTGTTCCAGGAGCCCGTCCGAACCAGTGTGCCAGCCGGCATCGTTGGGAGAGGCTGCGTTCAGCTTCGGCGAGTGGTTTTGGAAGACTTCTCAGTGTGTTTGCCCATTTCATGATGGTGATTTATGAGCACACCTGCCCACACCACTGCGTGTTCAGCAGATTTTGGCCCCAAACAGTGTGACCCCCATGCCCCACCCTCCCTCTTCTCCCAGTCTCACCCCATGGGTTTTGTTGTTTCCATGGATGAAAAAAGTCCTCAGAGGAAACGCGTGGCCTGTGTGGAAGAGGTGGAACAAAAAACAGCATCAAAACCGAGGAGCCGAGAGCCTTGGGCGCTAGGCTGAATCAGCGCGGCGGCCGCACAGCTGGCAGGGCAGGACCTGGGACTCTGAGCCAGGCCTCTGGGGCCAGAGTTTGTGCTCCAGCCTGGGGTTCGCAGTGAGGAGAGGGTCCCACGCCCAGACATGTTTATTTGCAATGCCTGGGGACATCTCAGTGGCCACTGCTGCCGAGGGCACTCCTAGAATTCAGGTGCGAGAGGCCTCGGGTGCCGCTGAACATCCCACAACACACAAGACAGGACTGGGAACCGTTTGCCCTCACGTGTCAGTGGTGTCAGAGCCCCTGTTCTAGCCACGGGGCTGCACTGGCTTCTGTGCCACCAGCACGTCTGGGGACAGGCATTTGATGTGGTCCACCCTGGATGAGGAGGGCGCGTGATCCTTGAGGGTGCTTGCTGAGGCCGCTGTGATTCCAGGCTGGACCGTTGCCGTCTCCCAGGGGCCATACATGGACAGGACCCCACCTGCGCCTGGGGGCTCCCCCGTGAGTACAGCGGAGCCCACGTCGGCCTGTTTCAATTAGGGGTGACAGTGTGGCAGCCCTCTGAGAGCACATGACAGAGGCAGCACCCTGGTGGGGACCCCACAGAACTTCGGCCAGAAAGAGGCTGACGGTTCCTCGGGCCGAGTGTGCTTTTTCCCGGTGGCTCAGCTCGGTGACAGCTGCGGCAGCGAGTTTGCACACAGTTAAGAAGGAGAATAAAAATGTTTTTATATGTACACTGTATATTTCTCACAAGAGTTTCCAAGCGTAATTACCCATGAATTCCATCCAAAAACCTTCAACTGTGTAAATCTCACATTTGGTTACTGGCTAATGGAAGGTGGGCAGAAGTCCAGCGTGCACGTCACTTCAGGAGACGCCGATGTCCGTTCCAAGCACAGCGCGTTTCCCGGTGGCTCCTACCGCGCCCTGTTCCTGGTCGCCCCTCGGCGATCTCACGCAGAACCACCTCCTGCCTCCCCCGCCCGCTCTGGCCCTGGTTCTCACTCCGCACATGGTTCGGCCTGCTTTCCGGAGAGCACAAAGGGAATAATGAGGTGGAGTCTGCGCCTCACGTAACCGAGCTGGGGGGAAGGAACGCACCCCGCACAAACGTGAATCTGGGAACCTCAGCAATGGCGCAAAGTGGAGTCGTTTCAGAGAACGGCAGGCGCACGGACTCTGAGTTCGCGGGAAAGGTGGTGGATGGGTGCAGGCAGGCGGGCACCAGGCATGGGACGGCAGGAGGAGAGAGCAGGTCAGAGCGGGGGGCTTTGCCGCACGGTGGGATGAACTGGAGCTGGGCTTATTCACAGACTTCCTTCCGCAGGGTGCGGACCCACCGCCAGCGTCATGCAGACCTGTGTTCGAATCCTCATTCCGCCGCACACAGCGTCGGCACCTCAGGAACAGTGGCTGGCTTCTCTGCCCTCTCATCAGTACGACGGGCCCCAGCATTCCCGTGACACTGTCGGCCCGCTCACACAGGGCTGTCGTCACCGCCGTGGTCTCCACCATGGCTGAGGCCCACGCAGCACCGTGCTGACTTCGCTCCCGTGGATCTGTGTGGTGTTCTCCACATGCCACGGCCCCGACCCCTCACTCGTGTCCCGCAGAGTCGATGGCCACCTGCTCGACAGAAATGCCATGTCAGACGTGACCACATGAGCAAAAAGAAAAGGTCACCACGTGGAATTTCGGTGACCCACTGTACTTCACCCCGGGGTCCAAAGCAGGATCCTGTTACCAAGGAATCCGTGCAGAACGCGTTAACGGGGCTTTTCACGTCTCTGGTTTTTCCACACGCAGCCTCTGAGTGCGGCGCCTTCCGCAGGCGTGTGCACCGCAGCCGGCGTGGCCGCGTCCCCATTTCCGACGCTCCGCCGTGTCTGGGAGCTGGCCCGTTCCCCTGTGTAAGCAGTGCAACTGTGAGCCTCGCACACCTTTGAAACTGTGTTGCCACTTCCGTCCTGTTGGAATGCAGATGTCCAAAGGCACGAGATGAGCAGAGAAACAGGACGCTCTCTGTGAAATGGGCGGGCATTGTCCCAAACCCCCGACTTCAAGGTTACTGATAAAACTCAGAAGTGACCGTGTGCTGGTGAGATAGAAACTCACCCTGCAGCGGAAACCCAAAGGCAGCCCCTCGGTGCCTCTGCTGAAACAAAAGCTCAGGAAGTTACATCATCGAAGGTAAGTGAACATTAGGGCACAGGGTAAACGTGCACCAGTCGGAGCAGCTTTACTTTACATGAAAGATACCGTTCCATTAAGAGAAGGATGTTCTTTGATAGGAACAAATTGCTCTTCGCTCCCCCAGCCTGTGCCTGGACGCCAGCCGGCAGAGCACGCAGCCTCCCTGCGGAAGGGGATCGTAGGACCCCGGCCAGGAGCACTGGAGTGTTAGGGCTCCTTCCCAAACTACTCTCGAGTGCCGGGAACCCCTTCCCGTCTCCGGTGCCTTCGGAAGTCACGTTTCCCCGACTGCCGGCTGCGGTTCTGCGGATTTCCACATGAAGCTCACAGTCTTTGACCGACCCCTGCCTGAACCCTCCAGATGGACGCCCCCCAGGGTGCCCGCGTCACCTTGTCTTTCCGTGTATCGGTCCAGCCTTGGACCGACCCGTCCCTTGCGATTGCTGTTGTTAAAAGAAATGCCTATCGTACTGTTAGAACTCAAACTTCAGGGCCGGAACCGAGCCTCGGCTCACACACTGCAAAGGTCTAACCAGTGAGCCCGAGTTAGGGCTTGGGCGGCCTGAGTGGAGACACACACACACTCCTGTGTCCTAATGAGTATGGGGCACAGCGGAGGAGTCCTGAGTGAAGGGGACCCCCTGCCCCGGGTTTCTTCTGCCTGCTGAAAAGGGGAACCACCCGAGAAAGAGCTCAGTTTGGTCGTAACCGGCCAGGGACAGCCACATAAACTACTTCGCTGCCCCTGAAAAGGGAGTCCACAATTATTCCTGAAATAGCTTCTGTAGTTAAGTTGCTTGTCTAACGCGAGCCAGAAAACGAAAGACCTGCAGTGAAGGTCAGGACTGAAGGCACGTGTTGTGCTGTGCATGTTGTTGAATTTTAGTAAGTTCAAGCAGTTTTCTATTACATAGAGGCATTTTGCAATGGGAGCTTTTATCTGATACATATATACACACGGGGACATACACAGTATTTTCATCCACTCTTCTCCTCCCTCCGAACGGCAGTAGCTTACTGCCAGCAGCCTGGTAGGGGTATCCTACAATTTTAAATGAAGTCAAATTGGAAATAAAGCTGTGACACGTGCAAGTGCAACACGCATCTGCCTATCTGCCTGTGTGGAACGCAACGCCCACGGCAGTGAGCGAGCGCCGCGTAGTGTGCCTACAGGGAGCAGAGCGGTCCGGCGTCGGGGGCAGCTGCTCCAGGGCCTGTGTGCGCCCTGGTCTGAGTCCCGCCTCATCCTGTCTGGA
This sequence comes from Sturnira hondurensis, assembly GCF_014824575.4. NCBI lineage: Eukaryota > Metazoa > Chordata > Mammalia > Chiroptera > Phyllostomidae > Sturnira > Sturnira hondurensis. The sequence continues at coordinate 16,919,752 of NW_028079127.1, forward strand.
GAGTGGGCTGGTTCAGGGGAGGTTCAAGTTGCGGGCTGAACTCTGGTCGAGCTGGGAAGGCCTCTCGTTCCAGGTGTCAGTGTTCATCTCCTTCCGTCACCAGGCTTCTGCTCCTGACACAGGGCCGGGACTGGGCCTTCCGACGGCTCAGGGTCCGATGGGGGCGTCCCCACGTAAATGTAGGCGAGGTCTCGCAAACACACTGCAAATCGCGGTTGGCGCTTTTGGGAGGAGGGCTTCCGCCGTTATCGGGAGTGGTGCGCCTGTGTTCAGACCGTGTGTGGGCAACACCGAAAGCAGGAGGAGGCGGGTCCTCGGCGCCAGCTGGCAGGTGATTGGACACAGCGGGGAACTGAACCCTGAGTGCACTCGGCGCTCTAACCCGGTGCCACGGGAAGCCACCAGCGTGTAGGACGGGCTCACGCCCCTCCCCGCAGTCCTTCCTCCACAGCGTTCTGAGCCTGTAAAATGGGCCTTCAGGTTGGGGCGCAGCATTCTCCTCACTGGCACGGGCATCAGAGAAGTCCGCTTTGGCTGCTCCGGCCAAAGATAAAGTGCTTGTCAAACACATGCACCGAGCAGGTCTGAGCAGCTGACGGGTCTCTGGGTAGAAAAGTGGGTTAGGGGAGCGGGCCGAGGCCTGGTGGTGCCGTGCCCGCCTCTCAGCTCCACAGGNCGCGGTCCTTCCTCCACAGCGTCCTGAGCCTGTAAAATGGGCCTTCAGGTTGGGGCGCAGCATTCTCCTCACTGGCACGGGCATCAGAGAAGTCCGCTTTGGCTGCTCCGGCCAAAGATAAAGTGCTTGTCAAACACATGCACCGAGCAGGTCTGAGCAGCTGACGGGTCTCTGGGTAGAAAAGTGGGTTAGGGGAGCGGGCCGAGGCCTGGTGGTGCCGTGCCCGCCTCTCAGCTCCACAGGGGGTGGGACAGGGCGAGCCCTCGAAGCAGGGCTCGGTGACGGCCCTTCTTCAGGGAGGGAGGGCCGGCGGGAAGTTTTTAAAGGGAATTTGTTTAAGACCAGGAGTGATCCCTTCTTCCACTTGAGGTTGTGAGTTCGCGGCTGTAGCAGGAAGCCTCTGTTGCCCTGGCGCCTGTCACAGCTGCAGCTGGTCAGTACGCACACATTTGGATGACTGTTTCCACTGGAGAGCTGGGTTGTTCTGACACATGTCCGATTTGAATGCACGGCTCCGCCCAAATGAACGTGCTACGTGAGCACACCAGCACTTCCAAGGTCCTAGTGTGGGTGTCGGGAAGGTCCTGGCAGGGTGGGTGCAGGACCCCGGGAGGCAGGGAGCCCTCCACGCTCCTTCGCGAGCCCTTCGCCTTCATTTCTCGCTTTGTTTCTTCTTTTTTGTTTCCAGCTGCCCAAGCTCTCCGCCAAGGATCCAACTGTCACCTTCGCCTGTGTGCAGGTGACACTGTGGCCCAGGTAAAAAGGCCGGAGAAAAATGCATGGCTTTCCCATTGGATGACAGGCTAACGTGATGCTACTGTTCGAGAGGGGAAAAAAATTTCGTTCAGGCCCTGGCTTCCCCAATGCCCGAGGGACAAGTATTGATGAGATTCCGAAAGTCCGTTCCCGGCCGGCAGCTCTGGGGTGCCACGGCAGTTTGGCTCTGGGGGCACGGCCGGGGACTGCGCCGGCTAGTGGCACTTGCCCTCAGACACTTGGAAGTCCCCCCCCCCCCCGGCCGTCTGCAGTGTGCTTCTCGGCCAGGCCAGAGTCAAGTGCAGTTCTGCGGGTGAGACGCGTTGTAATGCACCATCGGGAGAACGGTTTCCACCGCAGGGTAACCCTGTCCCCATCCCAGCCTTTCCGCTCACACTGGGGTGGCTCTTTAGATGTGACCTCACGTCTCCGAGCCCCTGTTCCGTCAGCGGTGGGTAGTGATGTGTGGCTCCTGATGATAATATGACATACTCTCTGCGAAGGTCTGGGGAGCAGGCCTGGAAAACGATAGTGTTGCTGTCAATAAGAGCTGCAGTTGTTCTTAACCAGTAACTGCGTAAATAAATGTTCTGGAAAGAACAGAATTGCTTTTGACCGATCGGTTTTAGAGAGAAAGGAAGGGGTCAAGAGCGACAGAAGAAGAGAGGAAGGCCTCCCTCCCCCGAAGCCCCTTTCCCAGGCTGGGAGCTGGCTGCTTCAGGGCCCGGCGGTGGCGGGCACCTCTGCCTGGAAACGCAGGTGTGCCTTTCTGGGCCATGGGCTGATGTTCCATCCCTGGTGCCCATGGCAGTCTCCACTCGGTCTGGTCTCTGCCCACTGCTTCTGCTCTAGCCCCAAGGTGGGGTTTCACTGCCCCCACGCTGCCCTGTGGCTTCCCGCCTCCCGGGACAACTGAAGGTTAGACGCCTGTCGAGTGGAGCACAGTCTCCAACTCCTCAGGGACACTGGGCAACTTGAGCCCTGGGGGGCTCCCCAGTGTACAGCAGGGGTTCAAGGGCGTCTCCTTCCTCCCAGAAAGCCTGCGGGTCCTTGTCACAGGCGGGAAGTGGCTATGGTCGCTAAGGGCTGTCATTCCCATCCTCCTCCCCGGTTCTGTTCCCAGGTGTGTCTGTGACACGTGGTACTTGTCTGCCTGTCTGTCTGTGTCGCTGCTCCATCCGCCTCCTGCTGGGTGCGTGCAAGCACCCGGTCAAGTTTCGGTTCACGGAAGGATGAAATAAAATGCCGATTTCACTTTACATAGGAGGCACACCTGACAGAGCACAGGTATTTGTACGTTTCCGTGCTCCGAAGACTTTTTTAAGATCTGACATCTATCATGAAACTAGAAATGAATGTCTACAGAACCAGCCTTAGGAAAATCACTCCCAAGGCTCTGTTAGTAGCGACGAAAGCGTTTGACCCTCAGCCACGCAGCGATGACGATGACAGTGGTGACAACAGTAGTGTCCCTGCCGGAGGGTCGCAGCGGGAGACGGGGGGTCTCGGTCCATCTCACACGGAGAGGGGGCTGCGGAGGAGGAAGCCGCGTGCAGCACGAGTCTGCCTTATGGGGCCACGTGGGCAGCCGTGGATTTCGTGTGACTGGAACCGATCACCCTCCTCCACTCCGTTGTGCTGCTCACCCTCGACCGTGTGGATGCCTGGTTGCACAGTCGCCTCCGCAGCCGGGACAGCTCCTGTTTTGAGTTTCGATTTTCGTACTCCACCACAGGAGCCCAGCCTGCACAACGGAGTTGTTTTCAATGGCTACACAGTGCGACTTCCACCCAAAGTCCCCTCTTAACTTTTTGGACAGTTAGGTTGTTTCCAGTGTGTTCTATTTTAACTAACAGTGGATTGAGCATTTTCACACGAGCAGCTTTCTCGTTGAGGGGGGAGATTCTGCACCTGAGACTGCGTGGCTTCTGTACAAAGGAAATCTGTACAGTTTACGGCGTTTGAATCATTTTACCAAGTGTTTGCCCACGAGGCTGAGGGGGTCTTGCCATCATTTTACATTTTTTTTTTGGTTAATTTAACAGGTACAAACTGGACAGAAAGGATTTCAAAGTTGAGTCCGTGGCGGGAAATACTTTTTCTTAATCGAAACCTTGTGGTGTTCTTTGAGATGACCACTGTCGTGCTGGGAAAGAAGTGAGCACAGAACGTAGTGACCGCCAATTGCCCATGCTCCAGAGCTCACGTGCCCTTGACGAGTCCCAACTCTTTGGTGTCCTCTGCACGTGGCCTGGGCCCTTGGGGTCACCCTGTGGGACACCGGACCCCCGTGAGCCCCGGGGCCGGTCAGAGCCCGTGGAGGCTGCAGACTGGCCTGCTCCGCCTGCAGGCCCTTCAGGTGGCTTTTCCTGTTAAAACCCTGCAAACGACAGTGCACAGAAGCTGGAGCCTGCCACACACAGTTCTCCCCGGCCCGTGTCAGCTCTGGCGAGTGGCTATTTTTGTTTGCTTGTTTAACCGCCGTACTGAAAGGTATCTGTGGTTCAGGGGGTACTTCGAAGCCTCACAATAACGGTGATAATGTCAAAGTCACAGTAACGACAACACCTGATTGTATCGGGTGTTTATTAATATTCCCTGCTGAGTCCCACTCTGCGTGCTTTGCAGGTGGTAACTCACGCCTGGGACAGCACCACGAGGCAGGTGCCATTTTTCTCTCCATCTGAGACCGGGACACTGACTCACGGAGGAACCAAGCAACTCGTCAAAAATCACGCTGCTATTTCATGCGTCTGATCACCTGAGTTTCCCGCTCTGAACCTGAGTGCAATGAAAAATGGGTCGAGTCCTCCTTGAAAATATTGCTTGTAGTAGCTCCCAGTAAAATTCTGGTCTGCCGAACTCAAAATAGATCACCTGTGTTCCTGAAGATCGACTTGTAGTTGCACCTTAAGAGTGCTCCCCGACCCCTGCAGAACCTGCCTTTGGGAGGCACAGGTGTCAGCGACCTGCAACTCAGTCTGGCTTCGCTGAGTCGGTCACAGGACGTCCACCCCCCCTGGACCCGTGTGGCTGCGGCTGCACCCAAGGCCGGCTCTGGGACGGGCCAGCCACCGCGCAGCAATCCGCGGCAGCAGTTCTCCCAGCGTCCTATGGACGACGTGAGTGATGCTGAGGACTTGCGCTGATGTTACAGTTTTTCTCCTGCTTGGTAATTCTAGTGAAATTGGAGGTGGGGTCGGTTAAGCACGTCACAGGGGAGTCAGCGCGTCCAGGTTCAGATTCTCGGATTTACAGCCAACTCAGACTTTGAGTGAACTTCCTGGTGTCTCCAAGGACCAGGCTCCTTGTCTGGGTGGCAGGGACGCCGCCCCACGGCCCCCGCCTCCACAGCCAGGTGTGGATGTCGTCCACCACACGATGTGGCACGTGGCTTAGGGAGCAGAAGTGGTGGCTGCTGACGCATCTACGGTACAGCAGCAGGCGCCTCGGAACCTTCTGCCGGGTCAAAGGACTCGGGCACTGAGGGAATCCGTGTGTGGGACAGGGACAATGAGGGCCGCCACAGGGGCCGGAAGGGGCGTAGCGGGGGCGTCTGTGGTGGGGTGAGGGGATGTGCTGCACACCACGGATGCCACACCAAAAACGGGCGCGTTTTATGCCGCCTGAACTACTTTTTAAAAATGTCATCATGGTGGTCAGATAGCACTGCGGTAGGTCCAGGTGTAAAACAGTGTCTTGGCATTTATGTGCTTCGCGATGTGATCAGAACGGTGAGTCCACTGTCCATCTGTCACCAGGCAAAATCACTAGAGTCTTCCTGAGGGGTTCCCCGTGCCTGACGCCACTTCCCGAGGGCTCATCTGTCTCATCACCCCAGGTGTGGACCGTCACCCCTGTCACCTTTTCTGCCAGTGGCCCCTTCCCCTCCGGCCACCGCCTGTCGGTTGTCCGAGTCTCTGGTCTGTTTCGGTGGGTTGCGTGTTTTTTCAGCTTTGGGGCCCCACACATGAGTGAAGCCCTGTGGCGCTTCCCTCTCTGTGTCCGACGTATTTCACTCCGTGGGGTACGCTCTGGGTCCACTTACAGAGCCACGGGTGGTGATAGTTCATTCTTTCTCGTGGCGAATATTCCGCCGTCTGTGTGCACCCATCTGTATCCATTCGTCTGTTGGTGGGCACTCGGGTGGTTTTACTGTCTTGGCTGCTGTAAATGTTGCTGCCGTGACTACGGGGGTGCAGGTGTCTTCTTGACTTAGCGTTTCTGGTTTCTTGGGGCGAATACCTGGAGGTGGAGTGGCCGGGGGCTGTGGCAGAACCGAACGAACGGGACGACACCCAAGGAGAAGCCTTCTGTGTGGCGGGGGGGGCCATCCACGAGACGAAAGGTGAGCTGGTGAGTGGGAGGAGACGTTCACAGATGAAGCATCTTACAAGGGACCGAGATCTGAAGTGTATAAGCAGCCCGTAAACGCAACATCAAGGCAAAAAATCCCAAGCCGAGTTAAAAAAATGGGCAGAGGACCTGAATAGACACTTCTCCAAAGAGGGCCCCCGGGTGGACATGAAGAGATGCTCGTCACAGTGAGACAACCCCTCACGCCGGTCAGAACGGCCATCGTCACTAAGTCAACAGGCGGCACGTGCCGACGGGGACCCGGGGAGCAGGGGCCCGTGTGCACTGCTGGTGGGAAAACGCAGCCGCTGTGGGAAAGCCCATGGAGGCTCTGCAGAAGATTAAAAACGTTTATTGTGCGAATTACACCACAATAAACTGTTACAGAGAAAACTAAAAAGATGTTTGGCATAGTCATTGCTTATGCATATCCATCTTTCTGTTTTTACTAATTACCCTTGACTCTCCACCTTTCTTGATGTGAAAGGTTTGAGGGCCAGACCACGGGACCCTGCACCTGGCTGGGCTTCATCAATGTCGTACCCGTTTGGGGGGATGAAGACCTTCTTTCGAATTCCTGAGTGACACGGCTGGGGGAGATCGCTAATAGAGCGGAACCCAGAACCGAGCCGTGGAATTGCTTTGACAGCCTGCGCGTCTGGGGTCATAGCGATACGGTGAAATTTCGCGAAAATAAATGTGAAGTCTGGCACAGGCTGGCCTCCGCAGGCAGGCAAAGGAGGGGGAAGCAGCTGGCTTCCGAAGTGTCATTAGCCTTATTAAAAATGTGTTTGCCTGTTAGAATGGGCGTCCCAGAAACCGCAGGAGGAGATTCGGGCCAAAAACGGGGGCTTTGGACAGAAATGGCCCGTGAGGGACGTGGCCGNCCCAGGGCACCTGATTTTTTTTTTTTTTTTTTTTTTTTTTGCATTTCGTTGCGTTTTTACCTTTCTTGAAGTAATAAAGTGTAATATGCCATCACGTCGCTTATTTTCTTGAAATAATAAAGCAGAATACGCTGAAAATGTCGCTCACACAAAAATTCACCAATTTCGGCAAGTCTTTTTTTCCGCGCTGTCACCTTACAGTCTAACGAAACTGTTTTGAATGCAGGAAAAGTGCTGCTAGAGCCGCCTTAAGGGAAACAGCCAGCTCTCCGGCCAACCCAACCCTCACACCAGACCCACCTCCGTCCCATTCTGCGGCCTCGGTGAGCCCGCCGCTCACCTCGGGAGCAGCACGCCCGGCTCTGCGGCCCTGGGGACCCAGGGCCCTGTCTCCCTGCAGAAGCTCCGGATGCACCTTTGGGATTCGTTGTCAACGGAATCCAGTGCTTGCGAGTGATTCAAGTAGAAAGACAAGGGCAAAGCGATGCACCCCGCCTCCTGTGCCCCTCTCTCGGGGACGGACCGCTGACGGCCTGGCCAGCAGCGGCTCACTTTAGCCTCTGGGAGGGGCGCCCTTCCTCCACTGGGTGCTCGCTGGGCTCCGTCCCAGGAACCTGGAGAAAGCGCGGAGGTGTCCCGGGTACGGCCTTCGGAGCGAGGAGGCAGGGGCCTCACCAGGAATGGGAACAGCTGCTTCATAATTAGAGGCTGCTAGTCGTCCAGCAAACAAACAGGAGACTTTGCCGAAACATCGAATGTATATTACTTCGGAATAATCGCCCGGGCATCGACGAAGAAGGCGATTATCAACAGTCGGACATGTTACAGAAAACACTCTTACCTTCAAGTCTCCTTTTGGATACTGTTTCCTGTCTCCTCTTCGGTAATCTGAAGAGAGGGGAAGCGTGTCCCCCTGTGTTTATGAAAAATGTGAGACCGGATGCCCTGACTCAAAACGCTTTCCCTTTGAAGGTGGAGGGCCCGTTGGCAGGACGTCAGAAACGCTCATCACCGATGCCTTCGCATTTCAGCGGGTCATGTTCGCGGGAGGTCGGAGCTGGTCTGGGGCACGAGGTCGATCCGTAGGCCGAGGGGTCAGACGGCCACGGGCCAGCTCTGCACAGAATGAACGCGTGCCCCGAAGGAGCAGCTCGGACGTGGACTTTTTAAAAGGACGAGACGTGTAGGTTCTCTGACGTGGAGGTGTCCAGTCCCTTCTCTGTGCTCATTCGCTTCCACCACATAAAATCCCATCTCAGCGCCACCCAGAGGTGGTCGTTCCTGCCCACAGCGGTTGGAAGAAGCCCCTGCGAGCCCCCCAACTGGGGTTCACCCCCCAGCAGGACTGCAGTGCTTGCTCATTGGTCCCCCCTCCTGCCCCTTCAGCCACTCGCGTAACCCCAGAGCCCCAGGCATTTCAGGGAGGCTTGTTTGGTCTCTCGCTTTAAACGCTCCCCAGAAGGTAGAATGCCTCTTCCTTCCAGGCAGGATGAACACTGATACTCAAACGATGTTACCTACTCTTGCCACTTTCTTTGCCTTTTATCTCCTTAATCCAGGAAACAAGTTACTTTTAAGACTCCGTCATTTCATTCAACAAGCGAACACCCTTCAGAGTCCGGGTGGGCTGGTTTCTGTTCAGAACCGCTGGCCCGGGTAAGGCCCAGGTGGGCCGGCCTGCGAGACCGAGGTCCATGTGCCTGTGGAGACCTGGGGGTGGGGCGAGAACAGCTGCATTCCAGTTCTTTCTGAGCAGCACGCCCCTGGTAACGTCTCCCGAACAGCCTGTCTCAATGGCCTGGGTGATGTGGGTGTGGGTCGCTTTTCCTGATGGGTAGTGAGCGTTGGTAGGAGGGGAAACAGGCTTCTCAGCACCCTCCCTGCGTGCGTGGCCGAGGATGTGCGTGCGTGGCCATAGATGTGCGGGGTCAGCGCGGTGCCTCTAAATCTTCCACCTGCAGAGACACCTGTGACAGGACCGCCATCGAGATGCCGATCGGGCGTAATTGTTCACAGAGTCCATTTCCCTCTGATGTCAGAGCTCACCCCCTGCTACTCGGGTTCTGTCAGCCTGCTCGCCGGTCAGATGGTAAATGGAGTCCTGTCCCTAGACAGCGTCCTTTGTGGTAGAAGCGACCTGTGGCTGGTGCACTGCATCTGCAGCAAGGGGGGCTGTGGGTGGCCAGAGGACGCTAGACAGGGATGCAAAGCTTTGGGCTCCCCTGGGACACAGTGACCCTTGTCATTGGGCATCCCTTGTGGGGACGCTGGAAGCAGCTCCCTTGGAAGTGTTGGGAGAGACGCTGGCTCATGGGACGGGAGCTGTTAGACCAGGATGCCCCTGGCACAAGCCCAGCGTGACTCTTGTCCCCTTGCACCCGAGCCATCACCTGAGGAGGGGGTCCTCCCAGGAGGCCCTGTGTGGACAGATGTCGGGACACAACAGACGGAATCTGCGCAGGTCCGCTGGCCGGGGGTGCCCCCGACACCTGCCGTGTTCTTCCGCACCACCGCAGGTCCCAGAGGCCGACGACATTCCTGTGTGTCCGATGTGCTGGGACCTTCGGCTGAAGGGGGAGGAGCCTCTAGTCAGCGTCAGACACTGGATCGGGTGCCGTGTCCGTGGAGCATGGGTTCCTCCCGGCTTGCATCCTCCTGAGCTGCTAGCGCCCCACCTTCTGCCTCTGCGACTCAGTTCCTGAGCCCATTCCTCCCACGACCCACTTCTTCTGCCTCTGTGACTTCCTCATCAAACCTTCCAGTGTCGTTTTTAAAAAACATCTGATTGAACATGGTAATCAAACTAGACACCCCCAGTCTGTAAGACACCGCTCCATACCACCATGTCATTCCCGGGGTCCCACCTGCTGTGTATTGTTGGGGACATTGCCAGTGTGGAAATAGTTTCAGTGTATTCACGCATGTCGTGTCAGAGCCAGACTCTTTTCTCCGCTCATCCCTAAGTGTGCTGCTCTTCCAATGCACTTTTTTTACAAGTATCGCCACTTCTTGGTGGCGGGGGTGGGGTGGTGAAGCTGTTGCCTAAAAAGGTAACGAAAAGCAAAGTTGTGTCTTTGTAAAGCAACAGAATCTTCTCTTCCCTTCTTTTCTCCCGCCCTTCCTACCACTCACCCACTCACCCATCTAGACACCCAACCCATCCATCCCTCCATCCACTGTCCACCCAGCCACCCGTCATCCATCTCTCCACACACCCCCACCAGTCCATGCCTCCCTCCATCCATCCGTCCCTCCATCCATCCCACCATCCGTCCCTCCATTCGTCCCTCCATTCGTCCCTCCATCTATCCCTCCCTCCGTCCATCTATCCCTCCCTCCATCCCTCCATCCCTCCCTCCCTCCATCCATCTGTCCATCCGCGTATGCACTAACAATCGTTTGGTGTTGGGGGTCCGAGAGGAAAGCACGTGCTGCTTACCTTTCAGGAGCTCGCAGTCCGACTCCCTGCCTCAGGACAATGTGGGCACTTTCAGCTGCCCTTGACCGTAGCTGATTTCCTTCAGACAACAGTGAAGTGCCGTGTGCCTGTGTGTGGATCGTGTCAGTACGTACAGACACTGAAAAATGTGTTAGCGTTGGGCCAAAGTGTTCCTGTTTTTGGTACAGTTGAGTCTGTGACTTCCAGAAAGTCTGGAAGCCCTTGTCCAGAGGTTGCACTGGCGTCGATCGCTCCCCTCTGCCTTCGCACCTTCGGGAACATCTGACGAGCGCCCTTCCTTACCCCCTTTCTGCTGTTAGTGGACTCGGGGTTCCCCACACCCTGGGGAACGTTGGCATAAAGGGATATTTGCCTTGGCAGCAAGTGAATTTTTGCAAAAACACGTGGTACTTATCAGTAGGTTACAGTGGTTCGTGAAAATAAGTTTCTAAGTCATGACTCTGAACTTTCAGACCGCACATCGAGAGTAGAGTTAGCAACCTTGTGGGTGAGCACAGATTAAAAGGCACATCTGCAGCCCTGGCTGGTGTGGCTCAGTGGATTGAGCGCGGGCCTGTGAACCACACGGTCGCGGTTCGATTCCCAGTCAGGGCACATGCCTGGGTTGCAGGCCAGTTCCCAGCAGGGGACTCATGAGAGGCAACCATACATTGATATTTCTCTCCTTCTCTCCTTCCCTTCCCCTCTAAAGATAAATAAACACAAAATCTTTTAAAAAGACAATAACAAATAAACAGAGGGAAAATTATCTGTCGCACATACTTAAAAAAAAGGCACATCTGCTTTCCCCACTTTTTCTGCTTTGCGTGTACCTTGCCGATTAACACCCCAAAGCAACGAGGCCACGTGTACTTATTCCTAGTACAGGTTCGCTTGCTTGGGCATTAGCCCAACTGCATGTGTTGCCATCACTTGCTCTTCAAGCACAGCCGTTTGCAGTTGCCCGGGATGTTTATATGTGAAGCCTTAAGAGCGAGCAATCCAAGTTCACGTTTGCTAGGGAAGCGTGCGGAGCACGTCCGAGCCTCCGGAGCTGGTGGAGCAGCAAACACGGCGCGTGTTGCATCGGCGCATCAGAGCCAGCCTTTCCCTCCGATGGCTATGAGCGCTTACGAGGGAGAAAAGCAAGTAACATAATGTTATTCAAATTGGATGTAGGCTCTGTGTTTAATAATAGAGAGTCTGGAATCATAGATAAAAAGGGATAATGAATAATCCAACAGCATCCAAAGCGTGCGTCTTTGCGTGGCTCTGTGGAGACGGGCTGCCGGGCTCCGCAGACCTTTGCCTGGCGTCGGCCTCGCTTAGTTCTGCAGATTTTCTTCTGGAAGTTTTGATGTTGAAATATTTTCCACATTAGCATGTATTGACTTATTTTTTTTACATGTGTGAAATGTTGAAATAGCTCAGTTTAACGCATCATTTGGGAGCTTTTGCCGATCTTGAGAGGATAAGAAATTTGTTGACAAGCCTTTTTGCCCTCTCAATAGAAGACAGCAGGCATTTCAGCCTTCTGGGAGGATTGTTGACTCTGATGGAAGCCACCATGGAGACCGGGCTGTTCTCACCCCCCAAAGAGGCTTGAGCTTCGGGGAATCCGTGAGCTTGCATCTCCCATCATCTTCCTGTCGGGCATGGGGGGGAGGGGCTCGAGGAAAGAGGCCCTCACCCCCCACCACCGCTGCTCATTCTCCGACTTCCTCTGCACTAGACAGTGTCTCTGCGCCTCACGAGATTTCCCAGTCTTACACCTGAAGTGGAGAAAAGCACAGATGTTATTGCTTGCGGTCCCGAGCTCCGTGTGGTGCGAAGCTGCGGGGGTTGGGAGAACAAGGTCCGGTCCCTTGAGGGAGTCGTGCGGCCCCGCCAGGAGAAGGCCCAGCACGCCCATCGCCCCTTTTCCGTGTGTGCGTGGATGGTTCAAGTGCCGTGGACACGCGCTCTTCCTCTGCGGCGGTTTCGGCGTGTGGCGTCGTGGTGGGACACTTACATGATTCACAAAGTGGTCCTCCCGGTACGTCTAGTGCTGTTCCGCCTGGCATCGTACATCGTCATCGCAACATTGTTACTGTATTCTCCATGCCCTTATTTTGCATTTCCACAGCTGTCTTGTAACTACCCATTTATATTTCTTAATTCTTCTCAGTACATTCATTGCAGTGGTGTTTACAATCGCCAAGATATGGAAGTGACCCATGTCCAACGGGAGAGGGTTGGTAGGGAAGAGGCGGTGCGTGTATACACGGGATGTCCCCCGGCCTTACAAGGAGCAGAGCCTCACCATCTGAAACAACCTGGATGGAGCTGGAGGGCGTTATTCTGTGTGAAATAAGTCAGGCAGAGAAGGCAAATACCGTGATTTCCTCTATATGTGGAATCTAAGTAATAAAATAACATAGGAACAGTATCACTCCCTCTCAGGAATGCCTTTTCTACGTGTGGTGAAGTGTCAAAGCTATTTTAGGTAGGGTAGAATGTGTGTGACCAGAAAACCACATGTCCAGTCGTGTAGGAAAATGGTGGAATTTAATCTTTGTACTTATTATTTTTTTAAATGTTCTGCCTCTCCCTCTTTTCTTCCATTCCAGCCTTCCGCCTTTGTTTTCTTCACTTTCTCTGAGGCATGCTGGGAAATGCTCCCCAAGGAACCAAGAGCGTTCTAACGTACAACTCTCACCCACCTTGCCTTCCTGGCCTTTATCGTGGAAAGAACATCCGTGTGTGCTCGTCTGTGTGTGATGTACACTCTCTGCTCCAATGCGTTGCGTGTTTCCATCAACTTGGTAGGAAAAAGGGAAATGGAATATGTGGACGTCACGCCTGAGACGCCCCTGGGCAGCGGTTGCGGAGAAAGCAGGGTCAGCATGGCCGTCTTCCCCAGGAGAGGGAAGAGCCCTGGGCCCTGTTCACAGAAAAGAAGCAAAGGAGGGGCTCAGGGTCTGCACCAGGGACTTTTCTAGAAAGGCCCACGACCGTCTTCTGAGGGGGCCTCTGCCTGGGGCAGCCCCCCACGGGCCCGAAGCCCCTGTTCTCCCCTGATCTCCGTGCATGGAGCCCGCGCGCCCCCTCGCGCGTCCCCGTGCGTTTTCGGTGCTGCCTGCTGCCTCTCCGGCCGGCTGCCTGCGTGGCCTCCCCAGGCTGGTTCCTCAGGAGGCACCGACGATCGGTTTCCATAATGTGCTGAGTATAAAGAGGCATGGGCTTCCGGTGGTCTGCCCCAGTTATCTTTAACTCCTGGTATTTTAATCCTGTGTCTGGGTACAGGTGTCTCTGGGTTCATCACGTTTGACTCTTTCTGGGCTTCCAGGATCTGGCTGTCCATCCCCCTCCCAGGTGAGGGGAGCTTTCTTTCAGCCATTCTTTCCTCAAGTACATGTTCTGCCTCTTTCTCTCTCTCTTCTCCTCTGAGGCTTCTTTAACGCAAATGTTTTTCTGCTACATGTTGCCCCGAGGTCTTCCTGGGCTGCCCTGTCTTCCTGACTCTCTGATCTGTGTGCTTCTCGGTGTGGGGGAGTTCCGCGGCCCGCCTTTCAGCTCGCGATCCCTTTCTTCGGCTCCATCGAGTCTGCTGTTGAACCCCTTGGTGGATTTTCAGCTCCGTTACCGGGTTCTGCAGCTCTGTGCCTTCTGTTTGCTGCTCTCTTCTGTACTCTGCCTTTGTTGACGTCCTCACTGTCCATCCATTCTCCTCCCGGCTTTGGTGACTATCTTTATAACCATGACATTGAACCCTTCTTAGGGGTAGTTACTTTTCTGTTTTACATGGAGGTTTTATTTCTGGGGTTGCATCTTGCCTTGTTTGGGGGCTGTATTTTATTTTGTTTGGAACGACTCCCCTATTTTCTCAGCTTGCTGGAGCCCCCGGGGCCTCTCTCCTCTCCCGAGGGGCAGCTGCTCGGCTCACGCTCAGGGTCTCCTCTGCGGGGACATCCCACACCTGGCAGGCCTGTCGTGTTTGTGGGGGGAACTCAGACACGTGACGGGCTCCCTGTGCCGCCGTCCCGACCTGCTTCTCTGTAACAGGTTTTAAACTTCGCATCATTTACAGTAGCTCGATCTCATCCAACCTCTCTTTTCACGTCCATTTAAAATGCCTCTCATTGCAGTTTTAATACTCACGGCTTCTGTTGTTCGTGGTGACCACAGTTCCTTACAGACTTGTCTGTGTCCCCGTAGTCCACACCCCCCTGGGAAGCCTGGGAGCCCTTGGGGGTGGGGAGGGGATCACTGGCCCCANGGCCTCTCTCCTCCCCCGAGGGGCAGCTGCTCGGCTCACGCTCAGGGTCTCCTCTGCGGGGACGTCCCACACCTGGCAGGCCTGTCGTGTTTGTGGGGGGAACTCAGACGGGCTCCCTGTGCCGCCGTCCCGACCTGCTTCTCTGTAACAGGTTTTAAACTTCACATCATTTACAGTAGCTCGATCTCATCCAACCTCTCTTTTCACGTCCATTTAAAATGCCTCTCATTGCAGTTTTAATACTCACGGCTTCTGTTGTTCGTGGTGACCACAGTTCCTTACAGACTTGTCTGTGTCCCCGTAGTCCACACCTCCCTGGAAGCCTGGGAGCCCTTGGGGGTGGGGAGGGGATCGCTGGCCCCATAGCAGACCCCCGGTCGGGGTTTACTGCACTCGGTGCTGTGCGCTCGGACCCTTCTGTGATTATCTGTGAATCATTCACACGGTTGTACTTCGTCTCAGAAAACCGTAGTGGAAACTTCTCGGACAAGGGTTGTTTTAAGTCCCCCATACCCTGTCGTCTGCCTCTCTGTAAATCAGAATATTTGGCAATTTAGGCTCCATCAGGCTGTTCTGATTTTGGTTATGATTCTAACCCAATTCGTAGGATGGTGTGGTCCCCGAAGGCAGGAGACGTCCCTGTCCCACTGCCAAGCACAGTGCCTTCCATGGGACAGGCACCAATGAAGCACTTTGATTCTGACCCAAGAGGCGTCTCCTGGGCTTTGCAGGCATTTTACATGTGCTCTTGCTGTGACACGTTTTAGGGCGTGCGTGCAGGCCTGGTTTCCAGGCGGTCCTGAGTGCCAGGGGTTGCAGGCCGGGGCGTGGGTCGGGTCGCTCAGCTGAGACACAAAGGTGTGTGCACCTCTGATCTGGGAGTGGGGACCCCCCCCCGGTCAGCGCCCCCTGCTGGCAGAGGGAGAGAGCAGGCTGGGTCCTCAGGTGCTCTCCCTGGAGAGCCCGCAGCTGGCGTCAGGAAAAAAACAGACGTTTTTTCCTCCGTGGTGAAACAGTTGAAAGGAAAAGCCTTAGTCATTTAGCTCAGTTTTAAATTTCCTACCTAGTTTTCTGTTTAATTTCTTTTTACAGCACTCTGGGTCCTTCCATTTAAGAGAGTACAATAAAGGAAGAAAGGAACAAAGAAGATACACTTGCATTAGCTGTCTTTTTTGATATTGCTTAGAAAGAACCTCACGCCGGCCCCCTCATTACCCAATCTGAAGCATGGTGGCCGTTTATGCTTCAGAATTTTCCGTAGCCTTTTCAATCTATCAGGTTTTATAGGAAGATAAACCTGAACAATGAACTTGACGGCTATATACTTACACAGATTTAATTCTGTGAACATAAAAAATTGATTACCCTGGGGGCTTTGAGAACTGTTTTTACTGATTGACTATTTTACTTGCATAAATGTTAGTTCTTATAAACAGCTGTGCATTTTACTGTGAGTATCCTAACGTTCCTTAAATTGTGGGTGTGTTTCATTTTAATGGTGAATTTCCATCCCCCACCCCAAATAAAAAAGATAAAACACAGAGCATCTTACTCTCTATGGATACCAAGGTGGTAAAATTGCTATCCCTACCCAACTTCCAACCGAACTTTCTTGTTCTCTCTCTCCCTCTCTCTCTTTTGTTTGCCCCTCCTACTTTTTGCTGAATATCCGCTCTAAAACAATCGAGTCAATGGAGCGCTCTGATATTTTTGCAGACTCCACACGACACTATTCCCAGATGTGGGGAGCTTTGACATATTAGAAGATTCCATTCCTCAGGCTATAAGGTAATGAGGTAGAATTTTAGCTCTTCGGAAACTTCAAAGCCAGAAGGTACCTGAGAGTTTTTCTGGTCCCCAGCCTCAGCACACTCCCACCCAAGCAGTGTCTTCTTGTCAACTGGAAGCTGTGTCTTCGGAGCCCTCCCTCAGTGACTGGCGACAGCAGTCCTCTCGCTGGCTTCAGTGCTCAGTGTCAGGTGGTCATTATGGAAGGGACTGCCAGTTGCCAGCAAACAGCCGTTCTTTCTGTGTTCCTTGCTGACAGAACACGACTATTATATGGGGCGTCAGGGTGCCCAGGGAGAATGCTGGGACTCCTAGCACATTTACAACTAATACAGACACGTAATTAAGCTTTGTTCCGCAAGATACAAGCAGAACTATTAGGGGAGAGCTTCGGGAACGTCTCTTCAAAGGGAGGTAATTCAACCTGGAGTTGTGCTTTCTTGTCCTCCCCTCTACTTCCTTCTCTCTGCCACCTGGAATATAGACGTGATGGCTGGAGCCATAGTAGCTTCCCCGCACCAAGTGGAGATCAGGATGGTGGGTGTAATATGGATGAATAGGCGGGAAATAGTAGAATGAGCCTATGTTTTTCATTGACAACTACAGAACCTCTGTACCAGTTTTGAATTACTTAGGGTGTTTTTACTCGTGAGTGAGAAATGACTCTCTTTTTCGTTTTATGTGTTATTCACCAATTTGGGACAGAGTGGCGTATCAAACGAGTGATGTTGAGAGAAGTGGAATCCCAGCAGATTAGAGACCTGTTGTAATAAGCAGGCAGAATCCCAGTGACTCCCTGAGAAAGTCATGGGAAGACTTGCTCGATTTCTCTGTAGCTCACTTTTCTCTTTGAAAAATGGAGGGAATGATAACAGCGTTTACTGATTCTTCTCGGGAAGTTCACAGCGAAGTATCAAATGTTAGTTATATGCAATATGCTCTCCATCAGTAATGTTATCTGGGTCTGAAAGTCTGTGAGTTCTTCGATTGTTTTTATTAAAAAGTGTAATGGTGGGTGCATTTATTTTCTTGAAAGATGGTTCTTTAAACTCTCACTAGACCCCAGGTATCGGAGGCGGTGTTTAAAACAGGAAGATGATAGTTCCGTAGGGAGGGGCCTCTCCCTGAAGGTGGAAGGTTATTGGTGCACTCTAACGTCATCGTCAACAATGAACGGGCATCTCTGAGGGTCTGAAACGGACTGATCATTCACGTTCTTCCTTCAAACGCCGTTTCCTTCCCAAAGCATTTTCCAGAGTCCCTTTTCCAAGTCCCCTTAAGCCTCTAGTGAGCGCTCTCTACCTGTCTGCATGTTTTATACTTCTCTACCGGACCTCAGATTGGCGTCCAGGAGTGCCAGTGTCCAGTCTGGGCATGTGTTAACTCCAGCCCCTTACACATATAATTTATTCAGTAAATGTCTGTTGGAGGAACAATTTTTTCAAAACATGTCCCTGTTCTGGTGTCTGCAGTGCACTCAGTACGGGGCTGCGGTACAGAGAATAGCAGACTTCAGCCCTAGACGTGCCGTAACGGGCAGGGCTTCAGGTTGGGTCCTGGGTTCAGCCAGCGGGACACGGCGCAGAGAGGGGGTGGGGGACGACCCGCAGTGCCCAGCTGAATGGCAGGTCTCGTCCCTTGTCCTCTGTCTCTAATGGCCCAGATGACAGCAGGAGGCAGATCTGTACCTGGGCTTGTTCAGAAGGGTGACACTTGAGAAGACGCAGGTGGCGGTGTACCTGGGACCTGTCGGTCGTCACCGCAGTCTGCGTTCTGGGTGGTAGTCCTGAAACGCAGGAAGTTACCCACGTGCCACCTGCTGCTGCAGACCAGCCTTTCTTTCCATGTCACCCGGACGTGTATCAGAACCACAGCGTCTACCAGTGTGACAGCTACGTACTCTTGATGACATTTGATGTGCTTACAGGTAGCTTTGGTTTAATTATCCTGCGTTGCTTTTAATCACCTCATTTTATTTTCCCTGAGGTACTGGACGGTCTCAGATATTTCAAGAAGATCCTGTTTGGTGATTACAGGAGGCTTAAGGACAATGCTTTTATTTCCCTACAACGTTAGGATCAAGTGAGGGACACACTTAGCCGTCAGACTGAGAGAGAAGACTAAGGAAAGTCTGTACCAAAGCTCTTATTCCAGGCAAAATGAATAACGTGGCCAAGATTCATTGACAGACAGGGAGCGCTAAGGATCCACCCCTGAATCAGTCGGGTTTGCCCACAGCCCCTTGCACCCGGACAGCACCTGTCTCTGGGACCCTCCCCCAGGGCCAGAGAGTGGAGCGGAGGGGACCCTGTGTGGAGTTAGGGTTTCTGGGGACAGATTGGAAGCAATACCAGGGGCTTACGTCCCATTCCTTCCTCCACACTCGGGGGCAGTCGGGAGTGTGACTCGCCATTGTCCCTTCAGATGGGGACGTGGGGCGTGGGCAGCAGGTGCTCCCTCTACTCACGTGCGTGTTTCCCTGTGTTCGTCCGACGCTGCTCCCGGCCACCCTTCTCCTCCCACCAAGATCCAAGAGCTGTGATGGACCCTCATTCCTTATCGCGTCACATAAAACCGACTTCCAGGATCCCTGCGAAGTGGCCCCGGAGAATCTAACACGTGTCCCCATGATACGTGTTTCCATAGCATTTCCGAGTCGCCTGGCTTGGCTCACTCGCTGGTCTCTGGCAAACCCAGAATTCAGCACACTCCCGGGTGGACGGTCACTGGTCTCCCAATGCACCGCCGAACAAGCCCCGCTCATGGGAGAGTGCAGCCGGAGCTTGAGCCGCTGGAGGGTGAGGGGGTTGGGAGACTCAGGGTTCCCTGCAAGCTCAGGGGAAGTCGCGGCAGGTCCGCGGCACACAGAATTGCTCCAGGCTGCCCGCTGATGCCGGGGCTGCCACGCACGTCTTTCCTTGCTTGCTGCTTGTGCCACACTGCTGACCACGGAGAGCCAAGCTCCGCCATCCTCTGCTGTGCGACTCTTTCGTTCCTTAGAGAGAAGTTAATCAAGACTGTAATTATTGAGTGTGCGTATCGATCACTTATCTGTGCCTTTTCCCCGTCCCCGATGTAAGCGCCGTCGTCGCCACCATCCGTCTGTCTGGCTCCCCGGCCACGAAAGCCGTGGCGGGTGCCCAGTAGACAAGAAATACGCGTGTGAATCTGTACCTCGGCAGCCCTTCACCCCAGTGTTCGAAAGTAGCACCGTTCCGCGTGGTTCTCGCCCCTCTTTCTGATGAGGCGTGCTTGCTCAGGCTGAGAGCTGTCCTTGGTGGGTGACCCGCTGCAGGTGCACGCAGTGTCAGCGACTGCGCCCCGGGACTCGGTCGGTGCTGAGCCCTCCCAGCGCCATTCCATTCCCTGAAGACGGTTGCGGGTGAAATCTGAGACAGTCCCGTCCGTTTCTGTCTGAACACTGCGTCTCCCACATTCACTGTGCCTGAGTTCTCTTCTCATTCAGGCCATCTCCGTATTTTTTGTTAGTTTAGCCTGCCCTTTGGAATTCTGCGCTAGTTTCTCAGATTTGAGTTTTAGCTCGTGAATCTACTCTTAAACCCCAATTTGACGTCGAGTCTTTTATTAAGGCCGATCCCTTTCTTTCCCTTGAAGTCTACCTGGCTTACACTGAATGTACGGATATCCTCTCGTTGAGTCTTTGGGCGGTTTTCCAGCTCTTCCGCCGACCTAGAAGCCGGGTAAACAGAAGCGAACAGGGCCCGGCGTCCGCCTTGAGGAGGCCATTGGCCAGCACAGAAAATGCCTGTGTGACCCGCTGATTACAGTGCAGTGTGCCTAGTTTCAGGTGACCCAAGGCCCACTCGGTGACGCTCCTGGGAGGTAATGAGTTCAGGGCGCTTTGCTTTACCGCAGGCGTGATTGGGCCCAGGGGTGGACAGAGTAGAGGGTAAGGAGATGGGGGCGGTTCTGTGACAAAGACAGTCCCGCCCTTGCCCTCCTTTCCTGCAAGTCAGGCAGAGAGAGATCCTAAGTGACTCGTTCAGGCTCCCACGGTGAGGGGGAATCTGGGGTGCCAGGGTGTTCCGCTCCGGCGTGTTCTCTCCTGAACTCAACAGCCAGAGCGACCCCTGGAACACTGGCAGTGTGTTGTGACGAAGGCGCAGGGCAGCGTTCCAGGCCGAGGGGAGGACGTGCTTGAGGAAGGAACAAACAGCCCGGCGTTTTCCGGGAGGGAAGCGAGGACATCCTGAGGACGAACGTGGGGCGTCAGAGGGAGACTTCGAGTGAGTCGCTGGTGCCTGGGTTGTGCCAGGCGGTTCAGAGGCTCCACCGAAGGGTTTTAAACGGGGGTGTTTAGATGTCTGTTCTGGAAAGAGCGCTCTGACTTCAGTGTGGAGAATGGATTTCAACCAGGGCTTTTCAGTTTTTTATTCACTTCCAGCTGAAAGATGCTACAACACAAGAGAATGGTTTACAGATCAATAAATGGAGCGATTTAAGCTCCATTCTAGAAGGAACCCGGGCTCCTGGCCGCAGAGCGCTGGCTGCGGTGGTGGGCGGCCGCACGAGCAGGCGCAGAGCCCTCGGCAGTGGAAACCGGAGAGGGCGGGCGCCTTACTCAGCTCGCCCCCCCGAGAAGAGCGCTCTGCAGATTCACCCTCTGCCCCTCGGCAGAGAAGGGGCCCATGTCACAGTGTCCCTCCCACCTTCATGTTTCTGTGACCCACACACAGCACATTTTCCTGAACAGCGGCATTCGGTGGTGGTGTCCTGTGTCTGAGAAACTGCCCAAGCTCGGTGT
Source organism: Sturnira hondurensis (assembly GCF_014824575.4). Taxonomy (NCBI): domain Eukaryota; kingdom Metazoa; phylum Chordata; class Mammalia; order Chiroptera; family Phyllostomidae; genus Sturnira; species Sturnira hondurensis. The sequence goes on from NW_028079127.1 coordinate 16,940,677, forward strand.
TTCTCCAGTGACACTTCGGCCACCGCTTCGATGGAGGTCAGGGTTGAGTCAGAGGGAAGGGTCCCTAAAGCAAAGAAATTGGTGGAGTACCGAGGTTTAAGAACCTAGATACTGTGTAACCATCATTATAAAAATCGCTCTGGTCGGGGTTTCTCCAGGTTTGCCAAGGTGACGGGGGAAAGGACCACTAGAGAAATGATACGCCGTCTCAAGGCGGTCCTCGAATCCTGCCCATGAATTAAAAACGTGGAATGATGCATTTATAACAAAAAATCTGGTGATCAAACTTAATGCAGCCGATAACAGGAAGACTGGCCATGGCTCCGTGCCCATGGGAGGCATGGACTCCGTCACCTATGGGTGCACGGACGAGGACCACGCGGCGAGCGGTGGTTCTGCGTCTGTGCTCGGTGTCTGGGGGTGCGCAGAGCGTGGGGCTTGGGCAGGCGAAGGTTGTTCTCGGGGAAACCATTGTGGGTGAGTCATCACGTCGCACACTTGACACACTCCGTAGCTTTATGTGTCCGTCGTACCTCAGTGAAGCTGAAACAGAACATGTTTGGTGAATTCTCGGGAGAACTACTTAAGGGCAAAGCCTCATGATGCCTCCTCTTTCAGGTGATTTTTGAAAGAAAAGTATTGCAGAGAGAATGAGAAGAGAGGTGGGAAGAGGGAATAAAAACAAAGCAAATATTAGTATGTTGACATTCGTTTTAGGTAAAAAACCATAGATATTCATTGTACCATTACATCAACTTTTCCATAAGTTGGAAATTTTCCCCCCCAAAAAAGTTTGGGCAGAGGGGAATTGAGATGAAGAAGTTGAAATTTGTTCCTCTATAATCTTATTCAAACTTACTGCATTTTATATTTTATTTGAGGTCAACCTTGCCCAATAATGTTAAGGTTTAATATACTTGCTTTCTTTTATACCAGCCTGTTTTAAGTTGACAAACTTAGAGCCCCTGGTTTCTATAAGGCCCACTAAGGTCCATGTTCACGTGTAAACATTATTGCAAAGAAAAAAAGTCAACAAAAACAAATATTCTGCAAAATAGCAATGGAAAACCTGCCATCTGGGGGCTGTGAGCCTTTAGCCCACCTGCTCAGCGTCTCTCGTCCTCAGCTCCTCCCTCCGTGAAATGCAAGCAGTAGGGACCCCCAAGCCGCACCGTGCCAGTGAAGCTGACCGTTGGTACTCACGGAAAATGGGTAGTGGTTTCTGAGTGTAGTCAACACCTGTAATGATGAAAGAACATGGCAGAAAAGACAGGAGTTACCCGCCTGCACTGCTCAGTGCTCAGAATAAATGTGTAGCATTGCCCACCCCCCGCCAAGAAATAAAATTACAGATATTCAACATTGCAGAGACTGAAGCATGTCATGTAGCAAAGGGTGGGGGTGTGGTTCTGTGGCCACACCGTGTGGATGCACGACCTGCGGACGCCAGGCGCCAGGGTTCGCCTCCCGGTGCGGGGGTGGTGTGCGCACAGTGTTTCTACAACATACAGCGTCTCCTTCCTTCTTACTTTTTCACTCCACAGCGTGCAAGGGCGGCTCTGCCCACTCTGAGCGGACACCCCTCTCTTCCCGATGCGACGTGGTGGTGTCTGGACAAACAGAGGGCTTTGTGGAGGTCACCCGGCATCAGTGCCCCGGCCAGTGTTCCCCCGTGAGCCCCGTCCTTCCTCACCTGTCCCACCTGCGCAGATCCAAGGGGAGACGGTGCCCCTTTAAGAGCAGGTGAGCTGCGACTCCCCCCATGGAGAGGCAGGAACAAAGCTTTCTGATGGAAGGGATGTCAAGGGAGAAAATGAAAGCGCCCGTCCCCCCGCCGCCTGTCGAGCTCAGCACCAGGCGCTGCATTAGCAGAATGCTGATTATAAGTAATAACGACCGCAGGGGACGATGAGAAACGCAGTCACTTTGTCTGAGCCAGACGGATGATGAGCAGACAGGATGTGCGCATGACGCTGGGAAGGAGAGCGGGTGTGGAGAGGTTAGATCTGTCCCTCNGAGAAAATGAAAGCGCCCATCCCCCTGCCGCCTGTCGAGCTCAGCACCAGGCGCTGCATTAGCAGAATGCTGATTATAAGTAATAACGACCGCAGGGGACGATGAGAAACGCAGTCACTTTGTCTGAGCCAGACGGATGATGAGCAGACAGGATGTGCGCATGACGCTGGGAAGGAGAGCGGGTGTGGAGAGGTTAGATCTGTCCCTCCAGTGGTTCCCAAGGGCAGTGAATGTAGCAGGTGCTCGGGAAGCTTTAGCTGCGAGGCCAGAAACCGAGGGGCTCTCACACCCGGGCTCCTCCCGGAAGTCCATGGACAGAAGCGTGTTTCCACTTAATTCCCACTCTGTTAAAGCCTCGCGCATTCCAGGGGGAAGGTCAGATTCCTGATGTGTGGGGACCTAGACCAGGAGGCCATCTCTTCAGGGACAATCACGGAGTCAGAAAGAAAACACGGCATTGGGGTCCCATGGCACCCAACAGGCTACAGAGCGCTGTTCCTTGGTCCAGGGTGAGGCTGGAGGGAGAGGGTGACAGGCTGGACCGGGACCCATTTTCCTCGGTTGTCTGGTTTTTGCAATAGCAGGCGAGGGGGAGAGGCCGTGCTGTGCCGTGTTCTGACCTGACTCCACTCCTGGGTGGTCCTGCCTGTGGCCTCCTGTCCCAGGGCCCGGACTCATTTGCACTGGCACGCTTGGAACAACCATCCTTTTGCTTTTGAGTGAGTTCGCTCTACTGGGTGTGGTCGTTTTTTGAGAAAGTTGAACTTCCAAGGAAGAGTAGTCCGTTCAGTCTACCGTGGCAGCTGACGGGCAGTTTACTTACAGAACTATAAGTGTCACACCCATGTTATGACCCTACTGACCACGCTGAAGCAGGCGCCGCTTCCGCCAGACCCCTTAGGATGGCACACTGCTCAGCCAAAGTGAAGAATGGAATACTGCGGTTCCCAGCAGCATGGTGGCCCTGGGGAACACCGTGCGAAACTCTGGTCTTTGTGGGAAGGACGGTCAGAATCTTCTGAGGGAAAGGAGTTCGTTCTCTTTTCATATGATAAGAGAAGTCGTGTGTNACTCTAAGTTGTCACACCCATGTTATGACCCTACTGACCACGCTGAAGCAGGCGCCGCTTCCGCCAGACCCCGTAGGATGGCACACTGCTCAGCCAAAGTGAAGAATGGAATACTGCGGTTCCCAGCAGCATGGTGGCCCTGGGGAACACCGTGCGAAACTCTGGTCTTTGTGGGAAGGACGGTCAGAATCTTCTGAGGGAAAGGAGTTCGTTCTCTTTTCATATGATAAGAGAAGTCGTGTGTGGCCTGCAGCCAACAAATACAGATAAGTCAGTGTAACCCCAAAGGATCTGGCTGGATGCTGGGATGGCCGCAAACACACACTCCAACCACCCCGGCCTCAGGGCTGGTTTGTAGACCAGTTTGCTAGATTGCAAATCAGTTTGTCTACGGTTTGCCTCCCGCCCCCCGCTGCCCCCCACCCCAGGCGTGGGCAGGCACACCTGGAATTCACAGGGAGCCCTGCTAATGGCGACCCCAGATCTCCGAGCCAGCAGTGGCGGACAGTTACGGAGGCACGTTGCGGTTTTAAATCCAGCACGTAGGTCACAGCTCGATGTCACTGAGACGCAATTTTCACAGTGGGCTCTTGTCTTCCGGACCGTTTCAGCTGTGTGCCCCTGGTCTCACTGGGTCATTGTTACAGGAATGTGATCGCTCCCTAGAAGACAGAGGTGTCCCCCACTTTCTCTCGCGGACTCCTAGCCGAGACTGGCCTCGTGAGGATTTTGTCACGGGCTTCATCACTTTTGGGTGGAACCTACGGTCCACCCAGCCCGCATGGCGTGCAGTCGCCGCAGCTGCTCCGAGCAATGCTTTCCAACCGCCCAGCCCTTTGAGAGCTGGTTCTCGGCTGGAGACACCTCAGGGCTCTGGCTTTGGACCCTCGAGTCTTCGTGAAAGGAGCAAAAAATGCAAAGGCGGAGCGTTTTCTGGGAGAAGCAATGAGCCGTTGTATGCGCACGGGGTGACTTACTGCGGAAGGTTCGAAAGCAATAAAAACCATCGATTCAGCCTCAACCTGTTGGGAAATTGTTGCTGGAACTTTCATTCTGTGCCTAGATTTGCTGAGGCTCGGAGCTGTGTTTAACTTGCTGAGTCTTGCACTGCGGCCAGAAGGAGACCCCAGGGGCCCCTCTCCCTGGGTTCTTATCAGCCTTGAGGAGGCTCAGTAAAACTGCAGGCTCGTCAGAATCCCAAGGAGAGGCACTTTCGGGCAATTGCCACGGGAAGCCTTCAACAGTCTGTACACACGTCAGTGTCTGAAGTGTGACCTGGGGTACGTATGTCTGGCGTGCCCGGGCCTTTGTGAAGACACTGTCTGCTGTTTGCAGTCACTAATCATTCTGAGGGGTTTTCCCTGCCTCTCTTGGCTGCATTTATTTTGACATTAATGTTGGCTTTGACCTTAAAAGAGAAAAAAAAAACCCAGACAGTTCCCAAATTTAGGGCTTTATTATCAACCACTTCGTATGTTCAGCGGTGTGTCTCGGAGGCACGCAGGAAAAGCTGATGGAAGTCGGACGTTCGCACTGAGTCCTTATCTCCTGCCGTTGGAAGCGAGTGCGGATCCCGCCACGTCAGGGGGACTCACTCACATACCACAATCAAAGTTTAATCAAAGTAATTACCGGGCAAACGGGGCTGAATAGAACGGAAAACCAATTAAACTATTTCTTTTGACTGTACCACTGAATACACACGTTTGTGTTTTAATTTGCTCTTCTTCTCATTTGCCTCGGCAATGTGTTTGCTAACAAGACTGAGACACCCAATTGCTATTTAATTAACCTCCCTTTGTCGCCCTCGCTTGAGCCGTGGGCAGGAAAGTGGATGTGGGAGAGCCTCGCGAGAACGAGCCAGAGAAAAGGGCCCGTGGCTTCGCCGGGGCGCCAAGCTGCAAGACAGTGCAGGGAAGTGAGGAAGCGGTTACCTGGCGAAGTAGCGTTGAACTGCAAAAGCTTGTTGAACCGATACAAAGTTGCACAGAAGTTTAGTAAAACATTTTTAAGGTCAGCGACACTGTTCCCTACCCCACCAGCATACTGTTGGCATTGGGAGCGATTTCCGGCGCCCGTGTAGCTGGGCCGGGGGAACGGAGTGGGCCGTGGCCCCTGAAGGACACGTGCTCCTCGAGACCCCAGGCCTCGGGGTGAGTGGCGCCCCTGGTTCCTGGGCGTAGCGGCATGGCCAGCTGTCCGTCCACTGTCTTTCGGTCCCAGTGACCAGCGTCACGACCTGTTGGACTGTGGGGGCTGCCATGAGCTGGGTGGGGCCCATTTTTGCACCAAAGTGACGTAGTTGCTAAGGTGAAGAGAAGGCCCACGTTTCCGTATATTTGGGGGGAAGGAGAGAACCAGGGGAGACGGAACAACCCAGGGAAGGCATAGAAGACTACGCCCATGTGCCCCTCAGGTCCCTGGGGGCCGGCACCACGGAAAGGGAGCCCCTGCTGGACCTCAGGCTCCTCCTGCAGGTGGCTTCTTCTCAGGGGACTCGTGTGTGCAGCTAAAACCATCTTCTGCCCAACGCGTCTTTCTCCCTTTTGCACATCTGCAGTTTTCTCACGCGTCCTGAGCAAACGCCTCCAGTTCTTTGACACCGCTGCTCATTGGCCTCCTTGACACGGGACCCCCCAAGGTCACACAGACCCCCAGTTTGGGACAGTTCGCAAAAACATCCCTTTGGCTCCTTCCTGTTCCACAGGTTCCGTTACCCAGTGTGAGCACCCTTCGCCACAGGTCCGCCTTCCAGGCCCTAGGGCACCAGGGGAGTCTGCCCGGCCCTCGGACACCCCACCCAGGCTCAGGAAGGGGAAGGGTTACAGGGCGGGTCACAGGGCGACCCCCTGACTTTGGTGGGAGGGGGAGGGTTAGAACTCGGGTTTCCTGGCTCCCTCCCCCGCCACCACCCACCCCCACAGTCACCCAGTTCTGTGAACTACCTGCTGCTTTGTGTGACGTGGGTGCCTAGTCACAGCCTTTCCCTCGAGACCCAGGTGAGCCCCTTTCTCTGAGGTGGAACACACGCATCCCCAACCCAGACCTGCCAAACTCAGGCCCCGTCCGCACACACCAACGTCTGCAGGGCAGACGTGGTCGGAAGCCAGGGCGGCACACGCGTTCTGTTCCCGGCTGTCCAGGCACAAACTCAGAAGCCTCGCCCTCGCACGCCCCCTGGCCACCTCACTCCTTCAGCTGCGCGGGCTGCGGAGGCGTCTCCAATTCCGTGTGCCGGCTCCTGTCCCGGCTTCCCCGCTGAACCCTGGGTGGGGCGTGCCCAGGGCTCCAGAAGAGGCACGTCTCGGCCATGTGAGACCCCAGAGAGACCAGCGTTATTCCACCCGGCCTCTGGAAGTCCGGGCCTGCAGTGTCCACATCCAGCCAAAGTGACGCCTGCTGAGTGCGGTTGGGGGGTGATAATACGGGTGTAACAATCTATAGTTTTACTGTGAACATGTCACCCGCCATGTCATATGGTGTGCTTGTGTGGGGTGTTGCTGCGTTCCAGAATTGCACCCGTATCATTTTATAATAAAAGGGTTTGTAATAGAAAAGGGGTGTTATCTGTGCCAGACCCTGAGCGTGCACACGCTGCCCCCGAAGCCCACAGGGAAGTGACCCTGCAAAGCCCAGAACAGGCCAGCCCCAGCACGGGGCGAGCCAGGCGAGTATGCCGGACGAAGGCCAGGGTTCTCCAGCCAGGGGACTGCAGAGGCCGCCCACTGGGCAGGCAGCCTTGCTGCCCACCCTCCCTCGAGGCCAGTCCGCAGGTCTGCACGCCCCTGTGGGTGGGAGGCCGAGCACTGGTGCTCCAGGAGGGACCGGGTTTCCCGATCCGGTTCCATGTGTGCAGAGCGCACTGGAGGTGTGCGTGCTGCTGGGCGGGCGCGTCTTTGATTCATGCTTTTGTTCTGTGGATCCTCTGGGGACACAGCCATGGGGCCCGGGCGCCCTGATTAACTCAGGAGGAGAGGGCGCTGTGCTCTGCTCTGGTCCCAGCTGAGACCCTGGGTCCCATTATCTCCCAGCTGCCTGAGCAAGCCATTCGGGGCCAGGCTGCGGGGGTGAGCGGCGGCGTGGGCTGCTGACAGCGGAGCCTCTGTGGCAGCACGGCATCATGTGAAGCAAAAACTGGGGCACTTTGCAGCCGGTGAGTGCCCGGCCGCGCTCCCTCCCTGCGGTTCCGTGGGGATGAGACTGCGCCGCAGCATCGGACTTTCCATTCCATCGCTCTTTGTTGAATCGAGCTGCCAAGACAGAGGGCAGTCTCTTCGGAGCTTGCTGCTGCTGTCAGAGTGCGCTGTGAGTGATGCATGGGAGGAAACGGAGGCCTTTCAGAATGCTTTTAGAGAAGTTAAAATCCATCAGCTTTGCTCCTGATCTGGGGGCCTGGGCACCTTGTCTGTGAGGCCGGCCGGGGTGGTTGGAGTGTGTGTTTGCTGCCGTCCTTGCCTCCAGCCTCCGCGAGAAAATGTGAGTAGGTGAGATGAACCCTCTGTGTGCACTGAGGTGCAGAGGAACCGTGTGCCCGTAGCCCTGGGATTTACTGAAGACGGTTTATTTCGTGGCTCTGCTGGCGCTAAGAAGTGCAGAAACAGGAAAGTTGCTCGTCTTTCAGTTGCTTACTGTTTAGAAACTTTGCCGGCATCGGGGAGAGTAACTATTAGAAAGATTTGCAAATATAAATGTGAATCTTGTGTTTTATTCTAAGGGACAGTATGTAAAAATTGGATTCTGTGTTAGCTTGTGTTTGCTTTCAAATGCATCGCTTTTTAAGTGATGTGAATTTTAAAAAGGAAACAAAAATCACTTCAGTCTGGACTCATTTATCTTTCATGTGTCTCCAAATGCATTCTATCAAATTAATATTTGTTCTCCATGAAAGATGAATTGCTCATAAAATATTAGAAATTGATACTGTTAATAATGTTTGCATGGTGACTTTCAAATGATCAATGGCTTAGTGAAATTAAAGATTGCTATCCTTGCAGAAAGGGACATGTGGAGCTTTTGTCCACGTTTATCGATCCTAAATATACGTCATGGACATTTTCCTCCCTGGGTTGAAAGTTGAATAATCGAGCTGTTGTAAGAATAGAATGTGACCAGAAGGGGCCGCAGCCGCTCGAGCCAGTGGCCAGCACTGACATGGCCCCAAGTGACCCTGAGGTCATTCCCACCCGAGGGGGCAGCCGAAGTGCCAGGCAGTGGGAGCGAAGGCATCTCACTAGGGAGGACAGAGTGTGTTCTCAGTAGGGCTGGCGGAGGGGCCGCGGGGGAGGGAACTCACAGCAGATGGTGGTCCGGGAGCTCGGCAGGGCCGGGGCCGCAGGTGCGGAGGAGGGAGTTTCCCGGCCAGTGAGGAGCGGGGAGCACCTGGTGGGAAGCCAGGTGTAGATGTCTGTTCCCCCGGGGAAAGTAGGTGTGGCTAAGGCTCTGCAGCACTAAAATCTGAAACCCGGGAAGTGACCCCCACCCCGAACAGCCCTGCGCCTTGTTCCAAAACCCAGCTGACCTGGGTGAGGATGGGGGCTGGGAAGCCTCCACTCTCCGGTCAGTTGTCACAGGAGCGTCCCCAACGAGTGCAGATGTGAGCCTGCCAAGATGCGCTCGGCTCAAACAATGGCAAGGACAAGAGCACTTGTGGTGAAGTGCCCGTACTTTCTCCTCACGGTGTTTGTGTCACGTGTGCCTAACGTAGCAAGTGCTGTTCCCTTCTGATCTCTTGTTTACGTTTGAGTCCTGACTTCCTTTACCTGCACCTGCACCTGCATCTGTATCTGTATCTACGTCTACATCTGTATCTATATCTGTACCTGTATCCACATCTGCATCAGCATCTACACCTGTAGCTGCACCTGCACCTGCATCTGTATCTGTATCTACATCTACATCTGTATCTATATCTGCACCTGTATCTACATCTGCATCGGCATCTACACCTGTAGCTGCACGTGCACCTGCATCTGTATCTGTATCTACATCTACATCTGTATCTATATCTGCACCTGTATCTACATCTGCATCAGCATCTACACCTGTAGCTGCACCTGAACCTGCATCTGTATCTGTATCTACATCTACATCTGCATCTACATCTACATCTGTATCTACATCTGCATCGGCATCTACACCTGTAGCTGCACCTGCCTCTGTATCTACATCTGCATCTATACCTATCGGAAACTTCTGCCTTTGTAGAGGAGTATTTTCCTGATGTAGTTGTTTTATTTTCCATGTAAACTTCTAGAAATTTGAACTCACGTGCTGGTCACAGCAAAGCTCCAAGAGATATGCCCAGATTTCCACCATGTGCTTCTCTTACTTTAGAAATGTTTTCATTCTTTTCTGAAAATCAGGGCAGCTCCTTCCTGGTCCTGTTGCATCTGTAGGTGAGGGGCTTGGATGTCGCAGGGCTTAGTCTGGGGTCTGATCGCCTGACAGTGTGTTGGGCCCACAGGTGTGACATGGATGTTACCGTGTACGAGGTTCTTTGAAGCCATGACGTGGTTGTTCTTCAAGGTGAATCGATAGTGCTGTGGCCCTGCCTGGTGTGGCTCAGTGGATTGAATGCCTGCAAACCAGAAGGTCGCTGATTCAATTCCCAGTCAGGGCACATGCCTGGGTTGTGGGCCAGGTCCCCAGCAGGGGGCACTTGAGAGGCAACCACACGTTGATGCTTCTCTCCCTCTCTTCCTCTCTCCCTTCCCCTCTCTAAAAATAAATAAATCAGATTTTCAAAGAGGCTGCTGTAAAAGGTAGTGAAGAGGAAGCCTTGCGTTTTGTGTGCAGAAGCAGCGTGTATCTGTGTGCTTTTACATCTGGGTGTGGACAAGGTCTTTGCCGCTCCAGGCTGCCCATCCACTTTGAGGACGTGCTGGAGTTGGACAGAGCGGAGAGGGTTCTGTGACAAGGGACGCAGCAGACAGAGCCCCAGGCAGCCTGTGCCACGGCCTGGCCCTGCATCTTCGGTGGCAGAGCCCCTTTGCACACAGGTGGCACCCCCACCCCCCGGACAGGCAGGAGCAGCAGCCAGTGGAGGCGAGCACCGAGGCTCCGGAGCTGAGCGAAGGTGGTGGAGTGAAGAAAATGCGACTTAATAACCCTGAGGGGCGGGTGCACTTGAACTTAGCGAGCCCTGACAGTGCACCGTCCAGTGCCCACGTCGTGGGCGCCTCCAGGGACAGGAGGCGTGTCAGGTCACCTCTGCCCCGGTCCCGTGCCAGCCCCAGTGAGCCACTGCCCCACCCTGTGCCTCCAGAACCCCGTAAACGGTGCTGAGGTTTCTGGGAGACTGTCCAGGTCAGGAAGCCTGTGGTCTCGCGGCCCCACATTCCGACCTCACTCCCTCCTGGAGGCCCTTCGGGTTGCCTTGGGACTGAGCGGCTTGTGGCAGAATTGTCACCAGAAGCACCATGTCCCTGGGATGCCTTCTTTCAGCTTGCCTCTCTCCCCCGCCCCCCTTCTGCGGGAGTGAGTCCTACTGAAGTCCAGCAGGAGCAGTGCTGGGGTGGTCTGTTCTGCGGTGGCCCCTGGCGCCCCTCTGTGGGGAGAGGACACACACACAGCGGCGTGTGTCCCTGGCCCTCCATCCTGGGCGCAGGGGCAGCCTGACACTCTCGGGACTCAGGTGTGTGTCTGCCTTGCACGTGCCAGGTTGTAAAATAGGGGAATAATTGATAGCCTTTCCTTTTGTATTATTTTACTTTATTTCATTCTGTTACCTTTACATTCAGCCTCATTTTGTATCGGTTGTGGGTGTGCAGCAGGGTGTTTACACAGTCACGTCCTTTACGGAGTGTCCCCCCCGATACTTCCAGTGCCCCCTGGCCCCGCACACGGTGACTATGCTATCACAGTATTACTGATTCTATTTCCTATGCTTGAAGGGGATTAAGGGAGTTCATCACCGTGTATTAAGCTATCAACATTTAATTAAAAGATAAAACAAAAAATGAACAAATGAGAGCTCCCGTCAATGGAACAGCGCAGGAAAGAGCTCAATTTGTTAAAAAGGGTTTTGTTTTTCTCCAAAAAATGATAGTCTTATTAACCAGTGTGGGAGATAGGAGCCATCGATTAGTTCTTTGCGATACATGCACCCGATGATATAATCAGGTGGGCAGCTCTGCAGGGTCGAAGCGACATGAAAAACAAGCGTCACCGAAAATAACCTTCACGACGCATTTCTTACAGTCTCAGTACCACGTGCTTCCAGATAAGACTCTCGGGGAAACATGACGGGGGGGGGGGGGGGGGNCGGGGCTGGGGAGAAGCTCCAACCCCCCCCCCAAGGACCGCGGGCTTGTGCTCGCCCTCCAGCAAGGTGCTCGGCGCATTTTGGCTCACGGTCCTCACGGCAAGTGCCGAGGGAAGCCGGACCAGCTCCAGAGTGGGCGTTTCCAGTGTCCGGTGGAAGGGCACTGTCTCCTGCTGGGAAATGGAAGGAAAACACACACTGGCCGATGGCTGGTGGCAGCAAATCATTACAGGCTGATGTTCTGCTGAACCGTCGGCAGCACTTCCGTGTTTGTCACGTGCGGCGAGCTCAGGGAGGGACGGCAAGTGGCCTTTGGGTGACAGCCGGGGCTCCGAGGCCCCGCCCCTCATTGCGGTGCGGGGTGCCATTGGGACGGCTTTCGACCCCAGCTGGAATATTCATTGTTCTCTCAAATGCAAGCGTGAGGAAGGCCCTGCCTATGCCGTGGGCTGTCCTGGAGTTTGCGTGCTAATTCTGTTCTTACGGAACCAGTGGACTGTGTTTGACGTGGCTCTGTGTGGGCCCCGTCACATTCATTTCCCCTAACTCACGAACTCAGGCAGAGGCCCTGGCTTTTCGGACGGCGGGCCCCGTTGTGAGAGGGATCTGTAACGGGAGATGGCGTCTCTGCTCTGTCACCATGCGCCATTCCATGACCGAAGTGATCTGGCACTTGACCATTTTGGTGCACCTGGTGCCATGGTGACTTATGTTGGGCAATCTGTGGCTCCTGAGCCCTTGATTATCAGGTTCCCAGGTGGACCCTGCCCTTGGATTCGGAGCGGTGCATCTGATGACCTGAGATGCTAACCCTGCCTCCCTTCCTGGCAGCTCCCGTGGGTGGGCGGGCGGGCGGTTGTGCCACGTGGCTGCAAAGGCCACGCTGTAGGTCGGACCAGACACGGCTTCAGGTTGCACGGGTGGGTTCACGTCCTCGCCTGTGTCCCAGACGGGGCCTGAGAGTCCTGCGCATTCGCCCGAACTTGCCCTGTTGTTCCAGGGAAGAGGCAGGGTGATTTGCTGCCGAGAGGAGCATGTCGGGAGCAATAAAGCATCCGTACAGCCAGAGACATGCAAACCGCCGAGCCGCCGAATCCGAGCTCGTGACAGGATTTACAGAGGCGGACGGCACTGGGCATGTGGCAGGGGAACCGAAGGAGGCAGATTTAAAGCTTGTCAGAACGAAACCCTCTGTCTGGGAGAGAAAGCTGAGGGCCCAGCGTAAAAACAGCATGAATAAGGGAAGGGGAGACACGAGTGCGCCCCTGCGGCGGACGGACACATGGCTACACAGGCCGAGTGGGCGTGCATGGAGGACTCGAGGTGAGGCCCTGGGACCGGCTCCCGGGGTGGCCGAGGTCCTGCCAGGTCCCTGCACAAATGAGCAGGACCTTCAGGTCAGTGAGAGACACAGAGCTGTTGGCTCCGACCACACGGCCCAGCAAGGCTGCTGAACGGAATGCAGTGAGTCCGGACGCCAGCGCCCGAGGTGGCCCATCTCGCTCTCCCCAGGATTTCTGGAGCAGTGCACGTGGGCATCATGCTCAGTGTGATAGACGTTTGTTCACGGGTGTGTTAAGGAAATCGTGCAGCTTTTACCCAGGGTGCGGGGGGTTCTTCTCCCTATGGTTCTGTTTCTGACCGCGCCCCACCACATGCAGCTTACCTGTACTGCCCACGGAGCCCAGGACCTGGGACTGAGCCGCCGGAGGCTCAAGGTTGGTTCTTTCCTCCAGCCAGACACGTGCTTCCGGGGCATCCTGGTTGCCCCCCCCCCCCGCCCCATGGGCCACATGAAGTGCAGAAACCAGCAGTGTTCCAGATGCTGAGTGAGTCCCGAATCACGCTGGTCTTAAATAGCTGAGTGATTGAGGCGAACGTCTTGCGGGTGTGTCTGGTGGCAGTTTCCTAATTAGGCCACTTAATGTTAACTAAGTTACCGAGTTACGGAGGCCGACCTCCCCTCCGCTCACGTCCGGGAGCGAGCCTGCCCTCTGCCTGCCGGGCAGGCTACCGTTTCCCGGATGTGGTCCTTTCCACCTGCCGGAGCTGATAAAACCGGCTCATCGGAACCCTGTTTATACCAGTTTGTACCCCAGGTGTGGGCGTGCCTGTCCCGGGATGGGATCTTGAGCAGAGTCGAATTCATCCATAGGGAAATATTCTTAGCTTGTTGAGTCATTCCAACAGCAAAGCACTGTTGCCGTTACCGGTGACGCAGGAGCCAATGTTGCGGTGACCGTGTGCTCGGGGGCCCTCGGCGCGCCCTGGGGTCGCGTGGTGTCAGAGGGAAGGTGGCTCCAGAGTGGGGAGTGTCTGTCTGTCTGTCTGCCTGCCTGCCTGGTTGTTCCATCTCCCAAGGCGATTGCCTTTTCTCTCCCTTCTTACCCCTGCCGTGAACACCAGCGCTCGCCTAAGTTTGGAAGTAGCTGGTGAGAGGGACCAGCGGGGAGGGGGTACTGAGTAGGTGACAGCTCTGTCCCTGTCCTGGTGTCCGAGTGCCGGGCACTCTGGAGTGAGGAATTGCGTGGCCGCCGGACATCATCTGTCTGGTTCAGAGACACGAGCGTGGAGCCACTTCTCACCTAGAGCGCAGGCGTGGGCTTCAGTGCCACGCTCCTCGCCCCTCGTGCTCCCAGGGAGTGATCGAAGGGACAGTCATTCATGTAGGAGCCTGTGGCTCCCAGACCTGCCCCCTAAACACCCACCGAGGACCCGAGGGCAGGCTGTCACCGGGGCTGACGCACACCAGGCTGGCTGTGATGCAGCCGGGCCCCCCGGCCAGCGGGTAGCCTGGTCACATGGTCCCCGCGCCCAGCCTTTCAGGCCCAGAGACAGCGCCCCTTACGCATGGTCACGGCCGCATGTCTCCATGTGACGTGGGCGCAGCCTTTTAAAGACCTGTTCCCAGCTGCGTTTTCCACAGAGACGCTAACCAGATACACAATCTCAAACGTCGATGGACTTTGAATATCTCTTAACCTGACATCAATACGAAGACTGTAGCGTAGCTCTCAGGTGCAGAGAAATCTGATATTTTGAGTTTTTAATTAATTTTGATTACTGTGGCAATGCAGTAGGTAGTGTATTGAGGTTCCTTTTTCCTGTGAATTTGACTCAATAGCTCTTCGTAATGAGGAGCATGTCCTCTCTGTGGGCCAGGGGTCCGGACAGGGGCTGGCAGCGTCAGTGGGAGAGGGGGAGCAGGGCTGCTCAGCGCTGGGTGTGAGAGTGCAGGCGCCCCCTAGGGGGGTCCGGGGGGGCCCCGGAGGCCGTCCGGAGCAGTTTGTGCCGGATGGGGGGGCGGCAGGCCTGCGCCGCCTTGGAGTCACAGGAGCACAGGCCCCAACTCCTGCCTCAGCCCACTCACTCGGGCAGGTGGGGTTCTAACGACGGTTGCTGTCTCGGCCTCCCCCTTCCCATCGCTTCCTCAGGCGCTGCTACCTGAAGTCAGAGTAGGAGACACACTTGATCGCCCTTCTGTGGGCCGTCGGGTTCCAAGTGTGTGTCTCAGGTCCTGTCTCCCTGCCTGAACCTTCGCTCTTCGCCTGGAATCGACCCGGCGTGGCTCTGCCTGAACCCGGGCCGGGGGACTGGTGAGTGACACGTGTGCTGCGACCGATTCTGAGGGTCCCGGCTATGAGACGAGCTTCCTCTGCCCTCCTAGGCCCGGAGGCAGACCAGAGTGGACGTGCACCTGTGCGGAACCTTCTGGAGCATTGTGAGTGGAAATGCGCTTTCTTTCTCTTTCCTCCTGCAGGCACTCCCCAGGTGCCCCCTGCAGTGTGCCCCCCCCCCCGCCCCGGCCCCACTTCATATGATGTCCCCACAAGTGGTGACAACTGTCGGGAAAGTGCGAGGCCTTTCCGTTTTTAGACCTCTCTCCATCCCTGACATGATGACAGCTGTCGTGGGGATGGAGAAAGATAGAGCAATTTTCCAGAGTCCGTCACACGGAGGCACATTCGTGATGGCAACTTAATGAAAGTGGCTTCACTGTGACATGTGTCAGCCTCTTTGTGGTGCCGGCGTGGAGGGATCGTTTCTGAAAGATTTATGCCTCCAGTCCAGATTTGCGCTGAAGGGACACGACCTTGGCTTTGAACTTACCGAAGGGTCCCCTGTAATAAAATCCAGAGTCAGCGTGAGGCGGCTTTCGGAGCAGGAGGGCAGCGTGGAAGGCCTCTGCCCGGCGCAGGTGCCGGGCCCGGCGTGGCCTCCTCCGCGCCCACTCGCCAGTTCCTCGGGAGACAGGCGGACANCTTGAGCAGAGTCGAATTCATCCGTAGGGAAATATTCTTAGCTTGTTGAGTCGTTCCAACAGCAAAGCACTGTTGCCGTTACCGGTGACGCAGGAGCCAATGTTGCGGCGACCGTGTGCTCGGGGGCCCTCGGCGCGCCCTGGGGTTGCGTGGTGTCAGAGGGAAGGTGGCTCCAGAGTGGGGAGTGTCTGTCTGTCTGTCTGTCTGCCTGCCTGGTTGTTCCATCTCCCAAGCCGATTGCCTTTTCTCTCCCTTCTTACCCCTGCCGCGAACACCAGCACTCGCCTAAGTTTGGAAGTAGCTGGTGAGAGGGACCAGCGGGGAGGGGGTACTGAGTAGGTGACAGCTTTGTCCCTGTCCTGGTGTCCGAGTGCCGGGCACTCTGGAGTGAGGAATTGCGTGGCCGCCGGACGTCATCTGTCTGGTTCAGAGACACGAGCGTGGAGCCGCTTCTCACCTAGAGCGCAGGCGTGGGCTTCGGTGCCACGCTCCTCGCCCCTCGTGCTCCCAGGGAGTGATCGAAGGGGCAGTCATTCATGTAGGAGCCTGTGGCTCCCAGGCCTGCCCCCTAAACACCCACCGAGGACCCGAGGGCAGGCTGTCACCGGGGCTGACGCGCACCAGGCTGGCTGCGATGCAGCCGGGCCCCCCGGCCAGCGGGTAGCCTGGTCACATGGTCCCCGCGCCCAGCCTTCCAGGCCCAGAGACAGCGCCCCTTACGCATGGTCACGGCCGCATGTCTCCATGTGACGTGGGCGCAGCCTTTTAAAGACCTGTTTCCAGCTGCGTTTTCCACAGAGACGCTAACCAGATACACAGTCTCAAACGTCGATGGACTTTGAATATCTCTTAACCTGACATCAATACGAAGACTGTAGCGTAGCTCTCAGGTGCAGAGAAATCTGATGTTTTGAGTTTTTAATTAATTTTGATTACTGTGGCAATGCAGTAGGTAGTGTATTGAGGTTCCTTTTTCGTGTGAATTCGACTCAATAGCTCTTCGTAATGAGGAGCATGTCCTCTCTGTGGGCCAGGGGTCCGGACAGGGGCTGGCAGCGTCAGTGGGAGAGCAGGGGCAGGGCTGCTCAGCGCTGGGTGTGAGAGTGCAGGCGCCCCCTAGGGGGGTCCGGGGGGGCCCCGGAGGCCGTCCGGAGCAGTTTGTGCCGGATGGGGGGGCGGCAGGCCTGCGCTGCCTTGGAGTCACAGGAGCACAGGCCCCAACTCCTGCCTCAGCCCACTCACTCGGGCAGGTGGGGTTCTAACGACGGTTGCTGTCTCGGCCCCCCCTTCCCATCGCTTCCTCAGGCGCTGCTACCTGAAGTCAGAGTAGGAGACACACTTGATCCGCCCTTCTGTGGGCCGTCGGGTTCCAAGTGTGTGTCTCAGGTCCTGTCTCCCTGCCTCATGCCTGAACCTTCACTCTTCGCCTGGAATCGACCCAGCGTGGCTCTGCCTGAACCCGGGCCGGGGGACTGGTGAGTGACACGTGTGCTGCGACCGATTCTGAGGGTCCCGGCTATGAGACGAGCTTCCTCTGCCCTCCTAGGCCCGGAGGCAGACCAGAGTGGACGTGCACCTGTGCGGAACATTCTGGAGCATTGTGAGTGGAAATGCGCTTTATTTCTCTTTCCTCCTGCAGGCACTCCCCAGGTGCCCCCTGCAGTGTGCCCCCCCCCCCGCCCCGGCCCCACTTCATATGATGTCCCCACAAGTGGTGACAACTGTCGGGAAAGTGCGAGGCCTTTCCGTTTTTAGACCTCTCTCCATCCCTGACATGATGACAGCTGTCGTGGGGATGGAGAAAGATAGAGCAATTTTCCAGAGTCCGTCACACGGAGGCACATTCGTGATGGCAACTTAATGAAAGTGGCTTCACTGTGACATGTGTCAGCCTCTTTGTGGTGCCGGCGTGGAGGGATCGTTTCTGAAAGATTTATGCCTCCAGTCCAGATTTGCGCTGAAGGGACACGACCTTGGCTTTGAACTTACCGAAGGGTCCCCTGTAATAAAATCCAGAGTCAGCGTGAGGCGGCTTTCGGAGCAGGAGGGCAGCGTGGAAGGCCTCTGCCCGGCGCAGGTGCCGGGCCCGGCGTGGCCTCCTCCGCGCCCACTCGCCAGTTCCTCGGGAGACAGGCGGACACGCAGTGGGTGGGTCATCCTCTGGTGCTTGCAGATGAAGACAAATGACTGACTTTCTCCAAGTTTTATCAAAGCAGTCTTTCTGATAAATTTTTAAAAACTACCGCAAACATGTGGGGTCACTAAAAAGACTGTGAAGATCAAAGATGAAGTCGTAGCCAAACACTTATAAAAGACCTTCACTGAGTTACTCATTCGTAATCCACATAGCAGGCGCTTTGAGGAACAGCTCCGCGTCCTCAGTGTGTGCTGGGGTCTGTGTAACCCCACCCCACGATCAGGAGCACATGGACACAGGCATCGCCCAGGACCGCCCGCACCCGTGAGCAGCCCCCACGCCCCCGCAGCCCGGAGCCCCAGGTAGATGCCCGTGCGCTCCCCGCCTCTGTGGCTCTGCTGCTTCCGACCGTCCCACGTAAACATGACCGCACAGACGCAGATGCTTGTCGGAGACCGCTGTTCACGCGCGGCCTCGTGCGCCCACGGCCGGGTCTCACCACCAGCTGGTTGTCCCTTGTGCCAGCAACCGCGTCCGTCTGTCCGTCCTTCCGTTAGCAGACACGTGGGTGGCTTTAACTGTTTGGCTGTTGTAAGACACCACGTGAACACACGTGGGCCATTCTGCTATGGACGCGGACCTGGGAATAGTGCTCGGGGGTCTGAAGCTCTGTGACAGACGGATGCACGTTTCAGTTGTGCCAGTCCAGAAATGTGGTGGGTTTTTTAGAAAGCGGATGGGTAAAAAGCAGTAAAACAGAATGTGTCTCAGTGAATAGCTGTGCTCGTTGAGACCAACTAGTTCTCCAAGTTTAGCTTAGTCTCTGGAAAGTAAATGCCTTCCAAACCTTCGGTTTGTTCTCCCCTCGGAACTCCATTGTCACTCAGCCTCCGGTGAAAGGCGTGAGCAGGAGACAGGAAGGGACTGGTCTTTAAGAGAAAAACAAAAAGGTGACTTTCTGGTTGTGAGGAACGAGATACAGGTCGCTTGAGCAAGGGATGTTTACGGACTAGTTTGGTGGCACATCGGGGACAGACGTCTCACTGAATGGCGGCTTCACCTCCGAAGGGGGGAGACCAGACATGGGGGGCTAGCTCGGCCGTGTGGTCCACAAGACTCCACAGTGGCCCAAAGGTGTCAGGGTTGTCTCTTCTCGTCCCTGGAGGGGCCGGCAGACAGCGAGCCCGCCCACACTGGCCGAGCCCCTCCCGAGTTGCAGCCGGCGGCTCTCTGGGCCAGAGCCCCGGGGAGCGGGAGGCGGCGTGTGCGTAAGTGGGCACCTCACAGGCGTGGGCGCTTTCCCCGCATCCCATCACCACCACCGGGTCTCGTTCTGGTTGAAAATAGGTTAAGCCTGGCAGGGGTGTCCAGCCCCCGGCCCAGGATGGCTATGGAATGTGGCCCAACACCAAATTGTAAATTTACTGAAACTCCCCCCCTTTTTTGGCTCATCAGTGTTTGTTAGCGTGTGTGTGTTTAATGTGTGGCCCAAGACACGCCCAAAGGTTGGACACCCCTGAAAGGACATAAACACGTTAGTGGTCTGAAGGGGAAAGATAAATAAAGACACGTTACTTCTGCACAGCTGACCCCCCGGGACCTGAAGGACGAGACAGTGGAAACAGCCGCTGACTGAACGCTGTTTTTGTGTTGCCAGAAATTTCTAAATCAGAGACACTTGAGAACGTGCGCTTCTGTGCGAGACCCGACTAGCCTCACTCAGTGTGCTCCCAAGTCAGACAAAGGAGTATTTGGCCTAAAACGTTCGTTATTGGCCCATCTTTGTTGTCCGTCAGATGCTGTTTCCATGTTGAACACCGAGCACAAAGATGCCAGTGTTGATCTTTTGCAGAATCTCGTTGCGGATGTTTTATTGCCTTTCATTTGGGAGGGACCCCCGTCTCCCACCTGTAAGCGTCACCGCCGGCAGGAAGGGGATATAGCACCCAGTCCGGGCCCAGCTTTCTAAACGGGGAGGAGCTTCACGCAGAGGTGACCGTGCCCTAAGCTCGGTCCCGAAGGAGGCGGCTGAGCCCACACTCGCTCAGCTGCGAGCAGTGATAGAACGCGTCCGCGGAGTGTCCTGTGAAGACGCGGGTCACCCGCACACTGGCCACCCCGCTGCTGCTGCTGCTGCTGCTGCTGCTTCTGCAAACGCTGGTCTCCCGGCAGGTGCCCGTCACTGGTCTGGGAGGCGGTAAAGTCCATCCACTGAGCGCCAGGACCACATGGAGAGCTGCACGGTGGTTTGTTTTGATGAGCTGTTGTGCCGGCGCTCACCCACCCCCTGACGGTTTGCACCCGCGCCGGAACACGGTTCTTTCTGCCCCTCTGCCCTGCTCTCCTAGGCGCTCTACCGAAACCCGACCTCGCGGAGCCCAGAGAACTCTGCTCCAATCGCTCTCCCCACCCCTGGCCTTAGGGGAAGCAGGAGAAGCTGCTCCTTCTGCAGTGCGTCGGGCAGTGCCCCCCGGTCTTCAGTTCCTTCTCTGTCGAGCTCACCGGCTCTGTGTTTCCGCGTTGATACAGCCCATGCAAGTCCTTCTGCAGTGTGTTTTCTCTGAAATTCGCACCAGTGGGCACACACCCATACTGGGGGCAGCGAGGACAGTGGAGGAGCAGACCTTGCTGGTCTGAGACAGGGTGGGCTCCTGGTCTCATGGCAGCCCCGGGTCCTGAGGAACAGAGGCCCCAAGTGAGGGACCGTCCTCTAACTGGTTTGTAGATCAGGCACGGAGCCCTGGGTTTCCCATGTGACTCGGCAGGACGGCTCTGGGCTCTGCTGTCCTGCGGGAGAGCAGAGGGGGCAGGGCTGCTTCACCTGGGACCTGTCCCTGCGCTGACATCCACTCACCTGAGGCCACTGCCACTGCGCGTTGCCCCGGGCGAGCTTCTGCTCCCCGGGGGCCAGCGGACAGAGCTCCCGGCTGTGCCTCGCTGCCGGGAGCCTGCACTCCTGGTCAGGGCGCGTCTGCAGCCTGCTGTGCAGCGAGGCCTCGGCGCTTCCTCTCCGTGTCTGCAGGGTTGTAACGGGCTGCACAGTCCTTGTGGCCGCCTTCCCCATGTCTGTTATAGCGCTGTTTCCTCCCAGCAGAGGTCCTAAATGGGGAACAACTCTCTCTCTCTCATTTCCTGCAGGAAACATACTCGGGGTTGAATGGGGAGGGGGAGGTCATTGTGCCCACATGTGTGGGGAGATGCCGGGTTTTCCGCCCTGGGTTGTTCTCTCTGAGTAAATGCCGTCAGTAAAATGCCTCATCTGCCCGTCGTCGGGTTGGGCCCGGGCACTAGCTGACCCCCACTCTCTTCCTGCAGACTGCTCCAACGAGGGACACCTGCCCGGTTTTTAGAAGGGCACTTGGTCATTTTCTGAGAGCCAGTTGCCCAAAGATGCTTTACCATCTTGAACTTCAAGAGAAAGCTGGAGATCATTCGCGTCCCCGCTGGCATGTGGTCCCTCACAGGGGACATCTGTCCTCCCGTTTCCCCGGGCCCTCGGTTCTTTCCGGGCCACTGCTCTCTGGGTTTCGAGAAGTCCCGCTTACCCGTGTTTCAGTGCACGTCTCTTCCGGGTGTCTCCTCTCCCATTCGGATATGTGTCTGCGTGGCCATGTGTCCGGTCAGAGATGCTCCGTGCCCTTCCAGAAACAACCTGCACACTGTGTGGGTTTCAGCCCCGTCCCACCCACGCGAGGCAGCTGCGCAGACCATCGCGTGAGGCCGGGATGCCCTCCTTGGCCGCTGCTCGCAGCTTGCTGGCAGGACCTTGGGACTCGGCCACCTTCCCGTGCTCTCGGCTCTGACGGCTCCCTTCCCCTCGGAGAGGCCCTGCCAGCCCCTAGGACCAGTGCAGCTGCCCCCATCCCCCCGTGTCAGGATTCCGAGAGGAAACCTCCACCGCGGACGGTTCTCTGTGCGGACAGCTGCCTCTTGCTGCAGCTGGACCATCGAACGAGGAGGGTGAACCCTCAGGCATCCATGGGGCTCTCTCCAGATTGGTTGAGTTGAAACATGCCCGCGATGGACACACGTTCAGAAACGTGAAACCGACTGGAGAGAGGGGCCACCGGGAACGAGTCGGCAGCCTGGTGGCATCCATCCCCTCCTCAGACTGCACTTGTGGGGGCTGCTCTTCACGCACCCGCCCTCTGTGCGGTTCTTCCTGCCAGACAGGAGTCCCTTGCCTGGGTCACAGGGACAAGCAGGAGACGACGGAAGACCCAGGCGCCTGCAGCTGGCACGGGAAGTGGTGTTTTCTCTGCAGAAGAACCATCCCAGGCCCCCTCTGATGGGCAGGGACCTAGGGGCCAAGCAGTTCAGACCTGCATCTACCAACCCAGAACTCACAGCGGCCTTCACAGAGCAGGGTTTTTTTTAAATCCTTCTCGATCTCCCAGCCAATTCCCCGCCTGCGGAGGGAGGGTGGGCGGGAAGTCGACTCGAAGGGTCCCCTTCGTCCTCTTTTGAAGTCTCATCTTCCTGCTTTTCAGCTGACTCAGGTGCAGAGGGCTCAGATCATTACTGGGCTTCCCCAATGGCCAGTACTGGTATTTGACTTCATAAGCCGAGACCAATTTTTACTTAATTCACTGTTTTTCAAGACCTTGACCTGAAAATCAATGTCCTATGCTGAAAAGATTAAATTTGCATTCTCAAATGCATCTCATAAAACGGTCGACGCCCACAAGGGTGAGGTCATACCAAAGTGGAGCCCTGAGTTTGAGCCCAGAAAAAATGTACATGAACCTATTTGAGAGGCATCAAAGCCTAGCAGTCCTCGCAGGCTGCTGAAAATAGCTCTCTCCTCTCCCGGGGTCAGCAGTGCGGCATTTGGCACCGGGGACGCAGCGGCTGCGGAGCCCGGCGGAGGGCGGGGCTCCAGGACCCTATTCGGCGTTCGAGGTCCCGAGTCTGGTCCGAGGGGTGTTGCTCTGAGCAGGTTGCTTGACCTCCCCGTGCCGCAGGCGAAGACGCCACCTACCATGCAGGGTTCCCGTGGACATTAAGTCAGTAGAGCAGAACCAAAGCTGCCACGGCTGGGGTCTGTTCTCGGTGCTGTAGTATTGGGCGTGGAGGATGCGGTGGGCTTCTTAGTTTGGGGGGTGCTTGTCTTGCACACATGACACGCGTGCTACTGGGGAAATGTAGAAAACTGGTTCCGTGAGACACGAGTGGCTTGAGTCACACGTCCGAGGGGGTCCGACAGCACAGAAGGCACCAAGTGGAGCCAGCAGATCTGGGGAGTGTGAAGCTACAGAGCCCAAGCCATGGGGACGCAGCGCCTTTCACCCCACCCCCAAATCATAAACTCCTGACGGAGCGTGTTTACTGTCCAGGTTACCTGACGCGGGCCTCTGCTGGAAACACGCTAGCACTCGGGGAGTTTGATCCCCCCAGGCCAGGGTGTCAGATTCGTCCTTATTTCTGAGGTCAGGGAAGTGCGTGGGCGTCGGGCCCCAAGGTCAGGAGAACCTAGAGTATCACGCACTATCGTTACCATCCACACATCCAGGTCTTCATCAGTCCACGCGTGTGTGCATCCCAAGTACTACTTCAAACGGGTCACTTACAGTACCATGTAGCACCAGGTAACACTCACTAGCTGTTTGCTATCATCATTACCGGCGATGCACGTGTGTGTGGAAGTGCATGTGTGTGCACCTGGCTCTCTAACTTAAAATCGTATAGGTGCAAGAGAGAGATGTGTCCTGTAAGGGAAATAAACAGAGATAAATAGCCACATGTGTTGCTTCCGCCCAGAGTAAATCTGGTTAAGATCTCGGCATATGTCTAAGCAGTTGGGATTTGTCTGTGGGTTTGCGTCCCTCCCGTCACATCACGTGTGTGACTCAGAGGGAGACGCCCGAGGGGCCTGAGCACTGGCTTGGGGGGTCTGAGCTTGGGGTTCTGAGAAGATCTCAGCTCCCCTGCGGAAGTGGGAGCGCCGCCCCAGTCCGGGCTCGGTGCTGGGTGTGTGTCTCGGGAGCACCCTCCAGGCAGTGCGAGGGGCATTTCCCCCCTGCTCCCCCCAGGCTCTCTCCGTGGGTCAGTGCAGCCGGCTGGGCTCTGTCCTAGTTGCCACCCAGCACGGCTGCATCTGGAAACAGGGCGTGTCCCAGGTATGATCACGTGGGACTGTGGTGGCTTCCAGTCCAGTACGGCAGAGGCCCTGCAGAGAGGGGAGGTTTGGGCACAAATGGTCACACTAGATGGAAGCCCTGAAGAGCAGGGAGTGACGATGCCCATAGTCAAGGGGCACCGGCAGCTCAGGGACAGGGCTGGACAGGGGCCTCCCTGAGCCCAAGGCGGACGTGTGGCCCCCAACACCTGGGCCCCCCTGGCTGCTTGTGCCCGGTCGCGTTTGCAGCTCATTAGCAGCAGGTGCTGTTGGAAGGCGGCCCCAGAGACTTGAGGGGGCGTCTCCTTGCCTGTTCTTCGTCATCTTGGCAGCGGGTTTGGGGGCCGTTCTTTGTCAGTGGGTATGTTTCCACGTTATTTCTAAATGGTGTTCGTAGATCGTGATTCCCCAAGTCAGAAAAGGTTCCTCTGTGCAAAAAAAAGAAAAAACAAAAAAAAAAACAGAAGTTCGTGCAATTGCCCGTCTCTAACTTACGTTACCAAGTCCGCAGGCTGGCCGTAGGGTTGGGCTGAGATTCGCCGCTGTTAATCTCCATAGCTGCTGCTTTACTGTTTCTGCGTTACAGTGGACTTGTTACGCTGTCCACTTCTTGAAAACAGGGCTGAACGATGTGACAAAGAAATGGAATGGGATCCCTAAGAGCCACCCTTCCCTGCGTGCGCCCACACCCAGGCTCTGCCCACGTGCACGGGCGTGTTCCTCATTTCTAATTCTGATGCACATGTATGTGGATGCACAGCGGTCTGTAGTTCACTTTTAACATGTTAAAGCATGTCTTGTTTCCACATTACCTTTATGGAATACTTGGAGTTAGCGTGCAGTATGCTAAAAATTGGTGTGCCCTCATTATTATTGGTATAATTATTCTCCATTATTGAATATTTAGTTTCCCTGTCGTGGTAAGCTTTTGGAATTTGTACTACAGTACCTAGGACTGTTCTAAACTGCGTAGGACGTTAGTCTGTTTGAAGACTAGATAAAAAGTCGGGGCATTTTGTTGATTTTCAGTAATTATTTCCAGAAGGATTATCCACAAGCAAAATAACAGTGAAACTGGCTAATTTAGGTTGGCAGCTTATTCTTGACATCAGCAGAAGCCAATGGGACAGAAAACAGTCACACAGGGATACATTGCCATTGCCAGGCCGGATTTCAGTCACCAAACTTCTGACTTTTGGGCACGGTTTGCGCGCCCTCTCAGGTGAACGCTTCAGCGGTTCGCTGAACCTCAGCTTGCCCCGTATCTGCTGCAACATAATACTTTGTCTTTAGAACCTTTGTCTATGGCACTAATCTCTTGTCCTGACAAAAAAAAAAAAAGTGGGCTTTTGTTAGTTCGCCTCTCACTCTCTACCCACAGCAGTAATCTTGAGAACAAAATTATTTGGAGACGCCCGAAGTATAAATTCCACACAGAGTTCAGAGTAGGAAGTCGGCGTTGTTCCCGAAACAGACGGACCTTCCGTCCTTCACCCATTGGCCTGATGCAAAGATCAGGGGCCTTTTGTTTCGTGAACGTGACTCTTTCTGTCTTCCTCACGATGAAAGACATCCTATGAAACTAGTAAGGAAGCAGGTCCCCAAGCTCCGTGATGCTGAACATCGCCTGCTTCAAAGGAGGTGTAGATGTGTGAGCTGCGATAGTGGGTTCTTCCCGTGGGTGGCAGAAAAGACCGAAGGGGACACAGTTTGACCCAGAAATGCTGTCGTGCACCCATCGATGGCCCCGGCTCGCTCAGCACGACAGCTCGGGACTGGGGAAACTTAGAGCCCCTCGGGTTTTATTTCTCTTGTGGGCGCAATGCCTGTGCTGAGAGGACGTCTTTAAACAAACGCAGCCCGTCTACGAAAAGGAAGGGGGGCCGAGGAGAGGTCAGGTGCCGCAGCCTGCGCCTCCGTGTGTGTCCGGGAAAGGGCTCTGAGCCACGGAGGGAGAATTCTGCAGAGCGAGGCGGGCCCTCCGAAGAGGCCGACGATGGCCCCGCCTCCTTCTCAGCGTGTCTGTTTCCTTCGTGATGAGCTCCAGGGCAGACGCGCTGCTTTGCCTGTGCTCCGGGCCGCCGCGCAGTTGCATGGGGTTGCATCATGCTGCACGCGCTCCTTTGGGTCCTCGCTTGGGGCGGGAGCCCGGGTCTCGCGGGCACCGAGTGTAGCTTTCTCTGGCAGCCACAGAAGGCGGGCCTGAGAGCGCATCGGTGTGAAGCCAGAGAGCAGAGGGCGAGCGGGTAAGAGGAGGCCGGCGGGTCCTGCCGTGGGTGCCTGCGCCCGAGTCGCTGCCCACCACGTGCCTGGAGCCCTGGTCCCGGGAGGAGGAGTGACGCACCCCCGTCCACGGGACTTCTGAACGTGAGCCTTTTTAGACTTGGTGTATCTGTGCTTCCTAACGTAGCCAATTCCGTAAACATTGTAGCCAAACAGCAGAGAGCGGGTCACAGCATAGTCAGGGACCGTGACAAGGAAAACTAAACTTTAATGTGGCATTTCATGTATTTGATTTTTCTGATCCAAGCCTTGCTAACTTATACTCAGTACTGGCATGCATTTCTGCCTGATAACAGAGGAGAGAGAAAAAGAGTGAAGGGAGAAGAGGGGAAATACTTCATAACGATAAAATAAGCCTGCCAAGCAAGGCTTCTGCAGATTGAATTTAGGAGATTTCCTGAGTCGCTCCCGGCTGGGACTTGAACCCGGGTCTCTGTCCCATGGTCCCCTCTCCCGCTTTGCACGGCCCTCTTCTGGGGAAGGCTGTGCGGGGAATCGCTTGGTGTGCACGCGAGCTCGTCCGGAGGTGGCAGAAGCTGGCACTGCGCCCCGGCTGCTGTCTGCGGCAGCTCCAGCGAGCGCTCTCGCAGGGGCAGTGCCGGGTGCTCCCGACCTGTCTCCTTGCTCTTCCCTCTCTGGCGTGAAGGAGGGTGTAGTCCGAAAGCCCTCCCGAACCAGGTGGCCATTCAGGACTCGTCCCTCCCGTGTGCGGCAGACCTTCTCACGGCGCTCCTAGGGGTCAGCCTCGCCTTGCAAACAAGTCAAAAGGAAGGGAAGGGGGAGGTAAGCAGGGCTGGCGGGGACTCCCAGGCTCTCCGCACCCTCCCCTGTTAGTCCTGGGACGAGCACCCCCACAGGTGGACTCAGGAACCTGGAGGCAGCTCACTGCTCGTGACACCACTTACTTCACATTTGTCACGTGTGATTTTCTTAGGGCACTGACAGTTCCTCTCCAAGACACTTGGTGTGAAACTAATTGGCAGCCCGTGGCAGATGGCAGAGTCCCTTCCGCTGAGGCGAGCACAGTGGCATCCGCAGGGCCCACACCACATCGTTCTGGGAGCCCCGGGGGCAAAGCCGGTGCCGCGGAAGGCTGTGTGGGCCCTGCAGTCGGGCCCCCGCAAACCCTTAATTAGCCGGCAGACACGTCTGACTGCCACTCAGGCATTGAGTCAGGCGCGTCCCTGCAGCCCTGAGCTGGGAGGCGAAGGGGCGCCGCACAGGTGTCGCCACGTATGTTTAAATGGAGGCGTGGAGCCTGCACGTGGGTCATTACAGCTGTCAGCATCCGCAGTGCCCAGGGCAAGACACTCCCCGCAGGCACTGGCCACAGGTCGGGTCGAAGCACCGTGCCCCTTGCTACGCCGGCAACCTCATTTCTTATTTTTAGCCCAAACGCCCCGGGAGTGGTTCATCTTGACTGGATCACCCGGCGATAGAAGCCAGACTGTGTGTGCCATAGCGGCGGCCACCTGCCCGCCCCCTGCACCACCTTTACGTCCTGAATGTGTGTGAAGACCTGAGAATCTCCACTGGTCAGCGAAGCAAAGCAGGCCTTCCAGAGGCTCAGGTTAAAAAGCGTGGTCGTGAGAGATGATTTCAGGCCCAAGACAGAGAGGGAGCCGTGGAGAGGGGGGCAGACGCACGGTAGCGAGCCTCCACATCCGGGAAGGAGGAGCGCGGCGGCGTTTCACTTGGGAGGCCTGCCTTGCAGCGGCAGGATGGCCCATCTCTCCGAGCGCCCGTGGAGAGCTCCAGAAGGCTTCCCGCTGCGGAGATGAGGTGCCAGTGTGTCCCAGGCTGTGCTGGGGGCACAGACCGCTCACAGCACGGGGGGGCCGCGGCTCCACGCAGCCCAGAGGTGCCGTGGGGCACGCGTGCTTCCCTTGTCAGTGGACTGGCAGATTGCCCCTGCACTTGGAAGGAGCCGCCAGCCGAAGGCAAAGCCGACACCTGAAGGGGTCGGGTTCCGAGGCAGCCTTTCCGGGGAAATCCAGCAGACAACCGTTGCATAAGCTGATCGTGGCGTGCGCTGCAGAGACAGTCCGAGTGTGATCGGCAAGACCGCTGCGTCCATCTCGATGTCAGGCTCCACGCAGGGGCCCCTGGCCACCGGCGATCCGGGCCCTGATGGGGTCGGCAAGGAGTTAGGTGCCTTATGATGCGTTTGGAATGGGCTGGTTACACTGTTTGGAAGCTGAAAGTGGGGGGATTTCACTTTACAGTAAGAGGTGGAGCAAACAGCCAGCCGTGTCTCTGTGTGTGCAAGGCTCTCTCGTGGACAGCCAGTCAGACTGCACAGGCGCAGCCGGGAGGGCGGCGCAGCCTGACCCCCAGGGAGTCCGAGGAGGGGGGTGGAGTGGAGACAGCAGCTCCCTCCCTGTCTCTGCCCCTCGCTCACCATGTGTCCCAAGGATCTTCCAGCCTCCGAGGGATGGATGGCCGTGTCCACCTCAAAGAGGATGGTGCCCCGTTGGAAAGCTCTGTGCCATCTCGAAGTGAGTCCTGGCAGCATGGTTTCTCCTCGGTTGGGGGTAGGGGACTGAGGGGTGGGCTGGATGTCGCTTGAGGTCGTTGACTTGCGTTTAGGAGCCACGGGCTTCCCACCTTTAAATAGAAGACCCGTGCGCACCCGGGGGGCGGGGGGGCACTTGGGGACAAGAGAGAGCAGGGAGCACTGAAATCCCCAGGAATCAGTAGTGCGGGGTTTCTGCGTCCCGGCCGCCCCTCCCACGCCTGCGCCCTGTTCGGCTCCCGTGGGCTCCGTCTGGGTGCACTGCGTGGGTCCACACCTCCTCTCCTTCCCAGCCCATCCCGTTGACTTCCTGTCTGTGTGATCCCTCTGGCCTTCATCCTGAGAACGGAAACGGGGGGAGCAAAGTTCTTTCAAAACTGTAGCCAAAGTGTGTGTCCATTGTTCTCACCACAAGACACGAAGTATGTACGTGTGATCGGCTCTGGTTTCTAAAAGGAGCCTAATGGCATTTCACAGTTTCCCCGGGTGAACTTGACGCCGGATGGGAGGGTCTTCCCATCGGGGTCTTCGGCTCACAGGGAGGCAAGGCCGGGAGCCACAAAGGAGTAGCAGTCCCTGCAATTTGGGGGGCAGAGGGAAGTCAGAAAAGACGGGGAGAAGAGCCGTGTGCGAAACAGGGCTGTGGACTAGTGCTGCTGAATTTGGGAGAGAGAAAATCCTGTTTCTGCGGATGCAGACCACCGGAAGTTACCATTACATGAACTCTCTCTTCCGGTTTCACTGTTTCCTGTTACACCCATAGCCAGACAGGTCCATTCTGATGGTTCAGTGCCGAACATGTCCCAAACCAGACCGGTGTTTGAATTAGTTTAATTTTATGGATTTCAATAAATAGAATACGTAAAAAGCTCATTTCTACTAGGAATTAAAACCATGAGTTTTCTTTAACTCCCGAACTGGAATAAAAAAATCAGGTCCCCTGGCTGTTCTGTGACTGGACACGAGCTGACATCTCCTTCAGGTCTAGGCCACAGCCGTGTCCAGCTCCCGTCCTTGTGACCAGATGGGATCTTAGTGACGAACTACTTCAGCATTTGGTGTCATTTCCTCAGATCCTCAAAAACGGGTTCAGTGGTCTTTAGTAAAATCTCCGGTGTGTGAGTGTTATAATAAATTATCCCTAAGTTATTAATTTCCAACCTCGTGGTTAGTAGGATATGTGTTAACTAGTCTCTAATTGGAGTGCCAGGGGGAAAAGCCAGACTTATTTTGTGGAGCTGACATGTCGATTGAGGGCACACTGCCGGTCAGCTCACGCTCGGAGACACCTCCGCCTGCGTTTGGACAACTGCGCTTCCCACTTGCCGCTCCCTCTGACCGTCCCCATAGGAGATGTATGTATTTACACTGAAGAACAAAATGCTACTGAAGATCGGGAGTCGGCAAAGTCTGCCTGTCAGTGGCTAGGCAGTAAATAGTAGTCACGTTCCAGGTGGTGTGATCGGCGTGCGGCCACTGAGCCTGGCCGGCGTGTCAGTAAGTGGCAGTTCCCAACACATGCACAGGCAGGCGTGGCGGTGTGCCAGCAGCTTTGTGTGCAGGGACTGCGGTTGGGCTGAGGGGCCCCGGATGGCCGGTCCTCGCTGTGGGGACAGACACGCCCTGGGGTGAGTGCAGAGGCCTGGGGTGGGGGGTTCTGAGGCACACTGCGTGGCAGAGTGTGTCTGCTGTGGACAGCATCCCGTCGTCTCATGGAGGCCGTAGGGAGCACGCAGTGCCACGGCCTGTCCCCCGGGGTCAGTTACCCCAAATAGACCCGACCTTGGGATTCTTTTTATCGTATGACCTTCTAAGTATACCGGGTCTGGCACAAACAGCACCCCGTTTTATTCATAAAAATCTCTTGTTATAGAGTCACGAGCATGTCATTCTCTAATATAACAACATCACACCCAAGCACACCATTGGACATTTTAGGTGAAATGTTCAAATCGCTGTCCATTGCGTGCGAGACGTTCGCGTTCCCTGCCAACCACACGGAAGGGCCTTGCTTCTGACCTTGTCCTTGAAAATCCATCATTTAGTAGCAAGTTTCCAAACTTATAACTTGAGCATCTGTATAGGTTATCATATGCGTTTCTTTTTTGAAATTTTTAACCCCCTAAACCAACTCACACACTCTTGTCCACAAAGGTAGCCAAGGCTAAGTTCTAATCTTCTTAAGTAGGTCTGAGTAACTTAGTATTCTTTTCTTGCATTCTAATTATATTCCTTCCTACCAGCAGTTTGAGCTGCTGGACTCGGTGTTTCCCTCAGGAGGTAAGCGCATTACAGTGCCGTCGATTCAGCGTATACTGTATTCCACCATGTGTAACGCACGCTTGTTTGCCCAAATCTTTGAGGGAAAGATAAGGATGTGCATTGTGCACAGGCAGTACTAATTCTGTATCTATATAAATGTTTTAATTCTTTTATTTATGCTTATGCATTAAAAGTGTAAGTCTAGAAAGCAATAACGATAGCTGCATGCAAACTAACACCCTGGAATGCAATAATGGGTTTCGTTGATCTTGAGACAAAGTTGCCATGAAAGCCGTTTCCGCCAGGGAGTCAGCGAAATGGGACAGAGCATCTATTGTTATCCACAGAGGACGACAGAAGATGCCGATTGTTACCCACCTGGTAAGACGGCTGGTGCCGGCATCACTGCCGCATGGTGACCAGCCCAGCATTTCTCTCCCTGCGCTTTAGGTGGGAGGAATGATTGGAAAGCCCCTTGGAAAATGTGGAAACGGTTTTTGTGCACTGCAAGCTTTCAGCTAAGTTATTCCTGCCTGTATCATACATGTGACTCATAGTGTTTATATGATTTGATCCTGGCTATTTATTGTAACGCTGCTCAGAGACGCCACGCCTGACAGCCGAGCGGGAGGGCGTGTGCGGTCGCTCCCCCGTGGCCGCGGTGGCTGCTGTGGAGGGTCCGGCGCAGCAGAGACGAGGACAGAGCCACGGGACCACCTGTCAGCCGCCTCAGAGCCCCGGGGCAGCCGACAAAGCAGCAGAAGGGCATTTCTCGCCCAGTCTTTTCCCGGGGTCTCTGGCCACCCTGGTCACGGCTACCAGACTCCATTCTCAAGTTCAGGAGAACGTGGTGTCTCTGCCTAGTGGGGATGACAGAGCTCACGGATGTGTCTCTGCTGCCATGGCCACCAGCCTCCCATGGCGGCGCCCCCAGAGCTAGGAACAGAGTCCGAGCACCCACAGCCAGACCTGCTGCTGCCGTGGGGGGTTCCAGGCACCGCACGCCCCGCGGATGCGGGGAGCCCGCCTCGTGTCGCTCACGCAGGCCGCACCTCACTGCCCGGGGCCACTGTCCCCCCACTGAGTGATTCGGTTTCCCAGCGGTGGGGGTTTCCTGTGGCAGCCTGAGCTCCACCCACACAGACATGGGCACCAGCAGGATGTAGCTTATCCCGTCGTTTTCTTTTTACCCTTGAAAATGTGTCCTGAAGCTTGTGGCTGAACCGTGGTGAGGGCTGGTAGGCAGTGACACTGTGCGGGCGCGGGCGCACCAGAGGGCAGGGGTGTCTTGCGGGCAGGTCTTCCTTCGTCCTTCGCCACCTGTCTGAAACCACCTCAGTCTCTAAATTGAAGTCCACAGGTGAGGGAGTCCCTGCGCCTTCGCTGCCCAGTCGCAGGCCCAGACCGCCGACTTCGGGAGGGTTGGACGTCCTGGAGAAATACACCCGTTCACAGCATCGCTGCTGTTCCGGTTGCATGTTTTCCTCCCGGGTTTGCGCGGATCTCATCTTTCATGGCGACGCGTTCACAGTGATAAGAACCAAGGCATTTGGAGGGAACCCGTGTGCCGTGTTTTTAGCGCATGAGAAGTCCACCATTCTGGGTCTGTTTCCTCTCTTTATTGAGAAAGGCAGAGTGGGCACTTTCTACACCTTCGTTTCACCGCGGCCCAATTTCAGCGCGGCACCCCCGAGTGACGCTGGGGACAAGGGGTCTGCAGCCCTGGGTCCCGGCTCTGGGTCCTGTCCTCGCGCAGCTTGCCCCCCTGCCGTGGTGTCTTCTGCGAGCGAACACGGCTGGCGTTTGAACTTCCTCTGGGGACAATGTGGCGCACCGTCCACACGGGGTCCCCATGGGGGTGGCCTGCGCCTGTTTCCTTCAGGGGGCAGCGCGCCCCGGTTCTAAAACTTCTTTTGTTTTGTTTAAAGTCTGATTCTCGGGCTAGGAAATGATGGACGGAGCACTAGCTTTTTTTGGACTAATTGTAGCCTGGCAGAAAAGTGCCAGAAAGTGGCACCGCGTCCCCGTCTGCCCTTCACTGTGGCTCCCTATTGCTCACGTCTTACGTAACCACAGGACAGCGATCAAAACCGGGACAGTGACATGGGCGTAGTCTAGGTCACCGAGCAGCAGGCCCAGTGTCAGGGTCACCAGTGTCCTGCCAAGGCCGTTTCTACCTGGGGTTGACTCCGGAGTCTGAGACGGGGACGAGCGCTCCCCACCCCCCGCGCTGCCGTGGCTGAGGGTCCTCAGTCCTCACTCGCCTTCTGTTCACACGTTTGTTCGAAGCCACGGGTCAGTCATGCTGTGGAATCTTGCCCGGCTGCCTGCTGCTTTCTTTCTTTTTTTTTTTAAGATTTTATTTCTTTTTCTTTAGAAGGGAAGAGAAGGAGAGAGGAAGAGAAATATCAATGTATGGTTGCCTCTCGTGCATCCCCCGCCGGGAACTGGCCTGCAACCCAGGCATGTGCCCCGACTGGGAATCGAACCGCGATCCTCTGGTTCACAGGCCCACGCTCAATCCACTGAGCTACGCCAGCCAGGGCTTCACCTGCTGCTTTCTAAGTCACACGGAGTCTGGTCGTGGTGGGCGAAGGGACCCCAGGAGGGCAGTGCCCCGCCCCCTCCCCGCACTGCGTCCGAGGCTGCACTCGGCCAGTCTGACTTATCCCTGGGGGTGTCCCCTGGGGACCACGTGGTTGGGGGCATTGGCGAAGTTTCCCCACGTGAAGTCACGGTTTCCCCAGCCTTAGCTCCAGACAGAGACGCGTGAACTCAATTTCCTAGCCACTGTGAACTCTCTGCGTGCTTTAGTGCCTCAGGTTCCCTGCAGAACATCAGTGGAGTGGGACCCAGCCCTCAGGCCACCCGGTGTGCGAGGGTTCGTGCGCCCCTCGGGGGAGGGCCGCTGTGTAGCTGGGAGTGCTCACTCCGTGGCCTTCTCAGCGAGAACGCAAAGAGAACCCTTGAGAGTGGACTGCCAGCGTGCCCTCAGGTCGCAGCCCGAGCTGCCGAGACAGCTGTTCCGTGTGTGCGGCGGCTGAGGCCTGGCTCTCCGGGAGCCGCCCTGCGGGCCCCCAGCTCGGCACCAAGCCAGCCCGACCTCGGAGCGGCACGTGCAGTGCTCACACCTGTTCCGGTCACTAACCGCGCGAGGCGGAAATCACTCGCTGATACAGGCGGCACAGAGCTTCCTACCTGTCACGTGGGCAGTTCCTGCCGCTCGCTCGTGGGCGGGGACGCCCCGGCCTGTTAACCGTCCTCGGTCCTTGTGTTGTGCTCAGTCCCTTCGGTCCACGTCTGAGGACGTGTCCCCGCAGTACAGAAGGGGCTCCTTGGCAGACGGGGCTGCCAGCGCCCTCCTCCATTTCCTCTTGGGACGTCACTGCTCTGGGCACAGAGACGGTGCTCCGGGGAAATCGGCCACTTCCAGGGCGAGGGGAGCTGGGGGAGGAACCCGGATTCCCCCCACAGGTCCTCCCGCTTTCCTCCCCGACAAACCCGCAGAGCCGCGGACCTGCCTCCAGGGGTCGTGGGGAGGGTTAGGTCCTCTGCGGAAAATCTGTGGCCAGGACCGACACCCACTGAGAACGCAAGGGGAAGAAAACAGAACAGCGTATGTGTGATCGCTTCTCTCGCTCATACCTGAGATACAGGATTGGGTAAAAGGGGCAGGAGAATGGAGGGCAGAGCTGGCTTCCACGGCCCCACAGGCGCTAGCCTTCAGTCGGGCCTTGCACACCCAGGGAGCGAACAGAGGGTGTGTAGGTGGCCTGCAAGTGTCCTGCCATCGGCCTGCCATCGCAGGCGACAGGCCAGTGATACCGAGGAGTGCTTCTCGGAAGGCAGCCCTTCTTCCCGAACCCGAGGTCACGGGCACAGAGCCGGACAGGCCCCAGCACGCCAGCTCTGTGTGATGGGCTTTGTCCAGCTGCCCGTAATGGCCAGTGCCTAGCACAGTGCCCGGCAGGGGCCCAGCCACGGCCATTCCATTGGGGTGCACGTCCCAACATCACATTGGGTTCTGAGATGGCGCAACGTGTGGGGTGCACACTGGGCCCCCTGTGGGGACAGCAGGCTGCGACTGTGGGTCCTGTACTGTCCTCTCACTGTGGCGGAGGGCAGACCCATGTCCCCAGACCCCATATCGTGAGAGAGCCCGTGCGAAGGTGGGTTTATGGTGCTGACCATTTCGAACGCATTAGCTGCCCTCCTCTGTGAACTCGTGACGGCGGTGGCGGTGTCTCCAGGTGACAGACAGACGGCTGCAGTGTCAGACGTAGCCGTCCTGAAGCAGTTCGGATGTCGGATATGTATGTTTATGAGAACAACATTTGCTCTCCGCTCTGTTCCCGCAGACCACGGACACTCGACTCAGCCCGGTGCACCTCCCTGGTGGCCGCAGCCCAGCCCCCGGGAGTGCACAGGGCTGACCCCGGGAGGCCGAGCAAGCTCCCTGCGGGCACGCCGCGTCCCACGTCATGTCCGCGCCCAGAGCTTCGGCGAGCGGCTTGTGAGCGAAGGACACAGTGAAGCTCCTCGCTGCGTGTGCCCTTCTGCTCTCGGCCTTACTTCCACTTCCCACGAGGTGGACGCCGGCCGATGCAGGCCAGCCGGTGTCCGGCACGCTGTCCGGGCGCACCGCAAGCTGCACGCTGTGTGATGGATGGACTAGTGAGCGTTCCTCCCCACCGAGTGCATCCAAGTCGTGGCT
This sequence comes from Sturnira hondurensis, assembly GCF_014824575.4. Classification (NCBI taxonomy): domain Eukaryota; kingdom Metazoa; phylum Chordata; class Mammalia; order Chiroptera; family Phyllostomidae; genus Sturnira; species Sturnira hondurensis. The sequence continues at coordinate 16,976,317 of NW_028079127.1, forward strand.
CTGAAACCCCTACGGCTCTTGCCACTTTAAATCCGACACCTAATGCATTAGGTACCAGAGTGTATTGTGCTTACCTTTAGCTCTTCCTTAGTCCAGGTGATTAAAAAATGCCTGTCGCTGTCTCTGTGTGCCACGCTCCATTAACAGTGATTTATGTGGGAGGTGAGCGGGCCTGGCTCCGAGGCACAGCAGTGGGCAGGGAGGCGGACGCGAGAGGACTGCCAACACCCTCCCCCTGCACTGGCAGGGTGTCCTTCCCAGCCACTGGAACGCGGGGCCGAGCCTGGAGTCTCTGGGCGAGTGCTCCCTCGCGTCGCACCCCCCCACCCCCGTCCCCTCTCCTGGGATGCTCAGGACTGAGTCCCGAGGGGTCCCGTGTGCTCACCCATGGCACAGTGTGCGGCGGCAGCCCCGTCTCCCGAAGCTCGCCTGCTCCAGGCCATGCCGCACTGCTCCACGCCGAGCCCAGGGGTGGGAACTGCCTCCTGTGTTCCTCTCCACAAGCCTGTCGCAGCGATGTCACTTGACCCCACTTGAGAGGCGAGTGAGGCTCACAGAGGCTGACNGGAGTCTCTGGGCGAGTGCTCCCTCGCGTCGCACCCCCCCCCACCCCCGTCCCCTCTCCTGGGATGCTCAGGACTGAGTCCCGAGGGGTCCCGTGTGCTCACCCATGGCACAGCGTGCGGCGGCAGCCCCGTCTCCCGAAGCTCGCCTGCTCCAGGCCATGCCGCACTGCTCCACGCCGAGCCCAGGGGTGGGAACTGCCTCCTGTGTTCCTCTCCACAAGCCTGTCGCAGCGATGTCACTTGACCCCACTTGAGAGGCGAGTGAGGCTCACAGAGGCTGACCGACCTGCCCAAGGTCAACAGCGAAACGGCCGAGTTGGGATTCCGGCCCGGCTTGTGTAATTATGCAGCTGATGTTTCCAAGCACCAGCGGGAGGGCAGAGACGTTTTTGCTTCCCGTGCAAACCGACTTGATTTGGTCGTGTCTGCTTGGGAAGGTTCCAGGACACCCTCGGGTGACGCGGGAGAGGGGCCACGGGCCAGGAACCCTGTCTTCCCAGGATGGGGAGGGCTGGGCACCCTCCTGTCTCCAGCTACGAGCCCCTTTGTCCCTGTAGGAGGGGAGTGACATTCCACGGGAAGGACGGAGGCTCCGAGAAGCAAGTCTAAATAAGAGGGAGACCCCTGTCCCTGCACACGGCCGTTACCTGTCCTTCTGACGTGCGTCTGCGTTGCACCTGTTCGGGGGTTGTCCTAGGCCAACTTTCGGGGGTCGTTTTGGGGCGATGGGGATGTTTTACGTCTTCGTGATGGTGGTGGTTACGTGGCAGCATACGTTTCTGAAGTCTCGTTGAACTTGACGCTGAAAAGAATGCGTGTCTATGGGTAAAATGTGCTTCGGTGGCTTTGGTGGAAAACGCTCAGAGCTCTGTTGCCTGTCAGCTCCAGCTAAGGGCCATGTACTTAACCCTTAAAATGGACATCCTAAAGTTGTCCATTTTGAAAGACTGTGTGAGTTAATTTTTAATAAGAGACTTACCACACAGTAAGTGCTGGGTAAATATCTATTGTTTATCGTTTCCCCAGTTCTTGCGTATTATATTCTGCCAGTTCATTGCCTTCGACATTGATGGCTCAATCATGGCCTCTCACGTTGCTGGTTAACTACATATGATGTATGGGAAACCCGCACAGACATGGAAGCCTCATGTAGTGGATAATTACACAACACGCACAATACACATAAGTTTAGTTTTGAATACGTGGCTTTTCTGTTTCTAAATGCATAATGCTAGAAGGCCAATGGCGCCATTGGTTTTTCCACGGAATCGTAGACTGTTCGGCATCTCCAAGTTCTAGAACAACATTCATTCACTCCGAGGGACTGCAAGGTACCTCTGAAGGGACACGCAGAAAGCCGTGGGTGTGGTAGAATGTGGAGGACACATCCGTGATGCGTTCTCAGAAGTCTAAGCCAACGGTGGCAAGGGGGAGACCTAACTCCGGGGAGACCCAGGGGCTGCAGGAGGACGGAAAGCGGGGAGCACTGAGGCTCTGTGGGGACGTCATCAACCAAACCGAGAGCCACAGCAAAATGCGCACGGTGGCGTGTGGGTCGGAGCGGGCAGGGGTGTGTTTGCGTCCACGAGGCTGCAGCTGGGTTCTCCCCCCTCCTCGCCACAAACGGAGGCCGAAGACCCAGAACCAAGCCACAGCGGCGCACGCACGTTTTAACCCCCACCGAGACCCACGCCCCCGGGAAAGCAGCTCCCTGTGGGGAGTCGGAGCGAGTGCGAGCTGTGTTACTCTCCCTCCAGGTCACGTGCAGTTAGATTCACCTCCCAGGGCAGCACGATGAGGGAGGGCGCAGTGGAGACTGTGGACAGCGGAAGTGCGTTAGTGACTCGGAATCCAGTCTCTGGGAACAGCTCCCTACACGGAGTTTCAAAGCACTGCGTCTCAGACAACTGGGGGGGCACGGTGATCCAGCCTGGGAAACGGAGGTGCCTCCCGCGACTCTGGGGCTGTCAAGGGCGTGCGACTGCCTTTCGGCGGACTGATTACGTATCTTCCGAATACCCACCCTCTCTCTGATATGATGATGTCATTCAGGCCTCCGGGATCCTTCGTCGCAGTCTGGCCCCCCTCCTCTCTTGCTGGGGAAGAGTCTTGCCCAGAGAGCAGGAGGGGACACTGCCCCAGGAAGCCGGCCATGCTCTCTGAAATGCCGCCCGCGCTGTGATGGTGGGGTCACCTCTGCTTCTGCAGGGAGGGTCTCCGCAGGAGCCAAGTGCAAGGTCCCACATCAAAGAATATGGCTGGGGGAGCAGCCACTGTGAGAGGAGGTTGCTAGTGGGCGTGTACTCTGAGAAACGGGGGGGAACAGGTTCCTCAAAGTTCGTGTGCTGAGCTCTGCGGGCTCTGGATTGCGCAAGATGTCCCTCAGGGACCAAAGCCGTGAGATGCCAGCTAGCAGGCTTTGTGCTCCAGAGGACGCCTGCCTCCTGTCATCATTGTATTTCTGGTTGGCGTGGGCACACATGACAGACGCTCTTTGCCTAGAAAGCCATTAGAAATGAGGACCCGTGTCCACCTTCGCTGAATAATCCCTCAATGTCCTCTCTAGCAGATGACAACCTGTCCAGACCTCCCACCGCGTCCACCAGTACGACCTCAGAAAGGGCTTCCTGCTCCCCGTCCACTCTCGGGGGGCAGGCGTGGGGTCCGGACGCGTCCTCCAGACCCTGCCCGTTTCTCTTTGCACCTTTCCATTCGTGTTTCCAGGTGCTTGTCCCAAGCAGCCCAGCGAGAGGAACCCAGTGACAAAACTTGGCCCCCCTTCCTCGCAGACCACTTGCTACCATCCCCACCGAGGGGGGCAGGGCCCGGGGGTGGGGCGTGGAACCGGGTGTCTTGTCGCCTCGGGAAAAGCGGTGGCAGGGGAAGGCGCAGAGAGCGAACGTAACCGACAGACACAGTGCGAGTGTCCATCACCTGGGCAGAGCCGGCTCCCATAGCCACAGGACACGGACACCGTGCACACCGCCCCGCTGACAAACGAACTGACATGTGAAGTCAGGAGTCTTTTCTGCCCAGCTGGGTGGCCCTGTCCTTGTGGGTAGGACCTTGACCTTGAATCTGAATTCTGCATATTACCATTTGAATAATGGGCACTCAGTAAATATCCGGCGACGGATTGAACATTAGGATTTGACTGGCTGCCATTTTCCATCGAAATGATTGACAGGTTGCTTTTGGAGGAGGCCGGTCTCTCCTTCACTCTTGATCCTGTGCAGTGCCCCGGCCGTCGTGACCCACTGCGCCTGCCACAGTCCACTACAGAGTGCGCCGATGTCCACCTGCGGCCCGGGAGGACCCCCCAAAAACCCCAGCCTTGAGCGCGGCCGCTCTCCACATCACAGTTAGCGACAGAACAGTGTTCGTGTTTCCTTGCTCTTGAGGAGTGGGGGACACACTCACCGTCACCGTGTGGCGGGAAGGCTCCTGCGCCCTCACGGGTGGGATGGCCTCCGACAAGGGCTCGGCTCTGACGCCCGCACGCAGTCCGCACTCCCAGTGATCTGCGCCGGCGCCCGCCGGCATCTGGCCTCGCCACTGCGGGAGGAGAGGAGTCCACAGCTGGAAAGAGTGACCCTGAGGTGATTCATTGTTTTGTTGACATTTCTGTCAAAATCACGATGGCAAAAAAATACAAAACTTGGCCCACAGTGGAGAGAGCAGAACGGTTACAGGTATTGCTTCTCTTGGTCCTGTCCTCAGTTCCAGGGGACACTCAGCCAGAACTCGAGCAAAGGCTGTGGCTCACAGGCAGCCGGGCAGGGCTTGGGCAAGAGCGCCAGACATGTCACTGGAGACCAAGGCCCAGGCCGTCCACCCTGCCCCCAAGTCCCCAAGTAGTACGTGGGGACGTGCAACTCAAAGTGAGTCAGGCCGATGGGGAGAAGGTTGATTCATGCGGAATGTGACATTGGAGGAGAGCTCTGTGGGTGCTCTGGACCACCAGGGAGGCAGATGAGTGGTCCCTGAGCCAGTGGAGCCTGAAACACGGCCAGAGGGAAAACGGACCGAACCGAAGCTCACCCCCTTGGGTCACATCGTGAGGGGACAGGGCTGTGTGGAAGAGATGGCACTACTGAGAAAGCAAAAGGCAGTGGGGAGAGAGGAGGGCCACACACGAGGGGGACTGACCCCATGAGAGAAGCCAGGACTCACAGTCTGTGGGAGTGGGTCGAGGCGGGGCTGCCCAGGATAGGACGCTGCGGACATCACTGCCGCTCCAGGTCCTAGGGAGTCAGAGCCCACTCTGTCATCCATGGCAGATGACACCAGGGGGGAAGGGGCGCTGTGCTTGGAGCCTGAGGACAGGAGCCGAATGCTGGCTCTGTTGGCTTCTAGAGGATTGACCTTGGCTGAGTTCCGCAGCCCCCAATGGGCAAATTCCCCAGTCTGCAACTTTGTAGAGGATGGTGATTCCTGACTGCAGGGTTGCTGCGGAGGTTAAATAAGAAACAAGTGCAAGAAAAGCCTGTGGTAGGTCCACAAAAGATGTGAAATGCGTCCTTTCACTTATGTACCAGCTATGTATTGACCACCTACTCTGTCGGGCGAAACTCCCCACGTCTCTTAGATATCGGCGGCTAAAGCAGAGACTCCCGGAGTTCATAGAGTCTGAAGTCTGCACGGGGAGGGTGTGGATGTGAGTCCTAACCACAGTAATTAATATGTGCTCTGAAAACATGTGTCCGGTGACCCTCTGTGGCACACTCGTGAGGAGAAGAGGGCACGACCTCCAAGACACAGAAGAGCAAGTATGTCCACGAAGCCTCAGCAGCCTTCCCAAGTCAGAGAACACGCAGCCAACCAAGGAAAAGCACTCGGTGCCTGATTCCAGGCCCGGCCCCCTTCACTCTGTCTCGCTGCTGCGAGCCCTTGAGAAATGTGCTTCTTTTGCAAGTGTGCAATGAGGTCTTCTGGGGAAAAGCCCGGCCATTGTTGATATAAAGAGAATGGTCTGTGCGACATCCGTGTCACCGGGCATCCAAGGAGAGGGGACTGGAATGCGCATGCGTGAACAATGACGATCTCACTGTACTAGTCAGTGGGGGTGGTAGATGCCAGTCAGGGAGCATGTGCACTGTGTGGCCACCGCATTCAAAATGACTGAGAGAGTAGGGCAGCGAATCTGCATCAGATTTTGTGCTGAGTTTGAACACTTCTCTGCGGAAACTGCGGGTGACTCAGAAGGCTGCGGCTACAGGGAAGCGGAGACCGGCAGCTTCAGCACGACGATGCGCCTGCCCACGCATCACGTCTCGTGCGCAGGTTTGGGGTGAAACATCAAATCACCCAGGTCACTCAGCACCCCCTACAGCCCTGATTTGGCAACCCGTGACCTCTGGCTTTTCCCCAAACTAAAGTCACCTTTGAGAGGGAAGAGATTCCATACCGTCAGTGAGATTCAGGAAAATACAACGGGGCAGCTGATGGCGATGGGAGAACTGTGTGAGGTCCCAAGGGGCCCACTCTGAAGGGGACTGAGGCGTCACTGTCCATGTACAGTGTTTCTTGTGCCCTGTAGCTTCTTCAATAAATGTCTCTGTTTTTCATAGCACGTGGCTGTATGCCTCCTGGGCAGACCTCGTACTTAGTAACGAGAGAGGTGGTTAACCAAAGGAGAAAGCGGAGGGGGCAGGGATGTCCCGTGCTTCTGGGGATGGGATTCAAAGCAGACCCCACACAGGGAAGTCAAAGGTGGTCGGGGCCTTCCCACTTCTAATCATCGCCCCCGACCCCTGTCCTGGCCTTCAGGGTCAAGTCCAAACTCACAACCACATTCAAGGCTGTTTCGGGATCTGGCCCCTGCCCGAGGCCGCTGTACTGGGCCGTCCTTAGTGAAAACTGGGGCTCACGCCTTCTTTTTGTTCCCACGGAGCCTTGGAGAAGCCTGGGAGGCTGGGTTGGTGCCAGGGTTTCCCAGGTGAGCTACACACCTGGCTCTTCCATTATCTACGCTGTAGCGACTTGCACCCTCTAAGTCCCCAGCCTCAGGCCTGGGTGTGGTCCTGTCTCCCTCACCCTTTAAGGCGGCTCACTTCAACCCATCCACCATTTCCAGAGCCTGCCCCACCCCCACCCCAGCTCAGTAGGTGACATTCTGTGTGTGCTTCGTCCCTGGTCCTCAGTAGACTCACCACATGCCCTGCCTGTACCCGGTGGGAGGGCGGATGTGGTCACCCCTCCTACTGGGTCAGCAGCGAGTGCCCAAGGACAGCCTTGGACCCGGGAGCCTGCACACCCAGCCCCGCCCTGCCCCTCCTCACAGGAGGCGCACCGGCCTGCAGGGGGCAGAGCTGAGCTGGGGCCATGGGGGGCAGCAGAGTTTAAATTTGGCCAAGCGCTGGCACTGACCGTGACCTGAGGGAGCCCCTGTGCAGCCCGTCAGAAACCGGACGTGTCCAGGATGACGGATGGAGTGGCACAGGCCTGATGCTCTGTACGCCGGGGTCTTGGGCGTGACGGTCGGCACCGGTGTTGTTTGGAGGGTTGCAGGCTACGGGAATTTTGCTCCGAGAAGCAGTGTGTGAGGGTACTGCTGTGGAATTCTCGGTTGTTCATCCCCTGGCTCAGCGGCCAAGCCCTGCCCCTCCGCGCGGCCGCCGCCCAGGATTTATGGGTCTGATTCCTGGACAAGGTCTGGGTTACTGTAGCACAGGCTACCTTTCGCTCCTGCCGACTCGGAGGAGGAAGCCGGAGCCGGAGCCGCAAGCCGCAGGGAGATCTGCCTCCACCATCACTCTGAGCGCGTCTGCGGCTTTCCTCCCGGCTCTGGCAGAAGACCCGAAATTATGGGCCTTCTAACCTGCACCACATCCCACACGAGATTCATGAATCTTCAGCTCCCTTCAGAAAAGCCAGTGCCCTGCTTACCCCTGCCCACTAGACAAATCACCGCCGACGCCCCGTGATTTCTGGCCAGTGAAGGTGGGCCTCCCTGAGCTGAGTGTAAGCCAGGGCCGGCGGGGCGCCCCGGTCCCTCCATCCTTCAAAGTCACGGCTCCTGGCAGAACACACACTGTGTGGCATGTCGGGTCGCGGGCGAAATCTTTGTTGTGTAATTGGATCCATCTCTCATCCAATTTTAATTGCTTCAAGAAACTACTTAACATTGAAGATCAGTCCCCGGGTTGGAGATGACATTTTCCTGGCAAAATTAATTATTAATGCCCTGATTATTTGCCTAAGACGTTAATAGATTTCATTGATCAGCACATCCTGTGTATCTGGAAGGGCCTAATCACCTCGCATGTCAGAAGAAGATCCAGACGCCTCCGTGAGAGGTGCCGCCCACCGCCACAGCAGGTCAGGGTTCAGAGCCTCGCGGTCCTCAGCGCCTGGGCGGTCGAGCGCGTGCTGGCCCACGGCAGCCCTGCAAGCGGGGCGGTGGGTCGCTGGCCGCCCTGACACACGTGGGCTCCGTACTCAGCACCAGTATCCAGCCTGTGATGGTGCGTGCAGGTCCAGAGACGGGCTAGTTACTGGCCTGTGAGGCTTCCCTTCGATCGCCCCCCCTCCAGCACCCAGGGAGAGGGAGGCACTGTGGGAGCCCGCCTAGGACCACACAGCGAGCTTCATCGGGGTCAGGGTGGGAGTTCGCGTTCAGGTCCCTGGATTCCTCGTTGCCCTGATTAACTGATGAGTGAGAAGCTCCCTGCCGGTCGCCCACACCAGGGGGAGTCCATCTCCTTTAGGAAGTGTCCTCCTTCCTCCACGTGGCATTTTGTGCGTGAGTTTTACGAGACGGAGGGGACCTGCCTCCCCAGAGGAGGGGGTCCTTGGGGGCAGAGCTGGCAGCTCCCTGTGGCGGGTCCAGCACCTCCCTGAGTGTCCCACAGCAGGAGGTGCCCCATAGACTGAGGGAGGCGTAGACGGGGGAGGCACGGGCGGAAGAGAGCAGCAACCACGGGGGGCGGCCCGCCTTTGGCACCTGAGGGCGCCGCGGCTTTGTTTGTTTCACACGGTGTTCGAGAAACGGCAGGCGAGCAAGGGGACACGTGGACAGACAACAGTGTGGTGATCGTGGGGTGGGGAGGGGGCCAAGTGGAGGTAGAAGAGGGGATGGGGTAATGGAAGAAAGTACAATAAAAAATAAACTACGGAAACGGAAAACAATATCCGAACTCGTTTCTAACATTTAAAACTTGGGAGATTTTCAAAATACAAAACTATGTTCAACTTTTCTTTGGAAAGCCGTAGCTGCTGCTGGGGTGCGGCCCCTGTTGGCCCCGGCCCCTACGAAGGGGACACCTGCCCTCGGACCCCAGGGGCCCGACTCTGCAGGGCACCCACCACCCCCGCCCGCTTCACTCGGCCGCTGACCTGCTCTGTCGTTTGTGGTACAGAAACCACCGGCCTCGGCCACTGAGTTTTCAGATTCCTGGCTAACGGAAGAATTATTTTTCTTAGCTGTGCTCTGGATTTGTCCCCAAACCCCAGACAGCCGCTCGCAGGCGGTAGGATTCCTCGTGCCGGGCGCTGGGGGTGCTCGTTTCTATTGTGTTCCAGAGATGAACTGTGGAACACAGAAAAAATATTCGAGCCCATGGGGTAGTCATAATCTTCCCACACGTAACTCCTTAAGGGCCACCGCGGTTAACGCCGGCTTGTTCACTGGCAGCTTCCCTGCGGTCACTTATTGGGGGCAGATTAAGTGGAAAGTAAACAGGCACAGAGAGACTGGAGGCCAGGAGCCTGGGAAGGACCCTGTGACACCAGTCGACTCCCCTGCCTTCGTGTCTCATCAGCAGTGGCTCTTGTCTGCACGGGGGATGCGTCCTCTCCATCAGCACCTGCAGGTTATTTGCAGAAGAGAAGGGGGCGTACACCAGTTTCAAATTTGTAATCTCACATGCCTCTCTGCTCTTTGGGGGCACTTGTCCAAGTGAGCATTATCTGTAGCAAGTAAACTTAAATTTGCAGAAGCCACAGGGAGCAATGTTCTCGGATGTCATTGTAATGTCTCCTCTCCCCCACAGATTAAGGGTCGAACACCACTGAAAAGCAGCAGCCGTCCTATTCACTTGTCGTTGGACTTGAAACGCCTTTGACCTCGGGGACTGAAGATGAGGTTGCCGTGGCAACTGCTGGTCCTGCAATCATTCGTGTTGTGCCTTGCAGGTAGGGTGTCATTTTAAAACTTTTTGATTTAAAAACGCCACTGTATTTCACACTAATTCACAAGTGGGCCTTCACCGCCTGCCGACGGTGGCCGTGAGGACGCTGTGAGTGTGCGCACGAGCGGGAGAGGGTCGGCTGGCGCTGTCCCCTGCACTTCCCGGACGGCCTCTGAGGGGCTCCTCTCCCTTCTGGAGCCGTCCGAGCGATTTTCTGTTTGAAAATTGTTGGTTTTGCTCATCCCGGTGCTTGGGGGCTCAGACAGGCACCGAGCAGTGAAACCGGCGCTGCAGTCGTGGGTATTGCCGCGTGGGGGGTGGGGGTGGGGGTGGAAGTCAGCCTGGAGCCCTTTTGGTATGATTGTCCATGTCATCCCATCGTGGGACACTGACCGTCTCTCCTTTTCGATTCGCCCGTGGATTAGTGGGAGCCAGGAGGTTTTTCCCAAATACCCACGGTCAGCTAGTAGGCAGGGCTGAAAATGCTCAGACGTGCTATTTACCGCTTCCTGGGTTTTCTGGGAGATGGGAGGCTACCTGCGGGCGTTGGTCCGTCCGTCGTTCTCATGCCGATGCAGCCTCCGTTGAGCGTGGCTGGGCGTCGGCCTCCAGGGTGGGGTGGTGGGCTTCTCCGCAGACCTTTTGGAAATGTGTCCAGTTGAGCTGCTCGTAATTCAGAAGGTCGGGTCCAGGAGGGAAACCTGGAATATACTCGCCACTTGACAACATAGAGCGTGTGTACTCCCAAACGGCGTCACCGAGGACCGACCTTGCCAGCAGCCCGCTCTGTGGCGGGAACTGGGAGGGTGCTCCTGTGCAGGGCGGCCGGTCCCCGCCCTCCCACAGCGGAGTTCTAGCCGTGCGAGTGGCAGGGCAAAGCAGTCACCCTTACGGCGCAGTCGGGGGCAGTCGGGGCAGCCCCAGCCACCCCCAGGGGCCCTTGCCCCGGGCCCGGCATGGTGCCCGTTCCTCAGTGACTGTGGCTACTTCCACCGTCTCGTGGGCAAGAGGAAGTTGCACTTGTAGGAGTGATATGACGAATGTCGTTACTGAGGCACGAAGGCGGGCAGAGACCCGGCCACGGTCACCGAGCCCGGCAGAGGCAGAGCTAACGGGACTCAGACGCAGGCCAGCAAACCCGAGTCCGGGGTCTGATCGTCATGCCTGTGACGTGGCAGCCGTCTTGCTGGGCTGCACAGTTCGTAGCCGCAAGCTCACCCTCGACCTTGTGGTTTTCATTCTTCCTGTGTTTTGAGATGTAAGCTCTCTTTCCCCTATCGCCCTGGTAACACCCTACCTCCCAGTCCTGAACTTCCTGTCCTAGTTGAGTCCCAGATCGTGGGCACTTGGGGCACGTGCCTTCTTTAGGGATGTGAATTCTCTCCACCCTCTCTGGTCAGAAGCAGAATCTTCTGGCACTGGCAGTGAGGCCCAGGCTCTCTGTGCGGCTGCTCTTCCGGGCTTCCCATGCACTTGACCCTCCCGAAACCAGGCCTCCACTGAGACAGAGCTCTGGCCCGTCTCCGGACGCCGGGACACGCACACCCCTGAAAACATTGTGCGGGGGATTGATTGCTCAGCGCTCAGCTGCCGTTGTGTGTTTGTCATCGGACCCACTGTGTGTTTGTCATCGGACCCACTGCGCTCAGTGAGTAAATATGCAGAATCGGAAGGACTGAAAACCAAGGAACTCATTAATCCTCCTCAGTCGTGTTTGGTAAAAGTCGGGATTCTCATCTGAGACCTGAACCTGCATCTCATACTCACTTAGCTTTTTGATCGGGGAATCAGCTCATTGCTGGTTTCTGCGAATATCTTTTGTGGGAGCCGCTGTGAGTGGCATTAATTTTCTCTCACCAGATGCCTCCCTTCAGTGTGGGTAAAGTCACGCTTTAATTGATGTTTTTGTTTTCTTGGTATTTGTCTTGATTTCATTAATTTACATAGCACTCGGCACTCTGAATTTCGAACAGATTTCTTACTGCTCAGTGTTTTCCTTTTCTATACGTCCTTAGTCGTGCACTTGTGAGTTTTCGGCAAGGAAAATATGTGTGTCTATTACGTTTATCATCATTAGTGCATCCAAATATGCCTTTCAACAAATAAGCGTGACAATGAGAATGTGCAATCCGGCCACTCCCGCGAGAGACGCACCTTGAAAGGCCTGCTGGTGAGGCCGGGTGTCGATCCGTTGCTCACGGTGCGATGCAGCGGTCTGCTCACTGGCCAAGTGCTGAGCCCAGAGCCCAGTCTCAGACGACAATTAAAAAAAACGCTTTATTCTTCTTCTTAATCAGTTTGAACCAGGCATCCCAAGCTCTGCAAGGAAGCCCACAATTACATGGAACATTTTTTTTCTTTTGTAATTATATTTTTATTTTTAATTACAGATGACACTTGCTCTTTCCAGGTGTACAGTATAGTGATTAAACATTTATTTTTAATAAAGATTTCATTTACTTTATTTTTAGAGAGAGGGGAGAGGAGGGAGAAAGAGAAAGAGAGAAACATCAATGAGTGGTTGCCTCTCACACACCCTTTACTGAGGACCTGGCCCGCAACCCAGGCCTGTGCCCCGACTGGGAATCGAAGCGGCTGCCCTTTGGTTCGCAGACTGACGCTCAGTCCACTGAGCCCCAGCAGCCGGGGCAGGCTAGACGTGCGTGTACCTTACAGAGTGACCCCCTCGGTGAGTCCGGTGCCCACCTGGCACCGTACGCAGTTACTAGTACAGCAGTCGGCCGTGTACCCAATGCTGTACTTTACAAACCGGTGCATTTCCCATGGGAAACAGAATGAAGGTTCTGTTTTCCTCACCAAAGTAAAAGTAGAACTACCTTATCACCCAGGGGTTCCATTTCTGTTTACCCAAAGGACTCAAAACCCTAATTTGAAAGAATACGTGCACCCCTCTGCTGACCACACCTTTGTTTACGGGTCGCCACAGCACGGGCGCCCGTCAGTAGCGTAGCCGGGCGGGTAAAGGAGACGCGGTGCATTTACCGGGAGCACTTACCATAGTGAAAAAGAAGGCACTCTGACTGTTCGCGACGACCGCATGGGTGGGCCCGGAGACCCTGAGGCTGAGTGGACAGTCAGAGAAAGACCAGCACCATGTGATCTCACTCAAGTGTGGAATCTAAAGAGCAAAATAAACAACCGAAACAGAAGGAAAGCTCTTAAAGAAAATGTGACTTTGGCAACACAACAGGGCATGTCGGCGGCGACTGTGGGAAATGGGAAAACATGCCCCGTCCCGCAGCCGACCACCGTGCCATCCGGTCCCGTGGCCAGTCCCCTGTCTCTGAGATGTGTGTGCATAAATCTTCTCACTCCCAGCGTTGGCAACTGACTCACGCTCCTGTGCGTGTAAGAACTTCCCGGACAAAACCGCCTCTGGACGCAGCTCCTGCCCCTGTTTGCACAGCAGAGTTCAAGCACCTCCCTGTCCTCAGACTTGGTGCCGGGGACCCTGGGCCCCAGGGCCAGCGGGCGGGCTTTTCCTTTTGCTGGAAGGCTCAGCCCTTCCGGGGTGCAGCCCTGGACCCCCGGAGGCCTGAGGGCCTGCCGAGAAGCGGCTTGGTCACAGGGGAGGACCCTCCTCGGGCACGTGGCACACAGCCCCTCAGATGTCCCCGAGAGACCTGGTCGCAGACACCTACAGGGTCTGCTGTGGCCTTGTCCTTCCCCCTTCTCTCCTGCCCCTGGGACTGTGTCCGAGGTGAACTGTCTCCAGGACTTTCTGGCCCCATGTCCCACCCAAGGACATACCCACCCCACTTCCCCATGGGGTCTCCAGCAGAGCCATGTGACAGACTGGGGGAATCGAATGCGGTGCCAGCCCTTGGTCAAAGACGTGGGTCCGTGTGCAGGTGCATAAGTGGGTCCCTGAGCACCTGCCCGCCCTGAAGCCACATCTGGGAATGTGACGTGGGCCCTGCGGCCAGGTGGCAACATTGCTGCCTGGCCCTTGGTTGCTTTTCCTGCTTAACTGCTGTTACTGTTACCCGGCTGCTGTGCAGGCCGGTCCCCTGTGGGTCAGCTTCTCCACCTCCCTGTAACACGGGACCTCAGCAGCAGCCCCCACTGCCCCACACAGCTCCAAATGCACGCGGCCCTAGCTGTACGCTGGCTGCAGAGGTGGGCATATCTGCTGGGAGGGTTAGAGCTAAACCTGAACTCTGTGCAGCCAATCTGAAATTGCACAGAGGCCCGGTGATGGTTTGTCCATTGGTGCCCGTTAGCAGGACTGGAAAGAAAGAATAAGTGGCTGGCCCATCAGTCACATGCAGCGGGGGGTGTGAAGACCTTCCGACCCCCCGATGATGGAAAGCACATCCTACCCCTGTTAGTATTCCCGGCTGGCTGTGCCCCATCTCAGTGGCCCGGTGACTGCCTGCACCTGTGGCCTCTCTGTGACAAAGCGCGCCCTCTCCAAATGCAGACACTCTGCCTGTTTCCTCGCAGAACCCGTGCTGGGGCTCCAGTGCACGTGGGGGGCAGGGGCAGTGGGGCAAAGCCCTCTCAATTCAAGACATGCGCTGGGACCGGGGAGCACACCAGAAAGCACAGGGAGGCGGGCAGGGTCCGTCCTCCATCCTGGGGTGCCGCCGGATCTGCCAGGGGCGGAAGGGGAACAGTGGGCGACACCTGCCCGCCAAGCGCACGGAGAGACGGCTCGGCAGTCGGCAGGAGGCGCTTCAGGCACAGGACGTCTTGTTGCCCGGACGGCGGTGGGCTGTCATGGCTCTGGCGTGTTCCGGGATCATGTGCGCGGTGCCAGCTCCCAGCTCGTCGAGGTGGAGAACAGACTTCAATGAGCACGGTCTTCCCGCGTCCTGAGACGCCCAGCACCCCTCAGGACCCGCCCGATACGCCCCTTGCCCGTGACCCCGCGCAGCCCCCAGCCGGGAAAGCCCACAGACAAGACTTCCCGCCCGGCCTCGCCGCTCAGGCAGGTGCGATGTTTCATGTTTGTTCCCGAGAGTAAACACAGGAACAGGCAGTATTCAAACAATGCGCGGTTCGAGACAGATATTAAACCTTGTTCCACCTCTGTTCTTGCACAAGTAACAAGTTTTCAACGAAGGCCCCCTGCGAGCTGAGTAAATGTCAGTCTTCCTGTGGCGACAGCAGAGCGCAGCCCCGCGGCGGTCCCTCCGTTTACTGTCTGTCCTTCTCAGACACGGACCCACAGCGCGGCCCCAGCCCGGCCACCAGGGTCGCTGCGGGGACGCCGGGTGTCTGGTTCTGTGTTGTGACCACGCTGTGATGTGGAGCAGAGCGGGAGGAAGCTTTAGCAAGAAGAGAACCAGTAACTGCATCACAAAAGCAGAGATGAAAACTCAGGGAAGAAGTGGGGAGAAAATACCCAGGACGTCATAAACAGCGCATCTCAGTTTAAGTATTTAAGCACATTTCACGGTGGGAAAATATTCATCAGTCATGAAGATGTCGAGGTGAACAGGGAAAGAGGCGGCGGTTTGGTGCCCCCGAGGCCCGGCGGTATCGTGCGCGCCACGCAGACCCGAAGTTATTAGAGAGACTCCGTTACAGAGCTCTCCGCAGCACGACCGTCCAGGGCTTCGTTAGGCATGCTCAGCCACGCGGGGTGTCTCGCTTATAAATAAACCTCCTTTATGAAAGCGTCTAGGACGTGCTGTAGTCGAAGAAAAAATGATTGGACTCTCTTGAATGAAACGGATTAGGAAAGGGGGAGACGAACAGGCACGCGGAAATCTGAACACCAGACACGTTACTCTTGGCTCCTGTGATAGGTCTCGGCTGACAGGTGGCTCCGTGTGGCTCCTCACAGCTGGAGGTCGGCAGGTCGGGACGAGCCTGTGCGTCTCAGCCCGGGCCAGGGCCACCCACCCACCCCCACAGGTGCAGCAGGGCGCCCAGTGGGAGAGGCTTGACCAGCCCCCTGGGTGCCAGCTGTCACTCCCCCAGCCTGTTCGAGGACCTGCCAGTGGCTGGCAACACTGTTTCCTGAGAACGCGCTTCAGTCCCAGGTGAGACGGCCGCTGTCACCTCGGCTTCCATGACACTGACGCCGCCTTCTTGCACACTAGGACCCGCTTCCTTGCACACTAGGACCCACCCTCCTGCAGAGGGTGAAGCTTGTCCATCAGAGCCTACGGCCCACTTGTGGCCTTTCCCTCACCTTCCTGCAGCGTGACCCCGGCTACAAAACGGGGACAGCGTGAGAGTAATTGTGTCCGAAGGAGGAAGACCTCCGTGGGTGAAAGTCTCTGACGCACACGGCAGAGCACCCGAGCCGGAAACGGGGCCTCGGTGTTCACCGTGGACGTCACTGTTACCGCCGGCACCCACGGCAGGGAGCCAGCGGGCCTCGGGCTACAGGTGCAGCCACCCCAGCACGGGGCCCTGCCTCCTGGGGCCTCTGTCCTGGGCCAGCCTCTGGGGAGCAGCAGGGAGCGCCCTAGGACAGGCTCCTAGAAATGTGTGATGTTGTAAAGGGTCCTAAGAAGAGAAGGATCTGGGGGTCAAAATAAGGAACGATTTTTACAAGCATTGGGTCGGGAACAAAACGCGGAGATAGGGGAGCACGAAGCCTCCATGTCACGGACCGAGGACACTGGCACCCAGCTGCCCTCGTGGGCTGTCACCCCCGTTCTCATTCCTGGCCTCCCCGTGGGGGCCTTAGCCAGACACGTCCCCTGTGTGAAGAGCCGGGCGTGAGGAGGGTGGGGCCCTCGCATCCCTGGTAGCACCCTGAGTCCGTTTAGCCCTGTGGGTCATAAAATACTTGCCGAGAAGCCGGTTTGCCGGGCCTGGTAGCAGCTGGAGACGCCTCCGGCAATGAAGGAGTGAACGTGTCCCAAGTGCTTCTGTGCCGGGGACAGAGTCAGCTCCTTGCACACATCTCCCACAAACCTCCCAGCTGCTCTTTTCCCAGAAGAGGACTCGGGCTGCACAGGTCAAAGGTGGTACTTGAACTCGAGTCTGTCTGGCTCGGAGGCCTGGGTCTGTAGCTGTCAGGCTGCAACGTGTGTAGACAATAGCAGCTGTTCCCAGGGCGTGGCACTCGGACGGAGGCCCTGGGTGACGCCACCTGCTACCTCATCAGAGATGCGGGTGCCCCCCTGCCCAGACCCGCAGAACCCGAATCTCTGGAGGGGATCCCCAGTCCGGGTTTGTGCAAACCCTCCCAGGGACTCAGAGGCTCGTGAGCGCTGGAGAACCACACCGAGTGTTCTTGAGAGGCGAGCTATGTCCAGCGTTACATGGGGGATCTGGGGTAACCGGCCCGCTCAAGGTCGTGCAGCCGGCCTCAATGTCAAATTCATAATCCAGCCCTGTCCTTTCCCGCTGGTAGGCGTGCTCCCCTCTGGCTCAGGTTAGCTTGGCTTCAGAGCTCTGCCCGGACGCCCGAGGATGTGAAGGAAGGGCTGTGTGTGGGGGAGAGGTGCCCTGAGAACGGAAACAAATTAACCTCGAAGCTGAGCCTGGCTTCACTGCCGCGAACGACCAACAGGGGGAAGCTGGCTGCTGTTCCGTTCCGTGATGAACACAGAAAGGAGGTTATGCCTTAACTTCACCGGGAAGTAAAACGACCAGTATGTGGCAGAACTTTGGAAAGTAGAACAAAAACTTTCAAGTCCCCTGGGTATACAAATGGAGTATAATTACCGATCATTTGGGTGAATAGTAAGTACATGTTATAGGTGAGTTCTGGGCTTAGAGACATGAAAGAACAAGTGTCCACGTGTTGCCAGGTCCCCGTGGACTTCATGGGTGTCTCGGCTCTCAGAGTGGCGAGGAGCCCTTTTCCCCAAGGTGGCACCACGGGGTCTTTGGGAAGAGGCGATGCCCAGGGAGAGGGCGCAGCCTGCCCGGCTGAGTGGGGCTCCTCTGCAGGGCTCTCATCTCTACAGCCAGGGCAGCGGGGTGCCCAGGCCACCCCCCTGGGGACGAGGCAAGTGTGCGGGAACTGCCCCGTGGCTCCTGAGTGCCTGAGTGTTCGGCCACAGCTGCACACGGAGTCCCCCAGGTCCAGGCCACTGTCCCAGGGCTTCTGTCGCACATGGCCACATCCTGAGGAACGTAAAGCAACTGATGCGTATTCTCTCACCGTTCTCGATACCAAGTTCAAAATCGAGGGGTGAACAGGGCCACGCCCTTCCGAGGGCTCCGGGGAAGGCCGAAGACCCTCTGCGCCAACCGGGCCCAGGTGGCCCCAGCAGGTGCCTCTCTCGGGTCTCTGCCCAGCTGCTCTGTGCCCACGCGCTGCCTGGGTGCTGCACGCCTCCTGCAGAGAAGGCCCAGAAAAGGCCCCCTCGCTGGCTCCTGCCATTGCATGTTGGCGTGGATGCACTGGGTTGAAGACAACAGTCACTTCGCCTGTTAGCTGTAACTTTCTTTGAAGGTAGGCCCAAGAAAGCAGACAATTCCACAGGTGCCTCGCGGGCTGTTTCCACGGGTGGCAGGGCCTAGTGAGCATGCCTGCAGCTGTCACTGAGTGCGTGCCTTCCTTGTCCTTGCAGAGGCAGGCAGCCCTGAGCCCTGAGGGAAGGTGGCCAGGGACAGGGGGAGTGGGAGAGGCCCAAAATGTGTATTTGCGAGGCTGTCCGTGGACTTGAAGACAGAGGTGAACACGCCCTGTATCGCTGCCCCTCCGAGGAGCCCTCAGAAAGGACGGCGTGTTGGGGTCCGGCGCCCCAGGGACACAGGGGCACAGAGAAGGCAAGAGGGCCTTTCAGGAGGTTTCCCGGAAACCGGCACGTCGCGCCGGCCAAAACGGAAGCAGCTGGTGCACGAGCGTGTACAGCAGCGTTCTCGGTGACAGCCCCAGGGCGGGACCACCCGGGTGTCTGCCAGTTGGTGATTGGGCACAGGTGCGGAACGCCCATCCCAGCGAATCTTACCCGCCCGTGAAAGAGAGCAGGGCACCGGTGGCAGCACAGTGGGAGGGGCAGGGGTCTCCCTGGAGCCTCTTCGGTGGGTGCACTAATCCCATTGGTGGGTGCCCCACCCTCCCGGCCGAATCACCCTCATCTCCCGGCACCATCACCTCAGGGCCAGGATTTTCACACGGGTGTGGGGGAGGGCACGAGCATTTAGACCTCTTAGCTATACTTGTTAAAAGTGCATTGTGTGCTGTGTGCACCACCTGTCAGTTAAAACTAAGCCTGATCACTGCCCCCCGGGAGACTGTGTGGCTGTCCGAGGGCAGGTTCCTCAGGCAGGATCAGCAGGACCGAGGGCCTGGCTTCACTGCCTCCCCACACTGCCAGGTTCAGGGACGTGGCCCAGCACAGGTCCGCAGACCTAAGTGTCCGGAACTCTAACCGCAGTCTCAGCCCTCCTTCTGGTGTGGAGTCCCCCGTGCAAGTTTGTGGATGTCGGGGGCTTCTTCCGCCTCCGCCCCACACCCAAGCGCGGCTTCTGCACCGAGGGAGGAAGGAAACCGTGAACCTCCGTGGCAGGAGGAGCTCCCACTTGAAGGCACCTGCCATGTGAAGTGGGACCCCCCCTCGTCCCTCAGAGCCACAGAGGAGAGACCTCCGGGGGCTGGGACGAGGCCGTCCGTGCCAGGGGACCTTCAGCAGCATGGGCACAGCCCACCGGCTCCTTCTCGGCGTTGTTCCTGCCGGTTTCCCCAGGAAGCCATCCATCCCTCTTCCCCGCCTGTCGGTGCCAACCCTCTGGAGGCCCGGATTAAAAATCCACGTGGAGTCTGAGTGGCCTCCCCCGGCCTGCACCGCAGGCCCCAGGTCAAAGCGTGGAGGCCATTCCGATGGGGCGGGGCGGGCACTTTCGTGGACAGAGGGTCTCTGAAGGATGCACGATGTCACGCAGCCGGCAACCGGGCGCTCTAGAAGGCCTCATCGCGGCGAGGCACGCTCTGGACCTGCAGAAGCGGGAGGAGAGCACATCATGCGGCTGCAGCTGCCGGCCCCTCGTCTCCCTCCGCTCGGCCTCTGTGCCAGAGAGGGGCTCCCCCAGCCAGACCGCACCCTCTCTGTTGCTGTGGAAACGAATGTCAAAGCAAACAACTGGGGATGAACTTGAGAGAATGGAAGAAAGCGCTCCTCCCGTCCAAGGAACCTCCACGAGGAGGCCGGCGGTCAGCAGCAGCCTTGACCACCGTGCGTTCCTTCCGCAGCCAGACTCCGGTGGCGCGGGGGTGCTCTTGGCGGGGCCGGCACCCCCCGCTGGGCAGGGGACAACACTGACCCGGAGGAGGATTGGTTTGCCCAACTTCCCAGGGCTAACCGCTGTCCGGGCAGAGGGCGGAGGTTGGGAAGGAACACTGGCTTTACCTTCATCAGAACAGTCGTTTTTCCTGACACAGACTTGATCATTCCTGTTACACCGTAACATGTCTGAACTCCATTTATGTAAGTGGCCGAGAATTTTATCACTACGGGTGTCGTAGTAAAAAGTTTTTGATGGCTTTTGTCAAGAATTTTCAACGTAAAATAATGGTGTCAGGCTAGGCCTGCAGCCTTCTGATGCCTGGCATATTAACTTGGAGGTAAGATTTGTTCCCTTTACAGATGAGTGAGAAGTTTGGTTCCTCTAAAAATATTACCCATTGTGCGCTCATTTACTCATTTTTGGCCAACATGCCACTGAGCGTCTGCTACTTTCTGGAAATATCAGGGTGCTTATAATGGAGCCCGTAGGTTTAAGGAGCTTCTCCTCCTATGGGCTGTGGTGGCGAGTTTCTCCCTCACACGTCCTGCCAGACTCTCGTGGGAAGTCCAGCGAGATGCGTTTCAGAGTCAGACACTGCAGCTGACGTGGCCCCCAGGGGACCTGGCCACGGGGCTGGGGCTCTGAGACACCTCCGGTGCCGTCGGCCCCACTGCGTACGGCATTTCCGCCTAAACTGTGTAGGGATCACTTGGTTTCTCGGTCACAGCCTGAGCCCAGGACGCCTGCCTCCCCTCCAAAGAGCAGTCCTTCGTCAGCCCCAGCTGTGTCTCCCCCAAGCTGTCCCTGGTCTTGGTTCCCTCTCCTCTGACTGGCTCTGGGGCACCTCTTCCTCCACCCCCCCCCCACCTCCTACCTCCCTGGGCTTCTCAGTCTAATTATATCTTAGCTTAAAATACAGATGTAGAGCTAATGAAATTGTCTTCAGTCTCCAGCTGTTCACCTCCCTCGGAGTTGCAATGAGTGGAGTTTAATTTATTTGTTTAAAACGCAGGCTAATGTATTCACAGATTCTGATGGGTAAGCACTTGGTCTGTCTCTGCTGCTTTCAGAGCAGGGAGTGAGACTCGCTAACGAAGTCTTGTTCCCGAATAACACACCGCCCCCGTGGGAACGGGGCTAACTCGGAGAACAAAGGAAAACCAAAACACACTCACATCTGTAAGCAAAAGGGTCAGTCGTGAAAACGCAGCCATGTTTGTCTGGGTCATCAGTGTTCCGCCAGGCCCCCATCAGCTGTTCTCTGTAGCAGGTCACTCAGAGGTCAGGAGCTCCCCACGAGACAGGCACCCAGGAGGTGGTAAACAGTCAGGTGCGGGGGTCCCCCTCTCCTCCACGTTCCCTCCCCCAGAGCTCTCGGTCGGACACCCCAGTGGCCAGGAGTTTGCACAGAGACCCGGTTTTAATGAAACAGGAGCCTGACTAGATCCGGAGCCCGACTCGGATCTGACGCTGTAGACCCCCGGGCCCAGGGCCCCAACGTGGCATTAACGACGGGGAGGGAGGGAGGGCCGCCTGCCTGCGGCTCCTCACAATTGTGTGCAGTCACACGCTGTCTAAATCGACCCCCAAATCAGTCAGTGAACAGAAACGTAAACAAACGCCTGTTCTGTGCAGTGACGTGAAATCACTTTTGGATGATTCGGTGATAGTGGAGGTTCAGGGGTGACCTCTTGCCGTGGTGGTCAGTTAGCAACACGGTCACGAAGCCGGTCACTGCGTTGGACACCTCACCACGACATTATGTGCCAGTCACATCCCAGCGAAACCAGGAAGAAACCAGAGCTATTAAAACATCAAAAAGAAGAAAAGTAAATAAGCAGACACACAAAGAAATCACCCTCGAATACGGGTCTTTACCCTCCGGGTGTTAGTGTATCAGATTCCCGAGGAATCTGGAATCCCGAGGGCCACTGTGTAGCTTTATGACCGTGACTCTGCACTTGGACCTGAGATCCTGCATCGGCCAGAGGACGGATGAAGCCCGGTGGGCATCCCAGGCCGGCGCAATTCTGACACGAGCCTTTCTGTCCGATCCCTGGACTCCTTGTGTTGTTATTTACTTCGGTTTTTTATCATCTCAGTTTTTTTTATCAAAAGGAACATTATCATAGCACTACCACTTCTTATCAATGAAGAGTAACCATAAAATAAATACTATAGCAACAAACGTAGCGGAGCCTGGCTTGTCCTCAGATGAGCACTGCTGAGTCCCGCAACTGCTTCACAGAACGAGGCCCTCGAAGGTTAGGCAGGCCTTTAAGACCGGTCAGCATCTGCAGAGCCGTCTTCAATTTGGGCAGAAGAACTCAGAGAACTAATCGAAGAGGAGTCGGTGTTATTCAGTGTCCTGTCTCTGTAAGATCTACAAATCGTCTCACAGGCCAGAGTCTCGCCCCCGCTCCCTGGGGAGTGATGAAATGAAGGGCTGCGCCCCTGAATGGGTGCCGTGCTGCCCAGCTGGGGCACCAGGCGCACCCTGGCACATTGAGATGAACCACGTGTTTAGGGGACCCTATTTCCTTCCTGGTTTGTCAGATAGGAAACAGTTGTATTTGTAACCTGGTTAATGCAAAACTTCACATAAATAGGTGTGGACTAAGACACGCAACAAACAAGAGTATTGTCTTTATGATTGAATTTTAAAATGTTCAGAGGCTTTTAAAAATATTTTTAAGATGGTATTCATTTATTTTTAGAGAGGGGGAAGGGAAAAAGAAAGAAAGGGAGAGAAACATCAATGTGTGGTTGCCTCTTGCGCCCCCTACTGGGGACCTGGTCTGCAACCCAGGCACGTGCCCTGACTGGGCATCGAACTGCCGACCCTGAGATTCTCAAGCCAGCGCTCCATCCACTGAGCCACACCAGCCAGGGCCATGTTCAGAGGCTTTTGAGTACAGCAGGTCTTCGAACGACGCCCTGCTGTTCAATGTTCTCATGTGGGTGGAGTGCGGGTCTGGACTGGTCTGTGCCCACTGGCCTGTGCCAGGATGGGCTTCATTACACGGCGTTTCGCTGAGTCACAGAGCCTGTGACGACTGGAAGTGAGGACTCACTGTAGTGGGCGTACAGCCGCTTACCTCTCCCCATCCAGAGTGTCACACGTGCGTGACGTGAATACAGGGCCAGACTCGGCCCTTGAGGGAGGCCTGGGACAGGGGCAGCCTGGTCACTAGGGATCCTTTTTATCTTTACCCCCACCCAAGGACACTTTGCCATTGCTTCCAGAAAGAGAGGGGAGGGGAGAGAGAAAGAGAGACCTCAATCAGTTGCCTTCTGTATGTGCCCCGAACGGGGATCGAACCCACAGCCTCGGGATGTGCCCTGACCGGGAGTCCACGGAGCCACACCAGCTGGGTCTAGAGACCCTGAGAACACAGAGTTCAGACGGAGCTCTGGGTAGCGCCGGCCTTGGTTACGAGGGATTTCGCACAGAAACCGTTCTGTGAGGCTCAGGGCGCCCGGGGGCTCTCGCAAACTCCAGTGGTCTCAGGGCCTCCTCCCAGTCGACATGCTTGGAAGCCCCCTTCTGTGCAGACCGGTTCCCTGAGTCCTGGGTCTGTGCTCGGCCATCCGCTGCCTCTGTCCCAGGCGCCCTCTCCCGGCTCAGGAGGCCCCGCAGTTCTCTTCCGTTAACGAAACACGCCCGCCTCCTCCCGACCCAGGGCCCTCACACCCACCACTCACCCGTCCCCAGTGGCCAGTCCCCCTAGGCTTCCTGTGACCAGCTGTCCGCCTGAGTGCCCACCCTGTGCCCAGAGCAACCTCCCTGATGGGACCGGCCAGCACCCTTCCAGCACCTTCTCTTCTCTTGTCTTCAAAACAAAACCAGAAAACAGAACAGCCTTACTGAACTCCAGGAGTGGAACTGACAGACGGTAAACACCACCGTGCAAACGCGCTCCGTTGGAGAAAGCGTGTCTACAGAGCGTGGGGCTGCGTGGCCGCGATCACACGGCCTGGAGTGTCGTGGGGCATCTGTACGTGTTTTCAACACACGGCCCGTTAAGCCTGTTATAAGCTGACAAGTGTCCTGGAAGGGACAGAGGTCAAGGGCTCTGGCACTAGAGAGGCGGCTGGAAGTGTCAGGGAGGTCAGAGGTCAGGGTTCACGTGGGGCACGTGGGGTCAGTGCCCCTGAGACTGCCTTTGACTGGGAAGGGGTAAGTTCGGGGCTGGACGAAGCAGGTAAAAGCCTTCTGAGGTGGGGCAGGTAGGACTCCATGTCTAAGGAATAAGAGAAGACAGACAGGACTCCAGCCGGGCTGCCGTGTGGGGCGGGTGGAGAAGCTGAGGACCAGGCGTGGCAGCCGGTCTTCCTCTCCGTAGGCAAGTGGCCGTCGCTGAGGGTCCGCGGGGACCTGGGTCTCGGGCGCTCTGCACTGACCTCGGACTGACAGCGCTGTGCCCGCAGATGAGGTCGTATCTGTGACCACCTTCGAAACCCTTGCTTTCTCTTTCTTTGCTTGGTTCCTATCATTCCTAGTAAAGAAGAAAAGTTAGAAACATAGAAGTACTAGGAAAACATGTGTTTGAACTTCATTACGACTGAAGAGAGGACTGGGTCCGCCACTCAGTGGAGCGGTCCATCGGAGGATGGGCAGCAAAGGAGTCGTTTCCTCTGTGAGGTTCTCATGGCCCCAGGAACGGTCGTCGCGCAGGCGTCAGGGAATGCGGTTGGTGCCAACAGGCAAGGGCGGGAGGCACTCGCAGTCGGTCTGTCCGACCGCCGCGGCCCAGCCCATCCTCCTGGGTCGGTTTCGCACGGGGCTCCGCTTCCGGACCCTTCCTCCTCCCTCCTTCCCTTCGGTCAGTGTGGACGGCGGGCTCTCTGGGCCTACAGAGACCACGCAGAGTCCCCAGCAGCGTGGGCCTGTCCCGGGTCCAGGTGCCCAGGGAGCCATGGAACCGCCTGCTGTGCCGTCGGCTGTTTCTGCGAGTCAGCCGTCCCCGGAGAGGGGTTCCTCACGTCCGTCCAACTTTGTTAAAAGCCTGCGATGCCAGCAATCCCCCGCTAGGCAGTCAGAGGAAACCGCTCCTTGCAGGCGGTTGCGTCAGTCCTCCCGCGATTGCGTCAGGGAGCGTGTTTCTGTCCAGTCTCCCCAGGAGAGGCCAAGCTCCTGAGGGATTTCGGAGGAGAGCGCGGTGCTGGGGGTGCTTCCCGTGTGGCTCCGCCTCGCCTCGGGCCTCAGCGAGGAGCCATTACCAAGAGTCTAAAATGCCTTCTTCGCTGAGGTTTGAACTCTCTCTCCCGCGAGGGGTAGAGATCCAGAACCTCAGTTTCGCGCTGCGTCCCGTCCCTTTGGCAGTGCAGACTCCCGTTAGCAGAGCAGGGGAGGCCCGGGGAGACCCTGGGACGGGCGCGGCGGAGGCTCCGTGCTGCCTGCGTTCCCAGCGCTGCGCCCCCTGGGGATG
The DNA here is from genome assembly GCF_014824575.4 of Sturnira hondurensis. Lineage (NCBI taxonomy): Eukaryota > Metazoa > Chordata > Mammalia > Chiroptera > Phyllostomidae > Sturnira > Sturnira hondurensis. Next base: position 17,001,613 of record NW_028079127.1, read on the forward strand.
CGCTGCCCTGCACTTTGGCTCCGGGAAAAACACAGGCTGGAGCCGGTGGGTTTCCCTGAACGCAGGTAGGAAAACCTCCTAGTGCATACAGGCAGCCTGGTGAGCGGTCTGAGAACCAAATCACCGGGTGGCGTGGGCGGCTGAGCGCGTGCGAATGTTGGGAACATTTTTTCTGCCCTTGCTGGACTATCCTCTGCCTTTGGGGTGAGGTCTGGAGTCCTCGAGTCCCTCCCCTCTTTCCTGTGCCTCTCCGTCCTCTGCTGAAGAATCGCGGTCGTCGGGGAGTTTGGGGTTTTCACTGAGGACGGCGAGAGCTTGTCAGTGCACCCTGTGACCAGGGGATGGTGCTGGGTTAGTGAAACAGTGACCGATTTCTTCCCGTGTGCCTAACACAGGAGACTGGGGACATCGAAAGACAGTATGTCTCTTAGTATTACGGACGTACAACGTGAAATCCTGTCCCTGATTTAAGAGACACTTTAGGGTTGCCTGGTATGGGACACTCCGGTGCCACCGTCTGTCCTCGTAACCTGGCGCACGGGCCGGCTGTTTTCCCGAGGCGGGAGGCAGAAGACCCCGTACGCACGGAAAGCGCCTCCAGTGGAGAGCGCTCCCGCGGCTCTGCTGGTACAAGCGCCTTGAACAAAGCGCATCGGGCAGCGGAAAGCATGAACGTGGGTGGGTAGAGGCAGCCACGTCTAAGTACCAGAGTCGGAAACTTCTGACAACTCTCTGTCACACCATGGGGCTGGACGGACTTTTTCTCTAGTTCCTGTCCTGGAAAGCCAACCAGGGTGCACATGAGTGTCCCCGTAGAATAAGGAAGCCCAGTGGGGGCTCGGTGGCCACTTCCATGACAAAGCCCGGTCTGGGGGCGCAGGGCACCATCGGAGGACAGAAGAGAGCATGGGGACACGTCCATTCTCCCACTGCAGGGGTGGGTGTATGCGTTGTCGGGGTGGAAGACCCAGCCTGGCCCCCGCTACATTCACACACACACACACACACACACACACACACACACACGGGTGTCAGCATCACCACACTGCAGGTCTGTGTGCCCAACACCTTCCCAGGTGAGTCAGCCTCGGCGAGGGCTGGTGGGGCTTCCTCCTAACACCACCCGCTTCAACCCCATGGGCAGTGGGCAGGGGAAGGGGCAGGGCAAGGAGATGAGGGGGTGGGGGGCCCACACCACTGCACTGTTCCTCTCCGGGAGCAAACCATGGGGTCAAAGGACACGGAGGTGGAGCCGCCCCACCAGTCACTCATGACAACCAGGCGACCTGACTGTGTGTGAGTCTCTTAGCAGGTGGGAACCTCACCAGTCCAGTCCATTACAGCAGCCACAGGCCCAGTCTCCCAAACTGGACCCCCTGGCCCTGGCCCCCCTCTAGCATCGTGTCTCCTGGGTGCCGCAGGGAAGTCCTTCATTTCTGTGCACTCAGCAAGTCCATTTGGGGCCCCTGAGTGTCAGGCGCTGGCTGAACTTCAGAGACCTGGGTGGAGGAAGACGCATGCTCCCTGCCCCCGTGGACTCGCGTGCCAGCAGGGCGGGCATGGGGCTAGTGGACAGGGGCCTGGTGGCTCTCCAGGTGGTGGGAAGTCCCCGGAAGAGAGCGGAGCGAGGCCATCTTTGGGAGGATGGACAGCCTCTCTGACGGGAGCGAACACACAGCGTCAAAGGCAAGTGGGAAACCAAGACCCGTTTACCGGTGCCGAGCCTACGCCAAGCACCTCAGGCCCCAGGTGTCTGCTGTGCAGGGAGAAGGGAGGCCCCGGTGGAGGTGGCAGGGCTGGGGTCACGGGGTCCCCAAGGCACCACAAGGCATCGAGCTTTGTCCGGAGAGAGGAGGGAGGCCCACGGGGCTTTGCGCAAGGAGGTGGTGGCTTCTCTGTAGACCGAGGCCTGGCAGGAGCAGGGTGGCTGCGGTAGGTCACGCGGGCACGGACCAAGTGACACAGACACAGGCAGGGAAGGGGGGTTTGGACACCTGTGCACAGCGGACCCTGCGCCATGTGCAGGCCGGTCTCGGTGGGGTCACTCCTGAACGCAGTGTGACCCCCACCCGATGCTGCTCCTGCGGCCTCAGGGACTGGGGCTCGGGTGGGCCTTCGTGAGGTCTGAGTCCGATCCAGGGGCACCTCTGATAGGTTCCCCCCGTTTGCCTGAGGGGCTTTCTCTGCCCAGGTTGCCAGCTGGAGCCGCTCTGCCTGCAGAGCCCCCCCCCTTCCAGAAGGTCTCGCCTGCCGTCGCTGGGCGTGGGCGAGGGGGCCCTTGCTCAGCCCTCACACCCCCTCGTGGAGACATGGCTTTTGTGTGCGGGCGTCTGCCCTTCTCACCCTCTCTGCAGCCGTCTCCACCGAGCCAGGCCTCGGCACTGGCATGGGCACCGGGCAACTTCTCGGCGAGAAGAACCTCCCCCTGGGTGCACTGTGCCCTCACGGGGTGGGCTGGTGGGCCGTTGAGGGCGAGCCCGCCAGGGGAGGGCAGAGCTCAGGTGGAGAGAAAAGGTGAGACCGGTGTGTTCTGTTCTTATGAGTTTGCTTTTCGGGGAAACTCAATGGTGTCTCGCAAGACGGATACCATGACGTTAGTTCAAAGGTAGAAACACGGGGTCAAGTGGTGAGAAAGCCGCCCTGACCACCGTCGTCCTTTTATCCGGGGGCACGGCGGTATTTCCGTGCCCTAAACAGACCTCGTGCCCCACGGACGACTCCGGGAAGGTGCGTCCGGGGTCATGACGCGGGGGGTTACTGGACTCGGACGGGTGTCTGCGCCCGGGCTGGTTGTGGAGAGGGAACCGCTGGTTGTTTTCCTTTGTTCTCTCTCCAGGTGGAGTTGGGTTCATCTGTACCTTGGAAGGCTCACAGCACAGCCCACGGGACAAGGCTTTCCATGGGCGTTGCTGTCGTCCCCGTGGTACAGAGGCTGCGAGTGGGGCTTAGAAATGAGGACACGGGTCACCTGGGTAGAAGGTGACAGTTTGTCCACTTGACCTCTGTGACAGTGAAGCCCTCGTTAAGCAATCGCGTAACGAGGACCTACTGTGTGTGCGGCCTTTCCGCTCGTGCAGGAGGGAGGGCTCAGAGGTGGAAGTCCTCACAGCACCTGGACGGAGAGGGTGCCCTGCAGAGAAGCCCTGTGTCCCAGATAAGACTTCCAGGAAGGGAGGTGGCCATAGGACAGGGGTAGGGACAGGTGACCGGGCCAGGGCCAGGGGCTGTGACAACTCGTCAGCCTCCGCCCAGGTGCAGAGGGAGGAGCCAAGGGGCTGCCCCTTGGCTGTGGGCCTTGGTGAGAACCTGGCGCCGCCCTGGAGGCAGGGAAGGGTGTGACCCCGCCGGGGTCCAGGACCCCACCAGGCCTGACCGTGGCGAGAGTCACGCTGCGTCCGTTCTGCTCATCCCCTCCCGATGTGCCATCCCCACCCATGGCTCCCGACTGGTTTTCTGCAGCTGCTGATCTAATGTGAGGAGACAGATGCACCCAGGGCTCTGAACCTCAGGACTTGCATGGCCTCGGGGAAATCACGTTGCTTCCCTGAGCCTGGGTTTCCCCATCCCTGCAGCAGGGATGGTCCTGCTGGGGACAGCTGTCCTCCAAATTTGGTGTGGGCTCTGAATAGAGACTCGATTAGGATACTTCTACCCCCACTGTGTCCCCACCTGCCCAGCTGCCAAGTGCCCACACGACTCAGACTTGGTGGCTGACCCCTGACTAGTGGGTGGAGTACAGGGTGAGGAGGAGCCTGAAGGGTCAAATTGGCCTGTTTTCTTAAAAGTAGGAAGACACTCTCCGAAGCAGAAGGAAGGGTGGGGGCGGGGCAGAGCCTGTGGTTAAGAAGCCGGCCCCGACATTTGGGAAACACAGGCTGGCGAAGCCCCTGGCCGAGGCGCGTCGGCTGTGTGTCCTGCAGCCGGCGCCTGTGGCAGGTCCTCTGCAGGTGGCTGCAGACGTCTGAGTCTCACTTTCAGGTGTCAGGTGCGGGCCTCTTTGGCGAGCAGGCCCGTGGTGAGGCGAGCGGTGGCTTGGCCAGTTTCACTCTGGCTGCACAGGGGGTGGGCTGTGACCTCGCTGCAGCCACGAAAATGGGCACCAGATGTGCCCAGATGGCCCCGTACCAGTGGCTGGAAACACAGTCATGTTTTCTCATGGAAAACCCACCATTCAACGTGATGCAGCCCCCAAACACACACACACACACACATGAGTCGCTTTGGCAGCAGTCGGAGGGACAGAGATGACACATGTTGACCCTGATTTCACAGAGTAGGGACATCAGCAGCGCCCAGGGAGTTCAGTGAGGACGGAGGTAAAACGATGGGGAGAGGACATTTCCCAGACCATCTGAATTAGGGATTTCACAGAATAAGTGGCATTTCATCCTACTCCTCAAAGGAATCCGTGTGCACGTTAGGGGGTTTCTATTACAGACGCAAAGAGACAACCAACGGAGGCGTTCAATCTAGTCCGGCCCCACTGTAGCCACTTGAAAGAAAGAGACGGGAGAAGGGGCAGTGTGGGTGGCACAGCCCGCAGCCCCTCCCGCCGTTTCAGCCAGAGCCGGGGTGGGCTTGAGATTCGAGAAGTGGCCGACCGGTGACCCGGCGGGTGTCGTTTCGTGCCCGAGAGGCTGGAGAGGGCACCGTAGGGGCTGGCCTGAGCCTCGTGCTTAGAGGGGCGATGTGGCAAGAGTACCTGTCGTGTCCCGTAACACAAAGCGTTGGCCTCCCGTCATCATCAATGACCTAAGTTTATTTTTAATTTTTAAAAGTTTCTCCTTAATTGGCTCTGTCATTCTGACCCTGGCAACCGGGTGCCCCTGAAGAGAGCGGCCGTAGTTCCCAGCCCGGCGGAGACCGCAGGCCTGGCTCGAGGGGTTTTCTGTCCCCCCCGTGTTTTCTTAGGGATGAAGCCTTCCCCGGGAGCCCTGGCCTGCTTCTGCTTGCGGGCTCGGCCAGCGCTGCCCCACACCAGGTGCTGGCCAGGCAGGTGGGGCCCTGACGACTTCCGAGGATCGGCCACCCTCCTGCGCCTGGCGTGGCCACGGGCCGTCTGTCTGGGGCAGATGTCCCCGTGCTCAGAGAAGGCGGGGTTTCCTGTGAGAGAGGAGGGGAGGGGCGAGGTGGACGGGCAGGTTCTGCAGCGCGGTCACTCTCGGAAACCACGGAGGGGCAGTGTTTCCACCTCCCACCTGTGCCCTCGGCGACCTCACGTGGCGGCACACGTGAGGCTGTGTGTGCTGCACACCCTGGGCAATTGGAGGGCTTTGGGGGCACTTTTGACTCAGATTCTTGCCTTAGGATCGGGGCCACCGAAGAACCCACACGGGGCGTGAGGCTCAAGTGTGTTGTCAGTGGCTGCCTTGGTTTCCCACCCATCTCTGTGGGTGTGTCAGACAGTCCTGTGATGGTGAACAGGAGCCTGGTTCGCTGCTGCGGAAGTTCGATCGACCACCTACCTGTGTGCTGGGCCTTCTGAAAGGAAAAGCAACGTAGAACAACTCTGCCGTGCCTCGAATGCACCAAATCCACCTAGACGTCCAGACAGCAGGTAAAAACCAGCAACCACGGGTACCGGCTGCCTCTGTTCCAGCCACGGCACGTGGGGCCGAGGAGGAGACGGGCGAGGCACCTGTCTTCAGGGCGAGGGGAGAACGCGACCAGGTGACGTCCGCGACAACACCGTGCAGCCGACGGCAGAACAGCGAAGAGGCCGAGGGTGGGAGTCAGGGAGACAGCAAGTGGGAGTTTGCTCTCGGGGCTCAAGGGTCTCGTCGGCAGGAGAGGCATTTCAGCGGAAGCCGGAATGAGGGGAGCACGGGAAGAAGGAGCCTGCCTGCCCGTGGGTCCCGGAGCTGCGGCCCTGGGCGCTGGGCCAACTGCGGAGAGACCCTCGGTGGCAATGAGCTTCGAGGGCAGCACGCAGCGGGGAGAGGAAGAGGAGGGCGCAGGTCTGCAGGGGCGCGTCCTGTGGGCTGGTGTGAGGACAGGTGGGAACAGTGACATTGACTCCCCACGCGTGAGGAAGGCCTAGGAGAGCCGCACGCTGAGATGTGGTCAGGCGAGAACTCTGGGGGAGGTGTGGGGACAGTGTTTTAAGGAGGCTTCAAAACAGGGCCAGGAGGCTGTTGCCCAGGCAACAGAGGGTGATGGGTAAGCTGAGCTGGTCGTGGTGGAATGTGCAAAAGAGGGACAGGCCCGGGAGGACTGGGAGAAAGGCTGTGGGAAATGGGTCGAGGAGAGAAAGTAGATAAACCCTAAATGTTTAGCTTCACCTGCAGGTCAGATGGAGGAACGGTGTTATGATTTGGGCCGCCTGCGTTTGTGGGGGAAGGCGGCAGGCACGGTGGGGAGTTCCCTCTGGCCCTCGGGTCTGAGAGGCCAGCGGCGGGTGGACCCAGCAGCCTGGAGCTTCGGGACGAGACGGGGACCAGAGGCGGAGATGGGGGCCGATCTGCACACAGACAACAGACCGTGTCCACACAGGACTTGGAGCCGAGGCCATCGAACATGCTCAATGCAGCCCAGTCACTGGGAATCGGCAGGTGCTTATTGACAGAAACATTTGTCTTGAGAAGTTGTTGACAGCACGATTTCTGAGACATTAATTGATTGCTCGTGACACCAGCGATGCTCGTTTCTTCCCAGTTTCCCCGAGAGACAGAGAGAGCCTCCTGGTGTCGGCCTCGGCCTGCCTCCAAAGCTGGTCTTCGTCCTCCGCAGTTCGGAGTTAGCAGTAAAATCCTCCGCGCTGGCCTCACAAAGCAAACGAGGACACGATTGTTAAATAGTCTATATCCTATTCATTAAGCCCCGAAACAGGGCAGGCTTGGCAGCCATTTATATAACAGGGTATTGCGTAAGTTGCTAATCAATGAGAAAAGCAACCAATTAACAAGCCACCAGTCAGCATTTTGCGCCAAAGTCGGTGCCTTTCAGCTTCATTACAGCGTGCGGGTGTCAGGGGTGGCGTGGGAGAGTCTTCAACGTGCTCGTGTCTGGCTCCCGCGATCCTTCTCACAGCTGTGTGGGCTCCAGGCCCCGCAGACCCCGAGGCAGGTAAAGGGGCGCAGTGCCTTCACACACCGTGCGATTTTAAAAGCCTGCTTCCTCACCGGGTTGCGATGTGAAGACAGCGGAATGAAGCTCGTGGCCGGTCACCCCCCAAATAACCAGCCTTCGTCGTCCCACCATCACAAAGCCGACTTTTACGAAACCGTTAGAGAAAGTGCGTAATCCCACACCGTGAAAATTACGTGTCTTCCGTGTAAAACCCAAGGATTACTTGTAAATGGGTAGAGGTGCGCCGTCACCACCAAACGCGCTCGGAACGAGTGACACGTTGACGTCTGGACAGCTGGACCTGTGGTGGGTGGCAGTTAGTTTGTGGGGGCTGGGGCCTGGGAGGGGGCTGGGGCGCCGCCTTTCCAAGGTCCCGGTGTTTTCCTGAGCTGGGGAAGCTGAGATCAGAAACGGGGTTCTAGGCAGGGCGAGGCAGGGATTGGTGTTAACCAGCTCCGTGCACACCAGCTAACCCCACGGCTTCTTCTGCACTTGCCTCGTGCGGCAAAGTGAAGAACCCTGGGCCTTTGGTGCCCTCCTGGCTTTCAGGGAGCGTGCCTTCCCATCTGTGCCCGGGGATGTGGGTGTTCCTTTATCCGACAGGGTTCTGCTCCTTCCCGGTCAGTGTCACGCGCCAGGGGATGATGTGTCGTGGTCCGAGGCAGACTGACGAATGAAGGTGGTCCCCCAGGTTGTCCTGGAGCCGAGTTGCCTGGGAGAAACAGGGGGGCTGGCGGTTCCGGGGCAGATCCAGTGTCACTGCCTGCAGCGTCGCCCTCGCCCAACGAGGACGGGGACAGAGCCCTTTTCACTAGACGGGTTTTCGTCCCGCTCCGACTGCCTGCCTGACTCTGCGGAGCCGCGGTCGGGGCTTCGTTTGAGGAGGATTCTGAGCGCACCCCCTCCGCTCAGCATCGGCTCTCCCTGAGAGGCGGACTGCTCCTTTCTCTGGGCCCGGTGCTTGTCTTCTACCAGAAACGAGAGTCTCACTCCCAACCTGTGCTCGTCCAGTGACGTGTGGCCTGTCGCCGCCCCTGGGGGGCGCTGAAAACTGGAGGTGAGCCGGCCCGCCCCTGGCGTGTGTTAAGATGGAATGATCCAGAGCAGGGAACCGTCCTGCCAGGGGAAACCTTGTATATTCTCCACTTCCTACACCGTCAGCCGGACCCCCCGCCCACGCCCGTGCAGAGGGTGGCTGTGCCTTTAGGGCAGTCATTCATCTCGTTAGGGACCATGGAAAGCGAAGACACAGAACTCGGGAGACAGTATAAGAACCCCATACTTTATTCTGCCAATGAACGATCCCACCATCTAAAATAACCATTGCTGCTGTTGAGTGTCACCCTTTCTGGGTGCTTGGCTTTCAGCGAACGAGCTGTTTGTACAGAAACATCCTCAGCAACCCTGCGCCCCTCGTGGGCAGAGAGGCGCGCAGGCCACTGGCCACAGGGCTCCCCTCACCGTGACCATCTTTGGGAGCCAGGCCCTCGAACCCCAGAACTCCTCAGCTGGAAACCCACGTTGCTGAGGCCGGTCTTCTGTTTGGGGCTCCCTCCCTGGTGTTTAGCAGAAGGAGAGTCTGTTTTCAGAGACTCGAATGTAGACGCGGAGTGGGAAAGACTGGACGTCTGGCTCTGGAAAGGACGTATTTGAACTTGGGCCGGTACTGGACCTCCATGATTTGTAATTTCAATGTAAATTAAGTAAATAATAAAAGCGACTCCTGCTTTAGAGGGCGGCTGGGAAGACGGGTCTTCCCAGGAACGTCATGGAAGGGAGCGTTCTGTCCGCTCCCTTCTGTTCTGTTCTCTTCCTCACTAGGCATTGACCGTGGTCCTCAGTGGGCTTCACCTGTAGCGTTCTCAACTTGCATTTTATTAGAAACAAAAACAAGCCCCAGCTGGTGTAGCTCAGTGGATTGAGTGCAGGCCTGCAAACCAAAGGGTCACCAGTTCGATTCCCAGTCAGGGCACACGCCTGGGTTGCAGGCCAGGTCCCCAGTAGGGGGCGCACGAGAGGCAACCACACATTGATGTTCCCCTCCTCTTCTTTCTCCCTCTTTTCCCTCTCTAAAATAAATTTAAAATCTTTTAATAAATCATAAAAACACTAAGTGGACAATGTCCCCACCTCGTGAACTGAGAGCACCACACGATTCACACGTTTACCGTGCTGGCTGCAAGCAGGGTGTTTCATGGATTACGCAGCGGACAGCGTGTTCCTCGTCACCGTGCCACGAAAGACATAGGCCTGACGGCAGACGCACGCACTGGCCGGTGAAGACTCCCCAAGATTCCTTCAAGGACCCACGGGCTTTGGGCACGTGCTGAGTGACTGGTCGTGGGTATCGAATGGGGTGACGGTCTCAAATCCCTGAGTACAGCTCAGTGCCTGGGGAAAGGCATCTACCAGTGCTGATTCCGAGAGGCCCAACATCGTGTAGATGCAGGAAGAGCGTGTTTTCAAGAAGGGGGGGGTGGCTGGAAAACCTATAACATGTGGGCAATTGTGGAAAAATAATCATGATTAACACAATTATTACACATGTTCCAGACGTGACCAGGTTCTCTTCTGTACATTGTCTGAAGATAGTGGGCACCAAAGCAACCGCGGCAGGGTGAGCCCTGTGAGCATGTTCACAGATGGCGTCACACAAGCTCGGAGACACCACTGTCCCCCCAGACCCACGGCAGCGTGGGAGACCCCGGGCCCGAGCCGCTCGGTGTGCTGACTCCCGAGCCAGCCAGTGCTCTTGGGACCGGGGCTTGTGTGAGGGACGTCAGGTGGGGATGGCGGACGGTGGGGACACGCGTCTGGTTCTGTTTTCCTACGCCGTATCGATTCTGCATTTGAAGACAGTGAAGTAATTTTTCTGTCGCTGTGAAAGAATGACCCGCAAAGGAATGGCTAGAACTAATAATCCTGGCAAGTTTTCTGTCACCTTGAAAAGCAGGTTGGGGAAGTTACAGAGATGTGACGAGGTATTTTCATTGTCGCCTTCTCCGGCTTTCCGGTGGGCCTGTAAAGACTGGACCGTTTTGCAGATTGGTTCTCCTTTATTTCCACGGTTCATCTCCAGTTTTTGTTCCTGACTCTGCTCCCCTCCCCACCCACTCTGGCCCACTCATGGCCCATACATTTTCGTCCTTTTAGCTCCTCGTCTTGAGCTCTGCAATCGTTTCTGAGTTTTATGGACCAGCGCACAGACCGGCTCATGCTGGGCCGTGAGCCCTTCTTTGGGGTCAGGGAGAATCGTCAGCTGTCACCTCCGGGCTTCCTGCTGGCACCAAGACTGGAGGGGTGGGCAGCCAGGGGACAGGCGAATGTAAATCAGGTGTTTGCCACCAAGCAGGACGAATGCAAGATCCCAACGCGCTCAGCCTTTTGTCAAAGGCGGATGAGGGGACAGGGCTGTGTGGCGTGAATAATGGATCATGGACCCTTCCCTGGGCTGGGACGCACGCCCACTGCCACCCAGCGAGGTGGCTTGGGCTTAGCCCAGGCTGTGAGCACAAGGAGTGGGAGGCCTGGGGGACATGCCAGCCGGAGCCACAGGCACAGACAGGAGCCAGGGCCCGTCGGGGCATCCCCGTCCGTGGGGGGGCGGTGAGCTGGGAGAAGCCGAGCAGAGTGCACCCCCTCAGGGCTCCCAGCCAGGACCCCGGTGCGGACAAGCGAACCATTCCATGTCATGGACCGTCCATCCACTGAAATGCAGCCGCTCCTTCAGTTACGCAGGTGGGTGGTCTCGGAGTGGGGAGCACCCACAGTGGCTTCGCCAGGGTCACTGTCACTGGGCCACTCTGGTCGTAGGACAGTCACTGCGCGGAAGTTTGGGCGGTGATTACACTCACCGCTACAAGTATGTGCATTGTTCTATGGCAGGAGTCTGAGCTGGTTCACACCTGTGTCTCGGGAGGAAAGGTTCCCTTTGTCCTTCTAGGTGCACTGGTCTGTGTCCCCAGAACGTCACTCTGAGAGAGGATCCTCAGGACTCGCCAGGCGTCCGGTGTCCCGGCAGCAGAGGAGCTCGGAGCCCCTGCAGGGGGCGCTGTGGTCAGTGCCAGGCGAGGCCTGGCCTCCCAGCGCTGGGCTTCCCGCCTCAGCCCAGGGGTGCGAGGCCGGCCGTGACACACTCGGTGTGGTGCGCGTGGCCACAGGCTGGCGTCCACTGTGAATGAATCTACTTTGGGGAGTAATGCCTCCCCTTGGCCTGTCAAGCCCTGAAAGCTGGATGCCCCCCGGGGACCGGGCACGGTCTCCAGACCCGTCCGCGGCAACCCACCCCCCTCACCTTTCCTGTGGTTTCGCGGGTGTGGTGGGCGTTGGGAGCCGCAGGCCTGGCTCCGGAACTGGACTCCTGGGTGTCGGTCTCACTCCCTAGACGTGCGGTGCTGGGCGGGGCCTTGCTGGGCCTCGGTTTCCTCGTCTGTGGAACTGGGAGTGATAGCACCCGCCTTCCAGGGCTGGGGTGGGGACTCCGTGCTGTGCGGACTCGCGGCACTTAAACTGGTTGTGAACACGTGGGAAGCGTTTCCAGGGCGGCTGTGTGTGCGCAGTGAGACGTGTAGCCCGCCACCGCTGTCCTCCTGCCAGACCCCACAGCCCCTGCAAACGCGCGTGCCCCCGGGACAGCACCGGGCAGACCTCGGTGACCCAGAGCCCCTTGGCCCCTGCCTCTCCCGACGGCCTCTCTGGTGATCAGCCCGCCGCCTTCTTTCACAAAATCGCAATAAACCGGGATCGGTACACCGGAGCGCGTGGAAAGCGGGGTGGGGGTGGACATGGAAGATACGAACACCGTGACGTGCAGGGCCACTGACTCTGGCCGCTGCCCCTCGCGGTCACCATGTCACTGTGTCACTGAGTGCTCGCTGCGTCCGTACTCGGTCTGCACTCGCTGCCCACGCCCCACTCTGCTCCTGTGCCCACAACGCTCTACCAGCCCTCCCTTCCCGCCCGTCTGACCACCCCGCTGGGGCGTGGGGCCGCCCGCCCGTCCACTCCGGCTGGGGAGGGGCCTTCCCTGGCCGGCGGGCCCTGCCACTCAAACCCAAGCCCCAGGCGGCTGGAGCAGTCCGTCCCCTCCTCAGAGGACAGAAGCCCTCTGGGTGGCCCCTCTGTGTGCTGTGAGTCTCTTCCCAGCGTTTGCAGAGACTCGGCCCTTAAGGAACGTGCCGCGTGTCTCTCGCACTGCGGGCGCCCGGTCCTGCCCTGGCCCCTCACGTCTTGCTCCGCGCTCTCACACAGCTCCACCGTGCTCCCGTGTTTCTCCCGTGTGTGCGCTCGCTTCTCTCTCACCTGCCAGCTTCTCCGGCCAACAGGGTCTGTCTTCCGAATGAGTGACGCTGCCATCGGCCGTCACGCAGTTTTCCATGGTCACAAGCCATCACAGTGTCGTCATGACGATGGGTGCACGAGGAACCCGAAGGTGAGCACCTTGCAGGCTTTCGCGGACGGTGTGGTCCAGTTTCCGTTCTGTCCACGAGCCTCTCTCCGCAGACTGGTGAACGGCGTGGCCGTCAAGTCTCCTGTCATCCTGGAGGGGACATCTCTGCACAGACGTGTGTTAGGGGTTTGCCTCTCATGTCCTTGAGAGTCGGCTGAAGTGGCTTCTGCGGCTGGGGTGCCTCTTCCTCGGGCCCAGCGAGTGTCTCGAACTCGTCACTGTCCCCCACCAGGGGCGAGCCCTCGTGTCCCAAGCACCCCCGTTAAAGCGCCACGCTGTGGCAAAGCGCTGCGCGTGGAGACGTGTGGGTGGCTGCCACAGGGAGCGGAAACCAGCTGCTTTCCGGAAGCATCGGCGAGGGGCCCGCGGGCGCCAGGAAGGAGGGGGGCAGCCGAGATGGGCCCCTGGGCCCGAGGGCGCAGGCACCCTCACGTTTGGGGGCCGGAGCTGCTCGGGGGGTCGCAGCCCCAGAGGCCGTGCTGGCTGTTGCGCTAAGTCTGGTCTTGGGCCCAGACATCTTCGAAAGGCTCGGACGTGAGAACTGTTCTCCTGCAGGCGGGGTGCGGTTCCGTGCCAACCCGAGGGGCCCGGGCGAGATGTCTGCCGTCTCCGGTTAGTCACCAGCGTGGGCAGCGGTGCAGTGGGCGTTTTTCCCCCGGTGGCTCCTATCAGTGTCAGTGAGATGAGAGCAAGGTTCTCTGTCTTCCCACATTGGAAAGAAGTCAGACCCAAATCCTGAAAAATGGGCTAAGCGCCCTTCTCCCCACCCCTGTCTGATGCGTGGAGAGGCTGAAGAGCCTCGTTAAAGGAGACTGATCTCGAGATAACTCAGAGCCGGTCGAACCCAACAGTTGTATTTAAAACAAAAAATCACAAAACGATTTTTCCAAGTAGTGATAATTGAGAGCTGGACAAAATAAAACAAAAGGGTTTTTAACAACACAGCACATTTTTCTGAGAAAGCTCTTTCCCGTGGTGTGGCAGACAGGTGGGTCCGGGTGCTGTCAGGCCCGGAGCAGCGCCGACCGGCCAGTTACCAGGGACCCGGGTTGAGATCTGTCTTAAGGAAAAGGAACCAAGATGGGCACCTGTGATGGGCCGGTGTGGGTGACCCCGAATTGGGTGACATCGAAGCCCTCCCGAGACGCTGTTTGACGGGAGGCTCTTTAGAGAGGGGGTACGGACCCACAGGATGGGTCCCCAACCTGAGAGGACCAGTGTCCCTATGAGAAGAGCAGCAGACCCCAGAGATGGGGACACAGAGATGGGGCAGCTGTCAGCACTGCAAGGGGGACAGCCCCACCAGAGGCCAACCCTGGGCTCACGGCGCCTTAGACTTCTGGCCGCGGCCGCATCGCTCAGCGCCTCGATGTAAAACACGTTTTAAATGCACCGAGTGCTGTGTCCCGTGGTAACGTGAGCTAGAGGAGGGAACCTGTGAAGGAAATTATAAGACAGAGAAAACACGTGTACAGTATTACCACATATAAGTGAACACACACAGTTCAAGTGTCATCTGTACAGTCCTGTGCCCCTTGGTGGCATTTAGGCTAAAGACAGGGCACGCTAATAAGGTGGCCTCGAGGCTCACCGTGGAGAGGAGTTTCCCGTAAGCAATCGAAGGGTCTGTGGTTCTGGGGGTCGTGCTGCCTCCCTTCCGGGAGAGAGTGCGGGCTGGGCAGTGGTTCCCTGGTCCTCCCACTCGCTCTGTCCCACTCACGACCCACCAGGGCGACCCCGGTCCTACAGCCCCACTCAGGGGAGAGCCCCGGACAGGCGTGCCGCTTCTGTCCCCCACACTGTATTCTCACTCCACCTGTCCTGGGTGTAGTGCTTAGACCCACGGGGCGGGTGGCCCAGGTGGCAGGTGCGCCGAGCAGCCTGGGTGTGCCCGAGCTGGACCCCTCGTTGTGTACAGGTACCTCTGGGACGTTCCCACCGTGACAGAGTTGCCTAACACCACGTTTCTGAGAGTGCATCCCTGCCGTGAAGTGACGCAGGTCTGCACGCCACCCTTGAGCTCCGAAGTAGCTTCTCTTTCCTCTAACAAAGGTCTCAGCCCCGGTTCTTCCACAGCAGGTGCACAGACCGACTCCGGTCCTCGCTGTGGGCGGGCACTGCAGCCGTGACCGGACAGGGTGGCAGGACTGGGTGAGCTCAGAGAGCAAGCCGAGCACCCGGGTCGGGCCACAGCTCCCTGCTCTGAGCCAGGGCTGGGTTCTGCTGTAGCCCAAAGCCGCCCGGGACGGGCCTCTGGGTTTCTGTCGTCCCCAGATCAGTCGACCCTGTCAAGTTTGATGCCTGTGCGAGCTGATGCCGCGGGGGGTTGTCGTTTGTTTTTGCTTTCTGGTTTTCTCCCCCTGTAAAGGGGAAGCTTGCATATTGTTACAGAAACTCGCAATGTTCTGGGGCCACGTCGTGCTACAAGGTCACATTTACTCGTGGGCAAACCCCATCCCTCAAAACCTCAGTTGGTGATTTTTCTCCTGTTTTGGTTGAAGATGACACTCCTCCTCTGCTAATTAAGTTACCTGGTGCCTTTCCCCGGGGCAGGCGGACGGGAGCTTGGGCAAGCCTGGCCCTGCGCCGTGTTTGCCGAGGGAGGGCGTTTGGTCGGGGCGCCCACCATCATCCTGGCACCGTCGCTGCGGTCACGCCGCGGAAGCAGAACGCAGCCGTCACCGAAGAGTGAAGTGTCGACTCCCTCTCTATAGATCTGTATGTCACTAGGACGTCTCTCTGCGCACGCGTGTTTAATTCAAGGGGAGAGTTTGCTGAGCCCTGTGAGCTCCGCCCTCTCCTCGCTGCCCCGCACAGCCCGCCCTTGTTAGGGCGTCACAGAGGCTCGGCGTGCTGAGGAACCGGGCCTGATGTCCTCAAATCTCTGTGGAAGCAACGTGATACGTCTGCGCCCGTCAAGGAATGTGTGTGTGTGTGTGTGTGCGTGTGTGTGTTACATGTGTTATACACATAGGCAGTGCATGCTGTGTGATACATAGCATATGTGTTTACATGTATACATATATGTGTACACACACATATAACGTGTATGCTGTGTGCTTAAACCTTTAGAACACAAGGGTTCATTGCGTAGCTGCCATTTCTAGAACAACATGTGAAATTTAAAGTCGAATCAACATTTATAATGCAGGAGTCTCCTTAGCACTGTCCAAGTTTGGCCTGGGTAAAGACAACTCATTCTCTGCCCTCAGTCAAGTGGGTTTTCAAGTTCATTAAAATATGGTGTTTTTGCTTGTATCTTACGGACCCTCCATGCCTGCGAGAAGGGTTGGCCACGCTGTGGAAGGCCTTCCCGCCTTCCCGTTGGCTCCCCACTGTGCTGGCCAGCGGGGTTCCTGCTCCTACCCGGCAGACCCTCCCCCTCCCTGGAAGGAAACCGAGTCCCAGCCGTGTACTCTGTGCAGGGTTGGACACTGTCTCTCTTTGCCTCAGCTGGGAGCCCGGGCCAGCAGCACAGGGAGTCAGCCGCAGGGAGAGGGGGAAGGAGGCCGTTGCTCCGTGTTCAGACCCCACACTGCACGGTGGGTCACCGTGACAAGCACTCGGCTCCGAAAGGCTGTGTTTGTGTCTTGACAGCCAAATGCAGTGAGCGGAAGGAATCTGCCGCGACCCCACACACATGCCAATTGCCCCCGCAGGTGGGCTGCGTGTTCACGTGCACTGCCAGGAAGAAGCAGACTCGACATGAGAACAGCGTGAAACTCGGTTAAAACAAAACATCCCTGTGAGCCCCCGGCGGTCCCCCTGGCACCTGCGACAGTCACTCCTCTCCCCGTGTGGCCTCTCTGGGGTAGTGCTCGGGTCTCAGTCCTAGTTCTGATAAAGTCCCAGGCACCGTACTAGGGGTCGGTACGTAGATACTGTCATCACGGCAGTTTTGTCGTCTCAGGAAACTGGCCTCAGGTTACCCAGGATGCTGCTGGTAAAGTGCAGGCGAGACCACGCGTGCAGGAATCTAGTCTGTGCCGCATTTACAGGTCACTGCGCTCTCCTTCCGCCGACCCGTACCCGGATAAAAGACAGGGGCTGCGTCGTGCTAACTCTGAACTCCGCCAGTGCGAGTCGGGTGCATCTCACACGGGCAGCGGCCGCATCCCACTCAGAGTTTCTTCTGAAAACAGTGCAGACACAGAACTGCTGTCAGAACCTGTCAGGACGGCCATGCGGGAGACGCACACGAGCCCCGGCACGTCCAGCCCTCCGGGCCTCCCATTGTGCTGCAGCCCATGGCTGCTGGGCCCCCTTTCCGACCCTCACAGCCAAGTCAGTCATGTGTGGAGCGCACCCCCCCCAGCAGAATCTCGAGCGGGGTGGCCTGGGGAGGGCAGGGGCCCTGGAGGATTACTCAGCACCATGGCTCTCGTCTTGTGCTCACGCCGGCGCAAGTCCTCATGAGCCTGCTGAGCGGAGCTCGGGGGCAGGAGGAACGGGGTGTGACTTAAGCACCTAGCCTGCCAAGCCACCACACAGGTGGTGGCACAGCAGCGTCCCAAGTAACGATGCTCACGAGACTGAACAAAGGGCATATGGCCGTCACCTTCCTCTGAGGGCCAGTGAGGAGCGAGGCATGAGGAGAAGAGTTGAGTCGCTTTGTGGAGGTCGCCCTGACACCAGTGACTGTCAAGACCAGGATGGAGATGCCACGGGTGCTCCAATCCCCGGCGGCCCGGCCTTTCACACTCAGCCCAGGCCTCGCTGGGCACAAAACCCGCAAGTCACAGCTCAGCTTCAGCCTGACCCTGGGTGGTGCCTAGCTTCTGCTTCAGGTTGCTTTTTCTAAATTCGTTGGTACATTTACCATTTTCTCTCCTGGAGAACAATTTAGGGTTGTGATACAGGCCGCCAGGTGTTCATGGGACCCCGGTCACGTGAACCGGCTCAGCTGCCACATCACCCAGATTGGGGAGCTCCTCACACACAGGGCGCCTGGGAGAGGCGCCCCTCGACTCGGGCGAGCAGAACAGCCGGGGCCCGGCCTGCTCACCGGTCGCTGGATTCATCAAGAAAGCTTGGCTTTCTCACACTTCCCAGTTACACGCAACACCACGCCTCCCACTTCGCCCCTTCCCATACATGGTCCACAGAGGTGCCCACGCAGTGTCCAGCTTGTCACGGAGGGCTCTCGTGTTTACACAGACACCCAGGCTGAAGTGCAGGCTCAGTCCATTGAGAAATTCGGTGCATCTTTGCGTTAGGTGGGGACGTTCTGCCGAAGCCCCCTCTTCCTCTCGTTTATCCGTGGGGATAGCGTAACCTAAGAAAACAGCTGCGTCCAGAGCGTGGCCCCAGCGGCCGTGCATCTGCCGCCTATAAAAGGCAGAGAGCCATGTTCACGAGCTGTCGGCAGAGTTAACTCCGAAGGTCACTTGGTCTTTAACCCTTGGCCACAGACAGAGCCTCCCTCCCTGCACAGAAGGACAAGAGGGACACGCGCCTGCTGTCACTCATCAGGAAACGACGGAAGGGACGGGGTTCTGGGAGGAGAGGAATGGGATCCCGCGTGTCCTGCACACGGGCCCCAGCCTGTCGTCACGGTTGGCCTGGCGGACGGAGAAACGCTCCCCGCACTTGCCAATGACCTTTCAGCCTCATGGTCACTGCTTCTCACAGGCAGGGGGACGGTGGTCGGAAAAGTATTGAAATTGTTCCCCAGTTCTTTGCCGAATCTCATATAAATTCATTAGTGACTGTGGAGCCGTCTACTCTGCATTTAAGCAATGAAAAATGTATTAGTTTCACTGCACAAATGTATTAGTTTCCACTCTGTAGTTAAATGAAAAATGCATTCTCCTCGATGTATAAATACATCAACATTCAGTGCGTGGCGTTTTCTCTGAGACGCTGCTCCTCCCGCATCAGCCGGCGATGCAAACACGCGTGAGGTCTGGGTGCTGGGGGGTCGTGCTTTTTACCGAATTCTCTTGAGCAGCAGACAGATATGTGTGTCTGCAGCGGCCTCTGTTTATCACAGCGAACAGGCGCTGCTCCCGAGGAGAAGGCCGTTTCTTCAGAGCAGACGCACCGCCAGTCGTGGGCAGGAGGCTGGACAAGATGATTACTTCTAAAATGTCTTTGCAGTGACATGCATTCACATGGTCTGTGGTCTGACATGGTTTGTGTCCTTGTTTCTGGCACTGAGCTCCAAAACCTCGGGGTTCCCCGACTGACAAGAGTGATACAGGTGTCACTGTTTATGACAGACCCCTTTCCATCGCAGCTCCCTTTCTGTGAATGAGGCAACTTGGGAAGCACCCAAGGGTGGGGGCTGGTTGCCCAGGGAACTAACTGTGGGATCGGGGGCCGGAACTTTCAGCCTCGCCTCCAACCTCCAGGGAGGGGAGAAGGGCTGGAGGCTGGGTTGACTGCCGATGGCCAGTGGTTTAACCCAGGACGCCTGAGTAACCAAGCCTCCGAGACAATGGGAAGGGTGCGGTGTGTAGCACTGCAGGGTTGGTGGGCACGCGGGGACAGCGGTGCGTTCTGCCCCCTCTCCCCACACCTGGCCCCGTGCGCCTCCACTGTCCACCTGTTCCTAAGTTATATCCCTTTCTTTAAATTTTTTAAAATGTATGTATGTATGTGTGTGTGTATATATATATATATTAGAGGGAGAAGAAGGAAGGGAGAAAGGGAGAGAAACATAAATTGGTTGCCTCTTGCGTGCCCTTTACTGGGGACCTTTCCACAACCCCAAAATGTGCCCTGACTGGGAGTGGAACCCATGACGCTCTGGTTCCCAGGCCAGCGCTCAATCCACTGAGCCACACCCACCGGGGCTTGTCCCTCTTATAATAAACCAGGAATCCAGTGAGCAAAGTGTTTCTCTGAGTTCTGTGCACCGCTCAACTGAGTCGGTCAAGTCTGAGGGGGACCCCGGAACCTCTGACCTACAGCCGTCCATCAGAAGCCCCGCGACAAGCCGCACTTGCCATCAGCGGGGGATGGGCCACCTCTAGGACAGAGCCCTCCGCCTGTGGGGCCGACTCTGTCCCCCCGTCTTGGGGGCTGGAACTGGGGTGAGTCACAGGACACCACTCAGCGTCCCCAGAGAACAGAGTTCGTTGCTGGTGGCGCCAGCCCATTTGCACACACGCCGGGCGTGGCCCAGAGTCAGCAGCGTCCGTCTCTGTTCCCCGCGTCGCCTTCCACCTCGGGTCCCCTGGGTCAGCGTCGCATCCACGCTCCGCCAGTGCAGCTATCACCACGGAAGGCTTTCACTCCAGGAAGATCTGGGCACCCCAGAACACTCATACGCCCCTCAAATTTGTACAGGGGCTTTGTTTGTGTGGAAGAAGCAAGGGTTGTCCCAACTGAAGACATCTGAGGGGTGTCAATATTTATCTTTTTTCCAAACACGTCGTTGTGTGGACAAATCTGCAGTGATGACAATGACCTCGGCCACTCCTCCATCACTTTCAGCCGCATGTGCCGCCCCGGTGCTGTGCGTGGGAACAGCAGAAGGGGCACAGCCCGTTGGCTGGACCCAGAGTCTGTGGCCCCCCGGGCACCTCAGACGCCACCTGTTGACGGGGCCCCTCATTTCAACCCTGAGCCTGTGTCAGTTTCCTTCTGCCCGCCTCAGACGATGGGGACTTTGTCGTCCCCAAACCTGGGCTGCTCTGGGGCTCCTCGCTTTCTCTCTCGTCTTTCCTGTCAGCGGCTTTTCTGTGGGAAGGCGTCTGGGTCCCACCTTCTGCACCGCCTCCCCGGCCGGAGGCACCAGCTCCTGACTCTGCCCAGGGTACCAGCCTGTCTCCCGCCCCAGCCCCCGGCTCCCCGCCCCGGGCCTCCCTCTGCTTTCTACACTCGCTGTACACCCGGGGCTTTCTCCTCTGTCACCGTCACTCAGGGTCCCTTCTCCACCTCACCCCCCGGGCGCTCACCAGGAGAGCACAGTGGAGCCCGCCTTCCCTCCCCTCCAGCACTGGCGTGGGGTCCTGACTCTGAGCAAGCCGACCGCCTTCCCATAGCCTGGCCCGGGGGACCGGCACCGCGTCTCCTGTGCAGCCGTCCACTTCCTCCCTGCCCCGCTCCCTCCTCCTGCCTCTGTCCGACCAGTCTCAGTGGTGGCCCCGCGCCCGGGGGACCGGCCTGGCGTGGGCCCACCTGGGGCTGTGGGTCCGCTCCACCATTTGCCATGATGGGCCCCATAGTGGCCGGTCCAGCGTCCTGCAGCCGATCCCCCTCTCCCCTCTCACGGGCCCTTTTGTCCTGTTTCACACTTTCTTCTTTCCTGTCACACCCATGAACGTCTCACGTACAATCCACGTCACGTGTTTTTTGTATCCGTCCCCTGAATTTTCCCACCCTGCTGGGTCTAAGCTGCCCAAGGCCAGGCACCTCCGTCTACGTCCCCGATGCAGCCAAGGACCAGGAGCAGTGTCGCCGTGGCGTGGGGACTCTGAGGCCCTGAGTGAGCCAGACGGTCTCCCAAGTGCACCAGTGTTCTGTGAGGTGGGCCACGTGTCACCATGACCACTTCTGTGCAAGGCTGACACCCCACGGGACGGGGGGCTCACCTGACCTCTGGCTTCGTGCAGACGGAGCCGCCTGGCCAGACGCCAACTGACTCAATGGGTCGTGGGGACTTTCTCTGCAGTAGCAGCAGCAGCTCAGGGGTGGCCCGGCCATGTGGCTTCCGCCGCCCCTCCCCCCACTGCGGCAGAGTCGTGGGAAAGGCGAGAAACACACACTTGGTTTTGAAAGAGTTCCGTTAATTGAATTCAATGAACCGAAAATACAGCGAAAACCGTCAGCATTTGTATGTAAAACAAAGTCTGCTTTTGTCCGGCGTGAAGAGGACACAGCTGGGGCCGCAGCCACACGGACAGGAGACAGAGCCCTGTCACCTCTCTCCCCCTCGGACTTTCGAAACCCTGGGACGGCAGGATTGGGACGGTCATTGCACGACGGTGACATGCGCCACTTACAGAGTCGGGTCCGGTAACCAGAGCCAGCGCCAACCGTGAAAAGTCCCAGGAGAAACCGCCCCGCGGCCCAGGCTGCGCTCTGCCAGCAGCCCTCTCGTGTTCGCAGGTTGGGTGGGTGCCGCCGTTCGCGGGGTCGTGGGAGAAGTAGGACCTGCTGCCCCGAGGGGGTATTCCATGTGCCCAGAAGTGTGTCTGGTAGGGTTTGTGTGATCGGGAAACTGTGGGTGTGCGGAAAGAGTGGGGGGGCGAGCGAGGGGACGGGCACAGTGAGGACACCGTGGTGGCGTTCTGTGGGAAGTTCCCCAGGAAAGGAAGGCGGAGCAGTGGTGACCAGCGCTTGGAAATGCTCCCAAAGCTGACCAGTGGCTGCCTCGCCAGCCACGAGTCTCGGGGACGGCGTCTGCGGGAGTGAGTGTGCACATGCCGTACCTGCCTGTGACGTGCACACACACACACTGTGCATGTGTGCATGGAGAGCACCAGGAAGGCTCTGGACAAAAACGCAGCCGTCGCTGTCTGGCGCCCAAGGCTGCACTTGCCTCTGGTGGCCCCTTCGTTGCTGAGTGACTTTGGAAGCAGAGCAACCCCTCCAACAGGGGCCATTTCCAGGACGCCACAGAGACCTCTTTTGAAAAGGGGTCTCACTGTCCACGTCACTTTTGGCTCCGCCTGGAGGCAGAACCACAGTGCCAGGCAGGGGTCGGGAAGGGGAGGCCTGGCGGGATTAATGAGGAGGGAAATTGGAGGGTGATCCTGCGGACGCCTCTTGATCTCTCAATTGTGCCTTGTCACGGAACTGAGAAGCGCGCCAGGTCGTTCACTACAACTTAGTGCGCTCGTTAAAACCCCAAAGTTAATGAGAAACACAGCCCCAATTACGCCTTGTGTTTTTTTTAATGCAACCCAATGCATCACATTTTAATGACAGATGAAATTAAATGCTGTCACAGGCCTAGCTGGTGCCAAAGCATTTCACTAATTACACTGGGCGGTTCTGCTGCGGCATCTGAGTTAAAACCCTGCTGCACTCCTCTCTAAGGGGAGCCGGACAGTCTGTGCGTGTTCCGCGGGTGCCCCCCAGGGAGCACATGCCTTCCACGTCCTACAGAGACTGGGGCGGCGGGGGCGGGATGCAGGGGGTCTGCAAGTCCGCCTTTGCGTGGATAAAATCTGGGTCACTTTACTCATTATGACTGCAGGGAACACCAGACTCAGGGAACCTTGACCCAAATCGGATGAGAGCAGAGGCGCTCCCCCACGGAGAATGTCACCTCCGTCACCTCCCGAGCATGTTCGGTCACAGTGCTAAGGCTGGCCCACCTCTGCTTCTTGGTCGATTTTGCCCTCCCCCCCGCCTTGTCCACATCCCCCATCACCCACTGTTATGCTGAACAGCCCCCATCTGTGGCAAAGAGGCAGGTCGGCCGATGGCCACACAGCTGGGCCCCCAGCAGGTGAATCTCAAACTCGCTGTTATTCGCCAGTTTGCCCGACCTTGTCTGGTGTCAGCGAGGGAGCCTGCTGAGCAGCAAGGATGTTCGCGTAGCGGGTATCAGCAGACGGGACTGGAGAAGCCAGTCAGGTGGCGAGCCAGGTTCATATCGAATAACACAGTTCATTATTTCAGTACCCCTTCCCCACCTTAACTTGGTTGGGTCACAAAATACTTCATAAAAACTCAGGGAAAGACAAGTCTCCTTCCTCAAATGACACAACATGAACTGTGTCATGCTGCCCCTCTCGGTGGGTGCCAGTGTGTCATGTGGTCGCGTGAGTAGGCACACGCAGGCACAGGCCTGTGGACCCATGTGTGCGTACACTGGGACAGAGCTAAGGTGTCCCACTTTCCTGTCCCTCACGAGTCCTCTTCCCGGCGTCTCCTGCTCAGGGAGCACAGATTCATTTCTGCAGCAAGAAGACAGTCTCTGTCTGTCTGTCCCTCCATCGCCGTTTCTATGTCCTCACTCATCTGCACTTGTTAAAACTCCACCTGCTCCAAAGACCCAAGAGGCTGGCTGTCCTCACTGCATGGCTCCCAGTTAAAATCCGCAGCCTCCAGAGCAGGGATGGGGGCCGGCCACTGCTCTCGACCCGGGTCCTCCTTTGGAGAAGAGCGGCGGTAACAGTCCACACGTGTCTCCTGGGGCGGACGCGAGGCCGTGGGGAATCAATCACTTGGAAGCCCTGCGCCCGGATCCTGCCACGCAGGAAGCGCTTAAACAGCGTGGCCCAGGGTCCCGTCTCCGCGGAGCCTGTTCACTCCCACGTGCGCGTCTCTCGCCCGAGTGACCGCGCATGCGCGCGCACGGCCATTGGCGAGCCCCGGCGAACGGGCTCCCTAGGCTGTGGGCTTGCGTGCGGTCCGGTCTCCTGTGATCTCGAGCGTGTCTGCGGCGCCTGCCGTGCGAACAGGGCACGAGGTGCATTGGTTCCTGGGATGCGGGCTTCACAAATGGGCGCCTCCTTTCCCAGGTCCCTGTGCAAAACGCGTGCACCTAAGCTAAGTGGCTGAGAAACGGGGGTAGCAGAGGGGCCGCCCGCCCGGCTGTCCCGACAGCGTCTGAGGACACAGCTTCCAGAGCCACAGCTAGACGACAGAGCGGATGCATGCACCTCCCCCATTCCTCTGTCCCGCCTTTCAGACAAAACATTGCCCCGATTCTGAGTCTGCTCTGTGTGAAAGCGTCGAGCGTGGCGGGGATCAGCGAGCCTCACCAATCTGCCCAGCTCTGGGGGAGAGAAAGCCAGGCCGGGGCGTCATTTCCCTGCAGCATAGAAACACGGTGGTGTGCACCGAGCCTCAGGGCGGTGAGCGAGGCGTGTCTCGGAGTGGCTCTCCCGACCGGGGGAGAGGGGAGCATGCGGCCACTGAGGTGGACCAACCAGGACCCTGACCATGCGGCTTCTCTGAGGTGGTGTCTGCGGGCTGCAGGTGGTTATCCAGGACAATCAATTTACACAGAACGATTTATTCTTTTTTCATGCTGTTAAAGCAAATTGGAATGTAATTAGATTTATATACTGAATAATCTCATTTGCATATCCAATTAATTCTCCCTGTTTTAATTTGCCGGGGTTGAATTCACATTGCTAGTAAAAATAACACTTAAATTATCAAGGACTCAGACTTTCCTTTTGCTGTAATTTGTGCAAGATGTTCCATGTAAAAATTGGTCCCCGGCTTCCTTTTTGAAATCTTCTGGGAACATGTGAAAGTCTTCCCCCGAAAACGCCCTTAGCCAAGAACGACGCACTTGAGGTCCACCCTTTGCCCCTGATGCCCAGGGCCGTGGGCGGCGGGAGGCCCTCCTGCCTTGCTGCACAGTGTTACTGAAAGTGAGGACAAGTCCGGTTTGGGGCGTTCGCCCAGCTGGAAGCACAGACACTCGCCCACACAAGGCGTCTCTGAGCCTGTGGTGCAGCTGTGTCCCTGCAGCCACGGTGGGTCATCCCGGTGTGCAGGAAGCAGTGACCACCGCCCCAGCCTGCCCGGCTGCACACCTCTCCTCCTCTCTGAGGCCGGGCCACCGGCTTCACCTCCTCCGTGAAATGAGGGAGCACGACACCTAAGGCGCCTTCCAGGTGACTTGGCGCGGCACAGCGGGGCGCCTGCTGGCGTGGGGCTGGCTGGGCTCAGGCTCACGAGGTGAGCCCTGCCACCGTGCATGAGCCGCGTCTAGGCCGCGGCCGTGATTGTACGAAGCCGGGTAAGCATTGGTTGATGATCATTTTCATCGGGAGACACACAATTCACATGTAGGCTGAGCATTTTGGGCAAGTTGCTTGGCCTCTCTGTGTCTCAGCTTCTTTATGGGTCAACCTGCAACGCTAGAGCGCTTCTGCCTCGCAGAATCACGGCCAGGATCAAAGGGTCCGCACGTGTTAAACCCTCGGACTATTTCCCAGCACACAGGAAGTCCTCCGTACATTGTTACCATCCTGAAAGCACGTGCACTGTGTGGATCGTTTTCTGTGACCAAGTGTATCAGTTTGCTAGGGCTGCAGTCACAAAGTCGCTCCCACTGGTGGCTTCCGTGATGGAACTCTATTGTCTGGGTTCTGCGGGCTCCAGGGGAGGCCAGGTGTCAGCGGCTCTGCTCCTGCGGTGGCCTCTCTCCCGGCGTGGGAAGAGATCCCTTCCGCTGAATCTTGTCAGGTCTTTCCTCTCGATGTGTCCAAGTTTCCTGTCTGTGGAAGGACATCAGTCACACTGGATTGAGTTACTCAGGTGTCATTTCTGAGTCCCCATTTGACAGTAAGACCTTTCCTGTGAATCCGAGGTTCTCAGGATGGAGATGCGTGTGCCCTCCCAAGTCACCGGGCGGTGCCACCCTGGGAGCCATTCCAAAGAGACTAATTGAGCAGCTGAAAAGGCAATTTAAAATATGTTTATTGAGTTTGAAAGCAGTGTACTGAAATATAACTTAATAATTAATACAAATAAAACAGGCCTCTCTTTTGCAGAGTGATTTACAGTCCTGAAGGCGCTTTCCCGAGCATTGTCTCATGAGTTTTAAAACTCCCCTTTGAAACTGTACAGAGACCTGATTTATGAGTCATGTAAGAAAAGCATCTTCATTAATTTATGGGCACAGTTCATTTTTTGACCCAAAACGGTGTCACCCAGCATGATCAACAGCGTTGACTCTCACTCGGCTCTGAGTAAGTTTCTAAAAATAGAAGCTGGCCGTTGCCAAAAATTGCAATGCAACTTCACAGGGCGAGGGGTCTCCAGCAGTTTCAGTGTTTAGAGGAATAAAAAGTGAGCCATACAGAAAATTACGAAAGAGGAGGTCCTTGACGAATGCCCCAGCGTGGGGGTTTGCTCACCCACTCGGACACCCCGTTCTTGGCGGGCGAACCCCCTTCACACAAGGGACCCAGCTGCACAGTCACACACCTTCCCAGGCGCAGGCTCCCCTGGGACAGGGACCACCGCTCCCTGGCTCCCGTCCCCAGCATGTGTGGCTCCTCTCGGTCCTCTGTTGGGCTTGTTGAGTGTCCCCCCCCCCCCCCCACAGCGTGGAAACAACAGCACATCTGCTGGTGGGACTCGGACCAGGTGCTGCATTTCAGGTGGGGGGAGTCCAGTGCAGGCCGACCGCAACGCGCATGGCAGCCTGCAGATGGCGCTCTGGGTAAGGGGCACAGGCACCGCCTCCTGGCTGAGGGTGCCAGGGAGCCAGCTCTCTGTCCCTGCTCTGATCTCCCAAGGGTGTGGGCCATGCTCCCCATGGGACATTACATGACGGGACAGCCAGCTGTCACAGCTTAGAGAGCTGCCGAAGACTGAAACCAAACAGATGGGGTCAAGCCAGGGACTGCTTGACCGGACACGCCTATTTTTCCAGTTCTGGGGCAGAAAGCACTGTAAACATTCCTTCTTCCCTGGTGGGAACACAGGACAGTGACCTCCGGCTCCGAGCCACTCACTGCAAACCTGTTTCAGATGGCACCCTCGAGCCAAGGTCACGCAGGCTGTTTGATCAGAAACACGCAAGGCTTTTGTTACAGGTTTACTGCGTCCCTCTGTCCAGTGGGCAGTGGGGCCTGGGAACCACCTGCTCTGTAGGAGGCGCCTCGTCAGCGTCTCGCGTGTGGGAAGGCAGCACCGCCAGCCCATTTACTGGCAGGAGACATGGAGGATGAGGGCGGCATCTGTCTCGGTTCTCGGGAGGCTTTGCTTTTGGGGACTGAATGTCGGGTCTGCTGCAGGAAAACAAGTCGGGGCGGCAGGGAGCTCAGGACACACTGGTGGTTTCTCAGTGTGCATTTTGTAGGCCCCTGTGCTCGGCAAGGGGCGCAGAGGTGCAGGGTGGAGGTGTTCCAGGCTCTGTGGTTCGGGTGGAGAGACACTCAGAATGCCCCATTGTTGTATTCACTGTTCTACAATGCAGAGAGTTCTAAAGCAAAAAAAAAAAAAGAGAGAGAGAGAGAGATTTTTAGAAATCCCATTTGTGTTTGGCCATTATTGGCTTTGCAAATAGCATGACAGTCTGGTGCATGGTTACTGGGCTTTGGCAAACCTCCTGGCCACCGAAATTTGCATTTTCCCCCAAGCTGCCTGCTGCACCGTCCGCCCGGGAGGGACCTCAGCTGGGGTCAGCGGCAAGCTCCCCCACCCTGACTGCTGGAGAACTGCACACTTGCCGGCATCCCAGCTCTGAGAGGTGGCTGATGGGTGATAACCAAATGGCAACAGTGTCCTCGAACCATCTTTTTTTAAGAAATAGTTATAAGGCCCCAGGGCTTACATAAGAGCTATGTGTTGAGGTCAGGGGCACAGGCTCAGCTACACTCTTACATCAAACAGGCATTTCCAAGACAGAAGCAAAGCAGCTCCAGCCGAGGCGGCTGCATTCGCCAGGACACCTAGATGCTGGGGCCGCCTCCCCCAAACCAGCTCGCTGCTTCAAGGGGCCCAGGCTGCACGGCTGCCAGGCCCATTCTGGGCTCGGTCCCCTCCAGGCCTGCCGTCCTTGCCGTTGCCCCGGCAATCGAAGCAGCAGCGTCTAGCAGGTTATGAAGGTGGATGTCAGACCTCAGTCCTTGGGCAGTCCAAGGTTGATCTGAAGTGACAATGAGTTACCTTCTTGTAGGGGACTGTCCCCACTTCTGTTTTACTCGCCGTGAGAATCTACACTCCATGTCCTTTTCTGGCGTCTCCCCAAGGGGAGCACAGAGGGGCATGGCTTGCCCAAGGCCAGAGTGACAGGCCTGAGACCGAGGTTGAACAAGCCCGAAGCCAGCACGCCAGGCCAGGGCGGGGGTCAGAGGCCACTTCCTGCCACGCTGAAGCCCAGCAAGGTCAGTGACTTGCCCCAGGGACAGCCACCCCAAACACTGTTCCGGGCTCCCCACACACTGAGACACTCACAGTTGGGGGGTGCTGCGGGGCGGGGCCGAGGGAGTGAGTTTCCGCTCTGTCATCCCCACTCCCCTGCTGCACCTCTATGGCCGGGCCAATAGCTTCACCCTTCCCAGCTCCCCCTCAGCTGGACTCTGACCACAGAGGGCGCACCCCGAGCACCTCGCAACTTGTGCTCACCTCTTCATGCTCAGCCTGAGCAGTCCTCACAGCAGAGCCAGGCCCCAAGGCGGGAGGCCAGCCCCTGCAGACACTGCCCAGCCCCGAATACTTCAGCTGAAGTATTCAAGGAAATACTTGAAATACTTGAATACTTGAAGTATTCAAGGAAATTCGCGCACCTGGGATGGAGTCAGACGTTCCAACTTTCTGTGCGGAGTTTGCAGTGTCTATGTTAGTCAAGGTCAGCCCTCTCCAAAATGTTCTCTCTGGGGCACTCTGCTCTAAAAATAAGGCTACAATCAAACTGTTTTTGGAAAAAGCACCATCTCAACCACGCTCATCAGTCAGGGGGAGTTTCGAGAAGGCCCGTAATGAAGAACCGAGTTCTCAGTGCAGCCTCCTGCCCCCCAGTTTAGACACATACAGCGATGCCCTGGCACCCTCGAGTCCGCCCCACACCCCTGTCCACACCCACAGGGCAGACACTCCGCGGTGCGTGCAGGGGTCCTGAGTACCCCCACAGGGCTGCTCCAGTGCAGGTGGGTGGGGCGGGCACAGGCTCCGGCAGAGGGACCCTGGGGCCTATGCCAGCTCCGTCTGGGTGGTGGTGGTGGTGGCGGTGGTGATGACAAGAGCTTGACAGGAGCCTGTGGGGGGCGGTGCTGACTGTGGCAATGGGGTGGCCCCGAAGTCCGAGGCTCCTGTCCCTGAGATGAGGTTCTCCCTCATGTGAAGGTCCATGTGGGCAAGTGGCCCATGCGATCCTTGGGGACTCAAGCTCATCTGCCCCAGGGACTTGCAAGACATCTGTGGACCTCGCCATCCAGCCACTTGACAAGAAAAAAACAGAATTCCAAAGGGGGCTTTTATGAGCTGAACGTGGAGGGTGCTCCGCTTCCAGCCTTGGGCAGTGGCCGGACCTTGGCCCGAGGCTGCAGACGATGTGGCCCAACTCTGCGTCCGGACAGACCGAGAGGCGGGCTGTCCCTTGACATGGGGTGAAACGAAGTCACTGGGGAAGAGGAGAGGACCTTCGGGCTGAGGGCATCAGCTGAGTGGCGCCGCCGCCTCACCCCAGCGGTCTGCTGTGACCCGAGGCCACCTGCCAAGGCGCGGACTGGGGCGGGCATGGGGGCAGACCCAGGCTCAGTGCCTGGGTGTCAGTTATGTGCTAGCCACCCGCAGGTTACTTGCCTGACAGGGCGAGCACCGACAGAACCTAACAAGAGCGGCCCTGGAATAATAAAAATAAAAGGTTAGCAGCCCGGACTGCCCAGGAGGAGTCAGTAGTGAGCTGGCGAGCGGCTGCAGGCGTGGACCAGGGCTGGGTCCCGGAACCGCCTGCAGGGGAGACGTGCACGGACTGTGGGGCGTGCAGGAGGCAGAGCGCAGAGACGAGGGTTTCTCCGGGGCGCCGTCTGGCTGGACCTCTGGCAGGTGAAGAACTGGAGGTGCTGGGAAGGATGGACGAGCGGGCTGGAGGGCTGCAGTGGAGGGGGCGGGGCTCCGGAGCTGAGCCTTCACGCACGCAGGCACGCACGCAGGCACGCACGCAGGCACGCACGCAGGCACGCACGCAGGCACGCACGCAGGCACCACGCACGCAGGCACGCACGCAGGCGGCACGCACGCAGGCACGCACGCAGACACGCAAGCACTCACGCACGCATGCGCGCAGGGGTCCTCGGGGGCGCGCAGAGTGACTGCAGCAGCACGAGCTGAGGGTAAAGGCGCGGAGAGGACGGGGGACGGACCTGGGAGCGGAGGCAGGAGGGTTTGTCCGTGAAGAGACTGAAATGGGAATGAGCGGAAGGACAAGGAAGGTCGGAAGCCCCCGAAGTTCCGACCTCGGGGCCGGTGGACGGGTGACTAGAACGCGCGGGCGTCGCTCGGGGTGGAAAGAGGAGGTGTTGGTGACGGTGGGCGCGGCCCGCTGAACCGCGAAAGCGTCGCATTAAAGAACCCTGTCACGAAACTGCGTACTGCACGGTTATTAGTTGTACGAAGTGCCCGGCGTAGGCCACGCTGCAGAGATGGAAGGGAACAAGTCGCCCCCCAGGGCGGGGGCGGCGTGGGGATGTCGGGTCGGAGGGAGTGAGGCCTGACAGCTGGCGAGGTTTGGGGGGGGCGGTGCTGGGACACCGGACTGGCCGGAGGGAAACGTGCGACGTTTCACAAGAGTGCTCGCACCCGGGACACGCTGCGCGTCCTCCTGGAAAGGCCCACACGCCACCCACGTTCCACGCCGTTTCATCGCAGTCTGGCTTCAGCGGGGTCGCGGGGGGGGGGGGGGGGGGGGGGCGCGNGGGGGGGGGGGGGGGGGGGCGCAGGCTCCAGCAGGGGGCACCCCAGCCGCGGGGATGCGGACAGGTGGGTGGTTCTCAGCGAATCGGTGATGAGTGAAGAGAAACGTCTCCTTTGCTCGGCGTTCGGTTTGTAAGTGGGTTTGGCGTCATCCATATTTCATCGTCTTTTTCATCCGCGTGTCAGTGTGCATCGCACGCAGCCCGCTTCTGGGAGGGTTTCCTTCGAAACACCGGGAACACCGTCCTCCCACCCAGCGTCAAAGAGATGCCCTGTCAGAGCACCGGGTGTTGCGCTTTGTCTCCGGGGCTGTCATCACTGTGTGTGTGCCCGCGTCCCTCGGGGGGCCGTGGGGGACCCACCCCTGCGGGCCTCTGCGCCTCCGAAGGAGGATCCCCTCTGTGCGTGCCCCACACCCGAGCCCGGGCGGCGTGGCGGCCTCCCAGGCCACCGCCTGTTTCCCACCGGCGCTGCCCGCTGGCCAGGCCTTCTGATCCTCAGTTCCCAGGTCTTAGAAGCTGTGTTAGTTGATTTTCCCCCCCAGTTGTTTTCTTGAGTTTTAGTAGTTTAGGGATTAAGGAACAGCGTGTCTTTTCCGCTGCTGTGTTTTAGACATTGGAATCCATTTCCAGACTCAGCATGGAGTAAGCCAGAGGGGGAAGAGGCGTGCACGCAGCCCCCTTTGAACGTCCCGCATGACCACAGAGCTGCAGAGGCAGACCAGAGCCAGGGCCTCCGGGTCCGCAATGAGAGATGCGCTTGGCGCCAGTCGGTGACTTTGGTGTTCTGGGGAGAAGGAAACCGTCTGTGTTTCCGAGGAGAGAAACCCCAAGGACAGGAGCCTCAGGGGTGAGAGGCCCTCTGGCCACCTCAGGAGGGAGAGGGGTGGGCAGGTAACCTGCCCTCCCCCTTCCCCCAGCCCAGCGGGGCAGATGTCACAATTTCCCACATCCTTAGGTCACTGGGCCCCAGACATGGCCCAGGATGGGGGACGGAGACCTGCTCCCTTCCCGCCTCCTGCCCAAGTCATGCAGGGGTCCCATGGCGGCCTGGGATTGCCGGACAAATAAGCATCTCGCCCCTCCCTCCGACACAGTGTCAGTGTCTGCCTTAGGCCCCACCCTGAACGACAGGCACCAGGGTGTGAAGCTGAAGACGTCACTGTGCTTTTGGGGCCTGGGGCTGGCTGCTAGGGGACATTGCACTGGGGACGGACTTTGAGGAAGAGCTGGCCAGGCCAAAACGGGAGTTGGGGAGAGGAAGCTTACGTCACGAGGGTTCCAATGAAGCAGTTCTCGAGCTGACGGTGTTTGAAAGAGGACATTGCAGGGAGGAAACCCCTTTGGAGTCTTGAGAAACACACACAGAGGGCCCGAGAGGAGATGACCAGAGAGCCAATCTTTCCCAGGAGCCCCTGGCCGGGAAGCACTGCGCACCTGGACAGGCTGCAAGTTTACCCTTGACTAACAGATGCATGTGCCCCAGGGTCAGAGCCCCCGGCACATGGCGGGTGACTCTGGGGGCCTGCGGCCTTCGGGGCTCCGACTCTCATCCGTCTGAGGGAGGCCATGCACGTCCCGTGTCGTGAACCCAGCCCAAGCGACAGCTGCCCAGGGCTCCGCCCCCCAGAGCCAGCCAAGAGATGGAAGCGCCCTTTCGGTGGAGGAGACAGCGTGCGAGTGAAGGGAGCTGTAGCGACCCGCACACGGAGCAGCAGTCTGCCAGTACTCGTTACGTGTTTATAACCTTCGACCAGCTCATCTGAAGAAGAGCTTTGGGGTGTCTGGGTAGTCACACGGCCTTCCCAGGCACTGGCAGCACCCCAGCACAGTGTGGTGCGTGGCGGGTTTTGTCTGGGGCACTGTGAACCGCAGACTCAGGGTCCCCCCAGCAGTGGGGGCCTCAGGCAGGCCCTCCCGTCACTGAGAACTCAAAGGGAGTTTGCGGAGCAGCTGATTCACGAACTTGGAACAAAAAGGACTGAACGCTAGAGAAAAAAATAACTGGTTTTCTACATGCCTCTAATAATGTTTAAGTCAAACATTGAGAAACCGCGGAATTTGTGAAAAATACCAGAACGTGCATCTTACATGTTACAGAAAGTGAAGCACTGAATGGTATCAGCAGCTGAGAACGCGAGTGCTGGCCGAAGTGCAGTCTCATCAGGACACTGCCACTCGGGCATCCTGACCCGGGGTCTCTCCCAGAAAGCGCACCAGGGCTGTGCCCTGAGCGTCTGTCTCTCCCCTTGGCGACGTGAAGAGGAGGAGAGGAGCCCGGCCTCCCTTCTGCCGGTGGCTGTCTTGCTGCACTCGCGTGGCTCGGCCAGGGCGACTGCTTGCTTTTGCAGGGAATTTCATTCTTTTCCATCCAAGTACCTCTTGTGGGTTTTGGAGTACTTCCAAGTCCAGAATTGCGTGACGCCATGAAGAAGTTCTTATTCAACCCTGGTTTTACAAAAGTCTTCTTTTTCTTTAGTCACATACTCGTTTAGTTTGCCCTTAAAAAGGTTGTCTATAAGTTTTCTCTTCAGTGGAAATGTTCCCGATTGTCCACCTTTGTCTCTCAGGAGAGCACTTGAAGGAAAGTCCACCAAGACTGTTGGTGTGGTTCTCTCCCTCTTGTTGTCTTTCTTGCCTACCTGTGGGGATACCTGCTCAGTGCTGGAGGGAGCGGTGGTTGGGGGAGGGGCGTGTGAGTGGGCGATGACAGTCCCGGCCCAGCGAGGGCACGTTTGCAGACGGCCTCCCTCGCGGAGCTCTGTCTTCTCTGACCCAGGAGCCCTGGTCCAGCCCATTTTGCCCGGTGGTTTCTTAGCATGAAATGGAGTCCCTCGAGACTCGACTCAGCTCCACAAGGGTCAGCAGGGAACTTCATGAGAGCCACCGACAGCTGCACTCTGTGCCCTAGGGCCCACGTTAGGGCTTCCAGCGGTACGGCTTTGTCACGATGATTCCCCAACCCACGGGGCCCTTTCCTTCCTGGGTGATCAGGGGGGTAGCACAGCTGTCGTTTTGGCCACAAAAGTACAGTCTCACACTAAGCTGAACAAGCGCCCATTTTGTTGAGATGCCTCCTGCGTCTCCTTGAGTTTCGGTTACTGAATGCCCTGCAGATGCAACCAGCCCGCAACAGGCCTGGTGGTGTCCTTGGTGGGCCACTTCATTCCGCATCCCAGCTGACCATTCCCATCCCTTCCCTCCTTCCTGCCACGCGATCCTAAATTAAGAATTAGTCTTAATTATAGAGTTTACATGTCATTTTCCTGTAGAGGTAATTAATTAAGTTTAACGCTAATCGTTGGGGAGATTGCCTTTGCCACACACACAGCGCTGCTTAGTTATTGGAACACCGTGAGTCCCTTGACCGAGAGGTGTGGAGCGTATCGATTTGTTCTGTGTCTGGTTCGTGGCAGACTCCGCCCGCCCAGGACACAGAGAAGCATTTTTTTTTTCTCGGTCAATACAGGACAGGGAGCGAATGCACTGTGGAGTCTCCGAGAGGTAAGGGCGTGGGGTGATTACGGACAAATTTCAACCCTAAAAAGAACAGTTGGAACAGAGCTGTTCTGTGAGGGTCCTTGGATACTCGTTAGTTTTCGTGTTTTGAGGGGGGTGGTCCCGAGGTCGCCCCGAGCAGGACACTGGGTTGGAGGGAGGAGGGATCTGGGAGCCCCTTTTGAGAGAGAGAGAGAGGCGCGGGCTCTGGGGCCCTCCTCCCCGACTCCCCTCCCGCAGACCGGTCCAGTGCCGGGTCCTCAGGGCCCCCCTTCCACAGCGGAATCTCCTCCCTTCCCCCGACCCCACCGCCTTGTTACAACTGGTTCGCAGGGGCGATTGTGTGATCGTCTGCCTCACCCGGCAGGTGAAGTCTCTCCCAGAGCAGAGAGCTCATTTCCAGCTCTGCACACCGTGTCTATGTCGCTCGTTTGACCAGCTGCAGACCCAGAGCAACGCCACAGGGATGTTTTAACGAGTGGGTGAACAAATTACTAAATATTTTTCTAGAAACTGCAAGTCATTTGACCTTCTTGAAAGTACTAAGTATCCCGTGTGCTTGGCGCCACCCTATTACTGGGCTCCGGGAGCAAGGGGTGGGTGAGTGAAACCAACCCCATCCCGCCCTCAGATGTCAAGAAGACAGCAGAGCGAAGCTCACACACTTAAGTCTCCCGGGAATCAGGCCAACCCAGCTGCTGCAACGCGGTGGGATCCCCTCTCTCTGGGAACGGAGAGGCGGACAAGGCGGGCAGGGCCCCAAAATGCAGAGGTCACGTGAAACCTGCCTTGAAGGCGGCGTTGGACACATCCAGAACCAGGGCAGGCCAGGCTGCGGGGCAGGGACAGAGAAGCAAAGGTCAGACACAGGAATGAATACGATGGTATCAAACCGTCAGAGTTTATAGGTTTACTCCCAGCCCGGGCCCCGGCAGCACGTGTCCTCTGGCTGCCGCCGGTCAGCCAGCCTGTCGGGGACACTCCGGTCAGCGCCTACGCATGTGCAGCAGGAGCCCACGGCCGCCTCTGCTGGGAGTCTGCTGGGTGATCAGAGGTGCGCACGGGGCTCTGTGTTCAGGGTTTTACTTTTTTTTAATCACAGCTAAAAAAAAAACAACATATAAATGGCCTGAACAAATAATTATAAGTCAGTGAGTAGATGAGTTATGGAATGAAGACATATGCGTCCGTTAACAATCGTGTTTTCAAAGGATACCGAATGGCACGGAAATGTGCGTGGAATGCAACGTGGACCTCATATAAAACCAGAATCTGAAGGCAAAGCTGGACACCAGCCCCATAAAAGTAAAAATACACCCAGGAAGAAAAGGTGAAATAACTGCAATATGCTGATTTGTTGGCATTAATCACCTTTGGGTGGTGGATCTGCAGCCGTGTCTCCACGGTGCACTGCGTCTTTCTTGTTTTCCAGTGTGTGCAGCTGGCACGTTGCTTTTGTGTCGAGGAAAACAGATGTACCTGAAATTGGATAGGCCATAAGGGAAATAAGATATGATATCTTACGGCTAAAGTAGGAAATGTACCGAGAAGTGTCTTAGAAAAGGAAGCTAGCGCTTTAGAGAGTGGTGAGACCACGTGGGGGCGGAGTGCCGGGGCACGCACGGACGCGGGTGAGGAACGAGCATGCCACCCACACGGGCATTGTGACCGGAAACTGCCTGATACTCTGGAGAAGAAGAAGGTTATTTCCAGACATTTAAGAGAACAGATTCCCCTTTGAAAGTGCCATAACTTAGTATCTTAGGAGAATGAGATAATTCTTAGATGTTTACATGATATTTTTGTGTTGGCTTTTTCAATACGAATTTTCATCCATTCACAAATACTTATAAATCCTCTACCCCTGGAAAAGCCCCTGAAAAGTGGCGCAGGAGAAGAGGCCCCAGGTTAGGGAACGCGCCCTGTGGTCTGCAGACGCGGAAAATTCCGGAACAAACAAAGTGCGCTCGCTCTCCTCCTCTGGGAGGAGTCAGGGGGTAATGGTGTTGATTTCACCCTCAGAACAAACTTAGCTCTTGACCTAGGCCTCGACCTCTGGGCTGGAGAGGGCCAGGACATTTTCGTGGACAAGGGAGCCCATGGTATAGGCTCCAGCCTGTGTTCTTCTTGGGGAGGCCTGAGATCCCACTATCGTTTAGGAAACGATGGTTTCTCTCCCCTGGAACCCACAGGCAACACTGTATTCAGTTCAACACGCCTACAGGCTTTTCCCCAAGTGCATCACAGGCACATACAGGTGGCCCTTGAATGGCGCTGGTTTGACCCACCGAGATCCACGAACCACATAGGTATAGGACCACCTGGTTCAAAGCCCTGTTTTCAATGGGCAGCTGTATTTTTCTTTTTAATTGTTTTTTATTTTTAAGTTACAGCAGACATACACCATTACACTAACTTCAGGTGTGCGACATGGCGATTAGACATTGACACACTTTACGTACGACGTGGTGGTCGCCCCAGTAAGTAGCGCCCACCTGGCACCATCCGTAGTTGTTAGACTATTCCTGACTGTGTGCCCTGTGCTGGACTTCACGTCCCCGTGACTATTTTTGTAACTGGCAGTTTGCACTTCTTTACTCTGCCACCTTTTTCACCCGTCGTCCCAGCCCCCTCCCCTCTGGTGACCACGAATTTGTTCTCTGTGTCCCAAGTCTGTTCTCGTCCCGTCAGCCCGGCTGTTCGTTGGGTTCCGCACGGCAGTGTGACCCTGTGGTGCCCGGCCTTTGCCATCTGGCTCACTTCACTCAGGGTGCAGTTACATGCCTGCACCCGGATAGGACTCGGCCAGTCCCCAAAGACTGGTGCGCGTGTGTGTTGTGGGTGAGGTGGGTGGACGTCCCTGCACGCTGGGACCTCGCCTAGCACGAGGGAACTCGCTCCCACTGCTGTGCTGCTATTGGTGTCGATGGCCATCAGGGGGACAGCGGTGTCGTGTTCACTTGCTGGTTTCTGACCAGCACCCAGTGAGGTCGTGGTTTTTAACCCCCTCGCACATGGGCCAAGGTGGACAGAGAGGCGCTGGGGCGTGCACTCTGACCCTTGGCTAGGGAGGCCTTGGCAGTCTCTCCAGCAGCAGATGTTTCTCGGTGTCCTTTCAGGGTTACAGGGCCCGGGGGTCACTTGGGCTGTCTGTGTGTTAAACATAGATTCCCAGACTCTTCCTCCCACCTGCCAAACAGGGTCCCTGGGGCGGGTCCGAGACTGCTCTGTAGGACAGTCCGCAGCAGACTGCTTAGCACACTCAGATCCCAGACCCCTCGCCCTGTGGGAACATCCTCACAACTCCCGCCTGCCTGTCACCTGCAGCACCCGCCTGTGGGGGGCTTCCTGGGAGGGCCGGGGAGGGGGGGCTCCGCCTCTCCAGTGCCTCCCACCACTTCCCTGCAAGGCACACTATGAAACATTTATTCTCCTGGCTTCCAAGGTACCTATAGGAGTTTCCATTTAAAATTTAAATAGTCGGGGAAGCCATTAGCATCCATTAGCACTCTGTGTGATTTAGGGATTTGAAAGTCAGTCATTCAGCAGGGCTTCCAGGGGAGAGGAAGATGAATGAATCCATAGAGGACCGAGGAAAGAGGACGCCTGGAGCAGAGCAGAGCTGCCCCAGCGTGGCAGTGGCGGTTGCAGTGGCGGTGGCGGCCCAGGACGGCCAGGGGGGCGTGGAAACAAAGGACTGCGGCCAGCCGCCAGGGTGCAGAAAGGGGGAACTGTGGAGAGCCGCGTAAACGGGTTTACGACTTGGTGGTGGCAGGGTGGGCCCAAGGGCCTGTTTCTTTTGTTTCCCTCCCGGCACAACTCCCAGTAAGGTGGGATGCCGGACTCCTGCGTCCGAAGGCCTGGTGGAGAACGCAGACGCCTCAGCAGCCATCAGAGCAGCGCCGAGGACCCTGCCGTGGTGCAGGTCAGGCTCACGGTAACCCGCACGTGGCCAAACAGCTCGCTTTGGGGAGTCCTCGATTATGAATACCGTTTCCCCTAAATTATTTTTTAAATTATGCATAAAATTTTCAACTTTTTCTTTCCAATGGTCATCAGTAAAATAATGTAACAAAAACCCCACCCAGGAGACTCTTATCCGTAGGAACACATCCTTGTAGAGATTAAAATGGTTGTGGAAAGGCCAGGCACTCTGAGAGGACCTGAGTTGGGCGCGGCATCCAGGGGTGTGTTCAGGAGCGTGATTAGCCGTGGCCTTGCCCCGGGATTGGTAGACCACCTGTACTTGCCTGAACTTGGAGAAGAGAAGGCTCAGCCGTCCATCCCTGTGACAGGGACACTAGAGGCACTTGGCGGTCAGCTCTTTCTTTACCTGCAGTGACTGGTCAGTGAGATACACGTAAACGTCAGTGGTGTCAATCTGCCGTCCTTTCCGACACATTGTCCATCACGGGTCTCTACCCCACACACGTTCACACCCTGCGTGGACTCTGTGGGGCCAGCAGTGGTGATGAGCAGACCAGAGGCCTTGGTGCAGAGCTGAAGGAAGTGACCTCAGCGTCACACTGGGAGGAGTGGGGCTGAGCACCCCGAGTGTCCCAGGGCCCTTTTAAGCCCCTTAAATTTGGGACAAAGATGCTGAAAACTCCCTCAATGCAAGAACCATGTAAATCCCCGAAGAAACCACTTTTATTTCGGTTCAAGAGGTAACCTCGTCCCACACAGTTCCCAGCTTTGGGTCTCGGGCCAGGAGGGGACTCACAAAAACGGAAGGGTCCCTCACGGAGCTTGGCCGTTCTCACAGTCACACTCAGTGTTAGGGTTTCAAACTTCAAGAAGTGAGCTTCGCAGACCGTGACGGGCTTCAGGGGAACCCCAAACTACTTTTGTGGGTTCATGCACTGGGCTAAGGCCTGGGGCTTACAGGGTGTTTTCCTCTAGGTTAGAGCCTTTTGATATTTCAGCCACAGGGCGAGGGAATGAGGGGTCTCACAGCAGGTGCTGCGCAAGCAGGCTTAGCTCAGGGGACACCTGCGAGCCTGTTTCTGCTGCAATGCCAGCCTCTGGTTTTGGACGGGGGAAACCAAAACCACACACTCACCCAAGTTGTTTTGTTTGTTTTTTGGAGAAACAGCATCATCCAATCCTGATTGTCCAGCCTGTATTTTAATTCCAAAATACGTGGAACTCAAACAACTGTAAATGGGAGTGGGCATAACAGAACCGCATCCTACTCAGAAAACTCGCTCCCCACTCTTGGGAGGAGGGCAAGGGTCTGCTCTGGAGTGGCTCGTGGTCCCTGTCACTGGCCTTGTCCCTCGCAGGAGGGGACGCTTCAGAAACAAGCTGTGTTGTGGGCAGCACGGCCTGGGGCCTTTAGCCTGAGGAGGAAATAGCTCTCTGGTGGGGTTACCCTCACCACGGTCTAAGTCTGCACCCTTTCAGGCCCTTCTTGGGGGTCTGCTTTACCTGCGCCCACAGCTGGGTCCTTGAAGGCTGTGAGAAGAAACCAGCAGCACGCCGATGGGTGCCACGGAGATCCCTGGCGTCCACAGGGAAGTCCCAGGAGCCACTGTGTTTGTGCCCTGGGGTCCTATTGTGGGAGCTGGGCTGAGGGTCCAGGCTGGGGAGCCCTTAGCCTGGAGGGGTTGACGGAAGCCACAGGAGGACGTGGCTTCATCCAGGAGGAGGGCAGGCCTGGGCAGGGGCACGGTTGTTCCTCAGTTGGCCAACGCTTGCCCGCTCTGAGTCTCACCACTGAGATGTCAGGTGCTCTAGCTTAAGAGTTCCGATTTCTGACTTCTCTTGGTGACGTGGAGACTTGCATTCCTGCCTGTCCATGTTAGACTGGAGCTGAAAAGTTACCTTCTACAGAGGGGCGCGTGCCCTTGGAGTCCCCGAGCCCCAGCCCATGCCCATGTGAGCCTGTCCCCTGCGCACGTTTGAACTTTGAACTCTGACAGCACCGAAGACACATCCCTGCCTCTGATTCCGCTCCCTTGTTAGTTGGGCATGATTTTTCTCACAGTTGAACAGGAGTTAGAAGTGGGGTTTGACAGGGTTGTTTGCATCAAGTCATTAGGGAGATAGAACCATCAAATGTTTGAGGAAGAGGAAATCTTAGCAAGTTGTCAACCCTGCCTCTTGCAGATGGAGAATGTAAGACCCTGAGGGACAGGGGTGGTGACAGTGAGCTTGCACCATGGCAGGGACAGGACACCTGGGCTCTTGGGTCACTAACACACAAGGTGCGTTTGGTCTCCAGTGAACGTGGAAGGCTAGTGGTTGCCTCCGATGGGAAGGGACAGACACACAGACACCAGACGTGCAGGTGAAGGCTGCCGCTCCGTGGCTCGCTCGTTACGTGAACGAGAACGTGCAGAATGCAGATTTTGGAGGGGCTGCAAATGTGCTTATCACGGTTGTGCTTTGAACGTGGCCTTTAAAAGAATAATCTGCTTATTTGTACCTACTGAGACAGAAATCACCACTTCCTCCGCGTTTTCCTTTGGACCTCGGGTTTTTTCCCCGGCACAGTTGGCATTGTCGCCAAGTGAAAAGGCCCACAAGCACCCTCCACCCGAGACTCACAGGAACCATTTGGTGCGAAAGGCAGAGTCCTGCCAGACCCAGCACGAGCCAGTAACTGATTACCCACGCCGCGCTTCCTCGTCCGAATCCATGGAATTAAAACAGTTGCAAATGTTGCACACACACGGAGGCATCCACCGCCTGCACACAGCCAGCTCCCTGTCACAGCCGGGGGCGGAGGCGCTGGCTCTGGGGCGCTGTACTGTGCCTATCCCTGAGCCCAGCACCCCGGCCCAGCCCACAGTTTTGAGCAGCAGGAACGTGCCGGCAGCTGGATCCTGGGGGCCCGCTAACGGGATTGAGCCCTTGCCAGGTTGGATGTGTGACTCATGCCACATGACTACCAGCTAAAGGGCTTCAGAAAACACACCCTTCCCTGGTGGCGTGTTTATCGGGAGCCATTGCCTCTGTGGGTCCTTGGAACCCTGCTGGGAGAGCCTGGAGCCATTGGCTGGGCTCTGGGTGTGAGCCAGGCCTTCCCAAGGCCCAGTTCCTATCAGGTCTCAGCGTCTGGAGCCCTCCAGGAGGGAGGAGGTCCCCATGGAGGTCCAGAGCAGCGCTGAGGGCTGCGTGCTGAGCTGGCCACAAGAGCGCCCCGAAGGGAACACCCTGAGAAGCTGCAGACATAAGCAAGTAACTGTGTATAAAACTTCATTTGTTTCCTTCAAAGCAGCTTAGTTCCGCCTCCGAAGCTCCATCTGGTCACTGGCAGGTTGGGGAGAACGTTGCATTTCCATTCTTGCTGGGCTTGTAAAGCCCTAGAGTTGCACACAGAGAATAGGAGGGCGTGGGAAGTCTGGCCCGCCGCCGGCGCTGCCGTGGACACCTGCACTGCCAGAGCCCAGCGGAGCCTCGAAACAGGGCCGCTCTCAGCTCCTGTGTCTCTGGAAAGATTCTCTTCAAGGGTGCAGCGTCAGCACCGTGGACAGCACCTCCCAGTCCCTCCTGGGAGCAGCTAGAGGGCAAGGCCCTCTGTCCCCAGCTGGCAGCAGACCATCTGCGTCCTGCTGGAGGTCATCTGCGTTTGGGACGCCACTTGTTGTTCATTCCTTCAGGAGGGACGCAGAGCCAGAGGGGGAGAAGCCTGCGCTGTGCCTTAGGTGCCCTGATCAAGTAGAGATCTCGGAACCGTTTCTGGGAGGAGGGGGTGAGAGGCATGGGGTGCAGGTGATGGTGCAGAGAGGAAGTCCGCAGGCGGGTGCCGGTGGGGAGTGGCAGGCGGCAGGCTCCCTGACGTCGCTCTGGGACAGACAGCTGAGGGAGGAAGCCCGAGTTCGTTCGTAATGCCCGGCCTGGGCCCCGGCTCTCCTCCCTCCTGTCTGGTTTGCACCAAGAGAATGCAGTGGCTTCCACTGCCCCGAGCCACACGAGTCTCCCTTCCTGCCTCCCACCATGCCTGCGAGTTCTCTGTTCACTGCTGCGGGTGCCTCCTTGATGAAGGGCCAGGCGTGCCCCATGGGAGGGGTTGCCTGTGTGTGCGCGTGTCTGTGTTTGTGTGCATCTATTTGCGTGCATCTATTTGCGTGTTTGTGTCTGTGAGTGTGTCTGAGTGCCTGTGTGTGTTTGTGTGTGTCTGTTTGCCTGTGTGTCTGTGTCTGTGTGAGTGTGTGTCTGTGTATTTCCATCAAGCTCAAGAACCGAGATCACAAGTCCTGCCTTCTCGTTGCCGAGCTCTCTGACCCTGCTGCTCAGGGAAGAACCTACACCCACTCTTAGGCAAGTGGTGCCCCCTGCCCCTGGCGTTTAGACGACCTAGTCATTTCCCTCGTCTTCCTGTACAGTCTCCAGCGCCTCTGGACTACTAGAGCAGTCCGTTCCTGTTTTCCCACAAAAACAGTTCCTGCTCTGTTGGCTGGAGCACTGTGTCCCCAGCCAGGCCTGTAGGTACTACAGCAGCCCTGCGGGGGGAGGGAGGGGTGGTGAGCTGGGGGGCCGGAGGTGGGGCGCTCTGCCTGCAGCCCCTCCAGCAGATGAGCCCGGACCACACAGGGCGTCTGTGAAAAAGTCGGGGCGTCCGAGTTAGGCATTTCTCAGGGAAGTCACTCAGCTTAGTGGGCAGAGCTTGGCCCTGGGAACAACCTCGACACCTACCCCACAACCCTGGCAGGTACGCCAGACCACCCATGGGTCTCTGGTATGTGTTTCCCCTCCTGGCCTTGTTTTTTAGGCCACGAGCCAGGCAATAATGCCAGCGTGCTTTTCCCTGGCAGGAGAAGGCAGCTCGAGTCTGTCACCGGCAGTCACTCCCTGAAGCAGCTTGCCTGGAGCTGGCCAGCGGACTGTGGCCTGGGGACAAACCCTGACACTCGCTGGTATCCATGCCACCCACAAGCTAAGAATAGTTTCACAAGTGGAAGTGGTTGGGAGAAATGAAGAAAAGCATTAATATTTCATGACACATGAAAATTATATGAAACTCAAATGTCATTGTTCCCAAATACTTTTCCTGAGACACAGCCTTGCTCCTCCCTGTGCACGTGACTTCCAAGCGCTGTCCCACCAGTCCTGCACAGTGTGACAGAACATTCATTTACTGTCCATCCTTTTTTCCAGAAAATGAGCATCTCCCTCCCCCAAAGAATGCCAGACAGGGACACTCTGTGAGAGACAGCGTCTGCCCTGGTCGCCTCTGACGTGGGCCTGACACCACTCAGAATCAGGATTCGTTCTCTGCATGTGCCCTGACTTCGTGTGCGGCTTGTCCTTGTCCCTGGGCAGTGACCCCGCCCTGTGGTGGCTCTGGTTCGAGCCCTCGGGCAGCTGTGGGCTGATGAGTGAATTTCCTATCTCGTTTGTTACCCACCGGAGGCCCTCAGAGTCCTCCCAAGGCTCGGTGACAGAGGCAGAGGCAGAGGCTGCAGTCTGCCCTGGCATGGCTGCAACCGGCTGCGGCCGAGGAGCTGGGGCGGGAGCAGGGGTTCGCTTCCCTTCCAGGTGCAGAATGAGCACCGTGAGATCGGCACCCGGCTCCAGGACCCAGATCCGAGTCCCGGGCTGAGTGAGCCCAGCGGGACTCCTCTGGGTCCCGAGGTTGAGGGACGCATGGAAAGTAATCGGAGCCATTAATTGCAGGGCCGTCTTCTAGGCTAGTATTTCATCATGCTGTTTACCAGAAGCTGTTGCCTGGGGGATCCATTAATGAGCAGAG
Source organism: Sturnira hondurensis (assembly GCF_014824575.4). Lineage (NCBI taxonomy): Eukaryota > Metazoa > Chordata > Mammalia > Chiroptera > Phyllostomidae > Sturnira > Sturnira hondurensis. The sequence goes on from NW_028079127.1 coordinate 17,045,612, forward strand.
CGCTCTCCAAGGGCGCCCACGTGTGATGCCTAAGTTAAACACGTGCACTTTGACTAGCAAATGGTCCCACTAACAAAGAGGGCTAGGTTCACAGTCCTGGGAAAATGTACGAGGTAAAATAAGCCATTCTCAGAGCTGTGTGATTTTTCTTGTTGGTAAATGAGCTGAGGAGACACCTGCACTGGTTCCCAATGTGAATGCATCCGTGACCTTGGAACCTGCCCCGCGTGTGCCCCAGGGACATCTGCCTGCTGGAGCTGCCGATGTGTCCCCGCAGTGACCTGGGGTGGGCACACTCCCCGCTCCCATGCTGCTGGGAGGCATCGGGGTGCCACCCCGCTGATTTTCCAGTGCTGTGTGGCATAAATCGCCTCTGAGATCCTTCAGCTAAAGAGAAGCAGCGTTTGGGCAGGGAAAAGGGTTGAGTTCCCCGCCGGGCCACTGGCCGCTCTGTTTCTTCTCAAATGTCTGAAGATGTGGTTTCCTGGCGGAGTGTCTCCCCAGAGAGCAGGAGGAGTGTTGGCAGGAGGCAGCTCCACTTCTGGAGAGTTTGATGCCCCCCTTTGGAAAAGCCAGGACCCCCCAGCACCCAGGATCCCCCCACCCTGCACCCTCCCTGTCAACAGTGCCCGCGGCCTTCCCCCGATGGAGCTCGGGGGTCCCAGTCAAGCCTTGAGGGGCAGCTGGAGGGAGGGATGCTCGTCCTTGATTGGCTGGGACCACGTGGCCGTTTTCTCTTGTCCCTTTCGCCTGTTCCCGAGGATGACAGAAAATGCAGGACCCGGCGCCATCCCGAGGCCCGTGCCGTGTGGCTCCTCCCGAAAACTTGCACCACCGTGTGTTCCGATGAGCTTCCGTCCAGCCCTGCCCCCCAGGCTGTCAGGAGAGGAAGGCGTCCTCACGGAAAGTTCCTGAATTAAAACATGTGAATAACAGTAGTAAAAAGACATTCCATTTGGCCTCCTTGCCTTTTGTGAGTGTAAGTAAAAGTGCTTTTTAATGTACTTTTACGTGGTAGTCCCCAAAGAAAAATGGGCTGTGTGTACGAATGTCTCTTCCTGATGTTAATTTTTCTTTATTTCACATCTTTCCGTCATCTTCTTAGGAAAGTTGTCAGGCGCGCGTTGGGTTGGAAATAGTGGCGGGGTGGGTGCCGGTGCAGCCGGCAGCTAGGTTCTGCCGTCCGTGGTTTGCTGTGCTCATCCATCTCTCTTCCCGCTGATTTTGCCACGGGCTCCTCTTTTTTTTAATGCATTTCAAAGTAAACTACCGTCATCCATACAGTTTTTCCAAAACACGTAGCCTGCAGCCTTCAATTAGCGTCCAATGCGCCTTTGCAGGGTTTTCTCCCTTGAGCTACAGAACGTGTGCACAGCGACACGCACAGGCCTCCGCCGGCTGCTCCCGGAGACCTGACGGAGCAGCCACCCGTGCGCAGCAAACCCTCGTCCAGCCAGAGAGCCTGACCCCAGAGCGCGCCTTCCCACCACCCCCCCCCCACCCGCCCAGTCTTAGTTGAGTCTTAGATCAAATATCAAAAGATTGGTTTTACAAGGTTTTCTTTAAACCTCTGCAGAGCCTGGAGACAATGGGCGTTACATTCCCAGATTAATCCAGGGTGGATTTGCGTATGGGATGAGGTTATGCAAGTCTCTGACCCAGTTTTCTCTTGGAACGTTTTTGGGACATTCAGCCAAGCCCACCTGGCTGGGGTGGGAGCGACCCCCTTGGTTCCTCGGGCTGTGCCGTGGGGTGTGTGTAGTCTTGTGCTCAAGGCCTCAGTGGGCAAGTGCGCATCCCGTTGGGAATTTACGGTTTCCTGACTCTTGTCTGGAGTCTGCTTGAGGCAGCTGACCCTTAAACCTGGGCCCTTGGTGACCTGCTGTCTCTAAGGTCCCACCGCATCAGCTGACGTCCAGAGGAAACCACTGCCCCGACCCCTGAATTTCCGGACGAAGAGCCAGAGGTATAAGCTGCCAGGGCCTTCCCCAGGGTCGCTGGTTGCAGGGTTGTCCTGAGCACGTAGGTGGGTGTGTGTCCGCGTACAGTTTTCAGCTTCTGCGCACATTGGACACTTTCCACAAAATGCTGGGGGGGGGGGCGGGGGCGGGGAATCAAAGAGCAATAGTCTTTGACACCCAAGTGCCTGGAGCGGAGTCCCAGTCTCTGGTGGGGCCCCAGGCAAGTCCCTCGGCTCCTCTGTGCCCTGGTTTCCTCGACGGTGAAAGGCGGCTTATTGGGTTGTGTGAAGATTTAAGTGTCATTGTTTCCAAAGAGCCTGGAAGAGTCGTGGAAACAGGAAAGGGCTAAGGTCTGTGTGTGTGTTCAATTATAAAGTAAAACTTAGTGGACTCTTTGGTAAATGTTTTCTTTNCTGGTGGGGCCCCAGGCAAGTCCCTCGGCTCCTCTGTGCCCTGGTTTCCTCGACGGTGAAAGGCGGCTTATTGGGTCGTGTGAAGATTTAAGTGTCATTGTTTCCAAAGAGCCTGGAAGAGTCGTGGAAACAGGAAAGGGCTAAGGTCTGTGTGTGTGTTCAATTATAAAGTAAAACTTAGTGGACTCTTTGGTAAATGTTTTCTTTTGTTCTTACCTAAAATAATACAAAGTGAAATGTAAAAGAAAATCTCACAGATTATTCATGCCTCTGGGTCCGGAAGGGAGGGCACAGACCGGCGGGGGGGTGGGGGGGGCTCTCGGCGGTCGGTGGCAGAGCAGGACCCCAAGTCGGGGTCCCAGCGAGAGGCTCCGTTCTGGCCGACATGCTGGCGTTTCTCCACAGTCAGTGGGAGGGAGGAGAACGAGCGATTTTGGTTATTCTGTCCTTTTTCATGTGAGCTAATTTAATATTGTTTGATATGTTTAAGTTAAAGATTTCCTCGAGTCCGACTGCATTTCCCGTGCCCCAGACGACAATGAATTACCATCAGTGCTGTTTAATCTAATGAGTATGGAAATAATTCAGTAAATTGTACTGTTTCGATATTACCTTAATATACTCACATGGAGATACAGCAGACTAAAAAAGGTAGTTTGTCTTTGTGCAAAGCCAGTCCATTCTCCTCTTGGTTCTTTTGGCTACTGAAAAAACGAAATGTGGATTTAACAAATTAGCTTAAATCAGGAAAGCCAGTCACAGGTGTCATCCTTCGGAGTGTCCTGCCTCGTTTCATATTTCAGAGTCACAGTGGGTCCATCCTAGAGGGACCGTTTACTTAAAACCGAAAGCTAGTGACATGACGTGGACATGTATTAATAATTCTGGCCTTCATTACCTAACTTAAAAACAGCAATAATGATGACTCAGTATCTCCATTTGCTAATAATATGATAACATTTTTAAGAAGGAAAAAAGAGTGATACAAGATAATCGTATATACCCAAAGATTACATTAATATTTGGACAACATAAGGAACATAATTACTTATAAGATATTCAAATTAAAAGTAACCCTATTATTTACAAGCAAATGGTGACAAATGTCGGGATGGACGACACCACAGGGTTCCTTAGGAGACTAGGCCCGCCTGGAAGTGGGTGACCTGCTCCGGATTTCTGAGAATTGGGTTCTCCATCTTCCGTGGCTCTGCAGAAGCTCTGGGAGAGAAGCCACCTCCTCCTGCGACAAGATTGTGAAGTTTTAATAAAGAAACCTGCCGGCAGGGGCCTGAGGCTCCAGCGCTGTGGCTGGAGGTCCCAGCCCATGAAATTGAAAACCTGAAATCTGGAGACCACCAGGTGCGTCCTGGAGGGGGGTCCTCCTTCCCAGGCAGTGCACACATCTGGAAAGCGAGCGGGTGTGTCCTGCATGCACACGTGAAGTGTACACGTACGAAGGAAGCTCTCCATCCTTCCTGGCCATTGCTCTACAGCGAGAAGCTTTAAGGCCCAGACCCGCTGCGGGTGGCTGGCTGGCTGGCTGGCTTCATGCCCGCGGTCACCTGGCAGAATCAGGTGTCCCTGTTTTAATGGATGATCCTCCTGGATGACAGGCGGCCATCTGAGGTCACCGTGGAGACCGCACCCCGAGTCAGCACGTCAGTTTCACATGGATGCAGACAGAGGGCTGGACACCAGACCCCACGGATGCAGCCTTCCCACCCGGGGACAGCCAGGCAAAAACGCACTCCTCTGCCTGCCGGACGAAGCCGACTTCCCCGGCAGAGGCGGTGGTTCCTGGCAGAAGGCGGCACACACCCACACTTTGTGGGGTTGTTTGCTGTCGTTGTTGTGGTCGTCTTGAACAGGACATGACTTTCCAGCCCAGAGTGATTCCCAGGCTGGGGTTCCCCCTTGACTGGTGGAATGCAGCCTGCAGCGCACTGGGGGACCCTGTGAGGCTCTCAGGCCCCTCCGCAGGGCCACCCAGGACCGAAGGGGGGAGCCCACCCCCAGGACGACAGTGAGCGTGTGCAGTGGGTCTCGGGCTGAGACTCGGAGTTTCCAGACGGCCCTCTTTGCACCCGCACCGCTAGGAGATGAGCAACCGCGCATTTCAATCTGCAGGCTTTGGGTTGCTGGTCGTGCAGCGAGTGGCATCTTTGTTTTGTGGCTTTCGTCACTGGTTGTCCCGACCTCACCCAGCTTCAGACAGTCCGTGCCCAGGGGCAGCCATCTTGGGCGGGGGCCGTGCAAAGCAGTGTGCAGATTGTGGGCCCTGGCCAGACACGCGAGCAGGGCTCGGAGAGGAAAAAGAAGACTCGGGAGTAGCTGCCACCGCGCACTGTGGGAGCTTTGTCCTGGCTTCTGCTGTGCGTCAGCAGTGACAGCCGCGCCCGGAATTTCTTGTTTCCCTAACTAGTGCAATTTCCTTTGCCTGAAAGCTCTGTCATTGTAACTTTGTCTTTTGTCTTCCTGCTCTGATGAAGGAAATGAACTTTTTCGTTAGTGGGAGGATAAAAGACAAACGGTAAAAGGTGTCGATTGCGTTCATTCGCTGGCATGCAGCGCGCATCCGATTTTGTGGTCTGTCTTTAACTAGTTCTAGATGCGATTTTATTTTTCTGGCCACCCGTGGGCTTGTCACAGATTAACTGAATGCTTCATTATTTTATCTAATTGAGACCATTTCTACCTCTGGAGAAGCATCAAGTTTGCTACAAAGGAAAATGCTCCGTGGGTGCCTGTTTCTGTAAACACGCACATGTTTCCCCCTTTTCCTGTGGCGGGGCCCTCCTCCACCCCGCGTGGGGAGGCCTTCCCCTCTGGAAGAGGCGAGCTTTTTCTTTTGTCCATTTACAGCACGAACGTGTCCGTGACCCCAGCTTCAAAGAGGAGGAGTCCGCTTTCACCACAAGCGCAGCCTGCGCGAAACTGATCAAGTGGCAGGCGGGCGGCCAGCGGACGTGGGGACTGGACTCAAGGGCAGGTCATTCGGCCCAGAGATCCGACCACTTCTGAGTAAGCTCCTGGGAGCACAGGCCTTCAAAGGCATTCTCAGCTTTTGGGGACTTCCTCGGCCCAAGTAATTAGCACACACAGCAGGAGGTCACCCATCCTGAAGCCCGCGGGGCGGGTGAGGGGAGGAGAGGAGTGAGCGAAGCCCACCCATAGACGCGGACACAAGGCCTCGGCCGGACTCAGGAGAGCTCTGCGGGCTGACTGAGCTCCGGTCGCCTTTGCCTTGTGGGAACGCTGTCTCCATGTCACCAGGGTCCTCAATTACTTAAGAGGAGGTGAAATCAGGACTTTTATTTTAAATGGTGGAAACTATTAAAATGGATTGAAATAGAAATTAAGTACAAGAAAAAACAAAATCACAAACACATGTAAGTAACATGTTACTAAACAGGGAGGGCAAGCAAGAAATCAGACATACTGGGCGAGAAGTGACGGTGGGGACACAGCCCCCAGATGGGAGGGGCCCAGGGAAGGCAGCCCCGCAAGGAAATCCACGGCCTCCCTGGAGAAGCCAGAACCGCATCAGTGAAACAACGTAACCTCACACCTGGAGGGTTGAGAAAGAGAACACCAAACAAAGCCCTGTGTGAGTAGCAGGAAGGAAATAATCAAGATCAGATCAGAAACGAAGGACACACCAAGGTCAACGGACCGTGGAGCTGGTGCTGAGAAAAGGTTAACAAGATAGACAGGCCTGTGCGCAGATGCCTGTGCGCAGATGCATTGAGAAACGGAGAGAGAGAGAGGACCAAAGAAACAGCATCGGAAATGTAAGGGGGAAGGAGTAGCAGCTGACACCACGGAAGTAGAAAGGGTTATAGAAAAATATTATGAACAACTATATGCCAACACTTTGGACAATCTGGAAGAAATGGATAGATTCCTAGAAACACGGAATCTTCCAGAACCGAATAGATGAAAACAGAAAATCTGAACAAACTGATGACAACAAGTGAAACTGAAGCAGTGATCAGAAACTCCCAGCAGACAAAAGTCCCGGACCCGACGGCTTCACAGGTGAGTCATAGGCAACAGTCAAACAACGAAATAACACCTGTCCTCGTGAAACTATTACATAAACTATTCGAGAGGAGGGAAGCCTCCCAAGCTTGCTCTGTGAGGCCAGTGCTATGCTAATTCTGAAACCCACCTGCTGAGCGTTAGAATCGGGACCAGGCGGTGACCCTGGGAGACCCTGGGAAGGAGGAGAGTCAGGGGGCAGCGCCCTAGCTCCTCAGGCTGCTGTTCCAAATGCCGCCTCCAGAACCACAAGGTTGAGGCGACATTGTGGGGACACCAACAGAGATCAAGGTCTCCAGCATCCATCCTTCCACTCGAGGACTCAGTTGGAATTGAAGGTGTCATACACTAACTGCATAGAGAGATCTGCACAGATTTTTGTGCAGGCCTCTGGTCCGTACGGAGATCCTGCCTTCCCGTCCGCAGCAGCCTCGTGGGGCTGTGACCGCAGATAAGAACGTGCACCAGAACGTCGTGACGCCACACTCCGCCACGCCCTCCGGTCCGGCTCCCACGCCAGTGACTCCGGTGACAGAGTCCTGTTCTGTTTGTGAGAGGCGGCAGATGTCTAACTGCGGAGGTGACCCTGTGAGTCCACCTGTCAACATCCTGGTGTTCGACACAGACACGTCGTTCAGTTATGAAGAAGCAACTCCGCTGTGGCTCTGAGCGGTGACCGGCCAGGAGACAGAATCAGTGCCGCCGAATGAGACGACATAAACAGAATAACGACGAGGCCCTTCTTAGAACAGGGGTTGCTCTTAAACCACTCGCCTGTGGTGTTGGGGAGAGGAAGGCGTGTAAGCACGATCGAACGCAGCTGAGCGTGTTCCAGCCTCCCCCGAGCGTGCAGCTCCCCGGCGGCGTGGCTGGAGGGGCCGCGGCTTTGCTCGCAGGACGTTCAGACGCAGAGTCCGCGGGCGAGACCCCTGTTTGCTGCTACGTGTGGACCTTTAGTCTGTCCTGTCTTCTGGACTGTGTGGAGCACGTTGTACGCGTCGTTTGTAAAGCCCAAGTCTCCCAGACACAATTCACGTGAGGAAACCCGATCGAGGGCTCCTCGCCTGTCGGCACACGCCCTGTGACTTCATCTCCATGCTCGTTCAGAGGTGAACTTCACATTAAGGAAAGCACACCGCCTATTTTTCTCACCCTGCACATTTATTGGGTTGAACTCAAATGTAAGAGGCTGTTGAAAATGGGGTGGGTGCGGGGGGCGGGGAGAGACGGGGACAGGGAAGGGGAGAGAGAGAGCAGTGTTTTTCGGGTTGTGGTCTATAACATGTACCTTGAGGTTTAGAGGCGTAATTTGGAAGCTCTTCTGTCTAGTTTTAGCTCGAGAACTGCTCCATGGCACTGGGCTCTTTAAATGTCTGTAGCATTAGTCCGTCCGTCTGTCGCCTCTCGGGCAGGCGTGGCCCGCCTTCGCTCCACGCTGCCAGGTGGCCCGAGCAGGCCGTCTTCCTCTGGGTTAGTTTGGACACTGGGGTTGCTGTCCAACACCCACCTGCATAGCATTGAGGCCGACAGTCTCCTTGGATTCCTTCATTTCCCCTGTGTCTGAGGCTGTTCATTTCTTATTTTGTGTATTGGGCTTTTATTCCTTGTTTTTATATAATATTGCTTAACCACTTAACCATGGCTTGTTTTTCTAATTGATTTTTCTTTTTTATTTTCTTCCCTTATTTTTGTCGTTACTGCTCTTTTTGTTCTCACTTAGATACTTACTGTGTTTATTTCATTATATTAAAGAATACGAATGTTCTGCTCTGAACTGCTTTTATTGGATTATGTAGGTTTTATGTGGTGTTTTTACTACATTCATTCTGAAAATACTCTGCAGGTTTCATTGTAATTTTCTTCGTCATTTTTGATTATTTTTAATTTCCAGGTGGTTTTTTTTTCTACTTTGTACCTAGTCTGCTTTTCATTTGGAAGTTTATTTGGTGTATTTAGTGTCTAATGTCGTCACTTGCTGTGACTGTTTGTCCGCAGGCTTTTGAAAAGAAATTCATTGTACTTTGTCATCGGACATTGTGTTCTGTCTTGTCTGTGTGTCCATCTCACGTTACAGAGTCAACCAACGCTACCTCAGGAGATAAATGATTGATTACATTATACAGCACCAGCTTCATAAAGACAGTCCGCAGACGGCCTTTCTGTCTATACCCACCTCGAGCCACTATGACTCAGATTTGTTATCTATGAATCCTGTGTCCTTCGTGTTCCTTTTCCTCCTGGACAGTCACAGAGTCAAGGTCAGTGGTCCCTGGCATCGGGCTTCACGTCCTGCAGCCCCGTGGTGTGACCTGTGTAAACGCCGCCGTTGTTCGTGCACACTGATGGTTCCATCTCCCCTGGGGACGGGACTCTGCATCTTCATGGAGATTCCTCCTCTGACTCCTTTGCCTTTCCTTTACCGAGCGCTGATGCGGCCAACCGGGACCCTTCAGAATCGGTGGAGAATCCGTTTGTCTGTCTTTTTATTGGTAACAAGTTGGGACCTTTTTATGTAGGAATTAATTAGACTTTGGTTTGTGATTCAAACTGGGGTGTCTTTTTAATAGTTCTCTCATATTTATTAATATAAAATTATTTCATTTTAATGTCACATCTTCATATGGTGGCCAATTTTATCATTTAAAAATATTCTCATATATATAGTGTGTGTGATTTTCTTAGTAGGCGTATTTCTTTTGATAATTTAGAAACTTTTAACTTTGGTTCTATTGTCTTTATGATGATGGTGTTCTATAACGTAATTAGTCGTTTATTTCTTCAAGTAGCGTTTGTTGACTCTGTAGCATGGACGGCAGTGGGATTGTTACGTCTCTGCATCCCGATTCCTTCCCTCTCTTTCCTCCAGGGTCTCACTGTATCGTGTCATATAACCAGGTGTTGTGTGCTCTGCACCCTAACACCTCAAAGTGAGTGATTTAAAAAAGAAAAATGTTTGTTTTCCTCACAGTTCCGGCATCTGGGCATGTCAAGGTCACGTGCAGGCTGACTCCCTTGCCGGTGAGGGCTGTCTGCTGGCCCGCTGCCAGGCGTCCTTTCTGTGTCCTCGCAGGGCACAGTAGAAACAGGGACCCCAGGATGTGTCCTCCTTTAGGGCGCCAGCCCTCTAGGTGTGACCCCGACCAACCGCCACCCGACTCCAGTGCGGCCTCACCGGGAGCTCGTGCTGCCGCCGGTGAACTGTGGGCGGCCGCACCAGTCTGTGACACCCCCCCCCCCCGCCACTCTATTTTCTAAAGCAGCGATTACATTTAATACACAAGGACAGAGCTGCTTAAATTTAACTCAAAGGTGTATCTTCTCTTCACATCCCTGAGGTTTTTTAATGAGATGAAATGCGTCGTGTTCATGCCTGGGCAGCACACAATTCACTGGTTTTTATGTCGCCACAGCGCTGTGTAACTGCCACCACCGTCCTGTCGGGCTCTGTGCAGAAACAGGTGACTGCGGCCTGACCGCCCTGTTTAGAAGGACCATTTCCAGGCCAGCCCGTGACTGGCACCCAGGACCCGCAACGTCTGCGGGTGCCGCTGCCCTGGCTCGTGGGGCAGCTCACTGCCGCTGCAATGCTTGTGGGAACAACAGTCTGCGACAATGTCTGCCGTCCCTCTGGGAGTCTGGACACAGGCTCTGTGCTGACGAGAGGCTGCCGGGGGACCAGTCCCAGTGAGAAGCCGGGTGCTGGATCTCCGATGACGCCCCCGCCGGACGACCTCTCACGGGGCTTTCGAACGTGTCTCTGCGGGGTAGTGAGTCCTCTGGGAGAGCACGCGGACTCTAGCCCTGGCTTCCCGCGGCCACGGCTGCACCTGCCTTTTCCCTTGGCCGAGTCTGCTCGGGACTCTTTCCCACTGTGACATCGTGGGTCCCGCCTGTCGGCACAGACATGTGCCAAGTCTGCGAGGCGAGGCCCCCAGGCACGGTCTGGAACCCTTGTGGCTTTGGAGACCCCCACCGTGGCCTACAGTGGGGGGCTGCAGCGGTTTAAAGCCCCGCCAGCAGCGCTCAGAGGTCCCTGTCTCGCCACATCCTGGCCCATTTGTTACTTTCTGCTTGTTGTGTGGTGTGCCTGGTGGGTGCGAAGTGGCGTCTGGCTGATTTGTGTTTCCGCCGTGTCAAGCGGTGTTTTGGGTGCTCAGCTGCTGTAGGCATGTCTGGTTTTCTGACAAGAATCTATTCAACCCCTTTACTTGTTTTTTGAATTGGGCCGTCTTACCGTGGTTCAGTTTATAAGAGTTCTCTGCGTCTTCTCAGACCAGACCATTATCAGATATGATCTGTAAATATTTGACCTCATTTTGTAGTCTGCGGTGTCTAAGTACTTCATAGAGGTTGGTTGTAGTCATTTTTTAAAAGATTTTATTTCTTTATCTTTAGAGGGGAAGGAAAGGAGAGAGGGAGAGAAATATCAATGTATGGTTGCTTCTCATGTGTCCCCCACTGGGAACTGGCTTACAACCCAGCCATGTGCCCTGACTGGGAATCGAACCAAGATCCTCTGGTTCACAGGCCCTTGCTAAGTCCACTGAGCTACACCAGCCAGGGCAGAGGTTGGTCGTCGTCATTTTATTTTCATCGTCATAAGTTCAAAGCCGAACTAGCCTTCGTCCAGTTCACCAAAATAGTCTCATTGGTGTCACCTGCGTAGGTATTCTTTTTGAAGTTATTTTTTCTGGCCCCATCACCCTTGCTGCGTTGAGAGCTCACCAAATCCCCTAGATTGGCCAAGGCCGTGACACCTGTCGGTAACTGCCTATGAAAAGGCTACACATACCTCTGTGGCAGGCTGGGCGTTCTGCCTGGAGTGGACGCCTACCGACCGTCACCTGCCAACACCTGCGTTCCCATGAGGCACTGGGGGCGACTGCTGGGATCCGACGTGGGGCACCTGTCCTGCGAAGAGGGTTCAGTGGCGGATTCCCCTCTCGTCTGAGGGCAGCCGCTACCCAGGCAAAACCCGCCGTGTCTCACCAGGTCGTTTACAGCGAGTGCTGTCCGGCCCTGCAGCCCGCAGGCCCTGCTGAGCCTCAGAGGGCACGAGGGAGTCAGGGGCACTGTGCTTTTGAAATACGTTTGCTCGTGACTTTGCCACTGAAATAAACAGATTCTCCCTCATCGTTCACGTTCCTTGTCGTTTTGGCCGTTTTCACTTTTGCAGCCTCTCAAGCCCCTGAAGTACCTTTGAGAGCCTTCACTTGGCCTGTGGTTGCTGCGAAGTCGTTAGTATGAGCCAAGCAGTGTCGCTTCATGTTTTTAAAGTAAATGCAGACACGCGTACACGTATACGACAGTGGCAGGCTCTGACTGGGTCAGGGACTTGAACCCGAAACCCACACTGTCTCCTGGAAGTCAGCGGAAGCACTCCCGTGGCGCGTGTCTGTCCTTTCCTCTCCCCCTTCCTGGTCACGTGCACTCTGCCCTCAAAACGATGAGGAAACGAGACTGCCTGCTGGCCAGACGCGGGGCCGTCGAGGCCTGCCCCCTTCACAGTTTGCCGGTCTCTCTCTAACGCAGCGGAGCATCGGCTTGTCCGGGAAAGAGGCTCCGTGAGCGGGAGGGGCCTTGTCCGTCTTTGGTGCCGTCAGCACCCGGGACCCGGAGTGTGCGCGGAAAGTGGTCCTTGAACCAGTGAATGAACCCGTGCGTCCGTGAATCTGAGAGAGACTTCTTGTACAGAGGAACGTAACGTTCCCAACATGAGGAACAGGCGTCATGAAGAATATACTTTAAAACAGAATGAAAAGTAAATGTTCATCCTGGATTCGACCACTGACTTCCTCACTGTTGGAATTTCCAATTGAATGTATGGGGATGTCGGACAGTCACAGTGTGTAAGGGTCAGGTGCATGTTTCGATGGCCCGTCATCTGTACGTGTCATCATGTGCCCACTACCCACCGTCAGGTCTCCCCCTGTCACCGTACAGCTGACCCCTGCCTGCAGCCTCCACCCCTTTTGGTCTGCGCACCGCCGTGCTCTTGGTCAGAACATGCTGTGGTCTCTGGGAGTTTGAGTTTGTTTGTTTTGTTTGCTCAGTTGTTGCTCTCAGCTCCCTATCGCGCCTGTGGGTGAGTTCACACAGTTCTCAACATTTTGTCTGACTTCTGTTGATCAGTCTCAAGATTCATCCTCACTGTGGGGAGCAGCGGGATCTCGCACCTCCTTGTAGGTGGGTGGTACCCCACTGTATCCACACACCGCAGAAGTGGCCGTTCTGGGTGGAACGACCCTCAGCCAGTTCCCCCAAAGGCCTTCCAGAGGCACGAGCTCTGCACTTCGCAGGCGGTGCCAGCATCTCCCGTGCACCCCCTGGGCTGCTGGCCCACTCGCGCAGGCCGGCACGTCCTTTCCTTCCTTCTTAACTCCCCCATGAAGGATGGATCGCATTTCCCCAGGGCAGCAGGAAGACTGGGACAGGCTGAGGAGCAGAGGCCGGGTGGACGCAGGCTCCTGTCGTCAAGGAGCTAACGAGCGCCAGACAAGGGCCCGGAGCCACACCGCCACCCAGCAGGCGGTGCCCGGGGCAGAGCAGGCTGGCGGAGCAGAGGCAAGGGACGTTTCGTTGGAGGGCACCTGCGATCCTTGCTGAAAACAGAGACCGCCCCCGTTTGGTCCACCGCACAGCGGCTGGTTTTGATGTTACCGAGGCAGAAACACCAGGACATCCAGGCAGAAGCCAGTCAAAGGCGTTTCTGCGTCCTTTATTCCACCTCAAATGCAGACATCACCATGTCATCTCTAGCCCCGGCCGAAGGTGACCTTCGACGGAGACAAGCCTTCTGGGCCTCGGTGTAGGCCTCACCCACGGGACGCTGGGGGGAGATCGGGGCCCGGCTGTGTGCCGCGTGCACCACCGACTTCAGGGACCCACCCAACGGTGATTTTCGGGGAGAGGAGGTGAGGAGAGGAAGGTGGGCCCCTTCGCCTTGTTGCTTTCCTTTAGGCAAAACTTGGGTGGCTGTGGCTGTTCACATTCAGGCACGGTCAAGTGCACCGGGACCACTGAGGGGCAGGTGTGCCTTCCCACCTGGTGGGGGGAAATGGAAGCGTGACAAGGGCTCGTTCTCTTCCCTGTGCCCCATGCCCCGCCCCAAATCAGACTCGAGTGGGGGAAGCTGCGGACACCCTGGGTGTCCCTCCCTGGGGAGGACTCCTCGGGTGCCAGGGAGCGTTCTCCGCCCCGCACGGGCATCAGGGCACTTAACACACAGGCCGCCCTGTGGGGCAGCCCCCTCCCCGGAGGCTCCAGTTCACCAGTGAGGACGTGGAGGCCTGGAATCGAAGCCACTTGCTCAAGGTCCCCTGGAGGGCGACTGGAGATGGGAGCCAGCACTGCTGTCTGGTCCGGGCTGCTTTAGTTCCTGTGCTGTCGGTAACTTCCAGGGCCTGGCACGCACTCCCTAGGAAATCGGCCAGGAACCCACAGCTCTCTGCTTCCATCTGCAGCCGTGAGAGGGAGCGGGGGGTGCCTCACGGAGGGGCCGGGGCACCCAGGCCCCTGCAGCGGGTCGTCTCTGCCGCGCTTCCTTCTGTGACGCGAGGACAGTGCTGATGCCTGCCTGTGCTCCTGCAGTGCGGGCTGGAGGACTCCCCAAGACTGGGCCCTGGGGAGCACTCATGGGGTGCTGCTGCTTCCTCTGGTCACCTGAGGGTGCTCCCTGCTCACTGGGCACCGGGTACCGTCTGCCATGGCGTGTGTGTGTGTGTGTGAGAGACAGAGAGACAGAGAGACAGAGAGACAGACAGAGGCCCACCCCAGCCGAGCAAGTGAGCTCTCTGAGGTCAGCATGTCTGTCCCGCTCGGTGTGTTGGGTGTGGTCTGGCAGACCTCGGGGCTCCATGGACGCTTGCTGAGTGAAGGAGAGGTGTCCCCCCAGCGGCCCCTGGTGGCCACAGACAGGTGACTTTGTTGTGAAGGCAGAGAAGCACGTGGCCAGGCCCCCACTCTGGTTGCAGCTGTGCAGGAAGGGACTGGAGCAGTGTCCGTGGGTGACTTAGACGCCCCCCCGAAGGCCACACCTTCATGGTCATGCCGCTGGTCATACTCGTGTTGGGAAAGCCGGGACAGTGTCTTCCCCTCCTGCACCAGCCCGTGAACCCGTCAGCACACTCGCTGTGCCCTGTGTCCCTGCACGGAAGGAGTTTGTGCTGCGTGCGTGCCCAGCTGGCGCGCACGCCACTTTACTAGGTGACAGGATGACAGCGGAGAGGCACTGTGCCCGGTTAGATGCAGACCTTATGTGTGTGGTTTTGAAAGGTGACGAATCTTCTTTTGTATGAAGTTTTCTGTAGAGAATAGTCCGGGACAAAGTATTCTTTCGTACGTCACTATGCTGGTAACTGCAAACAAGAACAGCTTTGTAACGTGAAAGGATTAGCAGCAGGTGGAGAACGTGACGGAGGCCTGCTCCCGTCTGCTGGTTACTCTCACTCACTTCCACGGGAGCAGACTTCCGGGGCGCAAACCGGGGCAGCGTGGGTGGCCTCCCTTCCGAGTGCCCGACCCATCACTGTTCGCTGTCCTTCTGGGGGGCGGCGCCAGGCCTGCCGGTCCACACACCATGAAATGTGGGGAAACTGTGGCACCGGCAGAAGCATTCACCTGGCAACGCGAGACTGGGAATTCGGGTCAGAGCCCTGTCCCCGGTCCCCGTGTACCAGGCTTTGGGTAAGCAAACCACGCACCCCTGAGAACCTTTGTTTCCTCCCTTAAAGGTGGGGTTGGATTGAAAATCGGAAGCCACTCACACTGATGACCTTAGTCTCCACATCAACTCGCATCTGTCATTTGTGACGCTGCGTGGTGGCCACCAGGAGCTGGGCTCCGATCTCAGGAGGGACCAGGGTCCAGGGCCCGCCTCGCAGCCTGTTACAGGGAGGCTTGCCCCCAGGCCTGTGTTTCTCCCCCACCGAGGGGGGAGGAGCCAGGACTAGTCAGTGGGGCGGAGCCTACAGAGCCACCCTTACTGTGTTCTGGGTGAGGAGCCGTGACCATTGCTTTCCAGGCCTCTGGATCCGAGACACCGAGGTTATCTGTGGAGCAGGGCGAGGTTGACGCTGCTTCATGGCTCCTGATCACCTTTGCACAGCTGAGCCTGGCTCTGCCCACACAAGGGGCAGGGGCTTTGTGGTTCTCCCGGGCGGGGCTTGGACCGCAGAGGTGAGGGCCACAGAGCGGAGGTCTGGGCCGGGCTTCCCACCAACGCTCAAAGCCCATGCTTAAGCCCTGGCAGCCTCCTCGGACCCAGAGCCCCGTGCCTGCCAGGAACGTTCTCTCAGGTTTTATCCGCCCCGTAACCTCGTGAGGACGAAACACCACCACGTGTCCTGAGCAGCAGTGAGCGCGACAGCCCAGGTACTTACCCCCAGAGAGAGCAGCAAACTCAAGTCAGGTCTCAGTGCTCTTTCCTGGAGAAATACGTGGTCAATTCCCCTTAACCAGCCCCCCCGTCACTCCCTTCCCCACCCGTCCTGCCGCGTGTGTGACACCATGATGTGCCCAACTGGCGGGCCAGTGCAGTTAGAGACAGTCAGGCATTGCTCCCTCATTCCAGGACACGGCAAAAAGGCTCACGGACGTGGCTGAGCAGCCACAGCCCACGCCACGTGAAAGTGCCACCTGCAGGGGTCCCGTGCCCAGGCGATTGAATGCCGGGAAAGGCCGGGGACCAGGGGTCACAGAGGAGATGGCGACACCAGCAGTCCGTCCCAGAGGGGTTAAAACAGGCGGCCTCCGAGGAAGCGCGACCTGTGGCCTCCGCGCTTCGCCCACTTCCATGGGCTGGGAAGGAGGGCACCTGTGTTCGAGAGAGGGCTCAGCCTCCCTCCAGCCACCCAGAGCTGGGGCTGCCCTGGGTCGCCGTGTTCATCACACCTGCCGAGTGAGCGCCAGGCGCCAGTGCTGACCTGTTGGAATCGCTTTGTTACGCCTCCTGTGGCTCAGAAGTTACCCCTCCAGCCCGGAGCAGGGGACCCTGCCGGGCCAGGACAGAGAGGCAGGCCCCGGCTTCGGAGCCAGCGGCATCCGCCTCTCTTCCCCCGGCACTCAGTTCCAGCAGCCCCTGTGCTTGGGGCAGCGTCCCCACCACCCCCACTGACACGCCCTCCGTTTTCCTGGGGGCGGGGGCCGGCTCCTGCCTCTGGATTACCTGCATAGAAGCGAGCCAGGGTGCACATTCGGAGGCACGTGCCTGTCCCCCGCCCCACGTCCAATCAGAATTTGGGGCAAAGGAGACACTGCTCTGTATTCATTTTTAACCGACTCCCAGGAGCGTCTCTCTGCATACCAAGAATACACAGGAGCCATTAACGGCATCAGCACTGTTTTAGATTAATGATCTTTTCAAAAGGCCATTAGAGTGGGTGACTTCGGCTGGAAGCCGAGAGTGTCTGAAATAGATTAGCGTGCAGTTCTGCACGTTTTCTCCAGCAGGAGACGGTGTCCCACGACGGGGAAGGCCATGGGAAGGCCATGACTCGATGGGGCTTGTTCCGGGCATCGAGACATCCGTTCTCGGGAGCCGACTTCTAGGGAACAGGTGGTCCTGGGAGCGTCCAGGTGCAGGCGGAGACAGGAAAGTGGAAACCAGGCCCCGGAGGAAAGGACTCCCCCACCCTACCACGCTACTGGGGGCCCGCACACATGTGCTCACGCCCAGGCGCAGTGGGAGACTTGCCCAAAGGGGGCAGAGAAGGAGCGCCCATAGCGTGACGACCCACGGCACAGGCTGGTCTGTACTTCTCTGTGAGTCCAGGTCCAAAAGGCACCCTGAGCTGCAGCTGATGGGACTGCGTCGCCGGGAGGCAGCGGTGAGGGAGGTGGGCACCAGCCCAGGGGCTCGCTCAGGCTTTTTCAGCGAAGACCACCAGTGACACACACATGCGTTTCCGTGCCCTCACTTGTCCTCTCGCGTAAACAGTAATAGACTTGCTCGTGAGTGAAAGGGCGAGCGATGGCAGAGCACACGGGTGTTTCGGGGCGCTCGGCTCCCCCGTGGGGCAGCATGACAGTGGGCGCGTGGCATAGCACACTCACCAAACCAATGGGCTCGTGCAGCAGGGACTGGACCTAGTGACCTGCGTCGGGGCCACCAGCTCTAACGCACAGACGGCACTGATGAGCCGGGTGCTAGTGAAGGGCCAGCTGTGGGTAGGGGACGCTCTGTAGGTCTGGCTTTGGTCCTCCGTTAACCTAAACCATCTCCGAAAACCAGCATCTGTTATCAAGGAGACAGTGTCAGCGACGCTGACCCATGAGCAGTTCCCATGGAACGGACACTCCTCCAGGCAGGCAGGTGGGCGGGCAGGCAGGTGGGCAGGCACCGGCCCTGCGCACCACCGCCTCGGGATCAGCACAGCCACCTGTGAGGGTCCGCAGACTCCAGTAAGAAACCTTTCGGGTCAGAAATGTGTGAGCACTGAGGGCGTTTCTGACTTTGGAAGAGAAACAAGGCCCGCACAGCAGGCCCAGCGTTGCGCCGCCTCCCGGGCCGCATCTGGGTCAGCACTCCACAATCAAACGCATCTATAACTCTGCAGGGGAAAGACTCATGCATATTCACACGGAGGCTATATATAGCCTCACATCAGTTCAGGTCAGCGTTCGCCTCCACGTGAGGCACAGAACGTCTGCCTGCGTTGAAAATTCATTTTTCTTTACACAACCAGGGCTCGGTGTCACAGTCACCCAATGACTTATTTTTAAAGGAGACATGAGGGCCCCGCCCCTGGGATTGCCGGCCTTGGAGGTGAGAGTCTGAGCAGCTTGTGGTGACGGTGCGCCCCGCTGTCCCTGCAGAGACGGGGCAGAATGCCGCTCCGAGCAGACCCCTCCACCCCCGGCCCCGCACCTCCCCGAAGCTGCAGGCTCTGGCGTGTACGTCGGGTAGCTCTCCGCTCTGACACACCTGTCACGGCGGCGCCGCTTTGTCAACGAGGGAACGGGGACCGAGAAGGCAGAGAGCCCGCTGCTTGTTTGGGTCTCTGGGCACAGACAGAGGCAGACCAGCCACCACAGGCCTGTTTCCTGCCCAACCTGCCCGTCTGAGGGTTGAAAAGGAGGAGGGCAGAAGCGAGGGCGAGTGGAGGAAACGTCTCGTTCTGGAGCAGCGTGTCTGTCTCCTCCACTACCCGCTGCGCCTCAGCTCTGTGCAGCAGAACAACCACAGAGAACCAAACAGGCTTCGGTGAAACTGCCGTGTGCTGGTCGGCCTCACGTGCGGGGCCGTCGGACACCCCGCCCCTTGTTCCGTAGAGTCCGGCACCGCTAACTCACGTGTGTAGTGACAGCCTGGCAGCTGTCGGGTCCTCCTCTCTACAGTGAGCGATTCCGTTTCTGAGGAAGTCCCGCCCCTGGGAAAACCAGCGCCGCGGCCACCGTGTTTCTGAATGTCCTCAGGTTGTTGCCCCCGCGTTTCGGGAGTCATCTGGATCCACGGAGAGGCTGCTGACCTTCCCGCCTTTGGCCAAAATGAATTTCCGTGACCATCAGGAAGGCTGGCGGAGGAGGGGAGAGGAGGAAGGGGATGTGACCTGACCCTGGGAGCTGAGAGATCCCACGCACGCACGCACACACCTGACAGCACTCTCTCAGGATCCGCGGAGAGCCCCTCAGATGCAGAGGAAGCACATAGGGCGCACGGCCGAGCCGCTCGGGTGGTGCGAGGGCACTGCTGAGCCCGCGGAGGCAGCAGCCTCCCTGTCCTCCACGTGTGACTGGACGTGGCTCGCACACCCTGGCTCAGGTCCGCGCTTCCATCCCCCCCACCCCAGGCCCCACTCAGGTGTCCTTCCCCCCGCCAACCCACGCCCCCCGCCACTTCCCAAGCCAGGTTTACCTGCCTGAGGGCAGGCAGTTCCCTGTCCGCTGGCACGGACAGCTGGGCCATGCCTCCCAGTGCCGGTCCCCAGCTGTGGTGGCGGCCCTTCGCACCTGCACCCTCGGGCACCTTGGGGCCTGAAGGACCCTCAGGGGCAGCACCTGGGGACGCCACAGCACTCCCCAGCACCGTTTTCTCAGATGAAATCGCCACGTTGCATGTCTGTCCTTCCCCAGCAGATGCATGTCACTGGGTTGGCAGCACACCAAAACTCCTGTTTCCCGCAGAGGATTAGTGTGCTGGCCTAGGGGGACCCAGGGATTGTGGCCTTTGACCCCGTCCCCCAGGGCCGCTGCAGTGCAAACAGGCACACAGGAGGAGGCGCTGCCAGGCTGTTTTCTTCCCTGGGTATGGGGCGGACAATCCCCCGAACCTCACTCCTGGTGGGAGGGGCTGCTGCTCCCCCCACTGCAACCGCGCGGAGAGAAGCAGAGGCTCCGTGCTCGGGAAGTGTGGACCCAGCGTGTCTGGCAGGGTCTCGAGCGTCTGTCTCTCATCGGCCCCCCTGGGGAGGGGACTTGAAGCAGGAGGTTTCCGGAACGTCTCTTTGAGGCACGTGTGGGCTTTCCTCTCAGTCGTGGTCTGTGCGATACCTGTGCCGAGGTTACACCTGGGGCATGATCGGGCCCCTTCCCTCCTGCCCCGCCCACCTCTGCTGCCTCTGGGACTGTCCCTGACACCTTCCTACAGGGACCTCAGTCAGTGTCCCCGGATGTCCCCGGTCCTGCCCACCCACCAGTCACCTTCGTGCCCTCTGTCACACACTGGACTCTCCCTTGGTCTCCAGAGCTCGCTCCGCACATGCCCTGTGAGCTGAGTGTGGGGGCCTCTGCCTGGCCTCCCAGGCGGGGCAGACCCAGAAGTGAGTCCAGGAGAATGTCTGTGTCACCCACTGAACCCACGGGGACACCGGGGCACGGCAGAGGCAGCCCCAGGGACCGATGGGCAGGCCGTCATCAGGGTGGGGAGAGGCCCGGGGGCTGGGATAGCCGGGACCTGCAGTGATTCCCCGCCTTGGGGTCAGCCTGGCTGCCACCCCATCTCCTCAGCCATCAGTCTGGGGAATTCCTGGAAGGGGGGAACTCCGTGCCCCCAGGCCCCTCTGAGACTCCTGTTCACAGCAGAAGCCCGGTCCCCTCTCTCCTCCAAGGCAGCGGAGCACTGAGGGACTTCTTCCACTGCGGGAACCTGAGAGTCCTGTGCAGAAGTCAGTACCACATCCTGTCACTCATGCCAGCAGGGGGCCATTACTGACCAGTGCGGGGCCAGGGCTGTGGCAGGAGCATCGTGGGAAGTGACACTGTCCCTGTGGTCCTGGACCCCGGGTCTCTCCGAGGGTGCCATCCCCGGGGCTCCTGCGGGTACTGACGGAGGTCACCTGTGAGTGTCCCAGGGGCGGAAGTGTTCAGTCCCCCCTTTTCCAGACTCCCCCAAACCCAGGCATCTATCTCCTCTGTGCCGGCCAGCGTCATGGTTTCTGCTGACCTCTGAACTGTCCCTCCTGCCGTGCCTACGCTTTCTTCTCCGGTGGCATCAGCCTCCCTGATCACGCTTTGCAAACCCCAGGTCGAGGTGTGGGTCCGAAGCCCTGTTCATGGATGCCCTGCTCCGAGGGCACGGAGACCAGGGGACAGAGGGGCAGGGCGAGCGGACCCCGGGTTTCCGTGCGCAGAGGAGTCGCCTGGAGGGCCCCGGGTTGTTGGGGGCAGTCCCTCTGGACGGGGGTTTAAAGAACAAACGTGACGTGATTGCCGAGCCAGTGGTCGGTGTCCCTGTGAGACAGCCTGCCCTGTTAGGTCCCTGTCCCCTGTCCTTTGCCAAGGCACCTGCCTAGGCTGAGAGACACAGCCAGTCCCCAGGTCACCTTGAACCACACGCGATAAAGGAAAGGGGGGACTTGATCGTCCGGGCTTTGAAAATGGCCCACGCAGAGTGTTCCCTACAGCCTCAGAGGGAGTGAGCCCAGGGACACCCCTCCCCTGCTTCCCCGGGCACCCCGAGGTCTGGGGGAAATAAAGACAGTCTTCAGCTATTTTTTCTCAAAAACACAGGTGACCCTAGTCTAAAGGTTTTATAGTCAGGACATCTCTGTGCCCTGCGGTGGCTCACCGCGGCTTAGGCGTGAACGGCCACACGAGGCGTCCTGGTGGGAACTGCCCTCTGCGCGCTGACGCGTATTCCCGGGCAGCAGGCGGGGCGGACCCGAGCGGAGAAAATCTCTAGATGGAACGTGTTCTTTATAGGGGATGCAAAGCATCATTATTATCAATTCTTGTTACAAAATACACAGGAAAAAATACCCTCTTTGTTATTCAAATACGGCACAGACACGTTGGGACGCTGCACAGATGTTGGGCCAGGGCCTCTCGACTGCATTCTGGGTAACGGTTATTATGTTTTGCTCGTCTTTGGAATTACTGGTAATAGACTGTTTATTTCTGTATGAAATTCAAATCAGGGAACACCAGTGAATGGAGGTGATTGATATTATGTAGCCACACA
The DNA here is from genome assembly GCF_014824575.4 of Sturnira hondurensis. Lineage (NCBI taxonomy): Eukaryota > Metazoa > Chordata > Mammalia > Chiroptera > Phyllostomidae > Sturnira > Sturnira hondurensis. The sequence continues at coordinate 17,067,427 of NW_028079127.1, forward strand.
CATAATTTTGGAACTGGAACAATAGAAATATTCGTCTCTTAGAGAAAAATCTCTCGAACTTACTGCCCTGCTGATCTTGCTAAGTAGCCCCTTGTTACTTAACTAGAAATGCTGGAACCCCATGTAATTGAATTGAGCTAACCCTTGACCCAGGATCTAAATTTGTTTTGAAAATATCCGTGCAATTGTTGAAAATCTGAAATGTAACTATGGATTTTGAAATACCTGGCTACAAAACATGAGTGTTAAAAAAAATGTGCAGGTTAGTGGACTTCTGTTCCGTGCCTTACTTGACTTCTTCGGTAACACCTATTCTCGGTCTCTTTGTCCCTCTTCAGTGTGGGACGCACGCATGGCAGGGGCGAGGGTGGTGACGGTCACACAGAGTCCGTACGTGTGTTTGTGGGGAGATACTCACAGCTCCCTCCCGTTCCTCCCCGGTGTGGGGCCACCATGGACCTTACTGTGCTGGAGATGAGACCACTAGGGCAGGGAGACGAGGTGACCCTGATGAGCCCTGGGGTCAGTAGGTGACCCTGGGCACTGAATCTCGGTTCCTGTTGTCCCTTGTTGTCCCAGTGGGGCCGCAGCTGTCCCCACCCCTCTGTAGTGAAATAGTTCTCTTTGGTCATCTCACCTCCTTATTTTGTCTTCTTTCCCAATCTCAACATGTGCATTTTTCTTAAAAGCCTTGAAAGAAACCACCGCACCAAACCCCAGCCTGGCGTTCTCTGCCTAGTTCCCTGACCCAGTCCAGTCTCACCCTGTCACCTGTCCACAAAAGGCTGGTTAGGAGGGTTTCCGGGACGGCAGCTGCAACCTACACCCTTCAGAATAATCACCTCGAAGAGGAAAACGGGTCGTCAGCTCTGGGGTGGTATTCAGTATCACGTGACATCGTAGCCACTGGCTTTTCTGTCCCACATTCCATCGGGCAAGGCCCAAGGCAGGTGGCTGAACACACTAGAAAATGAAGAAAATGGCACTCGAGTGGCACAGATCCTGCTCCCCATCGTCTATGAATGAGCCGCCGTCTGGGCCACACGAGACAGGAAGGCACGGCCACGCTCCCACGGAGCCTGGAGTCCAAGGAGGAACAAAGAATGCAGATGCACCGGACAGAAAAGAGGCCGCTGCTTGCAGGGGCGGCAGTTCGGGAATCGTGTGGTTAAAGGAAGGCAGTGAAGGTCTGGAAAAGCCTTCTAGGGAAAAACCAGGGACTTGAACTACAGTTGGAAGAATGAAAATCCCTTCCGGGGCCGGAGGTGGTGACACGCGTTCTGGCCAGACCTGTGTCCCTCCGGCCGCTTCACCTGCAGCCAGGGGTTGTCCCCGTCTCCAGCGAGAAAGTACGTGCCATGCAGCGGGTTTCTCCTACTGAGCAATGCACTGAAAACCGCAGACAGGACTCCACGGTGGAGGGTCTCGGGCCAGCGGCAGACCCCCAGGCGTTCCTGACCGTGTGCACCAAGTCCCCGGCTAGGGACACGCAGCCTCCCCACGTGTGGGCTCCGAACAGCTGGGAAGAACAAACAAACTGCTCATTCCCACAGATAATTCGAGAACCGCGACTCTGGGTTGCTCTTTCTTTACCTTCCTAGCCAACTTTAAGAAGGGTTCCTACATATTTTATCGGCGCTGCGCTGTTACATCTTGTTGCTAATGTAGGTACCAAGTTGCTGCTGCTTGCTTCCTGCGACCGGACGTCATTACCGGGAACAAGTTCTCACTCCCACTCAGGACAGGCTGCCCCACACTAGTCCTCAGGGGGAGCCTCGTCTGCGCCGTCATTCTTCGTCCGTCCGTCTTTTCATTTTGTGGTGGTGGTCTTCTGTCTTCTCCCTGTTTGGACGCCGGGCTTTATCTCGGACCTTTTCTCTTTGCAGACGAGCACACATTGCACGGCCCGGTGTTTGTTCAGGAACCAAGTCATGTGATGTTCCCTCTGGGCTCCGAGGAGAAAAGAGTGAAGCTCAGTTGCCAAGTCCGAGGGAACCCCAAGCCGCACATCAGGTGAGTGGGTGTGAGCGTGTGTGTCCGCACGAGCAGGGTCTTTACCGTACCCGGCAAACGCGTGCGCGGGGCCCTGGTGGCGTGCGGGATTCCGGGCAGGCACCCAGGTCACATCTCAGGGAGCAGGGGAGACACCTCCGCCCAGGACCAGTTCGGCGCCCCTGCCATGGCCGGCAGCCTTGGGAAGTAAACGTCCTGGTTGACCATGACGCAGAAAGCCTGACCATTTCTTAACAACGTGTATCCTCAAAAAACAGCTTATTAAAATGCATGCGTGCACGGGCAGGAAAGCAAAGACCATTCAGCAGTCACAAAGGGAGTGGGGCTGGGACCCAGAGAAGGAAACTGGGCACTAAAGACAGGTCTGCACCCTGGTGAACTGCATGAACTTGACCTTGGATACGGCGGCTACACAGGGCATTGGGGTCTCAAAGCCTCAGCTCAGCCAAGACGGGGCNGTCTTTACCGAACCCGGCAAACGCGTGCGCGGGGCCCTGGTGGCGGGCGGGGTTCCGGGCAGGCACCCAGGTCACATCTCAGGGAGCAGGGGAGACACCTCCGCCCAGGACCAGTTCGGCGCCCCTGCCGTGGCCGGCAGCCTTGGGAAGTAAACGTCCTGGTTGACCGTGACGCAGAAAGCCTGGCCATTTCTTAACAACGCGTATCTTCAAAAAACAGCTTATTAAAATGCATGCGTGCACGGGCAGGAAAGCAAAGACCATTCAGCAGTCACAAAGGGAGTGGGGCTGGGACCCAGAGAAGGAAACTGGGCACTAAAGACAGGTCTGCACCCTGGTGAACTGCATGAACTTGACCTTGGATACGGCGGCTACACAGGGCATTGGGGTCTCAAAGCCTCAGCTCAGCCAAGACGGGGCCCCAGGGCTCCACCCGCAGTGTAACTGTGACCAGGATGGAGTCTGCTTCCCTCCCACAACAAGGGGCTGCCAAGCAAAGGGATTTGCCTGTTCGCCACACCTGCCCGGGCGCCGCGTGGTTTTAGCTGCAGAGCAGACACAGCTGAGCAGAGAAACGGTGACCAGTGAGGGCCACATGCAGAAGATGTGACCTCGAGGCAGTGGGAAGCGGAAAAGAGAAGCAAAACGCGCGCGAGAGAGAGGAGAGAAAATGTTCACATGTATCCGCCAGAGTCCCACACGGAAAGGCTGAGAGGACGGGGAAGTGCCGATATTTGAAGAGAAGGCTAAGACTTGCCTCCGCTAACTCAAATTCCCAAGCTGTGAGTTTAGGAAGCCCAGTGAAATGAACTGCAAACAGCTCGAATAGAAAGAGCCTCTCTTAGAACGAGTGCAGGAAACACTGGACACCACGTGCGGGGCGCAGTCACACAGATGGCAGAGTCAGGACACAGGCCTCTAGGGGGCAGGGGGGACAGTGAAACCAACACCGCTGATGAGTTGCGACCCAGAGGCAGGGTCGTAAACAGAACCCACAATGTGCGGAGAGAAAGCAATGGTCAAAGTTCTCTGCACCAGAAATGCGGTTTTAAAAGGAGAAAAAAACAGGTAAGGTTTTGACCAGGCACTGAAGGCGGACTCGAGCACACCCTCTCTAGAGAAAATGCTGAAAAATATGTACTTTAGCCCTGGCTGGTGTGGCTCCGTGGATTGAGTGCCAGCCTGTGAACCAAAGGGTCATCAGTTCGATTCCCAGTCAGAGCACATGCCTGTGTTGCAGGCCAGTTCCCAGCAGGGGAGCACAAGAGGCAACCATACGTTGATACTTCTCTCCCTTTCTCCTTCCCTTCCCCTCTAAATAAATAAAATCTTTAAATATATATATATATATTTATATTTATATATATATTTATATATTTATATATATATAGTTTAAGCAGAATACAAATGACCCCAAGTACAAGAGAAAACGATACAAAAAACAAGTGGTTGAGGGTTAGTATTGCCACGTAAAATTAATTGCACTAAACAATAAAAAGAATAGAGACAATGCTGTCTTGCAAAGACATAAAAATTAAAAGTCGTGACCATAACAGAAATAAATTGGAAAGAGATATACTGCCCAATGAATTATCCACATGGTTAAAAAGTGAAATGAAGTGTATACAGGTGACTAGAGAACCTACGGGAGAAATGACAACACTTTTGAAAGAAAACAGACATATTCATGACTTTGAGGGGAAGAAAAGATTTCTCAAATATGACAGAAAATATTGAACTTCATTAATATGAAGAACTTCTGTTTGACAGAATTTACCGAGATGAATAAAATTACAAGCTTCCAACTGGGAGAAGATATATTTGGTATTATCAATGGCAAAGGATTAATATCCAAAGAGTTTAAAGAATTCCCACAAATCTAAAGAAAAACAATAGAACATTACCAAAAGACGTAACTAGGCATTTCTAAGAAAAAGAACATTCCATACCCATTACATGTATTGGAAGATAACCGGCGCCATTAGTGGGCGGAAGTAAACAAAGCGGGGGGAAGGGCGCACCCTTTCAAACCTGCCAGACCCACAGGCGTGAGAAGGCCACGTCTATTGTAGTGTAAGTGGCACAAACAGACGGAACCTGGTGGGCTCCCACCAGGTGCCCCGAGGGAGCGAATGAGCCCCAGCTGCCACCCAGGGCGGCTCAGAGACACGATTCTGAGCAAACGGAGCGAGTCACCGCGGAGCACAGACTCAATTCCATGTTCACGAAGTTCGAAAGCAGGCCAGCCGGAGCGGGTGTCTCTGGACACTCGCGCACAGGACGGAGTCGTCACGGAAATCAAGTGACTGGAAACCCAAAATGAAGTCGTAACGGCCCACGGAGAGGGGAGTGAGTAAAAGCAAAATGGAAGTAGAAGACCTCCGAAGTCGTGACACTCCTTTTCTTAGACACAGCTCTTTGTTGCCGTGTGATTCTTTATAACTTACGAGCATTTTGTGAACGTTATTTTGCCTCTGTTGAATGACAAAAACCTCAAGTGAAAGATCAGTGTAGAGCAGCGTGTGAGAACCAGGAGGACTCGCCACGAAGCCCCATTGGAGGGAGAAAGAGGCTGGGCCACTCACAGAGACTCCATGGCAGCAGTGGAGTCTGACCCGAGTCGCGGGCAGGCAGAGGACATCGTCCCACCCGAGTTAGGGGAGGGGGGAAGGGCACCGTGGAGGTTGTTCCGTGATTTAATTTCTTCACCCACCATTTATTCATCAAACACATATCATCCATCAGGCTACCCTGCGCTTTCAAACTGGATTCCAGGGTAGGCAGCCCGACCTCCAACTGGGGCACACACCAGAATTCTGGACTCTGAAGAGCGTGGTGTCCAGGGAAGGGGCTGGAGCCACCGTGCTGAACAGCTGCGATGTAGCAGGACCACGCGAGGCTTGACGTGTGCAAGCAGCATGCCCTGGGGCAGGGGGGGCGCGGTAAGAGCATTCCAGAAGCAGGGGCATCAACAGCTCCCTAGTGGACTGGGCCATTCACGTGAACAGACAGATGACCATCTGGACACTTGGCGAGTAGCAGGCCACTGTCAGTCATTATTCCAGGACAGCAGGTGTGAGGCGACACGGTCCTGGGCGAACGGAACAGGCCGTGATTTTCCCTAACGGGCTGGCGTCAAGGCCAAAGCCAACGCTCTAAGTGCTTCATGTTGTAAAAACTGAATGCGGGAGGCGAGGCTCCTCCACACACAAACGCTGCGTTCAAGGGCCTCAGTTCTTAGTCCGCAGCCAAGTGTAAATGCACGTGTTAGCTACTAAGGGAAACACATCTTGCAGCGCTGTTTGGCAGACTGCTGCTCACTTTCTCTCCCAGCAGTGACCTCTAATGAACGTTCCGTGTGTAGCCCTGTGTTCGGAGAGGCAGGGGCTGGAATCGTTACTTAAAGCCAGTGAGGGACAGAGCCAGCTGTGTCCTAAAGACTGCCAGAAGAGGCCCGCAGAGCCCTCTCCATCACACGCACCAGCGGCTGCTGGCAGCCTGCCTCGTCTTCCTCTGGGCCTTCCGCAGTGTCTCCGTCACTTAAAAGCCCACTGGTCCCTGGAGCTAATTTAAAAAACCCTCCCAAACTGGAGGACAGAGCAGGGAGTGCCTGGAGAACCCGTATTTTCAGACCCCTTTCTGCTGAACTTCGTCCGTGTTCCGGCCGACTTCCAGGTGAAGAGACCCTCGGAGACACGCCAGGTGAGCTCCCTCCGGGAGCTTCAGACGCGTCCCTTCCCCAGCGGCTTTGTGCTCACCCCTCCACTGAGCCTGCCCTTTTCACCTCCCTGCCCCCTTGATTTCGGAAATATTGACCCAGACCCAGAAAACCCGGAGCGGTTTTGACTGGTGCCAGCTGCCCTTGGAGGAAAGCCCTCTAGGGACGGGTGGCATTCCTTTTGGCAGGCACGCTGCAGCCGCCCAGAGGCGAGGGTCATGGACTTGGAGTAATTCGGCTGTGCCCTTGGTATTCGGCCTGGGGTGCAGACAGCAGATTCCAAGTCAGAACGGTCCTGCCCTTCTTCCCCGCGGAGCTGAGAGAGTGAGCGCAGAAAGAGGGCTTTGCCTGGACAGGTGCCCCAGACAGCCCCCCAGCCAGGTCCAGATGCCAGCCCTTCACAGCTCCGCCACCCAGTGCTGGGCCGTGCACAGCCTCCACCCCTCTCTGGAGAGAGCGGCGTCTCAGTTTCCAGGAGTTCGGAATCAGCTTATGAGGCTCACCAACTGGCCCAGCCCTTGGGAAGATCTCCTTTATTGGAAACAGGCAGCGCCTCTCTATCACCAGCACGTAAGGCGTCCCTCAGACATTGACAGCACGTGGTGAAATTTTCGAGTGTCGCAGGGTGGGACGCAGGGGTTCGGGGCAGTCCACACCCGAGTGATTGCAGCGCAGAAACACAGGCAGGTTGCTTTGCACCAGAGACCCAGCTGCGTTTCTCAGCAAGCGCTGCGGCCCAGTCTACAGGATCCCAACCCCCTCACTCTTGGTGTGGCCAAGGTGAGGGGGCGCAGGGCCCCTGTGCCCAGCATTTGGATGAGGTGGCCGGTGTGGAGGGACCTGCAAGGTGCTCTTCTAAAAAGCCTCACTGGGTGGTGTGTCTGAGCTCCATGCTCAGCTTGCAGCTCACATTATTTTGCAATTTCCTCTTTGGGTTCTTAGATTTGTCATATGAAATTGCTCAACTATCATTTGAAGTGAGAGTTATGGCTGAGACGTGATCAGTTGACTCAAAAAGAAGAAAAAAATGTTGAAGGCAGGCAGTCAGCAGGAGATTCATGCACACACAGACCTGCCGAAATAGAACCCGCCTGCTCTCTTTTTATTGCTTATTACTTCCTTGTCTGTGTCAGAACACAGAGAGAATTACTGTCAAGCCTGAAAACGAGGTCCGTCTCCAATTCCCACCTTCTCAGACACAAACACACAGAGAGAGCTGCGTCCGGTGGGTGCTGCTGGCTCCCCCTCCCCCCGCACCCCCGTTCCGGCATTTTCCATTTCAGAGACACAGGTGCAGGCAAGCATGCACCGCTGTGCTGGAGTGGGTTCCTCGTTTCCTACGTTGTGTGTGGTCCAAACGAAAACATCCAGCAAAGGAGTAAAATGTTCTGTCCGGCTCCCAAATGTTTATGGAGCCCAGTGAGAGTCCTGAGCTCGGGGTCGCTAAGGGGGATCTGGAAGTGACCTGGGCATGTCGTGGGCAGTGGAGGCAGAGCCCCGGCAGAAAGGAGACTTCTGCCAGGAGAAGGGGGAGACGTCTGATTGAACTTGACTAGGAATTGTGAGGAAGACCTTTTTGGAAGAGCCGCCCTCCAAGGTGACCTTGACATGCATGAGGGGTCATTCTTTAAACACCTGCATCTGTTGGTAGGAAATACCCAAGACCTTGAGACTGGCCTGCGGTGTCTCATTTGTGTCCTCCGTTCCCGTCGGGCCCTCTGGCCAGGAGCCCAGAAGACTCCGCTCTCCCCACTCTCGAGTCTCACTCAGCCCTGTGCTGCCGCCCCAGGTCTGTCCCCCAGCTCGGCTGCCTCTCCGAGACCGACGCCTGTCTGACACCCATGCTGCTGCTGTTCCGGGATGCTCCGCTCAGGATTTGGGAGGGAGGAGGAGGAAAAATAACACAGTTACTGAATTGTATCAGCTGAAAAGTTTGTAAGCATTCAGACGACTTCCCAGTTATGAGAACTTCTGTTTGGAATGTTATTGGATATATAAAAAAAGAGATCTTTTTAATAAAGATTTGCCATTTACATGTGTGTCCCACTGAGGCTAATTTCTTGAGCCGAACCAGGTAGTTGGAGACACAGGGGAGCCAAACATGCATAGAACACACTCCCTTGGCCTCTGGCCTCTGGCCTCTGTGGCGGGGCCACCGATTCTGGGCCCGCCAGTGGGTGCCGGACGCCAATGGCCAAAGCTGCCCCAGGGGCCCACAGTGAGGGCCCCCACGCCAGCCCTGCGGTCCCTGCGCCCCGCGGGCGGCCATTTCAGGGGTGGTGAGGACCAGAGTGAAGCAGCCCCACGTGGGTTCACCAGCTACTCCACAGCCCGCTTGTCACCTGTGGACGCCTGTCAGAGCTGACGGCCACCCGAAGGGGCCTTTGCCCCAGGAGCCCTGTTTGGACAAAGGTGTACAAGGCGCTACACGGACAGTCGAACAGAGAAAGAAAATGGTGCCGTTTCTGCAGCATCGTCCGCAGTTACGGACAGAGTTCAAACGGCAGTGCTGTTGGTCACTGTGGAGGACACGCCAACTTGGTGGCATGCAAAGCCGCCACCACTGCGGGGACGCGTGTCTCGTCGTTTTGCCGAGGTTGAGAGAGGCGGGATGATTTTGCATGCCATGTGTGGTGTTTCTGTGTGGGGCCATGTGGCGATGGGGATTGATATGACAAGGCTTTATCTCCCGGCATTTCTGCACTATAGGTGGAAGTTAAATGGAACAGATGTTGACGTAGGTATGGATTTCCGCTACAGTGTTGTTGAAGGCAGCTTGTTGATCAATAACCCCAATAAAACCCAGGATGCGGGGACGTACCAGTGCGTGGCAACAAACGCCTTTGGAACAGTGGTTAGCGGAGAGGCAAAGCTGCAGTTTGCTTGTAAGTAGCGATCGCATCGCCCCAAAATGTCCCTGTGGGTTTCTGGGCCGCGGGGCCGACTCGCCTTCGGAGGCATTTCTCTTCTAAAGCCAAATGGATGTGGGTTTGTTACGTGATTGTCTGTGCCCTTTGCTCACGTTTTGGAAGTGGCCTGTTTGTAGACGGATTACAAACCTGCGTGGGAAGAAGACGCGCTGTGTTTCAGTGTCCACCGAGATGTGTCCATGACGTGGTGGTTTGGTTACGTGGTGCTCAGCACACATTACCCCCACACACTCAAATTCACACCCAAAAATTACACACACACACTGTAGCGTGTGTGAACAAGCAAACAGACTGCCACTCACCCGATACTCGGTGTGAGAAGTATTTAACCATGGAGCCCAGTTCCAGAAGCCTTGGTGGTCTGTTCATTTTATCATTCTCTAATTTTTTTCTTGTTATATAAATTGGGAAAAATTTGAAAACTACTATGATAACTGAAACTTAAGACAATTAAAGTTCCCTTTATATTACACCCTTCATGTTTCTAATTTGGAACATTTTTGAAAAACATTTTGCCATCTCTTAACACAGCCAGCCGATAAAGCCCACGAGGCTGCCCCAGAGCACGGGGTTAGAAGCAGCGAGGGGCAAAAGGCACCACGGGCCGGCGCAGCGGGCATGCGCCAGCGCACGGGGCCTCCAGGGACTGACGCTCAGCTCCAGCTCCGAGGGTTTACGCGTTTGCATGTGATTGCATGTTTCTTCCTGTAGGATCCAGGCTCGTAAAGCAGGGCATTGATGCCGAAGGTTTTCTAATCCCCAAGTCCAGTAGCGGTGACACTGTAGGACATTCTGACAAATCCTCTCTGGGAACTCGACCTCAAACACCCCTAATGCCCAGCGCCTAATCTGGGATTGCCATTCAGTGGCACTTTTATGAGCTGAGAAATGAGTTTTCCAAGTAGGAGATGTAGACAGGACTCCAGGACTGCTCTGTTTGGGAGTGGCCCCGTCCTCCCAGGCACACAGGGCAGCAGGAGGGCGGTGTGGCCGCCGGGGTCACAGAGCAGGCGTGTGTTCCTCCCGGTTTAACGCAGGTCTAATCGCAGCACTTACTTTTCAGCAACGACGAGTGTGTTTTGTTGCATTCACTTTGGAAAATAATCATAGGATCATCGACACTTAGAGCCAGGACGATCCGTTGTCTTCAGTCACTCTTGTTCTTCTTTGATTTTCCCTCTCATAGTGGACAGAAGTTTTCAAAACAGCAACACTAACTACAACACAAAAGAGGTTGCACCATGATGGTTTGTTTTTCTAACTGTGATCACTTGTTTTTTAAACAAGTGATCAAGACCTAGGACTTCCCCTTGAGACAGAGTCCAGGCATTTCTACTATGCCAAAATCAGAAAGAATCACAAAGGACAGTCATTTAGACACAATGGTTCAGCCGCAGCGGAAGCTCTGCCACTGATTCTGTGGGCGAACAGCCTGCAGACCAGTGTTGGGGACCCCCTGGCTTGTTCCACTTCATGAGTGATGTAGGCATCCCGACCCCTCTGAGCCCTGGGCTCTTCACAATTCAGCTTGAGAAATTCAAGGAGTGGGGAGCTCAGCCGTTCCGCACAGAGCACCCCGACCAGAGCGGCACACTCGAGTTGCTCCAGAGTGCGAACAGACCCAGCGTCCTCCCTGACATTGAGCCAAACCTGCACATTTTCACCGCTTTCGCCCCCGCGCCTCCTGCAGGGTTGTGGGTGGGCCTTTAACTCTGTGAAGCTGTGGCCGTGGCCCTTCAGCCCTGAACCCGTCTCTCTTCTGGGCGCTTCATTCTTAGCCGTCCTCCACACAACACGCTTGGTTACATTCGCCGAGACCCTGTAGAGACAAACTCTCTTCCCTGCGTGTACCTTGACCCTGCAAAGGACAGTGGGGACCTTAGTGTCCCGTGATGGGAACTTGGTTTTCCATGAATGCAGTGCCAGTGACACTTGCTTCTCTTAGAGCCCCAGTCTCCTACGGGGGCAGTTTTTTCGATTTTTTATTGTTCAGTTACAGTTGTCCCTGTTTTCCCCCATTACTCTCCCCTGCCCCGCCCACCCCCGTCTCCCACGTCCAGCCCCTCCCCCTCATTGTCTTGGTCCCTGCGTTCTTTATTCACGTTCCTTGACGACCCTCCCCCCTCCTTCCTCCGTCACCACCCTGACTACTCCCCCCAGTTACTGTCCGTTTGTTCTGTATTTCCACATCTCGGGTTCTATTTTGCTCACTTGTTTTGTTGATTGGTTTCCAGTGTTGGATGAGATGGTGTGGTATTTGTCTTTCACGGCCTGGCTTCCTTCACTTAGCACAGTGCTCTGCAGATGCATTTGTGCTGTTGGAGGGTAGGAGTTCCTTCTTTCTCTCGGCTGCGTAGCGTCCCATTGTGTAAATGAACCGCTTTTTTTATCCACTCAGTTACTGAGCACTTAGGTCGCTTCCAGCCCTTGGCTCTTGTGAATTGTGCTATGAACATTGGGGTGCATAGGTTCTTTTGGATTGGTGTTTCGGGGTTCTGAGTGTGTAATCCCAGCAGTGGGATCGCCAGGTTGAAAGGCAGGTCCACTGTAGCTTTTGAGGAAACACCACACTGTCCCCCACAGTGGCTGCACTGGCCTGCATCCCCACCAGCACGGCACGAGGGTCCCCTTCTCTGCGTCCCCACCGACACTTCCGTCAATCTGAGGGTTGATTTTTTCATCAATGTCAATTAATCCTTAGCTGCTCAGTTGTGTTAATACCCTCGATACAGAGCATTCTATTTACCCCTTTTAGATTCACCTTCTGAATAGTGACCCTTGGCTCCATCCAAGTTGAAATTGTGTTCAGCTCTTTTTGCATCTGAGATATTGATTATTCTCCTTTAGCGTCAGTGGAAAATTTGATGAGCCCGTGCCCAGCCAGGCAACTGACAGAGGACAGTGACCGGGACGGGCTGCCTGCCGGTAGAGGGCCTCCCCGTGAGACGAGGCGGAACTTCGCAGTCGGTGTTGCTCACGCCCTCGTGTTTGGCTGGCTGCGCATTCTCCCCGGTGTGCTCCAGTTACACCCCAGCTTCTCCTTCTGCTTCCAGTCGTGAAGTCTGGGCCAGACGCTTCCCTACAATGACGCGCTGGTTTGCAGCGCTTGTCCCCCACCCCGGACCCCACCAGGTCATCTCTGAGCATTTGTCACACAGCGGCCAGAGTCCTCTCAGCATGCAGACGTGGCCACCCCACGCTCCCGCTCACTGCACGCCTCCCACTGTACCTAGACTAGGTCTCAAATTCATTGCCATGGCCTCTTTGTAATTTCTCAGGAATGACAACCCTTCTTTCGCCCTGGGGCCGTGACACGTGGGTTGCTTTTGTCCTGGTCCTGGTCATCTGTGATCCTCGGGTTTCAGCTGAGGTGTGACCCCTAACACAAGGTTTCTGCATCGCCCTGTCGTGCCAGAAGCACTCCCCTCATTCCCTCCGCCCACCTTCTCCCGGCGCCTCTGCCGGCAAAACAGCACTTCGATTTTGTTCGCTATCCTTAATACAGCTGGGATGACTTTGTGGATTCATTTATTTCTCACTATTGGACTCCTGGGAGGAGCCATGTTCTGAGAGCCGAGACTACCTGGCCCACCCTGAGTCTCCAGAGCCCAACATTCGATGCGTGTGAATAAAGGGATGCCTTCATTAAATTGCCTGCACAGCAGTACAGCCAGGAAAATATATGTCTAAAGTCAGTTTGGGGACAATGAGTTTTTATAAACCCACACCCTACCCTGGCTGGCGTGGATTGGTGGATTGAGCACTAGCCTGTGAGCCAAGGGGTTGCTGGTTCGATTCCCAGTCACGGCACCCTTTCTAGTCCAGTCATTTCCTGGAATTAAGCCCTTGATCATTTCCCTACAGTTTTTACACTTTTTCCTTCCTTTTTCATGAAAAAGAAAATCAAAAGATATGCCTGTATTCAAGTCATTGTTTAAAAATATTTTTAAATACGTATTTATTTTTACAGAGAGAGGAAGGGAAGGAGAAAGAAACATCAATGTGTGGTTGCCTCTCACATACCCCCCACTGGCGACCTGGCCTGCTATTCAGGCATGTGCCCTGACTGGGAATCGAACCAGTGACCCTTTGGTTCGCAGGCCCACACTCATTCCACTGAGCCACACCAGCCAGGGCTCAAAAGTCACTTTCAAATGGTTGCAATGAAACCCTTCTCCTTCGGGAGGTACGGGGAAGTGAGGCAACAACGCCTGAGCCGTCCTCCACACAACACGCTGAACGCCCCTCCCGAGTCACCACTGTGACCCCCGGCATCCTCCGCGTCCGGGGGACGAGGGAGCCTTGCCCGCCGCCCCCCCTGCTGCACTGCAACACGCGAGCGAGGGCGCTGTACTCTGCGCCGTATCACTTTACGGCAGCAACACCCTCTCGGGCTTCTCGGCCTGTGTCTTCTCAGAGATGCAAGTGGAGGTCAGAGCCACTGAGTTACTGGGTGTTAACTGCACAATTAATGAGGGACAGCAAGGACGGCTTGCCTCTGCGCCAGGTTCAGCGCCCCTGGCTCGCCCGTTTCAGGCCCACCCGAGTTCTGAGCGACACACTCCTCCCTCTTCACCTGACAGGTCACACTTCTCAAGTCTCGTGCAAACACTCTGGACCATTTCATCCACAGGATAATCTGATAAGTTAGATGTGGTTATTCTGACTTCATGAATTATTTTTCAAAAAGTTGTTTTCTTGCTGCTTTGTGGACAGAATTTGGCAACCTTTGCTTTGTCAGTTGAAAAAGAGGATTCCTGTGAGCAAATTCTGTTCATGGAGGCCAGGGCTTTGAGAGCCCGCCCCTCCCCCAGCTTTTTCGAGGAAAGCTGTGCCCCGAACCCTCCCCAGAGGGAAGGAACGCCTGAGCAGACATCCTTGTGGCACAACTCGGAGCCCATTTGCTTTGTCCTGGGCCTGTTTCTGATCGCCACCACCAGGCCCCTCTGCCGCTCCCCGCTGCCTCCCTTCAGCCCCTGGAGCTGGATGAATTAATTCGCCAGGTTTCCCCTGTACACCCTGGTGAACCAGAGAGTCCGTCCTAAGGTGTGGGTGTCCAAGCCACTGGCCACACCTGGGGTACGGGTTGCAGTGCTGAGGTGGGGCCTTTCCAAGGGCCCCTGGGGGCACGTGGAGGTGCCTGCGGAGTTTCCCCTGAAGGTTGTGGGGAAGACAGTGCCACCTAGTGCCAGGTCGGGGACCGTGTAGGGGCTGGAAGCCTTAGCCTAATGAAGGACACGTTCCTGCGTGGAGGGCATCAACCTGGTAGCATCCAAGTTCACAGCACCCTGCAGACTCAGCCTGAGGGGCACACAGCTTCCTTCGGCCTCCCCTCCCCCAGGGGCAAAGCGACTTGCAGGTCTGGTCCTCCCACCTCAGGAGCTGGGGCCGGAAGTGCAGCGAGTCTTCGTTCATTAATCCCATGGCTTTGTGGTGGGATTTTCCAGGGGCTGTGCCTGGGCAGAGAGCAAAGCGCTGTGGCCCCGCCCCCAGCTGCCCTGTCACCCCTCAGTCTCCGCCTCCCACCCCCGCCAGCCTGCAGGTGCCCTGTCCTCCTCACTGTCCTTGTGCACAGTGATCTCGAGAAGGGTTCTGTTCTCTGACCCGCACACTTGGCTATTTTTAAGTAAATTGCAATACATACTTACATACATATGAAATAGCCGAATTGCTTTAAAAAAAAAAAGTTGGAATGGGGACTTGAGAAACAGAAAGGCTGTGTTGCCTGGGTTGAGAGGGTATGGGACACTGTCCTTCACTCCACGTCCCTTCAGGTCCCCTGGGTCTGTGACACTCCGCCTGCCCATCAGCAGTGGGGTGACCTGCTTCCCTCTTAGGGCTGCTGAGAAAATTAAATGACAGTTCACGCCCCCAGGACTCCTGCTGAGAAAGTCAGGTGACAATGTTTTCTCTACTACTGTTTTGTTTCCCCACCCCTTTGTGGGGCAACACCTTCGAGAATTCTGGGGAGCGTCAGGCGCACAAGCCCGCAGTGAGCCCTCTGGGCTGCGGTCCAGCTCCCCGCAACCCAGACGAGGTGCTTCTCTCCGCCCGTGTCCTCGTCCATAAAACGGGGCAGAGGCCCACACTTCCTTTTCTGTGAGGATCCAATAAAGCGAAGCCAGTAAAAGCACAGTGAGGGTTCAAACGAGGTCGGCCGCCGCGGCCCCTTCTGCTGTGGTCTCATTGCTCTGTGCTGGGCGTTATGCCCAGCGCTTCAGAAGCACCACACTACTTCCTCTTCAGAGGAGCCCAAGCAGGTGTCGGCGTTGTTTTAGTGTTGCAGGGGCCGCATCTGAGGGTTAGTGAACCGAGACAGCGTTCGCCATGGCGGCAGCGGACAGCAGGCCCCGGGAGTGCTGGGCAGATGCTGGGATCGCGACCTTCGACGTGCTCGCTGCTCTTCCCCCCCAACCCCCCCGCCCGGTGGCGCCTAAAACCACACTTCCTGGGGGGATTTATGTTCAGACCAGAGGTTTGCGTGGCTGATAAAATGTTGCCTTTGTAGACACAACAGTGGATTTGTTCATGTGTTTATAACCTTTGATAGAGTGCATCCAGCACTCATTTTTTCATGTTTAGTTTTTAGTTACAGGCGTCCTCAATGCCGTCATCATGCTGGTTGACTGTTAGCATCTGAAAGCAGGATGGTGTGGACGGCAATTATGCATCCATTTGCGACTGCGATTTCAGTATTTGGTTACGTCCCATAATGAGACCAATTAATGACATTTCTGCTCCAAAAGTTAATACACAAATTCCCAACTTATTGCAAGTAGGGTGTAGACATTCTGAATATTGATATTTCATGGTACCTAACTGTGGGCTGGTACACGGTGCACCCCAAGTGGTGAAAGACGTACTATCATGCGTGCTCTCACCCCCATACCCCTCCTGCCCCACATGTAAAGGGGAAACTGCAAACGCACGTTACCCTGAAGAGCCTTCTGGAGAATGCTCAGTCGCTCCAGATTTCAGCCCGGCTCACTGACTGCTGCCTGAGCGCTCTTTGGGGCCCTCTTCCTGCAAGTGCCGTCCTCTTGTCTCCGTTCAGATCTTCACAACAAAAGCCGCCCGCTCTTCACCGTCTCGGGCTGTGGGTGACTGTGAGTCATAGATAAGCACCTCCAAATGCATGATGGTAAATTAAGTCATTTTGTAACCTCTTGGCTCCTGGCTGCCAGGGAAGCTGGCATGGTCTCAGCCATGGGCGCCGCAAGTGCTGAAAGAAGCCGTGGGTGGCACGTGGGCTCGTCTCTGCTGGTGCTGGCCGGGAGGAAACACCAGACGGGACCCCTGCACGCCCCTCGAATCGCCCTCCCGAGCCTGCATCAGGGGAGAGGGACAGAGAGAGACAGACGAGAAAAGGAGCGGAGGACGGAGACAGGCGAAGCGGACCTCTCGGTGCAGAAGGTCCCCGCTGTGGCCGGCCTCCCTGTAGCCTTAAGGCTGAAGTAGTTCGGTAACCCACCCATTCCGGGGTTCTCAGGTTCTGAGTTCAGTCCACTCTATCAGTGCCGTGGCCGCCAACATTTGTTACCCTGACAGTATCTCCTCGAAGAGCAGCGGCTGATCAGACAGACCCACCAAAACAGCTCTCTCTCCTGGCTCCTCCAGCAGCCCCGTCCTGAGCCCCGGCTGGTGCGGACAGCCGTGGTCACCGCGGCGGGCGGAGGTGGCGGGGCCGTCTGCAGAGATTAGAACAGCGTGTCCCCTCGGGGACCTCAAACTGCCGGTGACTGGGGCTTTGTGAGTCTGGAGCGTTGTCGTCTTCACAGTAAACTCGAGACGTTCTGTTCATAATTAGTTTAGTTTTCACAGACAGGGAGAGAACTGCGAGAGAACTCGGGATCATGGCTGGGTTTTGACAGCCAGCCAAGCCCGTGGCGAGCTCACTGATACTGAACGGGGAAGGCGGCTTCCGCGGGTTCTCGTTTCCGGGCGGTCGGGTGTTGATGGACGACTGGATGAATCATTTGTGAATATTCAGATCAATTAAAACGTAATCAACGAAGGAACATTTGGATGGCAAAGCTGAAAACATGTATCAATGGAGGGCTTCAATCTTCAATAAGAGAGTAAAATTTTCTCATTTAAATAGAAGACTTCAACCCAAAACTTGCTGAATTTTTGAAACAATGCTCTCGCTACGTAATTTCCGCCCCTCACTAGAGCGCTAAAAGGCATCCCGTGAACTGGTTACAATGTAACCCGTAAGGCCAGTTGGCATGAGGCCGTGCCCCTGGCCGTGGTGACGTGGGTGGTCGCGAACCGGCGCAGGAACTGGAACCCACGGGTGTGCGCCATCATCCTTGTGCCCAGCGTCCCGGTCCCTTCCACAAAACTGCTCCCGCGCAGACCCTAGTCCGTGTGGCTGTGAGTTGATCAGACGTATCGCCTTCGTTTTCTCGCACTCCAGTTTGAGGGACTATGGGACTGATGAGGAGCGTGTGACTTAATACGTCCGTGACGCACAGACGTGGGGCACGCACTGTGAGCGGAGCGGAGTGGCGCACGGATGAGGTGCGCACTGTGATTGGAGGGGTGATGCGTCTGTGACGTGCCAATCTTCACTGTGATTGGAGCGGTGGTGCGTCTGTGATGCAGGGACGTGAGGCGTGCGCTGTGGTCGGAGTGGCGATTGGCTGTCAGCAAACCGCCCTCCATCCTCAGCGGTGCCGGTTTTCATTGCTGGCGTCCTGTTTACGAACCGCTACACGTCGGCAGCACGATCTGGTGGCCTCGGAAACTAGCCCGCGTATCACTTATGACGCGTGGGGGTCAACAAAGGGGTATTTTATCTTTAAACTCTCCCTCTTGCAATTTTGTCGCCGGGAGGACAGGTGTCTCTGAGTGAGCACTGAATAAATACTTGTGGAGTAAATGAAGCCGAGTGAACGTGTGAGTCCGCCGGGGAGAGAATACGAGAAAGTGGAAGCCCCTGGGCCGTTACCGGCCCACGAGGTAAGACTCGCTCCCAGACATTCCATTTCCTTGAGCTGAGATCGGGCAGTGCCCTCGAATTGCAGTAAAGACGGGCATTAACTGCCGCGTTTCTCTTTTCCCTAAACAAACCCATCAGAGAAGCGTCGCATCTCCCCTGCAGGGCCGTCCCTGGCGGGTCAGGGCTTCGTCCGGCTGTGTCGCCTGTGACAACCCAGCAGTCGAGGACGTGCGACCCGGGTAGTGCCCGGTGCGTTCGCCGCACTGCGCCACCACCGAGGCGACCCAGTCTTCAGGGCGTCGTCGTCGCTCTAAAGAGGAACCCTGCCTCCTTCGAAGCTCCTCCTGTGCGACCCAGACCGCGACAGCCACCACCAGTCTGCCTTCTGGCACTCGGGACGCTTCGTGTGCGCGGAGTCCTATGACTCGTGCGTGACCCGCAGCGTGATGCCTCCGAGGCTCGGCGCGATGTGGCGCCTGCCGACACGCACGTCCCTCCAGGGGCCGATGGCTCCCGTCGCGTGGAAACGGCGCCGCTTTCTTCATCCAGTCGTCGGGCCTTTGGCCGGTGCCTACTTTGGGGCTGTTCTGAACGGCGCTGCTCCGAACGCTCATTTCCCGATTTTCAAATGTACTGTATGTAAAACATACGCGGACGTGTGTTTTTTGTGATCTACCAGGAGTGCCCATGCGGTTCGTTCCTGCGCATCTTCAGCGGCGCTGCGGGTCTGTCTGTTTTTTTGTGTTTTTTTTTTTTTTTTTAATTTTAGCCACCAGAGTGGATGTGAAGTGGGTTCATACTGCGGTTTTGACTTCCACTTCACAGGTGGGTGATGCTGTTGAACAACTTTTTATGTGTTTGTTGGCTGTCAGGAGCATCTTCTCTGGGGCTGTGAGTAGTCGCAGTTTTTGCCTACTTTTTCAGTTGGGTTAGTTGTCTTTCCACTATTGAGTTGTGAGTGCTCTGTGTGTGTTTTGTGTACAAGCTCCAGATCAGCTGCGTGGTTTACTGGTACCTCCCCCTGGCTGTGGGCTGTCTCCAGGATGTCCCGACCACACTATATGGGGGCCTCAAGGGGCTTTGTCTCTGACCCAGGCCTGGTTAGATGTTCCCTTCGTCCCTGCACATGTGTCTGGTCTCAGAGCCATGAAACCATTGCTTGGAGCCTCAAAAATGCACTCCTGAGTTTTCTAAGAAGACTTTCGGAGCTCCTTAAGCTTAGGTCCTGTTTCACGTTGGGCTCTGAATTTTTGTATCTGGCGGCGTTGGAGTCCAGCTTCACTCCTTTCTGTGGTTTTCAAATTCATCCTTTTGCATGAGGATACCCGGCGGTTTCAGCCTCAATGGGGGGAAAAATGGCTCTTTCCCAGTGGGGCGGCCATGCTCACCTGCCCACGCTCAGCCACCCCGCTGTAGATGCAGGAGCCTGTCCCTGGACTCCGGTCCCCCCCACCCCCCATTCAGGCCACATGCCCAGTGCTCCGCCACCACCACCCCGCGTGGATTCCTATAGCTTTGTAGCAGGTTTCGCAGTGTCCATTCATGGCATCGATTTCAGACAAGGACACCTTTCTCGTGCAGCACACACTCCAGCCCACCTGCCCAACAAGCTGAGGGTTCGCTTCTGGGCGAGTACGTAGGATTCAGTGTTTAGGATGAACCCCAGGTCATCCGCTGTTGGGGCATCACTGTGATCACTGTGCAGCCGTAACCACTGAAGATGCTGTTTTCTCCCAACAGGAGGGGGACATTTGTCCCGACTCCTCCGTCCTGGGCCTCGTCCCCTCAAACACCCGCCCTCACAGGGATGTCGGTCCCTTCTTAGGAGCAGCCACCGCTCTGCAGGCTAGGTTCCAGCTGAGGCCCCTGAGGACGACTGGGGCACAGGAGTCCTAACGCATCGAATAGGCCATTTGGCACCAACCAGCTCCTGCCCCTGTGTGACACCCGTGCGTTTGCATTGGGCCTCCGGTGGGTCTTCTCAGAAGCCAGGGTACCCCCGACCCAGGGCGGTTTTCCTGCCTCCGCCAGAGGACTTCGTAATCAGTCGTTTCTCCGGAACGGCCTGACCTTCCAGGTCTCCTCTTGGCTTTGTACCTGCCAGTCTGTGTTTGCCTCCAAAGGACCATATGACAGCGGGAGTGTCCACGCTCCGCCCCACCCTGGTGCTGTCCGTCAAATGGGCCTGATGATGGTGCTGGGGACCTGTGAGTGTTAACTGTGCCTGGGAAACATCATCTGTGTGTGTGTGTGTGTAGACGCACCTTCATCTGGCCACCTGCAGGGCGTGTGTGAGCCATGAACGTCACAGAATTAGAGGGTGTGTGAGCCATGAACCCTAGAATTAGAGGGTGGCTGGCCCTCCCACAGCTCTGCGCACACCTGCCTTTTGACCGGATTCATGTTTTTGTATTCTGCTCAACCTCAGGCACAGCTCCTTGCACCTAGTGGGTGTTCGGGGTTTGAGGCACTGAGTGCTCACTGTGACCAGGAGACTCGGCTCCGCTGTCCTCTCGCCGGTCTCGTTCCACGGGCAGCTCGGCATCATTAATCGCACCTGCGATTTCTCCTAACACTCGACTGTCAGAAATGGCTGATGTGCCTACACATTGGGAAAGTCGGCATCTCTGGGAAGTGCCACCACGCCGTCCGAGGGAATGTGAAAAGCCGGATCATCGGCACTGGGGGTGGAGATTTCCCTGGGGGTGTTTCTCTCCTCCCATAAACATTTAACCAGTGCCCACCAGGCGGCGAGCTCGGTGAGCATGAGGAAGGTACAGCCCTGCACTAGGTCACTGGGGGTCCAAGTCTGGGCAGGGTCGTGCAGGCTGACGCCTGGAGCTCTCGGATCAGAAGACGGAGGGAGGCGTGTGGGGCGGGGCTGGAGGGGATGGCCAGAAGTGGCATTTGCTGATGGGACTGGTCATTGATCAGGCAGAGGAAAGAGCAAGGCACGTCAAGAGAGGAGAAGACACAGGCCGAGGAGCTTTGTTCACTCAGAGCCTGTTCTGAGTGTCCACTCCGCACTATGCAGGCAGCCAAGCCAGACTCGTCCGCCGTCCTACAGAAGGAGTCCCCGTTCCAGTGCGGGGGACAGGGGCCCCCGAGCAATTGCACAGAAACACGGAATCACCAGCTGAGAGAGAAGCTAAGAAGATGGGTGCGGGCAGTGACATTCATCACCGAGCCCGTGAACCCAGACAGCGGGTGCGCAGGAACCTTCCCCGAGGAAGCGGCTGCCACAGAGTGCTGGAGGGTGAGCAAGGAGGCAGGAGGAGCGCGTTCCGGGCGGGAGACTGTGCGCGGAGGCGCCGGGTGGGACAGTGCGGGGTGTGCTGGTGTGGGGCAGAGCGCAGGGGCCACGGCAGTGGAGGGGGTGCAGGTGGGGTGAACCAGAGAGGGGCGGTAGCTTGTCCAGCAGTCCCACCTCCAGGTTTCCTGGGGCCCCTTCTTTTACGTCGTTTGTTTACCTGTTTGCTTCAGCCTGCAGATGCGTTTTGTTTCTTTTTTGTCCTTCACCCCAACCCCCCTTCTTTGGCAGCCATCAGCTTGCTGTCCGCATCCCCGGGTCTGTTCCTCCTTCGCCTTGTTTATTCCTCTGTTTTGTTTAGACTCCACGTGTAAGTGAAGCCACGTGATGTTGGGCTTTCTCTGCCTGACTTGCTTCACTGAGCGTAGTGCCTCGTAGGTCCCTCCTTGCTGTTGCAAGTGGTGAGATCTCGCTCTTTTTCACGGCCGGATCCTGTTCGTGTGTGACAGAGAGGGAGACAGAGAGGGGGACAGAGAGACGTCTTCATCCACTCGTCTGCTGACGGGCTCTTGGGCCGCCGCCCCACCTGGACTGTTGTGGACGAGGCTGCAGTGGACGCAGGGTGCGCCCTGGGGCTGCTCCCTGTGGATGGACACCCCGCAGCGGTGTGGCCGCGGCATGGGACAGCTCTCTGTTTCCCATTTTGAGGTAACTCTGCTGCCTTCCATCGAGGCTGCTCCAATGCAGAGAAGTGGGGGATGCTTCCGGTGTTCCGGTGTTCCCCTTTGGGAAACGCTTCTCCTCAAGTGGCCCAGACGGGGTGCTGACCCCTTTCTCCACTGATGGGCTGTGTGACCCACGTCTCCGTGACAACTAGAAGCCCAGCCTCAAGCATGAGTCCCCGGGGCCAGCAGCCAGAGCAGACTCGTCCTGAGCCTGGCTGGGGTCGGGCAGCCACAGTCCGCCGGTGCCGCCCGCAGGCTCCCATGAACCAGGGCACCCTCCCCGGGCTTCCGTAGTTTCTCTCCTACTGGACGGAAAGTGCAGTGTCCTCGCGGTGCAGGGGCCAGGCATCAGTTGCTGTTCGCCAACCAGAGGCGAAGCCGGGACCCTCGGCACACGCGCCGCACTGCCCTGAGGTTTCTGACCTCGGAAATGAGGGCAAATGACGGGAGAGCAGCACGCAGGGGCAAAGGCGTGTGTCGCATCTGTGCGTCGTTGTCGCTTACAGCTCTGGGGTCAGCCTCATGGTCTCAGCCCTCCTGGGACCCGGTGGCCCAGCTGCCGCTCGGGTGAACGGCGAAAAAGGTACATAAATGACCCTCCCACCGTGAGCGTCTTTCTCTCACCCTTTGCATGTGAAATAGCTCATCACAAGCCCACTTTGAAGGTTAAGCAGGAAATATTTTCTTGCATAATTCATATTTCAACAAAAATTGATGTTGCCACAGTTAGCAGGTAGGTGACCTGGCTGATTGGCTCAGTTTTAATTAGTTAGCTGTGGACCGTCTCTCAGCTGAACCTGGGTTTGCAGGGAAACGGGGACAGGGAGGGGTTCCCGGATGTGTACATGTGTATCCGGCCCCCCGGAGCGAGGTGTGGTGTAGACGTGGAGGGCTATGTGGCCTGTCCTCCCACTGCCACTGGGCAGTCCTGGCGGTCCCCCACTGCTGTGCCTGGCACTGGGGGCTGCTCCACCCAGGAAGCAGGTGTCCAGCCCCCGAGCGTGTTGTCCGTTCTGACGCAGTCTTGCTTTCTCCCGGACAATCCAAGCCACCGCTCATGTGCCTCAGAAACACAGCTGATGGCCACATGGCCTGTACTGCTCATTCTCGAGTCTCATGTCTCGTTTGGTGGTCACAAAGCCCCGCCCAGTGTGGCCCCACGACAGGTGTGGCCAATACAGCTCAGAGGTGACAGGCGGCTTCCTCAAGTCATGACACGAACAAGCATCAGCTCTAGGAATCAGGGTCCGAGCCGAGTCCCGGTGACTGTGCCCGGCACTGAGGTGCCGTGTCCACTGGGAGAGGGCTCCTCTGAGCCGCAGCAACAAACGGCCCAGACCCCCAGGATGTCTGGTGTCTACGGTGATTTTGTAAAGAAGACAGTTCGGGGTCTGCCTTTAAATCCTAGTCTATAAACAAACTCTATGATGAAATTTCACAGAGTTTAGGCAATTCAAAACCTGCTTTTCTTCTGACATTATGGCCTTCCTATGTTTTAACATTGGAAAGTTCTCTCTTTTATGGATGGAAGGTGGTAGAAGATGACAGTGAACTATTTTTAGAGCCTGTAGGTAGGAATACCTGAGTTGGTTTTACACACCTCTCCTGTATTGTCTTAAAATTCTATTGCTCCATTCAATCCAAGACTATAAACCCGTGTTCTTTAAAAACAGCACACAGCTGGTAGAAAGAGCGGGAGGGGAGAGAGCATCTTGTCTGCATCAGAACCAGGGGCCGCCCACGCAGACCAAAGTCACCTTCAGGTGGGTCTGTCCTGTGGCCCCTGGAGGCCACCTCAGACCTGCCCACCTGGGCTGCGTCTGGTTTTTAGGGTCAGATGGACTGGCCATGGGCCCCAAGATGAAGACAGTGGCTTCTTGTCTTCCGTGTCTTTGCGTGCGGCTTCAGAGGCAGCTGCCGGAGCTGCACCTGTGTTTAGGAAGAGAGGGATTTGCCCTTCACACCCACTGCTGCCCTACCGGACCCCTGAACCCAGGCCACTGTGCCCCTCCCCCTCCTCCCCTGAGAGGGCGGGGCAGCAGAACCTCAGCTGGAGTCCCACTGAAGACAAGGCGTCTGGAAAGCTGCAGGTTTCTGTAGCCCGTTGCCCCCTTTTCCAGCCTTTCTTGCACAGCCACAGAGCCCACCTGCACCACTGCTCCACCCAGAGGGTGGAAGGAAACAAACACAGCAGTGCCCAGGTTGGAGGTAATCAGTGGACTGGATCCAGCCCAGGAACGGGGTGACCCGGGTCCTGTGGCCAGGCACTGCCACCTGACAGCTGCTGCAGTGGGAGCAGGAGGGCCCCTGGGCAATGCCAGCAGATGGCCCAGCACCTGGAGGGATGCTGGGCATGGCTGCAGAACCCCACAGCCACGCACAGCTGCTCATCCCAGACGCACGGGGGGTGCGCCCAGCTGGTGCAGGCAACAGGCTCTGCTGAGTTTTGCTTCTCGAGTAAAAGTTCAGAGCAGGAAGGCAAGGTGCTGGAGCGCATGGCGCCTCCTTCCCTGGTGCATCTAGAGCCTGGTGCTCAGGACTGGGGGTGTAGTGTGGCCACCCCGTCTTCGCGACACTGGGCGCCAGAGCCGGCCCACAGAGCAAAAGCTGCTGGCAAACATTCCCTCCAGGGGCAGCTATGGGCTTCCACGTCACCTGCGTGTGGAGCCGATTGTATGGAAAACTGGCTGTGAGGCGCCCCTCTGGGTGAGACGGTGGGGAGTCAGCACTGGCTCGGAGCAAGATGCGAGTCCCCGTGGCCACCGCCCTGGGGAGCTGACTGAGCCAGGGCACGGTGAGCAGACTCGCCCGGATCGTGGCAGTTGCTGTGCTCACGCAGGCCACCCAGCCATGGCCCCTGCTTCCTGTCTAGGTGTAATCTCATTCTCCAAGTAACAGGGGCAACACCAACTCTAGTGGCCGTTGTGGGGACCCACTGGGACGAAGTGTGACCAAGGATTCCCTTCTGATTGTGAAAGTCAGGCCTGTCGGGATGGAAGAGGACAACAGGCAGTAAGACTCTACGGGAGAGAGGTCCAGAAGGGTTACACGTGGCTAGAGAGTTTGTGCTGTAATGGGAGGGAAGGTGTGAGGTATTAATAAAATACAAACTCCGGGGTGTCAGATGCAGTGGAAAGACAGCTGAGGCAGCACCATCTGACCTGTCCCAGGGCGCCCAGTGGGCTTCCTGCAACAGACGGTGACTGAGCCTGGTCCTGGCCATCGAAGGGGCCCAGAGTTGGGAGCATTTCATGTGTCCGGGCTGCAAAGCCGAGGTAGCCCCACCTTCCAGGACAGGCAGGGACGTGGGCACACCCCAAGCCCAGAGTTGTTGAAGGGTGGCCCTGACTCGGGGGAGCAGGGCGGTAGGCGTTGGGCCCGTGAGCCAGAGTTAGTCACGTGCCCGGAGATGGCGTCCGAGGATGAAGTCAGGCTTGCATTTCAGAAACAGGGCACTGTGGCTTCATTCTGGAGTGCGCAGCGTTCGCGGGGCTGCAATGCCAGAGCCTGGAACAACATTCACGATTACTTTTGATGTCCCGGGGCAGACGTGACGAGCGTCTGTCCTAGGTAAAGGTGATAGAGGGGAGGCCTGTTGGAGAGTACTTATGAGGTAGAGTCGCCGGGGTGTGAGGGTGCTCTGGGAGACAGTGCGGCGAGGGATGACCCCAAGCGGCTGTCTCAGGTGGCCAGACTCGAGACCACTCCCGTCTCACTTCCGTTTCTCCCTGTTTGTAGCCCATCGGTCTCTGTAAGACCCCTGTTGCCTGCGTGCCCATCGACTGTGAAGTTTTTCGTTTCCTCCAACCGTGGGTGCGTTTCCTAAGTGCTGTGTCAGACGGGAAGTGCTGTTCCCGTGATGAAGCCCTCTCCCCGCGTTGGTAGAGGAACCCGTGTGCGCATTTCAATGCCCAGAATAACTAGTACTCGCAGGCCGCGATCAGCATATCGGGGCAGAGGGGAAGAACGCGCAGGCAGTAGTAGCTGACTTGTAATGAGAATCCTGAGGGCTTTGGCCAAGCAGATCCAAAATAATTTCTCCCGGGTGCTAACCAAAGCAGATGACTCACAGCGCCGTGCCGCCGAGGACGTCATGTACTCCCAGGGCGGCGACGCTGCCTCATGCAGATGTGCCAGAATCAACCTCATCACTTTTGCTATTAGTTGCTAAGAAACAAATTATAATTGCAGCTCAGATTCTTTAACCATGTTAGCCTCTTAATGCCTCATGGTGGCGTTTGTTTCCTTCAGATGCATAAGTGATAACAGTAATTGTTTTCAATCACCTTGACAACGAAAGCATGTTCAGAAAGCAAGCTGTCTTTGAGTTATTTCTACTTGGGTGGGGGTAGAGGAATGGTTTTACTGACAGTAACTTGTTGAAAGGACGAGAAGCTTCGGCAGATACTGTGATCTCCAGCAGCTGGTTATCAAATCAGTGTTCACTGTTCCTGTGATTATAGGGGTGACGCGGTGACTGTGGAGCGAGTTCGACCGGAGTTCACCCGGTAGCTTTCCTCCTTGCACATGTGGCCGACTCTGGAGCTCGAGACCCAGGTTTTAGTTGTAATGATGGGCTTCGATTTTCTCAACACCTGGGTGTCCCCTCCAGAAGAGTGGGTATCGTGACAAGTGCCTGACAACGTGGCGCAAATGAACAGGGCGATGTATTTGAAGTACCCGACGTGGCAGTTACTTACGTGACTGTTCACAACTAAGAGTAGCGGGGCGGAGGGTGGGCGGGCTTAGGGTATTTGTAAAACCTTCACGGAGGTACATGGCTAATAGGGTAGATTGGCAGTGCGCTGCTTCAGATCAGTGTGGCACCAACTTCCGGCGCGCCTTCCCCGAACCAGACCGTGATGGAACGCACTGGCGTGAGCGACTCTTTGGAGGGCGAGCCGACCATCATTCCTTTAAGATGAAACATTCACAGATACTAATGTAAAAAAGAAACAGGGGTGGGGCACTAATCCCACCAGCTGGGGTGGACCTCACTTGCCCAAAGAATGGGGTGTGTCGGACCCAGATTCGGGGTGTCAGTACGCAAGTGTTGTTGGTGGGGACAAGGCAGAACCAGTGAGTGGCCCTGCCCACCTGCATTGCGAGGTCCGCGCGTGGACACACAGCGTGTGCAGGAATTTTCAGTTCAAAAGATGGAACACACATTTCTGCTACACCTGCCTTTCCCCTGTGAGACGTCAGTGCCTGAGCCACAACGTGGTCGTTTGCCCCCCCCGTGAGCCTCTGGGAACCCCTCGCCCCAGCCCATCCCCCCAGAGACACATTTGCAGCCTCCGAGGGGCTCCGAGCCCTCCCACCTTGGCCCGTCAGTACGACCAGGTTCTCTGCCTTCTGTCTGGGGTTCTGCTTGAGAACAAAGGACTTTAATTTAAAAGCAGTCTCAGCAGAAGATAATTTGGAATTCAAGCTTCTCTTAATGACAGAATTTTCCACAGGTCTAGCTGCCAGAAGCCCCTCTGGGTGGGACAGCCCCCACCACGCCGGCCTGCACTGGTCTCTGTAAGCCCCCCACGCGCCCGACTGCACCCCTCATGCCAGTGTCTGGCCCCTGGCGTTTGCTTTACCCCCTCTGTGCGCCAGCTGCTCCACCTGAGAGAGTGCCACTTTCTTGTTGGTAGTAACACAGGATTGTTTCCGGGGACACGGGAGGTGGGGACACCACTCGTCAAATGGCAACATGGTCCCCCAGAGCCCCCGTGTCGCACGTTCCAGCCGGTGTGAGTTCTTCTCTGACTTTAATTTTCTCTCCGTTCCCAGCCCAGGTTATGTCAAGTATTTTGATCTACCTTCAAATACCAACTGAGCACATGACGCTGCACCAGATACTCTGGAAAGCAGGGGCCAATCAGATCCAGCTCAGCCAGCTCGGCCCGCGAGTAGGGGCGTGGGGAACCAAGCGAGTGCACGGGTTGCCCCGCTGGAGTGGGAAGGGAAGAAACCAGCCTGACAGGAGGTTGGCACTGGGAAAGGGCTGCGTCCGAGGCAGGTCTGTCGCAGCACAGTCTGGGACGTGTGGGTTCTGGATGTCGTGCAGGAAAGATTTCACAACACGTCTCCTAAAGCTGGGGCCAGCGAGACAGAGGAAGGGCTTCAGGTAGAAAAGGCAGCGGGAGAGAGCCTGGCAGGGCTGCGGGGCTCAGGAACCGAGTCACAGAGTCCAAGCAGGCCCCTGGAGACAGGCTCCCTGCTGCTGCCCGCTGCCTCCCCTCCCAAATGCTGACGCGTCAGATAGAGTGCACAGGGCTGCGGGGCCACTCTCCGCACAGCCTCACTGCTTCACCTTCGTCTCGGATTCGTCCGGCTCTAGTTGTTTTGTTGTTGTTGTTGATCTCTCTTGATTCTACCCGTTCTGGGGTCTGCCTGATGCTGGCGGCACTCATCGGCTCTTTGTGGCCGACCGGGGTGGGGAGGAGAGGCGAGACCCGTCTGCCCCTCAGTGTCTTGTAGGGGAGGGGAGGGTCGCTGTTTGCCAGCAGGCAGTCGCCTGCTCGGCCTGTGTAACTGCTGCGTCCCGTCTCCCTCGTCCCACCAGGCGGGGAATTTTCCTGCCTTCTCGGAGCCCTGCCTCAGGTCGACAGGGACGAGATCTCTGCCAGAAACCTGACAAGGAGGGAAGACGCTTCTAAGTGCAACGCTGAATTCCAACTTGCTGAATTCAGTAAATACCATGTATATTCTTCATCTTCCCATGTCCTTCACTCCTTCTGAACGTGTGGGGGAAACTCTGCCTTCCTCTAGGTGCGTCATCACTAACAAGCAGCCACGCTGCTCTGCGAGTCAGGCCTCAGCAGCATCACAGGATCTGCGGGCCGGTGAGCGGGCCTCGTGGGCCACGTGGACCCTGCACAGCCTGCCGTGGGGCAGCCCTGACGGAACGGCTTTCTGGTGGCGGTGAAGACTGCAACACACACGCATGCAATTAATTCCCGTCTGCTCCTTGCATGGCTTTGGTTTTTAATTTAAAGAGAGGAATAGGCAGTTCAGAGGGATCCTGTCCTCCTCACGAAGAATTAGCTCAAGTCCCGGGCCATCCTGGCCGCTCCTCCAAGAGGGAAGGAAGCACCGCTCCCTGGGCGCCCGGGCGCCGCCGTCAGGACTCGGGTCGGACGGAGACCAGTAGCTCTGCCCTTTGAAAAGCTGCTCAGTGCCCCCTCCCCATGACCCCTCCTGTCCTCACCTGTCTGTGCTTTCATGCGCAACAGAGAAAGGAACGGCAAGGTAGAGGGGCGTGCCTGTGTCCTGCAGCCCAGCGGAGAGACAGGCGGCTGGTGTTTATGAAATGCTTTCGCAGGCACTCTCAGTTCTGGGCCCAGGAGTGACCTGGTGTCCATTCTCTGTGTCTGTCAAGGGTCCAGCCCTATGCCTGCATGTCCTTCACCAAGTAAGGAGCCCTGAGAACACCGGTCCAGGGCCCTTACACTGAAGGGAGGGCCATAGAGGCCTTGGAGGCTGAGGTCTGAAGACAGTCCCGCGGTTTAGCTGAGCCCAGTGAGTGCCATACCTAGGGTGTCCCGCTTTCCCCGCCCCCCATGCCTGCAGCCCTCCCACGGAGGCCCCCACACCTCCACAGCTGGGCCCTGGGGCTGCCCCGGGAATCCAAGGTCCAAGGACTAAGAGGGAGGGGTGGAAACCAAACCAACCGCATTTGAACCCAAGACCAGAACAGTGTTGTCCCTTGAAGAAAAGAATTTGTTGTTGGCATTTTGAAATACCATTTCATCGGCACAGGCTGGTCACCGCTGCTCCTGATCCACCAGCTTGACATCTGATGAATGTTCCTGAGGGGTCTCTTCTCGAGGGGGCTGAACCCCGCACCCTCCTTGCTGCTTTTCTGTTTCACAGTGATCGTGATAAAGGCACTGTATATGACCCCCCTAGAAGGCCCACGCTCCTCTCTCCTCACCACACCCCTTTCTGGGCTTCAGGTGTGTGTTCGTCTGAGAAGAGACCACTGTGTCCTGGTCTCCAAAGTCCAGGTTACGTCGGTTGGTTATGTTTGCCCCGCGGCCTGCAGGAATATCGGCTTGCACACCCAGTTTAGGAAATCGGGGTGACAACCACCAGCATGCTCCACGTCTGTGGGGCAGACGTCTCTGGTTAAAGCCCCAGCTCTGCCCTTGACTTCTCGACCTCTCACTACAGCCGGCTACTCGGGCCTCTGAGCCGGCTCCTTTTTGCGTGAAAGGGGTCGCTGGGACCCACCTGGCCGGGCTGCTCACAGAGGAGACGCCGCAGCTCATTGGGGTCGCTTGCTCAGCACTCGCTTCCCTTCTGCTGCAGACTTGAGCAGGGCGGCGGCCTGAGTCTAGGAGGAGCCCCGGAGCCCCTGTTGTGGGGGCACCTGGCTGACCAACCTCGAGTGGCTCCTGTTGGGGCTGACCCACCGGCCCCGGAGCCCTAGGCCTCTCCATTCCGACTCACCCTCCGTCTCGTCCTGGAGATGGACTCGTCCCGCCTCATTTTCGGAGGTCCGCCACGCACTCGTTAACGGCACCGCAGTGGACCGGGCACGCAAGTTCTGGGTTTCCGTGGCGCGTGCGCCCTGGGGGTCTGGATGGAACACCAGAGAACATGGAAACAACGGGTTCAACTAAGACAGCGGCCACACTGCTGTGGGAGTGCGACTGGCCTCAGGAGAGAGGGAGTGAGTGGGGGACGGATGATCGGGGGCCTCCTGGACAGCAGGGTGGGCCTGTGCAATCCGGGGCCCCATGTGGGGCCGTGCTCAGGACTGGAGATCTCAGTGTGCACAGACCTCAAAGACACAAGGCCACCCCCACCCCTGCTTGCCTGGGATGAGGGACAGCAGGGCGAGGATTTAAAACCCTCTCTTTTTCAAGAGCCACACTCATGTTCAGAGGGAAAAAGTGGGTCCCAGGGAGGCTCGGGGGGGCCTGGCCAAATAACAGGGACCGTTTTGCCCGCGGTGTTGCATATTTAACAGTTGCTCGATCCATTTCCGTGAGGTGCAGCTGAACTGTATAGCACACGCCAGTGGGGAGCGCCCAGGGCCGCCGTCCAGGCGGGAGAAGTCAGTGTCAGTCTCGGGGCCAGAATAAAATGTGAAGCTGAAGTCCAGCGGGTGACCTCAGCAATTCATTCAGACACCTCCCTGTGTCACCCTAACTTCCCGGGGCACTCGTGCGTGTGGGGATGTGTTGGGACCGATGGAAGGGTGGACGTGGGCCCTGATGGGAACATGCAGAATGACCTTGACAGTTAGGAGAAAAAACAATGCAGAGGCGTTTCCAGAACACAGAATACCAGGTGTGCATATAAGTGAGATTTGAGAGAAGGGCGTTTCCAGAGGCCTGTGACTAGGCTCGCTGCAGCTCTCGAGGATAAGGGGAGGCTTTGCGCCCGTGGTCGTAGTGGGCAGGAAGCGCTGGGCCTGGGGCCCTGCCACTGGTTGGGCCAGGCCTGTGCCCTGGTGAGGTATTGGGTGCAGGGGAGGCAGCGTCCTGCGAATGAGCTGCAGAGTCCGGAAGCAGCTCCTCAGAGTTCAGACCCGGCCGCTGCCACGTCCAGCTTCCCAATCACTGGCGAGTTCTGCGAGGTCTCCTCGTCTGTAGTCTCGGGTGTCAGAGCACAGACCTGACAGATCAGCACTGGTGCATCAGCTAGTGCCTGGGACGGAGCTACCGTGTCCTACCGTGTCCTGCCTATAAACATCGTCGTCATCACCGTCATCGCAGCAACATTTACACATCATACGGAGCCAGCTAGAGGCGTCGAGCCATTGCAATAATCCAGGCAGGCTTCTCAGTATTTCTCCCGCAGCAACTACCTGCCTTAGTGTTCCCTCGACTTGTACGGTGTCGCACTGTCCTCCTGTGGTGGACAAGGACAGGGAAGCGCAGAATCGTGCCCTATCCAGCGTCACATGGCTGCTAGGAGGCATGACCAGGACTTTTTAAATTCGATTTTGCTTTAAACATGGCGTCATGCCATTTTTATTTTGACCTTAGCTGCTAGTAAAAATATTTCCAATTATTCAAATCAATAAAAAACATTATTAATGCTTATTCGTTATTTTAATGATTTTTTATTACTGATATAAAAGGAACTTCAACTATTGCATTTAAAATTCCAGTGAGCTCTGGCCAGTGTGTCTCAGTGGGTTGGGTGCTGGCCTGAGAATCAAAGGGTCGCTGGTTTGATTCCCAGTCAGGGCACATGCCTGGGTTACAGGCCAGGTCCNCATACAGAGCCAGCTAAAGGCGTCGAGCCATTGCAGTAATCCAGGCAGGCTTCTCAGTATTTCTCCCGCAGCAACTACCTGCCTTAGTGTTCACTCGACTTGTACGGTGTCGCACTGTCCTCCTGTGGTGGACAAGGACAGGGAAGCGCAGAATCGTGCCCTATCCAGTGTCACATGGCTGCTAGGAGGCATGACCAGGACTTGAACCCTGCTAGCCTGGCCTCAGAATCCCCGATTTTGCTTTAAATTCGATTTTGCTTTAAACATGGCGTCATGCCATTTTTATTTTGACCTTAGCTGCTAGTAAAAATATTTCCAATTATTCAAATCAATAAAAAACATTATTAATGCTTATTCATTATTTTAATGATTTTTTATTACTGATATAAAAGGAACTTCAACTATTGCATTTAAAATTCCAGTGAGCTCTGGCTGGTGTGTCTCAGTGGGTTGGGTGCTGGCCTGAGAATCAAAGGGTCGCTGGTTTGATTCCCAGTCAGGGCACATGCCTGGGTTACAGGCCAGGTCCCCAGTAGGGGGCACGTGAGAGGCAACCACACATCGCTGTTTCTCTCCCTCCCTTCCCCCTCTCTAAGAATAAAGAAATAAAATGTTTAAAATAATAAAATAAATATTCAAGTGAGATCCATATGGAATTTCCTGACTGTGGGGCTTGTTGAACACTGGCTAGTCCACGCCACGGCACATACAAAAACTTCACCGTGGGAGGGGTTCATCACAGGGGTTTCCCCAGCGACAACATAGGGGCACCCCTTGATTTACTCAGCAACACCAGTCAGGCTCTGACCACACTTGACCCTGGACCCAGCAGCTCTCGGACCGTCCTCGACCTGAGGCGTGGCTCTGATGCTCCCCTCCCCCGGGAGTCCCTCGCTCCCCTCTGAGGTTGTGAATGGGCTGCCCGTCTGCCCCGTGCTGTGGGGGGGCACCTGCGCCCTCCTGTAGGTGCAGGGGCCTCCCCACAACCGCTGCAGCGGTGCCCCCTGCAGACACCCAGCACGGCCCCGTCCCCCCCTGAGCTCAGAGGCTCACTTCCCACCCCCTTCCTAGCATCTGGGTGTCCGGGGAGGGTAGACTCTCTTGTTTCCTGTGTTTCTAATTTTGAACCACCATGGCAGCTGTAATGTCTCCAGCCTCAGGGAAGATCACGGTGAGACCCCCTCCTTCCTGGACCTGTGCCAGGGTCCCTAATGATCACACGCCCCCGGCAGGAAATGACAGAGAGCAGCGTACGCTTCCCCTCCTTAGGGCAGGAGGCCCCCTGGGCCACTGCGCCAGCATTCAGGTGGGCTTCGGCTGGGGGAGTACCCAGGGCCCTCAGGGGCTTGATTTGGGGGTCGCTGCTTGTCTTCCGTGCCCTGTAGCCTTCCATGTTGTGCCGTTCATTTCACTGTGTGGCTTGGGGCTATTTAACCCGATGGAACATGAACTGATGGAATGTTCGTCTTGGGTGGATAGACAGAGGGAGGGATGGATAGATGAACTGACAGACAGACTGATGGATGGATGGGTGGGTGGGTGGGTGGATGGATGGATGGACGGACGGACAGATGTCACCACTGCTTTATCCATTCGTTCGTCGACGGGCACATGGGTGTCTCCCTGCCTGGGGTGTTGTACATACCGCTTCAGTGAACACGGGAGTGCGGACGTCGTCAAGTTAGTTTGTTGCCCTTGGCTGTGTCCCTGGCAATGGGACTGTGGGGTGAGAGACAGGTCCATTTTTCAGTTTTTGGAGGAGCTGCCACACTTTTCCATGGTGGCCTCTCCTGGATAATCCTTAAATATCAATATTTGGCCAATTCTTCTCTGCACACTTCTGGGGGATACACTACATCTTTTCAATTCTTTTTCACCTAAATTGCAGTTCCACCTGAAATTTCTCTGGGAGAGGCCAGGTTAGCAAGCGCTCCTCCTCAGAGGCTCCGAGGAGCGCTAGTAGGGTGCCAGCCCCAGGGGGCAGCCATTTGGCTCCGCCTCCGAGAGCTGTGCCCAGCCCCCAGCCCCGCCAGCTTCCTGCCAGCAGGAGAGGTGGCCTCCGTGTCTGCCCGAGAGATGACAAGAAGCAGTTCCTTTCCTTAAGATCCAACACCTACCCACCAGAAACTAACATAAAATAGTATTGAGCGTCAACTGTGGTTGAAAAAAATTAAAGAAATTTAAAATATTATGAAAAACTCACAGCACTTGAAGATACTAGTATCGACAGACTGCAGCAGAGCCATCTGCGAAGAGCTGGTGGGAGGGGGAGACCAGGTTTCATCTGTCTACCCCCACGTGTGCTTTCTGTCGGTGTCTTTGAGGGTCCCTCCAAGCACTGGACACTCCCCGGTGGACTCCGGCCCCACCCAGGTGACCCAGGAGGAGCCTCTGCTCTGGAGACCCTGACGCTGGTGTGTCTGCGGAGACCTTAGACCCCCTCTGGGGCCTCGGGCATGGACGCCCCTTCTCGGAAGCCACTGCTGAGCCCGTGACACCTGGTCCTCATGGACTCAGATGGCCCTATGCTCCAGGGTGGGTCCTAGCAGGACATTTTCGTAAGAAGAGTCCATTGACCACCGAACTCCAGCAACCAAGGTTCTGCTGCCTGACAACCTCAGGGGGTAACGGTTTTGTGATCTTTATGTCAGAGATGAGCCATTGGGGGGTCCACAGTCCTCCTGGCTTAAAAAAAACAACCATGAATTTGCTTGAATATGAATATTGCTCTTCGTTTCAAAGAAGCTGTTTTCAAAGTGTCTAAAACGAATTGGTGCATGCATCTTTTAGTTTGCAGCTGAATATGTACTAATTCTCACTGTGAGCTTGCTAAGCAAAGAAGCTAGAAAGGCAATTGAATTAACAAACGCGCTCGGGTTTGGATAGCGCTCTACAGCTCACCGTGGATGTCCTTCCCACCGAGCCAGCTGCAGGGACCACCCTGCTAAGAGACACCTGTCACAAGCACTTCCATTCACTGAGCAGTCACTGCCAATATTAAAATGTTCTGTTCTAACTCCCTGTCTTCTCTGCCCTGAGAGAGAGAACCAGCGCCTGGTTTTGAGATGAGCCCCATGATAAACCCCACAGAGTGGGTACAGGGGTTCGCGTACACGGTGCCTTTTTGAAACAGGTTCGGAAACGCGAGGATTCTTGGGATCATGCCTCTGGTGAGTAAGAAACTGTGAGCAGAGCTCGGCCTTCACAAAGGGCAGGGCGTCTCCTCGGGGCCACCAGGGCCCCGAGGCGTGTCACCTGTGTGGGGGGATACCCCCGTTGCCATCACGGGGCACAGGAGCAGTGGTGTGTTGTGGAATTACTGCCACATTGCAGGCAACGAAATGAAGGGCGCGAACCCGGGGTGAAATGCCGCAGACAGAGCTCGATGAGAAGACTCCCGGTTGGTCCCTCCAGAAGGAAAGCGGCTCTCCTTGCTGGGGTGGGGCACGGGTTTGCTCGGATCCTGTCACACAGCGCTCTGCCGCCTCGGAGCCCGGGAAGGCTGGCTAATCATCGCACCTGCTCAGCAGCGAGCCTACTAATCTCTGCTCTGACCCCCGCGCCTCGTCAGGTGGGGGCCCGGGCGGTCTGCAGATCCTGCCGGCTCTGCCAGCCGTGCGGCCACGTGTCTCTGTCTCTGGCTTTTCCCCGAGACAGCCTGGCTTCCTCCCAAAGGGGACTCGGGGTTTCACTTCGGAACTCTGGGCCTTTGGCGCTGGCCACGATTACGCGCCTGCACGACCAAGGACAGGGCGTGGTGCTGGCGTCGTTGCGGGGACCGGGAAGGTACATGACCAGTCTTCGCCATTTTTGATCCCTATTTGAGGGGCTTTTAAAAGTGATGCCTCTTCTTTACAATTTTCCAGAGGGATTTGTTTGCTTCAACGGCCATGTCCTCAGACCCGTGTGGGTGACCTCATCTGTGGGTGCCTGTGGCATTAGCTCCTCTCATGCTCTGAGGGACAAAGGTGACCACTGACTGCCAGACCGCCATCACTGACCACGAAGGAGAGATCAGTGGAGTCACGGGGGCTTCAGTTCCGGAGGGTGGACTCTATCCCGTGGGGAACGAAGGATTCAAGTTCCTACCTGAGGTGGCTGACCAGCTGCTACCCCCACGGTCCTGGGAGCTGTGCCTGCCTGGGACCGCCCAGTCAAACAGTGTGTGCGTGTTGTGGACTTGTCCTCAGGTGCAGCCTCCTGTCTGTTCCCCTCCTTTAAAGGTTTGCAGCAAATAATGGAAAGTGGAGGCCGCATTTCACAGACTCCAGTCTGGAAGGTGGATTCAAGGTCATCAAATAAAAATTTCGGCCTGTGCAAACCATGTCTGCTGAAAATCCCAAGACGTTGCCTGGGCCGCCACACGGCAGGTGCCAGGAGGACCCCGGTCCTGGGGCACCCACTGTGGACAGCTCCCAGCGCTGTTTTCCGTAGGACTCGGGGGTCCTGATGCTGTCCTGCTGCGCACTGCCAGCCCCAAGACGGAGACGCAGCAGAGAGTGCCACCCAGGCTCACTAGACGACCAGTCCCCCTCTGTCCACAGAAAGGCAGGGTTCTCCCAACACACTGGGCGGTGACATGTGCACGGAACAGTGGAGTGGACAGAGAGCGCAGGGACCATGGCAGTGTGGGGAAGGTGTCCGTGCCGTCCTTGTCCCGGGCCCACAGTGAACAGGGAACACCCACTGACCACTGTCAGCTCCTGCTCTTGGGGACTGGGAGGAAATGATCGAGGTGCCCTTGGAAAACCTGAGGCACTGTCACCCTGCCATGGTCAGCACCTTGCCTATGTCACAGCCACACTTTTCTGGGAGCTAGGTGACACTCCACTGCTGTCAGCCAGAGTCCTCACACCCACTGGGACATTGGAATGATTAAGTACCCTGGAAAGAGAACATTTTCAGAGTCTCGGAGTCACGAACGAGGTGCCCAAAGCCACCAGGCCAGATCTCAGCCTTGGACCTGGCAGGCTGGCACCTTGGCCCGATGCCCAAGTAAAAGCCAGAATAGAGTGGGCGCGTGGCGCGGGTTCTGGGGAAAGGGCTGGGCGGGGTGGTGAGTGGCTTCCATCTGCTCCTGACGGCCTCAGCTCAAACACGCACCCTCTCTTCCTGTCCATCTGTCTGTCCCGGGGCCTGGTACAAAATGACATCACGTATGTCCTTTTCTAGTCCCCGACTGGCATTCCCTTCCTTCCTTCTCTCCAAAGAGTGTGGGGGGGATCTTATATAACTGGAATTTGCTGACATTCCCAATACATCTTTTAAATTCTTTTAAAAGATTTTATTTATTTATTTTTAGAGTGAGAGGAAAGAGGCAGAGAAACGTCAGTGTGCAGTTGCCCCTTGTGCGCCCCCTACTGGGGACCTAACCCACAACCCAGGAATATGCTCTGACTGGGAATCGAACTGGTGACCCTTCCATTCTCATGCTCAGTCCACTGAGCCACACCAGCCAGGGCTTTTTCTTCCCCACAGCTCGGGTGGCAGTCTCCCGAGACGGGCACCCTCTGTGATGCATTCCTTTAACTGGGTAAGAAGCAGGTTGTCTCACTCGTAGCCATCTTGGTTTAGATTAACAGAAGGCTCTGGTTGGAGTCAAATAGGTTTTGTATCCAACAAAGTATGTACGATCAATGCGAAAACTAATCAGATTTGTGTAAAATTTGATGTGGGAAAGTAATCTTTTTATTACACTTAATTTTTATGTTTTCATTACTGCAGAAAATGTAGACGACTCTTTCTCAGACTTGAAAATTGCTTTTCTTACCCTGCCGTGAATCACAGAGACCACGGGAGGCAGGCGGGCGGCTGGGCCCTCACCGCAGACTGTCAGTCAGAGCTGCACCACCTCCGAGGGCACAGGAAGTCACGTGGGCCTTTTCTCTGGCGTTAAATCCCAATGCGTCTCCATTAGGTCACGTACTTGATTTTGGACAGAAGAAGAAGGCGGGGGACTTAAACAGGCCACCCTAACCTCGAAGAAAGTGCACTTGGAAGCCTCTACCTTCCTTCACCTTGACAGTTCTAACCGAAACGGAGTCCCTGGGACGCACCTCTGGGTGGGTTGTGCCTGACGGTGTTCTAGAGACTGGTGTGGGAAGTTGAAGGACTCGTCCGCATGGTTGGCGTGAACTTGCACTTCCTTAAAGCCAGTCAGGCCGAATCTTTTGGCGCCCCCTAATCTAAAAAGACCACTCGGTTAAATTCGCTTTTCAGTATCCCTCCTAATTCCATGGTGTAGTTTTCAACATGCCCTTATTTCTCAGAGAGAAAAAAAATGGAAATGAAAACCTGAAATCTAAAAATAAAATCCGTGCTTAATACACAAGCTAAATATACCCCAAGTTTTCTCATTGCTACATTAATTCACCGAAATCTAATTTAGGCTGCTCCGCAGTCCTCTGAATAAAAATGAGTGAGTATCACCACCACACATTGTGTTCCAGCTCCTTTCTCTGCGACTCAATCAGAAGACATGTTAATTGCTTAAGTCCTTATATAAGATCTCGTGATCTCGAAAGTTTTCCGGGGGAGAGATTAAATGGAGGGCGGTGAGTAACTTTGCCTTTACTTTCAGCTTCACTCGATTCCCCGCTCTCGCCCCAAAGTTTCTGTCCTGCGTTCTTGCCGTCTCTGATTTAACTGTCCAGTGGCAGGTGTTCTGCACTGCCCACTGCGTTGCCCACCCTGGACCCCAACCCGTGCAGCGGCCCTTGTCGCTGTACGAGTGGGTCACCGCTGGTGGGCTCCGGCCGTGCCAGATGTTAACGAGGCACCGGCCGAGTGCACGAGGCTCGGACGAGCCCAGGAGGTGGCGGACTAAGTGGAGTCAGCCACGTTCCCTTCCTGTGGTTTCTCCTGCAGAGTGAGCTGTCTCTCCCCGAGAGCCCGACGGAGTGTTTCGCTTGTGCAGCCTCAGCTCAGAACATCCGCACAGAGTCTCCATTGAGTGAGATGACCCCGTGGGAAACTGAAGGCGGCCCAGGGCCTGCGCCCACCTCTCCCCTCTCAGGTCCCCACTCAGCGCAGCCCCTCCCTGGCCTGGGCTGAGCGCAAGGCACCTCGTAGCCCCCTGGGTCTTCGTGCACGCCATCCCTCACCCCGGGGTCTCGTCTTTCTTCCTCCTCTTGAAATCCTAATTTTTTCCAGTTCTAGACCGAATGTTACGGACTTTTTTCCCCTGCAGGAGAACGGTGTGTGGTCTCTGGAATCCCACCACCCTTTGCTTCCACGTCTGCTAAGCTGTCGCCCGTGTCTGAATCGGGTGGTTGACCACAGAGGGCGGACTCTTTGGAGCTGGCAGTTTAATCTTGATGTTCCACCTCTTGTTTCTTAGCGCTCTGCAGGGCACGCGCCAGGCGGCCCTTCTGGTTGGACACAATTTAGCCAGAGAGCCACCAGGCTCTGGCAAAATCACCATTCTGCTCGGCGCTCCCTGACTCCTCCTCTCCTGCGCTTCCTCCCTCCTCCCTCCGCGGCTCCACTGCAGCCAGACTGGCCGCCTGGGGTTTCTCAGATGTGCCCAAGGTCCTTCTCTGGGCACCTTCTCCTCTCCCTGGAGGGATGTCCCCAACCCCAGCCTGGTGAAATCCCTCCCGTCTTCAGGCCTTTGCTGTCCGGTCAGCGATCTGCTCAGACACGCCCTGAGCCCTCAGTTTGGAGCTGCAGCTCTGCCCCACCCCCCCTGCCCCCCCTGCCCTCCCTGCCTGCCCTGCGTTTTCCCACCGCCTCCCTGCCTTCTAACATCCTGCGTGGTTTACCCACGGCCAGACGTCCTGTTACCTTACCTCACCTCACCTCCTGCAAGGGCAGGGGTCCCTGTCTCCTTGTCCCCAGAGCGGGGCCTGGCCTGGCACAGCCACTTCAGAAACAGGAGTCGAAGGAAGTGAATGAATGAATGAGGCCTTCGTCCTAGTCTGTAACACAGCAAATCTGTGCTGCACGTCACAGTAGTTTCACGTCGAACTCAGATTGGGCGGTTTGGGAGTTCTCACCGTGGGAAAACTGCCCCAGCACTTCAGCTCGCCCATGCTGTGAAAGCAGCAAAGCCCCGCGTCAATTAAAATATTCCAATTAACACGAGTCGGAAAGGGCAGCCTCACCAGCGGCTGCAGCGTCTCAGTCGCCTCGCACATCACAGCATGTCAGTTTCGTGGCGTAACTGTGTTCCCTCCCACGAATTTTGGTAAAGCGATGAAGGCTTTGTTCAGGGGACAGAAACAGCGTAAGAAAGCCAGTCCCCATGTTGAAATGCATGGTTCTGTTCTCTCACTTGGTGTGACGGGGCTTTACCACCCTCGCAGGCAGCAGCAGTGTGTCCCGGCCCAGCCCCTCGTCGGAACGACCCGCAAGGTTCGTGAGTCGCTCTGCTTGCCCGCACAGGGCGTGGAGTCTCCCCGAACCCATTTATCAAAGTGCCGTGACCACCCCCTCTCAGGGAGGAGCAACAGTTCCCATTTCTTCATTCAGCAGATCCTCGTCTCGTACCTTTAATTTATTTTATTCAGCTTTATTGGGTTGAACGGACAGATACCACTGTGTGAGTCTGAGGGGCAGGGCATGCTGATCTGACAGTTTGTCTTATCATAAAGTGACACCACTGTAGCCTTAGCTGAACAGCTCCGTGACCTCACGTGGCCACCACTCCCTTCTTGTGGGGAGAGCAGCTGAGATGGACCCTCCGGGCGACTTTCAAGCCCATCCCACAGCCTCGTTCATTGTCATCCCCATGTGAGCAAGGCAGCCCCGCCCTTGCCATCTTCTAACCGGGGTGCTCTGACCTCGACCAGCATCGCCCCACTTCCCCACCTCCCAGTTCCGGGGCCACCACCTCCTCTCTGTGTCTGTGAGTCGGCCTCTAGACTCCACCGTGAGTGAGACTGTACAGTATTTGTCTCTCTCCAACCGGGTTCCCTTAGTGTGACGCCGTCAGGGCACACACAGGTGGTCGCCCACGTCGGGAGGAGCAGTGCTGTGTTGTGTGTTCGTGTCCCGAGGAAGTGAGCGCGGGGTCCCCGCTCTCCCGTGTTTACCGCGGCATCGTTCGCCAAGGCCCGGGTGTGGAAACAGACGTGTTACTTACTCATCAGAGGCTTGGCTTGGGGCACGTCCCTTTTCTGAACTTCAGTGGCCCCTGTGCAGCGAGGTCGGCACCCAGCACTGTTCTCGTCTACCTCGCAGAGGCAGGAGGCGGCTGCCAGAGGCGAGGGGCGGGGTGGGGGAGTGTGGTGTAGCGGGTGGGAGCTCGGTTTCCCGAGATCAGAGAGCTCGGGAGAGGGAGGGGGGAGCGGTTGCCCAACATCACGAACGTGCTTAACGCCTTTGGACTGCACACTTCATCATCTAAGAAGGGAAATTCTCAGCCGTGTGTGTCTCACCACCGCAACGAGAAACGGGACAATCTGCACAACCCACGGGGTCTGAGTCCAAGGGCTGCGTTGCTTTGGACGTGGACTTCAGGGCCTTTGATGGTTGAAGTGGTCAGAACTCAAGAAAGCACAACAAAAATGAAACAGCTATTTAAGTGCTGTGAAAATATAAGGCAACGAATCATTGGTCTAGGGGCTGCTCCTGTTAGTACTGGTACATTTTATAGTTTTATTGTTGGTAAAACAATAATGGTTTATTACTAAACCATCACCATCATTGTTGTCATCTTCTTCATAATCATTTTGCCTGAAGCGTGGCCTAGAAAAATAAAATTTCTCGCATCCCACGAGTCGAAACTGTGGAAGATACTATTCACCCCTGGACTCGCCTCGTGCCCACCGCGTGCCCAGCGCCGGGCGGGAGGCCGGTGAGCATCAGTGGTCCCTGCAATGCACCCGGAGCCC
This sequence comes from Sturnira hondurensis, assembly GCF_014824575.4. Lineage (NCBI taxonomy): Eukaryota > Metazoa > Chordata > Mammalia > Chiroptera > Phyllostomidae > Sturnira > Sturnira hondurensis. The sequence goes on from NW_028079127.1 coordinate 17,109,526, forward strand.
CCGGTCGGCACCCCCAGTGGCTCTGCGGTCACCCTGCACCCTGGTCCTGCTGAGAGGGAAGAAGCCAACACCCTGAAGGTTGTCCCTGTCCTTCTCTCCTTCTCTAAACCAGCGTCCTTATGCAGTCTACCTACTGCACTTTCTGTTTGCATTTTTGTACTCTTTGTCAGTGATCTTGCTCTTGACCTTGCCCCAGAGTGTGGTGCTGAAGCACCATGAGTGTCCCTGAGTACAAGGGGTTAGCGTGTCCCGGGGAGAACACGCGTGCTGGAGAGCTGCTCACGGGCGTGAGCTGCAGCGCATGCTGTCCACCCTCAGGGAACTCGAAGGGCCTCCTGCACATGTTAAAGGAGGCGGTTTTAGCAGAGGCAACACAGCAAGGTCAAGGCCCAGTTATCAAAGCGCCGTGACCACCGCCTCTCAGGGAGGAGCAACAGTTCCCGTTTCTTAATTCAGCGTGTGCAGCCCCTGCCAGGACCTTCCCGCCCACCCGTCCGGAGGAGAGCTGACTGAGCGTGCCCCGGGTGTCTCCGGCAGGAAAGCGGAGGGGCAGAGGCACGCTCTTAGACATAAGAAGGAGATAATATTGGTTTCCTCAGACTAAAGTGGCTCCAGCATCAGTGATAAGAGAGCACAAAGACGAAATTAGGGCTGTGTGTCACTTGGGGACTGAGCTTCCTCCCGGGGTCTCTGCGAGCCAGCTGCAGGCAGGACCTAGTCCTGCGCATTTGGGCAGTGGGTACATCCTGTGTTCCCCTTCCCTCCCTCCCATGCCAGTGTTCCCTGGGAGTGTCCGTCACTCATTTTCTACAGCAGTGACCACTGTCGGAGTCACTGTGCCGGACCGAGGGACCGTCTGTGGCCAGTTCCCATGCTGGGCTCTTGGAGAGGAGTGGGCTTGGTCCCCTCCCATTCCGGTTTTCCGCGAGGTTGCCCCACAGGCTGACGGGCCATGGGCGCTCCAGGGCAGCCTGTCGCGGGGATGAGGAGAGTGGGCATAGGGTCTCCTGCACTTCAGGTTACATTTAAAAGCGAGGGGCTTGGTGGCACCTCCGAGAATCGGCAGATTTCCCAGCTCCTCAGCCCAGTGTCTGATGTGTCTGTGAAATGAGGGCAGGGGGAGGTTTGTGAGATGTTCTCCTTGCCCACACGAGGCGTGGAGTCTCCCCCAGCCTGTGCCAGATCCTCGTCTCGGACCTTTTATTTATTTTATTCTGCTTTATTGAGATGAATGGACAGGTGCCATCCCCCCACCCCCGCACCAGGGTCTCACACAAGGCTCGCCTGTGTGTCGGAGGGTGGCTTTGTTTTCAAAACCGTAACTAAATGAGATAAAAAATATATGGCTGCAGTTGCGGAAACAAACTTAAATTGAACGTAAATAACAGCTGCTCTTCGTCTGGGAGTTTCATCCAGACACAGAACTTTGTTTTCATGCCCTTAAAAAAAGTTTAACCCACATACGGCTGATTCAGCAGCCAGCGTCCCAAGAATCATAGTTAAGAGGAAGTTTAGCTCTCCAGGCCTCTGCCTGGCTTCCCTTAAGGGCAGGAGGTGAGAACCCTCGGTCTTTGCTCAGCCTCACTCCTGCCTCCACGTGTGAGGGCAGATTCCTGGGTCCTGGGAGGTTAACAGAAGAAACGAAATGGGCTGAGGCAGGTGGAGGCGACGCGGTTCCTTTCACTGGAAGCAGGTTTCCCCCGGCCTGCAGTGTGGCTGGTGGGCTTGTGGGCTCTCGGGTCTGAGCGTGACCTGTGTGTGGCCCACGCACCTGCTCCTACTGATATGTCGTCCCCAGGTTTTTTTCCATAGATTGCTCACTTTGTCCTGACCCCTTGCACACGCCTCTTCGGTGTTTATTCAGAGAGCCTGTGCCCTAGTGCTGCTCAAACTGGTCTGATCTGCCCTACGGGGTTGCCCATGTATTCCGGAGATGGTGGGGGGAGATGTGGAGGCCGTGCGGCCAGAATGCACAGCGGAGCAGCATGTGTCTTCCTGTGGAAACTGGGTGGCTTCTCCCGCTGGGTGCGGAGCAGCCATTGCTCGGTGTGTCGCCGAGTAGCTAGTGACCACCAGGTCATGGGTCACAGGCCTGCGCCCTTTGCGTGGGGTGGCTTCTGTTGGTAGCCCTGGGGCAGGGTTCCTGGGAGAGNACCCCCCGCACCAGGGTCTCCACAGGGGAGGAGCAGACACAGGGCTCACCTGTGTGTCGGATGGTGGCTTTATTTTCAAAACCGTAATTAAATGAGATAAAAAATATATGGCTGCAGTTGTGGAAACAAACTTAAATTGAACGTAAATAACAGCTGCTCTTCGTCTGGGAGTTTCATCCAGACACAGAACTTTGTTTTCATGCCCTTAAAAAAAGTTTAACCCACATACGGCTGATTCAGCAGCCAGCGTCCCAAGAATCATAGTTAAGAGGAAATTTAGCTCTCCAGGCCTCTGCCTGGCTTCCCTTAAGGGCAGGAGGTGAGAACCCTCGGTCTTTGCTCAGCCTCACTCCTGCCTCCACTCGTGAGGGCAGATTCCTGGGTCCTGGGAGGTTAACAGAAGAAACGAAATGGGCTGAGGCAGGTGGAGGCGACGCAGTTCCTTTCACTGGAAGCAGGTTTCCCCCGGCCTGCAGTGTGGCTGGTGGGCTTGTGGGCTCTCGGGTCTGAGCATGACCTGTGTGTGGCCCACGCACCTGCTCCTACTGATATGTCGTCCCCAGGGTTTTTTCCATAGATTGCTCACTTTGTCCTGACCCCTTGCACACGCCTCTTCGGTGTTTATTCAGAGAGCCTGTGCCCTAGTGCTGCTCAAACTGGTCTGATCTGCCCTACGGGGTTGCCCGTGTATTCCGGAGATGGTGGGGGGAGATGTGGAGGCCGTGCGGCCAGAATGCACAGCGGAGCAGCGTGCGTCTTCCTGTGGAAACTGGGTGGCTTCTCCCGCTGGGTGCGGAGCAGCCATTGCTCGGTGTGTCGCCGAGTAGCTAGTGACCACCAGGTCATGGGTCACAGGCCTGCGCCCTTTGCGTGGGGTGGCTTCTGTTGGTAGCCCTGGGGCAGGGTTCCTGGGAGAGGTCATTTCTTTGGCCAGCAGTGAATCTGCCACCTGCGCTGATTGAAGGCCAGTCCTGGTGCGGCTGCAGACTTCCGTCCTCAGGCCAGGCAGGTGGCTCCGTGCCCCTGACAGTGACCTTCCCTTAAAGTCGCCTTGCAGAGCGACCCGGCCACTGAGCACCTGAGGCCTGTGTGGGCACGGTGCTGGGAGTCCATGCATCCTGTACACGGATGGGGGGTCACCCTCCTCTGGGTTGGGCGATACCCCCTCCCAGGGTGTGACACAGGAGCACAGACCCTGTCTGACAGGTGCTCACTAGGGACCTGGCACGGGTCAGGCACTGTCCTATAGCCTGGTGAGCCTGCAAAGGTTCTGGCCCCCACTGAGCCTTCATCTGGGGGACAGGAAGGGGGAACAACAAGCCAAACAGCACGTAAAAGAAGAAAGTAGTTGCAGATCCTGGGGCGGAGGGCTCTGAAAAGCGGGTAGAGGTGAGTGGCTGACCGTCCCTGGGCTAGTGGCGGCCCACCTGTGATAAACACTCAGGGAGGGCTGCTCTGAGGAGGTGGCATCGAGCAGAGCCCTGAAGAGTGGGCACAGTGAGCCAAAGACAGGTCAAGAGCATCCTGAGCTAAGGGAACAGCAAGTTCAAAGGTCCCGAGATGCTTGAGTAACAGAGCAAAGTTGGTTTCTGGTGAATAAATCAGTAAGGGGGGACAGCCACAGGGCAGGGGGTGGGGTGTGAACAGGGACCGGCTCCCTCAGGGCCTTTGTGGAACACAGGGAAGAGTCGATGGGTTTTTTCTAAAATGTACTAGGCCACACGCTTTTCTGAACATTGATGTCTCTCCATGTTGTGAAGTATGAAACCCACGGGGCAGCTGCCTCTCCGTGAACACCCCCGAATCAGGACACTACGTGGAGAAGGAAGCGTTATCTCCCGCAGAATAAAAGGTAGTGGTGTTCTCGGCACCTGCCTCCCGGGAAGAGCGGCGTTGTTCCTGGAGGTGGACCGTGCCAACTGCAGGGGCCCCGCGGGCCGGGCAGGTGCACGTTCTTGTGGCGCACGCAGCAAACTCATGTCCTCCGTCAAGTTGTTCCCTGGCTTCTGAAAAAGCATGACCATCAGGAAACAACGGAGCGCATCCGAGAATCGAGGGAAGAAGAGAGCCAACGGGAGACACAAAAATAGCTATGAGGGGGGTTGTGCACTCTCAGAAAAGTAGCAGAGCAACTTTTATATCACGTAAAGTTGAGAAGATGAGCGTAGAGGAGAGAGAACAGGCAGGGTCTCAGGTGGTCAGGCAACACACCAGGGAGGCATCATTCCTGATCTTGAGCTCCCCGTGGGGTAGAGGGCATGTGCGGGGGCTCCCGGGTCAGGGGGCCTGGATTCGGGGGTCTGGGGTCTCGGACGTGGGTGTTTCCTTCTGTATAATAGATCAGTAGCAATACTTACCTCGTAGAGTTGCGGTGAGGACCGAACGGACGGACAGACGCATGGAAAGTGAGCGTGAGTGCTCCCGGAAGCCGTGCATCCCACACAACCCCCGAGGGCTCCTTGGAGCCCTGGCCTCGGTCTGTTGCTGGAAAGCAGACGTGTGCAGTGGTGGGATGCAGAGGACACGGGCCCCCGCCCGGCCTTTGCCGAGTGCAGAACCAGCGACCCCTGGCAGGTCCGCCTTCAGCGATCTCCGCACGCCTGTCCTTTCTCCCTGCCGTCTCCCCCCCTCTCAGCCCCGCTGCACGAAAGAATGATGAGTGAGGAACACCTGTGCATAAACATCAGATCTGAGAGTATTTTTAGTCGTTAATCCTTTTTGAACTTCCTCAGCCCCGCTGTTCTTCCCCATTATTCCAGTGTTTGCCTTTTCCTTTGTCTCTTATTCGGTTAATCAAAACTCGCTTTCAGATGCTGTACACCCTCTTCCGCACTTGTCAATAGGAAGAACTCTGATCGAATTAATTCCCTCTTCACTGTGAACAACTAACAGGGAGGTCTCTGCAGCTTCCTGTTGTTCTAAATGGTGCTCCCATGATTCCCAAGGAATTCTGAAGGGCAGGGCTGTCTGAAGGGCAGGGAGGGCAGCCCCCAGGGCAGCTCCCACGCTGTCTCCTCCTCTCTGTGCTTGACTTGCAAACTGTGCGAGTTAACTCAGGAACACTGGTGAGGCTCTTTGTTACGCCCAGACCTCCAGGAAGGGACCGGCCCAATTTCCAATGTCCAGCCGCCAGCCGGAAGCCGGTTGGCATGGCTCACTGTGGACCCCCGACAACCGGGGACCAACGTCAGAGTTTCAGCACGGCCGCGGGTTTCTGCTTCATTTGCCTGGTGGGAGAGAGAAAATGACTGACCCTGAAATGTGGAACAGCAGAGAAATTTTGAAAAATACTTGCTGAAGATTGGGTAAACACATAGAAAAATTAATGGTGGGAAACACAAGATACCGAGAAGCATAGCTATCATCATTTTATGTTGATATATATTTTTTCAGTTTCCATTTACATCTATTTTTTTCCCTCTGGTATAGCGTATAGACTTCTAAAATGTGAAGCTCAGTGAGTAAGTTTATATAACCAGTAAATGATGCTTCATCTTAAATAACATGCTGTGTACCCTTCATACACGATGACACACACCAGTCTTTACTGTCTATGAGGAGGGCGTCCCCCCCTCCCATCACAGAGCCACAAGCTCTGGCAGACCGCGTCACCGCAGAAAGTTCGGGAGGAGAGTGGCTCGGGCTGGTCAGCGTGAGCGTGTCTGAACTGCCCGTCCTGGGAGGACCGTGGTCCCCTCACACCGCACAGGAGGCCCATGGCTGACTTCAGCCCTGTGGAGACTTGGAAACGCAAGGAGGAAGATGGGGTCCTCGTCCCAGCGGCACTTGCTGGTGCGGCGGACTCGCCAGCCACTGGGTCTGGTAGACTGGCCAGTCACGCTCTGCAGACTCCGCTGCTCCGGGAGATAACCAGCCCCCAGAGCAGGAAGGGAAGTGCTGCCCACGCACGATCCTCATCTTCAAAGAGCCCCCGAGAGACAGGAGTTACTGTCCTGATACTGGAGATGAGGACAGGCACGTCCTCGGAGATTCGGCGACTCGCCCTCCTCACGCAGCTGGAGTGTGGGCGTGTGCCGGCTGTCCTCAGGTTGCTGGGGCCCCTTCTGAGCACCGGCCCACAGGGAGCCCTGGCCAACCTCGCCAGTCTCGCGGCGGCCTCTTCCTGCTTCCTGGGCGGAAGGAGGGTCAGGAACACGGCTTTGCAGCATAAGACTGTAAATCCAGACTCATTTCCCTATGAGTCTCTAGAACCCAAGCCCCGGGGCCAACATGGCCCGCACCAGCTCGGAGCAAACGGCAGAGCCCAGACGCCCGCAGGAGGACTCTAAGTGACAACAGGGTCAGAGGGATGCTCCAAAACCTTCGTCCTTTTTGGCAGGGGCGAGACCATCAGTAGGAAAGTCATCTTCACAGCCAGTGCTTCGCTTGACCGTGCTTCCCAGCTGGTTCTGGTTTCCTTGTTGATGCTGCTTTTGGAGTTGTGAGGGAACAGCCACAAAGGAAGTAGCATTGGTTTCTTGTTCTGTGCCCAGGCTGGGAGAAGAGTGGAACCCAGGTGCACTCACATAGGGGGAAAGGCGAATCGCCTGTGTGTCTGTGTGTGTGTGTTCACTCACAGTGACCACTGCATGCATAGAAATGCACAGGGCTTACTGTCTCCTCTCCTCTCCCTTCCCCGGGCGGCCCCAGCAGCATCAGCCCCTCCGTGTGATGGGAGAGTCCTTACCAACCGCCTACATAAGTTCCCCTTTGTTGTCAGGTGTCAAAAATATCCTGGACCCTCGTGCTTTCGTTTTCTCCTCCGTGCCCGGGGACTCATCCGAAGTGACTGCACCCTCAGCTCTGAACACCAACCTCCATACGAAATTCGTGGTTCCCACCCCACTTGCTGCAGCCTACATTCACGCGTCCACGTGTGATTTTTATTATTTATCACATATCACAGCTTAAAGCCCTTCACATACTTTTCTCCCTGGGGGTTTGACTGCCAAGCTCCTTCTCCATGCTCCCTGTGAGCCGCACACCCCCGGCCCTATGGCGTGTTTTCTGATTGCACGTAAATCAACGCACTGGTGTTACATTCCGTGCAAGAGTAAAGAACAGCGGTTTTCACAGAAAAATGAGATCGGAAAACACATTTGCCACAAAACTGCACTCCTTGGCACGTGATTTCTGGGGGAAGTGTATGTAAAATGCCGACTGATGAAATCCACACCAAAAGCATAGCCGTCTCTTTTCCGGAAGTCCGTTCGTCCGGGGGCAGCGAGCCACACACACAGCCGAGAAGCAGGCTGTTCGGAGACACCGCGGTGCCCAGATGCTGATTCAGGTCCAACACCTTCACCGACTCATTCAGCCCAGTCATTAGTTTGCCGGCGCGGGGAGCGAAGGGGAGGGCCCCCAGGTGTGACATTCAGCTCCATCCTCTGTGCCTCCGCGAGCATTCCATACCCAGGGCTCACCCTCGGGAGGAGAGAATAGAAGATTTGGAAGCAGATGTGCCAGCTCTTCACACTGCGTGGGTATGTGCATTTTCTAACTCTGTCACGGAAGAGCATAAAGTTCGCTCAGAGAAACTCTTCTGCTGCCTTCAGGCTGTTGGGGAGTGCACCTGAGTCAGAGCACTTTTGCCTCTGGCCTCTCCGAACCTGCTGGCTGGGTGGGCTCTGTGGCTTTGGAGAGAGATGGGCTTGTCATCTGGTGGCCACGCCCAGGGGCGGGACCCTCCCTGAGCTGCAGTCCCCCAGCCTGCAGGCGGGAACTGGGATTCCCTGAGATCTTGCAGGAGGACTGGGTAGGGAGCCACATGGATACATTTGGGGAATGGACGCTGGTTCTGCTGTTCGGCCCGTGGTCATAGTGACAGAGCCACGTCTGTGACTTACTCTTTTCCGTCACTCCCGTTTCTACCCATCTCTTCCGGGTAACAGGGCTTTGCAGACACGTGGCTCTAAATAAAGTAATTTATGGAAAAAACTGAAAAGGGCCTGGTGTTCAGTGTCTTAAGTTTCCAGAAACGCCCATTCACACACTCAGTCCTTTGATTAGGACACTGACCACGCTTCCAGCAATGAGCGTCTGGGCGGAGAGCCAAAGCCCAAGGGCCAGTTTTGTACACGCAGTCTCTGCAGTGTCCCAGGATTGGCGTCAGCAGCCCTCCTCCGGCTGCACTGCTGCTGGGAACCCTTTCTCAACACAACAGTGGGGGCGTGGCTTAGCCATGGGGCGTGGCATGGAGTCCAGCCTCCCTCCACCTGCAGAGCAAGGAGATGAACACCAAAAAACTCACAGCCCGAAGGGCCTTGCGCTTTTTGAATATAAATCTCATTGAGCCTTTCTCCATCATTCTTGTTTTAAATATTTATCTTTAGAGGGGGAGGGAAAGAGAGAAATATCAATGTATGGTTGCCCCTCGTGAGTCCCCTGCTGGGAACTGGCCTGCAACCCAGGCATGTGCCCTGACTGGGAATTGAACCGGGATCGTGTGGTTTGCAGGTCCACGCTCAATCCACTGAGCTACACCAGCCAGGGCCCATCGTTCTTATTTTAAAACAAAGCACATGGGTTCTCACTCACGAGGAAGCAAAGCCTCGCCCAAAGTCAATGGCAGGACTACACTTGGCAGCGATGATTTCCAGGCAGATCTGTCTGTTGTGCAGGCTTGCTGTTCGCCCATCAGGGAGGGCCCAGCGCCTGGAATCCATTTCAGTGAACGGAGAAGGATGCCTAAATGCTTCCTCCGACACCAGGTGAACGTGCTGTGTCCTGTCTCCCCAAGCCTGTCGCGCTGCATGTCGTTAGAAATGCAAACTGGAGAACCGGGGCCAGTTTCCCAGCCACTCAGAGAGTTAAAAATCGTTGCACGTATCTCTCATTTTCCCTCTCATTTTTAATGCTGCTTTTCCAGCCAGAGCTGTGGTGGGTTTTTTCATCTTTGTTATCTATCAGCTCCTGATTTCTCATGCAACTCTGGAGATTGGATGGGGTGTCTGTTCAGAGGCTGATGACTTATTCTAAGGACCTGCCTGCAGAAGTGACATTTCAGACACATTCAGACACTCTCAGGGATAATGATTTACACTATTAATGCCATGATGAAGTTTTTAAAACCTCTGGTTTAATCTCCTCCAAAGGTTTCCCAACCATCTCCTTAAAGAGAAGAAAACTTCATGTCCCAGCCCCACCAGGTGCTCATAGAGTAAAAAGTGCCTCATCACATCCGAAACTTGGTTCGGGTTCCAGCCCGGTTCTGTCGTGTGCTGTATGTGTGACCTCCAGGCCCCCTCATGCCTCGGCTCTGGTGGCCTCCGGGTGCCGAGGACCGGATGTCGCCGGTCAGTCCACCTGCCAACCTCAGGGCCTTTCAGGGCAGGGACTGTGTTCTCATGATGTGTGTGCCCTGAGCTGGCGACCAGATGATATTCAATGAGAATTTTAAAAATACTTAATTCATGAAAACAATAACGCATGGGCTCACAGTTTGCTTAAATTCAGAAGACGCTGGGAATCACGGCGTGTGTATGCATATCTGTGGCGCCGCCCCGAACCGCCCCTAAAACCCAGGCTGCTGTGGAAGCTCTCTCCGTGCGGTGCCGTGCCCGGGACCCTTTCTCTGTAGCCCTCACGGCGCCAGCTCCGGCAAGTGCTGTGGGACCTCTCTCTGCTTAACTCAAATGAACCACCGTCAGGACAGCTTGAGATCATTCACCTGAAACCCTCACCCACACGCCGGGGGAGGAGACAGGAGGCTCATGGACTCCGGTGGCAGTGAGTTGGCAGCCTGCCAGGACACATTGGGGGTGGCGCACACCTCAAATTCGGGAAGAGGTCATTAAAGCAGAGGTCTTACGTGACAGAAGGAAAGGGCACCCCGGGCACCCCCTCCACAGGATGTAAATTTACGAGGGTGGAGTGATGACCGTTTTTAACGATGACGTGTCATGTCATTGAACGTGTTCCTTACGTGAACTTGTTCCTAGTGGTGACCGCTCACTCGGTGACTGCGGCTGTGATCTGGGGTCTCTGGTGGCTTCTCTCGCTCCCCAGACCTGCCCTTCTGGAGAGAGGGGACCATTCTTTGAGACAGGACCTAGGACTGTGCCTTATAAACACTGAAAGCTACACACAAACTTTGAACAGCTGTATACGAGTGTGTGTGTCTATTTGTATGCTGTGTATAGTGTGTGTGTGTGTGTGTGTGTGTGTGCAGAGTCCTGCCTTTGTACACAGAGAGTGGCAAGCATGGTCACATGTAACAGAGTGGTTTGTGCAGTGAACAGTTTCTTCACCTTGACTGGGACCATCCGTAGAATGTTCTAGAGTGATGGAGACATTCTGTCTTTGCCATCCAGCATGGTGACCGGTGACCACATGCACCACCAGCAAGCAGCTAGTATGGCTGAGGAACTGCGTTGTGGATCTTACTTCATTTTAGGTGCTTTGACTCCAAACGGCCCCGTGGTGAGCAGCTGCCCTACGGTGCAGATGTGGAATCGCAGACAACAGGACCGCGTCCTGTCGGAGGGGGCTGAGCGGCATGTGCCCGGCGGGTCCCCGCGAAGGCCTCCCTTTGGGACACACGGAGCAGTCCTGTGATGCCGGAGGACTTCCCCAGCTAAAACCCGCTTCTTTGATTTCTGCCCACAGACCTTGAGAACTTCAAGACGAGGGCGCGGAGCACGGTGTCCGTCCGTCGCGGTCAGGGGATGGTGCTGCTGTGCGGGCCGCCCGCCCACGCTGGAGGTGAGTCCTGCCCCCGGCCTCGCCCCGGGGTGGGGACTGGCAAACGTCAGGTGGTGCAGACATCCCATCCACTGCTGTCACCTGGTGCAAGGGGGAGGCCCCAAGTTGGTGGAAGTCTGACTCCTGTTACTTGGTACAGGGACACGGGGACAGTACCTCGGACAGTACCTGGGCACCTTTTCCAGCAGGATCAGGCTAAAATCTGGTCTCCTTTAGGTGCACACCGTTGTTGGCCCTGTACCAAAAGACCCAGAACCAGTCCTATGACCGCAGGCTCCAGCACTGCTTTGTAGGGACTCAGGGTGGCTGGGCCGTTGGCCACGCACTTGACCTCAAGCCGCTGGAAAGCCTGCTCCCGCAGCTTTAGTACCGCGCCTTCACCGTGTCCTCGCACTCACGTCCGAGGGGGCCAGCAGTGCGTGGTCCTGGCTGGCGCTTCCTGAGGGTGTCCTTTAGAACCTGGCCTTCTCTCTGACCTGCTCTGGTCTCGGACGCGGGGGGAGCCTGAGGCTACAGGTGTGCAGGCAGGTAGGGGAGACAGGAGGGGGTCAGGACGGAGCTCAGAGTCCCTGCACTTCAGCACGTCTCCTAGAGGGAGAGCTGCTTTGCCTGGGGACGTTTACCTGCACTGCTCTGATCCAGCCCAGTGGCAAAGGGGACTGGAAAGGCAAGTATTTTGTTAAGATGTATGATGGCCCAGAAAACACGTTAATTCTTTGAATAAAGGAGAATATGGAGAGAGGCTGTGGAGTCAGCTTACAGCTCCAGCTAGAAGGACCCACTTGCCTGAGCGGCAAATAAGACACACAGGAGGAGTCGGGTGTGCAGGTCTCACAGGTGTGTGGGGCTCAGGTGTGAGGGCTCACAGGTGCACAGGGCCCAGGCATGCAGGGCTCAGGTGTGCAGGCCCCAGGTGTACAGGGTCCAGGTATACAGGGCTCTCGGGTGCGCAGGGCTCACTGGCAGTGCCATTTACCAGGGTCCCACCCCAATGTGAGGTGACCGAGGGATAAACTCTCCTTTTAGAAGCTCTGGATAAAGTCCAAGTTCATCTCAGCTACTCTCGTGGTGGCCTTAGTTCTCCGTTTGGCTTGACGTGTGATTTAAAACAAAAATCCTTTACACTGAGCCCTTGAAAACGCCCTTTTATTTCCGTCCTGTATTCAAGCATCATCGCTCTTCCATCCTCACCTGGCCCACCCCACGTCCAGCAGGACACAGTCAGCAAAGTAAGCGAAGCCGTCCACTGCCAGCACCTCCTGTACAGCAGGCGGGGGAGGCAGGTGCCCTTCACACGCACACACATGTGCGTGTGCACAGAGTCCCGGGCTGCTGGCTTTGAAGGCCTCAGGGGACGCAGACTGGAGGTCGGGGGTCTGCGTTCCAAGAAGTGGGCCTGCTCTTCAGGGCCCCCCCTGCCCTGCCAGTGAGTGTCGGACACACCGCATTTGGGGCCCAGGACACATGTGCTGTGACATGGGCTGTGTCACCAGTCACCATCCAGTTTGGGGCCAATGCCCTCCCCTTCACTGTAGAGGCAAACGGTGAAGAGAGCTCTCGCAGACCCCTTTTACTTCTTTCTTTCTTCAGTGCTAATTCAGTAAAGACTAGACGCAGCCATTGCGGATGTCTGCACCTTTGAGGCCCGGCCCCTGTGCGCGGGGCCCGAGTGGCTGGTGGGCGTTCAGGTTACAGATAAGTTCACACAGGCTGACACATCCCTTCTTACTGTGAAGTCTGATCAAAACAAGAATCGGGGATTCTGCGCGTTTCTCCCCAGGCCACCACAGCAGCAAGGCGCGTGATTAGGGCAGTGACACCGAGCCCTGAACTCGTAGGGGCGTTAGGGAGCAGGTGCCCGCCCTCTGGTGTAACAACACCCGGGGAAGGGTGACGCCCCTGCCCTGCCGGGGGCAGCCCCCAGAGGACCTGTGCCCTCCCCTGGGCACAGAGAGGTGCATTCAACCCTCCCCAGACGTCCCCGCGGTGGGCCCGCAGCCCGGAACCCCGCCTGCGAGCTTTGCCCAGGCCCCTGACAGCCTTGCCGGTGAGAGGAAGGGAGTGAGAGCTCCCACCTGGACCCCGTTAGGAGACGTGTCCTGGGCCCGCCACGGGCCGGGTGGGCGGGCAGGGGCAGCAGAGCCGGAAGGGGGCGCTCTGAGGTGCCCCCTCCCCGAGTCCCTCCAAACCCTCCAGAGCAACAGGTGCAGCAGTGACTCTGTCACCACTTCTCTAGGCCACGGTCACCTCAGCAGTGGCAGTCACTGTGAGCCACCAGCCGTGTTGAGTAAGTGTTCAGACCCAGCATGTGGTACCCTAGTTCCCACTGCAAAGGCACACGTGGGGGAAGGAAGGGGGTCGGCCTCTATTCTGGTCACGGGATACGGAGTGATGGCAGACACCTGGGGTCAGGGGGCCGAGTGTCCCGCTTCGAAGCTGGCCTCCTCGGGGTCCCCGGGGAACTGAGCAGCAGAGGGTCTGTCTGTCTTGAAAAGCATTTCGGTGAGCAGGCCTCTGCAAGACCCCCCGATCCTGCACCCGACGTCCCTCTCATCTCCGAGTTAGCAGATGTGGTTCAGATATGATGTCACTGCATGGATTTCACCAGGAAACCCTGACCCAGACTCGGAGGCCTGGAAGTCGCTGCTGGGCTTGCACTGCCCTGAGGCTCAGTCCTCACCTGTGTCCCTGCCCCACTAGGCTACCACCCCCAGACACCCAGGGCCCGCCCAGCCCCAGGCCCCATTAGATGAGAAAGGGCTCCGGTCCCTGGGGCTCTCCCCACTCCCCTGTGAGCGAGCACCAGGCTGATCCCCAGAGGCGCAGCTGGTCCAGGGACCTTCTGCCCCACCCGCCTCTCACCTCAGCAGGAACCTTGCTCTCAGGGCGCGGTCACGGGCCGGGGTGCAGTCTGCAGGCCGGGGCCCGCCCAGGGCCTGTGCAAGCAGAATCCGGATTTTCACAAGATCGCCAAGTGACTCACAGGCACAGTAAGGTCGGGGAAGCCCTGAGCTAACCTGTGGTGCACACGCACACGTGTGCATGTGCACATGTGCACACATGCACTCCCGTGCACACACACCTACTCCACCCAGGCTGGCAGGACGATGAAGCAATGCCAAGGCAACATGTTGAAGCCATGGGTGCCCACCCTTCTCACCCGGGGTGCTCTGGTTCTGGGAACCTAGGATAGGGTCCCCAGGGCTGTGTGCAGTAGACCCTGAGGCAGCACCAGGTGGTCGACCCCACACGGACCGCCTCCTGCAGAACCAGCCCAGGAGGAGGGGCTGATTCTTCATCATATCCCTGCTTCAGAAACTGAAAAGATTTGCCCCTGGCTGTCCCTTTGACCTCGAGTATTTCTCTGGCTGTTGATCAGGGAGGCCGTAACTCAGAGGAGTCTGGCTTTGGGGAGCACAGAAGAGAAAGCCCATGACTCTGAGATTGTTTCATTGTCATGGGCTTTACGGAAACTAGCTATAACTTGTCATTCAATGCTTTTGCCCAGAACACGCCCCCATTAGGGTTCAATGCCATTCTGAGGCATCAGACACAGGGACTTTATCACAGAGCCTCCAGATGTGGTTTCTTCAACTCCATAGTTGTCAGACTCTCCCATTCAGCTCGATCTCTGACAGTTCTGAGCAAGGGGGGTTCTATATTTTAGTTGCAATTTTTATGTGGTTGTGGGAGGAGGTGAGCCATGTCCGCTATGCCACCATCTTGGACAGAAGTCCAGAAGAGATGATTCTTGATTTATATTCCCTAACAACTGTTTAGCTGGCATGTCTTCTTCGGAAATGTCTCCCCAGAGCTCACATGGAACCGCTATCTGCTATGTGCCTACATCAGTCATGCCCTGGCATTGCGGCTTTGTTGGAAACGCCGAAGCGGCATTCTCATGACACTTGAAAGCTGACTTAAAGATTGAAATGGCAGTGAGGTTCCTCTCCTGACAGTCTCTCGTGGGCCAAACCCCATGCGGTCGCGCACACTGCTTCCCCCCAGGCGTGCGGCCGCTTCTGCAGCAGGTTCGGGGGCTCCACTCCGCCCCTCGGGAGAGACAGAGCACTGAGTGCACCTCAGCCCCGGGGGGACCATGAGATTCAAAAGTGTCGTCTTCCGCTTCTTCTGGGTGACATTTTTACAAAACCAAAATCTGGTATTTTAAAATCAGTACAACATTAACACTGGCCTGTCGTGAGCAGCTGTGAGAAGCATGCCGCTGTTGTAAGTGTTGACTTGCAGCGACTTCCTCCGGTTCAGTGACGCCAGGCGGACCCTGCACACGGGCAGCGAGGGAGGCCGGGCCTTCCGCCTCGGTCATCTTACTCTGCACGTGCGGGCGTGTGTGCGTGTACGTGGGTGCGGAGTGAGGGGAGGTGCTCCAAGATAGACCCAGTTTTTAAAACCCTTAAATTGCAAGTGATAAGCAATGGTCTTGGGGACCTGAGTGCTCGTCAGGTCCCTCTAGGGTCGCTGCCCTTTGGCGCCGGGCATGTGACCTGAGGAAGTGAATCCACCTAAGAGCTCTTACCTCCTGCCAGGGCTGCAAGCACTGCAGGTGTGCAGTCGGCTGAGACGGTGGGGACCAGTGACTCGGAGGAGGTTCTGTCACTGAGGCAACAGTGGGTTCTGGTCACCTGGACTTGGGCCCCCAGGAAGTAAGGATTAAAACACTGCTCAGGAGTATCATTGAAATGCTAGGCGATCCCTCAGGAGCATTAGGGATCGATCAGACTTGGGTAAGACCTCTTTATGATACTGTTTTTTATGGAAAATGCACTCCTGAGTCCCACCTCGAAACTGAGAAGCTCTGTGTACTCCCTAAATCCGTGTCCCTCACAGTTCAGTGAGGAAAGGCCAACGGCAGGCGGTTAGTCAGTACCACAGACCACGGGTGTCTTTTTATCCTGGTATTAAATATGTGGGAGACGATCTTGGCTGGTGCTCCGTGATTGTTCTTGCAAAGAGGCAGGTCTGGACTGCTTTACCGGAAATGACCTGAGCCCCTCTCTCCCTTTCTTCGCTTCCCACGTCGCCAGTCAGGGGAGGCGAGCACCTCGATCAGCTCGGAGGCGCGGACCCATTTGGAAGGCGAAGGTTTTGTTCGTTCGCTGTGCCTCCCTTTCTCACCCACCGAGCAGAAGGCCCACGCTGACCAGGGGCTACTGATCATGGGCCATCCCACCTGAGGGGTGGGGCAGAGCGTTTGCCTTTGGGAGGAGGGTCTTGGGGTCACCCCTCTTCTCCACACCAGGGGCACACCCAGTCTTGGCTGCAGGCTCCCCAAGCTGGAAGGGCGGTCAGCAGGGGGAGCAAAAGCGAGGAGGGGGCTGTGCTGGTCCAGAAAGTGAGTGGCCCCCCAGCCACGGGACAGGAAGAACCGAGGCGACCGTTTCGGATGTCAGTTTTCTCCCAGATCGGTTCAGCAGATTTTCTGACGTGGCTGACAGGGCGTCTGGCCCCTCCCTGCCTGTCCCTGGCAGCTCCTTTTATGACAACTCGAGGGTCACATCATGATGCTTTCCAAGGCCTGGTGCCAGCAGCCGTACACATGTGAAGGCAAAAACGAACGTGCGTCAGCAGCAAGCCCTCCCTGCTCACAGAGTAACACAGACCTCACGTGACCCCTGAGCCCCCATTTCTTACATTAGCCAGGGCCGAAACCGCCCCCGTCTGGTTCTAGGAAGAGTTGCCCTGGAGTGGTAGCTGCAGGCTTTCTACCTAAATTCTCCTTTTAGTTCTAGTGGGAAAGACGTTCAAGGTGTTTTGTATTTACAGGAAGTCCTAGGCCGTAGCTCAGAAAGAGATGCAGCTACTCGATAAATAGCAGCTAATTACAGCTCTGTGTGTTCAAGTAGCCTGAAGAAGATGGTTTAATTTAAAAAAGAAAACAGCAGAATAAATTACAAGGAATTCTTTTTCTGCTTCTTCTTCTCCCCCTTTGCGTCTGTGCCACTGTCCCCAGGGTCTTACTTGGCAGAAGCAGGGACTTCAGGTCATTAACGGTGGCCCTTGTTACCCAGCTCCTGGCCGCTACTCTGCACTGGATTTAGTGACAGGCACTAAAAAAGTGTTTGTGGATAGACTTAAAATCGAGTTGGGAATGTAGTTTCTTTTTAAACATCAGAAAAAAATCAAAGGGATTACCTCAAGGTTTGATCCTTGGAACGGGAGGCCCATGGGCCAGAGTGAGGGCCAAACGCAGCAGCGTCAAAGGAGGTGGCCTTGGAGGAGTGGGACTCAATCCACCAGGCCCAGCGACCCCCAGGCTGTGGTCATTCTGCAAACCCAGCCTCGTGTCGAGCTGTCCCCTGTGAGCTGTCCTGCCCTGCAGAGTGGTGCGGGGTGACACTGTGCCGGAGGACCTGCCTCAGATGTGGGAGGTGCAGAGACATGGGACCACATCACCTGTCCTGTCACCTGTCCTGGGACCACGTCACCTGTCCTGTCACATGTCTAGCAGAGGGCTCCCAGGGGTGCACCGGCCAGACCCCAGCATGGGACCGGCACCATCTCGCAGCAGGCGGACCTGGCCGAGCGGTTCCTAAGTGCCCCGTGGCCAGCCACTGCGGGGCCCACGGGACTGCCCTTGGGTCCATGCCCGCCAGAAATACTCCCAGGGAGCTTCGTCTTCCCACTGCAGCAGGAAGGAGCAGCACCTGGGATGTGTTTGCAGCCACGAGGAAGTATTTTGTCAGGCCCGTGCATCACCTGTCACATTGAACGAAGCGGGATGATGGCGCAGTGCGGGAGTGAGGACATGCTGCCCGGGTCCTGCAGTGTGGACGGAGCCCCAGCTGGGAGACCAGAACTGGAGGCTCTCGGTGGCGGCTTCGCCAGGGACCTGGGTCCCGGGCCTGTGCAGGCACCAGGAAGGAGGGGCCCCGTCTCTGATGTGCTTTGAACTCGTTTAGTGAGATTTTTCAGGTGCTTAGGGAGGAAATATCTGTAGTAGGTCAAGTCAAAGAGCTGGGAAGAAGATGCATTCAGGCCAGCGCAGTTCATCTTCACAGTGAAGGACTAGACTGTGGCGTTCCTTCCAGAGGGAAGGTTAGGGCTTCCGAGACTGTGCAAGGCTGAGTTAGAAGGGGGTGAGTTAATTAACTGGCTGTGCTTTCCCCCATGCCTAATAATATGGGCGAAAAGCTTTTTAACCAATCACACTTGTGTGAGTTAACCGTGGTCACCCATGATTTTGACATCTGAGACACGGAGAACAAATACAGAATTCCAGGTGTGGCAGCCGTAGCCGAGGCGCCTACGTCAGGAGCGAAAGCAAGCGCCCATCTCGAGTCCGGAGTCTGGCTGGGAGAACCTTCACCCTCCATGTGGGGTCTAGCTGCTGACAGACAGACAGACAGAGAGCGGCCCCGCTATCCCACACGGAGAAGGCCCTTTGTCCTCCTCTGCCCGGACCCACCCTGGTCTCCTCACGTGCACTGCATGCAGGTAGACATGTTACTGCATGTCACAAGGAGCCCCCTGGGAAGAAGGTGTCATGGCAGCTCTCCACGGGCACCCGTAAACCCACACGGGGCAGCTCGGCCAGGCAGGCAGAGAGAGCTGAAGAATGGCGACTTGGTGGAGCAGTGTGGAGCCTGCGCACTCTCTCCACCCCCAGACCAGCCCGTGCACTAGAATAGGCCTTGGGAGTGCCAGGCAGAGGCGTCTGGAACCCGGGTCTCATCATTTCACGCAGATTCGGGCCCTTTGGAAAGGTCAGCAGAGCTTTGAGAAAGAAGAGGTAGCTGATGGAGGGGTCCCCCACTTCTCCCACACGTGGGTCCCGCTCACCGAGAAATGCAGTGGGTCTGCCACGCCTCTGCACTGAAAATCCGAACACCAGAGAGACACCCCACACCTTCTTCCCGCAGGTCTCGCTGCCGAGCCACTGTGTCCGCCAGGCCTCAGTCCACGTCAGCACACAGGTCCATGCACAGGGGACATGGTGGTGAGCGGGATTAGGGCTGGGTCCCAGTGGAGCACGTAACTTAGGGTTTCGAGGTCCAAGGGACTAGGTCGCTTTTGGAAAGCGAAAGTGTTGAGGTGCGGCAGGACGTCCCAGGTGCCCAGACCGTTACAGACGCAGCCACCAGCGACGTGGGCAGGAGCAGCCTGGTCCCTCTGACCACGGGACTGTAGGTCCAGCCCTCACCCTGGGACGCATGCTCTGGGCTGGGGGGCGGGGGGGCAGGGCTCCACAGTGCGGTCATGTGACGTTGTCAAAGGATGTGGTAAGGAGCAGAGAAGGGGCGCAGAGCTGAGAGTGGAGGAGGAATGCGTGCAGGTGCCGGGAGGAGGGAACGGTGTCTGAGACAGAACAGGAGCCAGAGGTCTGTCTGCAGTGAGGGGCTGTCTGGCCAGGGCACCCCTCGAGGGGAGGGAGAGAGGACAAGCCTCCGCTTGGGCTGTGGTGGGGACGAGGCTCCGACATGTTCTCAGAGGTTTAGGTGGTTTTCTGAAAAGAAATTCGAAATCACTAAAGATTTGTTTAAGCAGCCTTGCGAAGTAGGAGATGAGTTAGGGTGAAGGCAGTATTAAACGGGCTCTGGGCAGCCTGGGCTGGTTTATTATCACCAGCTTTCTACGCAAGACAAAGAAGAAGCGGAGTTCTAGCCAGACTGGACCGGAGGGCAGCTGGCAAGAACACACCTGGAGAGCAGCCTGGAGTCAGAGCACAGACAGGCCACACTGGAGAGTGAAGATAGGAGGGAGTCCATTCCAGCCACTGTGACAGCGCCCCGCAGGCCAGGGGACTGAGAAAGGGCAGAAACTCACGTACCCCCGTTCCAGAGGCTGGGAGCCTGAGGTCGGGGTGCTGGCAGGGGTGGCAAGGGCCCCGTTCTGGGGCATGTCAGGTGCCCGTTCACCGAGTGCTCACAGGACGAGGGAGTTCCTGGGGCCATTCAGGAGGCCCCGCCTCGTGAGCCCGTCACCCCACAGGCCCCGTCCCCTGACGTGTCACCTTGGGGGTGAGGGGTTTGGGGAACACACACATTCACACCAGAGCAGAGACTCATGCCTAAGCCGCTAAATGGACAGCAGTGACCACTCTGTCTGCCTGCACCAAACACGGGTCACCTGGGGGCGCCTGCTAACACATAGCTGCCCCTTACTGGGGGGCAGTGTGTCTAAGGGACCCAGAGGAAGTGCCTCACCAGACTGACCACTGTGCGCGCGCACACCCCCTCCCCCACCGTTTCCCGCTGAAACGTCGGTATGAAGCCCCCCAGTCCCAGTGCTGCTTCTCAGAGAAAGAGGCCAGTCTGGCCCGGGGCCTCAGAGACCACGTCACAGCAGCTCAGCCCGCAGAGGCCGGCGGACGCACCTGAACGCTCTAACCCAGCGTCCCAGTGACAGCCAGAGCCCAGTCAGCCTGGAAGGCCAGTGGCCAGGACCCTGCCCCAAACCTGCAGTCTGATGGGGCTCCGGGGAGCCCCCCGTGGTACACTCCTTGGAATGAAGGGATGTGCCTGGGCAGGCTTGGGGGCTCACCTGCGGCTCTCCTTCACCGTCACCAAAGCAGGTGCTCCCGCAAAGTGGGGTGGGGCCAGACACTGCCTCCCGAGGGCCCCCAGGAGCACCCACTGGCACGTGGAAGGGGCACCCTCAGAAAATCAATAGGATTAAAGATGCCTCCCGGGACCCAGTGACACAGGGGCCTGAGGGAAAGGGAGCCGAGTCTGGTGCAGGCATGAAAGAGCTAAAATCTGCAGAGCAGACTCAGCAGAAAGCCAATGAGTGTCACAGAGAGCTGAATTAGTGATGAGGGCGAATGGATAAATACAGTTTTTTTAATGCAGAAACAAAAGTGCGATGGCCAGAGAGCTTCCCACATGTGAGGACTGGGGGGCCAAGACCTTGTTGCTCGCTGCGTGAGGTGACTGGGGGTCTCATCGACCAGTGCGTGCGCGCTGTTTCATTCATACGACGGCGCAACTGCAGCTTCACGTCAGTCAGCGCAGGGTCCACGTAACAGCAAGAGCACGTCGTGCTTCCTCCGCTGAGAGGGGGCCGAAAGTTGTTAGGTTTTCAGGATTGTAATAATTGGAGGAAATTCGGGTCTAGGGAACAGAATGTGTGCCTCCCAGGTTGCTGGAGGCAGTAAAACCAAGGAATTCTAGTCTCTCGGCCAACAGCTGAGTGCAGAGATGAGCAGAACAGCATAAATTTTAACATACACAAAAAAGATGACAGATAAAATGTACATAGCTTATGACGACAGACTGAGTCGCGCAGATCACGCATGTGACCTGACCAAGACAGGAGCGCGCTTCCCTTAAAATATAATATCTGTCTTCCTAACAAAATGGGTTTTATTTTTAATTTTTTAGTTACGCCCTTTAATTTTAAACGAGGTTAAGAATGTTACTGTACAAAGCTGGAGTTGAAATGTTGGAGTTATTGGTAAATAACTCAGTTTACCCCATAAGTGAGAGATTTTTTAAAAGAAAAGAAAGGAGGGTAAACTTAGTAGTTTAAGACTAAGGATTATTAATATGCAAAAACATTAAATCAGAAAGGGGTACCTTTTGCTATCAAAATGCACAAACCAAGCCCTGGCTGGTGTAGCTCAGTGGATTGAGCGCGGGCCTGCGACTCAGACGATCGCGGTTCGATTCTCAGTCAGGGCACATACCTGGGTTGCAGGCCAGTTCCCTGCAGGCCAACTCCCAGCAGGGGACGCACGAGAGGCAACCATACATTGATGTTTCTCTCCCTCTCTCCTTCCCTTCCTCTCTAAAGATAAATAAATAAAATCTTTAAAAAAAAATGCACAAACCGTAGCGCAGACACACCAATTACACTATTTCCTACACCATAAAAGATAAGGTCAAGTTTATAATGCTAAGAACTTGGACATATGTGGAGAAATTACTAAAACACGTTTGTTATTTAAGTTGACAGGCTAAATAAATAGAATACAAAAATTGACTAATGAAATGACATTATTTAGGTACTGGTCAGGTATATACAGCAACAATAACCTCACTTTAAGAAATCAACGCATGCAACATGAAGTTCGTTTTCCAATATCTCCTGAGTCAGAGCAAAAATAAAAGCCATTGTGTGGGTGTTTCACAAGTGGAAGAAATGAGGACAGATGTGTCTACACTCACGAAATTTAGGAAAGTCCACCCAGAAGCAAATTAATAACCTTACATTAACTTGTAAAGTTCTTACAAATTGTTTTAATTTACCAAAATCAATAAGCCAACCACCCCCTCATGCAGTGAAAACGAACACAAAACCAGCCCTGGGAAATAGGAGGGAGGAGGGCGAGCCCCACGTCAGTGAGTGAGAGGCAGAGACCCTGGGAGTTCGGAGAGACAGAAAAAACGCAAGCACGTTCTCTCCAAATCTAATCAAGAACAAACAAGAGAGATACAAATGCACAAAATTAGAACTAAAAAGAGCATATCATTTTGCATATAAGACTTAAAATCATGAGAGAACACTACACACCACTCTGTGATCATTTGAACATCTGGATGAAATGAACCATCTCCTGAAAATGTATAAATAACAAAACTGAACCCAGAGAACACAGAAAACCTGAATAGACCAATCAACAGTCATGGCAGGAAATGGAAGTTGTGGAGAATGACTTTCTCCCAAGTACTCTGGGCTATAAAATTTATAAGGAAATTCTTTGGAAAGTTGAAGGTAATTGCCCCGCCACACGCTCAGTGCCAGAGCAAAGCCATGAGGACCTCGTCCATTTCATGGAACGGCCCCATCCTGGCCCCACTGCCCCCCTGCGAGCCCAAAACTTGCATCGTGGGGAACATATGCCAGGGGCTATCTTGAATGCTTCACACGTGTGAACTAATGGGATTCTTACAGCAGCCGGCAGTGCCCTGGTTTTGTAGATGACAAAGCCCCTGAGACATCATCTAAGTAGAGGTGACATGCTCAACAATTCACGAACTCCCATTTTGGGGTATGTATATAAGGTGGGGGGAAAGTTCTAAGTACAGGTAACATAGGACCCACGGACATGAACAGAGGAGGGGGCATGGCTGGAGGAAGTGGGGGTGCTGGGTGGAGGGAGGGAATGGGAAAAAGTTGGGGCAACTATAACAGCATAATCAATTTTTTAAAAAGGCCAAAAAGAGGGCTAGCTTAAATCCCTCTTATATTCAAGATTACAAACACAAAAATAAAGTCATAAAATGCAGTCATCAGGAACAGCAGGAAGATACTTCTGTTTCCTGCCCAGTGACACCCAACAGCTAGAGAGAGTGAGACCAGCATGAATGTGTCCACGTGGATGACGGCCACAGCCAAATGAGGTCGCAGCAGGGTTCACGGTGGCATTATCTCGACTTTTGTCATCGGTGTATGTTTGAAAATTTTCATAACCAAGCATTCAAAAATGCCAGATTTTAGCACATGCTTCTCCATTGTCAGTCACCTCCTCCAAAAAGGCATTTTCTACCCAGCCTTTGGTGCGGGAAGGGGTCTATGTTGTATCGGGGAGTCTTTCTCTGGCACAAGGGGACCACGTGGCTACTTCCTTATTTTCCATTGGAAGATCCCTGTGGATCTTCAACTTCGAATAGCTGCCCTCAGCACCCCGACAGATGGTCGTCACGAAAAGCGCCCAGATGGGCATCCCCCGCCTCACTCCAGCTAGAGCGGTGCCGAGTCTCCGGCCATGGGTCCCCGCTGTGTTCCCAGGGCAAGTGGGCAGTGACACACCCTCCGCCTGCACCCAGCCCTGCTCAGGGGACTTGACTTTCCATGGGGGGCGGATGACAAAAGCCTGCATATCGACACCCCCATTCCCAAGCGGCACTGTAGCCTAGTTAGGAGAATTGCTTGGGGAGAGTGTATTATGCTAAGAGGCTGCTTTTGTTTTCAGGTTGGGAAACTGAATTCAAGTTGACAGCGCTTCTATTTTCGTTCCCCATGCTCATCTCGGCTGGGAAATGTGGCGTTTGTCACTACACATCGCCCAGTGAAGCACGGGGAGGGGAGGGGGAGTCGGCAGTCCAGAGCCTGAAACCGCTGGGATCTGAAATCGGTCACGTTTTATTTTGCAGCGGGCACCGTGCCAAATCTGCTTCCCACGGGCACACCAGCTCTCACTCTCATGAGGTCCAGGTGCCTGCCGAGATCTTTAGCAGCAGAAACACAGTTAGCATAAGTTATCTCTGGGCGCACGGGGTTCCAGGGGGCTTGTGCACACTGGGGCCCGAGTCTGACCCCGGAGGATCAGGGCGGAGGACACTAAACACGACATGCTGTGCTGTCATTTTCCTGACCACGAGTGGCTTCAGGGGACAGCAAGGCCCCATCCAAGGCGCCCCCCCATTACACACAAGTGATATCCCTGTTTGAATGTCAGGGTCCATCCACAGAGCTCAGGGTCCAGCAGCTTGTATGCTATGCAGAAGCCCCCAGAATAAGAACAAATGACCTCATTAAAAGGTAGGCCGTGAGCGTAAGTCTGTCTTCCGTAATCCCAGCTTTAAACACTCACCTTGGCCGTGTTCAGTACATACTTGCAAAATTAGTTACTAGGGTGTATAAAAGGGCTATTATGGACACTTCTGACTACTACCCGCCAGCCCCACCCCCCCACTCAGCCTGTTCCAGTACAAGCCGGGAGACACCCAGGACTGAGTCAGTGCAGCCCGCCTGCTTCAGCCGTGAGTGTGAGAAGTATGACGGTGTTCGGAGTCTCTGCTCGCAGACCGGCAGAATGTATTTGTCATTCAGGCCCTGTGCCTTGCAAAAAATAACAATAATTAGGAAGAATTTGGGCCATGGGCCCTGGGGTGTGTGATTTGTGCATGGCTCTGTGAGCTGCTCCCGTGCTCACTGAGGGAGCCCGGCCCGGACGCTGACTCATGACCCCCGCACAGAGGTCTGCCTGCAGCTCCTGCCAGAGCTGCGGCCCAAGGGGACGCAAGGGCAGTTGGAGAGTCTGACATGTATGTACCTACTGCCCAGTGACTGTCTCTATCAATAACAGACCGCCCTGCCCAGCACCCACTGCGGCTCCCCATCCGCGCCACTGCGCTTGGGGTCGGAGAGACAGCCAGAGAAAGGCATTGGGCACCTGCGCCTCAGGGTTCGCGCAAACCAAAGCAGGTGACGGTCCTCTCAAACGAGTGCCGGCAGACACTGAATGATGAATGTCGTGCCGATGGCTTCCTCCTCCAGCCTGGCGACAGCCCGCTGCCAGTGTGAAATACCCATGCCGAGGCCCACGTCTGAAGGCTTCCCCGGAGAGGGAGTGCTGACCTCGAGGTCGGCTTCCGGGACGGGGGCCCTGGTACGTCGAAAGCAGTGTTGCCTTGCTCGTCTGCGAAGGAGCTGTCCTGGCACAGCCAGCTGGGTCTCTTTCCAGTGACTATGAAGAAACGACTCTGAACTCGGCCAGCGGTCGCCTTGAAGGCCTTGGTTAGATTGTGTCTTAGTTCACCTGAGATGAGAGTAGAAACCAGGGGCTGGAAAGCGACAATTGGAAGCTCACGGGGCCAGAGGGCAGGTGTTGGCTTTTGCGCAAAAGAAAAAAAAAGGAAGAAGAAAGAACCAAGCAGTGATGAAAACAGAAATATATTAGACCCCATAGATGGATGATTTTTCAAAAAGATTTCATTTATTTTTAGAGAGTGGAAGGGAGAAAGAAAGGTAGAGAACCATTGATGAATAACCTCTCCCACAGCCCAGACTTGTGCGGTGACGGAACCGAACTGCCGTCCCCTTGGTTTACAGGCTGGTGTTCAGTCCACTGAGCCACACCAGCCAGGGGAAGATGAATGCTTTTTGTTTCTCTGAAGCTTATATGTATGGAGAGGTTCAGTGCTTTCTTTCACAGGTTACTTGTCAGGTTACTCTAGGGAGGAATTTCCGGACCCCATCTAGAATGGGGGCCTAGAACCTCCAGCGCCGGTACCGAACCCAGGCAGGCCACCTGGGAGGTCCCGGGGCACAGTTGATGGTGGCTCCCGGGCACCCAAGGGCGTCCTGAGGCTCAGCTGGGCCTTCAGACCAACATGACCCCTGCAGGGGCACCCAGCCCACTTAAGCCCAGGGCCCAGGGCTTGCGGACAGGTGGGGACAGGCACTGGCCTTCAGCAGGAGCCCTGGGACAGGCCACGCGGCAGCCCAAGGGCTCTTCGTGATCATTTCCCAACCCCCCAGGTGGTGTTTTAAGAGCAAAGCATCAAGACTCACGTCATGGGGTGTAGAGCTTCCTGACTTCTTAGAAGGTCTGTGTCTTAAACAGGAGCCCAGACTTCTTGTGCCATTCCTGCTGGATACATGGCTGACACTGACCTTGACAGGTGTACGGAGTGGACCGAATCAGCCCCCCAGGGCCAGTCCAGCAGGATCGAATGGAGGCGTTGCGGCCCCTGTTCACAGAGACCAAGGGGCACAAAGTGCGTGCGATCAATGAGACACAGGGACTCTGCGTGTGAATGTTTGTGATGAGGGGGGCGAAGGGTTCAGCCAGATGCCAGAACTCTGTCCTGTCCCTGGGCCAGGCGGGTAGGAGCATAAATGATGGGGTGGAGTGGGTCAGGGGGGAACGGTGTCCCCATCCAGCCGGCCAGCCTCTGCTCACCTCAGGCCAGTTTATGGCCTTGAAAAAATGTGGGCACAGTATTGCCCAGCCTTACGGTTTCTCCTGAGAAGCACGGATGTGGCGTTCTAAGTCAGTAAAGTCTTTCACTGTGTGAGTGTCAGCAGTCAATTACAAGCTGTCACGCCGGGCACGTGGGAAACAGGACGCAGCTCTCACACCGAGCTGGCCCGGGGTTCACCGTGGGGAAGGAAGCGTGGCAGGTGCCAGCTGTCCTGGCCTCTCCCATTTCCTCTGGAGCCTCGACAGTTTGTCACTCTCTCTCAAGTGATGTCAGGGGCTGTACATCTCTGTCCTCGTCACAGTGTGGAATGGTGTGCCTGACAAGGACAGACAGCCACACCCCGGTTCCACTCTTGGAGCCACCGAGGTATTGTCCAGCACGAGGACCCGCACCTGCACCCCGATGGGCAGGAGGCAGTGCTGTGGGTCTCGGGACCCCTTCTCTGGCCCCCCAGACAACACCGAGCAGCTCATATCTCACAGAACCACCCAAAGACACGGGTCCGTGTACTCAGCCCTAATAAATGCAATAACTGAGGACTTGACGTCAATATTTTTCATCTTCCCAGAGATGGATAGATTTTTTTCCCCCAGAGGGATTTTTCTTTTCTTAGGAATGTGTTTAAATCCCCTTGGCATGTCAGAATCATCATTACTGTTTATGGTTGCTCTGGCGACCGGAAATGTCGGCAGGCGAGCGGGATGGAGCCTGAGAGAAGGAGAAAAGCTGTGTCAATTATTGAGCATCTGTCAAATGCTCAGCCGACTTAGAGTGACAGGTGAGCAGCTAGAAATTGAAGGTGGGCGGGGCGGGCCGCGTTGCTGCTGACACCCACTGAAGCACGTCGGCTTTGCGTTGTTCTGCCCCTTTTGGAGAGAGGTAATTAACTTGCACCCTCGTCCACATAAAGGAGGGATTTCCCACGGGTGAGATGCGGCCACATGCGTGATTTGTACACTGTAACAGCGTTGGTCCCTCTCCGCCGGGTGTTGCTGAGCAGTTTTGTGAGCGCGTCTGCGTGTGTTACGTAACTCAGTCTGCAGGGCGGCCCCGGAAGCTTGGTAAAGTCATACCAGTTTGCACAGTTTTCTGGGAACAGAGGTGGGAAGCTCGGCCCTAGGCCCTGCGCCTCTGCCCGGAGGGCTTGCCTCTCCCCAGGCTGGTCGCACGCCATTACCCTGCGTGTCTCTGTGCTCATGCTTGGGCCCGGGATGGGCGTCCCCGAGGAGGCAGGGCCCCTTTCCCTCAGAGTCCCAGGCCCCCGTGAACCCCAGCACGGCCCTCCCGGCCAGCGCCCGCTAGGCAGAGCTGGGGTCAGGCCAAAATCCGTCTGCAGCCCCGGCTCCGCAACAGTTTCTCACCCTCGCTGGGCGTTTTCTTGTCTGCACAGCATTTTTACAAGAATGGTCTGATTTGTCGTCATGTCTCTAAGGAGGGAGTTGGGGCCCTGCTTCACTTGTGAGAAAATCGAGCCTTAGGGGGACTGACTGGGCCACAGTCGATGGAGGACTCCTCCTCCCGTCTCATCACCTGCCCTGGGTGAGGAGAGTGGTGGGTGCAGAGACCGGGCTTGGGGTCCGGGTCCTGCCTCCACAACAGGGGCTGAGGACCGTGTGGACCACGTATGCGCAACGACAGCACCCCCAGCCGAGCTCAGTGCCCCTCCGGGCGCCCTCCCTGCCTCTGAGAAGGGCTGTGTGGGCAGCTGTCCCCCCAGGTCCTGCCTGGCCATAATCCTAGAGTGAGCTCTAAGGGTAACTTCACGGCCGAGTTTCCCAGGTGCCCTCAGCACCTCACCTTCCCCCCCACGGCTCTGTCCAGCATCGCCTCCCGGCTTCCCGCCGTCCCCTCCCACGAAGGGGGAGAACATTTTCACGTAGTCGGGACTTTGCTTCCTCCACTTACCAGAATGTCTGCCAGCTCTGTCCAGTTTCGCTCATCAATGGCTTACAGTTTCCAGGTCTTCCACCTCGTTGGTTAAGGCTTTTTCTAGGCATTTTATTCTTTCCAATGCCGTTGTAAATGGGATTGTTTTCTTAACGTATTTTTCTGATAGTTGTTCGTGTGTAGAAATGCAGAAGTAGGTGTAACAATGTTTGGTAGGTCTTCGGGTTTTCTTTATGTAGTTTCAGGTCATCAGCAGTGGATGACGGCGTTACTTCTCTCTCTCCGATTTGGGTGCCGTTTATTTCTTTTTCTTATCCAGTTTCTGTGGCTAACCCTCCCAGTACTTGGCTGAATAATTTCTGATCTCAGAGGAAAAACTTCCAGTCTGCACCATGGACCCTGGTGGAAGCTGTGGGTTTGTCAGAGACGGCCTCTATGATGCTGGGGCGCATTTCCTCTGTACCCCCTGTCTTGTCAGTTTTTAATGTCCGTAAATGTGGGATTTTCTCAAACCCTTTCTCCCCATCTCTTGATATGACCGTGTGATTTTTGTTTTTCATCTTGTTAATGTGATGTATTAAGTGAATAGATTTCCAGACATTGGACCATCTTTGCATGCCTGTAATCAATGCCACGAGGTCACAGTGTATAACCCTTTTAACGTATTGTTGGATTTGGTTTGCCAATATTTTTTGCAGGATTTTCACGTCTATGTTTATCAAAACATTGGCCTGTGATTTTCTCTCCTTTTTTTTAAATTCCGTGGTGTCCGTGTCTGGTCTGGGTATCGGAGTAGTGCTGGGCTCGTAAAATGAGTTTGGAAGCTCTCCCTTCTCCCCAGGGTCTTGGAGGAGCTTAAGCAGGACAGGTATTATTAGCTCTGAGTGTCGGGTAGGA
This sequence comes from Sturnira hondurensis, assembly GCF_014824575.4. Classification (NCBI taxonomy): domain Eukaryota; kingdom Metazoa; phylum Chordata; class Mammalia; order Chiroptera; family Phyllostomidae; genus Sturnira; species Sturnira hondurensis. Next base: position 17,138,777 of record NW_028079127.1, read on the forward strand.
TCACCTGTGAAGCCGTCTGGTCTCGGACTTGCATTTGCTGAGAGGTTTCTGATTAATGGTTTAATCTCCTCTCCAGTACTTGGTGTTTTCAGATGTTCTACATTTCATGTTTTAGTTCTTGGAAGACCGTAGGCTTCCAGGACTCTACCCATTTCTTCTAAGTTGTCTAATTTGTTGACACGTCATTGTTCATAGTAGACTCTTTAATTAGTATTTCTGTTACATCAGTTGTAACTTCTTCTCTTTCATTTTTGATTTGACTTGTTTGAGCCCTGTCTTGTTTTCTCAGCAGGTCTAGTGAACAACTTATCACTTTTACTCACCTTTTCAAAGAACCACCTCTTGGTTTCACTGAAAATTTCTCTTGTCTTCTTGGTGTCTGCTCCATTCATTCCCACTCTGATCTTTATTATATTCCTTTCACTCACTTTGGGTTTGTTTGTTCTTCTCGTTGACATTCCTTTAGGTGTAAAGCTAGATCATTTATTTGAGATTGTTCTTGTTTCTTTGGGGAGGCTTGTTTTGCTAGGAACTTTCAGAATTTTCTCACAGCTTTTTGTGTATCATATTTGTTTCCTTTCGGATCGGTGACTACTTCTCTACCTCACTTTAAGCAACCCTACACTGTATTAGGAAACTTTCTTAAAGTACAAGTTTGTTGAGAAGTGCAAATCACAAAAAAGAAAAATTTGAAAACTGACCTCTCTACCTAAACCCGAGACAGGGTGGCGAAACCTTCCGAGGGGCCTCATCCTCGCATCTGGCCGAGGTCAGCGAGGGAACCAGTGTGCGCTGCGTGAACAGATTAATCAAACCCCCACCGCTCAGCCTCGGAGAGTCCCACAGTGCCTGGCGCAGGGGAGTGCTGCCCGGAACCGGGAATTCTGTGGCGAGACGTGTGGGAGGCGAGGACTGGCTCATTTGGAGCCCTGCCATGGGAGGACTTGAGTACCAGCTGGAGGCCTTTCACTGCGTCTGGAGGCAGCGGACCTCGAGGACTCTCGTGGGAGGGAGGGCCCTGACTCAGAGCTGTGCCGGAGAAGCCCGGACCCAGCCAGGGCCTGTGGGCCTCACTGGATAGACCCCCGCACCAGGGTCGGGGTGCTGGGGCCCAGGACAAGGAAGGCGGAGCAGCGCAAAGCCCTTGGGGCGGCATCTACGAGCTGGTGGGGCGGACGCACCCTCGCCTGACCGTGGACACCACCGCTTCTGGGGAGGGTCTGGGCCCGGCAGGGGGCGCTGCAGGGAGCCCCGCACCCATAGTGTCCGCCTCCAGCTGTGGCCCGTGGCTNAGTGCCTGGCGCAGGGGAGTGCTGCCCGGAACCGGGAATTCTGTGGCGAGACGCGTGGGAGGCGAGGACTGGCTCATTTGGAGCCCTGCCATGGGAGGACTTGAGTACCAGCTGGAGGCCTTTCACTGCGTCTGGAGGCAGCGGACCTCGAGGACTCTCGTGGGAGGGAGGGCTCTGACTCAGAGCTGTGCCAGAGAAGCCCGGACCCAGCCAGGGCCTGTGGGCCGCGCTGGAGAGACCCCCGCACCAGGGTCGGGGTGCTGGGGCCCAGGACAAGGAAGGCGGAGCAGCGCGGAAGCCCTTGGGGCGGCATCTACGAGCTGGTGGGGCGGACGCACCCTCGCCTGACCGTGGACACCACCGCTTCTGGGGAGGGTCTGGGCCCGGCAGGGGGTGCTGCAGGGAGCCCCGCACCCATAGTGTCCGCCTCCAGCTGTGGTCCGTGGGTGCCTTGTCCTCCCCTGGAGCGTGGTGTCCGCGTTGGACTCGGACCCGTCCCTCTCCCTGTTGTGCAGTTTTCACGTCGTCAAAGTATTTTAAACGTGACTGTCTAAGGGCGTCTCTGCTCCAAGGTACTGGTGCTTCGCAGGCGGACTGTGTGTCTGAGCCCTTCCCGAGCACGGCAGTGCCCTTAACGCCTTTAAATGCCACCGCGCGGGCCACGGAAGGGAGAGGCGGTGATCCTCCCGGTGCAGGAACACGGTGGCTCTGCGCCCTCGGCCCCACCCAGCAGGCTGGGCGGCTCCTACCACAGCCACACACACAGCGCGAGTGTCGGTTCCGTGCGGCCTCAGTCCCACGCCCGCCCCCGTGCCAGCACCGCACTCGGGCAACCTCGGTCTGCGGGCTCCAACGCCCCGCTGGCCAACAGCAGCGCGCTCCCGGCCTGGGCTTAGACTTCTGTCTCCCACCGCAGCGGCCACAGCTGAAGTGCCTATCAAGTCATCAGGTCCCGGCACCAGGGCGGCTGGAGACCTTGCCCGGAGAGGTCCGGGGCTCCTCGTGGAAGCCGCTACCGAGCTCCACGCACCCCCGCGAGGTCAGATCTTTTCAGGCAGCGGCGTTCCTGGCGGTGCTGTACCAGGAACAGGGAACAGGTTAGCTAAGCAGGTTCTAGGGCCCACCGCCTGCCACCTGTGAGGCCACTGCCCTCTGATGACCCGGGAGTCCCCCGACGCTGGAGAGCCAGCGCCACCCGGAGGCCTGCTGAGGACGGACGTTGGAGAAAGTCCTCGTGCCCTGATGTCTATTTGATCGTTGATGTTTTTAAAGCACGTGGAACCGTAAAAGGCACACCTGGGCGGGTGAAGTCCGTTCTGTGAGCCGCCGCCACCGGCCAGCCTTGCTGGAGAGGCTGAGCGGGCTCACAGGAAGGGTGCTTTTCTGCCTAATACGTGCGTTCTGCCCATAGAGGGGTCAGCGCACCGACTGCAGGCCTCTCGGTTACTTCCCAGACTTTTTTACAGATGCCTTTCTGAGCGGAGGAGGGTCCACCGGGAGGGCGGGGCGGTCCGCAGGCGACCGGCTGCCCGCCCAGTGCTTCTTAAAAAGCCCTTCCATCTGCATTCATATTGGCTTATTGTCAAAACAATGTGTTAAGTTGCCTTCAAGTGAAATTCCTTCACTTCCACCTACACATTTTTAAAGAAAACTGCATCCCCGCTTACCCAATAAAAATAGAGGCAAGCAAATGAAAAGTGACTGAAAGAAGCAGGGAGGTCAGAAGCGTGACCCCAGAGCAATGTCCCAGGGCGTGCCCCCGACTGGAAAGCACCCCCCACCCGCGCCTGCAGGCGCCTGAGTGACAAAGAGTGAGCACTGAGTCCGTGTGGCGTTCACACAGGGAGTGGTTGGGGGGGCCCCCTTCAGAGGTGCTTTCCCAGTTGGGACAGCATTTAGCTCTGGGTCTATGTGGTCCTCACCTCACGTGGCCACCAGCTCATTCAGTCTTTTGCAAAGGTGGCGAAAAGGTTTGCTGCGTGTGCCCGACTTGGTGTGTTGAGAATGGCCGTGAACCTGTGTCCGGCTTAATCAATGGTCAGTGTCTTCCACGGGTGTGGGCGTGGCACCTGGCGGCCCAGTGACAGGTAGGCGCCACCCCTGGTCCACTTTAGCACTAGTCAGTAATGAAAACCAGTGTCTGGACCCTGGGAGGTCCTGTGTGACGCGGGGGACCCGCCTGAACCCAGTTCTCTGGGCCACAGGGTGTTCGAAGTAGGTGGCCTCTCAGCTCCGGCCTGATTTCAGCAACAGACTGTGGCCGCCAATGGGTGTCCCACCCCCATAGTGAACAGAGGTGCCACATGTGTCCCGGTGCAGCCCCTCAGAGTCCAGCTGCTCCCGACACCCCTCCCCGCTGCCCTCACGGGGAAGGGTTCACACAGGCCTTGCAGCGACCATTCAGAGTCTTTGCATGATTAGAGGTGCAGTCCAGAGCCCTCACCTCTCAGAAGCCGGAGGTCCCCACGTTGGCCGCTTACCCTGGGGACTGCGACCCAGGCTTGTCTTTCTCCAGACTCAGTCATCTCACCGGCACACCGAAGGGAGGGGCCCAGGGGCCTCTGGCTTAGAGCTCAGAGGGCGAAGAGAGGCACCTCTGAACACCGGCACCTTTGCCGCGTGGGGACAGGTCTCAGCCGGTGTCAAAGCAGAATTCAACTCCAGAGAGAAGTGCCTGTCAGGAGCGAGTTAGGAGCCCCCCCCCCCCCCCCCGAGCACGGTGACCTGGCGGATCCACTCCTGGGCCCCCGCCTTCAAAGACTGCTCAACTGAGACCTGTTAAAAATAGTGGCAAACCCCCTTGCCTCGGGCCCCGAGCGTGGAGAAGGGAACTGATTAAGAGCGACCTTTTCTAGTTAGTTACCCACAGATTTCGATGCCACCAGTCAGAAAAACCATCACCAGCTCCTTCTGCCTCAACAGGTGTCGCGTTATAAACAGTCCCCGTGTTTTTCAGCTGAGCGTCGCGATTATTAAATATTGCATTCCGAGCATGTGTTTACTCCGCTGTTACACATTGCCAGTGGGACAAGAACTGCCTGTCACTTCCAGAGCAATTAGTGTGGGGAAACTTATCAAAAGAAATCTGTCAAGTCTGAGTAAGTATAAATACCGCACGGAGCCCCCGAGGAAATCACTCTGGGTGGGAGCCGTTCCCGCGGGCGGCAGCGCAGAGAACGTCGTTGTCGCCGTGCCTCCGCTCTGTTTTCCAGAGCGCTGGGAGCGTGTCGTGTAACTCCTTGCATTCGTGTTTGGTTCTTAGGGGGAAACTGTATCGTCTTTTTGAGTGAAACATTGCTCGCTCTTTCTTTGCAGCACAGACAGCTCTCTTGTGTCCCCGAGGGGGGCCCTGGTGGTGGGGCAGCTGCTGGGGCTGGGCTGGGCCAGGCCCGCCTGCTTTGCCAGGCTTGACGCTCCACCGCTCCGCCCTCACGCAGTCTAGACCTCAGAACTCCCGTACTGTTTAACGGCATCGATGCTGGGGCTAGAATCCTGAAAAGCCATCGGCACGTGGGCTGGAGCTGCGGAGGGTGTCAGAGGGTGGTTGTCTTTCTGTCAAAGGGATGGAGGGGCTGGGAAGTTTTGTTTTCATGGGTTTAAAAACCATTAGAATTTTTTCTACCTTTTGATCCCCTTCCCCCATTTCTCCTCCCCGTCCCCTGGCAGTCACCAACCCACTGTCCACATCTATGAGCTCGGTTGATGGGCTGACTTAGGTTCCACATGTAAGAGAGGGGACACAGTATTTGCCTGTTTCTGTGTCTGACTTCCTTCACCAGCTCAACGTCCTCAGGGTCCATCCGTCTGGGTGTAAAGAGCAGGATGTTACTCTTTTGTCATTACTAACAGTATTCCCCTGCGTGTGGATGCCGCCGTTTCTTGGTCCATTTGTCTGTCCGCGGGCGCTCAGGGGGTTCCTGTGCCTTGGCTGTTGGGAACAATGCCGCACTGAACGCAGGGTGCGCGTGTCTGTGTTTGATTCCTGTGGCAGGTGCCCAGAGGTCGGATTGCCAGATCATAAAGCAGTTCTCTTTGCATTTTTTAAAGGTTTTATTTGCTTATTTTTAGACAGAGGGGAAGGGGGGGAGAGAGAGGGAGAGAAACGTCCGTGTGTGGTTGCCCCTTGCCTGCCCCCCCACCACCACGCCGGGGACCTGGTCCACAGCCCTGGCGTGTGCCTGACTGGGAATCGAACCGGTGACCCTTTCGTTCACAGATCGGTGCCCAATGCGCTGAGCCACACCAGCCAGGGCTCTATTTTTATTTTTATTGTTTCGGAAACCTCCCTACTGGTTTTGCATGGGGCTGCACCAATTTACGGTCCTGCCAACGGTGCAACGGTTCCCTTTTCTCCACATCCTTGCCAGCACTTAGTGTTACTTGTTCTTTTGAAAACAGCCATTCTGACAGGTGACATTCTGCGAGGTGATATCTCATTGTGGTTTTGATTTCACTTCTCTGATTATTAGGGAGGTTGAGCATCTTTTCATCTACCTGTGTTGCCCAGTCATTTTTGTATTTCTCTTTTGGAAAAATGTCTATTCAGATCTGACACCCACTTTTTGATGATTTCCTTCTTAGCTACAGTTGTGTGAGTTCCTTATACATTTTGGATGTCAATCCCTTACCAGCCGTAGGATCTGGAAATACGTGTAGTCTCATTGGCCTATTGTCGCTTTTGTTGCTTTGTTCCTTGGTTGCTTTGGTGTCAGATTCAAAACACCAGTGGCTAGACCTGTGCAAAGGTCACACGCCTGCCGCCCGGCATCCCAGGGGCTGGGGTCTTGCCTGCACGTCAGCCCACTTTGAGTCGGCCTTTGCGAACGGGTGAGACGGCGTCCAGGTTCAGTCTTGGCGGGCGGCCGCCCCACGCTCCCCGCAGCACGCGCTGGGCCGTCTTTCCCCGCACGCTGTGTTCTTGGCTCCTTTTTAATACGTTCATTGACCACGTGTGTGTGGGTTTGTTTCTGGGCTCACTGTTGCGCTCCATCGATCGGTGTGTCTGTCTCTTTGCCAGCACAACACCGCTTTAATCACCACGGCTTTGCACTGGGGTTCATTGCTCTGGACTGCACTGTGGTCTGAAGTCGGTGCGCGCTTCCTCCAGCTTCGCGCTTCTTTCTTGTCTTCAGAAGGAAGAAACAAAACTGGGATTCGTTCCGTGTGCTCCTTCCTCATTGTCTTGGAGAAATGAAAGCATAATGGTCTAGGCAGCGATTTGCTGTCAAGAAAAATAAATTAATATGTTTTTTTAGAGGCTTTCCTGCCCCTTCGGGAGTTCAGCATTTAGCTCAGCATGACCTCACCAGGCCCCAGCCCAGCCGCTTGGCCGACCTTTGCACTCAGGGCCCCCGAGGTCTCAGAGGCCACGGTGTGCAGCTGCTGTTAGACTCCGTCCTGTTAGGTCGACAGAGGGGCGGAGGTCCGGTCCACCGGGGCCCCTCCTGGGCCGTAGTTACAGTGTCAGGTCGTTACATCTGGGAAACTTGCTACAGCGTCAGTTGGATGTTTTGTTGCTTTCTGCTGCGTGATGTCACTTAATGGTCTTCCCCAAACCAAAGTCATATCGGTAACAATCCTTACGTTATACCTTCCGTTTCTTGAAGCCATTGCCTTTGCTAGTTCAGGAATCCCCACCCCCGGATTTGCGACCTATTAATAAATGTCTAGAAAAGCAGTGTGTGTGCAAAGATGGTGGATACTGTGATCCGAAAAGTTTGCTTAGACAAGCCCTAAGGAATTCCACAATTGTCGACACGTTAACAATCTCTTGCCTGTTTTGAAAGGAGAAATTACAAAATCTGTTGAACTTGGCTTGGCCCGGTGCTTCCCAGAGCCATTCCGCCATCCGCCCTTTTGAGTTTGGCTGGTTGGGGGTGGGGGGGAGAACCCGAGTGACGGCACAGAAACGCTCCAAGGGCCGCGGGGGGGGGGCGGGGGGGCTCAGTCGCTTCCATCACAGCAGCAGCGACACCAGAATGATTAACCTACTTTCTAATAGGAAATACAGCATGTTGTGTGTCTTATTTTTTCCTTTTAAAAGTGATGGGCTTCGATGACTCAGCCGTGCCCGTGACGCCGCGTTTACACACACGCTTGTGTACAGCCACAACACACCTTCTTGTCTCCACTCGGTGGACTGAGCCATTGGAAGTGAGCGAAACAGGCGTTCCCTCCGAATTTGGGTCTTCTGGTCTTTTTTTAAAAATTTAGATTAGAAAAAAAAGCAGGTGGATGTTTTCTGATACATGTGGCCCAAACAGCTTTCCGGTTCCTGAACCGCATTCTCCCGCCAACTTCAGAAAGCCTCGCCGTGGGTGTAGCCACGGGCTTTGAAAAACGTCTCCCGGAAAACAAGCACATACATCGTTTCATTCACTGAACTCCTTGGAGAGGTAGGGGCTGGTGGCGATTGTGATGGGAAGTGACTCTGGAGACCCCCTTCATCCTTAAATCTCCAGGTAGCTCCCTGCAGGGTGGGCGGTGCCCTCGCCGGGCCAGGGCAGAACTGAGAGGCTCAGGGCCAGAACGCACTCGGTAGAGTGGGGAGGGCTGCACTGCAGGGGGAAGTGTCCTGTTTGGTGGGACACCTGCCGCAGGGCTGGCCCTCCCCCCAACCGGCCCCGGGGCCTCTCCACCCCTCCAGGCTGGGCTCTCCAGGGAGTGAGAGCGGCCTCCCCGCCTCGGCCTGCGGTTCCTTCCTTCGCTGCACAGGCCTCAGTAACGAGTGTGGCCGCTCTCAAGCAGGCAGTCGCCTCCCTCAAACCCGCGCCCGAGGGTGTGGCCCAGCAACAAGCAGCCGAAGCCTCCCGGGCCCCTCCAGGTCTGTACACAGCAGAGGACGGAGGCTCCTGCAGTCACCGAGGCCAGTTCCCGTTGGGCCTCACTGAGTCTTCAGTGACAACATTGCCTTCCGGAGGACTCAGGGTTCTATGTCTAATGCTGAGCAGACCCTTCGGTCCTTCCCAAGGACACTGCGTGCCCTCAGCCGTGGGCCTGGCATCCCATTGAAGGGCAGCCTGGGGGTGCCCGCCCAGCCCCGGTTCTGAACCCCGCGGCCCATCCGTGGTGTTCCCTCACACCCCCACCTGAGCCACTTTCAGAAGTGAGATGGGGCAGGTGGGCGAACGCCTCCGCCCGGCCCTGACCGTGGACTGAGCTGGAGGCCCCACTGCAGGGAGCGGGACCGTGGACGGCCTGGAGCCGGTAGCCCTTGGCGACAGGCTCACAGCAGCCGGTCACCTCACCGCCCTGCCGTGGGGGTCCTCTCTGAGAAGGGGAGCCCAGGTACCCTGTTCGCTCACAGGACACCCACATCCTCCCTCACCAGGACAAAGCATTTGCAACATGACTGCTGGCAACGCCCACCCCCAAGTGCCCAGGGTTGAATAGTATTTGCGAAAAGGTTGCTCTTAATTGTTATTTTGTAGTCACTCCCTCATGGATGTAATATTTGTTCGGCTAATTTTTAAGTTACAGATTTACATGTATCGGGCCAGCCAACCCGTCCATCAGGCAGTGTGCGTTTAGCCAGTGTTCGCTGCAGTATTAAGCCGGGGGGGGCTGGAACAGTGGGGAAGGGGTGCAAGCTCACGGGTAAGGACAGAGCCGGCGTTTGCATGGCCAGTGGGGGGGGCGCACTGGGTTGAGACCCCGCAGTGGGAGTGGTCAGACTGGGCGCTGCACTTCTCGGCGCCGACACTTCTCCGTCAGCGGAAACTGCAGAGCGTGTGGAGACCGCGGACTGTGGTGCGGGCACGTGGCAGGCACTCTGAGGCGCTGTCACAGTGAGTGGGTATCACCCACAAAACGAGGGGCGGTCCCAGGGTGGCCCGGCCCTGCCGTCTCAAGGCCGTAGACCAGGGGTGTCGAACTCATGTCCACCAGGGGCTGCATCAGCCTCACGGTTGCCTTCAAGGAGCCAAATGTAACTTTAGGACTGTGAATGTAACTACTCCTGAACAGTTACGTGCGAGCTCGGCGCTGCCGCTGGGTAGTAACAGGGTGCTGGGCCGGATCGAACAAGGTGGAGTTGGCCCGCGGGCCTTGGGTTTGCCATCTGTGGGGTAGACGGCCCGGGTCTGACCCGGGCAGTGGCTCGGCCAGCATCACTGGCTGGCACTCGGTAAACTACGCTCAGCAAACTGCACAGGCCTGTTCCCTGGACTTAAAGACACTGGGCCTCTTACTCGTGCCTCTCCGTGCGCCCTCTCGTTCCCTGGGAGTAAAACTGGACAGAGGGAGGCGGAGAGACGGCAGTCACTCACTGTTTCTACTCAGCAGGCGGAACAGCCACCCACGGGCAGCAGCGTGGACATCTCCTTGACCATCTCTTTCATAGACGAGGTGTCAGTCCCAAGAGCCATTTTGTAACGATGGTCCCTTTCACTTTCAGAGCTGAGCTATGCCTGGATCTTCAACGAATACCCTTCCTACCAGGACAACCGCCGCTTCGTTTCTCAAGAGACCGGGAACCTTTACATCGCCAAAGTGGAAACGTCGGATGTCGGGAACTACACCTGCGTGGTCACAAACACGGTGACGAACCACAAGGTGCTAGGCCCCCCCACGCCGCTGATCCTGAGGAATGACGGTGAGTTTCCTGGGGGCCTCTGGTCGCTTGTTGTTTGTGCCCACGAGTTGGGTATGGAAGCTGCGATGTGGACGCACAGACGTTGAGTGTCTAAGTTAATGTGGGAAGAGCCGAAAGCTTTCCTCATTCGGCGCCTGTGTTTCCCCAGTTGCACCGGAAGTGAACCTGCGACTCCATTTGGGAACATGAGCTAGAAATCTAATTGTGATCTCAACAGGAGTGGAGCGTGGGTTCGGGCAAACACAAAAGCACAGGACTCTCTCTCCTCCTTTCTCACTGAGCGCGTGTGCCAGGCAGAGGGAAGCGGGGGGCGGGTCAGTGAGGCTGTCGGTCCCCCTGGGTACTCATGTGATCCAGCGTCCAGTGCAAGGACGAAGTTCACAGTCCTCCAAACACCATCCAGAGTTCCGACCCTGGAGACACAGCGCCCAGCACAGCAAGACACAGGCTCCAGGGCTCACTGCGGACAGCCTTTTAATGTCCCAGCTTCCGTAAGAGGGTTACAAGAAAATCTGTGACGTTCCCCTCCATCACTTAGACGGGTGCTGTGACAGGTGTGGTTTTCAAAGGCAGCCGTCCCGCCCTGCAGGCCCAGCCCGGCAGCCCCACTCCCCACGAGGTCTGTGAGTGCACCGCCCGTCCCCACAGTGCCCCCTCCGCTGACCCACAGTGTTCCTTCCTTCCCATTTCTTCAGGCCCCTCGCTTTCCCCAGGAGGTCTTCACTGCCTGCCCCTCCCCCTCTGCTAGGCCCAGCCCTCCCCTCCAAAGGCCAGCGAGGCCTGTCACCACCCCCCAGAGCCCCAACCCGCACGCGTCCGCATCTGCCCCACTGTGAACCTACCTTTGCAGAGGTGCGCGCCGCACCTCAGTCTTGTCCCACACCCGGGACGTGAAGGACTCTCCATGTGGTTGTCGAGTGAATGAGAACGAGACCTGCATCCCTCCACTCTGACTGACACAGTGACCTACGCGGTGCAGTTGAGGCATTTGGGTTTCTGTCTGATTTTTCCATGTGGACATGACGTCAGACCTTCCGTGGTGAACAGGGTCACTGGGCCCGTGGAGCAGTGAGGACACTGTCAGAGCCTGCACCTGCCCCCTGCTGGCGGATCACCGCTGAGAACGTGTTTTCTAAGAAGACCGTGTAACTGCCTATGGGCTGTGAGACATTTTGCCAAACTGGTCTCGCTGATCTGACTGAAGAGCATCTGTCTTAATGGCTTCAGCTGTTTCGAAGGCTGGGCGAGCTGAGCTTGGCGGTTACCTCTGAGCCTCTGGCACAGTCCGCCCCACCTTAGGTCCACATTCACAGGCGCCAAAAGCCTCCGAAGGTCGTGTAGCGGGTCGGTTACAAAGCTCCTGCTAAGTCCGTGTGCGTGGAATACCACGAAGTGAACGCCCGCGACATCAGGCCCTGAGAACCTGCGGTCTCGGAGAAACCCCAGTTGACGAGGGGCCTAGCGACTCATTCTTTAATGAAGCGGTGAGCTGAGACCCAGGGAACACATTTGCAGATAGGGATTTGGACTAGAAGAGGGAAAAAGGGGTGTACAGCCAGGAACCGAGATGACGTGGGGCATTCACTCAGTCGTGCATGTCACCGACAGATGCACATTGACGCCTGTCGTGCATTTGTCACTGACGCCGCAGACGCAGGAGTCTGTGCCCTTGGAGTCCAGTCGGGCTGAGGCAGGTGTGGGGCCGTCCTGGGGAGAGCAGAGGATTCCAGCAGGTTCGTTTGAGTGTCTCTGGGCTCAGAGCCACCTGGGGGTGAGGTGACCTGGCCTGGCCTTGGCCATCAGCCTGACCTCCCTGTCCTGGGGGCTGGCCCACCCAGGACGGAGGGAAGCTAAGTCCAGGCAGTGGACTAAACCAGTCCAGCGTGTATTCAAACCACGCCCTGCAGGCCAGCCCTGCCCAGGGCCTGTCTGGGTAAAGAAAGTTGGAGATTTTTCCTTGCGGAAAGGTGGAGTGTTTGGGACGATTCCTAGGTTCTCTATGAGCTTGCTGCTATTGTACACGGTAGCTTATTTTCATCACGTCCCCTGATTACTTGTTGCTGACGTACCCAGGTGCTATCCTTCCCGGGAGAGCGCATCTGGCGAGCTTGCCCAAGTCTCCCGTCAGTTCTGGTAAAGTGCCCGTTGATCCCACCGGCTCTCCCAGACCCCTCCGTCCGCCCCTCTTCCGCTCAGCCGGGCCGAGCCAGCGGGGCTCACAGGCCCCGTGCGGCCTGCCGCCGTCTTTGTAAATGAGGCTTCGTTGGAACACAGTCATCTCTCTTACACGTTGGCTGTGGCCGCCTCTCAGTGGCGGTGACAGAGCCGAGCTCTGAAGGAGGCTGTGAAAGTCACGAAGCCTCAATAAAACATTGCTACGTGTCCCTTTATGGAAAAACTTCTGCAGTCCCTGAGAACACGGTATCTTTAAACATCTGAAGACTGTCCTGTGTCCTGTTCTCCGTGGCACTGACCGCTTGGACTCGACACGAGTGAGTCAGAGGGACGGAGCATTTGACTCGGCGCACTGTGGAGAACCGGTCAGTAGGAGGAGGGGCGCAGATATGCCTCTGCAGCGGAAGACAGAAGGTGGCTTTCTTCCACCTAGAAGAAGACGGCCTTATCGCTAGTTGCCCAAACCGGAAACGGTTAGCACGCTGTCCCCCGACTTCACACGCAGCTGCCTGTCCCCGGCAGCACAGGCGTGATGTCACCCCCACGTCATGGGGTCGGTGGCCCAGCTCGTTAAGTTTACTGGAAGTCATGGAATTGTTTGCGTCTGATGGGTCTGCTTTTTGGTACATGAATTCCACGTCAATAAACATGTTTTTGAGGAAGTGCTGGGAAAGAGTGAGACGCAGGCAAAGAAGCTCTGGTACCTGCTGGTTGTTGAGGGGCCCTGGGCTAGAGAGGAGGGCATGGGGGGGGGGCAGTGAAGGCCCCGAGGAGCAGACTTGGAGTCGGGGCCTTCACAGCTGGACTTGGCGGGGCGGGGATCAACCTCAGGGATCCGGGGCCCCGAGGCTGCATTGCAGCCCTGTTTCAGGAGCTGGGGACAAGGTGTGGGAGGCGATGCACTGGCCCCGTGGTGATCTGCCGTAGCTGGATTAAAGAAAGCCCACTCGTGTGTTTACAGACAGCAGAGCGGGGAGGAGAACCCGCTTTCGTTCCTGGCAGGACCGCTTGCCCCTCGCACCCAACCGCCGCAGTGCAGCTGTGTGCGTGTCTCAGGGGGACACAGACCCCCTCTCTCAAGGCCCCATTTTAGTTAGCGCCACTCTGCACAGCCCTCCAAAATGGCACCTCCTTCCCGTGCTCAGGGCCACTCATCTGATCTGTGGGCTGAGGAACCAAGTGCACGGCCACTGGCAGCAAGGTCAGCGGCTGCGTGGGAATCCCAGCAGTTTGGAAAAGGGCCAGAGGAGAGCAGACCCAAACTCTGGTGCCAGAGACCAGAGAGGAGGCGCGGCTCTGTGTCTGACCGAGTCTCAGTGGATGCAGGGTGTTCCGGTCTAGTTTTGCGGGAGGGAGGGGAGTGCACTTGGGGACTTGGACACTGAAGACATGCTGTGCGACCCCTTGGAGAGGACACCTGCTGGGAGAAGGCAGGGACAGGCTGGGACTGTGGTCTGAGTGTGTGGGGGGTAAGCATCTTCCAGAGCAGTGGCTGGCAGAGGGTCGCGTAACGGTTATGGAAGTGTTTGCCCCGAGTGCTAGGACTCGGACGCCGGACCGTGGTCTCGAAGGCCCCACCCTCCCGTGGAAGGAAGTAAACAAACAGCTTTGGTCAACCTTGTATTTCTGACGTCACACCTCCAAGTGACGGCCATGCCCCCACCATCAGGATGGGTCTTCACATGTGGACACGACCCCGTTTCCGTTTCCCAGGCTCTGAAGCCCCAGATGCAGAAGGACCACAGCTGCAAAACACGCAGAGTCGTGTCTCTGTCACTGGACCCGTCCCCGCCTGTCCTCTGACTCCTCCAGTCCCTCCTGCCCCTGACTAGGGACAGTCCACAGGAGGAAGCGGAGGGACCCTGTCGTTTTTGAGTGCGCTTCCAAACTGCCTGCGGGCGCCGCTAGCCAGAGCCTCGGACAGCGACTGGAAGCAGAACGGAAACGCATGTTGTGAAGCAGCCATGGACAAGATCAAGAACGTCCTGGTGAGAAAGCGTGAAGTTCCTCGCAGACCATGGACTGTGTTCATTGCGCTGTGTTACTCGGTCATGACTATCGAGTCACTTTTCAGCGAGGGGACCGTGGGAGATTGTGGCCTTCAAGGTCAGCGTGCCCTTGGCCAAGTGGCTGTAACTTAAAGGTTCTTTTCTGTGTTTCTTTCCTATTATTCTTTTTAGATCGTTGCAGAATATACTGAAAACCCTAGCATTTGATGCTCCTTTGCACCTACTCATTTTTCATTAATTCAGATTAGCTTGGATGTGAAAGAAAGTAATTTGCAGCCACAAACTGATTACTCAGAAATGTTCTTTCTTATATAGAATAAAGTATGCAAGTATTTTTAAGTATTTAAAATTTTTCTGCAGTGTATTTCCAAAAACATAATGTATTTGATGTTTCGGGTGACTAAGATTTTATCTCATTCCTACTTTTCTTTTGTGACTAACAAAAAAAGTTTTTCCGCGACTCGAAGCTGAGTGCACGGAGAATCGACGCCAGCAGGTGGCGTGGTGCTGGGACAGGTTCCTCCAGCTGCCACCGGATGGAGCCAGGGCTGTAGGCGGGGCAGCAGGACCGGTTCAGACGTTGGAGCCCCACAGTAGCAGGTGGGAGCTGCCAGCAGCGCTAACAGGAAAACACTTCATGTGTTTTAAAAGCCTCCTTGTCCCTATTCACAGGGGTGATGGGCGAGTACGAGCCCAAAATCGAGGTGCAGTTCCCAGACACGGTCCCCACGGCCAAAGGCGCCACGGCCAGGCTGGAGTGCTTCGCCCTGGGCAAGTAAGTTCCACCCCTCCCCTCGCTTTCTCCCCTTGGATGGTGGAGGGCTCGCACTGCCTGGAGGCAGCTGCGGCTTCTGAGGGGACGGGAGAGCAAGCCTCCCTCTTTGTAATCCGGCCAATTTGTCCTCTCCGCACAGGGAGGGGACCTGCAGGGCCCAGGAGCCTCAGGCCCCCCCCTGACGGGGCCAGAGAGGAGGGAGGATGGGCAGGTCCAAAACGACCTTTTCCCCCTCGTTCAGACCTGCAGCGCGCTCACGGTCCAGCCCAGGGTGAGGGGAGACAGGGGCTTTCACTGAGGTAGAGTCGGGCCCGCCATTTGGAAAACCACGGACTTCGTTCCAGCCCCAGTTCCCCGGGGCGTGCCCACGAGCCCAGCTTCTCCCGAGTTTCTTCGAATCATCGGTCTCTTCCTTCTGCTTTGACGGGAGGCAGGGGAGACCTGGCATCTCTCCGAGGGTCTCTGCTTTACGGGTATCGCGTAGAGGACAGGTCACAGCACTCGAGCCCAGGAGGGGTTCTGATTTTAACAGGAGCCCTAAGGACCAGACGACATCAGATATGTGGGTCTGGATGAAACCGTGCATGTGTGACGTTCGGGGCACGCTGTATGAGGCGGGCATTTCTGTCTAGAACCGAGAAGGGAGGGGTCCTTTGGGGCCCAGCTCAAGTCCAAGGTGCAGTTTCTCCCGTCCCATCCCCTGCTTCCCCTCTCGCCACCAGCCCAGTGCCCGCGATCACCTGGAGGCGAGCGGACGGAAAGCCGATGGCCAGGAAGGCCAGAAGACACCAGTACAGCGGGGTGCTCGAGATCCCCAACTTCCAGCAGGAGGATGCCGGGCTGTACGAGTGCGTGGCTGAGAACGCCCGAGGCAGGAACGTGGCGAGGGGGCAGCTGACTTTCTACGGTGAGTTCCCGGGAAGGATGGTGCCCACGGGCCTGTGCGAACCCCTGGGGAGGGAGGGTGACCCAGCAGACGGGAAGAAAGTGGGGCAGCGTGTTTGGGGGCAGTGCTCCTGTGAACACAGGCGCAAAGGGGCCGCTGCCCGACGCGGGAAACTTGTGTTTTCTTCCTCCTGGTTGGTTGGTTGGTGGGTTGGTTTTTAAGGCTCTGTGCTTGGCTTTGTTCGTGTTTAGATTTGGGGCTCAAGTTCATCTTTTGTTGTTTCTCCTCTTTGGTGGAAATTTCATCGTCATTTGGAAATGCACACTGCCCAGACTCCATTCTAATCTGAGAGGGGCGTGACGAAGCTGTCACCCCCAACGGTGGCAGGTGCAGCCGCCCCGATGCCAACCAGACCCTCGGCGCTGACCCAGACGCCGTGGAAACGTAGCCCCCAGCATGTTCTCGTCACTCAGGCCAGTGTGGAAACCGGCGGGGGTGTCGCTGGAAACCCAGGAAGGGAACCTTTGGGTGGGCCCTGCGTTCTTCCGAGTGGGGACATGCCTGAACCCCACCATCCGGGACATTGGAAATACGTGCTGTCGGTCGGTGACTGTTCCAGACAGACGCCAGCTGTGTCACCGCGGGCAGCACTGTGCGGAGGGGTGAGCCAAACCGGCAAATCTAAATGTGCTCGTTTCCCACAGTCCCTGACACCACGAGAGTCTGTTGTTTCGCCAGGTTTTTCTTCCCAAGCCTCTGGCTTTACGGTTTATGACCTGGGAGGTTAAGTCCATGGCCACAGATGGTGTTTCAGACGCATGACTGGAAGCTGGGTGCAGTTTTGGACCGTCAGCTAACCTTCTGTGACCTGTCCCACGGGACCCTCCGCACCCTGGCCTCACAGACCCCCACGGGGCCCCGGGGCAGAGGGTCGGGAGAGCACAGGCTGACCTCGAAAGTGCTCACATCGCCTGTTGCTGGACACACCCATGATCCTCCTCCACCACTCAGCTTCCTTCAGCAACTGTGAGGGCTGAGCCACCCTGGACACAGGGCAGACTGGACAGGAGGGAACCTGGCAGTTTCTGAGGCCGTGGTCGTTGGCCCCCGACTCAGCTGGTTGAAGAGCCAGAGACACCCCGCTCGTGGGCAACGCAAGGCTGGAGCCGGCAGGCTTATCCGGGAGACCCCGTCTTTTTAAAAAAGTGTGCAGGGTGCCTTGGGGATCCCCCAAGGGCTGGGGGCCTTTCTGCACCCTTCCACGGCCGTCATAAACGAAACCACCCAGAGGAGCGATCGCCATGTTCACTCCCGTTTTCTAACTTCACCCGATTGTTGACTCCAAACAGCTGCCGCGAGTCCCCCCTCCAAGCTCCATCCCTGGGTGTGTGTCTGACCTCGGGCCCCGCGTCCCCTGGCCCCACGGCGGGACTGGTGGCTCGACCACAGTGCAGCTGGCTTTGGAGGGTGTCTGGGGTCACCAGTAGTGAGCACAGATGCGTCGCGCCGCACATGCCGTGGAGGGGCTGTGTGTGTGACTGCTCGGTAACACTCAGCCCTGCAGAGTGGCTGAAAGGACAGCGACCCCCACGTGACCCCAGAGGATAGGGCGGCGTTGCGGCAGAGTGATCGGTAGTTTAAGTGTCCCTGACGCTGAGACCCTCGGTTTCCCGGAGCGGCGCTGAAGGTGAAGTCCACAGCTGCGTTCCCTTCCCTCTCTGCTGTGCTCCCAGTAAGGAGGGTCGCCGTGGGGTTTCGGGCTGCCCCTTGGGGACAGGCGAAGTGTGGCCCCTGTGCAGTGGGACCAGAGGGAGGACCAGGGTCCTGACGGCTGGAACACTTNGTGTGTGACTGCTCGGTAACACTCAGCCCTGCAGAGTGGCTGAAAGGACAGCGACCCCCATGTGACCCCAGAGGATAGGGCGGCGTTGCGGCAGAGTGATCGGTAGTCTAAGTGTCCCTGACGCTGAGACCCTCGCTTTCCCGGAGTGGCGCTGAAGGTGAAGTCCACAGCTGCGTTCCCTTCCCTCTCTGCTGTGCTCCCAGTAAGGAGGGTCGCCGTGGGGTTTCGGGCTGCCCCTTGGGGACAGGCGAAGTGTGGCCCCTGTGCAGTGGGACCAGAGGGAGGACCAGGGTCCTGACGGCTGGAACACTTCAGCCGGGGACGAAGAAGAAGTCATGCCGAGGACGCCTACGGAGACGAGCTCAGTGCCCGTGGCCAGTTCTGCCCAGATGGTGGTGACCCTGTGGCTACTTTGGCCCCTGGGAACAGAGCCTGCAGCAAGCTGTGACCAGGGGGACTGTTTCCCCAGCGCCCCCGTGCCTGTCCACAGCGGGGCTTCTCAAACGTGTGCTTTCCGGGCCAAGTTTCCCCCTTAAAGGGTATTAAATATTCCAATGAACTTTCACCCCAGCGGCCTGTGCCTCCCAGTGCTTTCCACGTTAGCAATTAGAGACGAGAAGTTTAGTACTTTTTAAATTTCGAAATTACCATAATAAAACCGGTACATGTGAACATAACTTCATAGTCTTAAGAAAACTGTATTTTTCCAAAGAAATCACATTCGATGAGAAGAGGGACATTGTTTATGTCTTTGAGACTCTTCCAAAGTCTGACCTGGGGAGGACGTGGATTCTGGCATGCACCTCCACGCTCAGTCCGGCCCGACGTGTTGAGGCCGGCGTGCGTGGGGCGGCTCTGGCCTCCCACGGACGTGTGGCCGGAACAAAGTATCACTCAGGCCCCTGCGGGAGACTCGGGGGCCGTGGCTGTCCTTAGGCGCTGCTCCGAGAGCCTTGGGTCCAGAGACTGTGCCCGTCGCACTGGATGGGAGGGGTGGGCACATTTTGACAGCCGTGGGCGGAGTTTGGAGGTCGGTGTGGAGCAGGCCGGTGCGCCAGGCCTGGCCGAGCCCCTCTCTGGACCCAGGTCTCTGGGCCGATTCCGTTTGCCACGCAGGTCGTTAGGATGTTGAGAAACCACACACACAGAGTGATGCCAATGAGGTCGCCCGCGAGTCCACAGGGGCTGCGGGGGACGGCGTTTTGCTCAGGACGTGGGTGGGAGAAGGAGAAGGGGTGGGTTTAACCCAGTCAGACGGACTGAGAGTGACACTGCACAGTGACTGGGTTGAGGGCTGAAGAGGAAAGTGAAGAGGTTAATACGCCAGACCGGAGCAACAGCTTGGTTTACTCGGGTGGACGTGGGTTTAAGGAACCAGCCTTGAGGAAGCCTTTTCTCATGAGCATACTTCTGGTTTCCCGTTCTTTTTATCCCATCCATCATTCCCAAAGGCCTGGATGGACGCGGGTACGTGAGGGAAGAGAAATGTGTTTTCTTACGGAAACGGGTTCAACAAGAGTTCAACGGAACTGTGCAAGCGAGGGCACAGCCCTGCCGTTTGTGTGAAATGCGGCATGCACTCACGAGGGTTGCAGTGGGCGGATCAGGGAGGGCTTCATGGGGGAGGAGTTTCTGCCGAGTGAAAACTGGTGAAGAGATGAAGGGGAGGGGAACATTCCAGAAAGACACGACATGTGTGAAGGAGGGAAGAGGCAGTGACTGGCTTCTTGGGTGTGAGGACAAAAGACCCTAGTTGGCGCGGGCCAAGGGTTTACCGGACGTCCTGGTAGAGACACAAGAGGATCGGGTGGCGTCAGGTGGCGGACTGCATGAGGTATCAGCCTGAAACATGAAATGACGGCGATGGTCTCTTATGGAGCATTTACAGCCGGCTCAGCACATTCCCAAATCCTGTGCGTTCTCTCTCACTCCGCTTCCTTCCTGCTTTGGGGTCCATTTCTTTCATTCACAGGTTCCTGTTGACAGAAGTGGACCTGCCTTGGGTTGGCCCCCCCGGCCTGTGCCTTCCCACGGTTTCATCTTTATACTTCATGCGGCAACCACAGTCTTTCCCTGGGGTGTTTGGCCCGGGGGCACCTCCCCTTCCCCCTCCGGAAGCAGAGATGCAGAGGAAGTTTGCCAAGAGGGGAAGAGGCCTTAGAAGAGTCCAGGCCGGGGCACAGACCCCATTCGGTCCAGCGGCCCCTCGTCCCGGGGGAAGCTGAGCCTGCGGTCTCCCGCCTCCGGCCCAAAGTCCGTCCTGCAGCGCCACCCCACCGGGTGTCCCAGCTGCGTCGTTTTCACAGTGCTGTGTTGTTTAATCATCAAGTTGATTTTTTATGTGAAATACTCAGTATTTAAAACAAAGCCAGGCTGCTTTCGTGGAAGGAGCAGGAAGCCTCAAAGCTTCAGAGAACGATGTCGGAACCTTTCCTGGGATGCGGCTGCCGCAGTGCGCAGAGGAGGTGACGCCTGAAGTCGGCAGGCGTGGCGGGGGATGGAGATCAAACGTGGAGCCTGGCCCAGAGCGCCTGTGAGCCCTGCGTGGAGAGTTGGTCGCTCCTTTGAGTGGCTCCTGCCAGGGGGGAGTCAGACTGTGGCAATGCCCAGCCTGGCTGTGTACAGGGAAGTTGGCAGGCAGAGAACAGTTCAGGGAGGGGTGTGAAGGACATCTCGGTGACTCTGAGACAGAAGTAAAGATTGGGGAGCACCTACGTGACAGCTGGGAAACTGAAGCCACGTAATTACCTCCAGACTCACGAAACCGCTGCCCAGAAACTTGTCAAGCGAAGTTAGCCAAACCCCAAGTTCCCCAGAGCCGAGGCTTCTCCTTTCCGGGCGCTTGAGTTGCCGGCGTCTCCCTGCCTGGCCACGGCCACCGTGGTCACACTGCGTCAGTGCTCCCTCCGGTCCTGTCCTCTCGCGTTGCTTATTTCTGTTTCTGAGTTCTCAGGCCCGTGACGGGTCGTTCCTATCAGAGATTTCTGTTTGGGGAGGCTCGGGGAGCCGGAGACTCTGCGAAGGGTCTGGCGCCGAGTTCCGGTCACGTCCGCCTTCGGTTGAAGTCGCTACTGGGTACAACTGCAGTGGCAGCAGGCACACACGCCTCGATCTGCGTCATTTCCGGGCAGCTGATCAAGGTGGAAGTGAAGAGACCGTTCATCTGTCCGAGAGCCTCACGGCTTCACAGGGTCAAGCTCAATGCAGCCACTCACCTCGTCGTTGTAGCTTGAGAACAAAGCTGAAAACCCTTCGGAGGAGGGGTTCTCCAGCTTCAAGCCCTGAAAGAACAGGAATAGCCCCAACGGATGGCTCTGCTCTAACTCTGTTTAGTAGGCGGGAGCTAATATATTGCCCCAAAGGTTAGTGTTTAGACCTAACCTTTCTGAAATAAAGGTGCTGAACCAACCAATCCAGGCCTTCCCTGGAGATTTTATCTAGCCATGGAGTCGCAAAATATAGCCTAGGCATTGAGTGATGAACACCAGAGACCCACAGGCATCATGAAAAAAGGAAACAGTGTTTCCTGTCAGACACCGCAGTGCTGCTTTGGTTACCCAGGGGCTTCGGCCGTGGTGACCCAAGGAGAGGTGGGAGCTGTTTCCGCCAGGTGCGGAATCTGACCTCAGCACCGGAAGCTTGTCCACGTGGCTGTGACCCAGCCCTCCAAGCGGGCAGCATGCCCAGTGCGGGCTGAGGCCCCCTGGGGCTGCGCTGCTGCTTCAGGAGAAAGGCCATCTTCTCCTCTGCCACTCCCATAACCACGGTCTCCTTCCCAACCCCCAGGCCACAGGCAGGCAGTCCCTGCAGACGGAGGACGTCTTTATTGCTGCAAGTTGGGCTGCTGTGATTAATTTCACTTTACAAACAAAGGGAGCACTGGGCGGCGTCCGTGACTCCCCCTTGGCCAGTGCAGAGGGGGGCCATTGAGCTTCCTGTCCAGCACCCCGGCCCGTGGGACCTGCGGGAAGCGGCAGGGCGAGCCCTCCGAGGGGTTGCACTGGCCGGCACTCGGGAGGGAGTGTCCTTCCAGGCCCAGTCCGGCCCTCCCTTCCCTGCCTGTGTCCCGTCGCAGGTCGCAAGGCTTGCACCCAAGCTCTGCAGTTTGGGAAGCATGAACACCCCCAGGTGGCCCCAGACGTCCCCGACGGGGACCCCTCCGCCTCTGCACGTGGCTCTGATGTTCTCCTCAGGAACTTCAACTGGACACTGCCTCCTACGTCCCATCCGCCCTTCCCTGTCTCCTTCCCTCCCTCTCGTTGAAGAGTTTGCCTGAATTAATATCCCACAGAGTATCCTGGGGATATTCTCGCTTGCCCGGTACTCCCGGGCTCCGTGCAGGGCGCACCCTCAGCACGCGGGACACGGCATCAGGCACAGGGCAGCCACGCACCCGGCCCTCCCAGCGGGGCCCGCAAGGCCACGTCTCTGTGAGTCTCCCCGGCGTTTCCAGCAGAGGACCCAGAACCCTGGTCACCGGCAGCCCCCGCGAGGGAGGTGGCGACGCCCGTGCGCATTCGGTCAAGGCTTGTTGATGTGACTTCTTCCGAAAGTCAGCCCCCGGCCTCCGCGCCTGTGCAGCGAAGCTTCCCCGAGCAGCGGCTTCATGGCAGTGCGTTCTGTCCTTCAGAAAACAGGGAGTTGCTTCTAGAGAAAGGAAGAAGCTTCTGCTGGTTGAGAGATCTGCGGTGTGGTTTTCTGTGTGGCTGACAAAGGAAGACAGTTCGGCCTCGGCCCTGGCCGTGTCGTTTTCCGTCAAATTGTGGAGCGTTTGGAGGAGCCCTGCCCAGTGGAGACGGGCCGAGTTCGGGAGGGAGCTTGTGTTAAAGACATTGAGTAGCGTCTCTAATTAAACACTGGTGTCAGCCGTGCCTCTCGGGTGCGCCTTGGTAGGCACCGCCCCGCAGAGTCCCAGAGTGATGGGAAGGCCCCCCTGCGTGTGGAGTCTGGGGTGGAGGTCTTCTCCATCAACGCTCCGCCGGCATCGTGGGCGATGGCGTGAGCCGTGCTCTGGGCAGAAGGCGGGATCTTCATGAAGACGTTTTCTGGAACGTGGCATGAACACCTCACCTGCACTGAGAAGAGGAAAGGAAGCCTGCCTTCGGGGGCAGCGGGAGCAATCGGGCGCACTTTCTGGGGTGCAGGGCTGTGTGGGGGGCAGGCGGCTAGACTTCGCGGTAACTGTGGGCGGGGCTTGGCTTGCTGCAAAGGTCGTGGTAGGAATCGGGACTCCTGCGGAGACTGGGGGCTCTGGGGCCACACCCTGGCGGGCAACATTCTGTCACTGTGGAGAGGTTGATAATGAAGGGTCCTGTTGGTGAGGGTCCCGTGGGAGGGAGGAGTCACAGAGCGGGATGTGTGACGTGTGCGGGAGGCTTGGGAGACAGAGACGGGCACGGCTGCTGTGATGCCGGCCGACAGCCCAGCGGCTTAAGACCTCGATTCCTCCCTCATCGGTTGGGAGCTGCACTGCTCCTCAAGGTCATTCAAGGTCGCAGGCTGGCAGGTCTGCATTTCCGTCCTGCAGAGCTGCCATCTCTGAGCTGTTTGCGTTGCTGCCTTGGAACCTGGCAGGGGTGTGTAGCTGGGGAAAGGTGAGTCCAGCCGCCAGCGGTGGGGCAGTTCTCCCACACAGGGAGGGGGAAGAAAGGACGGCCGCTGGGGGGAGAGACGGGCAGTTTTGCCAGGCGGCTAACCTGAGCTTTCTCCCTCCTGCCTCTGTCGGTGAGCAGACCGGCTGCAGGGCCTCCGGGGGGCGCTCGGAGGAACACGGGCGGGCCTTCCCGAAGCTCCGGCTGAGCCTCCACGCACCCTTGCAGCCCGCATGGCATCTGGAGAAGCAGTTTTGTTAGAAGCCAGCTTTCCATGTGCGAGAAGTCCCTTGTTGCAGAAATAGATGGAACAGACCCTAAACGAGCATCTTTTCTTTGCTTTCTGACTGCTATAGCTCAGCCTAATTGGATTCAAAAAATAAGCGATGTCCACGTGGCCATTGAAGAAAACGTCTTCTGGGAATGCAAGGCGAGCGGCAGGCCCAGGCCCACGTACAGGTGGCTGAAAAATGGCGACCCTCTGTTCACTCGGGTAAGCAACGGGCGTCTTGGCGAGGACTGCCGCGTCTAATGTGGCCTCGTTGCTATGGAAACGGGAAAATGGCGAGATATTGCTAAAATAACGGGCAGCCTGATGCCATTCGAAGTGAACACGCTTGATAGACGGGGCCCGAGAGCCTAGCTCATCGGCGTCTCTGCCAGATCCCGGGTTTCCCGCATCAGCTTCTCCGGCTTCACAGAGGGGGGTTGTGGGGACGGCCCGGGACGCGTGCTTGCACTGAGGTAAAGATCTGTGTGCTCGGGGACGAGAGTAAGCGAGACTTCCAGAAGTCCGCTATCCCTGGGGCGTGTGGCCTTGTTCCTCCTCACGGGGAGGCATCTGGACCACACGGCACAGTTCATGGCCACCAGGCAGGCACCCCCTCAGCCGGCAGCACCCACGGATGACAGACTAACCCAAGACGAGAGTCTCTGGTGCCACACACATGGAACACAGCCTGACAGTGGCGATGGGCGTGGAGGCCCCGCCCGGAGGCCTGGGGGCAGGCAGGGGTGGCTGGGAGCTTGGCGGTGAACGTTGCTCTCGAGAAACAGGACACAACAATAATTTCAGAGCTCAGGCGCGGGGTGCACAGCCCGCCCCACATCTGCTGCTGCCCGGCTCGCATGGTTTCCTCTAGCTGCAAAGGAGTCTGGGAAACGCAGGGTGTGCCCAGAAAGAGGGGCGGACGGCCCAGGGCCACGTTCCCCTGCCCTACCCCTGGGACAGGAACTGCAACAGTCCCCACGTCCCGGCAGGTCGAGGCCCAGAGAGGCTGTGACAGCCACATGTGATGACCGGGGAAAGACAAACACTTAAACATAAATCTTTCTGAGAACGAGCCTGCAAACCAGGATCCCAAACCATATGCAAAATTTATGTTGCAGAGAGATAACGAATGTAAAGAACAGTCTAACAAAGAGAGAGAAATGTCGGTTTGCAGTGCTCCGAGAGATAAATGAAGAAACCATGTCCATAAAAATAAACAAGATATTTTGAAAAGATAAGCAGATAAATCTTTTAAAAGACCAAGTAGAATCTTAGAAACATCTCACCAGGAAATAAAAATTCTGCCAAGACTGTTTATTTTGTGAGGAGAAATGATGGGTTATAATGATGATCACCGAGGGTTTGGGGGCACGCTTCTCAAACAGTCTGGACAGACGCGGTCGGCCCTACCCTCCAGACGCCCCATCACGTCGCCCCTTCACGGGAGGCTGGGGGGTACGTGCCATCTCTCCCCTCCACAGACGAGGAAACCCGTTGTCTGTAAGGGGGGCAGGGGGTAACTGAATGGTTCACCAGAGCGCCCATCTTTGTCGGGGACGGAGCCGAGATCCAAATGTTCAGTGTCCCCTGGGCTCGGAGCGGCCCGAGTTTGCCTGAAGATGTCTCTCAGAACGAGTTGGGGAAAGCGTTCCAAGGAGAAGGGCCAGGGGGGAAGAGCTGTGGCCTTAAGAGAAGAAAAGCAGTAGGTGCTTCTTGAAAAGCACTCCCCGCCTTTGGGTTTCCTGAAAACAGACCGTGAGGCACGGGGTGCGAGCAGATGGCCCACCAGGCTGCTCTGGGAGCCTGCCAAGCCCAGGAAGGTTACAGAGCCCGTGGTTGCAGTACAGGCCTCCAGGGGGCGCCCTGGAGCAGATGGGCAAGGAGGCTCCGCCTTGTTGTCCCCACCTTGACTGGTCCTTGGATTTGGGAAGTTCCCCCAGCCAAGGGCAGCTTCCAGAGAGAGCTGGGGCTGGGAGAAGGGCGCTCTGGTGCTGAAAGGGGCCCCTGGAAGCTACACCCCAGGGTGCGCTGAGAGAAGTGCCTTGATGTGGTCCAGGAACGTCCGCCCTGGGAAGCAGAGCCTGCGAAGGAGCTTGGAATGGAGCCAGGGAGGATGGGGGCCTCTGGGCAAGGAACCATTGCGTCTACTTTAATTTTTCTTATTGTGTGTTCCTGCCGCACTCAAACATCAGCTGAAATTTGGCCTTTTCCTCAGACCCCAGGGAGAGCCAATGCCCCGGACACAGGACCCCAGGGCAGGGCCTGCGGTGGCTCTGGCAGGGAGGTCATCAGCCAGGGTGACAGACAGGCCCTGGAGGCCGCAGACCGGCCCATTGGGCCCAGCCCACACCCAGCACCGTCCCCAGCCGGCACACCACTCTTAGTTCTAGGGGCCAGACTGCCGGTTCCTCCCTTCGTTAGACGTGAGGGACACGGGGCATGGATTTGACCAGAGCCCCATGGGTGTCTGCCCAGCTCAGCATCACCCCAAGGCAAACCGCGCCAGGGCGCCCTTGTGCACGCCACTTTCTCAGTGGCGGGTCTCAGGGTACGGGGGGAGGTTGTCTTAGTGCTCAGGAATGTGGGTGATGAGAGCTCCGTGTCCTCAGGGTCCTGTGCCGGTCACTGACTCCTCCTTCGGCCATCGCCACACAAGGCCCTCAGCCACAGGGAAAGGGGACAGTGAGTCCCTCACGCCTGCTTGGTTTTACTAAACTGAACCCACAGCAGAGATTTCTCCACCTCTTCCACGGCGATTACCGTCTGACCCAACCCACCTCCCCAGGGCTCCCTGCTCATCTCCAGGGTGTTTTAAACACAATGAACAGTCCTTTTGGCTGCATCCCCACCTCCCACCCACCCCCAGGCAGCAAGGAGCCTTCAAGTAAAAAAGCATCTGAAATGTTAAGTTCGTCTGTTCCACAGAGATATTAATCTGAATGCTTTCACTGTTAAATCAATGAGAACTCAGGAGAGTCCTACAATTTAAATTCCATTTTCCAATTGATGTATGGGTGGTTCCACGCAACATCTGACCTGCCACAAATTGAGTTGGCAGATAAATAGATCACGTCATGAAAATTGCTTGTATGAGGGGCTGTTTTCTTCCTGTTAAGGCCCTTTGCTGAAACATGTAGTGGAATTGCCTGCGGTTGCAGGCAGAGTCTCAGGGGCAGAGGGTCACTGCTTTGTGTCCCGCTCTCCCTCCACAGGACAGAATCCGCATCGAGCAGGGGACGCTCAACCTCACGGCGGCGAGCCTGTCGGACGCCGGCATGTACCAGTGCGTGGCGGAGAACAGGCACGGGGCCATCTTCTCCAGCGCGGAGCTCGGCGTCGTAGGTGAGTCTCCATGCTGCAAAAAGAGGTAGAAACTCCGGAAGTCACGAGTGTAACCGGGCTTCGCCGACCAAAAACACCGAGTACAAGCAGAGCGGTAGAGATGTCTTTGGGCAGAAGGTGCTGCTGCAGAGACGAGGGATGCGTCCCACAGACCCTCCCTGAGTCCGCCCCCGCTGACCCTGACCTCGGACACACGTCCCTGGGCTCCCCCATCAGTCTCTCCTCCACCCGAGCCAAGTGTCCGAGCCACTTCAGGCCATCGGCCACCCTCTGATCTGGAGTGAAGCCCAGCCTGCGAGGAGGCAGCGCGGGCGAGGCCTGGCCGGGTCTGTTGGGGGAGCTAGCTGGCGGGGCGCGGTCCCCCACATCTGGAGTTCCGGGCTCTGCTCTGGTGGGCTGCCCCGCCCGCTGCCCCTCTGCCTTGCTGCCCCGTCTGCTCTGCAGGTCAGAGCCACCCCTCCCTGCCCCACGGCCCCCGCACATGCCGTTCCTTCCACCTGAAACACCTTTCCTGGCCCCTGATTCCATTCGCTCCATCCCGGTCCCCCCTCCCCACTCTCCAGAAGTCACCCTGGCCCACCACCCCTTCCTCCCACGGTCTGGTGCGCGGCCTTCTAACTGTCCCCAGACGGGCTCAGGCGCTGCCGCCCACCGGTCTGGGTGTTGCCGCTGCCTCGGCTTCCCCATGACTTGGGGCCGCGCCTGGTTCCGCTCGGCATTCAGTGCTCAGGACCAAAGAGGACAGTGACGACACCTGGAGGGGCCGCCCAGTAGACGCTGTGTGACCGTGGGGGTGGAGGGTGTGTTGAGCGGTGAAGGGCTGAGAAGAGACTGCTTCCAAAAGTGAGCGGAGGACGTAAGGACAGGCACGGTGGGAAGCGTGAGCTGCCAGCCCTCCCGTACCCGAGCACCGTTCTTCCCAGCGAGGCCGGGGCGGAAGGTTGTGACTGAGAGGAGAGCGGCCGTGAAGGGAGCCGACTCCTGGACCCCGACGGCTGCTCAGTTTCGTGCTCAGTTTCGGGGTCCCGGCCTGTCTTCCTGGAAGCGCTTCTCGATGCTTTGGGTGCCTGGTGTGCGGCTCTTACACATGTGTGTGTATGTGCTCCTAGTTATATGTGCCCCCACCCCCGGCGGCCAGGGTCGCAGGTCCGGGCGCTGGGAATTCTTGCTCCCTCACTGGCGTTCGGAGGGTTGCTTGGAACCTTCTCCCATGGGAACTGACTCCAAGTGGATTCCTGACGGGAGGTCATGCCTAGCCTCCCACTCAGCCAGCAGGAGCCACCTCGGAGAGAGACGTGGCGGCGAGGTGCATTCCCCACCCTGGTCTCGGCTTCAGTGTGGGGGGGGGGGGGACAGACACAGACATGTCAGATGACCAGCTTCCGGGACTGCAGTGGAGGGAGCGGACTCGGGGCCCCGGCTGGTGTGCTGGGCCTCGGGCAGCCGTTTGTCTGCCTGGACGGGAAGGAGCCCTGGAGCGTCCAGGCCCCCGTGAAAGGGCCCGAACAGTGGCTGAAAGTCCTGAAACATCCGCTCGTAGAGAACCCAGAGAGTTCTTCACAAACTTTGGTTGGAGCATGTAAAGCATGTGCACAGAGCTGACATTTGAAAGAGGAAGGTGGAAAAATTCATTAAGGACCAACTTTAGAGAATCTTGAATGAGAAAGCTTAGTGGTCCCCTGTTTAATATCCCGTTTTCTCTTCAGAAACTCTCCCTAGCACACTCCAGGGTGGGGAGGGGCGGTCCGGGGTTGAGTGAATGAACCCTGCGGCCCGACCCTGGGACGAGGAGGAAGACGCCCACTCAGAACTGCACACCAGTCACCGCGGCAGCTTGGGCGCACCATGGCGTGACTGCACTTCTCGCAGAACCTCGGCCACCGGACTCTCTTGGCTTAAGTAGCTGATCGGCGTTACCCGTCCTGGAACCAGGGTGAGGTCGAATTGAGCAAAGAACCATGAGGAGAACAAGACACTCCTGTGTGGGGAAGGAAAGCCCGTGTGGGTTCAGCGGCGGACCACACGTCAGGCCCCTCCGCTGGCACTGAGACCCCTTCCTCGGTAGGCGAGAGCCCCAAAGCCGAGCACCGGAGAGGGCTCGCTCGGGAGCAAGGCCTGAACAGGCTCTCCCTGGTCTCGCTCTGCCCCATGGTCTGTTTGGGCGTCGAAAGGGGACGTGACGCATCTGCAGGTAACAGACTGAGGCAGGCGCAGGGTGATGTCCTCACCCGACGGGGCCAGGGCATCAGAGCCACCTGGTTCGGAGCATGACGTCCCTGCGGGTGGCTGGCCGGTCACACCCTTGAGGAAGCTGGCCCGGGGCCTCTCCTCCTGCCGTCACTTGTGTCAGGTGAATGGGGTCCTGGCATGTGGCACCCTCCCAGACATGCCCGGGGGCCGCTCCATCCGCTGGTGACACCCAGAGCCCTCTCTCCATACTTGTGAAGGCGTAAGGAGTCTGAGACTCACGGGAAACCCCGATCTCCTGTGGAATAAAAAGTCAAGTCAGGGATTTTATTGGTTAGAAGCCACTTTCTGAATGGGCACCATCAGTGTTTGTGTCCACTCAGACAGAGGACCCCGTTGGGGACAAGGCTGCCAACTGAATCGCCAGACTTGAGCTTTTCGGGGGCGCCCACACAGAACACTCCCCGCGGGTCTGTAATGGCAGGGTGAAGAGGGAGGGGAGCCACGGCCCCACCGCAGCGCGGGCAGGGTGAGGTGCCTGAGCCCCGGGGGCGGGGGGATGAGGCTCAAAGAGGCAGCCCCGGGGGAACCCCTCCCTGTAATGGCGGAGTCTGTGCGCAAACCGCATCTGCCCGCAGTGAGGTCCAGGGGGACGACCCATGCGCAGGCACCCGTGCTGGAGCTGCCCGGGCTGAGATGCGCGGCGCCTCTCTCTGCATCATCTTTGCAACTTCCTGGGAGCCTGTAAGTTCCAAATAAAAGGGGCTTTGTTCGAAACAGAATGTGCTGGCCCCATCTCAGCTGGCTGGAGCATTGTCCCACGACTGAAAGGCTGTGGGCTGGATCCCCGGCCGAGGCGCATGGGGGGGAAACCAGGGGGTGCTTCTCTCACATCGGTGCTCCTCCTCTCCTTTCCTCTCTCTCTAAAATCGATAAACCTGCTCTCAGTCGGGGAGTAAATAGAGAGTTGTGCTCTTTGGCTCTCGTACGTTTTCAGCATAAAGGCCCCCAGTGATCCGGCTGCAGTAGAGGCCGGGGTGCAGACGGCAGAGGGGAGCAGTGGGCAGGACCGACTTGGGGCAGATACTGCACCAGGCACTGCAGGTATCATTCGTGTGCCATTCTGTTCAGTCTCCAAAACCACCTGGTGACTGTGAACACTTCTGTGTCACCGTAAACGTGAGCTCTGCAGTCGGAGGAGCGTGGGAGACAGGCAGGCCGCAGCCGGGACCGGACGGGCAGGGCCAGGGTGAGTGGGCTCTGAGGGGACACGCGCGCTGATGTCAGAGCAGAGAGGTCTGGCCTCGGAGTTCAGCCACACCTCCTGGGTCCCCCACCCTGGACCAGAGAGGCCTCAGTTTGAGCCCGCTGTCAGGCCCAGAGAGAAAAGGGTGGCCCCTGCGTGCAGCCCTCCAGCCGTCTCCCCAGCGAGCCAGGAGGGGTTCGGGGGTCAAAGTCGGTGCCAGCGTCATGCCCTAGGGGAGGACGCGTTATAATGAGTGCGTTCTGTCCAGGGTGATTTGTAACGGAACGACAGGGGAATCGTTAAAGACGAGAGATACAGGCTGAGGGGGCGCTCAGTTCTGAACTCCTGCAGGAGCCAGCCTCCCCCCCCCCCCCCCCCCCTCGACNCCCCCCCCCCCCCCCCCGCCTGCAGTGTCCAAGTAGGTTTCCATGGGCTGGCCCTGGGAGAAGTGGCCTGCTGTCTGAATTATCCTTCCCCCTGAAGGAGCAGAGGGATGGAGCAGAGGGTCACCATGGCTCCCGAGGGGACCGCTGCTGCGCATCGGTGTGTCAAGAAGGGTCATTGTCACCATGTCTGGAGAACAGACGGGAAGGCACAAAACTGTGTGGTCAAGGGTTCTACTGGCCACTTAAAATACCCTCAACGTGTGACCAGGAGCCATGTAATTAGGCAAAAGCAAACAGGTGAGGATTGCATGAGGGCTCTCTTCGCCAGAAGCGACTCGTAGATAACATAGAGTCGGCTCGTTAAAATCCTTGATAAATAATAAAAAGTCACTCTCCCACTCGGAGGAGGTGCGAGGGCATGGCTTGGTCCAGCGCGGGAGAACAGTGCCCTCTAGGGGCTCATGCAGAAAATACATGCAGGGCAAAAGCAGGCCTGCTTGGTGTGGAAAAGCAGTAATGAATAAATACTAGCACGGGAATAAACTCTGCGTTTCGCACACAACCACAAACCTGCTTTTTGCCCCCCTGTACTGTTCCCTGAGGTTGTCAGGGTTGGCACATGAGGCTGCCCCGGTGTCCAAGTGGCCTGCAGACCCCGCCGGGCAACGGGGCCATTGGCTTTACCTCTTCCGAGCTATTGGGGACCTACTGAAGCGTTGCCTTCCACGCACACTTGTTCTTCTACGAGCCCCCCAAGGTCAAGGCCTGACAGGGCCCCCCTGGGGAGCCTCCCAATGTCTGGAAAGGCCCGTTCTCCACAGCGAGTGCCAAGCTGAACAGGCTCCTTCGGCTTTTCCTTCAGGCTTCTCTTGGGCCTGCGACTGGGCGTCAGAGTCGACATGGGGTCGGGGGAGTGCAAACCTCACCCCACAAGTTTAACAGCATCTCGAGTGCAAACATTCACAACACGGCAGAACGTTAGGGAACCCACTCCCCGCAGGGTGTTCCGCAGCAAAGCCGGCCGATGGGCAGGGTCCGACCGCACGGATGGTAAAGGAAGCAAGTTCAGAAAACACAGGGAAAGACTGGAGTTTGTCATTCCAGCATATTAGTGCAAGGTGTTCAAAGCCAGTCCTGTCTCTAGGATGCCCAGAGGGTGGCGTGCACACACGGGGTGTGGCGGGAGCAAGTGCCCTCTGCCCCGCGGGGCTGCTGTGTCGAAGCCCAGGGAAGCAAGGTGCAGTTGCGTGACCCGGCCGCCCGCCCGCGTGTCCTGCACGGTGGGATTTACGTAAACTCCTTTCGGAGTCAGCCGAGGGAGCGCTGCAGGGCAGATGGAAGTGCCGGCCCGCGGTGACGGAAATCTGCGTGTGTAGAAGGTGGGGTTTGGAGAAGGGGGTTCTATGTGGTGCGAGTTCGTAACCCTCCTTCGCAGAACACCCTTTTCAAAACACTTCTAGGGGCTAGATTGTCTCCAACATTAACGTGTCAGTTCAGGCATTTACCTAAAATGAGAATGAGCCTGGTCTGGTCTGCAGGTTAGCTTCTGTGGGGTCCGCACCCGGGGGGGACGGGGAGCCGAGGGGCAGGGCCTCATTCTGGCATTCCCCTTGCCAAAGCGACCAGGCGCAGAGCCCATCCTCACTCCATGCAGCTCGGCACGGCCAGATCCCCCCCCCCCGCCGTNTACTGAAGCGTTGCCTTCCACGCACACTTGTTCTTCTACGAGCCCCCCAAGGTCAAGGCCTGACAGGGCCCCCCTGGGGAGCCTCCCAATGTCTGGAAAGGCCCGTTCTCCACGGCGAGTGCCAAGTTGAACAGGCTCCTTCGGCTTTTCCTTCAGGCTTCTCTTGGGCCTGCGACTGGGCGTCAGAGTTGGCATGGGGTCGGGGGAGTGCAAACCTCACCCCACAAGTTTAACAGCATCTCGAGTGCAAACATTCACAACACGGCAGAACGTTAGGGAACCCACTCCCCGCAGGGTGTTCCGCAGCAAAGCCGGCCGATGGGCAGGGTCCGACCGCACGGATGGTAAAGGAAGCAAGTTCAGAAAACACAGGGAAAGACTGGAGTTTGTCATTCCAGCATATTAGTGCAAGGTGTTCAAAGCCAGTCCTGTCTCTAGGATGCCCAGAGGGTGGCGTGCACACACGGGGTGTGGCGGGAGCAAGTGCCCTCTGCCCCGCGGGGCTGCTGTGTCGAAGCCCAGGGAAGCAAGGTGCAGTTGCGTGACCCGGCCGCCCGCCCGCGTGTCCTGCACGGTGGGATTTACGTAAACTCCTTTCGGAGTCAGCCGAGGGAGCGCTGCAGGGCAGATGGAAGTGCCGGCCCGCGGTGACGGAAATCTACGTGTGTAGAAGGTGGGGTTTGGAGAAGGGGGTTCTATGTGGTGCGAGTTAATAACCCTCCTTCGCAGAACACCCTTTTCAAAACACTTCTAGGGGCTAGATTGTCTCCAACATTAACATGTCAGTTCAGGCGTTTACCTAAAATGAGAATGAGCCTGTTCTGGTCTGCAAGTTAGCTTCTGTGGGGTCCGCACCCGGGGGGGAGGGGGAGCCGAGGGGCAGGGCCTCATTCTGGCATTCCCCTTGCCAAAGCGACCAGGCGCAGAGCCCATCCTCACTCCATGCAGCTCGGCACGGCCAGATCCCCCCCCCCCGCCGTGACCATGGTGCCCGCTCTCCCCACGTCCCTCTCTCGGCTCCACCTGGCCAGGCTTGCGGGGTGTTTCTCCGAGTCCTTCCAGTTTGCACTCCCTCCGTCTGATGAAACCATGTCCTCCTCCCTCCTCCCTCCATCTTACTGGCTTCACACCCACCACACGCACACCACACACCACATGCACGCCACACGTGCGCGCCACACACACCACTCACCACACACACACCACACACAGGAGTCCTGTGCTGACGAAGTATGTATCTCTTAGGAGTCTACCTTGCCTTCTCAGCCACGCTAATACGTTTATCAGGACAGTTACGGTTTTTGCTAGTGTCCTTGGTACGTGAATATGGAGTGGGCCTGTTCTGATCCCATCTCCTCCATAACCCCGTGACTTTTTATTATGTGACAGTGCAGGTGACACGAGGAGTGCAGTGACCACATCACAGGAGAGGCGGCCGGGTGTGCACGCTGCTTGTTAGCTGCACAGGTTGCAGAACTGCTCTCGGACTCTGGGCCTCCCCTTGAGTAGCCAGGGCACAGGGACTGAGAGACCAGTTACCTGCTGATTCATTGCTTTAATTTCTCCTTCATGGAGTAAAACCGGCCCAGTATTGGTTACATCCCCATTAAAAAGCAACCTCCCCACCATCCTTTCCTTCCAGGAAATTTCTGAAGGTCTTTTCACAGCGGAAACTCTTAATAAGGACACGACTTGCTTCCACTGGAGCTTGTTCATGTTTTTATTAATTATTAGCATAAGTTTCGGGCTCATGTAAGAAACTGATGCCCATTCTCCCCACCACCACCCACCCCAGCCACACACTCCCTCCCGGTCCTTCTGAAGGTGGCGTGGAGTCGCCGCTACGCCTCCGACTCAGCGTGGTGTGAAGCTGTAGCATCCATCAGGGAAGTCCGAGGAGGCGGGGCTTTTAGATATGGTGGAATTAGGCTTCTAAGAGATGGACCCCTGCTTATGGCAGGTCCCAGAACATGGGACTACTTCGGTTAGCTCAGAGGAAAGAAAATGAGATCTTCTTCTAAAAGAAGAAAGATACCTTTTTTTAAAGAAAGGTATCTTTCCTGTTCCTTTCACGAAGACACAGATATGTGCCCTTTCTTTTAGGGAGGGAAATAATTATTTAATGCTGTTGTCACGAATCTGTAGACAGAAGCCTCCCACGGCAGCACAGAGGGCTCAGGAGGGTTTTCTCCGGAATAACGAACTGTTTCCTGCCTTCTCTTCCAGCGGCGGGTCCCGATTTCTCAAGAACCCTCTTGAAAAGGGTGACTCTGGTCAGAGTGGGGGGTGACGCCGTCATCGAGTGCAAGCCAGAAGCTGCTCCCAAGCCCACCTACACCTGGAGGAAGGGGAGGGACGTGTTGAGAGACAGCGAAAGGTACATACGTTCTGGAAATATTTTTAATGTTTGATTAACTTGCAGTAACTCACTGGTGTGTTGCTCACGGTTCTAGGAGGAGGAGTGCACTGTGTAGTATCTACAGAATAATGTCCCTCGGAGAACCCAAGCCTGGCAGACAGGCTTTATCCTGCCCCGCAACGGGGGGAACCCGGAGAGCCCCCCGCCCCCCACCCCCATGCAGGCAGACAGCTCGACACAGGCCGGACGCCCGAGCCGCCCAGAGTGGGCCAGGCAGCCAGACGGAGCTTCCCCAGTTTCAGCCCCGACTTTTGCAGGTGCTCCCACCTCCCCCCAAACAAGTCAACGCACTTCCTCTTCTTGGTGACGAGCCCCCCACACACGTATATTTGGCAACGGTTGTTGGGTCTCTTATTAGTCTCTGCTTTTTTGAAACTAAGTATCTCTAATTCCAAAACTCATTCTTCAAATAACATGGTTTTGATCATTTTAATCATGTCTTTTTGCGACAGCAGGGCTTTTTTCCTGATATCTGAACTCTTCACCTGTGCATTTCCTCTTACTGTCGAGTTATATTTAGAATGCATGTTGTTTCTACAACATAAATACACATGCATACATGTATGTGTGGTAGGAATACATGCATGTACATGTGTGTGTGTGTCATCTGAGGCTTTAGGGCAGGCTGCACCAACCGCAGGCGTCTCTCGGACCATTTCTGACACCCCCACCCTTTTTTGGACTCCATTCCGTGGGCTGGAAAATGGTTATTGTGCAAGAGTTTGTATTACCCATAAGATCACATTCACCAGCTGTGTCCATAATGATTTTAATGGGTGCTAAAGGTCAAGTGCTCAAGGATGCAATGGGGAAGCCAGTAAAAGCTTGTCTGCATCTACCCTTTACACCTGCGCACCCTGGATTTGCATATGCAAATCAGATCATTGCCCTGGGGATGTTGTCCTTATTAACGATTGTGCGAACAGCCCTGATATGGTTTTCAGGTGCTATAGCCACGTGCATATTAAATTCACCACATGCACCCCTTTCTGACTTCTACGTCGGGGAAGCAGCGTAGGTCACTGAAGACAGGTGTGGCGTTCAAATGTGGGGCCCAGCCGGGGCCTGGAGAACACGCAGAGACTGGGCCTGTGGCCTTGCGCATCAGGCCCCAGCGCTGTGGCCTGGAGGGTGACTTCTCACAGTTAGGACTCACGCTGATGTGTGTGGAGATATGGCTGAAATACAATAGTGTGTGCACTATTTTAAAATAGTGCTTAGAAGACAGCTCTATTTTAAAGTTTAAATTTAGCAATGAAACCAAGGAAAAATATCTTCAAAACAGTGGGGGCACTAGCCAAACACGTCAGGGACCAGGAAAGAATGAGGTCGGAGGGGCGGGCGGATCCCGGCTGGACAGGCAGGGCTCGGCCCCTGTGGCAGACACCCTGCGGCGACTCATCACAGCTGCTGCTCCTCCACCGCACGACCCTCCGGGGCCTGCTGGCGGCTTTGCTGGCGGCTTTGCTGCCCTCGAGAGCCAAGCTGGGGTACGGGGTGGGGGTGCCCCCTGGGAACTCGGGAATGGCAGGAAGAGGGTGGCCATCCACCCGCGGGCTCTCAAGCTCTGGCCAAGCGGGACGTGTGTGCCGCACTTCCACCAAGTTTCCCTGGTGCGAACGAGCCTCGCGGCTCTGCCCAAACTCAGCCCCACCCAGAAAACATCGTCCTAGCATGGGCCGCAGAGAGAAGCCGCCAGCTGACGTTTTGGCCAGCACTGATGACTGGTCGCCGCCGCCGTGACTTGACCGTTGGTGAAGAGACCTGTGGGAAAATGGGGTATCAACACCAAGCGTTCGTTGTCCTGGGCGAGTGGGTTTCCCTGATCATCTCCAGCACTTGACTCGCCTCGACGCTGGTCTCTCTCTGCTGGTCCCCACTGTCTGGCCTGCCTTCTCCTCCTGATGTTACGAGTGGGGATCCGAGACCGTCTCAGCCTTCCTTTGGCGGTTCAGCCTGGCAGTTAGGTCCTCGCCTGTTCCTCCGGCTCCGCCCAGCGTGGCCCAGACCACGGGCATCGGCACACTGCCCTCCACAAGGCGCTGTGCCCACAGCTCTGCCCCTCCCGACTCAGACCGCCTTGAGCGGACACGCCCAGCCCGGTCATGCAGGCAAGTCCAAACCCCAGCCAATGTCCTGGGGTGGCGGGGACGCCAGCGCGTGCCCCTCCAAAGGCGACACCAGCTCCTCCGCCTTTATGTCTCCAGCCCATGCAGAGACACGCCAGGTGCCGTCCCAGCCTGCCGGTTTTTTTAAAGAGAAACAAGAAATCTGGACTTTCTTTTGCACTATCTTAATTTCCAAATCCCTGCAACTAATTACTAATTTTTTAATGTTAAGGTGAGTGCAGTATGGACCACACACCCATGGGCCACACATACTCACTCCACGGGCCACTGGCCTTGAACTTCAGAGACAGACAAGCTCAGCTAAACATCTCACAATTTCTGCAAAGTCTAAAAAATGGGGAAGATTTTCCTATTATTTCCTCATTGGTGGGGGAGGAGTTCTGCCATTTTCCTCGTTCTTCTCTGGTAATTGAGACATGCAATTTACATGGCTCACTGAGCAAAACAGTCGCCCGGGGCGCTCGCGAGAGGAAAACCTCAGAACCCTGCTTCAGGGGGAGATTGAAATTGTTAGACACCACAAAAGACCAAATTCTAGTTTGCTGACCTGTGAGCCCCGATTCTCTTTGAAATGTGGAATCTTAGAATCAAAAGGAAAATCTTTCACATTTGAACAAAAAGTATTAAGCACTGAAGTACAAAATACCGAAACTTTATGGCCCCTAGAATCTATGCTTTGAAAGACTTTGCCAAATGCTACTTCTTACGCGATATTCAATTTCAGGTTGAACTAACCAATCACTTACACATGAGTTTACAAAAGAAATTTAAGGAGCAACGTCAACAGAGTTAAGACGTTTTTGTCTTCTTTGATCATGTGGTGATACCGTGTTTATCCTGGTTTATATACAGACTCAGAAATACTGGTTTCATGTTAACACATGGACTGTCTTTCAAGTGTATGTTCACGTCTGGTTTTCCAGCCTGTACAGACTGGACCCGCATCCCCACTGGCCTTGTCTGTACTAAGCCCAGGGTCCAAGGAAAGGTCCGGTCCCCAGTCCCCAGGCTTCGTTGTCCTGCGGGCAGTGTGTCCATATGCAGAAGGCAAGCCAAGTCGGCCCAGCGCTTGCCCAGCCGTCAAGTGCGCCCAACGGGTCAGACGCGTAAAGCCAGGCCACCAGTCACTGAGGCCAGCGCCCCCGGGGCACTCACACCGCAGCGGTAACTGAGCGATGACACCACCTGCTGACAAGGCCGTCGTCTCAGGTCCTCTCAGCTCCTGCACAGAAGGAGGCGCTGGAACCAAAGGTGGTCCCTGAGAATGCCCGGGCAGACATGAGGCCGCGGGCGGAGTCCGGCCTCCACTTTGCTGCATCCAGCCCGGCGGTGCCTTGTTTCCACCCAGCGGCAGCGCCGAGCTCTCGATTATTCTCACAGTCCTAACATTACAGTCAGCCCATTGAAGGCAACCACAAGGCTGGTGTGGTCCCCGGTGGAAATGAGTTTGACACCCTGTCATAGAAACGTCAAAATGTAGAGAGAGCCAGAATCATCCATAGAAACCCAGAACCCTAGAATCATAAGCAGCCCCCCGCATGGACTCTGGGTAGCAAGTGGCAGAAGCCTGCGTCCGCACCGGCTCTGGCACCCAGGACATTATTGGCTCTGGGTGCACAGGGCCCTTCGTGTGGGTTTCCTTCCCATGTGTGACCCTGGCGTCTGCAGCAGCGCCTGGCGCAGGGAATTAGTGACTGGTGGGGGAGCCACACTGTGGTGCTAGGCCAGGCACGTCCAGGCAGAGGCAGCTAGGCCCTCAGGCAAGGAGCCCAGCAGTGAGCAAGTTCGCCTGGGGAGAGCTTGGGGGACCAGGACCCCTGGGAATCAGAGGCTGGTGCCCCAAGGAAGGGCCCCAGGCAGCGTGTGGGTGGGAGCAGAGCCCGGGGGAGCCTGAGACAGCAGACTGAGAAGGCAGAAGAACAGCCAGGAGAAGGAGTGAACGTGAGCTGGCCAGCAAGAAGGGTCAGAAAGGAGCAAGCGCCGGGTGCTTCCAGGAGGTGCACCACGGAACAGCTCCAAAGTGGCGGCTGGGCCCAGGGACCCGGATGAGCGCTCCAGACCACTGCCACTGGGGTCTGAAGACACAGTGAGGCTGTCCCTGGAGCTTCCTCCCAGATGGACGTGGTGGTTCCAGCTCTCCTGACCCTGCTGTGCAGTCAGGTCAAAGCTCACAGTTTATGGGAACTTTTGGCCCCAATAGCAACAAAACACACTTGTCTTGTCCAGAGACACTGAAGTCAGCTCCTGCTGTGAAGTCGGCTCTGGGCTGTAATCTGCCTCTCTTCCCAGAGGCCTCTGGGAGAGTTGATGCTCTTGTAGGGAATTCCCAGCCCAGGGCCCAGGTGTGAAACGCATGAGGTGTGAAACGCTGGCCTGGAGACACGGCCTCTGGGAGGCAAAACAAGTGTACCGGCAAGTGTTTCCCCAAAAGGCCAGTCGAAACCCTGCCAGGAAGGGAAGCTGGCTGCTTCAGGAGTTTGACGCCTCTGCTGCGCGGCCAGTCTGTAGGTGAGCTCTTCGGGAGAGACCTGCCCTCAGGGTGTCTCTGGCTGGGGCACCGAGCAGTGCCTCCTTCTTAGGAGTGCAGCCCTGGGGAGCAATTATGTATTTAGTGGTGCCTCATCTGCATAGTAGTAGAGACCCTACCTTGGAGGCAAAACAACATCAAAGCAGCCCTAGTCTCCTTGCTCTGGACAGAACCTGGTGCCCTGCGCACTGGTGGCAATCTGTCACTTTAATTTTGCACGTGCAGCGGTGGCAATGCACAGAGCTGACCCTGCTCCCAGACCCAGACCTGGAAGTCGCCCCAACCTCGGAGGTCTCCTCTGGGGCCGGGGATAAAAGAGGTGTGGCTTTAACAGCCCCCCCACATACACACCGCCACGGGGAGTTGAGAGCCTGTTGGTCGTGTTTGGAAGGCCCAGCAGCCCAGTCCTCCCTCACTCTCCGCCACAAGCCCTTCCCACCTCGGCAGCACGTGCCGTGCTGTGTCTCGCTGTGTCGTGCGGTTGGGGTTAGAGTGGTGACCAGACTCGGGTGGGGATGGCCTGCCACCTGTTTCCTCCCTCCTGCCTCAGGGGGTGCAGAGGGAACTGGGATTCTACCTGAAGGGTTTAACTGAGGACAGAAACCAGACTCGGCCTCTGACCACGGGGCAGAGGGGGGTTCCTGCTTCCTGTGCGTAATCTCCGGGAGGAGAAAGCCCTCTGGGGTGGATG
Organism: Sturnira hondurensis; assembly: GCF_014824575.4. Taxonomy (NCBI): domain Eukaryota; kingdom Metazoa; phylum Chordata; class Mammalia; order Chiroptera; family Phyllostomidae; genus Sturnira; species Sturnira hondurensis. The sequence goes on from NW_028079127.1 coordinate 17,178,826, forward strand.
CGGACTCCAGCTCAATCCGACAGGCGCTGGGGACCCTCCTTCCCAGTTCTTCCCAGTTCTTCCCAGGTCCCTGTTCAGAGATGTCACACTGGTAGCTTGACAAGGGCCAAGTGGGAATATCCACACCATGGGACTGGTGTGTGGCGGGACACTTTCCAGAGAGCCACCGGTGGGACCAGGGCTGTGTGGCCGTGGGCTGTGATGTGACTCAGCGAGGATGCACCGGTCGAAGCTCTAGGGACAGACCGGGGCAAGGAGCGCTGCTCCCCACTCATCCTCTTCGATGATGAGGGTAAATAAGGCTCAATGAGAGGACACGGAGAAGCCCCAAGGTCCGGGCTGGACGCTCATGCACTGTGTCCAGTGCAGGAGAGAGCGCAGGGCCGCCAGACCCATCAGAGCCCGGGGGAGCCGGGAGCCCGTGTTCTCGATTCCGAGGAGGAGTCTCCGGAACAGTGGTGTTGCACGTGACGGAAGGGGGGCCTTCAGTGAGGCCAGAGCTCTGAGGCCAAGATGCGGGGAGGTCGTCCTGCAGACGCCAGCTGACACGTGGAGAGGGGAGCCAGGCGATCCGGGCCGGGGGTGGGGGGGACCCACCAATAAGATGGCCAGGGCCTTCTCAGGAAGGAGGGCATTAGGATGGGGCACAGGTGCAGCCTGGGAAACCGCTCCAGTAAAGATCAGGAGGTAAAGGTGTGGGGAGGGGACAGGGGGTACGGGACCCCGGTTCCACGATTGTGGGGGAGCAGGGGGAACCTGTCCTCTTCTCTGACCCTGGGGAGCAGGTGGGGCTGGGGCAGGGCCCTGAGAACTGTGCGGGGAAGCAGGAACTGAGGAACGGTTATGCGGTGAGGCCTTGACCGTGGCCTTTGGGAGGTGGCGAGAAAGGAACACCCGAAGGTCTTCTGCGGTCAGACGGACTCGGACGGCGCTTTTCCTGTATTCAGTTGTTTCCACACACACTGACTGTCCCGAGTATTGATTCGCTCTGAAGGATTTTATTCCAAAAGAGGGAGTTTGTTCCAAAGGATGGTAAAGTTGTTATAGAAAAATGAGGTTGGCTGCTCTTAACACCAAGAAAAACGTTTCTGAGGTGAATTCAATATGTTCTGACTCAGAAAAAACAACGCACTTTAAAATCACTATCACCCTTTTTCATTTTCTCAAGGACACGCGCTCCTCCGCTCTCCCTGCCACTTCCCGCGCCGCCCACTGACCCTGCTCGGTGGGTCCCTCCCTGCCGGGTCCGCTGGTCGCGTGTCTTCATCTCCCCCTGCACTTCACCCACTTTGCTCTCCCTGCCCCCCCCCCAGTCTCTAGGTGCCCCCAGCCGCTCTCAAGTTCGGCGCCATCCGCACTAACAACTCCCAGCGGTCCCCCTGCAGCCCAGGACCCCACCCCCGCCCCGAGCAGCGCAGGCTCACCGTGCCCCACGAGGAGCCCCGCCCGCCACCTGCCTCCACCCGAAACCTGGCTTCTCTGTCCCATCATCTCCCTCTCGCCCTCTCCTTGCTCCACCCAGAACCCTAGAAACCGCCCTTCGTGTTTCTTCCCGGGGCAGGAAAGGACCTGCCTATGCGCAGGGCCCAGAGGGTCCCGCCTTCTCTAAAGGGTGTGCGCCTGTCGGTTCACGGGGTAAACGCAGCCTCTGCGGGCCAGGGGCCTGGGCCGGGGTTCGCCCGCCCCCCCGTCCCGCACGCCTGAGGCTGCCGTGCTGGAGAGGTGGGGGGAGGGAAGGAGCCCCGGAGGGGGCGATGGGTGAGAAACTCGGGCAAGGGCACGGTTTGGGAACTGGTTCCAGGACCCTCTCTCGGGCGTGACCCCCAGCCTCTGGGACTCCCCTGCCCCCCACCCCCGCAGCAGGGCGTCCACGCTGAGGGCAGCCCCTCCCCCTCTCGCTTGGGCAGCGAGGAAGGACGGCTTCCCCCCACCCCCACCCCGAAACCCAGCGTCTCTGGGGCCAGCCCCGCGTCTGACTTTGTAAATCTGCTCTGCCCTTGAAATTTGGAAGGGGTCGGTCGCCGGATTTCTGGCTTATCGTTAATGAGCGGACGGTTAGCCGGCCTCCCGCGGGCAACGCGGGGCGGAGCGGAGGCCGGCGCGTCTCTGCAGCGAGGGCAGGGGACCTCCAGGCCGCCGCCCGCCCTGCGCGCCCCCTGTTGGGGTGTCCTGCCGGTCAGCCCCCTTCACCTTTCCTGGTGACGACCGTTCTTTCTTCGGAGCTAAAGCGAAGCTGACACCTTGCTGCATCTATTTCTCTGTCAGAAGTGGAAACAAGAAGGCCCAAAGGGTCCGAGTCCCGAGAAAATGTAGGAGTGCGTTGCCCGCCCGGTGTCCCCGCGGGTGGGAGCGCCTTCCCGAACACCAGGAGGTTGCGGGTTCGACCCCCAGTGTGAGCGTGTCCGGGCGGCAGCTGGTCGGTTTTGTCTCTCACATCAGTGTCTCCCCCCCCCAAACCCTTCCCTTCTCTCTAAAATCAACCCCGTATCCTTGGAGGGGGGGGATTAAAAAAGTAAGGGGGCGTGTTTTCCTCTACTCATCATTCATCCCCTTATTTTCAAGCACAAGCAAAGTGTGTGGTGAGGACTTGTTCACACCCCTCCGTTTGTGCGTCTCCCCACTGGGCCCTGGGGTTAGTGGACGCCCAGCTCCCCCACGTCCCCAGTGAGGGGGGTGATAAACTGGGGAACAGGGAGGCCTGCCAACCCTCCGGGGCTCCGGGCAGTTGGCTGAGACCGGTTTCCTGACGTCAGCTCAGGGTCCTTTGTCATTTCTGCTACGATTAAATGATACCTTTAATCCTGGAGGTTCCGCTCATTCACTGGTGGTTCCTCCTCTCTGTCTGTCCGTCCTCTGTCATCTGACATGCCTGGCGGGTGTCAGTTACCCTCTCGCCCAGATCATTTCAAAACCCAAAGGTGCGGGCGGCAGCCAGAGCCTTCCCCAGGCCCACAGGAGGCTGTTTTCGGCTGGTTCTCCCAAGCAGCTGTCAGCCTAACTCTGTACCTGATAGATAAAGCAGGAACTACAACATGCCCCTAAAGCAGGAAGTCATTCTACTCAGACGTTATTGCTTATATTAAACTCCCGTGCCATTGAAAGTGCCTCTTGTAGAGGGATGTGTGCCTGGGGTCCTGTGTATTCAGTGTGATTGTGGGGGGAAGCGAGACAAAGCCCCTACAAGGGACGTGGTCGTGGGAGCTGGCTTTTACCAGTCACAGCCTGTGACTGAGGCTCCAATTAAACGGGCTCACCAGGACTGGCAGGATAGTGACATCTGTTACCTTAATTAACCAAGTTCCTAAGTAAAGGCCCCACTCCGTGGGGGAAGGCTCTGACCCAGAAGCTCTGGAAGGCTGGTCCTCTTTGTGGGGTTCGGCTGGCAGCCGCGGTCCCAGTCGGTCCCATTACGTCTGAGATGTGACGAGCTCCGTCATCCAAACACTTACACCTGCGCAGAAGCCTGCAGAGCCGGGAGGGGAGGGGGCTGAACTTCGTGGGTGACACAGAAAGGATGAATAGGCCCCGACTGGTGTAGCTCAGTGGATTGAGTGCGGGCCTGTGAACCAGATGATCGCGGTTCGATTCCCAGTCAGGGCACATGCCTGGGTTGTAGGCCAGTTCCCAGCAGGGGCCAGTTCCCAGCAGGGCATGCACCAAAAAGCAACCATACATTGATGTTTCTCTTCCTCTCTCCTTCCCTTCCCCTCTAAAGATAAATAAATAAATATTTTTTTTTTTAAAAAAGGATGAATAGGAGGGCCCGGGGCAGGGCTTCCGGCTCACTCCAGCCCCCTGGGTGTCTGACCCGGGGCCGGGGGGTAGGGAGCGGGGACCCAGAGGGAGTATCTTGACCCCCCCACCGTGGGCCAGGCACCCGGGAAGAGCCTCACCTGCCAGCACAGGCCTGAAATCCGAAAGGCTCCGAAACGAGGTTTTCTGCCTCCTCCTCACTAACTCGTTTGCATACTTTGGGCAGTTTCACAGAAAGCTCATTTGGTGGCAACATCAGACTGAGACTTGGTCTCGCTTTCACCCCACATTTATCTGCAGGATAATGACCCATCGAGAGGAGGTTCATCAGATGGGTGGGGGGTGAGAACGAACAAACAAACAAATGAGGCATCACGGCACGTTCCTTAATATTAGAAACCCCAGACTCTGGGACACTAAGTGACGTTTCAGACGGTCATAAAGGAGGCAAATGAAGTAAACGCAGAGCGGCATTTCGCCCTGTGTGGTGCGCACTTTTCGCCCCGATTTATAAGGGAAAACTAAGGATGCGCATTGTACACGGGCTGGACTAATTCCATATCTGTGTAAATGTGTTCAGTTCTCTTATTTATGCTCGTGTGTTAAAAGTGTAACTCTAGAAAGCAGTGATGATATGCGTCTGCAAAATAATACCCTGGAATACGATCATCGGTTTTGTTTCTAAATATAAATAAATAAGTAATTCAGTTAAAGAATTAAAATGAAAGATTTTTTTCCCTGAAAGTTTGGGCCAAAAGTGTGAGCGCGCAGTGTACACGGCAAAATCCGGTCATTGTCTGTTTCAAGGGCAGACAGCTGCCCGCCCCTGCCGTCCCTCCTTGCCCGGCCCCACAAAGTCCCGCAGAGCGGGCCCTCTGCTCCTCTCTCGGGCCCCACCTGCCATCCGCCGGCCCTTCGACTGCGGCCACACCAGATTTGCAGGTAGTCCAAGGCCTCACGCTCTTCTCTGCCTCAGGACCTTTGCACTCACTGTTCCTGGAGCTGAAACACCCTCCCCCCACCCCAACCTCCCGCGGACTGTTCGCAGCAGACTTCTCTTTTCCTCGGGGCCAGGCTGCTCCTCCGGAGCCACCCGCAGGGTGCAGACCTGAAGCAGCAGCGCGATGCGCAGGCCGGCGGGCTGCCAGGCAACAGGAGACCGCAGACTGGCCACAGCTGGACTCGCTGAGCGCACTGAGGGTTTCTGGGCACCCCTCCCCAAACCCACTTTTCTGCAATGCGCGCAACCCTTCGCAAGACGGGATGTCTGCGGGTGTCATGCAGGACAAGCTCAGCTTTGCAAACCGGACCTGAGGAAGACTATTTTCGTTCGGAACGGTACCCCGATGGCCTGCCCATCACCCAGCGCCCCCCGAAGCCTCGGCTGGATGGCACCGGGTCACCTCGTCTTCCAGAGAGAAAGCGATAACTCCGCCAAAATGAACAAGTCTTTCGCCTTCTTTCTTTGGCTTCGGCGAAGAAGGCTCTTCATGAGAGTTGCGCACCCCACGCCCAGGGGGGACGTGCAGAGGATGAGTTACTACCGACGGACAGCGAGTCTGCTCTTTCTACCCTCCACGTATCAAATTGTCATTGTGTCAAATGTCTTGTCATCAAATATGGTGCCTCAAGGAAACTGCAATTATAGTTATCAGTTTTTTCCTCTGACCTTTGGATTTCATTCTGTCGACAGAGAATGCCTCTGGGTGGTCCCCAGAACACGCACCATCCGAATCCATGGAGCCAGCAGCGTCTGACTTCTTCCTCCTCTTTCCATGGGTGGGGGGTGGGGGTGCGTGCCTGGGGAGGAGTCGGAACTTCTGGTACCCGGGACCCACAGCTCCCGCAGCTTTGGTCTCGCGGGGGGACCGCCTCACAGCCTGGCAGCCCAGGTCCAGGGGCCACCACAGCCAGGCCGCACGGGGCTTTCTGTGTCCAGCCGCTGCGCCTCGTGGGTTTTGAGCTGCTCTTTCTGGACAAGTGTGTTTGGATTTAAAAGTCTTGGATGTTCTTTTCTAATCCCTTTTTCTCACTCTACGAATTCCTACTGTCAGAATTAAGTCGGTTATAGAACTGATGTTTCACTTTGGTCCTGCGTTGTCACCTGGAGCTCTCAGAGGGGACACGTGCCAATCCCCAGCAATAGGCTCCCCAGCGGTGCAGCCTCACTTCATGTTGGCGAAAGCAGAACTAATCAAGAGGGCAAACCTGCCGTGAAAAACATCTAAAATATTCCAGAGTTAAATGGGCCGCTAGAAACAGCAGGTGGAGGAGACACCAGGCGCCCACCGAGATCTAAGGGTTGAACTTCAGAAGTCACACATAACAGTCAAGATTAGATGAAAAAAATCCACCTTAGAGATTATATGAGGGGGGACCCGCCGAAAACTGGAATTACCTTCTGGAAGGTGGGCCCTTGTAGGACAGGCTTCCCCTCCCCCAGGTGAGCGTTCTAGGAGCCCGTCTGGACCGGAGCACCAGCTGGCGGTGTTGTGAGAGGCTGCCTTCAGCCTCAGTGACTTGTTTGGAAGACTGTTTCGACCTGTCTGTCCGTTTCATGATGGGCGAGTTGTGAGCACACCTGCCCACAGGTGCTGAGCGTTCAGCAGTTTTTGACCCAAGGTGGAATGACCCCCGTGCCCCACCCTCCCTGTTCACCTGATGTCGCCCTGCGACTTGTGTTTTGTGCCCCTGGATGACAAAAGTCCCCAAGGGGAAGCACTCTGTGGACGTGGAAGAGGTGGAACGAAAGTGGCAGAAGCACCGAAAGGCATCGGAATGGACGAGCGCGACCCCGTCAGGAGCCGTGGACAACGCTCCTAGATCACTGCGTTGCCTCCCATGGGGAGGACTTGGGAGGTGACTGCAGGTCAAACATGGAAGAACACGCATGTGACGTGTATAAGTAAACTCTGGTTTCATTCGGGTGCCCCTCCTATGTCCCCCAGGACTGAGGACAAAGTGCAGATAAGTCTCGCCTGGGGCAGGGCCCGCCAGCTGCGCTGTGGGGTGAACGTATTCGGGCGGTCGGGGTGCTGCATGGGCCTCTTCTCACAGCTGAGCTCTGCTCCTCCCCGGCCGACTGCGTTCTCCACAGGTTCCCTCCTCCCAGCCAAAAATGCAGCTCCAGGCCTCACATCTTCGGGGAGTCCCTTACGGAAAGAAAGAGTGGGAATCGTTTCCCAGAAAATCCGGAGCAAGCTCCACGGCGGGCTCCTGATTCAGGCGGGGTGATGTGGCCACCGCTCGGGTCACTACGGCCAGAGCAAACTCCACTCTGCACTCGGTGTGAGCCTGGGTCCCAGGACTCACTCCCGGGACGGGGGGCGGCGCCACGCGGCCGCCGCTCAATGAGCCCCAGTTTTTTCTTTTTTCTTTTATTGGTCATGCTGTTATAGCTGTCCCAATTTTCCCCCCTGGCCCCCTCCACCCAGCACCCCCACTCCCTCCAGTGATTCCCCCCCTTTGTTCTTGTCCGTGTGCCTGTAAGTCCTTTGGCTTCTCCATTTCCTGTACTTGCTCCTAACATCCCCCTGCCTATTCCGAACCTGCCAGTTTGTGCTTCTTATTTGCTACACCTTTTCCCCCTGTCCCCCGGCCCCCTCCCAACTGCTAACCCTCCAAATGATCTCCAAACCTGTGATTCTGTTCCTGTTCTGGCTGTTTGTTTTTGTAGGTTCAGCTGTTGATAGTTGTGAGGTTGTTGTCCTTTTAATGCTCGTCGGTTTGATCATCTTCTTTTTCTTAGATAAAGTCCCTTTAACATTTCATATAATAAGGGCTTGGTGGTGATGAACTCCTTGAATTTGACCTTATCTGGGAAGCACTTTATCTGTCCTTCTATTCTAAATGATGCTTTGCTGGGTAGCGCAATCTTGGATGTGGGTCCTTGGATTTCATGACTTGGAATGCGTCTTGCCCCAGTCCCTTCTAGCCTGTGAGGTTTCTTCTGAGACCTCAGCAGACAGTCCTCCGGGAGCAGCAGTTTTTCCTGCCGCTGTTACTGGGTGGGGTCCGGGGGTGCCAGGCACAGCCACACGGACAGGCGGCAGCGGTCAGCAGGCGGCACGGAAGCATCAGGACCCTTGTGCGCTGCCGGTGGGAACGTAAAACCGTGCGGCCACTGTGGGCCACAGGATGGAAGTTTCTCCAAAAAAATCCAAGATGCGATGACCACATGACTGAGCAACTTCCTGTGTAGGCGCAGCCTCACAGAATTGAAAGCAGGGGCCACAACAGGTTAACGAAGAGAGAGGGGAGAGAACACAAATCACCAAAACCAGACCTGAAGGAGGGGCCCCCGCTGGACGGGAGGTGGCGAAGAGCCCACAAGCCTGACAGAGGGCAGGAGACAGGCGCGGTCCTGGAGGGCACAGCCGGCCAGAGCCCAGGCCGAGCAAAAAGGCGATCCAAACAGGCCTGTGTCCCTTAGAGAAACTCAGTCAACAACCTGTAACCTTGGAAAACATCGCCCCACTGCGCAGATGCACTCCCCAGTGAGCCGGACCAGCGGTCTGCGGGCCTTCGGGGGGTGGGGACAGAGGGGCTGCTTCCTCACTCGCTCTGTGAGGCCAGAAGGTCCCTAACGCCAAATCCCTGCGAAGCCATCACAAGAAACTACAGATCACTGTCTCCTGTGAACCGAGGTGCAAAAGAAACCCTCCGCAAAGTGCTAGCACATCTGATACAAAAGAGTGTGGGGAGAGTCCTGCACCCCGGACAGGTGGGACTGACCCACCGTGCAAGGCTGGCTCAGCACTTGAGAAGCAGTTAATGCAACCCGTCCGTTACACGGAAGATGACATGGCCAAATCAACAGAGGCAGGAAAGGACTTGGCGAATCCAACACCCACTCGGAACCACCTCTCTGAGGAAATGGGAACAGACAGAAACTTCCTCATCTTGGTGAACACAGAATGTCCACCAAAAACCTGCGGCTCAGGCCGCACTTCACGGTAAGAAACTAGAGCTTTCTTACGAAGGTCAGGAACAAGGAACAAGGTGAAGGGCCTCCCTTCCCGTGACGACTTTTCACGATTGCACTGGAGGTCCTGGCTAATGAAATACGACATGAAAAGGAAAGAACAGGTGTACAGATTGAGAAGGAAGAAGTAAAAATGTATTTGAGGATGACATGGTCGTAGGTAGAAAGTTCAATAGAAATGACCCCCCCCCAAAAAAATTCTCCTGGCAAGTAGCACTGTGAAGAGAATGAAGCAACTAACCAACGACTCAGAAAAAATACTTGTAAGAGACACATCTGATACATGACTGTTGTCTACAGTATACAAAGCATTCTTAAAATTCAACAATAAGAAAGCAACGCAATTTAAAAAGGGGCCAAAGACCTTACTGTACAGCTCCCCCAGGAAGATGTGAAGATGGGGCCTTAGCGCATGAAACGATGCTCCACGTCACCTGTCATCAGAAACACTTACCTTCAAGTCCCAGCGATGCACCATTACACACCTGTTAGAACGCCCAGAGTCGGGAACACGAATGCCCAGACACAAGTGAGGGTTTGGGAGCTTTTATTCACCACTGGTGTGGATGTAAAACGGTGCAACTCCTTGGAAATACAGTTCATGGTTTCTTACAGGACTAAACATCCTCTTACCACGCAATCAAGAAATTACACTCCTTGGAATTTAACTGGAAGAGTTGAAAATGTATGTCACACAGAAACCTGCCTGTGGATGCTTCTAGCAGCTTTGTTCCCAGCTGCCCCAAACTTGGAAGCAGTGGAGACACTCTTTGGCAGGTGGGCGGACAGACAGACCATGGTGCAGGTGGACAGCGAAATATCCGTCATTGAAAACACACCCACTGCCGGTCCCAGGAATGGCAGGGAGGAGCCGTGGACGCGCGTTATGGAGAGCAGTCAGTCTGAAAAGCAGTGCCCTGTGTGGCCACAGCCCTGTCACAGGCAGAGACACCTGTGACAGGGTTGGGGGCGTTCCCTGAACCCAGGTGCGGGGCCGGCCACACTGAGTGAAACGCAGGAGCCCTTCGGGGTGGTGAGGAGGGATGACGCCTTGGAGCGTGGGAATAACCGTCACTACAGAGAAGGACAGCAGTATCTCAAACTCAAGAAAAAAATGTGATCCTTTCAAGCCTTTTCGGGTCAGGAAAATTAGCTTCCAGGGGGGCAGTATATTAAAAACAAAGAGGCGGGGAGTATTTCCAGAACAGTTTTTCAGAGGCGGTTATTTCCAGTTATGTCCCCAACCCCAACGGAGGCCGGCGGGAAGCTCTCTGTGTCAGTGGCTCCTCCTCGTATTCGATGCGGTGGGACCCCAACGTCCCCCAGTCCCCAGGGGGTGTGCGTGAACCCCATGGGCTGGCGTGACTCACCGAGAGCGCTGGGCACGTTGACACCTCTCCACGCATTGTGTGGAAAGCAGCCAGGCGCTCTCCTGCCCCTTTAGAATTGGTATCCACAGTCCAATTATTATTTTATATAAATCATTTCCTCCCCATTAGATTTGATGCCTGACCCATCCACACGTAATTGGAAGAACTGATTCTTTATTTTCAGACCCATGCTATTTATTTCTGAGTGACCGATTTATCAGAAAGAAATCTTCAGCTTATCAGAAATAATTTGGGATCTGTACCAATTCTCCAGCTTCTTCTCCAGCTAAATGCCCCCAAAGACATTTCATGCCTATTAATTCTTTGTCTCACCAGTTTTGAGAGTTTGCTGTGAGTTGTGAGGAAATACGTAAGAAAATGTTAAAACCAGTTTAAATAACTTTCCAGTTCTATTTAACTGTGGCACAACTTCAATAAAAATATTTCAAGTCAGCGTTTCCAATTCCGAGGCCAAGGCTCTGGTGATATTTCCCGGCCGAAGGCGTGAACCACCGCACTGTCTTCAAAGGCCTTTGGAAATGTGTCTCGTTATAGCTTTAAGAAAATATTCCAAAACGAGATTGAAGAACTTCATTTGCAGCTAAATTTCCTCTACATCTGTCACCTTGTTAACTGGTTCGGAATTTTAAAACGTTTCTGTCAGTGAACCTGTGCAGATTGTAGAAGACAGCATCCTCAGTGGAAATTGACTTGAGGTAATACCCTAAAACACTGGTTGAGGTGTGCACCTGTCAGTTCGGCACACAGTAGGACCAGGAGAATGTCGTGTGTAATAAGGACTGCTGCCCCTTTAAATCACAGAACTTTCTCAGCCTTAACTGTATTGATTTTTTCATTAGTATCTCTCTCTCATAAACAAAACAAACAAACAAAAAACCACAAAACCTTGAGACAGCTTAGCATACAAGTTTTATACAATAAGACCAGGAAAATAGAACATTTACACCCTGTGGAAGCAGGGGAGAGTGCACATTAATAATGATTGAACTAAATGAACGTTAGTATTTTGAGCTTCCTAGTATCTCAAGCCAAAGGGGAAATAAGTGACTTACTCCAGTTTATTGCCTGAAAAATATTCTTGCAAAGAGAAGACGTTTCTTCTGACATTAAACCTGAACTCTGTTACTTGAATCCAGTAGCAGAGGGATTGCATGAACGCCCCCCACATTCTCCACTTGCCCAGGCCCGTACCCTTTGTCTTCACCTCCCCACATCGACACTGAGCTCGGCCACACGACTCGCTCAGCAAAATTCATGCAAGCGGCTGCTTTAAAAATACTGGCACATGGGAGCTCCCCCTGGCAGCTTTTCAAAACCCGCCCCTACCTTGCAAACAAGACAAGGGAGCCTGCTGGATAGGGAAGGGACACACAGCCCGGGCACGCCTGCCACCCCAGCCAGCACTCACAGATGCTCGCCATCCAGGCAGCGGAGCTCAGGGTCCTTTGCAACAGTAGGTGGCTGATGGGCGTGCTCACAGAGGGCCACGGAACAACGCAGCAGGCAGCGTCTCGCATAGTGGCTTCTCAGCAACTATAGGATTCTCTTCAATATAACGGCTGGCAGCCCTCCAGGCTGCCTTACATAAAAATAAGAACACACGGATTTGCTCCAGGGCCTGCGCTGCCAAACGTTACCCACTTCCTGCTGGAAATAGCCTGCCCCTCTGAAGCAGACCACCTGGTCACAGGGAGACAGCCCCGTGGAGCAACTCTGGCTAACAGCTGAGGGACAAATGCTGTTACTGTCCTTCCCCACACGTCAGCAAGGCCTGGAGGGGATGGAATGACCAGATCCCAGTGAAGCCACAGTGTCACGCTTTGAGAGGGGACACAAAGCCACCTGTGTGGGAGAACATTTTACAGGGAGAAGTTGGCCCAGAAAACACTCTCTGGCGTGTTCCGTCTGTTCGATACGGGAAGGGTTTGTGTGTCTGCCATTAGCGGTCCTCCCTGTAAGAATCCGTGGCCTTTTTCTTCTTTGCCAAAGTCTGTTTAAGCTTGAGGAGCATATTCTGGCAACAACATGCCCGAGACAGTGACACTGGGAAATTTAAGTTGTGCAGAAGCTGGCACCTGGACCTGGGGAGTTGGTGAATGTGCCCACCTTGACCAGCACCCCCGCTAACCCTCGAGCCCCCCCCCCGAGAAAAACCTGCCTGTGTGGCACCCCCACCCGCCCCAAGCCAAACATGTCTCCAGTACTAGAACCCCGTGCCTTTCATGGAGAGTTGCACCCCAGGGGGATTCTTATTTATTGCAGTGTTTGTGCACAGAGGTTTATCATTGAGTTTCCAGCCAGCTCCCTGGTGCGGTGCAGGAGGAGCCCGGCTTTCTTCTCTAAGATACTCTTCCAAATACTGGAAAGCTGTCCTGTTAGCCTCCCCGGCTGCTGTGGCCCAGTGGGCTGAGCACCATCCAGGAGAGCAAAAGGTCACTGGTTCGATTCCCAGTCAGGGCATGTGCCCGGGTTGTAGGTTTGGTCTTTGGTCAGGACGAGTGTGAGGCCACCAACCTATGTTACTCTCCCTCTCTGTCTCCTTCCCTCCCCCTCTCTAAAAATAAATAAATAAATAAATAAATAAGCATTAAAAACTGCCCTGTCCTGTCCCCACGGACCCCCAAGGCCTTCATTTGCCAGGCTGGACGTGTCAGCATGTCAGCATTCTTTAGCTGCCATGAACGGAAATAACTGTAGCTAACTCAGGCAAACGGGAACTTGCTGGAAGGATATGAAGGACTGCGAGAACCCCTGGGAGAAGCAGGTATGAAGTCAGTGGCCCCCAACAGCGGGGGTGGCCTTCCCGCACCCACACCGGCCACGTGTGCCTCCAACTCCGGCCCGTCCGTCCAGAGCCAGCCCACCCTCTAAAAGCCTAAGTCTGGGAGGAAAGGCACTTGGGCTTTCAAACCAAAAGGTCAGTGGAGTTGATAAAAAAACGTGACAATGATTTTGATGAGACTTCCTGTAAAAGTTACAAAGGGATGCCACTGTGGCCCATGCTGTCCTGTTCCGGAAAAGTGGGCTAGGCCGTCTGTCTTCGAACTGCGACCCTTTTCAGCTGGAACCAAGGCAGCCGGCCTGATCCCCGAAGGCCGGCCTGGGGCACCCTGCAGATGGCATCGGCAGGAGCAGACCAGCAGAGACGGCGCGCCCCAGTTCTCTGCACCCGTCTCAGCCCGAGTTCCAAGGCTGTCCATCAGCAGCTGGCCCGAGTGCAGGATCTGTGGGCGAGGGCGTGTTTCTCCGCACAAGAAAGGCACTTCGCAAGCTTCTCGGAAACTGATTGCACTGTGCTTTTCCCCTGCGTCCTCCAAAGTGAGACAGTCGTCGGAGTCGCACATTCGGTCCCTCGGAACGTGTTTCCAACCACCTAGGAAGTGTGTCAGGGCTGAGAAGAAATGTCCCAGGGCCCACCTGCATGTCCAGGGACTGGAATCCCCGAGAGGGCCCCGTGGCCAAGGGGACAGTGAGGGAAAGGACTCGGCAGCTGTCCAGGGGATGCGCCTGGCCTGGGTGATGAACTTGGCCTTCCTTACCCCTGTCCTCAGAAGAGAGACCCTAGGGACCAGCCTGAAGTTATTCCGGTGGCACAACGAAAACCAGCAAGGACCCCGGCCAGCACATCGGGGTCCACACCCACCACGTGCTCTTCACCAAACTGTGCCGACCTTCACCCGTAACACAAAAATGACATGTGACCCTGGAGTGTTGGGAAGCAGTCAGTTAGGGGCAGTGGACACCTTGCAGTGCGTTGCCTCTAGAAAGAGACCGAGTCGAAAGTTGCAAAGGCACAACTTATATTTTGAAAGTACATTTTACACTTAATTTCGTAAAAGGAAAATGGCTCCTATCGAATGTCAGCGTCCACGGGAACTCTGCTGTCCGGTAACCTGGGGAGTCTCCTTTCCCGACAGGCACCTCCCCGCAGCAGGGTGTTTCTCTCTGCACCAGGGCCGCTCTGAGGATGCTGTGAAAACTTGCAAATTAGGTTGTGAGCAGCAGCGAGGGGGCATGCACTCTCTTAGCTGCGCTTCCTCCAGGGCACTTTCCGTGGTGCTGGGCACAGCTATTGACAAACAACCCTGAAGACTCACGTGAAAAGCCCAGTTTCCCGTTTTCCGAGCACCGAGGTCTAATTGCAGCTCTCGTCGGTGGCGTGCTGGGCAGGGTTGCTGGTTAATCACACGGACCCCTGCTGGGCTGTGCGCTGCCACCGGGGCCTCCCTCTGCCGTTTGACCGCTACGATGTGTGTCCCCCTGAATCACTATTCAGGCCTCCTCGTTTTTAAAAACTGAACTTGCCAGTAACGTCAGCTTCTTCTTTCACCCACAACTATAACTCATAAATGTTCATAATCATCCTGTTTCTTATTTTTGGACCTAGCTCACACACTCATGCGTGCACACACTCCCAGGTGCACACACACTCCAAAGAAAATTCCTCATGGGTTCCTGATCTGGCTCTTACCGTGCACCTAGGGCAAACCCATCCATCGAGTCTGCGTCACCTGACCTGAGATGTGGGGCACGTAGGGCAACAAAGCATGCTTTTCGGGGTTAATCATAGCCAACCTCAGTTTTTAATGATTATTCAATTTGGGTAATTCACTACTGTGAGTTGTTTGAAACTAATGGTAGCCCATTTGCTTTGTCGAATGAGGTTACCGGTATTTCCAGGGTTACTCTATCCCTTTCATCCTTATGTCAAGTTTAACCCTTGCACACAAGCCTTGTCTGCTGGATTTCTCAAGGAGTGCAGAGTGCGGAGCATGGCGGGAAGGTTTGCCAGGGACCCTTGTGCAGACAGACAGACGCGCGTGCTGGACTTCTCTTTGCTTTCAGCATTCGGATTCACAGTGAGCCCTTCTCTCTATCCCCCCCACCATGTTCGTATCAAACACGCCAAGCACCGCACACCACAGTCCCTATCTGCCCCTGGGCCAGGACACCTGTCAGTCGCAGAGCCCCTGGCTCCCACCTGAGCCCTGGGTCCTCTCCATCAGCCTCCCCTTGGCAGGAGGGACAGGGCCCTGCAGATGTGGGCTGCTCCTACAATCAGGCCTGCGTACCAGTTCCTGGAATGTTCTGTCACCGTGAGAACTGCTTGTTAGAACTGCCTTGGCGGTTCTTTTCGATGGTTTGCCTGAAAAGAATAGAGACTCTTCCCTGAAAAGAAACAGCTTTCTTTTCCATCCAGGGAGAGACAGACAGACCAGCAGCCAGCCCCCGGCCACATCGGTCCTGTGACCCTGGGCTGAGACCTTGCGCAGTGCGGACAGGATTGTGGACAGGTCACGGGCGACCACGGAAACTTCAATGCAAAGCAGACCTGCAGGCTTCGAGCCCACAGACGTGGTCCCCCTGGGCACGGACGTCGCAGAGCTTTTAGGAGACAGAAATGCGGCCCACACAGCTACGTGGGGACATTTTTCAGGATGTCTCCGTTCCCTTGATTCTTCTTTGTGGTTCTGAGACACGGAGGCCTTTGGGAGGCTGGGAAGCTTTCAAAAACAATGGACAGGGTTTAGTTTCAGGGGTAGAACTTGCTTCTGATTTTTAAAGTGCTCTCTGACCTCCGTCACCCACCCAAAAAGTTAGAGATTGGGGTCTTTATGCCAGGAAGTGTCAGCAGCTGCTCTGAGACTCGCGGACCAAATGCAGTGTAGCCGACACACTCGCCGTGCGCCTCTGTGTACAGGACAGACTACGGGAAGTGACGGGGAGACAGGAAGAAGTATACAACCTGGGCCCTGGTTCCAGACACCCTTTGGATAGATGGGGTGATGGGAAGTTGAGGGAGTGGATTGGACCACCCTGAAATGTCTCAAATTTGTGGGAAGGGGCCCGCCCAGGGTCCCAGGCTGATGGCCTGTGTGGCCATAATGCTATAAAGGAACTGGATCCCGGGACCTCGGCTGGACCCGACAGGTATCTCAGAGAGCACGGCTCGCGCCTCTCCAGGTTCTCGGGTGGCGCCAGGCAGTGCCCAGTGCACGGACACCCTCTGACACCGAAGGGCACAGGGCTCTTCCATTCTTTCCAGAACACGCAGGGAAAGTCGGTCTGGTCCTAGGGTGTCTGAACACTTTCAAACCCCCAGGTGATACCCCTTTTGCCAAAGGGGAGCAGGCGGGGCTCTGTGCATGGGCGGGTAACTGTGCCCAGCTGGAGGGCAGTAGCTGGGGTTGGTTTCATCGTATTTATTTGCACAGTTAGTATCTATTTATGGCAAGGGACATTGGTTTCTAGCTATAGCAACCACAGGAAGTTTCCTCGCCTCAATTACTTTAATTCGAACGTCGAGCCACTTAAAGATGTGGTGACTCTTAAGCATGATGACGCAGAAAGTAATGACAGTGAAAACGGTTGCTGCAGCTAACAGTGAGGCACCCACTGCGCGCCCCAGAGCTCTCAGGGTTTCACGGGCGTTGCCACATCTAACCTCCACAGAAACCCTCTGACGTGGGGGGCTTCTCTTCCAACCCCCCTCCTAGAGATGGCAGACCGGAGCCCAGGGAGCTTGAGAGGTCCCCAGGTCACGTGTTAACAAGCATTTAGGAAGGGAGTCCAGCCGCCCGGGAGTCCCAGGATGGGCAGCACGGGTGCCTGCCCCGGAGGTGGGCGGCGAAGCTGAGATCCGACCACAGAACGTCTGCTCCTGCGCAGACCACAGACCCGGCGAGGCCACAGCACGCAGGCGGGCGGGGACTTCGGGGATGAGCTGGCCCCTGACGGTGGCTTTCTCCCGAGACAGGTGTGGGGACTCAGAGTCCACTTTGTTCTCGGCCCCGAGAATAGTGTAAGGTTCTGGGGTGACAATCAAAGCAAGTAAGCCAAGGTCCTGCAGGTCCCCAAGGGCTGAGAGTTGGGTGCATAGCAAAACGCACACTCCTTTTCACCTGCGTGGCCGGGCCTGCTGTTCGTGTTAGGGAAACATCCTCTCCTCGCCGACTCACGCCGCCTGCGCAGCGGCCTTCCCTCCGGATCAGGAGCCGATGCGCACCTCCAGTCCTAACTGACGTGGGGGTGAAGGAACCCTCACCGCGCACCACCTCCGGTGTTTATGCATCCTGTATTTCTGTTTCTGCTTTTAGACTTCAGTTTAGACACAGATTTCTCAATATTAGAAAAAGCAATTTTGACAGTAAGATTAGAAAGAAAGAGTGTGTCTAATTAGAACCTGAAAGCTAGTGTTATGTTCAAAGGCAGCCTCTTCCTCGTGGTTATCACGTTCTCGCTTCAGGCTGTACTTCCTTCTTGCGCGCAGGCCTGGCAGCGAGCGTGGGCGCGGCGGCGACCTGTGTACGAACGCCCTTCCACGGTCCCCACACGGCCCGTGGACGTTCCGTTTCCTCCCCGGGGTCTCACTCACGCCCTCCCCTGAAGAGCTGGAATGGCGGTGCCTCTCGGGGTGGGTGTGCAGGCGAAGCGTGGTCGCCCGCACAGGCCCCCAGGAGCACCCAGCCATCTGTGCAGCCGCTCAGTCAGCGCGCACTGCGCCCCCCCCGCGCCGGCGCTGCTCCGGGCAGTCAGCTTCCTGCCGTGCTGGGCCCCGCAGCCCCTTTCTGCCGAGACCCCTTTCCGTGAGTTTCTGTGGCCAGCGTCCCCTGGTTGTTAATCTATATTTTTCCCAGCTCTTCCCATGTCCTCAGAGGTTGTTACCTAACACTTTCTGCGTGCTTTATAGTTTAATGATCTTTTTTCTCATCATAAAAGTCACAGTACTTAGGATGCTGTGATAAAAATACAAATAGATACAGGACGTAAGATACAGTATGGGGGAATGCCTTGTAGAGTTACGCTGGAATTATCTCAGCTCGTAAGTTTGTGGGAGAAAGGAATTCTAAACCTTATATTAATGGACACAGATCCTGCATAAAGGTAGCAGCTGAAGAAACCGTTCTCTGCAAAACTCTGTCTCTCCGTTGCCGCCTCCCTCGCCTTAGAAGTTTTGACTGTTTCACGGGTGTTTGTTCCAAAACTCCCTTCCCTGTTTACTGCCTGGAGGACAGGCGCAGGCAGCCCCCCCCCCCTCCGGGCCGCTCAGCGTCCCCTGCAGGTGGCTCAGAAGACCAGAGGTGCCATGTGGGAGAGAGCTTCTCCATCTGCCCTGATTTTGGCTGTAATTTTAATATCAGAGCAAATTGGCCAGAGTAATCAAAGCAAAAGATAGCTCTGACTTAACCCAACAAATAAACAAACTGGATTGGTCCAAGGAGAAATTGAACATGCAGGTAGGCCTCATCTTTGCTTTCTTTTCGGGCTCACACTTTTGCACGCTGTCCGTCAGCACCCCGAAACTGGCCTCCCTGCATTTAACTGCTCACACACCACCTGAAGAGCCATCATTTCCAGTCTCTGTAGCTACAAAGTGGCCAGGCCCACCCAGAGGGACAGGACCCCCAGGGAGCACGTGGGGAGGCAGGGATCGCAGGCAGGAAGCGTGGGCAGAGGCTTGGATGTCCCTGCAGACAGTCCCCTGCGAAGAGCCCGCCGCAAAACTGCCTCCTGCCCTCTAACGGCTGCAGAGTCAGCCCTGAAGCTGCTCGCTCCACCCAGACACCGGCCACCCTGTCAGTTCAAGGGTGCATCCCTAAATCCCACGCCTACTGGAGGCCCTGGGCCGTACCCTTACTGGGAAGGGAGCCTGCGCAGAGGTGATCAAGTGAGGAGGAGGCCATGCTGGATCGGGGGGGACCCCTCTAACCACGGTATCCTCATCAGAAGAGGGACATGTGGGGGTGTAGGCACTGCAGCGGGGAAACAACAAGAGACCGAGGGAAGAACGGCACGTGACGACAGAGGCAGACACAGCAGCGACGTGTCTGTAAGCCGGGGAACCCCAAGAATTGCTGACGTCCCCAGAAGCTAGGGGAGAAGCAGGCCTCCTCAGAGCCGGCAGAGGAGCCGAGTCCGCCAGCCCCATGAGGCCAGACCCCTGGTGGCCAGGGGTCCCTGGAGGGTGAGAAGGGACCAGCTCTGTCCCGACATCCAGGCGGCAGACAGCACAGGCGGAGGCCCCAGGACAGGGACTCGGACACTGCAGGGGCGTGCAGGGGTGAGAGTGACATTGCTGGCGGACAGGTGAGAGGTGACGGCGATGCGAAGTCAGCAGGAGAGGTGGAGTCGGCCCCTTCAGGCCTCACAGCTTCCAGAAGGGCCTTTCTTCCAGGGGCGTTCTTCCAGGCTCTGCAGGCCTGCCGAGTGAGGAACGCGGTCTGGCTTGAGTCTTCCAGGAGCCGCCGGCCACAGACGGCAGAAGGCCCCGGAGGGTCAGAGCAGAAGCGGGCAGGGTGTTCGGGAGGCCGTGGCAAGGGGCGTGGTGAGCAGCAGGAGGCAGAGGAACTTGGAGGGTGCGGGAGACTGGCTGGGTGTCTGCCTGAGGGGGCTACCCCGGGACCGGCGTGTTGCCTGGCCACCGCCTCGTGGGGTTGTCTTCGTCACCTCTGCATCCTCCCCTCCTGCTGAGGCATGCTGCCCACGGGCTCTCGAGAGCCCTCCTCGGTGTGGCGTGGGGACCTGTCCGGGACAGCTCCCACGTGGGGCTGGGGCTGGGTGTCTGTCCCTGGTCGTGGGCGCCAGGACGTGCCCTCCTCACTTGCTGCTCTGCCGAAGTCACGCCGTGTCGTGGGCTCTCCTATCTTCTTTAACTTCAGCTCTTACCTCTCCTTAACAATGCACTCATTTTCTGACCTGTTTCAGCCATAAATATGCTTAACCGTGCCACATCTAATTTCAGCCTCTCTCGTGGAAGAAAACACCGTGGGCGACAATGCCCCAAGTCATGTATCCAGGGATTGTCTCTCCTCCCTCCTGAGTGGTTTCCGGACGAACATATGGCACCTGTGACGAGCCGCCCCTCGCCAGGGAGCAGGGGTGTTCAGAGCCTGGTGCCAAAGTGTAAAAAGTACTAAATAAGTCACACATCCTGGGGACATGCATGTGTATGTGTGCAAGGAGCCCAAATAAAGATGAGACTGCCCAGCGACGCAGCCGTGATTCCGGGTGTGCAAGATGACAGGCTTAACCATTTGGGGTTGGTCTGCTCTGATTTCAGAATTACTATTTCCGAAGACGGCAGCCTCAGAATCGTCAACGTGACGAAGGCCGACGCTGGGAGCTACACCTGTGTGGCCACCAACCACTTCGGCACCGCGAGCAGCACCGGGAGCCTGGCGGTGAAAGGTATGGGCGCGCCCGTGCATGGGCACGGAGGTGCGTCTCTGGTGACGGGCGTGGGGAGGTGGCGCCGCTCAGGTCAGCACGCGCAGGCGCTGCTGTTCGCTGAGTGACTCCCCGTGGCCCCAGCGTGTGATCAACGGCCGGCCCGGAGCGAAGTGCCGGCCTCGAGCGCGACGGGACGGCTGCCTCCTCGTGCGGGAATCAGCCGGCCGGACCTGGGCGCCGGGCCGTTGCGCGTTTGTAACCGATGTCGTTGTCGGCCCTTTAGTCACATTTCTGGCCTCCACAGATTCGAAGCCCACGTCCAGAAACGCTGTGCGGACAAATTAAAAACCCTCGACTCGGATGCTGTTTTCAGCAAACAGCGTTTTGGCCGCGGCGTTGACGCTCTGTGATGGGCCGCCCCGGTTCCTCGGAGCGATGGGGGCTTCGCTCGCCCCCCCGCCGGCCCGTCACTTTTCAGAACAGGCGCTCCCCCGAGGCCCACGTGCGTCGTGGCGCTCTTGGCTCCCACGTGGCGGGAATCTGCTCCCCGGCCACGGGTGGGGGGCGAGGCCGAGGCCCAGGAGGGGCGGGGCTTCCGCGTGCGTCTTGCTTGCGTTTCTGTCACTTCATGTCACCCTCTCCACAGGACGTGTGAGTGAAGGGGTCTCGGCGGTGGCCTGAGTGAGGGTCACGCAGCCCCGGGTGGGACCTTCTGGGGGTCTCGAGCCACAGAAGCGGAGGTTTGCCCAGGAACCCAGGGTCTGTGTTCTCCTTGGTTCTGCCGCTGCGCTGGGGTCGTTCTTTACGCGCTTTCTTCCTTCCCTGCACCAGGTGGGGGCGGCCACGTCACACCCCCTCCTTGTCGCAGTCACCCTCCCTGCGAAGGAAGATAGCCCACAGCAGAGAAGAATACCCAGAAGAGGATAGTGGCAGCAGTTTTTATGTTGAAGAGGAACATTGAGGGTCACCTGGTTACATGTGCCGGGGTGGTTGGAAGTCAGAGAGCTCCTGCCGCCTGGGGAAGGCTTTCATCATACCAGGCGGCCCCGGGAGCCCTGGGCTCGGACGCAGGTCCGTGTTCGCAACGCCTGCGGCCTCCTCGGCCCCCCGATCATCCCCTCGGAGCGGCTGCCTGCGTGCTCCCCCTGCCTCGCAGGGCTGGGCAGGGGCGTGCGGCGACCGTCGTGAAACTAGCCTCGGGCGGGAGGCCTCGGCTGGAGTAGGCTCCTGAGCCCCGGAACAGGGCCTGGGGGTCAGAGCTGGGCCCGTCACCGAGTGCGCCTTAGTTGCAGAGGCGGGAGTGGATGCGGTCAGCAGTCTTCAGGAGCAGTAGAGGCGTGGGGCTCTGTAAAACGTTTCTCACGTTTTACAGGCTCTGTGACGGTGGTCAGGTGACCAGCCCTGGTGGGGCAGTGGCTTTGCCGACCTCGCAGGGTCGTGGTGCGGTGGTGGCAGAGATAACCCACGGTGCGTGTTGGGCGCGGCGTCCGGCAGAAACGAGGCTGCTCGAGCGTGGCTGGTGGGGTAACAACGTGGGTGCAGTGACTTGCGGTTGTAATGGGACATTTCACCTAAAATGCCCTGTGCTGTGCTTGAGTGAGATGGTGTTATGTTACAGAGTGACATGCTAATGACTTTGTAGTCAAAGAGTCGGTGATAAAACAGGGGCGTTATCTGTGCTGGGCCCTGAGTCACNTCACCTGGTTACGTGTGCCGGGGTGGTTGGAAGTCAGAGAGCTCCTGCCGCCTGGGGAAGGCTTTCATCATACCAGGCGGCCCCGGGAGCCCCGGGCTCGGACGCAGATCCGTGTTCGCAACGCCTGCGGCCTCCTCGGCCCCCGATCATCCCCTCGGAGCGGCTGCCTGCGTGCTCCCCCTGCCTCGCAGGGCTGGGCAGGGGGAGTGCGGCGACCTTCGTGAAACTAGCCTCGGGCGGGAGGCCTCGGCTGGAGTAGGCTCCTGAGCCCCGGAACAGGGCATGGGGGTCAGAGCTGGGCCCGTCACCGAGTGCGCCTTAGTTGCAGAGGCGGGAGTGGATACGGTCAGCAGTCTTCAGGAGCAGTAGAGGCGTGGGGCTCTGTAAAACGTTTCTCACGTTTTACAGGCTCTGTGACGGTGGTCAGGTGACCAGCCCTGGTGGGGCAGTGGCTTTGCCGACCTCGCAGGGTCGTGGTGCGGTGGTGGCAGAGATAACCCACGGTGCGTGTTGGGCGCGGCGTCCGGCAGAAACGAGGCTGCTCGAGCGTGGCTGGTGGGGTAACAACGTGGGTGCAGTGACTTGCGGTTGTAATGGGACATTTCACCTAAAATGCCCTGTGCTGTGCTTGAGTGAGATCGTGTTATGTTACAGAGTGACATGCTAATGACTTTGTAGTCAAAGAGTCGGTGATAAAACAGGGGCGTTATCTGTGCTGGGCCCTGAGTCACTAGCTGTTGCTGTTTTAATAGAATGGCAGTGCTTTCCCCCCAAATCACAGTGAAATGTACCTTTAGGAGACGTCCTCCCCCGGGGCATGATATTCGTTAGCTGAGGGAAGTGCTCCGTGGAAAGAAACAGCTGAGCGTGTGGAAGGTCAGATAGAGCTGAACTTAGAAACCGTGCGTGGGCTTTTTCCATGCAGTTTTTTTCCACTGCCTTCAGTGACCACCCTCATCAGCCGACTTCCTCAGCTGCCAAGGGAGCTGGTGGAGAGGAAGTCCCGTTTCTGTTGGAGTCCGTATCCCAGCCACCCTGTCGGGGGGGGGGGGCGGGGGGGGCCCAGGGGGACACACAGCCGCTGCCAGCCACCCAGCCTCGCAGTCAGGCAGCCTCACACCCAGAAAGCCCAGCAGCCTCGCGGCCCAGTGGCGCCTGGGCACAGCAGGGGCTGAATCGTGTGGCTGAGCCCCCAGTGCCCGGTGGTGAAATGGGCCACAGTCACCTCCTGCTTCAGGTGGGAAGACAGGTTGCAGAGACAGTAGCTTGTACCTGTTTTAAGAAACAAAACACTTCATGTCTTACCTCCTTGTAAAATGTGAACAATGCTTATCCAACAATGAAATGAGAGATCGTTGTAGACAGACAGTCTGTAGCTAAACCAGTTTTTAAAATAAATTTCTTTCAGTGTGTATTAGGAAAATGCTGGTTTTCCAATTATGACAAAGATTTTTTAAAATCTCCTTTAAAAACATAGTTCAGTAAAGAAGGGAGTAACTTATAGAAAAGCACTAAGTACACATTGTCACTAGAGGGTCCGCAAAGTCGTGAGGACAGAGCATGACAGTTGGGAAGCAGGACTTGGTAGCAACTTTCAGTGACCTTCGGGAAGGACCTAGAGGGACGTGTGACTGGCCAGCACACCCCACCTACACTGGGCCCGTGTTCGGCTGAGGCACTCAGACGGCTTTGAGACTGAAATCTCCCAAAAGGAGGGAAAGGGAAGGGCTGGGCAGGAAGAGCCAGGTGGCTGTGCCGGCAGGTGGCAGAGGTGAGCAGGGACGAGCAGGGATGTGGGACATCCCGCCCCCTGCACTCCGTCTGCCAGCTTCCCCGCAGAGGTCCCCTGTCTCTCACCTGGCTCCCGGGACAAAGCAGGGCAAAGAAAGAGCTCTGGGCTCTACGTGGTCGGGGTGCGAGCTGGGCAGGCCACCACCACGGCGAGGTCACAGGCTCGAGGGTGCGAGTCTCTCGGTGCAGGGTCCCGACGTCCATCAGCATGAAGGGGAAGGGTGGGGGGCGCCCTGGGAGATGCAGTTCAGAAACCTGCCTGGACAGCCGAGAGGCAGGGAGACCACTCTGAGCCCCCGTGAACTATGCCACACAGAGACCCCCGGACTGGCCCACCAGAGTGTTTGAGCCCCGCCTCCACACAGGCGGAACAGCTTTTCCCCAAGCAGGACCCGGTGCATGGTTTTAACTCAGTTTGGAGACCTGTAGAGGGACCCGCTCGTGTGCCAGAGAAGGCGATGCTGTGAACCTGAGAAGGTGCCTGTGTGTGTGTTCACCGCCCGGAATGTGTGGGGCGGAGCCATAGGAAGGCGTTGCCGATGATGCTCTACAAACCCAGTGCTCGCCCTCCCCGCCCCCGCCCCCGCCCCCACCCCCACGGTGGGGATGGAGGCTGAAGATAGTGTCCCCCGCGGGCGGCCGGGGAGGCCACGGCGAGCACGCAGGGACAAGGGCACCGCACCAGGGGCAGGGGGTTACCGCTGGTCTCTGGCAGGCAGCCGCCAGACAGTGACGGTTCGGGCTCCGCCTGAGCAGGGCTTCTAGACCACAGACTTCGGACAGGCGCTCGGGGCTCTCGATTGTGGTCTGGTCCTGACTTCCTACCTTTCACTGATTTCATTTCTCAAGCTAGTTACTTGAGGTTTGGGTCCGACCCCCGAATCCTGACACAAAGCATACCATCTGGCCTTGAAACGAAGACAGACTTAGCGGTGATCGGCGCGGTGAGAACTGTGTGCAGCGCTGTCTGCTTATTTCACTCTGTCTCTGGGTCAGAGCCGAGCAGCCGCCCTGCACAGCCGGGGTCCTGGCTCCACAGATTTCTGTGACGGGCGGTCCTGGAGAAGGGGAGCTGAGAGCATGTGTCCTGGGTGTGGCTCAGCCAGTAACTGTGGTGAGGGGTCCCCCCTCCTATTGCTCGCCGCCTCCCCCGCCCAAAAGTAAGTGAAGGGTGTTGAGTTACAGCTGCTGTTACCCTAGTTACCTCGCTGAACTCCATCCGAAATATCCTCACCCTACTCCACAGCTGACGGTACCCAACTGCACGTGGAGGAGCCCTGTGCTGCCTCCGAGAACTCTGGGCCAAGCAAGTTCAAGTGCCATAGGGTGCCGAATAGAAACGCTGGTTGCCCAGGGCGCACCTGCCCTAATAAACCTGCGACCTGAACAAGGGTGGGGGAGACCTGGAAAAGGCACGTGGTTAATAAGCACCTGTGGTCCTTCATTCATCCCCAGCCAAGTCTGAGAATGCTCCATCTTTCAGGGGTTGGCAAACCACAGCCCGCGGGCCGAGTCCGGGTGGCCATCTGCTTTTGTGTGGCCCAGGGGCTCTGAGGGCTGTCTACAGGTTTAACTGGTTGAAAGGAAAACTTAAAAAACAGAGTATTTTTGGTGTGAAATGTCCAGAAATTCCTGTTTCAGTTCGGTATATGCAGCCTCCGTGGGCCCCGCCCCACCCTTGGCTCGCAGGCTGGCTCTGTGGCGGGAGCAGTCGGCCGGGCAGAGACAGTGGGACACACACGTCCCTATGCGGCGTCCTCGGCGTGGCCTCTTCACGAGCTGGCCTGCAGGATTCACCACTCAGCCCTTTACTGGAAAAAGAAAATGAACCGAACCCTTCTTCTCAGAAGCAGCTCCCTTTCCCAGGGAGACCCTCAAAGTGTGGTCCAAGATACAGCCCAGCCAGGCCCTGCTCACCTTCCCTGGCACCTAGGCCGGAACTCCTCATCCTGCCGAGTCCGACTGTGAGCGACTTCTGGCCCAGGACTTCGCCCAACCCCAGCGTCCGAAGGGCTGACGTCAGGCCTTGGCTGTCAGTGGAAAAGCCAGAGGAGAGGCAGTCGGACCGCTGAGTGACAGAGAGGAGGGGACCAATGTGGCGGACGGCGGATGATAGAGTTCGGTTTGATCCCCCAGGACCTGCGGAGGCCTCACACCCCCGGGATCGGAGCGCTGGGCCAGGGAGGGTCTCGGGCACAGCACGCATCGCCCGGGGGCTTCAGGATGCTCGGCACCTCCTTCTCCCCGCTGTCACCGGCCCAGACCAGCTGGCCCATTCCGCACTCGGTTCGCACGCCACTCAGGCAGCGGCTTGCGCTCCCCCCGCACGTGTTTCCTGTGAAGGTGCCCCACGTGCACGCTCCACCCTGGTTTCATCAGGACGGAACGTGGTTTTTTTTCATTCTTATTCTGTTTGTTTAATTTTTTATTGGTGCACAGGATTACTTTCATAATAAGAAAAAATGGTGCTTTGACTGACTCGATGGATAAGAAGGTCCTCAGTAGGTAGGATGACAGCCTCAGGTGCTCCTGGCCTGGACTGATCCTCTGTCCTCGCCCTTACTCTGGCCAAGGGACGGGGTGCCTACGGCCTCCTGAAGGGCTCAGGGGCTCCCTCCCTGCCGGGGTTCACACCCCTCGCCCTCCCGCCAGTGATGATCTGCTTTTGGAAGAAGAGATGCCATCACACACACGTGTCTGGCAACAGAGAGGACGTCTGCTCTCGGACGCAGAGGGTGTCCACAGCACGAGCACAGGGCAGCGTGGCGAGTCCGCCTGTCGCACCTGTTGGACGTGGAGAAGAGCCGGCCTCTGCACGCGCAGCGGCGGTGGTGCTGAGCCTTTCCAACGGGCGTGTGTGTGAAAGTGGGCCGGGGGCGGCCCGCACCTTCTCAGTGAGATGATCCAGGTCGGACCGTCCGACGTCGGTCCCAGCGGTGACGCCTGGCTGCCCTCCCAGAGCTGGGAGCAGCGGGAGCTGCTTTCTGCGCCAGCCCTTACCCAGGCCTCTGCCTAATCAGAGGCCTTCCACTAGAACCAATGATTTCTAAGCCGTAATTAAGGGTCTTTCTAATAAGTTAAATCCAGATTCTGACCCAGGGCGTCTGGAGTCATAAGGGAAAGTTTGTTGTCAGAGGGCCGAACGCTCCTTGTGATTGGTCCCCTGGTCCAGGGACAGTGGCCAGAACACTTCAAACGCGCGATCCCGGTGGACGGGAGACCCGCCGAAGAAGAGGGGGCAGCAGTCAGCCGACGTGGGCGAGTCCTGGGCAAGGGAGCTGATGGCCCTCCTCCCAGTACTCACGGAGCACGTGCAGCCTGGACCCCCTTCTCCCAAACCATGAGGCTGAGGCCTTGCTAAAACAGCGTAATCACATCCCCTGCCTGCCCTGCGAGCCTGAAAGAGGGCCACATAGAGTCAGCGGACAGTTCGCCCTTGGCAATGCCCATCACGGGTGGAACAACCGACCCCCTTTAGTCCAAATCTCCCTACAGAGGAGCCGCTCCCCTTTCACGCCGTCTCTCCTGCCGGTAGCCAGCCCACCACGTCTCAGTCCTTGGGCCAGAAAGATGTTGCTGCTTCACCATTGTCCATCTCGACACCAGCTCAGCCCCATCACACGAAGGCCTCTGCGCTGAGGGCAGCTTTGCTGTCTTGCTGTTGGTGTTGAAAACAGACCGTGGGCTGACCAGCCTTTGCAAAAATAGACACCTTGCCAGTAGGCTGGGAAGTGCACATTTAAGCACAGAGCGGTTTGATTTTCATTTTTTTACTGATGTGTAAGATTGGTGAAAGATCAACATGTAACAAACTTACTGTTGGTGAGAAAGTAAGGAAAATGGCGGTGAACAGGTAAACTTGAAGACGTGCAAGCCCACGCCCAGCCACCCCATTTCTGGGGATTCCTCCGGAGGGAGCACCCCCGCTCTGGGACAGCCTTGCAAATGCGTTCACCACATCACTGTTTGTCCCGACGAGAAATGCAGTGGCGGAACAACACCTGTGGCATTGTCATATGTATGCATGCGAGGTGAGTTACTGTGGCATTGGGAACGCAGTAAGACCGCGGAATGCTGAGAGACAGAAATGCACGCCCAGCGTGAGCCCGGGCTCGCCACGGCGGTTGTGTGGGATGGCCCGGGGTGAGGCCTGTGGCCGTATCGGTAATACTGCATTAAGGTAAATTTTTAATGTGTATGCAGAGCAGGAAAGGCTGATGGTCCATAAAAAATGTTCAAGACCGTCACTGTAGAAGTGGGAACACAAACGTTGGCAAACCGAAATGTTGTAGTTTCACGTGTAGACTATCAAGTTAAAACGAAGACCTCAGGTGACACTTCTCCTAGGTGGCCGACATGACAGTCAGAACCGTGCAGACGGTGCCCGAGCTCCCACCTCCCCTGTGGGGCCAGATGGATAGTCCCGGCCCACCCGTGACGCTGAACCCGCCCAGCCACGTCCGCGTGCCTTATCGAAAGGGAAACGTCCCACTGCAGAGCGAGGTCGACAGTTTATTCCCTGACGAGTGCTGGTCAGTCAAAAGGAACGAAACAGAGACGCAAACAGAAGCTGACCCTTCGGCTCCATCAAAGCCAAGGCCGTAATTGCTTTATCGTGCGGCAGTTGGAGGAGACTGGTGCCGGACCAGTTCAGATTAACTGAACTTATTACATGAGCAGATAATAAGAAGGATATTGAAGATATCCGTCTGGCTGGCGTGGGAGGCCCCGCGCTCCATCGCTCACGGCCGTCGCAGGCCCCGCCAGTCGCCGCCTCTCACCTGTCCCGCAGTCGCAGAGATTCAGCCCGCTCCTCAGCAGGGAGCAGATATTAAAAAGCATAGATCTCCAGCCCACCTCTGCTTCGCTTCTGAACACATCCCCGGCGTTATTAAAGTTACATGTTCCCCAAGTACATGAAGGCCCACCGCTTCCTCATGCATGTCGCCTTCGGGGTCATCTGTCGTCTTCCATCTTGCCCCGAGCCGCCCCACTGCCAAGGGGCCGACGTGGTGTATGCCCGGCCTTTCAGTCCGTCGGACATTTGAAGAGCAGTAGCGTCCGTCTTCAGCGAGGGAACGTGTGCTTTCCCTGTCCCTCCCAACGCTGAGCTGGGCGTTAGAAATGGCTGTCGTGGTGAATAAAAGGGGAGGGAAGCGCTCTCGTCTCTCCTTCCTAAGTACTGGGGCTCCCTGTGCTTCCAGACGGACACCGTGTTGCACAGACGGGTTTTGTGTGGACGTGCGCTCTGGCTCAGGGTGTGTGTGTGCCCGCGTGTGTGTGCCCACGTTTGTGTGCCTACAGACCCATCCGTCTGTTTGTGTTTTCAAGGTTGTCCCGAAGGGGAAGCCTCTACCTGGTCCCAACTCTGTAGAGAATAGTCTGGTCTCTTACAAACCACGAGCCAGAGAAGAGACGAGTGAGCACAAGACTCGGGCGACTCGCCTTCCTCTCCCTGCACTTGCTCTGGAGCAGGAGGGTTGGTGCCCCACCCGCGGAGTGGCAGCCGAATCCCTCCGTCCATCCTAGGCGGTCAGATCTGCGCAAACCGCCCCGGAGACACTGGGCCTCTGGAGGGACATCACATACTCAGTCTTTGCAAAAACTGAAACTGGCGCCCTGCTGGTCACTGACGAGGTCCGGTCGCAGCTGGGCGTGGCCTCTGGGGAAGCTCAGACGCAGGAAGCGTCAGACGGGGGCAGTGGTCTGAGTGGCCTGCAGGCCATTGCGAGCCCTTTAGCGTTCTCGGGGCCGGCTGCACTGACCGGGCACATGCTGACCCCTGCAAACTCTGACTTGCTGCGTGTCTGTGGTTTTGAAAGCATGTCCCCACCCCTGAGCGAGAAAGCGTGCCCCTGGGTGGTACTCTGTCACATCGACTCTGTCTTCGCATTTTAGTCTTTCCGGTTCTTTCTCCCAGCGTGCGTTTATCCATAATCAGCAGCGCAGTGCGGGTTGAAAAGGTTATTCTGCTAATTATGAGTAGCATAGGCTTAAAATAGAGCCTAGTGGCAGCATATCTTCTCCAGTTAGTAACATGTTGGGAGTGGAGGGAGTTCGGTAAGCGATGCCTTTGTCCATCGCCTGAGCTTTGACCCTGGAGAGGTGGTCACGGCCTTCGGGCACACAGCCATCCAGTGCCAGCTTTGTCACCGACGCAGCGGACAGCAGAGGCTGTGGGCGGCATGCAGCGGGAGGGGCTTCCTGCAGCTCCGTAGCCAGCCACCCTGCACCAGCTGCGGCTCCAGGCCCCTCGCTGCAGACCACATGCGGTCGGGCCAAGAGGTGCCCCTCCAGCCCTGTCCAGCCAGAGGTCGGCGCTGCCCTCGCCCAGACTTGGTGGTTGAGCAGCAAGGGGTGAGGGGAGGACAGGGAACGGGAGTGTTGGAAGCCCCCCGAGTGCCTCCACGTCTGCTGCAGACCGGAGCCTGCAAACGGGGGGGCCTCGAGCAGCGGGCTCGACCTGAACCGCAGACCGGCTTCGTTGGCCTGCAGGCATGTGTGACGCCCGTGGACGAGGGCGGTGTTCTGTCAGGTGGCCCAGACCTCATCATCCCCAGTGTCTTCCATCTCCGAGTCCCGAGTGCCTGACCCCACCCGGCCCTCTGTGCGCAGGCACTGGACACCCAGTAATCAGTGGGTCCCCTCACTCCATGGAAGGGTCAGCCCCTTCCAATTATGAAACTAGCAAGTCGATGGAAGCCATCTGTGTTGGGGACACAAGAAAGGGCTGAGACGGGAACCTCGCCCTCTCTCCATTTGCAGTTCTGCACAAGGACCCCCCCACCCCCCGACATGGGCATTTCTCTGCCACATCCCTGCATCATCAGTGGGAAGAGAAACTCAGTTATCTTAGCAGACACTGGTGCCTCGGGGTCAGCCAGTGGTTAATTGGGACAAGGAGACACAAGCCATTATCTTTGAAAAATCTGAAGCAAATCGAGGCAGGTCGCCACCCCTCACCAGGAAACAAATTAGTACTGTCTCGTAGGCTCTGCCTTCTCCCGCCGCTCCCCAGGGAGCCAGGCCGACTGCCTCGAAGCAGGGCGAGGGAGTCGGGGCTCGAAAGCAGTGGCCGCAGATGCGTCCTCATTCTGATGAGTATCTCCCGTGGATTTGACTCCTGTGTTTGAATGTGCGCTGGGCCCCGGCCCCCGAGGGCAGGGCGCCGGCCTCCAGCTGAAGTCATTAGTGGGCCAGGCTGTTGGGGAGAGTTG
The DNA here is from genome assembly GCF_014824575.4 of Sturnira hondurensis. Lineage (NCBI taxonomy): Eukaryota > Metazoa > Chordata > Mammalia > Chiroptera > Phyllostomidae > Sturnira > Sturnira hondurensis. The sequence goes on from NW_028079127.1 coordinate 17,209,828, forward strand.
GTGTCCAAAGGAAAAGCCATACGGCACAGACAAATAGCTCTTGTCCTGTCTACTTATCTTTGTGGTTCCCCTGCCAGGCTGGGCGGCATTATAGCTCGTGTTCAGCACAGAGAGAGAGGGAGGGCGAGCAGGAAAAGTGGTGGAACAGACAGCGTGCTGTGTTGGAAAGGCTGTGAACAGTGAAAAGCTGAGACGCCATGAGCTCCTTTTTCCAGACTTTGTGAGGGAAGGCTTGCAGGGAAAGAGCCAGCCCCAAGGTCCTGCCCACCTGGGTCCTGGGTCCTGTTCCGTCCCTGCTGCCCAGCTGGCGTGCTTGAACGCTGTAGCTTGGGCTGTTTTCTGGGTCACCTGCTATCACTATTTTATTTAAATGAAGCAGTGACCCAATAGCCACCAGGAAATGACACGGGCCACCTCCGTGGCCCAGAACACACACCACCCTGACTGGCCAGGCAAACAGGAGCTGGTGAGGAAACTGAGGCTGGAAAAGGCCCGCCGCGTGCCCTGGGAGCCCGCTGGTACCCAGCCACCCGCAGGCCAGAGCCCCGTCTGATGTCTGACTGCATGTCAGACATCACTGCCACCCCACCATCTGCACCGAGAGGTATGTGACGAAAATGGAACCGCTCCCACCTGGGAGAGAGACTGGGAGAATTAAATGAGACGGTTCCTTAAAGGCCCCACCGCAGTAGCTGTCTGCGTGGCAAACCAGAATCCATCCCAGGCATCGCCGCTGTTGCCCTCTGTGTGCAGGTAGGTGGCCCGTGGCTCGAAGTCCCCAGAAAAGCCCTCTGTGAAACCCCCCACGCTGCCCTGCAGTGGCAGCCAGGGTGCCGGGCTCAGTGTGGGCGAGACAGGAGGAGGCCCGTGGGAAACACTCGTCCCAGCACCGCACAGTGAGGCGAGCCCCAGGGCCCGGTCCGCCGAGGGGCCCGCCCAGTTGGCCCAAGTGAAGGACACATCTCCACCCCTCCCCCCTTCAGTCGCCTCTGCTAGAAAATGAGGCACGTCTGTTGCGACCCGACGTACTCGTGTGTCTCTGTTGTTTCTGGCTTGTTTTTCGCCAGTGGGCTTCTGTTTGGTGTTTGGTTTTTGCCAGTGGGCTTTGATCAGGTGACTACCCTGGAACGTAAGGGGTGCATGCGTGAAAGAGTATGCGTGCTTACACACGCTCACGGATGTCCGTGTTTCATGTTATTGAATTCATGTCATTACCACAATACTATGAGATCTTTGAACACGGTTCCTCTCAGTGACAACCGCCCCCCCACCGCCGCCACCCCACCCCCTGACGTCCTTTTGGCACTGAGTCCTCCATGTCCGTCAGCAGTCTTCTCCGGCCACCTGTCAGAAGAAGTGCCTTCCTGTTGTTCTTTATTGGGGCACCTTATTCGTTCCTTCCCCAGCCCTTTCCTAACCTAAACGTACACATTTGGTGTCCCCTCGTGCATCCAGCATCTGTCCCCTCCATGCAGATGCAAGCTTCAGGAGGGTCGGAGCAGCTGGCCTGCGCCTGCGGCCTGCAGCGTGTGCCTGGCGCGTAGCGGCACTCTGTAACTGCTGAGTGGTTGTGCGGACGAATGAATGAATGAATGAATGAGAGAAAGGAAGGACCCACACATCCCAGTCTCCCTCGGTGGCCCGTCAGAATCCCCCTAGTCTCACCGCCAATTCACGAACTAGCCCCCATGAGAGCCCCTGTGAGAGCCTTGGAGGAGGTGGGCCCGTGCCTTGTAGCCACCCTCGTTTTTAAGAGAAAGGGGCGTGGGGATTGCACCCTCAGGCTGAGGCCCCACAGCCCTTTTCTTGGGAGAGCAATTGGGACCTCCCAAGGCCCCAGTTGCTCTCACAGAAGCTCAGCAATTTCTCGCCACGAAAGCCACTGCCGAGCAGATTGATGAGGAGCAAGCCAGGGACAGTTCAAGGTCCTCTGTGGGGCACAGTGACGGGGATGTGGGCTTTGGTGCCTGGCAGCCAGCCAGCCTTTTTGCCCTCCTGCCCTGTGGACCCGGAACAGGCTCCGTGAGGCAGGCAGCTTTGCTCTCCTCTCCAGGACGGGAGCCGTGCCAGGCGGCAGCACACAGTCCTCTCCGAGGCCCCGGTGAGAGCAGAGGTCCTTGTGCTTCAGAGCCCCGCCCCCGCCGGTGCCCGCCAGCCCCCGACGGGGTCTGAGCGCCTGCCAGGCGTCTTTCTGCGGCCCCCAAAACACTCCAACAGCCCAGCTGTGCTCTGGGGCAGCTCCGAGGCCTGAGAGGCCGGTGACTCTCTCCTCAGAAGACAGAAATCGTCACTTTGTGTCTGCGTCTTGTTCATGTCGTTCCCCCTCGTGCGTGTGTCCTAAAGCCCACCCATCCGTGCTCTCAGCAGGCAGGGCTGTTCAGACCTGCGCAGCCTCGTGCTTCCCACCAGGTCTTGATCAAGCCAGCACCTCGGGCCCCAAATCCTGGGCGCGGCTCCGTTGTGCTGCATCTCTGAGTCACCTGCGCTTTAGGGGGCAGATCTGAGTTCCCACCAGTTGCAGAATGTGCAAGGGACATCCTAGCCACGAAGGTGGTCTGCTCGGGGTACTTCCCCGGTGCTCGCTTAGGACTCAGGGCCTCTTGCCCACTGACCATCCGGTTGCCTCCCAGCATGCCCTGTTTCAGTCGCCGTGGCCGCCAACCATTCCCACTACCCTTGCAGGATTAGGCCTTTAAAAAGAACCCCCGCACGGCTGTTTGAAGGGGCTTAGAGAGCTCCCAGCATCCTAACAGGGTGATTACGAAATGAGATAATTTGTGGAAAGGAGCTAGCGCAGCACCTCATACATAATCATAGCAATTATTTTTGTTGCTTTTTTGTTATTCTACTCTCGTACAGTCATCCCAGGCTGTGCGTGATTTTTGACCAGCCAAGGAGCAGAGGAAGAGAGGGCCGGGTGGAACCAAGGCCAGTGGAGATTTTCGCAGTGGTGCTGTGCCCGCTTGCCGCTGTCCTCAGGTGGTCCGTGTGGCCGTGGTCATTCGGCCAAGCGGAAGAACAGGGCTCCAGTGTGCGTGCCACTCAGGTGCCAACACAGTGGGGTCCTGCGCCTGCGCCCCCTCGCGGGATCGCTCCTCCAAACTGGGGACCATGCCTGTCACTGCGGGTCAGCCCTGCTGAGTCCCCACTGGAGATGAGGTCACCTGCCCACAGGCCGGTGCCCACCTCCCCACACGGGCCTCAGCGACACCCCATGAGCCCGGCCATCTCACAGCACCTGTCGAGGTTCACGCTGAAGTCCCCCAAACTTACTATTAATTCTTGTGTGGTTTGTGGCCCCTGGAGAATTATAAAATGGAAGACAAGAGGGGGAAACAAAGGTTTTTAAAAGATTTCATATTGTAAAGTCGAAGACATCACTCCAATAAGCTCGGCTCCACTCTCTCACGTCCCTCAATGAGGCATATTTTTGGCCATGCCTCATAAACCACTGAAATAACCCATTAAGGTGGCTGTAGACGTCAGCAGAGCACATATCGGCAAGTTTAGTGAGTCACGGTTATTAATCTCCCGGCTCAGGGTCGTGCTGTCCTGTCCACAGCATTTTCACGCTGCCTGGTGGCGTCCACACGGTTCATGGAGGGCCTGGAGTGGCCACAGCCGGCATGCAGTCTCTCGCCTTGATGTCACTCTGGGTCACCGTCCAGCTCGGTGCACTGCCCGGGCACAGACACGAGGCAGTGCCGGCGCCACAGCCCCAGTGCAGGCTGTCCTGGCAGAGAGACAGACACCCGTGCGCGGTGGCACTTCCCTGTGGCTCCCTCGCAGGCCGCAGACTGAGCATCTGCTCTTGTGTTCGGGAGCTGTCACTGCCGTTTCCTCTTTGGCGTCCTTGTCACGTTGAGGCAGATTGTGTCATTGCTTAGAGACCCACAATATTTCTTTGGAGTCTTCCACACACGTTCCTTCCAACCAAACGTGGCTCCCTCCCTCCCCGACCTCCGCGCGTTTGGGAAGCTGCTTTTCTCTGCAGGTCCCTGCAGTTGCAACGCGGGGATGGAGCACAAACGGGCTCAGAGATGGCGATGGGGACGGCGATGGGGACGACGATGGGAGCTAATGCATCGAACACTGGTCAGTTCTAGTCGTGCCACATGCAGCCATCGGACGTTACTACGGGTTAGGGAGCAACTTAACTGACTGACGGCCCCAGTGCCCCACCCAGGACTGGTCAGCTGGCCAAGAGCTGCATCTGGCCTTCCTGACCACCACCTCGTTGCCCCCCCCACCCCCCGTCTCCAAAGGCAGCTTTCTCCCTGCAGAGGGCCCCCTCTTGCTGCCAGGCTCTGCACAGCAGTCTGGGCCCAGACCCCCCTTCACGCCCCAGGGGGGTCCTCTCCGCTCAGGCTTTCTGCAGTGAGGGAGCCACTGGGGCGGGGGGGGGGGGGGCTGCAGCCACTCCCCTTACGGGCCTGGGCATTTTCTCCAAACCAAATGCAGAGGCGCCTCTGTTTCTGCCGGGATCTTGGCGACATCTCGTGGCAGAGTGGCCCCACATGTTCACGCTAATCTGCCCCTTCAATCCGCAGCGCAGGGGGCGCGGGTCACCCCAGCAGGTCTGAGGAAACCAGGCACTGGGAAACAATGCCGCCCCCCAGCAGCGGACAGTCAGTAACTGGGGGGGGGTCATGGTTAAAATGCAGGGGTCTGGCTCCGCTGCCCACTGTCCGTCCCTAAACAGAACCCCCCAGCGCTGGAAGGGCCCGGTTTCCCGTTATGCAGCACTGCAAATTGAGCATTTTTGGAACCCGGAAATGCTCTCAGTCCCGCACTCGGCTGCTCTTGAGGTCGGCCCCCCTCGTGCGGCGGCTCTGTCTACCCAGCCAGGCAGCCTCGCGGGCTCCCCCTGGCAAGGCCCTGAGACCCCTTGCGGCTCTGCCGTTCCTCCTGACCCCCACTCCTGCCTGGGGCTGGGCTCCCGGGGGTTCCTCCGCTCCTGTGTCTCGACTCCTGGGAGTCTCTCCGCCTGCCTCGTCCTGGGTCAGGTTCCATCTGAAGACAGAATCTGGCCAAGCTCGTTTACAGCAAAATACCAGCAGCCTCCGAGCACTGCCTTCGAGGCGAATTAAAAGCCGTGAGCTGCGGTCCCACTGGAGGGGAAACCAGTCCCAGGCGTCAGCCACACGGGGGTGGGGCGCGCGTACCCCTTTCTCCTGTCGTGGCTCTGTGGCCCTGTGGGAGGTGTCTGGCCTCCTTCAGGAGCCTCAGGGCCACTGTCCACTGAAAGGTGACACAGCTGGGTCACAGTGTAGTGAAGGTGAACCGCCGATGACTCATTCAGCCCATGTTGTTCATGGAGGGGAGATGACAATGGGGTGTTCAGTGACGGTGATGCGGCCACCAGGGCACCGTCACCAGCTCACCACGACCTGACAGGAAAGCCCCGTCCATAGGAACCAGGCGTCCACAGAAGTCAGACACCCTCTGCCCTCTTTCTCGCTCTGCGTCAGTGACCTGCCAGGTCGTCCTGGGACAAAGCGGGGGGCACGGCCCAGCCACCTCCAGTCTCGATCGGAGGCATAGAGGCCAGCATTGTAACGGTCCCTTCGACTTGAGCCACCTTGAACCCTCTACTGGAGGGTTTCTAAACGTCGTAAACAGACGTCATCACGGCCCACCCAGCACCCAGGGACGCGGCCGCCCTCATCCCCAGAAATGGGGCAGGTCTCTCTTCTTTGTCCCCGCCCTCCCGAGGCCGCACCTGCTCTGTGCAGGGTTCACTCCTCTCCTCACCACCTGTGTGACTCCTTGTGACGCTGTTTTCTCTTCAGTCCCACCGCCCCTCCTCCTCCTGGTGGTCTCCAGTGACACCCGCTCTCTGGGTGTGAGCACACACACAGTCGTCCGACCCGAGAAGCCCGGACAGTGTGGGTGCGACGTGTCTTTGGTGCCCTTGAATTTATCTGCTAGCCGGAAGCATCTGGCCATCGGACATAAAATCCCATGCTTAAGCATCCGTGCTCGGACCAGAAATCACCTCGTCCCCTTCGCTGGCTTTTGGTAAGCAGCCACAGCTGTCTTGGAACCACGCCTAGGACGAAGGGCTCTTCCCCTCCTGAGGTCCCCTCTCCTGGTCCTCAAGTCGCTCCTTTCCCTTCTGTTCCCAGCAGATGTTCCGCATCCGTAGTCACAGAGAGAGCCGCGCCTCACACCTGGGGAGCACGGTAGGGTTTGTGAAGCACGTTAGAACCCAGTGACTCATTTCATTGTCAGCCAGGGATGCCAGAAACCGTCACTTCCAAATCACGGTGAGAAAACTGCAGCCCAGAGACTCCCCCGAGGGGTCGACAGACTTCTTGGTGGCCACACCCCTCACCAGCGCGCTGCACCCCGACCTGGAGACCAGTCCCCGGGGACTAGAGATGGAGGGCTTTCTCCGCTCCATCGCACCGACACTTTTAGGGAAAATATGCCAACCTCAGAGCACCCCCTACAGAAGGTCTTTGACTGGAAATACCCCCCAGCCGCCATGTCTGAACTGAGCTCTGGCCTGGGCTTGTTTCCAAGGCCCCTGGCACCATCCTCCACTCAGGGAAGAAGTGGCAGGCGTTCTGCCGGCTGCCAGCTGCCACCCCAGTGGGCACCGCACCGTGTGGATGGTACTGTCTGTCCTCGAGCAGAGTAGCGGGCCCAGGGGGCTGCCCGAAGCAAGCCTGCACTCTCTGAGCCTGTTGCAGTCTCCCCCTAACTCGGAGACGCTGCCCAGGGCCCTTGGTCAGGTGCAGGAGAAAGAGACGTGGGGAAAGGGACGAGAACCTGCTTCTGAACTATGGACGCACCTGTACATCTCACCCGTCGGACCAGTGAACACACCGATTTTTCTCCCATAACGGAGTCTGGGTCCACTTGGCGCTGCAGCAACTTACAAAACTCTGTTCCCCTTCGGCATCGCAGCCCCAAGCAGCACCCAGGGACGGGCCCCGGTCACACAGATAAAGAGCGCGCATTGGCCGTAGCAGAGGCCGGGGGCTCGCCGCTCCGCCTTCCCCACCAACAGCGAGCTGCTGGGCTCCAGGGCACAACCCAGGGAGGACGTAGGGTTCCTGGGAACATCTAAGAAGGGGCTGAGCACCAGGCATCTGCACGGTGGGTTCCACTGTTTGGTTCGAGTCCAGAGCGTGTTTCTGCAGTGAAGAAGTAGTTATTTGCTTCAACGAACCAACCCGACCAGAAAGCAGTTTCTCCTTCTGCCGTGATAACCCAACCTCTGGCGCCTGATGGGGTTTAATCCTGGCCATGACTCAGTGTTTTGGGGTGATTATCAGCACAACAGTGCTTCACCGGATCGAGGTGGGAAACCCAGGTGCCCCTGAAAACCGGAGTCCGCAAGATGTAGAAAACGAGGGACTTTGCATCAAGCCAGGACTCAGCCTCCGAGCCCACCTGCAGGGGAAGGAGCCAGGTGCAGCTCACCTGCGAGGGGCCACATTCACAGAAGCACCACTTGCCCCACAAGGGCTTTCTGCTTCGATGTCATGAAAACCACGGGATGAAGTGTTATTCCACGGAAGACTGTCTTTCCACTTTCCAAACGCCCTTCGGTGGCTGCTGCCTCCCCTTGCGACAGTGTGGGGTCCAGTTGCAGCTTGTGACCCCCCACTGCCATCCCACCCTGTGTGCAGAGTGATGGGGGGGAGGGCGCCGAAATACTGCTGCTCCGGGCCAGGGGCTGCTGGTTTCTCCGTGTTCCCATCTCGTTCCCGCTGCCCTGCCTCCTGGCCTCCCTCACCCCAGCTCTCCCCTGCAGTAGGCCTCCAGCCATTTGATGACCCCAGTACCCCACTTCAAAGGCAAGAAAAGCCGTAAACATCTCTGTGAAAATAAATGAAATTAAGCTGCTTTCTAGTTCCCTGACCCTCCAATGTTTTTTCCTCCTCGGATCAGTGACTCTAGGTAGAAGCGCGGGTGTCCCGTCTCCCCGGTGGGACTTGAGACGGTGTGGCGACCTGCACACCCACCCCTGAACGTGGCTTTCCCGCTGCAGGCTGTCTCCTTCCTACTTGATTCTTGCTCCTCAACGTGAAGGGCAGGAACAGACCTGCCTTGAGGACTCCCCTGAATCCATTCTCCTTCCTTAGGACTGAGTCACTGCGCACACCGACCAGGCTCAGAACCTCGGGATGTGGCAGGAAAAATCTCTTCTGGCTGCAGAACTCATGTCTCCCGCTGCGCCCACAGGGGGGCCTCCAGGGCGGGGCCTGGTGGCTGTTAATACTTGTCCAACCTTAAAGTTGGGGGGGGGAGTTCTCTCGAGATACCGACGAGCCCCCCAGACAGCTAGTCAAAAAGGGCCCAGACCCCGGGGCGGGCGGGGTCGCTTGATTTTGCTTTGCAGACAGCTTCCCGAACCCTCCTCCTGCATGAGACAAAGGCAGAGGGCTCATGCCGCCCCCAGAGGTAGGAAGACGCCCGTTTTAAGCTGCAAGTGCTCCTCTCTGACCTTTCCTGCGACCCATACGCAAACAGAAATGCCGCTTATCAGCGGGGCAATTAGTGCCAAGAGACGTGGGGTCCTTGAGCTGCGGAGGGAAAACCTGGGAAGAAAGTTGCAGGGTGAGCAGAGAGGAGGCGGCTTTCTCCCTGAGCTGGGGCCGCAGCGCCACCTGCTGCCCAGACACAGTCCTTCCCGGCAGCCGCGGCCCGGAGGGCGCAGGTGGCCAGGGGACGTGGGGGGCACTGTCTGTGGCCCTCGGCCCTGTGCTGGCCTCAGGGCGCGCCCTCTTCAGGCACCCTCAGCGGGGGACTTTATTTCACTGACACCGAGGGGCGTCTGTGGGACCCTTCGGCCCCGTGACGCACAGGGCAGGTTGCCCACGTGCCAGGGCAGGAAAACACAGGCCCGGAGTCGCCCCTCCTCACCCGGGAAGAACTCCGACTCTCGGGTGGCAGTGTGTCTCCGTGGTCACGAGAGGTCTGCGGTGCCCTTTTAGCATGTCCCCCCAAAATGCCATAAAGTTATTTTCATTCTACCTACACACGTAGGTACAGTTCATTTAATGTCAGAGAATAGTCTTTTCCAATAGGGTGTGTAGGTCGTTTCCTTTAAACCGTAAAGAAGGCGCCGAGGAGAGAAGGCGTGCGCCGAAACACGGCGGACCCCGGGGCGCGCGGGCCGCGGAGGAGCCTTCTTACTCTCGGGGGCGCTGAGACCCCGCAGAAAATGCCTCGCGTTGGGAAGGACGCCCCCGCTGAGACACCTGCTCTGCACCGCGGCACGAACCCACGCCGGGAGTTTTGCGTTCCCGATGGCAGGTGAAAATGAGAGCAAACGAGCTGAAAACGAAGGATTTTAAGACCAACCCTAACCTGATTAAAAACCAGAACTACACAAAGCAAAGCTCTGCGTGCAACGCTGTCTCCGACTTGGAGACCGGAGGCGCCTGGAGCGTGAGGGCCATGCAGAGCAGCCTCGGCTGAGGACCCGCGCCTGCGCAGCACGCTTCGGCGGGGCGCATGCGCCGCTTCGGCCTCACCGAGCCCCCACCAGGCGGCGAGTCCCCAGGCCCGGGCGGCAGCCGCGCCCTGGACCGCTGCGTCTGTGTGTTTTAGCCCGAGCCTCTGAACACTGCTCGGTGGGCGCAGTGCCCGGGGAAATCGCTCTACAGAAGCCCTCCGGTGAGCTCGGGTCTGACCGGAGTCGGCTTGGCGCTGGCCTTCGTTGTCACCTGTCAAGTCGCTGCGCCTGCTCGCAGTGCCAGGTCCCAAGAGCAGGTGGCAGGAGCCCTGAGCCCTGGCCTGGCTCTTCGGCCCGCGAAGGGGCCCATTTCGTCGTCTCAGCTGAGATGCAGTCGCTGGGGTGTTATTTTCCTCCTTTTCCCAGCTGGTTCCCTCCCCTGCTTCGTAGGACAGTCATGTTTTAATTGTGCTAACCAAAAGGTGAGATAAGCAGGAAAAAATAGCCGATGTTTGTTTTAAGTTTCTTTAAATAGTCAGTTCGCAAGCATAGCCGCTCCACAGAAACCGAACCTCAGCGACCGGTCCGCGTCTGCCCGAAGGCCGAGGTCGACAGGAGACCCGAAGGAGCGATGGGGCGCCCACGGGGAGACTCGGGGACGCGGACCAGACGCGTCGGTGCCCAGCGTCGTCCAGCTGGTGCTGCCTGAAGTGTGTTTTTACTTCCTGTCGCCGCCTTTGAGGAAGTCAGGGCGTGGGTCCCCCTGCCCCCCACGCCAGCCAGGGATCTCTAGGAAGATTCGAGAACTTGGCAGGGAATTTTTTTGGATGTCAGATGGGGCGGCCAGGCCAGACCTGCGTGACACAGGGTGCAGGGCTTCGGTGCCCTCTTTGGGGGAAACCCCAAGTCCCTCACATAACTAGATTCAGGGCTTCGCTTTACAATCACAGCAGATGGCAGAATGCTCACAAGGGGGACAAAAAGGCTTTCTTACAGGATGAACTTCCAAACCAAAATTTCTGAGATAACGAGGAAATCTGACCCCAGAAGGGACAGTCGGCAGATGCATCGAGGCAGGAATGCACAGCCCCAAAGCTGGCCATAGTGGGACCGTGTGGGGAGGCTTCCGGCCAAGTGTGTGGATTGTGCAGGGCCCCTCCCCCACCCCACGTCCTCCCCACGTCGCGTCGGCTCCCGGACAGAAGGGATTCACTTCGGAAAAGTAACTTGGGAGAAAAGGGCCATGGGAAGTTAGGGTGTTTGTTTCTTCTGAGATGTAGAACCCAGAGAAGGACAGTTCAAAAATTAAGCAGTTTTTCTTCTATTTAATGATGAATTAGTCTCTAAAGGCTTAATATAATTTTAAGTAATGAGTGGCTCCTGACAGTAAGTATTTAGTGAAGGTATTGACTTCAGTTTCCACCCCCATCCCAATAAAATGCAGAAACTGGGAGCACTTGGGTTTTAGTAAAGGCAAGCGTTTTCTGTATTCATTCCTCTTCCAAGACAGCACAAAGCTGGCTTATTAAATGGGGTACACTCTAGAATTAGAGTTAGCTGTCTTCTTTACTTTATTCATGGCATAGCTGTTGAAAACGTTTACATTTTAAATATACGAGAAGGCGACCGAGTCCCGCCTTCCCAGCCCAGCCCAGAGGAGTCGGCCCGGGGTGGAGGGGCCAGGGCGGGGCGGCAGGGTGGCTGGGAGACCTGTGCCCCCCGAAGCCCAGGCCAAGGGGCGGGTGAGGGTCGGTGCAGAGGCAGTGGGTGGGCGGAGGAGAGAGACAGCAGACAAGGCTTGGTTATACTGAACAGGAAGCAAGTCGATGAAGCAAATGTGTTTACATTCACTCATTTACAAAATGTAGAAACAGTCACAGACGTATAGATACGTGCATTATACGCGTACACACTGAGAGCACCTAGAGCCGGCGAGCATGTGGGTGCCCACGCCCCGGTCTCTCTCTCAGGCAGCGTGTCTGTCTGCCGTGGGGGAACCGGAAAAGGCGAACGATGAGCACGTTTATTTTCTGTCTACAATATGTGTGAGAGGGGAATGCAGGGAAATACTAACAGTCGGGGCGCTGGTGCGGAAGCTCTTTGTCCTTTTCTGGCAGTGTTTCTGTAAGTTTGGATCTGTTTCAAAATAGCTTATTTTTTAAAATAAATTGCTGTTTAAAAGCAAGAAAAAATAAACCCTAAACAGGACCACAGAAGTCAGCAGTGAGCCCAGAGGAAGGGCCTGAGCTGGCGCCGGGCGGCTGTGCTGGCGGCCCCAGGAATCGGGTCAAAGACGGACACGGCAGGACCACGTCCTGCCCTGGCGGTTGGAGTTCAGGACCTTAACTTTGATTGGTCACCAACACTGCCCTTCACATGTCACCAGCAGCTCGCCTTTAACAAGATGCCTTTAACAAGCCTTTAACAAGGTGAGAAGGGACAGAGCTGGACGCCAGGAACTTGAGAGTGTGAGACGTGGTTCCTGCCCCCAGGAACTCGGTGCCAGGGGGGTGTGGGACACGTGTGAGCACTACTCCACGACCACACCCAAGCTTGTCCTGGGAGAAGAGGGGGGACACAGCACTGACAGGCTCCACATGGGTGGGACGGAAGAGGTCACATGACCTCCAGAGACCCCCAGCTTCCTTCGCCTGGCCGGCCCTCCGTGTAACCAAGCCCCTCATCTGGGGTCTCCCAGCTCAGGCGAGCCCCTGCAGACAGGGGGTCCACTCTCTCCCAGGAGCCCATCCCCCTGTGGGAAGACCAGCTGTCAGAGAATGCCCCCCCCCCAGGGCCCACATACACCTTCCAGAAGCACAGACGCTCTCGCTGCTTTGGGACAACACAGAGTAACCGAGGTCGCTGCCCACCTGTGAGCCCTTCCCGCATGTGGAGACCACTTACGTCTCCTCTGACTTCTCTTCCTCATGCCCAGTTTTTTCAGTTATTTTAGCTGCTCGGGATTTGTGAGGTCCTTCACTCTCCCGGGCCCACGCACCTGTCCCTGCGTCCGAGGACGCTCCCGGTGAGTGGCCGCCTCAGCAGTGCAGTTGCAGCGGGGTTCTCGCCTGTCTCCGGCAGGGCAAGGCACATCAGCTGCTTTGGGGGCTACGCAGCCCCTCGGTCACGGACGTACCTGCGTCGTTTTCCTGGGAGCTGGCAAGTCAGTCTCCACACCCCCACCTCCACCCCTGTGTTGTTGATTGAAATGTAGCTTTCTGGCTTTGTCCTCATTAAATTTTATCCTCAGTGAAAGAATTTGTCCAGCTTGAAGTCACTGTGAATGTTGGTTCTCACCCTCTCTTTAGGGTATTCTTTTTAGATGTGTGTTTTATGCAGAACTGATTGACAGTTCATCCGGCACTGGCTTTGTGTTTACTGAAACCACTGGGCCAGCGAGAGCGCAGAGGTTGGCTTCTGGAGACGCCACCTCCAGGCCTGTTGTGGTCCTCGGTCAACGGACTTCGCGGTGGCCTTCCCCTTCCATCACAGGCTGTCCTGCATCCCGTCCCCTCACGTCACTGGAGGCGAGCTGGCTGTGGGCTCTTGCCCATCTGCTATTCTGGAAGTGTCCTATTTTCTAAACTGCCCGTAAAAACGAATGCATGACCAAGGCACAGCCGGGCTGAGAGCTACCATCAAAGCCTTCTAGCGCCTCCCAGAAACTCACTACGGAGGGGAATGCTACCCTCCGTGCACGGGGACAACTGAAGCACAGGTGGAGACCCTCCCAACAGGTACCAGGTGACCATCTTGGCACTGTGAGTGACAGGCAAAGAAATGACCAGCTGCAGCCAGAATGGGAGAGGACAGGCGACACCCGAGGGGAACCTGGACCCCGCACCCCACAAGCCCTGTGTTCACAGACAGCAGACACCCTGAGTCACAATGCAAGGTGGCTCGGATAATTAGGGTTACAATGAATGCATCCAGTTGTGACCTCATCATGAATCGTGGTCAACAGTTAGCTCGCTCTCTCTCTCTCTCTCTCTCTCTCTCTCTCTCGTGGTTGTCGCGATCTTCAAAGCACTTGGTTTGTCTTGTCCTCTGTATAATATAGAAGACGCTGCACAACGTAAAAGGGTATTTTTATTCTAGGAGAGTTAAGGCACTTTACATGTATATGTATATATATATATATATATATATATATATATATATAACGTGCATGTGTTAAATATACATGTACATACTTACATATGTATATATATTGTATATGCATTTAAGCATAAATTTTCTGGAGCTGTAAATGTAGCCTTCTCCACCGGATGAACCACCCGCAAGCAGGAAAGTCAGGGCGTGTCGATCCCACCCATCCTTGCTGTTTAATTAACATTCGAATCCAGACATCAAGTCCCGTCTTGAGCTCTAACTGCCTTTGCCAGTTCCGTGCACAGAACAAGAGTTGGCGTGACTCTTCCGAACAGAAGTCGTAAATACGGGATCTTCCTGATCTTGATGAATTAAAACAAAAGGGAGGGAGACAGTGTGTTCTGAAGACACCATCTGCTTGTTTGTGTACCGTGCGACCAACGTGGACGAAAGGAGATTAATGAAGTGGACCACATCAGGATTGGCATGGGAGAGCCAACTGGACACATCGAGTGCTCGGGAGAGCTGGACGAGCACGCAGTTTGAGGAAACCATAGCTCACAGGGACTTGAACCCCTCCGGTGGAAACCCCCCGGTCCCGAGGAGCCCTCCCTGGCTTGGGCACGGCACGTGGGGTGGTTCTTAGCGTTGATTGCGGCTGCTTCAGGAGCAGAACGTGACTCGGGACCAGAGGGGGTGTTTAGGTGATCTGGCAGCACAGGGGTGGTGTCCTCGTAATGCCTGACCCAGGGCACTCTCAGGTCCTTGGTGAACAGGCAGCCAGGTTCACCAGTGACAGAACTGTCCCAGGCCCCTGCTTGTGCACAAAGAGATGAACTGTTCTTTAGGAGACAAATGTCATTTAAAAACGTGAGCCAGGTTGCAGGCGACTCTCAGCACCCGGTGTGTGCCGGCCGCCAGGAGCTGTCTGGGAGCCCACAGAGGCGACCCCACACCTGTCGACTTAGGGAGTGGGCGCAGCCAGCACTGAGTTCTCTGCGTGAAATTCAGGCTGTGGGCTCATTACTCTCGCAGTGAGACTCCCAGAAACCTCCTCACCCTGTGGCCTCCTTTGAATTGATTTTGCATTTAAAGAGCTTCCTTGGCTACGCATAATCCAGGGTGCAGATTGCTGGTGATGCCCTTGGAGTGTTCGCTGGGCGATCTGAGCCAGGTGTCCTGTTCTCAGCGGAAGGGGAGAGGCCTCCCTCCACCTCTCGCAGACACCAGCTTCCTCATCTGCTACGCGGGGGGGAGCAGTACCTGCTTGGTGACAGTAAGTGAGAGACCCGGGGAAGGCACGGGACACAGCGTTGAGAAGGGGAGGGGCTCGGTTGTCCCAAACGCTCTCGTGCCCTCGGTCCCCTCCGTCTCCCTCCTGGCACAGGACACCATCGTCTCCGTGACAGCCTGGGCACACTCGGTGAAAAAGTCAGCGGGTGAACGGAGAACCTGGAAATGAAAACCCGAGCTGCAGAATCAGCGGACAGCTGTGAACAGTGGGATTGGGCCGCATCTTGCCAAGTGAAAACGCGGGCGCAGGTCGCTGCAGCCAGGGATCATTCCCTTACAGATGCAGAAAAATCTGATTTCGAAAAGGAGAAACGACATGCTCCACCAACAGGGAGGTACTGCTTTTGCTTAGAATTGTTCTCAGGGGATTTGCTCTCAACCCCTTCCCTCGTTTAAAAAAGAAACACTCTCTATTCCTATTTATTCCTGCGCAGGCCAGATAATCTGTGGAACAGATTTTGATTATGTGACTTGCAAAAAAGCCCCAGGTTTTGGAATAAAGGGCTTGCCCCGCTGAGACCTCCGGGCCGGCAGTCCTGTTTCTCACCTCTCCCCACGGGCCCTGCCCAGTCCGAGGCTGGAAGCCCCAACCCAGCCACCGCCCCTCTTTTGGTTTTCAGAACACAGCACAAGCCTCTGTCACCCCTGCGTCGCCCTGCAGTTACAGCCAGAGTTCCCTTCTCTGGGCCCTCGAGGTGTGCACTGTCTGTGATCAGGTAGAAAGGTAAAGGACAGACAAACTGTTTTACACCCTCTCCCGGGAGGCCACTGTGGGGTGGCTTGCTGGGAAAAAGACCCATCAGGTAGTCGTGGGACGTCATCTCAGGCGCCTGGCGGAGACGCGGACCCAGGCCTCACACTCAGTGAAGACGCCGGCGCCGCAGCCTGCAAGGCCATCCTGTGCGTGCAGAGGGCTCATGGGGTTCTCGTATAGTTTTGTCTGCCTTCGATTTGTCTCGGTGGGGTGTGCTGGGTTGGTTTTGTTTCATTTGGTGGAGCACCAGAGAAATTTCTGGAATATAGCCTAATTCAGAATTTTATTTTTTTAAATCCTCACCAGCGGATTTATTTTTTTATTTGAGAGAAAGAGAGAGAAACATTGATCAGTTGCCTCTCCCACACACCTCAACTGGGGGCCAAACCAGAAACCTTTGGGCATAGGGGGCGATGCTCCAACCCGAACCCCCAGGCCAGGGCGAGAATGTCATTCTTTAGGCACTGATGTGACCTTCCTGTTGAACTCGGCCTGCTCCCACCCTCATACTCCCTGGTACCGTGCGTGAATGCACCAGGCCCCTGCCTGGGAGGGCAGCTCGGCGCTTCGTAAACCGTCTCAGGTCCACAGGCCCATCCCGTTCCCAGCAGAAACTGGAACGGAACAGGGACACTTGAGAACAAACTAGTCATCCTTGCTTGAGAGAAGAGTACACACAGATCATTTCATCAATATTATTACAACATCGTCAATAATTATATTTATAATAAAATTTCCTAAAATGTCTGCTAGTCCCAAAATGAGGTTTTGAACCTCTTTATAAACTTAGTAACACAGTAGGCAGGTTGTCCAAGACATGGACAACAGTGTAAACATGCCTAGTGTTCGATTAAGTGGGGAGACCGAGAAGCCGTCCGTGTGGGGCATATTTACGGTTACTGCAAGACGGAAAAGGGGAGACACTCTGGACCAGAAAAGGGCAGTCACCCCCAAACGAAAACAGAGGTTTAAGCCAGATGGTGAGGAAGGAAATAGGATTTTTGTTTTAGTTCATTTGTTCATTTGCTTGTTTGTTTGGAGTGGGGGTTGGTTCCTTCTTTTGATCTCTTGAATTCTCTAAATTCACCGTACTAAACATTTATCACTTTGATCAAAGTGGGAAAAAGCTCGAAGAACTTCAAATTCAGAAAGGTTTTCCTGTTTGCCCTGCTTTCTCCTGAAAGGGGTGGAGGGGCCCTTGCTGGAGGGGCCAGTTCAGGGCAGCCCCTCCCCGCCCCAGGTCTGGGCCCACCCAGCCCCCACACTCCCAGCTGGGCTCCGCTGCTCGGGGCTGTAGTTTGATCACGGGATGCCTGTTCTCGTCTTCTCACTGAGAAGTGACCTCCTGGCCTGAATCTGACCTTCCCAGAGGCCGAGGTCTGCGGGTCCGAGCCTGAGGCAAACTAAAGCGAGGCTCCCCTGAGCCCCACCCTCTCGGACTCTGCCCGTTTGCCACCCAAGCCTGCAGACTGTTGCTTGTCTTGTCTCCACTCTGCAGACGCAACCAGGGTGACAGTGCCCCCTGCCAGCATGGACGTCACCGTCGGGGAGAGCATCGTCCTCACGTGCCAAGTGACCCATGACCCCTCGCTCGACATCGTGTTCACCTGGTGGTTCAATGGACGCCTGGTCGACTTCGACAGGGACGGGGACCACTTCGAGAGGGTCGGAGGGGTAAGCACCGACACCGGGCTGTCCCAGGAGCCCGCAGGCCCCGGCCCACAGCCCGGCCAGGCGGGGGGAGAGGCACAGTCCGTCTTTGCTCACGTAGTTCAAGCACCTCATTGCCTGAAAGTCCTGGTTCACCCCCTAGTTAACTGGAGAATTATGAGACTCGGTCAGTGAATAGTAGAATCTGGATGAGAAACCAAGTGTCAGAAATGAAAGCACTTTGAGGTTAAAAGAAATCACAGCTCCTCTAGAATTAGGTGCAGCATCTTTGAAGTGCCTGCGTGCGGTTGAGAGAGGGCGCTCACACACTCACACACGGCCCCCTGCACTCTGACGGCCTCACTCGGCAGGCGGCCGGCCCCGCCTTCCTGGCCAGTCTCTCAGGCCCAGAGAAGGGAAGGGACTTACGGGGAGGCACAGTCAGTCCCATCCCACGTCGGTTGGCTCCTCGCTCTGCGCCCGCTTCCCTCACCTGCCTCCCTCTAGTCCCGCTGACAGCTCCTGGCCCGTGTCCTCTGCGGTCCCAGGCGGTGAGACGTGTGGGCTGGAGCCGAAGGAGGGGGCCCAGGGCACCGCGGTCAGAGGAGGTCTTTCTAGGTGGCGGGACGGCCGCATGGGTAGCAATGGGACTGAGCTCAGCGCTGCTGACCGCCGGAGAGTTGCACAGGAAAACCACAGTGACGCAGCCCCTCACCCCTGTCCCAGGTGCTGCCGTCACTAAATCGGCAAACAAGTGCTGCCGTGCAGGTGGACAGAGGGGACCCCCTGCTCCGCTGGGGGAATGCAGACGGGTGCAGCCACCGCCAAAGGCAGGGTAGCAGGTCCTCAAAAATGTAAGGGGATCTGCCTTTTGATTGAACGATCCCGGTGCTGGGAATGTGCCCAGAGAGACCTGAAACACGTTGGACAGAACACCTGCGCCCCTGTGTTCGCTGCGGCGTTGTTCACAGCCACCGAGTCTGGAAGCAGCCCCAGTGGCATCCGCAGACAAGGGGCTAGGAAGCCGCGGGGCATTCACATAATGGAATACTGCTCGCCGTGAAAACAAAGGAACGCTTGCCACCTGCGACAGCGTGGGTGGACCTGGAGAGTAGGGCGCTAATTAAAATGTCAAGCAGAGAAGGACAAGCACCATTATGATTTCACTTCTATGTGGAACCTAAAAAACAAACTAAATAAATAAACAAGCACAACAGAAACTGACCCGTAGACCTGAGAACAGGCTGGTGGCTGCCAGATGGGCGGGGCTGGGGGCCGGGTGGAGACGAAGGGACGGTGGAGGTCGGTGGGTTTGAGACAGAACAGGCACGGGCATGTAAGGCACAGCACAGGGGATGCAGTCAGTAAAGAGGTGGCGACTGTGGCAGGTTTGGTGCCAGACGGGCACTGGAGACACACAGTGTAAAGTGCCGGGCTGCCTAACCACTGTGCTCCACACCCGAGACCCACACAAAACACCACCAGATGTCAGCTGTGGCTGGAAAAAAAAGAACAGGGACTGGGGCCTCGTGGGGTCGCAGCCTGGCTCTGCCACCGACAGGGTGGTGACTGCGGGCAGGTCACTGGCCTCCCCGTGCCCACACTCCCTCAGCAGTCAGGTCAGGTGACCAGGCCCCACCTCCCGAGATGGGTGTGCAGGGCTGCCCCGCACTGTCCAGTGTCACAGGCGGAGGGAGGGCAACAGAGGGTCTGCAGTTTGAGGAGGGACAGCCTCATCACCTTGTCACCCACCCGTGACATCTTCCCACATCTGGCCCCTAAGGGGTTCCTGCTCCTGCAGCTGTCCTCCAAGCTTCTGGCCACTGGGCTGTGACAGCCGCCGCCGCCTTCTCGATGGCCTGTGTGGGCGGGTCCAAGGGGTCATTGAAAGCACCATGCAGGGCTCTGTGTCCAGGGCGCCCAGACAGCCATCCCGGGCTCTGGGCCACAGAGGCCCCCGGAGGCAGGCCTTTCCGAACGCAGGGCTCCAAGGGATGGGCGCAGACCCCACGCAGCTGACGGTCTGAGGGCGTGTCCAAAGAGGCCCGTGGGACTAAGTTGGGAGCCACTTTGCATAAGTCACGTGCCTCCAGAGTGGACGGCAAATGAGTCCAGAGACCCAGAGCAGCCAGGCAGCATTCTTGGTGCCCAGGCAGCCTCCCCGGCTGCAGTGGCCACGGCTCGCATGGCTAACGTCCCCGTCGCCATCGGCCAGTGTTAAACACATGCACTGGTCAGGGTGCCCTTCGTGAGATCACGACATGTAGCGCTCACTGAGAACTAACTGGAGCCGCCACTTTATCAGCAGGACTCAGCGGGCGACCTCATGATCCGCAACATCCAGCTGAAGCACGCCGGGAAGTACGTCTGCGTGGCGCAGACCAGCGTGGACCAGCTGTCCGCGGCCGCCAGCCTGATCGTCAGAGGTGGGCCTTGGGTTTTCTCCTTGGCAGGTACCGGGATGCCTGCTCCGGCCCAGAGCCCCGATCTGCTCAGCGGTTGAGAATTGTAGGGAGGGCGGGCGGCAGGCAGCCGCTGAGCCTAGTAAACAGAGGGTAGCAGTCTGCGGGGGCTTCTGGGCATGGATTTCTCACGGGAGGTTGTCGGGGGAGCAGAGCAAACCTGGTTCCTTGGTACTGGGCGTCCCTCCTGGGAGCGGCGGGTGCTCAGCAGCCAGGGCGGAGGTGACCCGGGGTTAACGTCACATGAGTACAAGCCAGCAGCCTCAGGGGTCAGCGTGCTGGGTGGGGGTGGGGGGGGTTCGCCGAAGCCACAAATGAGCGTCTGGGCTGGGGCCCGAGGAGGCGCTGACAGGACATCCCCCCAGTTTTCCCCCATTTTTTCTGTGAAGTTAATCATTCTGTCCAGTTCCTAACACATGGCTTTAGAGAGACACGCCTCCTTGCTGCCTGGGATGTAGCTAAGCTGGGACTTGACGTGCAAAGTGACGTTTGGGGGCATTTCCTGGCCTGACTGCAGCCTACAGGTGCGAGCCCCTGTCCGAGCCCCACAGGTGGGCTGAGGGTGCAAGCCCACACACCAGTCTGTGCGGGGGAGTCCGTGGGCTCTGAAGGCATCTCCTGAAACTAACTGTAAAATCTCTGTGAGCTGGTGCGTGCTCCAGGCTCTCTAACCTGTGGGAAGTGGAGCCATTCGGACTCGGAGAGCGTGCCTCCCAGGCGCCTCCCTCCGAGGGGCCCAGCGAGGCGTGTTCAGGTGTCTTGGGCCAGTGGGACTCTGGGTGCAAGACAGTGAAACCCGGGGACTCTCTGAGGCGCAGGCGGCGTGAATCTTAGTGCGCAGAGAACCAGGATCACTGGAAGCCACAAAAATTGCCGCTCTCTCCTCTGGTCTTCATATCTCGGGGGGTGTGGGTTTAGCAATTTAAAGGAGCCCTCAAGAGAAGTTCCAGAAAAAACGCTTTTTCATCCTGCCTGCTCTGGTTCCTCTGTAAATTGCCTGAAGAAACCTTTCAGTGACAGTACAGACAAGGGCGGGGTGAGGAGAAACCTCCGGGCGGACGCCACTCCCCAGGGGACCCCCTGTGGGACGGTGTTTGTTTCCGTTTTAAGGTCACAATGCTGGTCCCCTCCCCGCTGGACTGGAGGACAAAGGAATTCTGCTGAAAATCCATCTTCTGTCTAATTAGGATAATGTTCAGCTCAGCAGTTTAAATGCCCATACGTTACACTAATAAATATTTAAATCAGCAATACTCGAAGTTCCTAAATGATATTGTATACTTCATTTCACAGAAAATAACATTAGCCACCAGGAGGAATTTGCAGATGCAGCCTGAGAGAAACTCTGGTCTAATCAGTTCCCAAGGCCTAT
The DNA here is from genome assembly GCF_014824575.4 of Sturnira hondurensis. Lineage (NCBI taxonomy): Eukaryota > Metazoa > Chordata > Mammalia > Chiroptera > Phyllostomidae > Sturnira > Sturnira hondurensis. Next base: position 17,230,866 of record NW_028079127.1, read on the forward strand.
AAATGACTGTGGTGCCCGGTGTCTCTGATCCCCTCCAGCTCCGCCGCTGGGGGCCTCGCCACCCGTCCCGGGGGGCTGCCCATCACGGGGAGGGGGTGCTGCGGGGTGGCGGAGGGGCACTCCCTGCCCCGGAGGAGAGTGGTGTGTGGGGTTCAGCGCAGCCCCAGGCCTGGAGCCTCAGCCCCGCCTCCTTGGTCATCTGATACTGACCAGTATCATCTGATACTGACCGGGTTTCGTCTCCAGCCGACCGGGGGTGCTGGGAAGGCCCCCTCCCAAGAGGGATGCAGAGGCACCTCCAGAGTCAGCTCTCCCCCTGCCAAGCCTGGGACCTCAACCCAAGAGAGCCCAGGGCCACGGGAACCTTCGGCTCAGAGGGTACAGGTCTGCTCATTGAGTCATTCTGCAAGAGGGCCCCCAGGGCCCCCTAGTGAAGCTGGGAAGCACTCTGCAAGGCCATGTCTGTGTGTCGTGGGGGCGGGGTTTACAAAGAGCGAACTGAGCCCAGGCAGCCCCTTTGTCACTGCACCAGCCCCCAGCATCTCCAGGGGCCATGGGCCCACGGACCCCCACAGTCTCAGAGGAGACCCCCCCACCTCCAGGTTCTGATTTGAAAGGCCTTCCAAGGAGCAGCAGTCGGGGGCGGGGGATGCGAGGGTGAGAAAAAGATTGTATCGTCTTCTGGGCTTTGTCTGGTTGACAAGGGTCCCAAAGATCTACAGGGGTAGCATTAGACTGACACGTTGAAATGTCACCGTGGAAATCAGTCACCTCCGGCACACAGGGTTGCAGACCTGTCATCCGGGGCTGGGAGGGAGAAGGCGCATTCAGTCTCACCTGCGGGTCCATGAAGGGGCCGGTGAAGGAGAGAGAGATTCGGGACAGGGCAGACAGAGTGCAGGCGTGAAGTCAGGAGTGGAGTCTTCCTCAAGGAAGTTGCCATTAACTGCCCCCACCCCCCACACCGCCCCATGGCAGGCCTGGCAGGGCCCCACTGTGCATCCGACTGCTGTGCTGGGCGCAGCAAACCCTTCCCACACTGGTCCGATGGGCAGGACAGCTGTCATTCTGTGTCCCTCACGGTGCCCACCTCTCTGAGGGGGTCAAGCGTGCCTCCTCAGAGAGAGACAGGGACAGCCCGGCGAGAGCTCTCTGTGCCGGGACCAAGGAGGGGCCTGGGTCTCTGCCCTGTGATCAGTATTTCGGGTTTGCCTGCGCTCACTTTCCGCCCCTCTGTTCCTTCTATTTCCAAGCCTGTGGTCACTGGTTCAAGTCCATGGGCACAAACGACATCCACCCGGGAGAGAAGCAGGCAAGTTCAGGCATGACCTGCAGAGCCAGCAGAGGGGTCTGGAGACCCCAGCCTGATTCTGAACTTGCTCGGGAGTGACTGCGGTCGGTGACATGGACACCGACCTTGTTCACAGCTGTGCCCTCTCACACAAGCGTGCGCCTGCCCCTGCTGGCGGGGGGGGGGGGGGGGGAAGCAGGGTAACACTGCAACCCTGAAGCTCTAAACCCGGTTCTGCTCAAAGCCACACCCTCCAGGGTGGAACCAGGCATTTCCAGAAGGCACCCATCTGCGCTGACCTCTGCTGTGTCCCGCTCGTATCAGTGTGCTGCCCAGCGGGGCCCTTAGAGAGTGTGGGCACTGCGTGCCCGGCCTCCCAGCCCAGCATTAGAACAAACACTCTACCCCGGTCCACACTTCACCCGCTCGTCTTTCCCGTCACACATGAGCCCCCCGGAGCGGGGCCGCGTCTCGGTCACTGCTGGCTGCAGAGCCTGGAGAGACACTGGGCGCCTCGGAGGTGGTCGGTAGGGAAGTGTCAGGAGGAGTCTGGGACCAGCTGCGGAGGGGCCCACGTGCTCTGACGGCGGCCCCCACCACCCCACTTCTGAGGGTGTGGCTCTCCGGCAGGTCCCCCAGGCCCCCCCGAGGCCGTGACCATCGACGAAATCACGGACACCACCGCCCAGCTGTCCTGGAGGCCCGGGCCTGACAACCACAGCCCCGTCACCGTGTACGCCATTCAAGCCAGGACTCCGTTCTCTGTGGGCTGGCAAGCCGTCAGCACAGGTACCGCACTGGCCGTCTGCGCGCGGGGGGTCCAACAGGCCTTTCGAGACCCCACGTGATGGGCCCAGCGCTGCAGCAGAGCCGGGTGCCAGGGTCCTCGTCAGGCACAGTGTGGGTGACACCCCAGGGCAGTGGGTCCTACTCCAAAGCCAACTGTGCTGTCCCCCATTCAACACTGTCTCTGTGTGGGGACACAGAGGTGCAGGCTGGTGTGCGGCACGATGGGGACACGCTGCTCCAGGAACGCGGGAACCGAGCATGGCGGGGGCCACCACTCAGGGCACCAGACGGGCCGCCGTTGTTTCAGGTGCATCAGTTGGGGCAGAGGCGTGAGACCTGGCCGTTGTACACGGCGCGTGGGCTGGCCGTTCCACCACCTCCCCTGGCAGCGCCCCCAGATTGGCTGCGTCGTTCCACCTGGGGTCCACCGCGGGGAAATGCACACGCCGGTGCTTGTGGCCCGCGTGGCGCTGACTCCTCCTGCCGCGCGGCGCTGGCTGCTGAGGCTGAATGAAGTGGAGGGGTGTGTCCGGCTTTCTAGGACAGAGAAGGGCCCTGGGGACGGGTGCAGCCCCTGTCTCCACTGTAACTCAGCTTCGGGGACAGTCTCCGCGCTGCGGCAGAGTCCTGGCTGCCCCCCACCGCCGCAGGCAGGGTTCAGAAAGGGGAGGCAGGAGACTGGAGGTGCCGGGGAAGTGGGGGGTGGGAGTCCTGCCGGGATCTCTGTGTCCTGGTCAGCGGGCGCGAGGGCTGCTCACGCACAGAGGAGACACGGCTGTGAAGCCTTGTCACACACAGGAAGTGCTGGGCACGTGGCATAGAAGGGGAGGGTGACGGCCGGTTCCCAGAAAGACGACTCGGGCGTGTGCAGCCCTCTCCAGGCGCCCTGCACCCTGCTGCGCGCTGGCCCATCATGGGCTTTGTCAACGGGGGAAGGGATGCTGTTATCGGCCTTCATTTCTGGTGAGGAAGCCGAGGCAGGGGACAGTGAAGCAACCCGCCCAAGGTCCCTTGGCTGCTAAATGCAGATTTAGAATTAGAACCCGGGGAGCCTGCCTGACACCAGAGCCCCCGCCCCACCTGGGGGGGGTGGGGCTGTGTTCGGGGAGCCCCACAAGGCAGGCAGCCACCCCACCTGCTCCCAGTGTGATGGCCTTGGCTCTGCCCCGGACATCTCCCTCCCAACACCCTGGCTCCAACAGGAACTCTACACCGTAATCAGTTTAAAACCCAAGAGGGGCCTTGAGGGAGCCCCTTGCCCGGCGCCAGGCCCGCCGTCCTCACCTATAAACACGAGACTGTCCCACTGCCGTCCTTGTGGGTGGTTCTGAGACCCAAACAACCTGCACACCAAGTGGCCTCCAGCTGTGAAGACATCACTTTGGTGACGACCCCTGTGGGTGTCCGAGTACCAGGCACCGCCACCGGAACAGCCGCCCTGCGGCAGCCGGCATGGGGCCCTGGGCACAGTCCGGCGGGGAGGCGGGCAGACACTCCCACCTCCCAACCTGGGACACCCCCAATGTCTTTCAGTCCCCGAAGTCATCGACGGGAAGACGTTCACAGCGACCGTGGCGGGTTTAAACCCTTGGGTTGAATATGAGTTCCGCGCGGTGGCAGCCAACGCAATTGGGATGGGGGAGCCCAGCCAGCCCTCCGAGAGGCGGAGGACCGAGGAGGCCCGTGAGTAGCTCCCCACGCAGATGGTCTCAGGGCCGCGACCCCTCCTGCGGTCATCCTTGGGGCCTCTGTGCGCACCCCTTTCCTCCCTGAGGGTCAGAAGGGTCAGCGAGCGGCCTGTAGCCACTGGCTTACCAGTCAGTGTGCCCCAGTCCCAGTTAGGGTCTCCCTCTGCCCGGGATCCGTGTGCGGAGACACGGGCGTGCTTGGGTCTCTCCAGCACCAGCTCTATCTTCGTTGGTCTGCGTGCGTGTCGGCAGGACCCCCCACCAGGGCACACTTCTTCACGCACACCCCATGTGTCTCACGGAGCCCCCCCACTCCCCAGGGTTCAAGGGTGGGGTCTTCAGAGAAGGGCAGGCAGAAATCTTAGGGGATAATCCGCACCCCAAAGCTGAAATCAGGGTGCCCCACTACTGCCAGGTCAGCAGCCTTGTCGGCCCCCTGTGTTCGCTGCTTCAATGAGCACAGGGAGGAGGTGATATGAACCCAGCTGGGTCACTTGTCCCTGAAATTCTCTCTCACACACACAGGGGCCCAGGTGTGGGCTCGGGGTTCCCAGTTGACATGAGGCCCTTTGCTTGCTGAAGGTCCCTTCCCAGGGATCCCAAACAGATGGGGACTCTGACCCCACTCTTCGACCAAACCCACCAGGTGTACCCCATGGCTGTGATCCAGGGGCCATGGCCCATCCCAGCGGCATGCTGGCCAGACCCCCCTAAACCTGCCCGGAGTCCTTCCCTGACACGGTGGTGCTGCGGCTAATGCCCCTGCCTCTCCCCCTCAAACTGCGACGTCATTCACCCCCCTTAACAGTCCTGAAGAGGGGGCTCCCGCCACTTCCCTCCTTTACAGGAAGCTGGGACCACAGAGCTCCAGCCCCACGGGCACCACTTCCCTCTGCCCCCAGCGCCCACCTCTCCGCCCTCCAAGACGCCACTAGGCCAGCCTTCCTCGGCGCAGCCTGCCGCTCCTGCTGCTGCGCCCGCGCCCCTCCGTCTGGCCCGAGGGGTCCCCGTGGACCTTGCACTGTGACTGCTCTGTGTCCCCCTGTGTGAGCCGGCCCACGGCTAGTGAACGCCTCCCCGAGCGGTAGACCCCAACCACAGTCCCTCCCTCCGGCCAAGCCCCTCGGCCTCCAGGGATGGAGCTGAGTGAGGGGCCAGCCGGGCTGATAACACCTGTGCCTTGTTGGAGGGGAAGCTGGTGACCAGGAGCAATTTCCTTGGGTCGCGTTGCTCCCTCACGGGGATCCTCTGGGATCCTCTGGGATCCTGTGTGCTTCATGAGCACACAGTTTCTGTTCTCAGAAAACACAGGTGCGTGTGCACTCGGCTGTGGGTCTGAAGTGAGTCAGCCCAGGGCCAGGCTGCCTCCACAGTCCTCATTTGCCTTTGCCCCTGACATGACCTCCTTCTTGTCCCCTGAACAGTCCCCGAAGTCACCCCAGCTAACGTCAGTGGCGGAGGAGGGAGCAAGTCAGAGCTGGTCATCACCTGGGAGGTAAGGGGGGTCCCCACCCAAGGGGAGCCCGCGCCCGTCCGGGCCGTTCCATGTTTTCCTCCTTGGAAACGTGTCCAGGAAGGGCCCCCCGTGTTGTAGCAGCCGAGGCATGCGGAACCCCCTCCACAGAGGCCATGGTTCGGGGGCAGCCTGTCGATCGTCAGGCAAAGTTCTGAAACAACCGTGAGGAGGGGGAGTTTTCCAGAGGGTCCTCCATCTTTTCTGAGGATTCTGGATGGCAGCCTCGGCCCAGGCCCCAGCTGCGAGAGTCGCTCCGCCTCCAGCCCCCCCCCCCCGCCCCCGCTCCAGCTCGGAGCCTGGAGGTCTGGCAGAGCCAAGGGGCTCCCCCCTCTGCAGGGGACTCGGTCTGGCGCCACCAGAGGAAGCTTCGTGGTGGGTGGTTTCCCAGCCACCCTGGCCGATGCCTTTCACAGTTGTCTCCCGCTGTTTCCGAAGGAGGCCTCGGCCACGCTGCGGGCCACCGACGTTCCCTGAGGTTCTCTAACCATGCCCCGCGCCTCCTCAGGGTCAGAGGGCAACCGAGGGGGGCCCAGGTCGTGGAGTCTGGACAAAGCCCGAAATGAGACAGGCAGGGGGGAACCTAGACAGGAGTGTCCGGTTAGCCATGTAAAACCATCCTCGCATTTGAGTGGAGTCACCGGGGTTCTAGAAACCTCTCTCTGACGGCCCCCCTTGGTCCGCAGACGGTGCCCGAGGAGCTGCAGAACGGACGTGGCTTCGGGTACGTGGTGGCCTTCCGGCCCTATGGCACCGGGACCTGGATGCTGACGGTGCTGGCCTCGGCCGACGCCTGCAGATACGTCTTCCGGAACGAGAGTGTGCGCCCCTTCGTCCCCTTTGAGGTCCGAGTGGGCACCTACAACAACAAGGGCGAGGGCCCCTTCAGCCCCGTCACGGTGGTGTACTCTGCGGAGGAAGGTGCGGCCCCCGCTGAGGGCATGGGGCCCCAGGGGCACAGGTCTCAGGACACGCAGGCGAGGGCACCATGCCCTTGGGCGGGAGGAAAAGGGCAACACAGAAACCTGGCTGGTGGTACACCACCGGGCTCCACGCAGGACAGCAGGTCTCCTGTGGGAAAACAATGGCCACCCGAGATGAACTCCGTGGCTAAGAGCCAGAGCAGCAGGCTCCATTGGCGCTCCTCCCGCCTGTTCACACGTCAGCTGCCCCAGAACTCGGGCCTCTGCCACCCGCTTGGTGACTGTCAGAGTGTGACTCAAGTGGCCTCTCACCGTTTTGTCTTTATAAAACACACGGCACAGACCTCTTATTCTGTGTTACTAAGGATGACTTGTGACATGGCATGGTCACCCACATCCCCGTCCCCAGGGTCCCCACGCACCGTCCCTGCTGTCCCAGTGCCTCTCACATGGTCTTCATCGCATCCCCCATTACAAAGGGCACGTCCACAGTGACACCACATGAGGACCTCTGGCAGCTGAGTCCGGTTTGCAGAGGGTGCAGGTGACACCCGGTAGCCCGCAGGCCCCACCCCGCCCACGCCCGGCTCCCAGGCTCCCCGTGCGCCCTGATCTCCAGCCCCGCCCAGAACTGCAGTGATCCACACCAGCTCGAGCCCTGTACCCACCTCCCTCCTTGAATGTCCCCAGTTTTGCCCACCTTCGGACTTCACAGGCGTCCTCCAAGTCTCAGCGTGAAGGACCAAGGCCCCCTCTCGGTCCCCAGGCCAGCCAAGTGCAGCCTGTCACCTCCCAGCGTCCTCTACAGTAATGCTCTTCGCCACGTGTTATAAATTTTGAATTTCAGTTTTATATCCCCACTAAGGTGTGTCTCTGGAGGGCCCACTGTTTATCCTTCACCTCCATGTCACCCGTGTCTAACTGTGTGTGACACATGGGCCCTTCACAAGTGCTGACTCGGTGGACACGTGATGCAGTCGCTTCTTGTTGCAGAGAGACCAAGCCTCAGAGGCTCCCTCATCCAGTGTCACCGCAGGGTGATGGCATCCCAGGAACGCACCCAGGCGGATTGTGCGTGTGCCAGATGGACTTGGAGGCACACGTAGGAATTCCACCTGGGTGGGAGCTGCGTTAGGAGAAAACGCAGCTATGAAACCCAAACCCCGATTTCACGAATGTTATTGCTCACAACACGGCCAGGGTCCTCTTTAAGAAAGGACACTGGCCCTGGCTGGGGTGGCTCAGTGGATTGAGCGCAGGCCTGTGAACCAAAGGCTCACGGGTTCAATTCCCAGTCCAGACACATGCCTGGGTTGTGGGCCAGGTGCCCAGAAGGGGGCGTGCCAGAGGCAACCACACATTGATGTTTCTCTCCCTCTCTTTCTCCCTTCCACTCTGCAAAATAAATACATAAAATCTTTAAAAAATTTTTTATTTAAAAAAGGACATGAAAGGAATATATTAATATGTGGAAATGGTACAAAGTTTTGGCAAAAATCTGGTAAAAACAACTGAAGTTCAGGTAACAGTCTTGGTCTAGGCGCTTGTGTGCTGTGGAGGAAGTTGAGGCCCAAGACAAGCAGGGGACTCCAAGCCCACACAGTTTGCTGTGTGGATCTCAACTGTCACCTGGCTCTCCTGAGTCACAGTCACATCAGTCAACTGTCCTGTTCCCATTCCCTGTCCCAGTCATAACCCAGGGACCAGGACACATGCCTGTGACACGATAATTAAGAAGGACACGTGTTAAGTGGAACTTGGTGCCCAAACTGGAGCAGTCCCGGTGACGGGCCTCGCTCACCCGCACCTCACCGCCGGGGGCTTGGACAAGCGTCTGCATCGCCGCCTCTACCCCCGGCTGTCCCAGGTCAGCCTCAGCGCCTCCTCCGTGGAATTGGGGTGTGGATTACACCCAGGAAGCCGGCTCTCTGACCACGGGTTCTCTGCCCGTGTCTGGGTGTCTGGAAGTCTGTCCAGAAGCAGCTGACTAAGTCACGCCCTTTTGTATCCCCCCCTGCAGAGCCCTCCAAGCCCCCGGCCAACCTCTTTGCCAGAAGTCTGTCTGCCACGGACATCGAAGTGCTCTGGGCCCCGCCCACGGAGAAAAACAGAGGACGGATACAAGGCTACGAGGTCAGCGGAGGTTGGCGCTCGGCCCTGGAGAGGAGTCCCCCCCCCCATGCAGCGAGTGCCCCCCCCAAGACGTGCTCACGTTCAGGGCCTTAGCCCTGGGGGCCCGGCGCTGGTGGGAGCGTTCACGGGGGTAGAGGGCGTCCCCCCCATGAGACTCGTTTTTGGGGCTGCACTCAGAGATGCGTCCCGGAATGTGTGCGGGTCTGAGCACCTCCACGAGTGAGATGCTTCGCAGGACGAGCGTGGACCTCGGATGTCCCCAGGGCTCAAAACAGAGTTGGAGCAAAGGGGAGAAGGGCCCGTGTGGTGGCCCTAGTTCACCCCGTCACCACGGGCACCCGTGAGAGCCGATGGCCCCTCCCACCGTGGGTGACGATGGCTGGGAGCTCTTGGAGCTCTGAGCCCTAAAGCTTTGCCTGTGCGTCCTTGTGGAGAACCAACTCCCTCGTCGGGGACTTGGAGAGAAAGCTTCTTGCCCCACGACAATGGAAATGTCCAGGGGGCGTGATTTCCAGGGTCTTGCGTTTTATTTCCGCAGGTTAAATACTGGAGACAGGAAGACAAGGAGGAAAACGCTGGGAAAGTACGGACATTCGGAAACCAGACGTCGACTACAATCACCCGCTTACAAGGCAGCACGCTGTACCACGTGGCTGTCAGGGCCTACAACACGGCTGGGGCCGGCCCCGCCAGTGCCACGGTCAACGTGACCACCAGGAAGCCGCGTAAGCTGGGCCTCGCTGGACGCGTCCTGGGGGTTCCTCACGCGCGTCCCAAGGCCTCCCCAGCCCCACCTCCCAGGGGCCGTCCGCATGCCGATCGTGTCACTGTGCGGATTCGGAGTTGCCTCAGCTCTTTGACAGAGCCTTGCTGAACGCCGGGCAGAGTGCGCTGCCCGCAGGACAGAAGGAGGACTGTGTGTGTGTGTGTGTGTGTCCCCACTCCGGGAAGGGCGCATCCTCTAGCTTTAAACGCTAGGCGCCGGCTGAGTCGTTCTCCGTCTGCAGTGCCGCGGGAGTGGTGTGTGGGGCGTGGGGGCCTTGAAGACACGCCTCGGCGTGGCAGCCCGTTAAGGTGCCTCTCGCCCCGCATCTAGTGAGGACACCGTCCTCGGAACCCACTGACAACTAACAGCCTGCGCCTTCGTGTGTCCCAATTTTTCTGCAGCCCCCAGTCAGCCCCCCGGAAACATCATATGGAATTCATCAGACTCCAAGATCGTCCTGAACTGGGACCGAGTGAAGGCGCAGGACAACGAGTCGGAGGTGAAGGGCTACAAGGTGGGTCACTTAGCGGGGACGGTCCCCTCCCGGGGAGCATGGGGACCAGAGTCCCACTGTCCCCGAGGACCACGGACTCCCAAGCCCTTCAGGAGCCTCTGCCCCGTGGCGCTTGGTCTGAGTTTGGCCAACTCTCTGGGGCCACTGGCCAGGATTTGGGGACCCACCTGGACGGGGCACAGGCAGAGCCGGGCAGGGACAGCTGTTGCAGACCCTGGCCAGCAGAGTCCGCCTGTTGTGGCTGACGACGAGAATCAATGCACAGGCGACAACAATCCTGTGTGGGAAAAAGGACCAGGCATGACTACTCTCTCAAGGGGAGAGTGTCTGTGGGTGCCTCGGCCACTCCCTCAAGAGGGAAGCGCCCCAACCCTCGCCTAGACAGGCTTTTATTGTTTTCCTGGGGTCTAACATCAGAGAAAGATTTATTACCTATCACATAGAATATTGTTGTCTACATTCTAGGTACAATCAAGAAAATGAAAATATCATGCAGAAGGGAATGGCGATGAGCTCATTAGCTCTGTCCTTGGGAGAACTCACACCGGCTTTGGATATGACCTTGAAGATAGACAATACATATTTGTTGTTTTAGAACAGGGTGATCTAAATCCTTCACCCGATCCCATAATGTTAGGCTGACTTTAAAGAGCTAGAAAAGAAAATGCTTGGGGCCCGAACATCACAATTAAAAATAGTTCAACACCCTGTCGGTGCTCTCAGGCACATCACCGCTGCCTGAACCCCACCCTGAAGTGCGGGGGCGGGGGGGGCTGCCACAAACACTTACCTTGTTTCCTGATCCAGCAGTGGGGGTGGGGCCAGAGTGGACGGTCTTCCAGGTGGGGGGACCTCAGGCTCTGGGCTGGGCCCAGCACACCTGGCCCCCGCCCCGCCTCTCCGGTGTCCCTCTGGGACCCCTGGGCAGGCTGCCGGGTGCTGGGTGCTGGGTGGCCAGGCCTCCTGTGCAGCTGCCGGCCCGCACAGGAGGAAGCCCACGCTGCCCGTCTTCTGAGCAGCGACACCTGGGACGGGCACGTCAGCAACTCAAGCTCTGATGGAGGGAAAGGGGCTCTTCCCTGTGGTGTGGTGGCCCGAGTGGGCACAGGGGGGCTGTCGGGGCCACGTTTGCTGTCACTGCTCCCATGGAGAAGGCTTTGACCTGGAGGCCGACACCAAGGATGGGGCTGGGGGTATCCAGCTGGGGGACGAAAGACCCTCAGAGGCATGACGGTCACTTCGGGGTCCGAAGGGCGGTCAATGGAAGATGGGGGTCAGCCTCCAGCTCCCGAAGGGGTGAATCTGTGGCCAACGGGGGGCCACGTGGGGGCAGGGCCCTTCCAAACATGGGCGGGATTCAGGGAGATGGCAGCTCCTTGTTCCGGAGAGTCGATGGCCACCGAGTGAGATGTTAGGAAGGGGTCGAGTGGGGACAGTTATGTCACATGGCCTGTGAATTCTTTCCAGTTCTGGAACATTAGGAGGGAATGACTAAAGCAAGGCCTCTGAGAAACCATAGGCCCAGGGCCGTGTTGACAAGGCCCTCAAGGGCCAGAGGTTTCATATTCATCCTCCTGGGGTGGCCCAGGGGGCTGAGCGCCGGCCTGCCAACCGGAAGGTCACCAATTCGATTCCCAGGCAGGGCACACGCCTGGGTTGTGGGCCGGGTCCCCGGTCGGGGAGTGTGAGAGGCAACCAATCGATGTTTCTCTCCCTCTTTCTCCCTCCCTCCCCTCTCTCTAAAGATAAATAAATAAAACATTTTTTTAAAGCAAGAAGAAGGAAATCGGAGGTACCTTTAATGAGCTGTCCCATAGGGTTCGTTACAGAATAAAGACATTGTAAAAACCAATTCTGTGATTTTGAAATGTTTTCAAAGAGAAGAACTTAAAAGTCAAAATGTTCAGGTGTGGCAGGAACAGTCTCCCATCTGCGCCAGAATAGGTGGTGAATGAGTGGCCAGCAGGGGCCTGACTGCGGGGCCCCTGGGACGGATGGAGCTGCAGGGGCCAGCGCCGTTTTCGGGGGGTGTTTGCAGGTTCCACTCTGTCCCTGTGTTGACTCAGCAGAGGGGCCGCCCACCCAGACTCACTGCCGGGGCGGGGGGAAGCTCCTAAAGGGGCCCCCAGGGAGGAAGGGGGCTGCCCCGCCTCTCAGAGACCCGCCCCGGGGGCGGACGTGTCCTGTCCCCAGAGGGTCCTAGTGCTGGCAGCCCGTCCCCTGCCCTGCGCCGCGGCCTCTCCTGGGCACGTTTCCATCTGCCATTCATGTTGCGCCTTCCAAGGACCACGTGCCACATGGCCCTTGAGCCAGGCCCTCATGGCAGCCCCTCCGTGGCATCCTGAAAACCCCCTGAGAGGTGGCCGCTACTGTCCCTGTCACAGATGAGGGAAACGACGCCCCAGGCCGTACAGTTAGGTGGACCATGGTCACACAGCAGGCAGGTCTGTTCTGATCCCGGGGCCCCTCCAGTGTCAGTGAGCACCGGATGTCCTCAGAGAGGGGCTGGCTTTTCTGAGGGTGCTCCCCGGGCCCCCCCGAGGTGGCGAGGCCGCACAGCACATGGTGGCCTCATACCCCGGCCCCTCACTGTGGCCTCCCCAAACCCTCCTCCTGCAGGAAGGGGAGGGTGGCCGCAGCCAGGCCCTGTACACCTGCGCCTCCCCGGTGCGAGCGGGCAGCCCGACAGCCCCCACATCGCTGAGCGGGGCCGGGCCCAGCGAGGAACACGGCAGCGTGCTCTGCCCTCCGCTGGGCCCAGCGAGGACAGCAGGTGACGCCTGCGCCTCCGTGTCGGCAGGTCCTGTACAGGTGGAGCAGGCGCAGCGGCACGTCCGTCATCGAGACAAACGGGACGTCGGTGGAGCTCACCCTGCCGCTGGACGAGGACTGCATCGTGGAGGTCAAGCCCTTCAGTGACGGAGGGGACGGCAGCGCCAGCGCACAGATCCGAATCCCAAAGAGGACAAGTAAGGACTCACCCCCGCCCGCCTCTCCCAGGGGCCCCACAGTGGGTCTGGGCTGCCGAGGACTCAGGCTCAGGGAGAGACGCACTGCAAAGGCAGACCACGCCGTCCTCCCCCCACCCCACCCCACCCCCGGCCGCGGACGTCTGCTGGTCACAGGCAGTTTCCTGCAAGAGGCAGCCTGACTAGAGGTGACTGATGCCATCTGTGACCTATCAGAGAGCCAGGCTGCAGCAGCCCTGGGTTGGCAGCCCTGGTGGGGTCCCGGGGTCACTCTGCAGGCACTCAGAGCGCAGCCCAGAGCGTTGAGAGCGTGACTCTGTCAGGAGGGACAAGTGGAGGGCTTGACAGACGGGCACTCTAGTGACACAGTGTAACACAGCGTCTCTGGCTGGAAATACTGAGGCTCGACGCTCTTAACTTGGAGGGGTGCACGTGACACGTGGACATAAATGCACACATGTGACAGCCACGATGATCTTTGTCCCATGGAGCAGCCCGTGGGAATCCTGTGGGCAAAAGTGCGTCCACAGTTGTGCGCACGTGTCAGGGTTATCCTTGTCACTTGTTCCTGTCACCTTCTTCTACCTAGGAACCCCCGTAAGCCCATGCTTGCCCACCCCGTAGGTGTTTGGAGCAAATACAGTCGTTCCTGTTTTTCAAACGCTACGTTTGCAAATATCTCAGCCAGCAGCATGGTTTTTGTTGTTGAGTGGTTTCATTTATCTGAAAAAACACAGAATAGGCAAATTCCGAGACAGAGTCCTGGCTGGCAGGGGCCGGCCCGTGGGGGCGCTGTGGCCCGATGGGCACCGGGTTCCACCTGGGGTGACAGGAACATTCTGGAACTAGACAGCTGTGCTGGTTGCTAGAAAGTACGTGTGGTTTCTCCATGGCCGTTGCATGTGATGAAAAGGCTGGGGTGGACATTGCAGGCCGTCAGTGGGGAGATGGAACGTTCGCTCGTGGACAAAACCCTGCCCAGAGTCCTGGGTTCCGTCCCCTCTGCGAAGGGTCCCTCAGGCTTTTGTCCAGGTGCGGGAAGGGCCAAGCCACAGCGGAGCACCCACGAAGCCCTCACTAGACGCCGAGGGGCTGGTGCTCACGCCCTAACGCGGCGGCCGTTCCCTGTAGCTTCCACCAGTCCCCTCCGGTTCCCTCCCGCTGCCCCTTCCGAAGCCACTTGGCCTCGCTTCCCGCGGCGGCCAGGGGGCGGCGCTGTTGAGTGGCCGCCTTCTCTCTCCGCAGATGCCTACGCCCGGGGCGCGGGCCCCTCCACCTCCAACGCCTGCGCGCTGTCCGCGCTCAGCACCATCATGCTGTCGCTCACGGCCAGGTCCAGCTTATGACGGACGCTGCGGCGGCGCCGGCCACGACACAGCGACACTGAGCTGGTGGCTTTGGGAACGCCCAGTGCTGAGTGATGTTGTTGTTGAGTCCGTCTGATTACCGGGGGAAAATGTTTCTTGCTTCTCTAGGAATGGCCGTCTACAGAACCTCCTGGGAGCGCACTGAGCTTCGCCCGCGGGGTCGAGGGACACGCGGGGTCGCGGAACACGCGGCAATGCACTGAAGACATCCGTGATACGATGTTACCAAAGCGGTTTACATATGTCCTTATATGCATATTTTTATTATATAGTTAGTGTTTTATAGAATTTTTTAAAGTTAACATGAAATGTAGATATTAATTTTTTCCTCTGCTATAAAATGCAATGGGCACCAGTCACATAGTTATGGTTTGAGAACGTTTCCTTCAGAGACAGAGTGCGGCTCGCCTTGATGACGAAATTGCAAACGCCTGGCCCCACGTCACGCGGAGGGGGCAGGTGGCGGGGCCGCTCTGCTCTGGGCTCCTGGTGGGCGGGCTGAGAGTGACACTCAGGCCGGCCGGCGCTGGGCCGGGTCCTCGCACACAGCGGACACCAGGTCTTCCCGCCCCCGTGTGGATTTTGTGGTGCAACTGGAGACAGTTTCGGGGGTACTGCGAGTTCAGACCGAAAGGGCTGCCCGAGAGGCGCCCCGTGGCGCACGGTGAGACCCGCTCTCTGCGCTGCCTTGTCTCCACAGTAGCGCTGTCTCGGGCGTCCTTCTGGAGGGCCCGCGATGACACAGCCCGGATGTCACGCTAGTCACCCGATTCTTTCAGGGGCTGGAAGGTGACTCTACTCTCTTTAAATGTACCTGTTTGACATACATTTTAAAAGCAAAGGTGGTTCTCTGTTCACGGGTTCGTGACTTCTTCCCAGGATTTCTCATGTAGAGTGTATGTATCTCTTGAATGACAGAGCCCTTCTTTGGAGTCCAAATCACACCTGGGGGGTGGCAGATTTCCCCTCTTTCGGCGAGTAGCTGCTGCCGAGAATCTGTCCCAGACTCTGGACAAGGTCTTCGGCACGGCTGTGCGGTACCTCGGTGGCTCTCCTGTTCTGCGGTAGGTAGCCTAGACGCTTTGTAAACTTCACCTTCTAAGTCTGGAGCATCGCACGTTGGAGAGCGACGGCGTCGGCAGAGCCACCTGCTTACGAGAGTGAAGTTTGTTACGGGCGGGGGGGGGGGTGCGGCTGGCACCCGCGGACCTGAAAGGCCAGGACGTCTTCCACACGGGTCTGCGCACGTGGCCACGCGGCCACGCTTCTGCTCTCTCGGAGCTCAGTTTGCCTGTGACTTGTCACTCTTCCTTCTCGCAGCCCAGGTTAACTTTCCCACCTCCGAGCTCTGTCTGTCCAGTTAACTCATAATCAGGACCCCAACTGGACAAAAGCTAGGGTGGTGACAGGAAGAACGTCGCCAGTGTTTCAAACGGCGGCCCCTCCTCAGTTTGATACGGCGGCTTCTACGGTAAAGCAACAGTTAAAACCCCTCCCCCCCTCTCTCTCACACCCCCCACAAAATGAGGAGGCGGTGGAGACAAAGACCCCTGGGCAGCCCCCACCCCAGTGTCAGTGACACTCTCCAGTGGTTTAGCGAGCACATGTAATCTTTTTCTAAAGGTGTTGTTAATAAATAGTCTGTCGTTTGTAACAATCCGTGTCTTTTGGGAGCGTTCTTCCAGCCAGGGACCAGTTAGCCCACCCTCGTGCTGGTGACAGCGTGACACCATGAGACTGCGGAGGGGCTCCCACGTCTCCGTCCTGGGCCCGACGCCCAGTAGCCCGAAGCTGCCCCCGCCCGAGACGACCCCACAGACACCCAGTCAGATCCACGACTAAGTGTCCCAAAGACCGACCTCAACCCCTTCCCCTTGGGGAGCCCGGCCTCTGGTGCATCTGACCTAAGGGTGCCTGCTGTCTGAAGGTGTCCCTGCCCCCCTGTCGTGAAAAGGACAAAATGTAAGTGTGAGCCTGTAAGGCCCCTTTAAATCAGTTAACCAATGAGCCCGGCCCCAGCCGCACAGAGCCCTCCCTGGCCCCCCAGACACTGCTTGCTTCCCGTCACACCTCCGTGCCTTTGGGTCCCACCGCTGTCCCTTCCTGCAGTGACCCTCCCCTGCCCCCAGATCCCGAGGGTCCTTGGCCGTGAAGCCCTCCCACGCTCACTGCCCCTCTGAACCAGCTGCCAGCCCCATCAGGCCCCGTCAGTCCCATGCAGGGCGGGCAGTCGGGTGCCAGTCGGGAAGTTCTGATGCTGTGGCCTCGGGTTCTCACTCAACGCCTGTGTCGTGACCCCCTGTCCTGTGTGTTTGCCTCGTCCCCCCACTAGATTGTAAGCTCCTTAGGGGCAGGGACACCGGTCTGTCTTCCATGTGCTCTGCAGCGCCTAGCACAGTGCCTTGCAATAAATAATCATTGATGAATTGATTGAAAGGGTCTCTGAAGTAGCGTTTTGCCTCGGTTGCCCACGGTGCGCACCAACGGGGAAGCCTGCGCTCCCTCTGTGAAGTGGCGGGAGCCTTAGCAGGCCCGGCTCGTAACTGCAGGCCTTGGAAAGTCCTCAAGTCTGCCAGCTCCGAGGTCTGACAACTCCGGCCCTGGGTGAGCGGACAGGGCTGGAGACACTTTAGAAACGGCCCCGGGGAGCCCTGCAGCCACGTGGTTGCTGGTCCAGGCAGGCTGGGTTCCCCGAAGGCAACCCTGGCCGACTCCAACCAAGGAAAAGGATGAGGCAGGTCCAACCACGTGCTGGGCCACCGAGCCCGGGCGAGAGCGAGAATACAGACCGGGCCACTCTGAGCGTGCAGGCGCAGGTGTTACCGTACAGGGGTCCAAGGGGGTAATATTTGGCCCACCCAGGGATGCCAAAAAAAAACTGTTACAGAACAGATACACCAGGGCCCCGGACTCCAGAGGATGGCATACTAATACAGTCCGGACCCCCTACTGGGCCCGGTCGTCTGTCGCCAATTGGAAAGACATCTCTCAATGCCAGGGATTTGGGGAAGGAAAGGAAAGGTTTATTTAATGTTGTACAGACCTAACGTCTTCATTGAAATATCAAAGTCCTTTAGGGCATCCACCTCCGCACACAGCAGTCCCTTCTCCCCCTGTCCTAACTCCGGGTACCTTAACTCAGGAAAAAGAGCACACGTCCATTTTTCCACGCTGCTGGTACCGTCAGCTGTGTTGCCATCCAGGCAGGACCTCCAATTAATCCAAAGTCATGTGGCACCTTCTCTCAGTCCACTGGCAAGAGTTCTTTGTACCCATTTTTCCAGGCAAAGTCTCTCCTGCTTTCCAGGCCACTCGGCCAAAGGGGCCACCCCAAAGCCTCGTGGGCCTCTTCTACCGAAGCTGCAGGGGTCTGCACTCCACCAAAAGCGCATGTCTTTCTTCTTCACCTGGCCGCAGGGATCTCCATTCTGGCAAAGCTGCGTGGTGTTCCCTTTCACCTCGCCAAGAGGGGGTCCTCACTCTGCCTAAAACCGCATGGCTCTTTCCTTCACCTGGCCAAGAGGGGACCCTTACTCTGCTGAAACCATGTGGCTCTCCCCCAATGGCTGCCGTGTCTGGGTTTAAATCCCCGTGCCAGTCTTCCTCTGTACCCCTATTTCCGACTCCTCCCACGATCAGTCACACCTGCCAGCATTCCTGTATTATTCCAAGTTTACCGGGCTGCCATCGTGAGTGTGGGCAGGTACGGCCCCATGTCCTAGAGCCAATCTTCTCCAAGTTCCCACACAGGCGCTGTAACTCGGGGGACCTGCCCCCCAGTTACATCTTAGGCGGGGAAGTGACTTCATCCCCCTGGCTCCAAGCCTGGCCACCGCCATTTACATGTCCAAGTGACCCGCCAAAGGCTGTAGATATGTTAAATGACCAGGCCATGGATTAGCTGCAAGGCTGTGACTGTACAAATCAGCCCTGCATGTTCCTGCTCCATGTGTCCCTTCCCCCGACTCACACCTGTGGGGGAGGGGGGAGTCCCCCCTCTTATATGTCTCTCCAATACGCCTATATACTCTGAGTTCTAGACACCATTCCAAATCTTTTTGGGGGGGGGCCCCTCTTGGCTGCACCCTGTATCACAGGGACTTGGGAAAGCCTTTCCGGGCATGTTGGTGCGGGTAAATCGGCTGTTTGCAGTCTCAATGCCATTCTGCTCAACACCCAAATTCCCAGAAGGGACAGCTCAGCCCATTTGCCTCACGGCCAAGCCTGCACTCCCAGGGGAGGGGTTGTCGGCCAGAGGGAAATTGAGAGGCTGTTTCCGGAAGGTGGGAGTGGCCACTGGGAAGGTCTAGGCGACAGACTTTCTAAGCCCGGTCACCCAAGGGCCCTCCCACCAGGGCCCTGGGTGCATTCAGGTGGCCTGAACTGAGACTGGAAAGGGCCCCTTGGCTTGTTCAACCTGGTCAGGTGCCGCCCCCAGCCCTTCGTGGCCTTTGGTCCTGGGTGGAGTGAACGCCCAGCAGGAAAGACCGCTCTGCCGGTAACTGGGTCGTCTCGGGGTCCGAGTCGAGGCGGCCACGGCGACTCCTGCAACGCGGCTCGCTCCCCTGGGAGCGGACGGTGGGGGCGATGCCCTGCGTGTCCAGGTGAGCAGAGAAACCCCCCAGCCCGTGACGAGGGAACCGCCCTAAGCTTCTACCTTGGGACAGTGTGACGGTGTGGCTACTGACACCGGGGAGCCGTGCACGGCCCTCACTGACCCCCAGGTCCCCTACGGAGCCTGCCTGGTTGCAGACGTGCTGGAAGAACGTGAGTCACAAGACGTCCGCAAACAGCAACGGCTGCCCACTGATGGTGCCATTTCACAGGTGACTGGCCCACTGGCCAGCGAAGCTGGCACACCGCCACACTGCTCTCCGTTACCGCAGACAAGCGGGAGTGGGCCGTGTTCTCCTCTCCTTGCAGTCCACAGGGCGGCCAGAGAGCCCGCTCAGTATTCTCCATAAAATGAAAGACACGTTATTCTTTTTCACCAACAACTCTATAGATTTGGATATTTTGACGGTGTCAGCGATCTCCCGCCTGGAAGAGCGTGGATTGTTCCCAGTTAACGTCTCGATTTGATCACTGGCAACTTCACCTGGACTGCCCGACCGCGGAGCATCGTCCACAAGGAATCTCCAGGACGAAACTTCACAAACCACTTCTGACAGGTCTGACCAGTCACAGCACCTCCTCCACACACCGCACAAATCTTTCTTTGCATTTCAGTTGGGCTTTACCTTCCTTGAAATAATACAGCATCATATGCCAACAATGGTGCCTATTTTCTTCCATCTTCAACAGGAAAATAGCTGCACAGAAGTTCACCGATTTTAATAAGTTTTTTAAACACACAGCTGATAGGACAGCTGTCGTGATACAATCTAACAAAACCGTTTCAAATGAAGTCACAGACAACATGGAAAAAACTCAACAGCCTTTTTGGCCGACCACGTGATTTGAGGAGTTAGCCTGTTAAAGTCAAGGATCTAGCACCCATCTCTGGGTGTCCCGAGAGGACTCCCTTGCAAGGGACAGGCAGCAGCCTCCCCTGGGAAAGGAGCTTGTAGACTCTGGCTCTGACTGCAGGGCGCGCCGCTAGTCACCTGGGACAGGGTCTGTGGGGCCTATATGCACAACTAAATCCAGTTAAACTTGGATGTCACATTTCAGAAAATGCTTTTACCCCTGGCTGGTGTGGCTCAGTGGATTGAGTGCTGGGTTGCAAATCAAAAGGTCGCAGGTTCAATTCCCAGTCAGGGCACAGGCCTGGGTTGCAGGCCAGGTCCCCAGTGCAGGACACACAAAAGAGAACCACACATTGATGCTTCTCTCCCTCTCTTTCCCCCTCCCTTCCCCTCTCCAAAAAATAAATTAAAAATGCTCTTGTAGTATATAACTATGCTCCATGCATCTGGCTTACGCTCTGTTCTTTATAAATGACAATTTATTGGAAGGCAGCCATAGCCGAGACTGGATGGTCTCACCGCTGAAAATACGTACACCCGAACCCTTGAAGAAGCTTGCCGACCTTGAACTATGACCCCAGTACTTCTCTGTTGATTTCTTCCCAGCAATTCCCCAACCACCACCACCACCAGCTTAAGGCTCTTTCCCTTCCTCCCCGGGTAGGGGCGCGTCCTTGCTTCTCATCTTACTGAGTGAAATAACCTGGTAACACACCTTCTCGGTGAAGACTCCAGTGAACTGACGTCGCACACGTGGGCGGGGACCAACCGAGCCCAGGGGGTGCTGGCAGCACATTTGCCTGGAGCCCAGGGCTGCCGGGTGCCAGAGCAGAGCCACGCCCACGGTGAGTCCCCGTGTCTCTGTCGGCCCCCCAGTGCGGGCGAGTGGGTCCGCCACCGGCGCCCTGCTCTTCAGACCCGCTGGGTCTGGCTGTCCAGTCTGGTGCCCGTTTAAGAAACTCACCTTCACTTTCACAGCCCAGGTGAGGTCAACCAGCTCGTACTTGGGAGTTAGATCCACAAAGAGCGACGGGACAGTGTTCTCAGCCCTGAGTGTTTTATACTTTAAATAAGGGAGGAGGGTGTCAAATAACAAACAACACAGTGGGTGACAGCACAGACTGGAAGAGAAGAGACCGGGAACGAGAGGGAGACTTTCTGGTGGCAGACAGCAGAGACTTAGTAGGTAAGAGGCGACAAGATGCGGAGACAGGGTGGAAGGCTTCTCCCGCAGGAAGCGGGCGTGGAGGTGTGAAGGGCAGGCAAGCGTGGACCCGTCTGTCCCTGGGAACGCGGCTGGGGCACCGCTAACGCACGGACAAAGGGGCCAGTGTTTCCCCAGGGGCTTGGACCTGAGGGTGACGGGTCAAGGGAGGTTTTGGACGTGGGGTGACCAGCACACGTGCCTTTTACAGATGCTTCAGAAAAGGGGGGTACAGGAGGTGAGGGGTTCGGCTGAGGGGCTGCTGGGAGGTCCTGGCTGAGACAAGGACACGAGTCGAGGGGCCAGGGGGTAGTTGAGGGGATGAGAAATGAGTTGTTCAGCATGCAGACGTTGAGGGCACATAGCCACTCATACTAACATTTGTCATGTCACACGCATCCATCCACACTCGAATCTATTATCTGAAATGGGGACGGGGAAACAAGACTGTCTTTTAGTGCGGTGTGACGTTCGAACGGGACGGAGCGGTTTCCTCCAGGCCCGTGGCCCGGAACCTGACCCATGGGGCGGGACTCAGGAACCGTCTGTCACCCTGTGAGCCTCCGGAGGGTGTTTCGGGTTCTGCTCTCTCCTCCAGAGACCCGGCTCCCCTCTGACCAGTCAGCCTGAGGTTTCTTCATTCCACCCCCAGAGGGTCCCCTTCACCCACCGGGCCCCCACGGGCGGGAGAAGGTCTGGGTGCAGCATCAAGAGTTTTAAGAGCTGCGTCTGGGGGTGCGGCCTGTGGCTGAGCAAGGCTCAGTGAGTTCTGTTCTCCTCTGAGCCTGGAAAGGTCGCTCTGGCCCCTCTCTCCCGGGGCAGGTGCGCGTGCCCGCGCGCCATCAGAACACCAAGTCTTCCAGCGTCTCGGGGCCCTCGTCCACGTAGCTGATGACTTCGCTTTCTGTTTCGCCCGAACCCGTTTTCTGCAAAACAAAACGTCTCCCTTAAGCAGCCTTTCACAGAACTTGGTTGTCTGCTACGATCCCTTTAAGTCTGTTTTGCTTCTAAAAACAGTAAATGTTCAACGTGACAAATTAAGTAGAAAGAAGACAAAATATACACATAAACCCTCCCCCCAAACACAGCCCACAGTTTCCCCCCAGCCCCTCATTTCTGCATATGAACTTATCTTTATTTATAGTCATACGAAGTCCAGGGGGTAAAGAGCTTCACAAACATGTCTTTCTGTGCAACGTCACATAGTAGTTTATGTTTTATTATATGTGCCTCGGCCGCCGCCCTTTTAACAGCTCTGTCATATTCTGCCCACAGTTGTATCCAGTTTTGGTGATTATTAATAGTCCTGATACCAGTCAGAAAAACTGTGGTAAAAAGTAACACGGCCTGTAAGAGACCGCGTTCCTCAAACATCGTGCGCGTCTGCCCTGGACACGGCCGTGTGAGGGCTGGACCATAACCCGCCCACGCACGCGCCCCCGCCCTGCGCGCCTGTCGGGAGGAGCGCTCTCTGGTTCTTATCAGAGAGACGAGGGATGGCTGGGGACTGGTCTCCCACACACTGAAAGCTCAGAGGAAGGGTTTTTTGGTTTGGGTTTTTTTTTACAATAAGCCCCTTTTTATTATTGCCAAAGGCCAACTGCCCCCTCTTTCACCCCTCCCCCCACCCCACCCCCAGTATCTGTCCTTGGAACGTCAGTTTCTAACTCGGGTCTGAACAAGTAAAACATTGCTAAGGACGACCCTGGGTGTGCTGGGTGTGGCCGCCCCAGTCCCAGGCCTGGGGACCAGCTGCAGGCAACTGGCTTCTTTTCTACCAGCAGAACGTGTCCCAGGGGGTTGCCAACCCCAAGCCGCCAATGGCACTCATGGGTCCCCTTGTCGCCCTGGTAGCAGAGGTCCCAAGAGTGGACTAGACGGGTTTTGCGTTTGGAGGTGGAGGCCGGGTGCTGCCCTTTCCCAGTTCTCCCTGTGCTCCCTCCCTCCCGTCTCTCTCCCTCTCTGTCTCCAACTTACTCTTTTTATTTTTAGAGAGAGGGGCAGGGAGGGAGAAAGAGAGGGAGAGAAACAACAACGTGTGGCTGCCTCTCACACACCCCCCACTGGGGACCTGGCCCACAGCCCAGGCATGTGCCCTGACTGGGAATCAAACCTGTGACCCTTTGGGTCACAGGCCACCCTCAATCCGCTGAGCCACACCCGCTGGGGTGCTCCCTCGCTTCTGAATGACTGTGCAACGTGAGAAGACAGCCAGGCCCGAGCAGCCTGGCGTGCTGAGCTCTGCCGCTGGTCTTTGCCTGTTCTGAAACCAGCTGATCCGCCCCGAGTGGCTACTTTGCACACACGGCTTGCTTTTGATGAACAACAGGCTCTAAGCCCATTGCTTCCGGCAGCCTCGGGGGTGAAAGACAGCCTTTGGGCCTCTGCCTCGGAGTCGGATGCCATCAGATAAGATGCCCCACAAAGTGGCCGGGCCGCGGCTCCAGCCAGCTTCTCAGGGCCAGGATGCGGCTGTGAGGCCCATGGCCGGCACAGCTCCAGGGGCCCTCGAGGGAGCCCCCCGGGGCCCACTGTCTCTCCAGGGAAGCCACGGTCACAAGGGCACAGGCTGCTTCCCTGGTCACCAAGATGGGTCTATGGGCAGGGCATTCTTGCTCCCCTAGGTCCCAGCTTATTGAAATGGCTCATTTGGTGACTGCCTGATTGTCCCTTGGCTGTCCCTGCAATGAGGCACCAGCTGGTACCTCCAATCACAAGGGCTCTGTTAGAGAGAAAACTAGACCTGTTGAGAAAATCACTTGAGCTGCAGCAGAGGCCTACAAACCCCAGCCGGTGCGGCAGGTCTGCCGCGTTGCCTGCCTGTGCGGATAAAGCTTTACTGGTGCGGAACTGGGGGCGCCGTTCGCATATTGTCTGTGGCTGCTCCCCCCACCCACAAGGGGTGACGTGGAATAGGTGAGATGAACCACTTCACCCTCAAATACTTACTGCCCAGCTCTTTATAGAAGGGCTTGCGGACCCCTGGTCTAAGTGACTATTCCGTGTGCGGACAGGTTCGACAGCAAGGTCACGTAACTGCCCGCTGAGACAGCGAGCACCGCCGAGAGAAGTTAGAGAAAACCCGTATAAATAGGCCTCCACGTCCTGTTTACAGAGTGGAAGACCCGGTGTCATCAGGCTCCCTTCTCCCTGAATTAACCTGCAGTGCCACACAGTTCTGGTCCAGGTCCCGGGAGCCTTTTCTGTAGAAGTGACGAACTCTTAGATGGAGTGGAGGCCACTGAGAGTAAGAAAAACAGCCCCCCAAAAATGACATTCGGGGGCCTCACGCTCCCTGGTCTGCGGGTGTAGAATAAAGATATCCTGATAAAGACAGTATTCCACCGGTAGAAAGATGCACGGAGAGATCCGGGAAACCGCAGGGATGGTCCAGAAAGAGGCCCCCCACACGCCAACACCTGGCTTTGGACAGAGACCTCAGCCCGACTCCCCGGGGAGCACGGTGTTTCCCGACGCTGCTGGAACAGCTGGAGGAAGTCAGCACCGGGTAAGCCGGAGCGCTCTGACGGGCGGGAAGGGCCTAAGAGTGAGCACCTCGGGAGAAATCACCCACCTCCTCTCTGGTTCTTTGTACCCAGGAGCTGGGAGGTCTCCCACACAAAGCCCCGCCGAGCACGGTGCCCGTGAGTGCAGACACAGATTTGAAAAGGTGAGAAAGGAGCAGAAGGTCGGACCCTCTCCTCTATGCCTCTTACTCTCCAGGGCTCAGGGGGTTCAGGGACTTGCCCAAGGTCGCCGAGATGGCTGGCAGGAAATTCACATTCAAGTGTGACTGGAGTGGCACCTTTCCAAAATCCAAAGACCGAAGAGCACATGAACACATATAACAGAACAACCAGCCGAAGAGCGGAGACTGTCACCAGAAAGCACCCCTGGCCGCCTGGGAGGGTCCCTGCATTATAACATGGAAGCCTCCAGCCACCTGATGACAGACCCCCAGGACCCACCCTGGGCAGACAGGACAGATGCAAAGAACCTTCAACATTACCTCATAGTTCACGGTGCCCACGAGATCTCCGATGTCACTCTTTGGGCCTGGAACTGGTGGGAACAGCTTGGTGCATACATGACCCCTAAAAACAGAGCAACGAGGCGGGCGGGACTTAGGTCCTTAAGGTCCCTGAAAATTGCCCTCATTAACGCCAGGACCAAGACCTCCAAACACCTACACTGTTATCCTGGTTGCAGACCTGGTGGGGGACACGGCAGGGCTCTGGGGACCCCCGAACCTCTAGGAAAGACAGAAGGTCACTGCTCACACCAGCACATGTTACTAGGCCTAATTTCCACAGACACAAGACCCACGGCTGGCCCGTGGGAGTGTGTGCGGTCAGCACCCTCCCCCCACGGTGCTGGCCCATGGAACTCTCTCCCTTCTCCTTTGAGATGCGCGCCCCCCCTACGGACGCCATTGGAATACACGTCGGTAACAGGCTGTTCCGAGGCCTCCCCTGGGCACGGGCCGGACCGAACAGGCTCCGGGGCCTCCTTCGCGGCACAGTGGGCACCGAAGGCCACAGTGGCTGAGGCGTTCTTACAGGGCTATTCGTGGTCAGGGGGGTGGGGTCACCAGGCCTGTGTGTCGTGTCGAGCACCGGTCCGACCCAAGTACAACCAGCCGCTCAGGGACGGCCCATGGAGGGCCAGGTCGCACGGGGGCGGGACTCCGGCGCTCCCAGCCCCGCGCCGCCTTCCTCGAGTGGAGATGTAACAGGTGCGCTCGGCAAAGGCAGTCACGGGCTGAGGGACAGCCAGGCCGTAAGGGACCGCAGGCCACGCCTGCAAGAACCTCCGCGCCAACGGAAAGCCCGTGGGCAGATTCCCGCAGGGGCAGTAAGACTGCCTCGCGCCGCGCTCCGTCGGGGTGTCGGGGTGCCGGGCTCTGTGAACCACGGCGGGCGTTTCTCAGCCTCTGTTAGGCCCACGCTCACCTCGGACGGGCCGCCCCGATGTGGGGCACAGATGTGCCCTGGACGCCGCCCGAGAACAAGCCCCCCACCGACCCGGCCCCGGGGAGCGCCGCGTGGAGAACACGTACGTCCTGCGGCCGAGCGAGCAGACCAGCGCTGCGCAG
Organism: Sturnira hondurensis; assembly: GCF_014824575.4. NCBI lineage: Eukaryota > Metazoa > Chordata > Mammalia > Chiroptera > Phyllostomidae > Sturnira > Sturnira hondurensis. Next base: position 17,256,586 of record NW_028079127.1, read on the forward strand.
AGGGCCGCCGAGAGCGGGACCAGGAGCCACTCGGTCCAGGGCTTCTGCTCGTCCTTTCCTGGAGGGAAGAGGCGGAAAGAGACCAGAGCTGAACCCGGGCCGGGGGCCAAACGGGTGGAGCCGCAGCAGGACACCGCCCTCCTGGGTGGGGAGCACGTGGACCCCCCACGTGCCCTGTCCCAAATGAGGGGGCGGGGCGGGGGCCCTGCCTGGCCTGGTCTGGGCACCAGCCCTGCCCCCAGCTGGCGGGACGCGGCCCTTGGAGCCTCGACGGCCCCTCCTCCTCCAGCGCCTCCGCGTCCCGCCTTTGCAGACCCTGGTCAGTAACAAACCCAACCTCAGACACGCAGTGCACGCGCGAGGCTGGCCGGTTTCGAGTCACGGGGAAGTCTAACTCTCGGTAAGAGAAACAGCTTCTTTCGCAACCTGTGTTCACACGCCCCTGTGCAGGCTGCTCGCGGCTACTGGACACTTTGCAAAGTGCGTGGGGGACACGTTCTCCTGCAACCTCCGCTGCAACTGTGGGGAGGCGTGGCCTCTCTGCTGCGTACTGGGGTGGGGCGTGGCCTCTGCTGTGTACTGGGGTGGGAGTGGCCTCTCTGCAGTGGGGTGGGTGTGGCCTCTGCTGTGTAGTGGGGTGGGAGTGGCCTCTCTGCAGTGGGGTGGGTGTGGCCTCTGCTATGTAGTGGGGTGGGTGTGGCCTCTCTGCAGTGCGGTGGGGTGGGGTGGGTGTGGCCTTCTCAGGGAACAGGCCAGGAAACTGCAGCCCAGAGGGGCAGTCAGCTGAGGACACCTCGCCAGGGTGGAGCCCCAGGGCCTGCCCAGACTGCTCCCCACTGTCCCACCCCAGGACACACCACACAGGCAGGCACACCCCTGAGCCCATCCCAAGCATTTCTTTGTCACCAAACACCCTCCTGAGTGTCCCCTTCCTGGCTGGCCTCACTCGTGGCTGTGTGTCCCCACTCCCGGACAGGGCTAGGTTTGCGGCCCCATCTCTGTTTCAGCGAGGCCACCCCACACACTAATGATTTGGTGGGTGTTCCATAGGCTCTGGGTGGGAATGAGTCACTTTGTTAAAACCCTGCGGCCTAGTATTGGATAAAGTTTAATTCCTATTTTACAAACAGCCATAGCCATGCCTAGTCAGTAATGGGAAAAAAAGAGCCTTGGAGAATCAAACCTTCCGATGTCCCAACTGCACAGCCCCACAGTGGCTCAAGGGTCAACGGCCAGTTCTCTGATGGGACCCTGGGTCCCATCAGACCCGGTTGCCACTGCACATGCTCAGAGCCGACATCCAGAGCAACCAACTGGGAAGAGCTGGTGCTGTTGCCTGGAGCACCTGCTCGCCTTCCATCCCAGGGAACTTCCCGAACCAGGGCCCCCTCCGGTTCCCTTTCCCCGTGGTGGCCAAGGCACGCTTTGCACGCTCCGCCGTGGCGCAAGCCCCTAGGAAGAACACTCAGAAACTCAGGTACTCCGAGCTCAAGCCCCACTAGGGGACAATGAGAAAGTCCCGCTTACCCCTGGGGCTCGGGCGGGGGGGGGGGGGCAGGAAGCAGGAGCCGTGGCGTAAACATTATCAGGGTCGCACACTCACCCCGTTGCGTCTCACAAGGTGCAACGCCCACAGCCGAGGTGCCAGGGCCTGATAACAGCCGTCTTTGCTCCAGCCGTGATGACAAAAGTCTCTTCAGTTAAACCACCCTCTAGTTGCCCCCTCCAGCGCTCCCTTCGATACGTGGAGATTCTTGCTGGATTAGCAGGAGCAGAGAGGCGCCTGAGTGTGATTCTCAGTCCCACAAAGGCACTGGCATGTGGGGGGTATGCGTGGGTTCAAAGTCAGGGTCACTGCCCAGAGGGAGCAGGCAGGGAAGTCATTTTTCTGGCCAGGTGTCTATTGTGTGCCAGGGCTGAGGACCCCAGAGAAGAGGGCCAAGGTCAGCTCACCTGGAAGGAGACATGCCCGGGCAGGGCCCCTGAGGCCAGACAAAGCTCCCACGTGCTCACCGCCAAGCGAAAATCACTGTGGACTCCCTGACGCGCGGTTATTCACTAACGCAGGGTATCGAGGGTCCGCGATACAAGCAAGTACATTGAAGTCAGCACTTCCTCCCACTTTGGGGACACAGAACAGAGGGGAACGGGGACCCCGCCAACCATACGTGTCCTTTGGGTTGAAATGATTAGCATTTCGTTTCATCAAGAGATTCTGGCCCTGGCTGGTGTGGCTCAGTGGATTGAACGCGGGCTGCGAACCACACGATCGCGGTTCGATTCCCAGTCAGGGCACATGCCTGGGTTGCAGGCCAGTTCCCAGCAGGGGACGCACAAGAGGCAACCATACATTGATAGTTCTCTCCCTCTCTCCTTCCCTTCCCCTCTAAAGATAAATAAAATCTTTAAAAAAAAAAAGAGAGATTCTGAAAAGGTCATTAATTTGAATTCTGGAGTCTCTGGCCTCAGAGAATTTCTTAAGAACTAGTATTTCCAGACAACCTGAACTTTATCTCTGACTCAAAGAGAGATGCAAATTTTTTTTTCTTCAGGAAATCGGTGGGCACTGCTCTGTGGCCACGCAGAGACGAGCCCGAGAAAGGGGGAGTCCCCAAGCCCGCGCCTCAGAGCCCTCTGGACCTTCCACCCCTTCCCAGGCCCTTGGCTCACGACGCCAATGTCGGGCCCAGCTGTCTGGTGTCTGGTGACTTGGGTGCCCATCGATTTCGGCACCTAACTCAGGAAGATTCTCTTGTTTCCCAACCCCGGGAAGACGAGGGGGTCATGGGTGTGCACTGGAATGGGGTTGAGAGGGAAAAGACCGAGGCCTAGACCCCGCCCCTTCCCAGACGGGTCCCCACCCAGCTGCTGGGACCTAGGTCATGGCCCTCCCCTCCGGGCAGCAGGAAGAAAAGGAGAAAGAAGGAGCAGGCATGGAAACCAGAGAGCAGGGCTGGAGCTACAGGCCAGGTGCAGGGTGCCCCTGACATGTGCACGGAGGTGACCGGGTAGAGGTCCCACAGGTGGCCCCAGCCCTGCAGCTTCCGACTCCGGTGCCCGGGGCCGAGGGGCCGGGTTTCCTCGCAGGTCCACAGCCACGAATGCTGAGCCCAAGGGAAGCAGGCGGCACCGCCCGTTCACTGGCATTAATGGGGCCTCTCTTCCCTCCCAGCCCAAAGCCTCCACACCCCTGGTCTTCTGCCACAGCCTACTTGCAGGACGTCCCTACAGGTTCTAGGATGTGTCATGTGGCTTCAAGAGCTCCCTGTCCTCTGCCCACACCCTGGCAGGACAGCCAGGCCAGGGCTTCCTGAGAGGGGCCGTCCTGCAGAGGAAGGGGACGCCCCCAAAGGCTGGCGCATCTCGGGGGCGCGTCTCAGCCTAAATCTTCCTGAACAAGACAGTCATGCTGGCACCTGCTCTGCGTTGCCGAGACCCTGGCCTTCGGTGCCCAGGGCAGAGCCCTGGGGGGACAAGGCCTGTGACCGGGGCTGAGCCTGGTCACCAAGAAGCAGGACTCAGAGTGACAGACTCATGACGTAGCCAGAAAGGAGCACAGCTGGACACCCAGGACACTCTCCCTGGAGTAGGGAAGGACAGGACAGCCGGAAGTTTTGCTCCCACACTTGCTTGCTGTGCGCAGGCGTCGGGTTTCGCTGGGGCGCAGGCCCTGGGAAACAGGAGCCAAAACAGTAAACGAACAGCAGAACATGGAAGTTAAGAAAGTTCAGCAGAGAGGACGTGAAATGTGGGAAGTTGGCTCTTGAGATAAGACCTAGAAGCCCGTTGAGGAAGGGCAGGTGATGAGGAGCACTGATACCATGAAACCGCTCGTTCTATTTTTGACAAGTGCATCTGCCCCTCCCTAGCACCGAGGACGCAGCGACTGCAGACTCTCAGGCCGGACGAGGAGCACACGCAGCTGGCTGTCCGCCTGCCCCCACTGCCTGGTGCAGCCCTCTCGCCCCCTGACTGCTGGGCACCGTGCCAGCCCGGGCCAGGCTGCAGCCCCGGCCCCTCCAGCCCCCTTTTCCCCATCCGTCAAAACTGGCCCAACCCTCGCCTCACGCGCTAGTCACTAAGCCTGGGAGATGATGGGTCTGCTCCACGCCACTGACTGCCGCGTGGGTCACCTGTGGGTGAAGGACATCCGCTGTCCACGAATAGCCTGTTGAGAACGACTGAATTTTTCCACCTCTCGGGGCTCCACTCCCCAACCTTGAAATTAAGGAGGTAGACTCGATAATACCTCAGAGAGAGGGGGTGGCCGGGCCGGGCGCTGGAGTGAGAGTGGCAGGGGAGGCTCCCGGGTGCCGTTGACAGGACAGGGTGGGAGAGGACCAAGGTCGTGACAGGAAAGGGTTGTGGCAGGGGAGTGGCCTGCCGGACTGCAAGCTGGGCGAAATAACCGCTGCCCCTTGGGGGAAGGGGAGTCCGAGCCAGGGCCCCAGGGGGGCCGGAAGGCCCCCGTGTTTATTCGTCACTGGGGTGAGAATGCCACGTCGGCACTGGCCACAGTCGTGACCCACCCAGGCCGCGCAGGGGCGTAGATACCAGCCACGGTGGACTGATGAGGTGAGCAGTGACATCACCCGGCTCATTTTCACGAGAAAGTGGAATTCGCCCCAAACGATGGCAGCGAGGTGCCCCTGGGGCAGACCCTCCGCTGCCCAGTTCCCAACCAGCACTTCCGTGGAGAGGGAAATTAAAAGCCAGCCTGACATCAACTCTCACTGTGGGTCCCCTGTTCTCTCTCTGCGCACTTTCTGTTGGCTGATGGTGTGAGAAACGGCGGGGACGGCAGAGGCAGGAGGAACCCCCAAGGAAATGGGGGCCCTGGGAGGTGAGGCGGGACGGACGAGGCGGGACAGACTAGTCGGGGGCCCCACTCGGCCCCCTGTGGCCGTGACAGGAGAGGCACCCCCTTCCCGTGATGGAGTGCAGCCCAGATGCGAGCTTCTCTACCTCGCTCTGCCTTAGGTCTGACAACAAATGCACACGTGAATCTATGCCTTTCCCCAAATAAAAAATTCAGTTATAAAAAAACGAATAGAAGTAGAATCAGATAATCTGGGGGGAAAAACAGGTGCAAGGATTTGGAAAGGCTGGCACTGGCAAGAAGGTGGAACCCTTGGGTGTCACGGGCACCCTGTGAGCCCACTTCTGGTCCCGGAGGCAGCGAACCAGCAGCAGACGGGGCCCCAGGGACCCGGACCGAGTCCCCACACCCACGTGTGAATGCACACGCTCCAGGGTTTCTGCTCCCACCAGGAACGGGCTCCTGGGCGGTGGACACCGGACACCCGGACACTCACCGGTGCCGGTGGGCCGGCTCCAGGCACTCCAGGCGCCCTGCTCTCTGCACGTGAAGCTCACGGCGGCCCTCACCACGACGCAGTACCGAGAAACGTCGCTGACCGTGGTGTTGAACGTGGTGGCCGTGGTGTTTTCTACCTACACGGAAAAGAAGTCAGCATTACCGTCATCCCTAGACACGGAATTTGAGCAATGCCAGCCACCAGAGTGAGAGGTCACACACGAGGGACGGGACTCTGTCTGGTGACCCGTTTGCGCGATCAATAGGACGCGTATGGATGGGCTTATTTTGGGCAGCTCCCAGCGGACAAGTCACCCTTCAGGAGGAAGCGCTCTCGTAGCCAAAAGACACGGAACCCGCCACTGTGAGGCCGCGATGACCCGTCAGGGCGCAAAGGGCGCTTCTGGATGGAAAGACCGGACTGGCCGCGCCCACAGAGTGGGGTCCCGCCTCTCGTCCGTCCCTCCTCGCTCTGCACTCGCAGGTCCCAGCGGTGCCACTCGGTTTCCATCCCGCTCCGCACTGGCAAACTACAACCCATGGGCCCCTCGGCCCCGCCAACAAGGAACGCTTTGTGTGTCTTTCAATGACACACAATGTGTGTCTTTCTGAGCGTGGGAACGCTCAGAGGGTCATGTTCCATGACACACGAAAACAACGTGTACTTGGAAGCCCAGGCCCCACAAACAAAGTCTCCCCGGCCCCTGCCCATCTACGCCCGTCCACTGCTGTGCCGCCTGCGGCTGCCTCCATCCTGGTCGTGGAGCTCGGTGACGGTGGCCGAAACCAGACGGCCCACAAAGCCTAGAACACCTGGTCCTTCACCGAAACAGTTTGCCGCCCCCTGACCTGCAGCTCCGGGGGGTGGTGTGGGGACAGGGGGCGGTGCGGGGACTGAGGGCACTTGGGGCAGTAGAGAGACAGAGAGCGTCCGGGCAGTTGAGTTCTGGCCCTGCCTCCAGACACCGCAGGGCAAGCCCTTGACCTCCCCGGCTGCCCCGCCCCCGCATCTGTAGAATAGGAACACTGACACCTCACTCGTCGTGGGTCACCAGGTTGCATGGCGTGACCTTTGTCTGGCCCAAGCTTAAGAAACTACTAGATTGAATCACAGGGACACCACCACTGTTCCGCCCATCTAATGGGCAAAACAGCGATTTGGGAAGGACCGGTCTCGTCACACGGGCTGTGACTTGGTCTGGTGCTAAAATGAGGCCCCCCCGCCCCGCCAGCCCCCAGCCCCTCCCGCACCCCGAGCCCTCCCAGAAGTGTTTCTCCTTCCTCCACCCTCCGCCCCCCCAGCCCTGGGCACTTCAGCTCTGCCCCCCGGGGCTTGGGCGGCTGTGGCAGCCATTGGCCGATGCCCGCAGGTCCCACTGACGCCTCCCCACCCCCATCCGGCTCTGCCGCGGCCACGAAGACCGACCTCTGGATCTCCAGACGCGCCCCTGTGTCTGTGTGGAGTAAACCCTCCTGTCGGGCCCACTGCCCGTGACAATGGCTTTAAAAAAGGAATCTTTTTCTTAAAACAAAGTCTCGTATCCTTCCGGCGCAGTCAGTCTGTGACACTCGCTGAATCAAATGGAACTGCATGGAGTCCGCTTTGCCTCCCACCAGTAGGACGCGAGTCTGCGTCCTGGCTCCCCTGGTTTTCTAGCTCTGTGACTTTGGGCCAGTCCCCTCGTCCTCTGTGCCTCACCGTCCCACGAAAAGGGAGCGATAACTGCGAGAGGGACTTACTGGAAGGGTGCGGCCCATCAGCAGAGTCCGCCTGGCCGTCGGCCGGCACTCCGGACATGGCGGCCGTCCTTCCAGTCCCTTTCCCCTGGAGTTTTCTCCGCGAGTGCTCGTGAGTTTAACTTGCAGGAACACAGGCCCGGCTAGAACTTGCCGTCTCAGCTCTTTCTGAGGGCTCAGCACTGGCGGGGGGGGGCGGGGGGGCGGGGGGGCCCACACTCTCCTGCACCCAGTTCCCAGCACAGTTCCCATCTTGCAACCTGAAATCCTATCCATAAAGGCTGCCCCCCCCGCCCCGCCCTTAGAAACCACCAGCTGCTCTCTGTCCCTGTGAAGTTAACACTCGCCTTGTCGCATGCGAGTGAAATGGTGTGGCGTTGTCTTTCCGGGGCCAGCTCAGTTCCCCCCTCGAGCTGGCCGCAAGGCTCCCGCGGGCTACAGCGTGCGTCAGAGCTGCCTTTTCCAGGTTGGCTCTGAGGCGTACACCTCCTCTGGTTCGTTCGTTCACCTGGACACTGAGGTGGCCTCCTCCCCCAGCTACCGTGACGGACGCCGAGGTGGACGTCACTGTACACATTTCTCCCCGAGACCCTGCTTGCAATCGTTTGGGGTTTATTCCCAGCACGCTGGGTTGTGCCACGATTCTCTTTTAATTTCTGAGAAACTGCCATCCTGCTTCCCCCAGGGACTGAGCATTTGACAGGCCCCCCCCGCACCCCCCCAGGCAGGAGTGCAGTGTTTTTATCACATCCTTTGCATGATTTTCAATCATGCAAACGTCTCTAAACGTATCTCCTTTCGAGACCAAAGGCCAGTAAGCTTTGGTTTATTTCCATAAGGCCTGGGTGGAGGTAAGTTATCTCCCGCCTTGCTAGTTCCAAGCCGTGAGCAGAGCGGTCACTGCCGACGAGTTCTGAAAGTTTTCCGAAAGAGCGCTGCGGTGGCGCACAGCGGTGACCTGGAGAATTACCTGAACGTAGCCCTTCCTGGCACTGTAAATTCTCACTTCGTAGTCCCAGCAGTGCTCTGGGAAGGCCGAGACGGGTTTCTGCCAGCGGACGGAGAGGTGGGTCCCTTCCATCTCCGCGGTGACGTTCCCCGGAGGGTTCACTCGATCTAGGTTAGACAAGGCAAGGCTGGTGAGAGGGGCTGACTGGCCCCGCCCAGCCTCTCAGGGAATGCCCTCAAGGTGTAGGTGACCGGTCCCCAAGCTGCAGGACTCGGGCGGCGCCCCGAAGACTAATGCCTCGTCCCAGGGAAGAAGGGATCCCGTGTGCAGCCGTCAGGGGTTGCCGCCCCACCTGGCACTGAGTGGTAGGGCCCCTTCCCTCCTCAGTGCCGGGCAAGACCACCCCCACCTCCTTCACTGCGCCCGTCAGAGGGTAAACTGATCCCGAGGAGCAGTTGCCCTGGAGTGCCCACCGGACCCTGCTCCCCCCACCAGGGGCCGCCCCCGGGCATCCACGCCCCTCTAAGGCCGTGGCTTTATTTCCTCTTGTCGGGGGTCTCGTCTTGGTGGACAGCTCTAGTTGCCTCCTGCACACACAGTGCATTGGCCTGAATCCGTCTCGGCTCTAAAACAAGAACTGAGCCCTTTCCCCCGGGGCCCCCCCTGACCATCTCAGGTGGTGTGACCCGGGTGGAAATTGTTTCTAGGTGAGTGGTCTTGTCTTAGGTCGTGCGCCTGAGATCTCACAATTCCTGAGTCACGGGGACAAGCCAAGGGGGGACCCACTGGCTCCAGAACCTGCCACTCCCTAGGAGACAGTTTTTAACGAAAAGAGGTGTTTGTTTGTTTGGGGAATCTGTGGACTCGGCCTCCGTGAACTGAAAATCACGTGGAGCAAATGAACCCCTGCGGGCAGTGTCAGGTTCGGTCTGTGTTCACGCTCGTTCCAGCCGTTCCTGAGTCCTCGGTGCTGGTGTCACCTCCCGCCGTGGAAGCGACGTGTTTCAGTCGCCCAAGAAATAAGCCTTTGGACAGAACCACGTTGCTCTTTAGTAAACGCTGCGATTCTTTCCATCCAGTTCGATTCCGCTCGCTGTAGGTGTGCCACAGCCAACCGTGTCCTTTACGTAATAGCATTTTGTGGGTTCAGTGCACACCCGTGCCAGGCGCTGTTCTCAGCACTGTGTGATGTTAACACACTTTTCACAAAACCTCGTAGGAAGGGTTAGTGTCTCCCGTTTCTCAGACTGGGGCCTAGGGGAAGGGCAGCGTGTCTGAGGCCCGTTCGCCCGTCCCGGGGGGACGAGCCCACAGCCCACATCAGTCCCCGCCCCTCCGCTGAAACCCGACTGTCCATCCCCAGGGCGGCTGCTGCGACTGGTGCCGACCGTGGCAGGACGGACGCCTTCCACCTGAGACCTGAGCGAATGCAGCCTGACCCTGCGTGTTTCCACCTGCAGGTCACAGGCTGAGAGAGACAAGTTAGACTCAGGCGCCTCAGGAAGACAGACTGGGCTGGAGAAGAAGGGGTGTGAGATGCGGCGGGCAGCTTGGGCGCGGAAGATCGCAGGACCGGCGGCCTGGCCGCCTTCGGAGAGCTGAGGGCCTCCGTGTGGGCAAGGGGGCGGAATTGCTTGGAGGGGTTACTCCTCCTCCCAGGACCCTCGCACAGAAATTTCTGACCCCAGTCGGAGCTGCTGAGAGACGGAACGACTTCCCTCAGCAGCAGTGTCATGGTTGGCAGCTGGGGGAAGACTTTGTCCCCCAAGGGACATCTGACACCTAGGGTGTGGAGACATTTCTGTGCCCACAATGGGGGGGGGGGGGCAAGAGGTTGCTGCCAGTACCCAGTGGGTACAAGCCAGGAGCACACAGAGCCTCCGCAACCCGGTCCCCCGGCCCCAGGTGCCAGTGCCAAGGCCGAGAGCCCGGCCCTGCGGCTGCGGCGGCAGGAAGGAAAGGAGGCAGAGGGGACGAAGTTTACAGCCCTTCCCGGCTGCGCTGCGCAGACGCCGCGGCCCCAGCCCTGGTCTGTCTCACCGATCTCGTGCAGGGCAAACAGCCGATCGTAGGGCCTGATGGCGGCGTGTGGGCTCGAGCCGTTGACGCGCACGGCCAGCGCGTCCTGCCCTTTGCCGTCGATGGAGGTCGTCGGAAACCAGCAGGCCACGTTCCTCTTCAGCGCGTCCTGGCTGTACTGGCGGCACTCTTCGGTCCAAGAGCCGTACCTGCGTGGGAACACCCGTGAGTTTTTAAGGTCGGAGGAAACGACCCCGTTGCCTCAGCAACAACAGGCACCGACCTGTAGTAGAGGAAATACTGCGTGTCCGGGGGGGCCTCCTTGCCAGCGTGCCAGGCGCAGTGGAGAGAAACTCGGTAGGGCCTGGACGCGGCGTGGCTGTTTGCGGCGGTGTTTGTGGTGCAAGTTAAATTCACAGCTGAGGTTCCGGGAGACCCTGGAAGGTCCAAAAGGAAAAGAACAGGAAACGACCGTGACATCCTCTGAACCTCGAGCTTCCCCTGGAAGCCCAGGGACTGGGGACACCTCCTCTTCCCACAAAGAGTAATTGCCATCACGCGTTTGTGGAAACCTGCTATTGGCAAAGGCCGACTCCCAGGGGGAGGGGGCGAGTTTGCAGCCCTGGGGAGCCCTCCCCTGCGCTGGGGGCGGCTGTGTGGGGCGGACTCGACTGGAAGTTCCAGAGCGTTCAGAGCTCTGTGTCCTGCGGCCTCGGTCTTCAGACCTGCATTTGCCAAAAGCTGGCCAAGCCACCTCAGTACCACCCACCCCGGGCCCTGGTTGTCCCAGCTGTGAAGGGGGGCCTGGCTGGGGAGGGGCCCCAAGACCACTCGTCATCCTCGTGGTTCTGAGGCCGTGACCAACCGCATCACGGACGAGGTGGACGGCTGCTCGGAAGGATGCGAGCTTGGGAACGCTGCAAAGTAACTCCACCTCGTGAGACGAGACCCAAGCACGTGTGGTCACGTCCTAGCTGCTACCACAGGACGTTAAGGGACACTGGAGATTTCACATGGACCCCTTCTATGTTCATTTCGCCCAGGGCTTCCCCAGATTCCTTTCAGCCTCCCTGGCCCGGTGGGGCCCGGCGCTTTCAGAACACACGGCAGACACCGGCCGTGAGCTCTCTCTGGGGACCAGAAAGGCACGGAGGGCTGAGGGGTCGGGGAGACCCCACCCACGTGCATGCCTGTGGACTCGACCATGAGTGACAGAAAGGGGTCTTCTTGGCCGAGTGTAAGTCAGTCATTAGCTCACTTTTGTCACTGGGACGCAGGGTCATTCCAGGGGGAGAGGGACAGGGCCCAGCTGGCCGTTGAGAAGTTGAAGGTGAGGAAGACGGGCTGAGGCCAGTCGGCGCTGTTACCACCGCAGGGCTACACACACGCACCAGAGGACACGCATGCTCACTGTCACACAGAGAAGGGAATCTGCCCGCACTCTAACACCTGGGGGGTCTGTGCCCGAGCGTCATCGGAAGTCCACCCGTCTCCCAGTGCCCTTCCACGAAATGAATTGAGTGTGAGTTCAGCTGGCCAAAAATAATTCGTTGTTCGGCGTGTGCCCCGAGGAGAATTAGCACCGTAGGAACGTAGTTCTGAAAGGGGCACTACGGCTGTGCTGCGGGCGTTTATTCCGGGGAGTGGCCAGTGGCTTCACGGAAAACCCCGGCAACCGCCTGAGATCGGTCTGCCTGGGACTGGGTCTGAGTGAGCGGTGTGACAATGACCCTCGGGCCAGCCTGGCCGAGCAGCTGCTCTTACACACCCCGGACTTGGCGTCCACTCCTCCTCTGTGTGTGTGTGTGTGTGTGTGTGTGTCCACGTGTCTGATCAGCACTGTCACTGGCTTCAGGTGTCAGAGGCCCTGGCTCCCCACCAAGGAGACTGCAGTGAGGGGCGAACGACCCCCTTCTCCTCACGGCAGTGAGGTTCTGTGTGGGCTGCCCACAGAGTCCCCTGCGATTTGGGGTGAGAGGTCACAGAACTGAAAACGAAGACCGTGTCTGAAGCACACACTGCTTGGTGCCTGACACAGTCCCTGTCCCCGGCCGGCTTAGAGGCGTCACCGATTCGTGAGAGGTAAATGACGTCGTGTGCCCACGAGGAGCTCAGCCCATGGCGGCATTGCAAGGAGGAGGAGCACCCCTCAGGGCATGGGGTGGACAAAGTGGGGGCTTCCAGAGGGGCAGGGCCTCGGTCTGGGCTTTGGGGTGCAGGGTTATTCCGGGGAGAGAAGCCAGGACAGCGGTCTCAGTGGCTGCGGGCTCAGTGTGCAAGGTCGTGTTGTGGTCAGACATCTGAACAGATCAGAGAATCCACTCATGTCCCTTAGGACCCACCCACGAGGGACCTGATGACCCTGGAGCTTTTGACAGGAAGTGAGGGGTGGGAGGGACGTTTGCAGAGACCTGCCGGTGTCACGGGGTGGGTTATGGAAATGAGACATGAAGACCGCCTCGGTGAGGACGTCAAAGATGCTGAGGAACCCTGGGTGGGGCCTGGGGGGCACCTGAGAAGAGTGAGTTGCTGAGTGTTCCCATTCCCCCATCGGCAGAGTGCAGAGTCCACCTGGGCTTTGGGGGGCCGGCTCACCTGGGGGGGCCTTCAGCTGGGCGGAGACCCAGTGGCTGGCGGGGGAGGGGCGGCGTTCCCACAGGATGGTCCGCACGCTGGCCGAGAAGCCTCGGTGGAGGACGGCCTCGTACTTGCGCACAGTGTACTTGATTTCATACTGAAAACAAAGCCCACAAGTCGTGACACATCAGAGGGAATGACCTGGCGAGAACTATTTTCAACAAACAGGCATGTCCTTCCGGTTCTTAAATGGCACATAAAGTGCAATGGAATAGGCTTGCAAAGAAATTAAACCCACGGGCCCATGAGTACACACCTGGCCCTGACCTCACTCGGTCGTATGTATTGAATATGTACAGCTTTTTGCACGTCGATCGCCCTTCCATAAGGGGTTTTTAAAAACGCATGAGCAAATTACCCAATTTATTCATGTTTCTTAAGAAAACGATGTAATGAAGACATCATCATCTGTTCCTCTATGGTACACAAACACGTTCTTCTTAAAAGAACGAGCGGAAGTTTGCAAATATGCCTCCTGTCCCCTCTGACCATCGTCTCCCCTTCCGGTCTCCCCCGCAGCTAACTTCCTGGCGGGAGTTCTCTAGAATTCCCTAGCATTCCCAGCGCCGGAAAAGCACTGAACGCTGTGCGGCTGCTTCGCCCTTTGTTTCACTGTGCGGGGCACCTGCTGGGTCCCAGGTCCCTGAAGGGGCCCGGGGCCCGAGATGCGCGGGTTCAGGGTCAAGGCTGCAGGCAGAGCAACCGGGATTCTGTCGTCTGCTCTCTTCCCACTTTACTCAGCCAACCTCTTCTGGGGTTTTTATTTTTGTGTATGTTTTGTTTTTCTGGCTGTTTGAGAGAAGACAGGACCCACCTCTCATCTACTGCGCCTCAGAAAGTCCTAAACCTGCTTTTTGAAGGGACAGAATGGCCCCGGAGTTAAGGCGTCCCGGCCGCAAAGGCTGGGCAGGCACGGGCGCTCGGCCGGGCAGGCTGATTTGTTCAGTGGAAATTCCCCTGGGGAAGGAAGCCACGGCAGAGTTCGAGCTCACTCTGGAGGGGGGCGGGCACCCAGGGAACTCACGTCGTCGTCCTGGGGGGCGTGGATCCTCAGGTGGTAGCCTAGCTGTGCGCCCCTGCACTCTTGGTCGGGGTTGGGTTTCCAGCGTAGGAGAACTTGGGCCAAACTGGTCACTGTAATGGTGAAATTGACTGGCGGGAGAAGCGAAACTGACGGAGAAAAAGAAAGAGGTTCAGTGCTCCAGGGGCGGCACCTTTCAAAGTCGTAAAATTGTTCATGGCGCACTGTCCTGGCTAGTATGGCTGTGAGAATGCATGATACTGAAACAATTTTGGAGGAATTTCTTCTAAAGCTGATTTAATTTTTTTTCTTGTACTGATTCTAGAGAGAGGGGATGGAAGGGAGAAAAGGAGGAAAAGAATCATGGATGTGAGAGGGAAGTACCGATTGGTCGTCTCTCACTCGCCCCCCAACTGGGGACCAAATCCACAACCCAGGCACGTGCCCTGACTGGGAATCAAACCAGCGACCTTTCGGTTTGTGGGACGGTGCCCGAACACCTGAACCACTCCGGCCAGGGCCACAGCCGTTTTGAACTCATTATCTTTCGTTTTTTTCACTTTGCCTACGTGTTTCCCTGAAACACTTACAGACTTTTAATTGAAGTGTGAATATTTTACCATATCTGGTTTTTTTAGAACTGTAGTTTTCAAACTGAGAGCCAATGCCCTCACTGATTGGCTGGGATAATGTGTCGGTCTGTGACTAATCATGGTTTTTACGGACTCAGAAGAAAACTGAACAGAAAAGACATCCAAGTACTGCCTCACGCCGAATTGTTACAAGACACTTCCTAAAACAATTCTGTTTCAGGAGCCTCTCCTTCCCACTCTGTAAATGTACTCACAAGTGTGTGTATGCTGGTTCATGGTGTAAAATGCATTTCTTATCATGATTTAAAGTCACACACCTTCGAAGGCAAGACTACTTAAATAGTCATTTCTGGAAAAAGATTTATTTTTGTTTTGTTTTGTTTTGAACTTTTCCTAAGTTAACCACTCTCTTACTTTGCCTTCTAAAGAAACACTTTTATTTCAATTCCAGAACCAATTTAGAAATTTTTTTAGAGATTTTATTCCTTTATCTTTAGAGTGGAAAGGAAGGAGAGAGGGAGAGAAATATTAATGTATGGTTGCTTCTTGTGAGTCCCCTGCTGGGAACTGGCCTGTAACCCAGGCATGTACCCTGACTGGGAATCGAACCACGATCGTGTGGTTTGCAGGCCCGTGCTCAATCCACTGAGCTATACCAGCCAGGGCCCAATTTAGAAATTTTAGGTTCATTTTAGAAATTTTGGAAAGCACAGATGAGGAAAAAAAAGAAAAGTTACCTATAATCGTACCCCTGGGAATGGGACTAGCATGTGATATGTTTCTTTACCCCTGGACATGTGTGAATAATCCCTTTTACATGAAAAAATTAGGATGATATCGTAACACAGGCACAGTTATGAAACCTCCTTTGGTTCGGCTACTGTGTGGTCAGGATGTTCCCACTGACCTTGAATCTTTCACAGCCTCTGTGACCGGCCCGTCCTCGCTCGCACACAGGGGCCCCTGGGGCTCTGTCTGCCCCTCACTGCACATGACGGCCACCAGCCACCACATGTGGCCATTTAAATCGAAGTGCAATTTTAAAAACGACACTTTCGTGGCCTCAGTTGCGGCCACCACTGGCCGTAGCCCCTGAGGTGGCAGTTCAGGCACGACCCACGGGCACTGCTGGAGGAAGTCCCCTCAGGCGACACGGGGTGGGCACCACGTGTGAGCTTTCTCAGTCTCTGTCCCCACACCAAACCCACAGGTCGACACATTTCTGAGCCGAACACAGTGGGAGATCATTGTCCTCGGGCCGTGGGGCCTCCTAACTGCTCCCTTGCAGGAGAGGTGTCCCCAGGTGGCCACCAGCTCCAGCCTTATCCTGGGGGCTTTATTCTGTGGGGCCCGTCCGCCCACACCCGCAAATGCTCTCCCTTTGCAGTGCCACCCTGCCCCCCAGCCAACCCGGCTCTCTCGGGGCACAGCAGGCCGAGAGTGTGCCTCTGAGGAGGATATTCCACCCCTTAGAGAAAGCCCGCACGGGGGAGAGAACCACGCTAGCCTCTTTGTCACACGTTCAGGTTTTTAAGAGACATTACTGCATGTAACAGATGGCACTCACAATCGTCAGGAAGCACGTCTGCTCGAAGGATCGCCACGGCTCCCAAAAGGACCAGCAACGTGGGCGCCATGCCATCCGGTCCTACGGAAAACAGAAGAAGACGATTCCAGGGGACGTTTTTAGGAGAAACCCGCAGCTCTTTTCCAAAGTAAATTGCAGCTACCGGGCCGATTAGCAAACAGGAGCAATCTATGATGTACTAGACACACAAATATGAAGAAACCTCATCTCCGGTGCAGAACGACATGTTAATGCCCATTGTCACCCACGCTGATAGCTGCTCCGATACCGGTGTGCTTGGGGCATGGCAGGAGCGGAGAGGCTTCTGAGTGGACCCCTACTGGTGCTCCCGTGGCCGACAGGGCGCAGCCAGGGGGAGCGGAGCAAGCAGGAGCGGACAGCGGTCCGAGGGAGCCCAGAGTGGGCCCATGAATGGAAGCTGGGCTGGCCGAGGTTTACCACGTGGAAAATAAACACCACAACCGTTCCCGTTACTGAGAATTAAGAGACAGGCTCATGGGACAAGAAGCTGAAACCTAAAACAACTTCAATGTGGGAAAGTGACGTGTGTGTCAGAGTGCGTGCGGAAGAGGTGGCGACGCTTCGAGCTTTGGGGCGGCTGAGCCACCTGAGTGGGAGCAGGCCCGCCGGAGCGTCTGCAAATCCAGGTGTGGGCCCCCACAAAGTGCAAGCCTTCTCTACCTGCTTCAGCCGTTGGGCGATAAAGACGAATTAAGACTGGAGACCTCGCCCCTGAAGTGTGAAAGCGTGGCCCAGGCACTTCCACGTCGGCCCTCCCATGTCCGGGAGGGGAGCCGAGGGTCCCCTGCTGCGAATCTGCGCTAGAAATCGTGAGTGTTTCCCCAGCAGAGTTGGAAAAGCAGTTTTCACAGGAACTTAACTTGAAGGACCAAGCTGCATGTGTGGCTTCCGCCTGGCGTGTGGTGCCCCAGCTTCTCCAGATCGGCCCCCCTGCTTTTCCCCTGGCCCCCCACAGATCCTGATTGGGGCGGGGGGGCTGGTACTACCCAATTTGCAAGACTCGTTCTCAAAGACCGAACAGCTGGTGCAGAATGAAAGTCTGACCCCCCTCTGGGATCTTCCAACAGCAAGACCTACGCCCCGCACTAATTCAAATGGCCGCCATCTCCAATTTAACATTTTAAGTGGTTTAAAGTATTTCCCCAACGAAGTTCTGGTGGAACCACAGAAGCTACACGTTGGCTCACTGGCTACCTTCAGGAAACACCGAAAAGCCCCCTTCCTTCGTTGCTACGTCCTAACTTACACCTGTCTCGCTGCTTAGCGCACTGGTGGAACTAGCAAACACCACAACCCAGGAGACAGAAGCAGCGTCCCAATTACTCGATTCCTTTTTGAAATGACCTTAAGAGTTGCTCATCAAAGTTGTGCCACTTTTTGATAAAAAAGAATCTTGTTTCTGTCTCTCTAATGGTTCCATGCTGTGTAGAACAAGAATTTGTACATCAACAATGACAATAAAGGCAGGTGTTTTCATATTTCTAATTTTTCAAAAAGTGAGATTGTTCATGGATTAAAGGGAGGCACTAGTATTTACTAAGCCTGAGAAGCAAAGATGAAAAACCCTCAACAAACAACAACAAGAACAGCTTCCTCTTTAACTTAAGAAGGTGATGTTTTGAAATATCAGCATTTCCTCAAGTGATACCATACACGCTCTGTCTTTGCCCGAATTTTCATTAATGGGGGAATTCTAGGTCAGAAAAAAATGCGAAATCGGTGTTCCCTGGTGGCTTTTACTGACCGGCAAATGGATACTTTGTTACCACCATGCTTATAGAAATGATACATTTCTGTTTATTCTTGGCAATTAAATTGTCGAAGTAACCAGTGAGACCAAATATCTCAGCAGGGAGAGAACCGAATATTTTGCAGAACCCTCTCCTAGAATTCGTCGTGTATCCTTACTTCACCGTTGGTGCAAATGGAGTCCTTTCCAAATTGTATCATTCAAACATCTTTGATGATGAAAATAGGACTATTTTCCAAATTTTATCCTTCAAACCTTTTTGATGAGTAATCTGTTTTGCCATAAAACAACCTTAGACTCCCCCCCTCCCCCCCACACACGTATCATCGTGATATCTTGTCTTAGAAAATCCATTACCTTGGAAAGAAAGCTGGTTGTTCTGTAGACAATACAAGACACCCAAATAGGAGTGTAAATGCCACCGGGAGTTACAACTCAGTGGGAGAGGGATGCGCCCCACGCAGGGCCAGCAACCGGCCACCTGTGTTCTGTGGTTCTGCCACTCTCTGCTCTGCTCCCTGAAAACGCCTCCAGTGCCTGCCCTTGGCCCCTTCGGAGTCGGGTCCCAGGCTACGCTGGAAAAAATAACCCAGATGTCTTTGGGCCACCTCCTCATAGATGTCAGCTGGGCGATATTTCGTGGTGCGAGAAGAGAGCTACTTGACCAGCTTAAAATCATATTGAAAGGACAGTGTGTTCAACCCATTCTTCTTCTCACAGCTACCCGCTGAAATCCAGCCCCCACTAAATTGTTAAAAGGAGATTCAAACGAAACCGAAGGGAGCCAGCACAGGCCGTCTGCTCCGCTTTGTCTGAAACGCATGCTCCGTTTCTTAGACAGCGAGCCGCCAGCTCGGGTGCCTGCTCACGTTTCACCGACTCAGTCCCCATTCCTCGAGTGCCCTCTGAGAATCGGGCTTCTGGCAGGTGTGACATAGGTTTTTTTTGAAAACTGGGAGAAAATAGGAGCAGATCCCTTGCCCTACAGATGTATCTAGAAGGTTGGGTCAAGTCTGGACACTTGGCAGTGAATTTCCCCAGTGTTCCTGAGAATTGGTCAAATTCTACTGAAGTTCAGACTTACAAATACTGCCCCATCTTATTTGTCTTTTTGGCTCAATGTTCTGCCTGGGGAATTTGCTGTGGAACCAAAGGCGTCATCCCAGCACCGATTTTAGGGTCTTTTTGAGTCAGCTGCGGTGACAGCTCCCTCCAGACTTGACCCCCAGGCACGGGAGTCGAAAAGAAACTCAGAGGATTCACGCTCTGTTAGGCTCTCAGATGTGAAGCATATACTTGAACTTCCTCATTTTGTCCTGCGCAGTGGAATCAGCAATAAACTGCATCTCTTGGGGGCGGAGGGGGGGCCGGGGAGGATGAAGAACGCGCACAGAAGCCAAGGTAGAAAGTGGGAAGAACCGCGCCGCGAGGCCCACGGCACGGCCCCACTGACACGGCCGCACACCCAGAAAGCAGCAATGGACGATGAGGACCACGTATGATGAGTGCGTGCAATGGTTTTTGCTACTACTTGACTTCTGATTAATTTTCTGAAATACCCTTACAATACAAGCCCGGGTGCAACTCGTTGCCAGAGGCATAAACACACTTCAGCCAAGGCAGAGAGAAGGCTGCCGCCCCTCTGTGTACTGGGCCAGG
This sequence comes from Sturnira hondurensis, assembly GCF_014824575.4. Lineage (NCBI taxonomy): Eukaryota > Metazoa > Chordata > Mammalia > Chiroptera > Phyllostomidae > Sturnira > Sturnira hondurensis. The sequence goes on from NW_028079127.1 coordinate 17,275,877, forward strand.
GGAGGGGGCAGTTTGCTGCGTTCTCCCAGGGCTCAGATGTCTGCGGGCTCATTGTCATCCCGCAGCCGTGCTCCCCGCTCCCTAATATACCTGTCTCTAGGGGTCCTCCGACGGCACACGGGAGCGCATGGTCAGCGCGGTGTCCAGCATGTCCTTGCCCGAGCCGGGGCTGCAGCCCAGTGCCCCGTGCAGCATGAGACACGGGGCTGACCCCGAGCAGGGAGCAGGCAAATTAACGCACGCTCCTCACCAAGACAAGCTGTGTGGGGTGACACCCAGCATGGGGGTGAGCGAGAGCAGAGCTCGGCAGGCTGCGAGCGGGGAGCGAACCCCGTCTGCTAATGCGGGGAGGTGTCTCCAGGGACCCTTCAAGAAATGAGGGCAAATGAGGTGGTTGATTTCCAAAACTTGATCATGTTTTGAAATAACAACCTTTTACCAGATAGCTGCACACATTGGTGTATTTCTCGATAACTATGAAAGAGGGCATATTTCTTCACGTGAAATAGAAATTGTACCAGGTGATAAAATTCTCAACATGAGACTTTGTTGTATTGAAGATCAAATACATTGATCAGTGCCTGGAAAAGTGGCCACGTTCCAGGTGTTCATGAACTTGGGGCTCATGAGAGATTGTGATCTCTCCCTTTCTGTCTCTTGTCTTCTTTCTCCTTCCATCCACTTCTTCTCTATACACAGACATAGGTTTGCGTTGCTTTGGGCAAATAATTAAATCAGTAAACTGAACACCGAGTGAGATCTTTCAGCAAATTTTTGTACCTTTCATATAAAACCAGACAGTCCCAAGACCTCCAGACTGCCGCCCCACCCCCATCCCGAGAAGAACAAGTCCAGTTACACGCTATGCCCTCTTCATCTTGTGGTGCTGTCTTAATTTGCAGCTTTCCTAATTAACTCTGAAACTTCCTCGCCAGGCTGTTCCATCGTACCCTACACCCTGCCTTCTTGACTCACGTGCTTTTTAAAGAAGTCTTGGCAGACAGCACACTCTCGGCTTAGCCCCCGAGGAATCTGGAGCGAAGGAAAAGGAGCCCCCTCCGCAAGCCTGCCCAAAGCCACAGGTGGTATTTCCATGCGACTCACCTTGCACAGATTTGCACACTTGAGCCATGGAGCGGGTCCACAGAAGGTTGTTGCCCTGTGTTGCCCACGGGCAACAGTGCCCCGCTCGGAAGCCACGTCACCAGTCTGCCGTGTCTTTTCTGGCACCATCACTATCAGCCCTGTCCCGACTGACACTCATGGGTTTTATTTCCCCTTTTGCTTTAAGAGCTGGCCATGTATTCACAAATTGTGAATTCACAAATGTCACTTTTCCTCCCCCTCCCCCACGCCAAGGGATTACTCGGAGGGAGCCCGGGACCTGGTTACAGAGAGAGGCAGGGCTCCCTGTGCCCCGCGACCACCCGGACCCCACTCACGGAGCGGGGTGCTGGCCGCGCCTCCGAAGCAGCCGCAGGGAACTGACCAGGGACCTTATCTCGGAGCACGTTTTGACTTAGAGGCAGTTCTTCTTCCCAGTTACATCATCACAGCTGTGATGCAGAGAACGGCCAGCAGCTTCCTTCGCGATGGGCTGGCACCCGGGCTCGGGTGAGCACCCCCGAGGAGCATGGGCTTGCCAGCGTGACCCACTGGGCCCCCACCCAGCACCAGGGCTCCCCTGCCTGTCCCCGGGACTGGGCGGGCTGCAGGGTGGCCTCTGAGGCCTGGACTTGCCCCAGATACACGGTGACAGTGGCCGCAGGGGCTTGGCCCCCCTCCCAGGACCTTCCCTCCTGTTCCAGACAGACCCCCTCCGAGGCCCTCAGTATGTTTCAATTTAAGTAAACCTGGCTGGCTTTTCCTGTCCTTTGCCCCGTTTCTGTCTGGGGAATCTCAAGGGGATGGACTAGCAAAGCTGACTCATCGAACAACGGGGCCTGGGTGCGAGTGGAGAAGGACTCGCTCGGCGGAGGGAGCCTCTGAGGCAGGGGGCAGCCGCTGCTGTGGAAAGGGCTCCTCAGCCTCAGCCTGGGCTTGAGTGGTGACGCCCCTCACCTAGTGCTGAGAGTGGGAGGGGGGACCCAGGTGCCGGGAGAGCAGCCGGGAGGGCTTGTTACCAGCTGGGACTGCGGCCCTGTTTGCAAGACGGCGAACCATAGGCACCCTGGACAGAGCTTCCCGAAAGGCTGAGCGTGCATCCTGTGTGTGTTCTGGGCTCCCCGAGGAGACTGTTTCCCAGTTGCCAAAATGAAGCCCAAGCCACCGTGCCCAGATGCCCCGAAAAGGTGAAGCTCCTTGGGGAAGGGGGACGTGAAAGGAGGAACGGAGAGAGAGGCACCGCTGGCTACCAAGCAGTTGGAAAGTTGAGATACGGTGTCAGCCACCTGGCCTCCTCTTCAAAGTCCCACACATCTAATTTCAGATGTCACATATTGGTCACTGTAGAAGCCTCAAAAATAGTTTGTGATCGCAGTGAGGGCAGTGAAGCAGGCCGGAGCTTTCCGACATTCCCCGACTCAGCAGGTGCTTGCTGAGTGCACCTGGCCCTGGGCCCGCTGCTGTCCTGGGTGGAAGGAAGGGCCTGACTTTGGTCCTCCACGCAGGTGGGCGCGTGACGCTCCATCAGCAGCACCAGCGTCAGGAGGAAGGCACGCACACTGTGCCCCCGCGCCCTTTGCCCTGAAAGCACAAGGAAGACGAGAGTCGGGGCTTTGTATTGGGTATTGCGTGTGTGTGTGTGTGTGTGTGTGTGTGTGTGTGTGTGGCGGCTCTTGTCTTCTTCAGAATAAACTGTGAATGTCCAAAGACAGTTTCAGAACAAGCTGCAAGAATTCACACACACACACACACACACACACACACACACAGTGGTTTTCTATAAAGGGAAAGCCAGTGAGATTGTGTCTCTTAACAAGTGGAGCGACCTGGGTTTGGCTGAACCACGGAGATGGAAATACGAGGGCCGTGATGTACAGATCGGGACTCGGTGGGTCCACCCGGTGGACCCTCCAGGTAAGAAGCTCATAAGGGTCTTTGTGCGTAGAAATCCAGTCTGCGGAAACAGCGGGAAATGGAGAGCGAAGTTGATGTGAGAGAGGCAGAGGGCATGAGTTCACTGTGTTTCTACCTGTAATAGTAAAAGTAGAATAAGCATGGTTAAGAGAAATGTATCATTTAAAGGTTTAAATATATGCATAATAAGTGTTTATCAATAACTGGGAAGCACTGGGTATTATGGGAAAATGTTCCGTGAAAACAGGAATCTCTGCAGATGATTTTTTCATCATCTCACTTTCCTGTCAAATGGCCGAACCGATCAGCCTGGCCATCTCGACGTGGTAGGTGTATTAGTTCGCTATTGCTACACATCAACCAACCACAGGCCCCGGTGTGGTAAGCAGTGACAAGCATTTATTCCTTGCTCAAGTGTCTGAGTTTTGACTGAGGCTTGGGCTAAACTTGGCTGGGCTCCAGATCACCTGAACCTGAACCAGGCCAGGTTCAAGTTCGTCCCAAGCATTTGTCGTTCATTTGGAGCCAGCAGCTCTGCCGGGCGTCACTGTTCTCCGGAATCCAGCTCAGCTTCTTCGCGGTCTTCGCTGTTGCCTGGGGCGGGGAAACATGGGTTCTCCAACTGTTACAATGTTTTAAAAGAAACCATCTAACAAGTACCAAACAGGGACTAAAGAGCTTCATTGGTGGGTGGGGGTGGGGTTCCTCTTAAGAAACTTAAAATTATTTCAGATAGAGCCTGAACATCACCTTCTGTGGGAAGCTCTCTCTCTCCCCCCCTCCCTCATTGCACCGCAGCATGGCCTTGTCTGTATTTTATTTTTATGTCATACCAGACATTATGTCTGTCTCTGTGCCCACCACTAGATGTGAGGGCGGATCTTCATTTCGCTCAGCTGGCCTTTGTCAGAACCCGTGGGACGATGCAGTTTGAAGACCGGAGAGGCATTGCGTGGTACTCATGGGGACTTCCACGCACACCTGGGTCTGAAGGAGAGCCCAGCGGGGAGACCACCCACCGGGAGGAATCCGGTTTGGCCCCCATGGTCCTGACCAGGGGCTGCTGACAAGTCACGATTTTGAAGGTGATTATTTATTCTGTCTTTACCCTGGGGCCGTTCTTCTAACTGGTACTGAAGGCCCCTCTTTTAAAATTAATGACCCAGGACGAAAGTTCAGAACACCTAGCATTGATTTGTCCCTGTACTTTCCTCTCTGAGGTGTAAAATAAGGTCGCACTTGTGTGCGGTCCCCGGGCACCAAGGACCGCCGCCACCGCCCGCCCCGCCCGTGCTGGGAAGCGCCTTGCGTGCCCTCTCCGAGCCCGCACGCTGTAGACGGCTCCTGTCAAACCTCTGGGAGAGCAAAGGGCATGAATGGCTTTTTCTTCAAACGGGTACTTTTTTTGTTTCGAAGAACACATTCTTGAAACAGGATGCGTTGTTTTAAACAAATTAGTCAGTCTGGCAAAGAACAAAAACAGGGCGGGGCAGGGTCGGAGGAGCGGCCTACGCCCTCCGCGCGGGCAGAGCACCAAAATTAGGTCCCACCCAGGTTTCTCGCTGACTTGTCCGAATGTTGCCTCGGCTGCCTTTCCCAAGAGGCCTGACGCTACGGCCATAAATTCGTCTCCTTTCCTCGAGCATTTTTCTCCCTTCTCTGTCCTATTTGCAAAGGCTTCCAGGACCAGTGGTGATCAGGGAGTTGCTGCTGGAGGCGCTGGGGGTGAGGTCCTGGCAGGGGGCTGGGGACCTGGGGTCTGAAGGAGGCACTGTTTTCACCTGCAGTCAAACTGCTGAACCCCGACCAGGCAGAAAGTCCTACTCGTTGGGGTGGGCATAGCTGATGGCCCACGGGGCTGATCCGTTGTTCTGTAAATCACAGCCCTCGGTGTCCCTGTGTGTCCCCCCTCCCGGCCCCCATCACTAACGTGCAGCCTCGGGGGTTGCAGCAGCTCCATCGTGGCCCCCGGACTTCCAGAGCCCGGGAACATGTCTCTGCGGCTGTGATTAAGTAGAGGGTCCCTCGATGGGAAGGTGATCAGGGTTCTCAGGGAGGAGTCGGGTGCACGGGGAGGGCTTTGAGGGTGGAGGAAGGGCGTTCTAGAAGCTTGAAAAGACAAAAGGACAGACTGTCCCCGGTGCCTGCAGAAGTCTGCGGCCCTGTGAACCCCGGAGAGACTTCCGACCCCTGCACTGTGACATGGCGGATGGGAAGCCACATCCCCAGGGTGGTTCCACGCCGCTGCCAGGCTAATGGCAGGAAACACAAAGGGACTTGTGAAGCCCCCACTGAGACACCCTCCATGTCTCCACATTATCGTGAAAATGAAACCCAAATGCCGTCCCATGGCATGCGGGCCCTGCAGGACACTCCCTGGCCTTCTCCAGCGTCCGCTGCGGGCAGTGGCGTGGGAGTCAGAACATCAGGGTGTGGGTCCTGATGCTGTGCGGACCGCCTGCGAGACCTTAGACACACGGGCCTCCCTGTGCCTCAGTTTCCCCACTGTGTTTGCGACGACCCAGGAGTTCCTGCCCCGCACTGCTCCAGGCGCATGGGGCTTGGTAGGAGTCGGCCGGGTGCCGAGAGTGTTCGCATTCCAGGAGCACGCAGCGGACACCAGGCAAACTCCTGCTGAAGGGGCGGCGGGTGGGGACACAGAACGGCACTACGGCCACCTCCACAGGGCACAGGACGGCACTTCTCTCTCTGGTTTGCAGAAGTGAATGGGCTCCGTAGCAGAACCACTGAAACTCAATGAACAAAGAGACGACGGAGCATTTTCGGGGGCCACATTTTGGCCACGAGATGCATGTAAACACCAAAACCAAAGGGCTAATTCACTGTGAAGAAGGACGAAAGCCGTCCCCTCCTGAGGGCAACCGACCAGCAGGGAGCGGGGTCTGAGCCAGCACCGGGAACCGGTCAGGCCCATGGCAGGCGCCCACAGTGAGTGTCCACGCGAGTTTCTAACGTGGATTTATCTCATCTTCTTGACTGTCCTTTTTCATAATATGTGGCCTTCTAACTTCAGAATGGTGCCCGGAGCTGGGAGTTCCCATGGCAGAGCGGACACCTGCCGGCCCTAACGCGTCTCTGTTCACGGTGTCATTTACCCTCTCGCATGGGGTCCGCTCGGAAAATATCGGGTCGGCCAAAAAGTTTGCATACTTTTTTTCACGCGATCGCTCTGGCGGTGCTTGGTTGCCTTCAACTTCATTCGAAACCATCTCGTTAGCTTGTGTTATGACAGCTGTCATATCAACATGCATTAAAAAAACTTATCAAAACCGGGGAGTTTGCAGTCACTTGTGCCCCGACTGGGGATCAAACTTGCAACCTCAGTATATCGGGATGACACTGAGCCGCCCAGCCAGGAGTAAAATATATATTTAAATTCTTTTCATGTTCCAGTTGTTTTTCAGTAATGCATAGAATAAACATTTCACTCAGGTTTCTTGAGGTATGATTTACATGCGGGAAAATTTATCCTCTTTTAGGGTCCTGTTCTATGTGTCTGACAAACATGCACACTCATGTCATAACCACCCTAGCAAGGTGTGGATTCCCACACATCCCCCTGATCCCCCACGCCTCTGTGTGGACGCCCCTCGCCGTCTCCAGTCGCTACCAACAACTGACCATCTACCTCTCCCATTCCGCCTCTGCCCGGAGGTTGTATAAATGCAGCGTTCTGCGTGTAGCCCCTCAGGCGTGGCTTTCTCGACTGGGTGCCGACCTGTGGTTGTGGGTCCCGCAGCTCATTCCTTCACGTTGTGGGTGGAGTTCCACTGTCCCAATGCACCACCCGCCACTCGCTTGTCCGTTCGCCTGCTGGAGGGCATTTGTTTCATTTTCAGGTTTAGGTGGTTATCGATGAGGCTATTACAACCGTTCGCATACATTTCTTTTCGTGTGAACGCAATTTTGTCTCTCTTGGGTAAATATTGGGTTGGCAGAAAAGTTTAATTTTTCTTGTAAAATAAAAGACACATTTTTCAGTTTCACCAATAGTTTTATGGATTTGGATATTTTGAGTATATCTGTCTCCCCCATGGTCGAACGTCGATGGTTCTCAATTAACCCCTCGACTTCATCGCTGTGGGGCCTGCCCGACTCTGGCGCATCAGCCAGCGAGAAATCTCCAGCAGGGAAGCTTTGCAAACCGGGTCGACACATTCGACCAGTCACGGCAGCTTCTCCACACTGCGCAAGTCCCTTTTTTTTCTGCATTTCAGTTGCATATTTTTTACTTTTCCTGAAATAACAAAGTGTAATATGTTGAAACTGTTGCCTCTCTTCTTCCATCTTCAATATTAAGTTTGCTACACAAAAATTCAACAGTTTTGATGTTTTTTTCAATGCACACTGATAGACAGCTGTCATAACACAGTCTAACAGAATTGCTCTGAGCCAAGTTAAAACCACGTTGGCGCTGCTTGAACCATCTTACAGAAAAACAAAGAAAGAAACTGTTTGGCCAACCCAATGGTTTGTTGTCTTTGGGTAAGTACTCAGAAATGGAATTGCTGAATTGTGTGAAAGCTTTGTTTTTTTTTTAAATTTTGTTTATTTTTAGAGAGAGGAGAAGGGAGAGGAAAAGAGAGGGAAATATCAGTGTGGCTGCCCCTCGCACGCCCCCTACTGGGGACTGGCCTGCAACGCAGGCACGGGCCCGACTGGGAATCAACTGGTGACCCTTTGGTTCCCAGGCCGGCTCTCGACCCACTGAGCCACTCCAGCCAGGGCTAAATGCTCTATTTTTAATTTTTGGAGGATTCTCCACCCCATTTTCCACAGCGGCCACAACCCCACCTGCAGTGCACAGTCTTCCCTTTGCACCACATCCTTGCCCCCCACCATGTTTTTTGGGAAACAGACTAGTAAGTATGTAATTGCATATCCCTAGTGACAGATGATGTCAAATATTTTTACATAGGCTTGATTAGCAACAGCATAGCTGCTTTTCTTACATTTATTCCTACATTATATTCTGTATCTATAGATCTCTATATAATTTTAGTTCCTGAATTTATAACTATTTGCTGCTACTATATAAATACGCAATCGATTTTTATATATTAACCTTGAACCCTATGACCTTGCAAAATTCACTTTAGTTCAAACAGTTGTTTGATTCTCGTGATTTCTATGCAGACCGTTGTCGTGTAAATAGAGACTCTTCTGCTTCCTTCCTGTTACACCTATTTTTTTTTCTTGCCTCGTGTTAACGGGTACGAACCCTGCACGAGAGGCACTGAGGCCGGGCATCCTTGTCTCACGCTGATGTCGGGGGAAGAGTCTGTACTTTACCACTGAGTGTATTAGCCATGCATTTTCAGAGATGCTCTCCCCCGAATTGAGGAATTCCTCTCATCTTAATTTTCTGGGAGTTTTCACCGTGACTGGGTGTTGAGTTTTAAGTGCTTCTCTTCTGCATTTATTGGGATGATCACAGAGTCTTCTTCCCTCTTTGGTCTATTAATACGGTGAATAACACTGACTGGTTTTCAAACGTTAAATCCATCTTGCATTCTTAAAATGAACTCAACTTGATTAACCCAACTTGCTGGATTCAATTTGCTAATATTTTACGAAAGATATTCGTTTTTATGTTTGTGTGGATATTGCTCTGTACATTTTTTTAACGATTTTATTTATTTATCTTTAGAGGGAAAAGGAAGGAAAGAGGGAGAGAAGTATCAATGTATGGTTGCCTGTCGTGAGTCCCCTGCTGGGAACTGGCCTGCAACCCAGGCATGTGCCCTGACTGGGAATCAAACTGTGATCATGTGATTTGCAGGCCCTCGCTCAATCCACTGAGCTACGCCAGCCAAGGCTTTTCTTTTTTTAAGATTTTATTTATTTATCTTTAGAGGGGCAGGGAAGGAGAGAGGGAGAGAAATATCAATGTGTGGTTGCCTCTTGTGAGTTGCCTGCCGGGAACTGGCCTGCAACCCAGGCATGTGCTCTGACTGGGAATTGAACAGTGATCTGGTTCGCAGGCCCACGCTCAACCACTGAGCTACGCCAGCCAGGCTGTACATTTTTGATAATACTCATTTCAGTGTTGTAATCAGTCTCATGCTGACCTCAAATGAGAGGAGACATGTTCCCTCTTCTAGTCTCTGAACAAAAATTGTGCAAGATTAGTGTTATTTCTTCTTTAAGTGGTTGATAAATTTGACCACTGAAACCATCTGGGCCTGGAATTATCTTTGTGGGAAATTTATGGGACAAAATTCAATTTCTTTAATAGTAAAGAGCTATTCAGATTTTAAAATTGCCTTGGCTGGTGTAGCTCAGTGGATTGAGCACGGAGCTGTGAACTAGACGATCACGGTTCGATTCCCAGTCAAGGCACATGCCTGGGTTGAGGGCCGGTTCCCAGCAGGCAACTCACAAGAGGCAACCACACATTGATATTTCTCTCCCTCTCTCCTTCCCTTTCCCTCTAAAGATAAATAAAATCTTTTTTAAAAAGAGCTATTCAGATTTTAAAATTTCAGCTTGCTTCAGTTCTGAACAGTTGCATCTTTCTAAGAATGTCTGCCTTTCACCTACAGTGTTGGATTAATTGGTGTAAAACGGTCCATACTACCTCCCTTTATTCTGTTAATATCTGTGCTGATACATTCTTTTACAATGGGTCCTCTGTATTTTCCTTGGTCCATCTAGTTGGCACACTGAAGGATGAACGTCATCTTTACTGGGATCAACGCTGTCTCTTTCTGTGTGGCTTCTCAAAGTGAGATACTAAACACATCTGAAGACAATGGGTCGATCATTGGAAGCCACAGAAATACTGTGGCACACAGATTTTTTAGGAAAAATTTAGGGAAATTAGGTAAAGTTTTATTGAAACGACTTCAAAAACATTTGAACATACGACTTTGTCAGATGCAGAGCTCGTTTATTTCTTTAGATAATTGATAGAACGTCTCGGAAGCTTCCCAGTTTAAAGGGCTCTACTCCCTTTGCCACATTTTTTTCACTGTTCTCTGCTTCGAAAAAAAATGAGAGTTGAGTCAAAGGCAAGTTCTTTACATCTACAAAAGCCCGCAGACCAGGAAACGGAATGGTTTCACAAACCGGGTGGGAACGTAAAATAGGCCCAATAATTTCAAGGGATTGGAGGGCTCAACTGAGAGCGAGTGCCTCTTGAACGCCTTGCTTCCGTCTAGACCCTATGTCTTCGGTGCGGATCACTTTAAAAATTGCGCTCCTCCCGTGCAGAGTCCAGTGCGACTCCGGGAGCGGGCAAATGCAAACTAGCATTTATGGAGCAGTGGTAAGTGCTGGGAGGTGTGAAGAGTCGCATCTCACAGCGGACAACGAGGTTACGCAGGAAAGCCACCGAGGCAGGGGCCTAACAGCCTCCGGGGGTACCAGCGCGGGGACTAGAACGGAAACAGAGCCTCCCGATGCGCGTGCGCGCATGCGAGCCTCCGAGTCCAGGCCCCGTCTACGCCTCCGGCACTTCCCATTGGCCTTTAACCGGCGCGTGTGAGTGACGTCACGAAGACCGCCGCCCGGAAGTGCATCCGGGACGACCTCGGCGGCAGGGCGGGTGAGCGGGAGTGGGGCGCGCGCGCTGCCGGGAGGGGGCGATGGGAGCGGGCCCGGGAACAGCCGGGCGGCGGTGCGCAGAGCCAGCCCTCGGGACAGACAGCCGAGGATAGCGACGGACTCGTCCGCTCTGGGGACCGGAACCCGACGGAGCGTGCCGGGTGTCCACAGACACCCTGCGCCCCGCGCGCGGCTGGTCCCCCGAGGTTGCGCCGAGCCTCCCTGTTCGCCACCTGGCGTGGGTGACGCCGCTTCGGGGACGGTCCCTGCGGATTGTCGTAGGAGAGGCGGAGGAGGCCGAGCGTTGTCCTGCGGTGGGCTGGGACGGTCCCTGGTGCCGGACGGGCAGCGCCACCCCCGACACCTGCTTTCCACGGACAGGAGCGGTTCCCTGGCCGTTCCCGCTGCAGCAGCCGTGGGAGGCCACATGGCGTGGGAAACGCTGCGCTGCTGGCGAGGCGCGGGCGGGGTGGGGACAGGGGACTGCACGACCGGCGGCACACTCAACCTGGTTCACAAGGCCTAGGAAGCCCCCTGGGCCAGAGATGTCAGGTTGGGTGAGGAGCGAGGCTGACGTGCCCTGGCTGACCCCTGGGACAACAGCTGACCCTGGGAGGGCGAGTTACTGAGCCGGCGGCCGCCTTTGGAGGGTCTGGTGACGGTGAGCGGACCTCTGGGAGCCCAGGCCCTGCACCGGGAGTCCCCGGGACGTAGCCCTCCGACCGGCCCCTACTCTTTTCCCTACAAACACGTTCCTGGGCAATACAGAAAATCCCGGTGCGCCCCTTTCTTTCTCGCCACTTTTAAACCCCGTCTCTGTGTCTCAGATGCTGAGGTGCCTGCGCCTCTGGTGGCCGAGCGGTGGCTTGGCTGGACTGGGCCTGCCGGAGCGACGACACCTGTTCACCATGAAGCTGCAGTCCCCGGAGTTCCAGTCCCTGTTCACGGAAGGGCTGAAGGGCCTCACCGGTGAGACTCTGCTGCCTTCTGCTTGCAAAGCCTGGGTACCTGTGGCAGGAGACAGGTCACGCATTTGAACCACATGGGGGCGTGTTGTTTATGAAAGAGGTCTGCCCTGCTATGGGCAGTACAGAGCTAGAGCCAAATTACAGGAAGAGGCAGAAAGTGACCAGTAAAAAGCGTGCTGTTCTCTGGGTGCTAAGTGCTTCCATCCAGTATTGGGCCGCTACCTTAGGGGGCATGCACGGGGTTCCCTGGACAGAGGGTGAGGGTGTGAAAGGCGCCACCCATGTCCAACAAGAACGCCTGCGGAGCGGGGCCCTGACTCACACACTGTCTGTCCCTTCCCTGGGATCAGGCGCCTCCTAGAACTTGAAGGCCAGGAGAGGCCCGTGTCACCCGGCCAGGGGGTGCGCAGACCTTGCCGGGAAGGTGTCAGGGAGCAGCCCCATCCACTCCCCAGTCCGTGTCCCTCCCGTTGTCCTCAGGGTCGCTGCTGCTCTTGCTGGAGCAGCCACCGCACTGCCTATTGAAGCCAGTGGCGCTTTGGTGGCACCTTCAGCAGCATGGTAGGTGTTCGTATGTGGACACGTGACCTATTCTGTGCTGTGCAGCCCTGGCCCCCACCAGACCCCGCGGGGGAGCTTTGGAAGCATCCCGGCACTGGGTCCCACCTGATCCCCTGAACTGGAATCTCTGGGGAAGAGGGGCACCTGGAGCGTTTGAAGGAAACTGCGCTGTTACTCCCAACACAGAGAAGGTGGGGGCCGCTGCTTTCAGACGACTGCTGGGTTAGCCTGCCCCTGGAGCCGCTCTCCTGTTCCTGAATCAGATGACTTTTTAGGTCGGCGTAAAATCCTGCTGCTCGCACAGCTCCGGAGTGTCCTGTCCGCCCACACAGGCACATGCAGACGCCCTCCTGCGGGATGTGGCAGTATTGGATCCATGAGTTTTACGGGTTTTACGAGTCCCCAAGAGCACACTGGGCAACTTTGACCTCATAGCTGGAGAGCGGTGAGGCCAGCCTGCAGGCCTGACGCTGGTTACCTGCGTGTCCAGCAGCCACCACTCATCCCGGGAGAGCAGGTTCATGTGGAAAGGAAACACGTCTACTTTTCACATTCTAAAGTTTCTTGGGTTCTGTTTGGTTTGGAGGTGGTACATTCTCAGGTCAGAGCCCTGAAGGTGCACGACCCACTGTGAGTTCTTGGCCCCACCCAGGAAGGAATTCCCACGTGAGGCAGCACAGAGTTTCAAGGGGAAGAGTTTACATTAGTAAAGCAGTGAGAGGGAGGAGCCGCTGCTGCTTCCACTGAGGCTCGTTCATGGGGGGGCGGCATTCAGTTGGGGGGGCAAGACGTTCAGGACTTTGCAGGACCGGGGTGCAGGTTTCTCGGGAGAGCTGCATGGCCGTTTCGTGACCTTTTATGGGCTCTCCCGGGCCAGTCGGGGTGGCTCAGGTGTGTGGATTGCCTGCTAATGAGCCTAGGGGCCAGTTGGGTGGGGTTAGGCACCTTACCGGGTGCAGCTGGTCTCTGCAGGTCCTAAGCCAGGATGCAGCCCAGTGTGGCTGTGAATGTGGTCCAACACAAAGTTGTGAATTTACCTCAGACATTATGGGATTTTTCTCGTGATTATATGTTGCAGTGAATTTAATGTGTGACCCAAGACAACTCTCCTCCTTCCAGAGTGGCGTAGTGATGCCGTGATTCGGAGGGGGGGGTGGTCTTCCTCTGCCATTTCTGGAGCTGTCCTCAGTTGCCCTTGTTCTGCCCCATGTGCCCATCTCAAAGAAAGGAAATATTAAAGAATTTTTCCAACAAATCCCCCTTTTTGTTAAGCTGGGGTACCACAGCTCAGCTCCTGTGTGAGCCAAGCTTGTGGGAAGGCATGACAGGTCCTGCCTGAGACGTGGGGAGACAGGTAATTCTGGTGTTGGTTGGGACGAGTAAACACAGGCTTGTCCTGCGGCCTGTGAACCCCGCACTGACCAGGGGCTTCCCCGTGTGGCTCGGGTGGGCTTCCGTGAGGCCTTCGTGTCCCTCCTACGGGCTGGGGCCCGAGTGCCGTGGGGAACTCTCCTCTGGGGACCGCTGCTGGCTCCAGGGGCTGGAAAGCCATGCCCCCTGCCCTGCTTAACAGAAACATGTTGAAATGAAAGTGTGTCTCTCATCAGAATTATTTGCCAAGGAAAACCACGAGTTGCGGATAGCAGGCGGCGCCGTTCGGGACCTGCTGAACGGGGTGAAGCCCCAGGACGTGGACTTCGCCACCACCGCCACGCCGGAGCAGATGAAGGGGCTGTTCCAGGCGGCAGGCATCCGCATGGTCAACAACAAGGGGGAGAAGCATGGGACCATCACGGCCAGGGTGAGCGGCGTCCGCCGTCGGTGCGGCAGCTTGCACCCCCGTTTCCAGTTAAAACAGCAGCGGGGGACAAAAGCTTCCCGAGTGGCAGCCCCGGGCAGCGCCTCCTCACGGACGTGCGTGTCCCCCGGGGGCTCCCCAGAACACCTGTGTGTGCAGGTGCTGGTTTCCGTCGATTTCCCGTTGTTGTCAGACCTTCTCTCTCCCCCGACCTTTGGCTGGGGGTGGGCTATGACCTTCCCTCACACCCACCGCAGCAACTTCTCGGGGCGTCACCCTGGTGCGGGGTGGAGTCAGCATCGGGGTGACCGCCTTTCTGGTGCGCCTCGCAGTGGACAGCATTCCTCGGAACACACTTTCCATGCGTGTGTCTGCAGCCACCGGGGCTATCATGCTGGAGAACCCCAGCAGCCACGTCTCAGTTCCTGGGCCGGCCCTCACCCGACAGTCCAGGCCTGCCGCCAGCCTGCCACCACTGCTCCTGGGGCCCCTGGGCAGCTCCGGAGCCCCCCCTTTACCCCCTACCCGTCGGACCTGGAGTCCCTCCCCACCTGGGGCTGAGCGCTGGCTGCTGGCTGGAGGCTGAGCCGGGCCCCACCTCCCTTGGCCCCAGGAAGGCTGCTCCGGCTCAGCCGGGCCAGGCTCTGAGACCTGGGGGCCGTCCTCCGGGGGCTTCCTGACCGGGCGCCGCTGGTGGGTTTGATTTCAGGAGGGTGCGCCTTGCTTTGCATCCATTTCTAGTTGTCTATTTAGAGAGCTTAGTGGGCGCACCTCCTGAATGCTCCTCCTGACTCCACCCCTTGTGAAACGTAATCTCTCTGGAAACTGTGAGGTCTGTTGCCTGTGCACCACGGGGGGAGGGGGGAGCCGGTTCCACCCTTTGTCTCCTCTCTCCGACACTCATCTCTTCCCTTCCTGCGGGGTCGCCTTAACCTGCTCACCCAGGCGTCCTGCTCCTGCACACGCTCAGCTGTCTTGTAAATTGTGTGAGCGTCCTGCCTGCAGTGTTTGGAACCCCCCCCCCTCACTTCCTTCCCCCAGGACACCAGTTGGAGTTCCTTGGACAGCGTTTCCCAGGCTGTTTCTGTCTCTCCCCAGCTTCCTGAAAAGGGCCCTTCCTGAGCTCTGCTCATGTCCGGGCTGCCGTGTTCATGCAGCAAGCGCCCGGCGAGCTCCATTGTCGTGCGTGGGCAGTGCCCGCCCGCAGGCTGGGGGTCCGCCGTCACTGCTGTGGGCCTCGTCCCAGAAGCCCCCAGGCTTAGCACAGGCCTGCTGATTAGCATTGTGAAGGCCGAGTGGGGGACAGGCTAGGGTTGGGCACAGTGGGTTGGGGTTGGGCATGGTGGGTTTTTTTTCTTACTTCATCTTGTTTCGGGCGTGGTGTTCACTCCCAGGACCGCCCCCCCACCCCCACCCCCCCGCCGCCTTGTCTGCCAGCCCACGCTGTGCCTGTTTCCAGGTCAGCCTTTCTGGTGGTTCCTAGATTCCCAGGTGAGCGGACGCTCTGGGTGTCTGTTTTCTGTAAGGACTGTCTTCGCGTTCGCCGCCCTGTTCGCCTGCAGAGGGGATGATGCCCCAGGTCCCTGAGTTCTGGGACTCGGTGGTGCGGACCCGCCGGTCCCCAGGGAAGCACGCACACGAGATGGACAGGAATTCTGGAACAGACTTCCGGGCCCGTCGTGGCTTTCAGGCTCCCAGCTTGTGCTGGGCCTGGGAGGCACCGTTGCCCCTTCGTGCCAGAGTGTGCTGCCTGTCGGGCGTACTATCCCTTACACACGTGCCTCTCTCCGCGGTTCCTGCTCACGTGTGCACCTGTGTGCACGACCCTGTGCTTCACGGCTCAGCGTGCGCCACCTCACGGGGCCGCACCACTTCTCCGGGCTGCAGGCAGCCCCCTCCCCACCGTGCACGGTCCTTAAACCGAGGCCCAGGCCTTGTGCGCTGACGCCAGGTCTGCAGAGCGGCCTTGCCCGCAGGAGCCAGATTGGAAAGGGAAGAGTCGGACGGGCGGTCCAAGGGCTCCTCCCTGCCGCCCTTCGCCCATCCGAGGGCTGTTCTGTAGCTCAGACTCCCCCTCTTTCGCTGGGAACGGTTTACGAGTTTTAAACAGGCCGTTCGGCTCTGTCTCTGAGCATTGGGGTGCCCACGTGTTTCGAGGCCTGTGCGTACTCGCCGACTCAAATCAGGAGAAGTTCTGTCAGGACTCGTGTGTCTTCTCCGTCCACCCAGGGACACGTGAAACTAGTGTTTAAAAACGTATTGAATTCCAGCTTCACAACGAGAACTTCGAGATCACCACACTGCGGATCGACGTTGTCACGGACGGAAGACATGCCGAGGTGGAGTTCACAACCGACTGGCAGAAGGACGCCGAGCGCAGGGACCTCACCATCAACTCCATGTTTCTGGGTAAGGCTGGCAACCAGTCGATCCGCACGAGCGCCGTCCTTCAGGAGGGCTGTGTGCGGGGGTTAGGGGCGGGGGCGGCCGCCCAGTGGGAGCAGGTGTGTGTCTGGTCCAGGACAGAAGCGTCACTTTCTGTACTTGACGCTTCAGGGAAGCCCTTCACATTTCAGACTTCGGGTTAGAAAAGAGAGGCAAAACATCCAGTATCGTAACCCACACTGTGAGGACGGTCACAGGGAAAGGGCGAGGTGACGGGGGTCCCCTCCTGTGGTGGGGACCGCCAGCTGACCATATTAGGGACAGGCAGGGTCTGAAGCGCCCGCTGCTCTCTGCAGTGTCCCTGGGCTCGGCGGAGCTTGCGGGGTGGGTGGCGCCCCCTGCAGGGAGGAGGCCGAGCCGGCTCAGAGATGCCGAGGGCTGCAGCTCAGGCCGAAGAAAGCCAGGGCCCGTGCCCAGGGTCCCGAGCCCCTGGGGGCCCCTGTCCCTCTCCCTAAAGTGTCAGACTCCCGGGGCCTGGCTGACCTCCGCCATCCTCCCGGAGGTCAGCTCGCCGTCTGTTGAGCCTCCTGGCTGCCTTCTCCTAAGCAGCCGTAACCAAAACAGAGAAACAAACATGCTCTTCTTTCAAGACCCTATTTCATGGAAATCGAAGCAGCCTGGCTGGTACCCCTGTTGGCTGGCGTCGGCTGACCCCCCAGAATGCGCCAAGAGCTGTCGCAGGCCCAGCACGTGCTGGGCTCTCCCTGCCAACCCTGCGGAGCAGACGCTGTGTCCCCCATGGTGCCCGGCTCAGGGTCGTGCAGCTGGCCCATGCAGCTGGCCCTCGGCCCCCTCGGGATGCCCGGCCCGGGGACGGCTCCCACCTGCCGGCTGCCCCTGCCAGCACCGCCCTGGTGCCGTGTTTGTAGAAGAAGGTGTTCAGAGCAGGGCATGTGCACACCAATGTTACTCACTGATCTCTTAGCCAGTTTTGTTGAGGCTTTTCTCCAACAACTGGACGAAAGTTTCCTAGTTCTGGCATATCTGGTTACTGTTTTTCTCTTACTTTTGCTAAATATCTTATGTTTTTTCCTCCGAATTTTTATCTTTTTTGAAAAAGACTGAATACCTACATACTCACCGGAGAGAGTTGAGTCTCTCTTCAGGAAGAAAAATAACATTGAGATGGAGGCGCTGCATCTGTTACTTTGTAATCAGATTTGTTTTTATTTACCTGTTTTTTTTCTTTTTGTTTTTTATTTTTTCATTCTGGAGCCTTTTAAATTTTCCATGCACACCAAAATGCCACATGGACCAAAACAGCCTGGGGAGTGTGCTTGTGCCCCCTCCCCCATTCGTCCAGCCCACCTGTCTCTGGCAAACACCAGTCTGCTCTGTTCTGTGAGCTTGGTTTTGTGTTTCTCTTCAGCGTCCACCATGAGTGAGGTCACATGGTGCTTGTCCTTCGCTGTCCAACTGGCCTGGCTGAGCAGATGCCTCGGGACCCACGCCCTCCACGAACGGCAGGAGTCTCTCCCCCTTCACAGCCGAGGCAGACTCCGGTGCAGACGCGCACCAGGCCACTTTCCAATTCTTATTGGCTAATGGTCGCTTTTCTCCCCTTTCCCAACAAATAGGCTTTGATGGCACTTTATATGACTACTTTAATGGTTATGAAGATTTAAAAAACAAGAAAGTGAGATTTGTTGGACACGCTAAAAAGAGGATACAAGAAGATTACCTTAGAATTTTAAGATATTTTCGGTAAGAATTTTTGAAAATTGGTGACACCATTCCTATAGTTACTACCAGACCACAGTTCTGATGGGGTGCAGTACTCAGCAGGCCGGTGTGTGAGACAGCGGCCCCCCAAGTGTCCGTCTACAGTGGGGACTGGGCTGCGGGGTCCCCCACCCACGCAGCCCACGCAGCTGCGGGCCACTCAGCGCTGGCCTGTGACGGGAAGTGGCATTGAGCCGGGAGGCCTAGTTCTTGCCAGCTTTCAGAAGGTATTTGCATCTTACCAGCTAGTGTTTTCTCATTCGGAAAAAAGAGAAGGTGGGGAACCGACCATGTGCTTTGCAGGGTCCTCGCCAGTCCTGACCGATTGTTGTCATTAAATAGGTGTGCATAGTGCCGTTAGCTTGCAACAGTGACTTTGCCAGTGGGTGTGCCAGCACGGGCCACTGCACGGGGAGGACTTTGTGTTGTAGGTTTTATGGGAGGATAGTGGACACGCTCGATGCGCACGACCCCGAGACTCTGGAAGCAATTGCAGAAAATGCCAAAGGCCTGGCTGGGGTGTCGGGGGAGAGGATCTGGGTGGAGCTGAAGAAGATTCTCGTCGGGAACCACGTGAACCACTTGGTCCGCCTCATCTACGACCTGGACGTGGCTCCCTACATCGGTGAGGCCCCAGGGCAGCGTGTCTGTGTCTCTGGGAATGAGACGCGTCCGGTTTAAAACTGCACACAGGACATGTGTTTAGTTTGGGGTAAGGTTTCTCAAGGGAGAAATGAGACACTTTAGAGTGAACTTGGAGGACGGGTAGAACCGTTCTGTCCCAGGTGGGGACAATGCAGTGTAGGCTAGTGGCACAGAGTGGCCTCTGAGCAGCTCGGGAACGCGGGTTAGATCCTGAAACTAAAAATGGAGTGAAGACACCAGTGTGTCTGTGTGAAAGGCTGAGGGTGGCGGTGGGTGAGCATGTGCAGAGCACGTAGAGCAGTGACAGGCGCAGGCGCCGTCGGGACTGTCACAGGGAGTGAGCAGGGGAACAGCGGGTGTGTCTGGTGCGTTCCATGCTGGGAAACTCGGTGCATTTCAGACGGACTTGCTGGAGGGGGTGGGCGGCCGGTGCCTGTCCAACAGAGTGGGTGGGAGCCCTCGGTTGGATTGTGTCCCCGGGTGTGACCACCCCCTCCCCACCCTGCTGCTGGCACTGGCTCTTGGACACCGACACTTCAGGACACCCCTTGGTTTGCAGGGTGAGGGGCGGGGGGCCCTGTGGGACTGGGGGGCACCAGGTCGGGTGGATGCTGAGCCCTCACGAGGGGCGTCCCTGCAGAGCAGACCCATGGTTGGCTTAGCGTCGGGGGGGGGGGGGGGTTGCTCAGTAAATTCATTCCCGGTGAAAATGGTGAAACATGCCTTTGTCCCTACTACAGGCTTACCTGCCCATACAAGTTTAGAAGAATTTGACAAAGTCAGTAAAAATGTTGAAGGTTTTTCACCAAAGCCAATGACACTCTTGGCCTCATTATTCAAAGCACAGGATGATGTTACGAAGTTGGATTTGAGGTTGAAGATTTCGAAAGAAGAGAAAAACCTTGGCTTGTTTATTGTCAAGTATAGGAAAGACTTAGTTAGAGCGACAGACAGCCTGGAACCCCTGAAGCCCTACCAAGACTTCCTCATAGACGTAAGTATGTGCCCCGCGGGGCAGAACTAGCTCCCCGGCACTAACAGCCAAGCCCGTTGTTTAACACCGAGACCCCCTTGTATTCTGTGGCTGTCACTCACTCCAAGTGGGCGTGTCCCCGTGGGGTCGGCCACGGCAGGCTCTCCAGGAGCGCTGACGCTGTCTGATGTGGCCCCAGTGCAGGGAGCCCGACGCCGCCTCACGCGTGTCCGAGCTGCTGAAGTACCAGGGCCAGCACGCCCTCCTGCGCGAGCTGCAGCACTGGTCCCCGCCCTCGTTCCCCGTGAGCGGCCACGACCTCCGGCGGGCGGGCGTCTCCTCCGGAAAGGAGATCGGGGCGCTGCTGCAGCGGCTGCGAGACCAGTGGAAGGAGAGCGGCTACCGGATGGGGAAGGAGGAGCTGCTGAGCCGCATAGAGAGGCCCTGAGCCCGTGGGGCCGGGCGGCAGGGCAGGGCCGGGCAGCAGGGCAGGGCCATTCCCTCTGCTCCCTCCGTGGGGGCTGAGAGGCACGCGTTCGAGGAAAGGCCGCCTGGGGCTCCTCGGGAGAAGGCAGACGTGGGCACCCGTGAGCGCGCCCACACCCCTGGTCTGCACCAGCTGCCTCTGCCTGACCCTGCAATGAGCTCTCTCAGTCCCCTGGACGGTTCCCACCCAGAGGTGTGGCCGGTGTGGCCTGGCTCAGCCTGTCTTGGCCTCAGGTTCCCTCGCATAGGTCTGAACTGAGATGGGCGTGTTGAAGTTTTCCGGTTGTTGGAATTGAAATAACCGGGTTATTTTACATGACTGTCTACGATAAGTGTGGGTTCTTACCTGAATTGCAGAATAAACTTGTACTTGAAAGTAGCTGCTGGATGTGCACAAAATGTCCTCTGAAACACGTGGCCGGCTGTACCCCAGGCACCAGGACGTGTGGGTCGGTGTGTGGTCTAATGCCCGTTTGGGAGGACCTGGCCTCCGTTCCGGTCTCTGTGAGCAGGCGTGTGCTTTTGCTCCCGAGGGTCCGGGCCCCCGTGTTGCCCGTGGGAAGCGGGCGGACCGCTTGGAGCATTGCGTTTCTGCTCCTGGGCTCCGACACCCTGTAGCTGCCTCTCGAGTCTGGGCAGCAGGCTCGGCCCCGGCGGACGCAGTGCTTCTAGCAGAGCTCGGCGGAGGGGGCGGGCGAACGCCCTGCAGGTCAACGGTGACGGGGACACAGACCCCGGCCCCACCCTGGATGCCGCTCCCTTGGGCAGGGGCTTGCCCAGGGGCTGCTGGGAGGTCTGGGAGTCGTGGGCGCTGTGGTTTAGGACAGTGGGGCGCCCGCGTTTGTGCGCGTGAGTTTTACCTGCTGTCGGTACAGGCTGTGGACTCTGGGAGGTGTGTCCCGCCCTCCCTGGCTGGGGCTGCCTCAGGTGCCAGTGGCAGGCACCCAGCCAGTCCTTGTAGACCTGGCTGTCATGGTCCTCAGGGACCGTGACAGCTGTGGCGTCCAGGACGAGGCGGGTGGCTGCAGAAGGCCCCGCAGCCTTCCCTGGGCTGCGCCCGCGCTCTGCACACCAGCGTGGGGGCGGCGGCGGGAGTGCGTGGGGGCAGAGAGCGGCTGCTGCTGGGCCGAACCCCCCGGGTCTCCAGGTCAGCTGTGGCTGCCGCAGCGGCCCGCCGCCCTAGAGGGGGGCCGTGACCCCAACGCTGCTGCTCACACCCGAGTTGTCCGCGTGAGCAGGTCGTGTACGGTACAGCGACAGAGGACGCGGTTGGTTTAGCTCTGCCATTCGAGTTTGCTTTTTTCTTCAACCGACGCTGAACAGAACAGCCTAAGACCGCAGCAGCCGCCTCTACGAGGGGCGCCCTGGGCTCCGACTGCGCCTGCACACCCAGTGAACGCACACTGTGCGGGGTCTCTTACCAACAGACACTGAAGGAAACGAGAACGTAGTTTTGGGCTCAAACTGCATGTTTTAACTGTAATATTTTTGAAGTTTACAAGTCAGTATCTCACAGAAACTAACAATTGAAAGAACAAAATCCTCCAGGCTTTAACTGCTACTGCCGCCTGGCCTCTCTCGGGAAGGAGCAGACGCTCACGCGTGACGCCGGCTGTGGACCCTGCGCCCGGGGCAGGGAGTGGTTGCACGCCCCGCTCCGCAGGCTGCCTCACTGCCCGTTCCCCACTAGTGCGGAAGCAGCGTCCTCCCGGGCAGGTGCCGCCTGACGTCACAGCCCACAGGGCACGGGCTGCAAGCTAGGAAGTGGGTGCGCCTGAGCTCCAAGTGGCCGAGACTGCGGTGCATCCTCTTCTGCCGCGTGTTTCAGTCTGAAGTCTTCAAAACCATCGGGTGAAGCGGCTGCCCCTCCCCCACACGCCTTCTGACCCGGGTTCGCAGCAGCAGCGGGTTTCCGGAACAGACGCTTCCGTGGGTGCCGGCCCCACCGAGGGCGCTCACAGGCACAGCACCACTTTGTCTGGGCCCACGTCGTCCTCGGTGTCGGGGATCGTGGGCAGCAGAGCAGACCGCGTCAGCCCCCAAAACTTCTGAGGTGACATGTCTTTTTTGGTGGCTGTGAATTTCCATCCAACGTGGCTTGCACAGATCTTGCACTGGGCCACCGTCCAGGCAAACCTACAAGTTCAGGGACAGAATCAGCCAAGGAAACCGCCTGCGCCTCCAGCTCACACTAGAAACCTCCGAAGACCTCCCAGAGCTGTGCTCAGAGCACCAAGAGGAACAAATGCTCGGCTTTGATTTTTCCAGTTTCGGAGCCACAGCCACGGAAAGGGCTTCTGTCTGGGCCCCGTCCAGCTGCCCTGGCGCGTGCAGAGCACGGGAGGCAGGGCTCCGTGGGAAAGGCAGTCCCGCGGAGAAGGAGGGCCCCCGCTGGGAGGACTGGCGGGCCGCAACCGCCCCAAGAGAAGGGGGCGCACTGGGGGCGTGGGGACAGAAGCCTGTTTCTCACCTGAGACAGAAAAACAGCTGAAGACCCCCCCCCCACCACCACCACCAAAACAGGATGATTTGGTCAGAAGTACAAGCCCCAGCATTCCTGTTTCTCAGGAAAATAAACCAAACTGTGGACTTGCAACCATTTCCTTATTTCCCCAGGCGCTTCCCACATATCACATTTACAGTCGTAAGTCAATTCCAGATTTAGTTCTTGGACTAAAAAGGGTGTTGGGACTGGACAGGCCAAATGACATGGCTCTGGTGTGGAACGGCAAGGAAAAGGCTAGTTCCTGCTCAGCTCATTGTCTCTCTTAAAAAAAGACAGGCCCAGCGTTCAGATGGAAAGACAAACAGGGTTCCTGAAGCCGATGGGGCAGAGGGACCCGCAGGGGAGGTGGGGCGGGGGTGGAAGCTGCGGCCCCAGGTTGGCCCTTGTGGTCCATGAGCTGACGCTCCCCGCCGTGGCCCCCATACCTCCGGGGTCACAGTCAACGATAGAGCGCGCACACCTGTTCGCAGCCACTAACTGGTGACACGAACGGCATTTAGACAGAACTACAACTGCACGGTCTGCTTGGCGTTACCACGTTGCTTAGGAATCTGATTTTCTTTCCCATTAAGGCAAAGCCACTGAGAGAAAAGCCGCCCGAGGGCCATTACCCAGGAAACCAGCTGTGCTCGGTGGACGGCCGGCCGACGAGGCTCAAGTTGGAGGCCTTGTACACGGTCAGTGTCTCGTGCACGTAGCCGTGCGGGTTCACGTAGGCTGCCATCGGCCCACACAGGGACAGGCTGTGACAGAACAGCACAGGGTGTCAGTAGGTGGGGCGGGGCAGTTTAGGCCAAACTGCCCTTTACAAGCAGACCGAGGCCTAAGGTTACGGGAGTGGTCACTTCTGACCTCTTGGTCACTTTTACGTACATCCCAGCCTCAGACTGCGAGCAGGAGGCAGGCAGTCGGCAGCTCAGCTCCATCTAAGTGCTTCCTGGTGACCAGAGGCAATGGGAACACCGGTTCTCAGGCCCTCCACAGAGGTGTGGTGTGGAGCCCCCAGCTCAGTGGGGTCTAGAGGGCATGCAGCCCCCCACACTGCCGACGGCAGTGCTGCCCATCTGGACTCGGAGCTGCGAGGTGGCTGTGTCCCAGCCACAGGCGTGTCCCACCTCCACCTGGGCCGTGTGGCAGACCTGACGTTGAACTGCACACAGCGCCTGCGGCACATGGACGGCCCTCCACGGCCCTGCAGCTCAGCCTCCAACCAGGACTGGGGAGCAGGGCCTTGCAGTGCCCCCCGCCTGAGCTGCTGCCGCTGCCCAGCCTCGGGGGACCTGTCCTGGGGGACCCCCTGCCCCTCACTGTCCACTTGCTGAGTGTAACTAACCAGGGGAGGAAAGACTGGGAGTGTGGCTGGGAGCGTGCACTCCAGTTTACAGAAAATGGAGCATCTCACCTGAATATTTCATTTTTGGTGGTTATCTCTGTTTCCTGACACTGTTTGCAACAGAGAGACGTGCACTGAAACGGAAGAGGAAGTCAGTGGGGAAAGCCACACCCACGCAGGGACGTAATCTCACAGGGCACACACACTCACAAGACCAAGGACCCCTGGCTAAAGACACGGCTGCTGACACACACAACCCTGGTGGTGCACAGCGCGGGTGGAGCTGATGAGACAAAGGGACCCAGAGCTGGTGAACGCGTAACAAGTCCAGCTTCCGTCTACGGGCCCAAGTGACATGCTTCTGTCGTCTTCTCCATTTTCTGGCTCCAGCAGCAGGACTGACAGACCTTGCAGGGGCTGCTGGGCCCCCACAGAGCGCCCTGGCACCCCAGACCCACCAGACACTGATGTCACAGGGCCCCGCCACTCACCTTATTCATAATGTCCAGCTCACAGCGCAGGCGCTGGACGGCACTGCCGATCCGGAGGAGCTGGACCCTCAGCACGTCGTCAATAGGGAGACAAGCCGCGACTCTGTAGGAAAAGTCTGGAGAGACATGGGGCGGGGGGTCAAGTTTTGAACGTGCACAGCAGACACCCTTTGCAGGGCTCCCTCCCGAGGGCGTGCCTCACCCGCGAGACCAAGCGGGCGCCCTCGGGAAGTTCGGGAAGGGAACTCTTCCCGTGCTGTTTCCACGAGTGCCGCCGCTGCACCCAGCACACAACCTGACGCGGTCGGTCGAAGGCCCTGGTTGCTCAGGGGCACCTCACAGACCGACCCGGAGGGGGCATGGGGCGTGTCCTAGCGTGGGGGGCGTGTCCTAGCGTGGGGGAATGTCGGCCTCCTGGTGGGAGGGGGGCTGCCCTTGGGAGTATTCCCAACGGAGCCAGTGGTCGCCACTGAGCTTGTTAGGGAAACTGCTGAAAATTGGGGCTTTTACAGAATTGGAGAACTCTGATATGCTCAACTAAGTACTTGTTTTTTAAAAGTGCTCAAAGCAAAAGAAATGTGTACGCTTTTCAAAACTAATAAAAATACTCATCAGAAAACACAAAATTGTTTCCATTGGTGAGACACCTCAGCCACAGGAAGGAGCCACCTGTTCCTACCTATCGGATTAGAAGGCAGAGAGTCGTCTTTCAGATTCTCGTCCCACTCACGGAGCTGCTTCTTGATTCTGTCCATCAAAGTCTCCTTGTTGGAGAGAAAAGTAGCCATGGTGACGTACACAGACTTTACGGCTCACCGACCCTTTTCCAACTCCCCTCAACAAAGCTAAAAACATGTGAGCAGCAGCGAAGCCATCACTAAAATCTGAGTTCCATTCAAAACACCTGTTTTCCCAAGGGGCCACAATCAAAGCCCCAGGGAGGCCTGGCAGGTGCCCGGCTCTCCCCACTCCCCCGGGGAGGCCTCCTCTGCCTCCAGGCCAAACTGAGGCCCCTGCCAACCGAGCAGGCACTTCCTCTTCACGCCCAAGAGCTTCCTCTTTTAACAAGTGTGCGCAAAAGCGCCCCCACTCTGTCGGGCAGCAGTGGTGCGCTTCGGTTCCCGCAGTGCCGGGCCCTGGTGAGTGCACAGAGCCCCCTGGGGCCACTTTCCCAGGATGCGAAACCCAGGGCAGCCCGACCCCCAAAGGGGAGCGAGTGACACGTGCTGACTGTGCTCTGGGCCAAGGGCCACAGCCACCAGTCCCTTCATGGTACAGACGCTCAAGTAATTCGCCCCAAGCCACACGAGGGACAGAAATCAGGCTGTGGACAGTCTCTGTCCAGAAGTACAGACTGCTGAGCTGCTCCGGCAGCCTGTCTCTCTGGGTTCTGCGTGGGGGGGGGGGGGAATGCCATCAGGAGTGAGAGGTTCAGCAAAACCCCGGTGGGTGTGCCCACTCGCGCACTAACCAGTGAGCAGGAGACACAGTCATTATATTTATTCAGAAAAGTACAAAACACTGTAAAAGGATTCTTTAAGTTTCTAATATGACTACCCCTTGACCCAAAAGAATTTCAAATGCTTGATAAACCCTGAAACATCTCCTTGTCCTGAAGTTACCAGGCACGAGACACTGGGAAAACCAGAAACTCGGTGCAGTGAAGGCCAAGGCCACCCAGGGGTCCCTTCGGTCCCTGCTGTTCTCCTGACGTGTAACTGGACCTGAACGTGCAACGCCACTGGGCACGAAAGCCCCCGCCCTGCTCTAACTGCCCTGAGTTACGACCCCGCTGCCCCCGAGGCACACAGCTGAGGGAGAGATACTCACAGCATCGTACAAGGAATACAGCCAGCGAGGCCACGAAGTCAAATTTGCACAATGGAACTTCCTCTGAAAACGAAAAAAGTCACTAAATAAAGTGGCCTCACACAATAAAGGTTTTAAGGTAGACAGAGCTGCTTTGGAAAGTTCCTTTGGCCCAGGAAAGACTTGTAATTTCAAAGGGAAAAACTTTGTACGTGATTTCGTAATAGCCGGTTATCTGTTAGGTTGAACAATCACTTTATAGCCTTCAAATACATGTTGCAACTGGAATCTTGATTCTGCTGAAAAACCCGAGCACCAAACTCACACTGAAGTGGGGAGAAGGCTGGGCTCTGCCCCCCAGAGCACGTCGCCTGCCTTTACACTGAGAAGCCCTGCCCAGTGTCTGCAGTGAGACCCTGGAAATGCGGCCAAACTGTCCTTGTGGGGGGGCTCCTAGTGGCTGCCGACAGCGCCGCCACAGAGGCAGACGGGCGAGGCGACCGCAGGCCTGACGTGCGTGCCCACGGGTGACGCCCTGACCACGTCCCATTCCGACGACATCAAGGACCGACGGGGAACCAGCAGTGTTTCCGGGCTGAAAGTGGACGCTGTCCACTGTCCCCGACCCTTACGAAGACGTGGGCTATGCTCAGGTCCCTGCAGGGTCCCCACACCGACGGGAAGGCTCAGTACAGTGTCGGTCCTCAAAGTACGCACTTCGTGCGGCGCCAGCGAGACGGGGGTTCAGAAGCCTGATTTCAAGTCCAGGACGTGGGGAAGTGGACGCACGCAGAGGAGCCGCTACAGCCGTGAACCGGCAGTGACCCGACCACGTGTCCTCAGTAGCTGCAGGCCAGTGTGTCTGATCCCAGAACAGAACCGGGAGCAAAGAGAACCACCGCCCACGTGCAGATGCACAGGAGCCTGCAGGGAACGGAGCAGGCCGGGGCCGGACCAGCGAGAGGGCCTCTGACAAAGTGGGAGCCCTGGGCTTGTGCCCATGGGACAGGGGGACAGCAGTGTGCTGGGAAGCGCGGGGCTTGCCTGCCCGCAGTCCCGTCCAGCTCCAGGCGAAGTAGAGACCAGGCGAAGTAGAGACGAGAAAGTCACCCCACAGACTGAAAGGCCGCCAGGGAACACGCTGGTGGGCTGTGCGAGGCAACCAGTGGCGGTTCGTCACACGGCGGTTTCTGCCCCTCCCCACCTTTCCCTGCTCCTCTCTCTCAAACCCATGAGCAAGTCCTCGGTGAGCAGCTGAAGGAAAAGCAGAACGTCACTCTCCCATGACGGTCACAGACAAGGACTCTGTCGCACCAGGGTTCCGGAGAGGAGGTGCGGGCTGACGCCAGGTTTGGAGATGTCGCTCACAGGTGTGCCAGTCACACCATTTTAGGAGCCACTACCGGGTGAGCGCAGACTTGCTCCAGAGGCCCCTGGGCCCCAGCTCACAGCACTAGGCCCTGGGAGAGAGGAGTCTCCAGCTCAGCGGGGCCCCTCGTGCACGGCCCCCCAAAGACAGCCGGGGCACGGCGTGCACGCTCCAATGGTAACTCTGACCCTGAGAGGTCAGCCGGTAAGACCCTGAAGGGCTCTCCAAACAGCTTTTTACTTTTTGGACCAAAACAAACAGTAAGGACTTTTGTCACAGTTGAGGCACAGAATTAAAAATGGTACCAACAGCCCATTAGGCGATGGGACACGCAGTGACAGTGAGCTCTCAGAGACAGACACGGGAGGGTGGTGGCCCACGGTCATAGACGGGGATGGGAGTCAGACTCCAACCACCAGTCACTCGCCACCACTCTGAAGGCCCAGGACTGTCAGCCCTACTTTTCTGCGTCTGGGGCGTCCCAGTGGTTACACCGCCGGACATGAGTGACACTGGGCTGTGGCGCTTCCAAGTCGCCGGGGAGATGCTGCCCTCCCAGAGTGACTCAGGATCACATGGTGACAGAGCCACTTGGTACCACCCACCACATCAGGGAGCCCTCTCGTAACACAGAAGCCTGTCTCCCTGCACGAACGTCCCTTCCCAGGATGACACAGGGGCAGGAACAGGGCACAGGAGCACACTGGGGCCAGCGTCCCCCGCTCACTGCCACACCCAGGCACCGAGGTGCTCTCAGGCTGGGTCCGGGGTGTCTCGGCCCCTACCAGTCAGAGCGAGGTGGCCTCTGAAGTCCCCGCAGGACTGCCCGAGGGGTCCTGAAGCTCTGCCCGCACGCAGGTTAAATGTGCCCACTGCACCTTCCTGGTGGGAACATACTCCGTGTAGACCACGGCCCCAAGGCCAGGGACGTGCTCCAGGGAGGGCGGCAATACAGGGCCGCTGCACAGACCCTCGGCATCCCACTTGCACCTGGCACTGCAGAGGCCCCCGGCTCCCAGCTGACGAGGTCCTGCAGCTCGTGGTGTCCCCCAGAGCCGTCAGTGCCACGGGCTCTGGCCTGGCCGGGCCCACTCTGCAGTGAGGCCCCCGAAGGGCACCATCCACAGGAAGCCGAGAGCAGGCCGGCCCTTGGAGGAGCCTGTGGCCCAAGGTCAGCCGTCATAGCCTTTTGCTTTTAAGCCTCAAAACTAGAGCCTTGGCTTCGTCTCCCAACCACGTAGTGTTGGAAACACGTGAAGCACATGCGTGTAGCTCTTCAAGGGGCAGTGAACTTCACTGGGACGGCATCGCAGGCTAATAGCCCACCGTGTGAACCGCTGCTCCGGGTTTGCACGGCCACAGAGGAGGTCACTCCCTGCACCGAGCCCCGTCCCAGCTGGCAGGGCACACAGCAGCCGCAGCTTCTGCAGGTGACCCCACAGCTCCCAGTTTTGTCCCTTCATCCCCCAGACTCCTCCTGGTTCCCGGAACTGGAGTGCAGTGATGGACAAATGTCACACACAGCTGCGGGGCCAGGGTGAATGCCGGGGGAGGCACCTGACTGCAGAGCTGAGGTCAAGACTCTTCTAGTTCCATTAAAAGAGTGACAACGATGTGACTGCCCCTGCTGCTGCAGTGACTGCTCCAGACCGAGGCAAGGATGGAAGGTGAGGCAGTGAACGGCAGCCCCCTCTCGGACATGCCAGGGCTAAGACGAGGGGCGAGACCCCCGGTCTGCAGCAGACGGCCTGAGCCTGCCGCCCCGTACAGACGCCTGCAGGGGGCCCTGCCCAGACAGCAGGACGGGGACACGATGCACACCGTGGCGGAGGAGACCCCCCCACGGCGGCCTGCACCGACCCACACCCGTTCTGACCCCGCTGCCCTGCCGGACAAGGAAGGGACGGTCAGCACGGGGTCTGTCTGTCCGCAGGGCAGCTGTCTGTCTGTTTTCAGAAGGTGAATCTCGCAAAGCCACCATGTGCTGCATTTAGGGACGAGCAACCCTTTCCTTTAGGCAACAGCTGTAGAGCTGCTACTTTGTACCAGAACCGACATGACACATCTCTCCAGTGAGGAGACACAGGCCTTGTGCACCTTTTCCCAAGAGAAAGAATGATTTCACCAACAGGACGCCCGTGAGAGTCAACACTGGGCATGTCTCACAGAGCACGAAGTCACCAGCCAGCTCTGCAAGGCTGACGGGACTGTGCAGAGCAAGCTGAGAGCCTTGCTTTCAGAAGCCCAGAGGGAGTCAGACTCACTCTCCCTGCTCTCAGGTCCTGGGCTTCCACTCGGGCCAGACAGCTGACGAGACTCCATGACGTGACTCCAGTGTGAGGGAGGACCCTGCAGGGTCGAAGCTACAAGCTGCCCTGGCTGATGTGGCTCGGTGGACTGAGCACCCGCCTGGGAGCCAAAGGGTCAATTCAACTGCGCCAGTTCAATCCCCAGTCAGGGCACACCCCTGGGTTGCAGACCAGGTCCCCAGTGGGGGGTGCACAAGAAGCAGCCACTCACTGGTGTGTCTCACTCTCCCTTCCCCTATAACAGTAAAGTAAATAAATCTTTAAATAAAAAGAAAGAAAGAAAAGGAACTACCAGCTGTTAACACACAACAGTGAGAAGACCTCACTGCCCCGTGCAGCTCACGGCCGATGGGGCCACAGCGTGGTCAGGCGCCCCCGCCACGGTCAGCAGGACCGTGCAGGTGTCCGGGACCTGCATCCTGGCAGCTCCTGGAGTGTCTTTCTTACAGACGGGAGCAGCAGCACGCGGCCTCCGTTCCTGGAAGACACCCAGGAAGGCTGTGCTCACCTTCTGGTACTTCTGCCACCACCTGCCGGAGCGCCGGTCCTCCCAGGAGCCGGACGGGGCGGGGACGAGCTGGCGCCTGCGCAGGGACTCGAGCTGGACGGCGGACATGGTGGAGGGCAGCACGCACTCGGGCAGGATCCGCACCTTCGCCTGCTGGATCCTGAAATGGACACCGGCCCACCCGACCTCCTGAGTCTCTCGCACAGGCTCGTTTTCAACAGCAAGACTTTCAAAGCGACTGTGTTCCATAAACGGAAGGGAAAACCCGACCTAACCTAAGGGGCGGATCCTCGATCTCACTGCGGAATTGAAGGCAAGGAGGCTTTTCAAAGCTCAGATGCACACAGTGCACACAGGAAACTGAGTGTTAAAGACCAACACAGCCAACCGCTGCTGCTCGTCTTCGTATCTGAATATCAACTTCTCAGCCCCCCACCCATCCCATCCCCCATCCCCCGTCTCCATGTGGCCTGACCCCCATGCCACTCTCTCTGTCACCCACCCTGGGGGGTGGGAAAGAGAAACTCAAGACCCCGCCCCCAGGGATGAGTTAAATGAGATCAGGGCATTACTTGCAGCCTTAACTTCCGTGTGGGTTTCCCTTCTCACTCCCAAACATTTAACTTGAATATGCAGACACTCAAAATGCACACGATCCTTTTACCTGACTCCCAGGAAGGTCCTCTGGGCTTGCCCCAGGGCCCTCAGGCCACCGGGAGGGCTGCAGCCCCTCCCCCGGCCGTCACTCGCTAGGGTGGGGGCTGGGCTGGGATTTAGGCCTCCCTAGTTCTGGAAACATCCCAGTGACTGGGAGGCACAGTGAGGCTGGAAGCCACCAGGCTAACCCCCCAAGGAAGGAGAAGGACCGGTGAGAGTCACAAAGAGTGAAAGGTCAGCCCGTGACACCAGAACCCGAGTCCCTCCGAGATGCCCGTGCGGCCAGGAGGGCAACGCTCCTCACCCGTCCGACTGCGTCCTCAGCTCCAGCACGCGGAACCGCTGCCGCCCCACGGCCTTCACCTTCACCACCTCGATCCCGAAGTCCTGCTCCTCGCGGTAGGCGTAGATCTCCGCCGTGGTTCCAAACTGGGCTTCCCGCTCCTGCACGTTACTGCCGGGACGATTCCAAAAGGGAGACAGTGCTGAGCATTTCATGTCTGTGTATGCGAAGCTGGTGTCAGCGACACGAGAACACAGTGACGGCCCCCCACTGCAAAGCTGCTGTCCTCGTACTGTCAGACGGGGGGCGGGGGCGGGATTCAGGTCGAGGAGGAGGCCTCATGAAGAACAGTGAGCACGCTTTCAGGAAAACCACCTCTAGACGCTGAAACGCCCTGGGGCACCGGGCAACTCTCCCCGCCTTCAGGGAACACTCGTGTGCAGGCGTCCGCACTGCCTGCCCCCCGCTGCCCACTCCCACAGCCGCCCAGGGCTGGGGAGACTCGGCGGCAGTCTGCCGCGGGACGGACAGCGCACGGCCCGCAGCCCCTCTTCCGTGCCAGTCGTCCCTTACATCACGACGTGAAGGCCCTGCTCCTCTTTAAACACCGACAGGCCGCGCACACCAGGAAGCCCGTCGGTGCAGGAAGGCAGGGTAAGTCCGAAAACACTCCCGCATTCCCCCAGAACCCTTCCCCACGTGCCCCACCGAGCCCATCTCCCGGGCATGCGCAGTGACTGTCAGGGGGCGTGACGCAGGTGAGCGCCGGCGGAAGAGCCGGGCCTGCGTGCACCCACCTGTAGGCGAGGACGGCGAAGGTCCGGTCCCGCTGGATCAGCGCGCGCACCGTGCTGACCTCCTGCGGGCGGAAGAGCTGCAGCGGCAGGGTCTGCCCCGGGATCAGCACCAGCGCCACCTGCGGCAGCACGGGCAGCACCTGGCAGCTGTCGTCGTCGTGCAGCGTCCGGCCGTGGAACTCCTCCATGTCGGCGCCCAGGTACTGCGGGCGGACGGGGGCCCGGGTCAGCTCGGGCGGGGCGCGGGGCTCTGTGCCCCGAGTGCATGCAAACCAGAAGCGCTCGCTTCCACTCTCAGAAGGATTTCAGACACTTTGTAAGAATCGCTCGGGTACACACTCAAGACCAGGTTTTGGTTCGAAACGTTGGGTTGGCCAAAAAGTTTGTACAGTCTTTTCCATAAAATGTGCATTTTTCGTTTTCACCAATAACTTTACGGAGCTGGACATTCTGAGTGTGTCCACGACCTCCCACACGGTACAACATGGGTTGTTTCCAATCAGTGTCTCGATCTGATCGCTGCCAACTTCACCTCGTCTACCCAACCCTGGGCACCGTCAGCGGGGCACCGTCAGCGGGGCACCTCCGGGGCGCAACCGCGCAGCCCACTCGGCCACGCTCACGCGGTCACGGCACCCTCTCCACACACTGCTCACACCCTGGAGGTCCGGTTGGGCTCACTCGAAACAACACAGTATAATGTACTGAAATGTTGCCCATTCTCCTCTATCTTCAACATTAAGGTGGCAACACAAACACTCGCCAACCTTTACGTTTTTCTTTTAAAGCGCACGGACAGGACGGCCGTCACCACAAGACCTAACGGAACCGTCTCCAGTGAAGGGGAAGGCAAGCAAGCGCTGCTAGAGCGGCGTGCGGAGACCACCGAGAACCCTGCGGCCGACCGGACCTGTGTCTGCCAGGTCTGCCACGCAATGACATACCGTGTGTGACGTCGGCAGACTGGTGTCAAAGTTTATGATGTTGGGCTTCTTGGCTTCTCCGCCGTCCTGGTCTTCCACTTCCATTTCGACCCCATCTTCTTCCTCGCTCTCCGCTGTGAACGGACAGTGAACCAGACGTGTGGCCGTCAGGCCGCACTCCCCTTCGAAGGCACGGCCTCCCCTGCAGGGCCCCCCTCTGCAGGGCCCCCCACCCCCCCACAGGCCCTGAGCGCTGGAGCGTGGGGCTGCGACACCGCGCTGTGGGACTGAGGCCCCGGGGGCCGGGCCGGCTCTGGCACCAGCCCCTCCTTAGCCCGGCGTTTGCTGTCAACTGGTTCAGCGTCCCGGCAGCGCTGTGTCCCGTGCAGCTCACCCCATCTCCCGGCAGCTCACGTCTGCCACCCTAAGGTGTCGGCTCGTCTCCACCTTGTGTCTGGGTCTCCTCAACTGGTGCCCAATGCCCCCTGTGCCCCAGAACCCCACCCAGGAGACCCCACTCTGCTTCCCTTCTCCTTGGCCTCATCTGGGCTGCAGGCTCCCACTGCCCGGCTGCGAGGGCCCTGGGCAGGCGTTTCGTCCTGTGTGTTCTCACGGTCGGGCTGGGCCTCCGAGCTCCTGGGAGGAGGACCCCAGAGGCGAAAGGCTGCCACCGGTGCTGCCGGTCCCTGGGGAGCCGACCCCAACCACCCGGCTGAGGGTGGGGAGGGTGTGCCTGAGGGGCTCCTCTGCGAAGGCACTCGGGGGCCCAGCGGACGTCCTCCTGTGTGAGCCACGGACTCCTCTCCCTGTCAGGAGCTCTGACACCCAGTGCACCCCCCAGTCTCCCCCTCTGCACAGGGACAGGCGTGGCCAAGAAGATCTCTAAGGGTCTTTCAAACTTCCCCTGTCAGAAGTCCCCACAGAAGCCCTGGCTGCGGTGGCTCAGTGGACTGAGCACTGGCCTGTGAACCAAGGGGTCGCTGGTTTGATTCCCAGTCAGGGCACATGCCTGGGTGTCAGGGCAGGTCCCCAGTAGGGGGCGTGTGAGAGGCAGCCACACATTGATGTTTTCTCCCCACCTCTTTCTCCCTCCCTTACCCTCTCTCTAAAAATAAAATAAAATATTTTTAAAAAATTTAAAAAAGAAGTCCCCACAGAAGACAGGAAGGAGGGGACCTGAAGGAGGGGGACCTGAGGGAGGTACTGCCTGGCAGGCTGAGTCTAAGGCAGTGACATCACTTCTTGCTGTCGCTGCCATTTGAAAATGAAACATCTGCCATTATTCCCATCAGTTTGCTTTGGAATTTTATAAAGCTTGTGTGAGGCCCTGGCCAGGTATCTCAGTGGGCGGGAGCATCGTCCCCACACGCCAAGGTTGTGGGTTCGATCCCCAGTCAGGGCACATATCGGAAGCAGCCAAAGAACACACAAATGACAGGAACAACAAATCAGTGTCTCTCTCTCCCCCGCTGTAAAAAAAGTCAACAAAAAAGTTTACATGAAGTATAAAACATTTTAAAAGAAGTGTCTTAGAAGCTTTCTCCATACACAGCTGAAATTATGAAAACTAAGCCAATCTGCCCTAAAACCTGGTGTCACTGGTAACAGGTGTGAACGTTAGGGAGCCGCCCTGAACAGACGCTGTTCTGTCTGGTGGGGTCTGTCCCCTCCGTGCCAGCTATGGGGGCCCCTGCTCTACCCTGGTGGCGCTCAGCTGGAGGGACTAGGCCCCTCAAGGGCTGTGGGGAATGTCTGGAAATGTCGGTGGGGGCCAGGATCGGGCCGGTCCTGCCAGTGTGGAGAGGGCACGGCCGGGCGTGCTGCTCGCAGGCCACAGTCAGGCCGGCGGCAGAGAGCTCGCGCCCCCAGGGCAGACGGCTGTGACCGAGAGACCCTGGGCTAGAATAGCCACAGAGATGTGGGAGCCTCATCTTCACCCCTTATTTCATGTGTCTCTAAAATCTTCAAAGTACATAAAGTGTCACCACAGAAGAGTCATTTCCTTTCCTGTATGCCGTCGTTTCAAACTCTCTCCGGCCAGGTCCCTGACCAGAAAATACAAACACCTTTCAATATGGTAATTGCGCTGGGCTTCCTGCGAATTCTTACGGACTCCCAGACACAAAGCTTTGTCAAAGCGAACCTGGTCACTCCATCTCATGTCCACATGGCCTGTGGCCTAGCACTGCGAGTAGGTAGGAAGCTGTCCTAAGAACACAGATGTTTCACCTAGAGGTAATTACTGAAAAACACAAGCTTACGGTACAAATACTCTGAGTCAACTCCTTGTGTTTACAGCCCTGACCACATGCAGTCCCCTGGCCGGCCGGTGGGCAGCCCCGAAGGCTTCCCGGGGAGAAAGCTGAATGGCTGGCTACCAGCTCACAGGCTGGAACCCTTCGTTTTAAAACACGCTTTAACTGTCCTGCCTGCCAGTCTCTAAAGGAGCTCCTTACGCACAGCAGCCTCCTTTCTCCGCTCAGCTGTTCACCCGAGTTTCCCTGGCCCCGAGACGGATGCTCTGCATCTGAACTGGAGCTGGTTCCCCGACACTGAAAGAGGGGACTGACGGAAGGGCAACCCAGTCCGTCTTCACCATTAACTCCGGGGTGACTCAGAAACGCACTGCTTTCGCATCGACAGCCTGTCGCCCTTTGGACTTTGAGGACAACCCCACGGACTGCCTGCCGAGAACCACCACAGTGAAGTCATGCGCAGGGCCGATGGCAGGGCTGACACACTCAGCTTTGTGTCGGCTCCGCTGCCGGCTTCAGAACAGCGTCCGACCCCGGTTCAGTTGTGCAAAGTAGGCCACTCCTGCACGGGGTGCGTGCACGCTGCCCCCCCCCCCCGCTCCTCCAACCCACGCAGGGGGTCTCGGGGCACCAGTGACCCGCCAAAAACAGCTTTCCTTTGGCAACTGCCTGGACCCACAATTGTGTCTTGGACAGAAAACCCCCAAGTCAGCGGCGTCTGAAAAGCAAGCTGCCCAACCACCGCTGCCTCTGCTTGCAGCGGCCTCCCGACCCACCCCGCCCCTCCCGCCCCTCCGGAGACCGCACAGCATCGGTCCTGGGTC
Source organism: Sturnira hondurensis (assembly GCF_014824575.4). Taxonomy (NCBI): domain Eukaryota; kingdom Metazoa; phylum Chordata; class Mammalia; order Chiroptera; family Phyllostomidae; genus Sturnira; species Sturnira hondurensis. The sequence goes on from NW_028079127.1 coordinate 17,312,126, forward strand.
GCAGCCACACCCCTGGCGGCCGCACCCCGGAGACCCGCTCCAGGTCCAGGCCGACCCGCGGGGCCGAGCTAAGGTCTCCAAGGCGCGGAGGCGCCTGGAGGGCAGGCCATGCACAGTAATCACTCGGTATCTCCACGGCGAGGGGGTCAAGAGACAGCGCACGCGGACAGACACGGACGGACACAGGGCGGGGCCCCGGCTGCGCGCCCTGCTGCCTGGGCCGACTCTGGCTGAACTAAGCCGCCTGGTCGCGGGGACGGAGTGACAGCAATGCTGGGGGCTTGGCGGGACGTGCGCGCTCGGGGCACGCGGGCTGTCACCGCCCAGGGACTCCGTCCGGGAGGTTCCGGCCGCAGCACGGGCCCCGGCCCCGCACCCCCAGAGCCACGTCTCGGACCCCCGCCGCCCCCGCGCGCAGCCCGCGGCCTCCGGACGCGCGCCCGCCGCCCCGCCCCGCCCCGCCCGTTACCAGGTAGCAGCGGCAGGTGGTTGCCCATGTCGTGCGCAGCGTCCTGCGGGTCGCCCTCGCCCGCCATGTCTGTTTACCCGCACAGCATGCTGGGACGGGGCGGTGCCCGCCCTCCTCGCCGCCGCGCACGCGCCACCGCGCTCCCCGGCAGCCCTCGCGGGCGGGGCGCGGCCATGCGCCACAGCGCCCCCTGGCGGCTCCCGCGGGCCCGGCCGCTGGGGCCGCGGGGCTGCACGCAGGAGGTGCTGCGAGGACCCGGGGCTGTCACGGCCGCCCTCGACTTCCTCCCCGCAGGGTTCAGAGCCCTCGCCTTGGGAAACCGAGGTTCAGAGCTCTGCCTCCACCTCGCTCTTGCCGCAGGCGGCCTGCAGCCGACAAAGCCCGCTTACAAAGCATGAGCTCCATTCTCTAAGACGCCTGCCAGGAAGTCTGAAAGGGCGTGTCATTATTCCCTGGTGGCAGGGTTGTCACTGACTTTCCTTCCAACCACCTTCAGCAGCGTCCATGCATATTCCACGGTTAACATGTGTGAGTCAGAAACAGAGAGCCCAGATGCTGTGTCCACAGAATAGACACGGATCGCCAGAGTTAAAACAGCCCCCGTGGACATGAGACCCGGGCGGCACGAGCAGCCCGAACGCGGTGGCAGTGGACGCAGTTCGGGCCTAGCAGCAGTGGGGCTGTGACCCGGCATCGCCCGTGGCCTCGGTCAGGCCCCCTGCCCCGACTTGTCTCTCCCAGCCCTGAGTGACACTCCTTGGCTTCCCTGAGGCTCGCGACGAAGGTCACCAGGCCTGTGGGCTGCAGACGAGGAAGGGAGGCGGGCTTCACTCAGAGCCCTGCTCGTTCTTCCCGGACGAATGGTGAATGAATCCCGAAACCAAGTCTTGGGAAACAGTGAACACTAAGCCATGGATTTTCATTCTGATGCACGACTAAGAATAATGTACTAATGAAGTTAAAAATACGGCTAAAACTTGGTTTCCATAAACTACAATTAATATTTGAGTTTGCAGACGGCTGGAAGACTACATTCTGCGCCGGACTTTGGGCCACACGGCCAGGCTGCCACTGAGCGTGCGCACTCGGGGAGCCCCGCCCGGTCGACTTTCTGGAAGGTGCTGCGCTTCCCTACAGCATCCCGGCAGCCTTCAGTCAGCTCGGTTTGGGGTCGTTGCACTTACTGTGGCGTGAAGTAATGCCGTGGAGACATTGTTTCTTTCGTTCACATTTGCTCTTGTGGCTCGAACGCCGGCTGGGTGCACTTTCGGAAATTCTATTGTCTCTGTGCTCATTCTGTGCTTGGCTGTCTGTGCTCCTGTTGTCGAAGGTGGGCACAGGCAACCAGGTGGTTGGTGGTCACGGACAGTGAATTGAACTGAACACACCGAGAATTTATGGCAGAAAGAGAGACAGCAGATTTATTAAGGGGTAGACCACTCCACAAAACATGGGAGAGAGCCAGCTCCCAGCAGAGATAGACCTCGGTGTGTGTGGGGGGGGGCCGGGGGCGGGGCGGGGGGGCGCGGATTCTGCTCTTACAGGGTGGATAGTCTCCGGCTGGTTTTGGTGGGCTTTTACTGCGCATGTACAAGTAGCTGTCTTACTTTAGAGCTATTGCGCATGTGGTCTCCCAGGGTTTTCCCTGACTGGCCACCAGGGAAGGGGGTCGCACAATGTTAATTTATTATAATGAAGCGGGGGTCATGTAGCATCTTCTGCTCAGGCTCAGTCATGAGTCACCAGGATTCTGTGCTTTTGCAGGAAGCAGGGGCAAGTGGTCTGAGAACAGGGTCTCTGACCTGTATGGATGTCCTTCGTCTTAGTCCTGGGGTACCTCCGGAGTTTCCTCTCTCCTGCCTGTCTCCTGCCTCGCTGCTGCTCCAGAAAGCCATGTGGGCAGAAGAACTCAGGGCTCGGCGTGGCTGTGATGAGTGAAGATCTCAAAAGTGAGAGAGAACCACCTGCGTGGCCCAGCTGATGGCCTCTTTCCTGTGGGCAGGGGGCTCTGTGCCTGGCGAAGGCGCTCGGCGGCCACCACCCTGCCCCAATCAGGCACACCGAGGGTGCAGGTTTAAATTCCCACCAGGCCCGACCCTGGAACAGCGGGCATCCTGGGATCCATCAGCTCCCACCGCTAGCTCCCTGTGCTAGGCCCGGGCCTGAGAGAACAGGGGGTGAAGCCCTTACTGTTCTGAACCTTTCAAGCAGCAATCTTGCTGATGGTAGAGTTTGGCCCGGTGCCTGGGGCAGTGATACAATCGATGGCTACAAAGAGCGGTCACCTGCTTGCTCCCCGCAGAAAGTACGTCCTGCCTTACTCAGCGTACTTCCCTGCAGCCAGAACGCCTTACTCATCTCTCTAAGGGACTGCGGCATTTGCCACATCGGCTGGAAGTGTTATTTTCCTGGCGCCGTTACTCAGCTCTGTGGAGTGTCTGAGAGCCGGGGCCCTGCCTCCCTCCCCTCTGTGTGCTCGGGCATGGGCGTGGGGTGAGTTGGGGAGAGGGTGTGGATAGACGGCCCTTGGATTCGCCGACTCAGAAGAGCACTCGGCAGAGAAACCCAGCCTCTGTCTGTCCTGTCCTGGGTCCTGGCCTGTGCTTCTAGGGCCTTTGCAGAGGGAACTCACCTGCGGTGAAAAGCAGGACAGGGCTCCAGACCCCCAAAGCATGGCAGAGAATGGGGGGCCTTGAACATAAAGACGGCGTAGCCCCCCTTAGCTGCGTGCCATCCACCCAAGGGCCCTGGGAGGGGGCCTTCAACCCCAGGGCTTCAGTCCACCCTCCCGGAGCCCCAGAGTCAGCGTCAGAAAGCTCGGCAGGAATGGGGTCGGGGAGGGGGCGGGGACGAACCAAAGCTGAAGGTCCAGGACTGAGGCCACAGGGCCGGGATTCAAGTCCCGTCTGTCCCCAAATTGATCATCACAGTTGAAAATGAAGGGCTTCTAGACCCCAGGTGAGGCAGGCAGTGGGGGTGGGGGGCAAGGTGGGGAGGGGCTGGGTCCCTCCCCATCCCTAATGGCCCTGCTTCCCAGTAGAGGCCCTCCACCCTCTATCAGGAGGTCCACGTCCTCACCACGGGACCGGTGACTGTGCCCCCGGCAGAGGGACTCGGTGGCCGTGTTCAACACAGGGTCCTGAGGCGGGCAACGGTACCGGGAAGCCCAGTGCTACCGCTGGGGGCTGCACAGGAGGAAGGCGGAGGGTCCTCGTCAGAATAGACACGCCTGTGACGGGGCCAGCGAGGCAAGGCCCCTGGCCGGTGAGCGCAGCGGTGGCCAGTGGACTGAGCCGGGCAGGGACGGCACGACGCTCCCTTCGAGCCCCACAGGGACGTAGCCCCTGCAACACCTCGTAAGGGACAGAGACTCTGGACGTCTCACCTCAGAACCGCAAGATAATAAATCCATGTCTTTTTAAGCTGCTGGCGATTTGTCACAATAGCGACAGGAAGTGAATTCAGGACGGGCGGGACGTGCAGAGCCAGAGGTCTGTACACGGAGAGGAGGCTCCGGGCGGGCTGGTTTGGGCCTGGGGGGCCTGCTCGAGTGCAGATCCCTGGGCCCTGCATGGAACTTCCCAATGCGACTGCTCACCCAGTGACCCCCAGGGCCTCCCGAGTGCTGCTGTGACCACAGGGTGACAGTCAGTTACAGCCTGTGCGGGCAGGTAAGTGACAGTGACCGGCGTGACAGCACTGAGCCTCTGTGGGGGAAGGTCAGGCCAGGTCTGATCCTGGGGGTTGGTCACCCCTGTGCCACCTTTCATGAGGGTGACCGTGTTCCAGGGCAGCATCGGCTGGGAACAGGACAGGCTCGCGCTCCCCGAACCTACAGAGGCGTGAGGAGAACAGACGTGGGCAAGCACGCACTCCAACGCCTGGCGTCGGGGCGCTGCGGCAGAGTGAAGGCCGGGGGCGGACCTCCCCCGGGAACTGACACGGGAAGCCCCAGGAAGAGTCGTCTCGGGAAGGGGGTGTGTGGGGCACAGGAGCGTGAGCGAGCCGAGCCGGAGGCAGGCTGGAGGCGGGGGGCGAAGGCCAGAACTGCTGAGGGGCGGCCGCAGGAAAGCAGGCCCGTGAACTTGCCGGGGACCGTGTCTCCCCCAAAGCAACGAGCCGCGTGGGTGGGTTTGCACCTGGCACCTAGCCTGCGGCTGGAGGCGGAGGAGCGGTCGTAGAGCCACGGGGTGGGCGGGAGACGCGACGCCTGTTAGGGGGCAGTGGCCGTGGCCGTGGTGCCTGAGGTCCCCGGGTGCCCGCTGAATCCCAGCTCCCACCTCGGATCCCACAAGCCGGCCGCGCGGGCAGGGCTTTTACAGGAGTCAGACTCTCAGCTCACCCCGCACTTCAGCCCGAGGTGAATAACGCAGGCGCTCTCGAACTTTCCGAGAACCTCAGGCAGGCTGGCGTGTCCAGGCGGCATCTGCCAGAGGGGGAGGAAAGTGGGGTGACTCTGGCCCGAGGCAGTTCCACGGACCGGTGGGGTAGACTGGGGGTTTCCTTCTGGCCCGGCTTTGACAGCAGCTTGGGCCCTGGCTCAGACTGGAGGAGGCGAAGGCTGCGTCTCACACAGAGGGGGTCTCCGTCTGGGAGAACGCGGGGCCGCCATCAGGACAACCCCAGGAACTGGAGTTCCAACCGCCTGTATCGATGGATGGATGGAATCTGGGGGGCACCAAGGGTTCCTGAAACACTAGCTAAATAAAGACGGAGGCTGCTTAGCAGGCCCCGGAGGGTCTTTCTGACGCCACCTGCCGCATGCTCCTGAGCGGCCATGACCAGGAAATGCGGGTTCTGGTAAAGGTCCCCTGCAGTCCGCGGACCCGCCCTCGGTGCCTGCGTCCCATTCTCCAGGACCCCGTAGGGCTTTCCTGCGTGACCCTCTGCACTTCTGAATTTGAGCGTCAGGGTAGAGATGGATCAGGTCGCTCTGATCCCTCCCTACTCTGCCTGGTGTGTCCCGGCTGTGCGACCTCGGGCGGGTTGCTTTATCTCCTCTCCCTTTAAGGGGAATCGGGAAGCTGCTGCCCTTAGAGGGTGTCATGGCCGGTGAGTGACGGGGGGTGGGGGTGGGGGGTTCTTAGAACAAGCCCCTCCCCAGAGGACAGCTCTCACTGAATGTCGCTCAAGCCAGACCATTGCTGATGGTGACAAGTGCCAGCCGTGTTCACTCCCACCACGAGGGCGTGTTTGTTATCGTCCACAGCTGCTGCTGTCTCGAGGGACCACATATCGGGCAGTTTACACGAAACAACTCTGTCACCCACGGTTCTGTGAGCCAGAACTTGACCTGCTGGAGTCCAGGGGTCGGCAGGGCTGCGCTCCTTTCGGGAGGGTCCTCTGGCCTTTCCCAGCTTCCGAGGCTGCGCAGCTCCCCTGGCTCAGGGCCCTCCTGCCACCCTCAAAGCCGCCGATGTCCCCTTGGACCCTTCCCTCCCGACACCCCGTCTCTCTCTGACCACCGCCACGAAAGGCTCTCCGGTTTGAAGGACACGCGAGGGCACCGGGCCCACCTGGATGACCCAAGCTCACCTGCCCCGGCCCAGGTCCTCAACCTTAGTCACACCCACAGAGATTCTTTTGGGTGTGACTAAGGTTGAGGACCTTTGCCACGGAAGCTCACGCAGTCACAGGTTCTGGGGACTGCGCCTCGGCCACCCTGGGCAGAGTCGTGATTCTGCCGCCCACAGCGTAATTGGCGGAGACCTCCCAGAAAGTCTTTTGTCCCCACACCCACGGACGAGGCATGTGCGGAAACGCAGAGCCTCAACATGAGCCCAGAGGGCCCAGGGGACCAGCTGGATAAGCTCTCCTTTACAGGTGAGGAAGCCGGGGCCAGACGGACATGTGCCCTGCTCAAGGTAGCAGGGCCCAGGCCCAGCTCCCGGCCCCCCTCTTCCCAGCAGTCCCTGCACCCCTCTGAGCCGGCTGTTGGCACAGGGAGGAGCACTTTGTTTTTATAAAACCTTCAGGGGGACCCCTGTTCTACTTGGACAAATAGCTTTGAGGGAGAACGGAAATTTGTCAAAGGCTTGTAATGAAATGTCAAGACAGTTTGCCATTTTATAAAAATATCATTTTTAATCCCAAGTGTCAAAATTACTCTTGTCAAAGGCGGATGGTATTTCAATAAAGGTCACGCCAAAACGGAGAGTGACCGCGATACATGGTGCGTCAGAAACGTGAGTGTGAGTTCAGGGGGTTTCGGACCTTGGAACCTTTACCGCTGTCTCCTCCACTCTTGCTCACCCTTTCTTCCAGTCCCCAAATCAGTCACTCTACCCGCCTACTTTCCATTGTCCGCACCCTACAGGTCCCCGGTGCATTCCGTCCCAGCGTCGGGGGCCCTCGGATACCGTGGTGAAGGTCACGGTCCCCCCACTCGCAGGGCTGCAAGTTCTCAATCCAGGGTTTCCCTGGGTGCATCCTGGGTCTCACCTGGTGACCCGATCCTGGCTCCCACGTTCCCCAGGAGGCGGAGGGGCCGGCCTGGGGCTTGCGGTGCAGCGCGCATCCCGGTGGGCCTGATACACAGCACGGTTCGGACCCGGCCGTGGTCACAGCGCGGTCCAGTCGGTGGAGCCCACCTCGGTGCCCTCTCCACGCTCTCCCGGAGCTCCGGCCTGGGCGGGGGTGGGGAAGAAAGAGCTGGGCAGAGCACGTTGCTCCCCTAAATATGACCGGAGCTTCACCACCGTCACCGATTCCTCTGCACCCCACTTTCTCTGGGGAGGTCCTCCCCCTGAATAGTCCCCGGGAGGAACCTTTGGGAAGCTACACGCTCGCCCTCTGAGTTGAGTGAAGCCAACTAACCCCCAGGCTGGGAGCGTCAACTCAAACCCACGTGCCATTTCGCTTCGTCCCCTTCTGCCACCTCTCGTGTCACCTCGACTCCGCCCGGGACGGGAAAGTTACAACGTCAGAAGCTGCAGATGAGGAGCTATGATCTAAAGGACGTTTTATGGACGTGGTTAACCTGGTGGCCAAGAAGTCACAGCCCCGCGCTTGGCCTCTGGTGCCCTGACACCCGAGCACAGCGAGTCACGAAGCTCCTAGCGCTGGGGCTGAAATCCCGTATTGAAACGTCTCTTACTGACTCCCACGGCCTGCCAAACACGAACATGAGTGTCCTGGCGGGCCCTGGGGTCCACGGTTCTGAAAGGCAAGACCCCAGGCCAGACTGGAGGGCTTCCCTCCACCGACGACGTCTCGCTGAACGCGGACACGTTCTGGCCGCTCCCTGCCCTCGGCAGGACCCCCAACAGGCTGTGTCCGCAGGTGTGGGAGGCGAGCGTCGAGATGAGCGGCCCGGATTTCTGGAGGAACCGGAAGTTCCGTTCTCATCTGTGTTCCTAGAACTGCCTACGGGTGTTTTAAATGTTACTTCCAGTTACAGTTTGTGTTCAGAATTATTTTGTGCGAGTTTCACAGAGTTGCTGTTTTAAATTTAAGAGTTCACTTAAGTACTTTTAATTCAGTCCAATTCCCTTGAGAAGCTTTCATGGCGTGTTTACTACACGCCAGGAACGATGCCAAGCATGGGGTGCGTGGGGTGAATACCGCGGTCGCCAAGCTGGTGAAATGGGCTGCGTTCTGGAAGAAACAGGCAAATAAAGTAGGAATTTCTAATGCAAAAATCCAGCGAAATGATAAGGGGCTGAAGGAGAGAAGGGTGAGGGACCGGCTTGGGGGGGAACCTGCAGTTTTGGGGTTTGGGGCAGAGTCTAGGAAAGGACTCTGACATTTTCATTGTCCTTCATCCCATGACACATAACTTACAACAAGCATCTTGTTCTTTTATACCTTGTTTCCAGTTAACCCCCCGAGTTAACTGGTATTAACTCGGGGGATACCCGCGTTACGTAACGGTTGATGGTAACTAGAGGTCCCAGTGTAGGTATTTTCCCCGATTTGATGTCTGGTTTTCGGTGAGACGCCAGCCAGGTGCATACACACCCACTGTCCACCAGATGGCAGGGTTGGTTGGCGTTCACAGAGCCTCTGGGTGGCTGACCTTTCTCTCTCACGCACACTCACTCACACACACACACACACACACACTTCTCTTCCGTAAGGAATAAGGAAAGGAAAGCAGGTGGGGAAGGAAAGGCATTACCAAGAAATGCTTGACTAAGTTTTCAAAGAGGAAAATGCTCCCCAACCTCATCTGCAAAAACGGCTTTGGGCGCAGCTGACTGCATAAGGACGCGGATGCTGTGAACGAATCCATCCCTCACACCCATTAACTACCGGGGTCACCTCGTTCCCTCTCAGCGAGACAAAAGGAGAAAAAGGAGAAAGCAAACTTTCGGACAGGGCCAGTGCCCTCGTGGCTGTTTCCAGAGCCCCGCGGTTGGTTTGGGGCACGTTCCTTTTCATGGGTTGGACCCTGGGTGATGTGGGGTGCATTTCTCTCCACCTTCTCCGCTGGGCCACCGCCCCCTCCTCACCCTGCCCCCACCTGCAAACCTGTGTGCTTTGTTTTGCTGGTTAAAGCACCATCCTTTCCATCTTCTGGGCTGAAGGAAAGGGAACCCAGACACAAAAGAACTTGAAATACTAGTTGCTAAGCAAAAGAAGCCAATCTGATTGCCACTGTGTGCTGGTCTGGGAGGGGAGGGACTGCAGAGCCCGCCCAGCTGCCGGGGTGGCCGGGGTGGCCGGGGCAGGGGGCGGGAGGGATGGACCGGGAGCCCCGAGGGTTTGTAGAGCAGTGAAGACCCTCTCTGTGATATGGAAATGATGGACAGGGGCCATCGCCCATTGGTCTACGTCGGCAAACAATCGCATGACACCGGAGGGACCCCAACTGTAAGCTACGGCTCAGCCGTGTGGCCATGGCGGGGGGGCTGTCACCTGTACCACCGGGGGAACCTGGACCTTGGAGGGGGCTGTGTCGGGGCCTCGGGGATGTGGGGACTCTCTCACGGTCCACACAATTTTGCTGTGAACCTAAAACTCTCTGAAAAAATAAAGCCTATGAACATTCACTTAAACATTTTTAAAACGGTGGGACTGTGGACTGGGATCTTACCTGCTCCGCCCCCTCTTTATCTCTGACTTTCTGACTCTGGTTCTCTCCCTTCTTGGGGGACACTCGGTTGTCATGGAGAACGAAAGCTGGCGAGAGCCCGGGGCTGTGGAGCCTGCGACTCTGAGCCGAGGCCACTGGACTTCCTCTCCCACCACTGCGCCCGCCCGCACAGGGCCCACGGAAGGAGCAAAACTAATTCCAACACGTGGCCAGCAATCTGTTTTAGTTTTTAATTGGAACTACTTGCTAACATTTAAAGCCGATAAGAGTCATATAACAACTCTTACTTTTGGCTTTCCCCGAACAAAAAGCAGGCCTGGTCCCCAAGGGCTCAGATTCCCACGAAGCTGGTGTTGGCCACGTCACAGCAGGTCCCCGGGCAGAATCCTCTGGGCCTGGGACGGGGGTGTCTGGCTCCCTGTTATAAAGGGGCGCAGCGACTGGAACAATTACTTAGGAGTAAAAATGATTCTTTTTCCCAAACTGTAAAATTCCTTCAGGATATGAAAAGCGCACACTCAGGATGTGGTGACATCTTCTANTTACCTGCTCCGCCCCCTCTTTATCTCTGACTTTCTGACTCTGGTTCTATCCCTTCTTGGGGGACACTCGGTTGTCATGGAGAACGAAAGCTGGCGAGAGCCCCGGGGCTGTGGAGCCTGCGACTCTGAGCGGAGGCCACTGGACTTCCTCTCCCACCACTGCGCCCGCCCGCACGGGGCCCACGGAAGGAGCAAAACTAATTCCAACACGTGGCCAGGCAATCTGTTTAAGTTTTTAATTGGAACTACTTGCTAACATTTAAAGCCGGTAAGAGTCATATAACAACTCTTACTTTTGGCTTTCCCCGAACAAAAAGCAGGCCTGGTCCCCAAGGGCTCAGATTCCCACGAAGCTGGTGTTGGCCACGTCACAGCAGGTCCCCGGGCAGAACCCTCCGGGCCTGGGACGGGGGTGTCTGGCTCCCTGTTATAAAGGGGCGCAGCGACTGGAACAATTACTTAGGAGTAAAAATGTTTCTTTTTCCCAAACTGTAAAATTCCTTCAGGATATGAAAAGCACACACTCAGGATGTGGTGACATCTTCTAAAAGTGGACATTTATAAATGCGCTGGTCAGCATCCGAGGGGCGTCTGCCATCGTCCAGCAGTGGGCTGTTGTGAGGGTCAGTTGCCCTGAAATTTCATTTCCAGTTCTACCCACATCGCCTTCCGGGGGCATCTCAGAAGAGTGTCTTCAGGTGTATTTTTGCAACATCAGGAGTTGGTGCAGCTGATGAGTCCCAAAGAGCATTTCTCAGTACACGGATCTCCTGGCCGTCCGTGAAAATGGGGCTCCCCTTCCAGGTAGTTTTGGGGTGCTGCACATGTTACCTGCCTTTGGGAGGCAGCCCTTGAGTCGGAGGTCCAGGTTCAAGAGCGTTCCTCCAGGGGTGAAACTTGCTGCCTTTGCTTAATCCAATGCATTTTGCAAACTTAGGGACACAGGACAGTGTTAATGAGCCTCACCCAGGGCTTGAGCCTTCGATGGCCTGCAGTCACATCCAGATGCACCCACCCGCTGTGCCCGGCAGGCCTGGGAAGGGTGGCGAGGGCAGGGTTAGAATCCGAGGGAATCTGCCTCTCATTAGGATGTTTCTAATGGATTCATTGGCATTTGATCCATTTTTTTGTCCTGGAGAGAACACTATTTTTCTCCCTTGCAAAAATAACTGTAAAACCAATTAGCAATGGAAAGTAGATGCTTTGCATGATCTTAACTGGCTTTTTCAAGGGCTCCGGCCGGAGGTCTGGTGGGCCCTTGGCCCTTTGCAGTGACCACTGAGCCGCAGCAGCACCGAGGCCTGGCCGGGCGAGCTGTCGTGGGGACATGAACAAACGTCGTTGCCACAATGGCGCCTCCTCATCCGCATGTTACTGAACCGCATCCTGACGGAGGCAGGAAACAATTTTTGGAAAATAATTTCTGTGCCATGATTTCTAGCCTTGTTGTTTCTCTGAGCCGCATGGGGCCGATCAGAATGCTTTATTATACCAATCGGAAGTAAATCAGGCTTTTAAGAATTCCACTTGCCGGGAGCTCCTGAGGCAGGCTTCCTTTGTTATAGCACCTCAGGGGGAGCTCGGGAGCCCTGAGAAATATGGCTCCCGGGGGAGCCCCGGATTCTGAGCCAGGGTTCCAGGAAGTGCCACTGCCTTCCAGCCAGCGGGGCACCCACGAGAGTCACCCTCCTGCCGGACGCGGGGCCCCATCGGGGGAATCTAGATTTCTGCCTGTGAAACAGGTGAACAGGCCAATTCTTCATAGCGGGCCCCTCTGTTCCCTCCGAGGCAGAGACTAGACTGTGCGGCACACCCTCTCTCCTCCGCGGAACCCCGAGTCCGCCGCCACCTTTTCTGAAGCCGTGAAGGCAGGGAGGGGTCTGGGACTTCTGGCTCACAGGGCATTAATGCTCCTTTGGCTGGCCAGGGCCGTGCGCTCTGCGTAGAAAGGGACTTGGGTCTAGCATCTGGAACGAATTTCGTTGCTAACAAACCCCAAAGCAAGAGTCCAGACTATGGACAAAAAGGGGCCACACACTGAGCCCGACGAGCTCAGGGGAGGCCTGCGCGGCGGCCTCACGGACTCGGAGACCAGAGCGACCACGCGGGACGGTCTGAAAGGAACGCTTCCTCACTCCGAGCGGGTCGGGGCGGGGTCACGACCTAGGCCTGCAGGCGTCGGCCTTGACCAAGGTCGGCCTTCACCCCAACTGAGCCTGTCCCCGGTCTCTGTGCATCTGCGATGACACACCTCCGGGTTGCCAGAGTGACCCCGTGCCCAGGCCCCAAGGCCTGACATTTCTCCAGGCAGAGGACCTTGGATGGATTTTCGTGAACTCATGCAGATGTACATTACGGCTCTTGGGATTCCCCATCACCCTTCCCCCCACCCCTACTTCCTGTTACCTGAACGAAATGCTTTATTTTGGGTTACTCCCCAGCTGCTCTCTCTCCTCCTGGCCCCAGCGACTCCACTGGCAAGGCGAGTTTGGACGGTCCCATCTCAACGAGGTGAGTCAGGCTGGTGGGCAGAGCCAGGGAGGAGGCAGGCCTGGGTAAGGCTCCCCCTCGGCCCCGCTGCCTCAGGAAGTGGTGCCAGGAGAAGCTCTGGTGGGTGACAGAAGGTTTCGGCTAAGACACGTCTGTGAAAACTTTTCCTCCCCAGCCGGGCCTGGCTTTGAACTCAGCATGCCCGCCACCGTGCGAGAATGTTACCTGCTAATAGGGCCCCTCAAGAGCCTTCTGGACCGTCTTCTACCCCACTGAAGTCTCTGGGGGGTCCTGAGGGTCGCCACCGGGAGGACAGCACGGGAGGGAGTGATCCAGTTGAGTCATCCAGTGCCAAGGTCCGAAAGGGCCTAATTTTGCACCATTTTCTGGAACTGTGGTCTGAAGCAGCTGAATCCCAGAATCTTCCCTGTGTGTGCTCATTTGTCCGGTCCGCACCCTCCGTAAGACTCCCAGAGGCCCTCGCCCCTCCCCAAGCAACAGTTTTTAAATGCACTTTGACCTCTTACCCGTGAGGGAAGTAGACCCCTGGCCGCGGGTGGGGTCTGTCGCTGGTGCTCTCAGTAAGGGGCGGACAGGGGGGCAGAGCCCGAGGGTCCTGGGTCCTGAGCAGCAGCTGTCGCGGGGGCGGGGGGAGGGGGGCACAGCCGCCCCATCACCCGCGGGAGGGCTGCCTGGGCTCCGCCCCAGCCACGCCCGGCCACGCCCAGCCTCCCCTCTGTCCTCAGGACCCCTCCGGGGCTGGTGGGAACACCCAGCGATAAACAGCTCAGGCAGAACCACCCCTGCAAAAGCATCACCGAACTTGAACAGAATGGCTCCAAACAGATAAACTCCCCAAGTCCATCCTTTAGAGGAAGTTGCGGCCGCGCCCACGCCGAGTGCACATGGCGGGGGAGGGGGGGGACCAGCATCACGGTGACAATGATGGCTGTGGACTGAGGCTGGCTGCAGGCATGTGGGGGCCGTGGGGTCACGTTTAGAAGCCAGGAGCCTCGGAGACGGTCCCCCCACCCCACCATCCCTCCGCCCCAGAGTCCCAGAGGCCTGGCCTGGAAGCAAACTGAGGTTCATGAGAGCAACGCCCCGCCAGGGGGCGCGCGCCCGCCTCCTCCGGCGGCTCGGGTCTGCACTCGGAGGGGTCCGCTGCAGGTTTCCCCCGAGGCCACACAGGGATGCTGTTTGCACAGAGAGGCTTTGTTCCCGCAGAGCCCCCTCCGCAGAGCCCCCTCCGCAGGGCCGGCAGCAGCCAACAGGGGACAACAGAGCCCCCCACACCCCAGCCCCGTGCTCACCAGCCCTTCCTCGCCTCCTCGCTGCTTCTGGCTGTGCGGTGTCTCACTCCTGCCCCTCATCCCTCCTTCCTTCTCTCTGTGTCTCATCACCTGGCACGGAGGCAGCGCTCTGGCCGCCGGGCGGGCACAGGGACCATGGCAAAGATGACTGGGGCATGGTTTCTGTTCCAGGGAGCTGCGGTCCACTGCCCCGGGGGCCTCTTCCAGGAAACACGAGGAGGCAGGGGGGCTGAAGCGGGAGGCAGGGAGCTTTATGGAGAAGGACCTGCAGGGTGGAGGGGAACTTGAAGAGGTGGGGACGGACTAACTCAGAGAGGAGCTCCAGGGCTGGTCGCTCACTGGCCCGGAACTGAGGGAAGGGACATTTGCTCCCCAACGGCCCACATTTCGGGCTTGCCTCCTGAGGTCAAGGGGAAGGTCATCTCGTGACACAGGCTGTCTCCCTCGGCCGTCCTTTGAGCCCATCACCCCCCTCCCTTTACAACCAGAGACCTGGAGGCCAGGAGGAATGAGCAGTCGCCTCCCAGGGAACCCAGACCCGCAGCCCCTCTGCTGAGACCTCCCTCAGGGCAGTGGTGTGGATTCTGCTTAAAACACTGAAGCAAAACCCAGGTAGGTGGGGCTGCGCCTTGAATGTATGGAGAAGGCTCAGATTCCCTGCAAGGGTCGGGTGGGGGGCCTTACTGGGCCAAGCAAGACATTAACAAGCTCACTCACTCCACTTGTCTTATGGGTCCCCCTCACCGCCGTGAATTACTGCCCGTCCCTTCCCCGACCCCACGGGTGACTCAGGACTAAGAGGTTTCGATCGTAGCGGCTTCACTTCGATCTGTTCCGGCCTCTTTCCAAGTGTCCGCACAGCGGTTTGGTGTCGTTACAAGGGCCTTTTAATGCAGCTGGTTACAAGAAGATTCCAGAGGTCCATGGCCAGGGGGTGGTGGCCACGGCAGATTTCCACGGGGGTCTCGTGCTGGCTTCCCGGTTGCATTATTTAGTCGGGAAGGAAAGTTCTGCCTCAGAAGTTGTGAGCTAATTGCCACTTACACAGTTACAGGGTAAACACAGTCCCAAACTGTGATTTTAATTTTTTTTCCCAAAGAGCCCCCAGGACTTTCATTTTATTTAAAAATGTGCTTATTACTTATTCATTATATAGATTTCCCCTGAAGTAGATAATATCGTCTCTCTGGAGGGCAAGTTTCATTACCATTCCTGGAGGTTAATAGATGAAGGTCAGATATAAACATGCCTGAGAGCTTTTAACTCTCTTCCATGGCCAGCATCCCGAAGGGGACTGGCTGGATCTAAAATCGTGCCGCCAGAGCGTTGATTAGGGACTTGACCTTGCAGCTCCCCCGTGCCGCCCCCAAAGGCAGGATGCCAGGCAGATACCCAGTGTGTCTGCTGGGAGCCAGAGGCCGCCATCAATGGTTCCACCGCGTCTCGAGATTTCTCTATTTGGGAAGGGGAAAAAGACATCAGTCTGCTCTTATCGCGACAAGCAGGCGCGCTTTTCCATTTAAGCCAAATCAGTTTGCGATAGCGCGAGGCCTCCTTAGGAGGAGCGTCCACGAGGAGAGGTCGGCGGGGAAAGCGTAAATAAATCCCCGACGGCTCTGAGCTCTGAGCAGGAGGGCTCTGCTCAGGCTGCCTCGTCCCTCCCCACGCACGCACGCTCCTGGCAGAGCCCACACCTCCCCGGGAAAGGCCTAGGACTGGGAGGAAACACTCTGACACTCGTGTCCCCGGCGGTCCTACAGGAAGAGCTCTCGGCGTTTAGAGTCAGGGAGCGTGCTCCCAGATGCGGGGGGCATATCCCCACCCGCAGCTCCCTCCGTCCATCAAGCCACCCACACTCCTCTTCAGCCATCATGCATGTACGGACTCACATGCTTCGTCCCCACAGCAAGAACCCCGGGATGGGCAATTGTGTGGGCCCCTTGGCGCCCAGGTAGCTGGGGGTGTCTCTGAGGGTGTGTCCAGGTGAGGGGAGCCTTGAGTTGGGGGGGCGGGGTAAACGGGTGGCTGTCCCCAGTGTGGGTAGGCATCTCCAAGCTGCTGAGGCGGAGGAAGGAGGAATTCGCCCCCTGACAGCTGCCAGGCCAGCCCAGGCCCCTCCACCTGCCGCTGCTGCGTGTGGGGTGGGCGGAGCTTTCAGCAGGGAGGGTCCTGGGTGCTGAAGGGGGATCGGTGACGTCCCTGGTCCTGGTCCCCACACACTCAATGCCACTGGCACAGCTCTCAGCCCCAACCCCCAAACTGTGACAACCAAAATGTGTTCAGACATTGCCGGAGGTCCCCAAGGACATCGGCTGGGACTGTAGCTCCTACTTGAGGACTGCGTCCCCCTCCCCCAGTGCCTTCCACGGGGCTCCCCCGCTGCACCGGACGGAGTGCAGACCATCTCAGGCGGGGGTCCACCCTGAGCCGTCTCTGCTTTTGCTCATCACTCTGTCCTGCTCGAGAGAAATTTGATGTTATTTAGCCTGCTATTTACTCAGTCATATTCCCTGAGGCACATACCTAGAAGCATTCTAGAAGCTTCCAAGGGAAGTGGGTTGGCAGCCCCTTCCCCCTGGTTTTCACCCGCATTCACTGGAGGGGGGTGCCCACAGACAGGCTCCCCAAGGCAAGCTCCGTCTCAGGCTCCCGACGGGAGCCCCCTTCTCGCCCAGTCACTTGTCCTTGATCTGGTTTTATTTGACACGTGACTCCGCATTCGTTGTCGGGGTCACCTTTAAGTTCTTCTAATGGAAATGCGTCTGTTTTCAAAGGAAGCGTAGCCCCCACCTCCAAACCTGGAAGCACGGAGAAAGAAGTGGAAAACGCACGCTGGAAAGAGCACAGGACATTTCAGCGAGGTGGCCCTGCGTGGAACCGGCTTCCTGGCCGAGGTCAGCTCAGGACAGGGGTCACACGCTCTCCTGTCACCTCAGCCGCGTCCGCCATCATCCCCAGGGCCTGCAGGGGGCATTCTGCTCTGTCCCCAGTCCTGTGGGAAGTCCAGGCCCCCGTCCACTTGGCCTTGTTCTAATGCTTTTCGTTATTGTGCACAAGCCCCAAACAAAGGTCCTTGTACCTTCGCTCGCGCGAGGTCACACAATTGCTGCCTGGGAACCAATGGCTAGAGGAGGAATCGGGAGATTGTGGGGCGTGCACAGGGCACGAGCTGGCACGAGCTGGCGCGTGTGGTCCCACGGCTTGCTGAGGCACGCGCCCCCCGACCCACGCGAGGATTCGTGTCCTCGCCCTCCGCGGCCCGGAGCACATCGCCGCTGCACCGTTTTTGTTCTCCAGTGTGAGAGGCCGCGGACGGCATTCCTGCTTCCCCTCACTTCCTCTGCCTGGAGGTGGCGAAGGGCTGCTCGCACACACGCCGACGCCTCCATCTCCTTTCGTGACTTTCCCCTCTTGCCACTGGCTTGCGACGCCCAGGGACCTGCCTCAGCGCAGGCTGAAGCCGGCCAAGCAGGTTTTCGGGTTCCCGTGTGGACAGCAGGTGCTGTGTGATAAATTTCCACGGGTACCAAGTGTGGGTTTGTTATTTTGGACTCAGGCGGCCACACGTCCCAGCACCATTTCTTGAAAAGAAGAAATTTAATCTTCGCCCTCATCTATTTCTTTACTTGAAAAACGGGTGAAGGAGAACGTGCCAGCGTCTAACTTCAGAAGTTCTCCGCCATCTTTGATCCTGCGTTACCTGTGTGCAGTGACCATGCGCTCGTGACACGGAAGGGTCCCTCCACTCCCGACCCTGTGTGACGTCTACCAGGGCGGGCAGCACCCAGCCCTGGATTCAGGGTGAACCGCTGCCCCCTGGCTGTCATGAGTGGGACCTACACAGTTTGAGTGAGTGTTCTGTTGGGACGTAGCACTCCACGTCATGCGTGTCAGCAAACAATTCCTCTGGTTCAAAGGGTCGGTCATTTGTTCTGCCTGGTGCTGAGGCTTCACTTGCGACTCGAGGCTGAGAACTGTCACCGGCCTCATCTGGGACTTCCCATCTGCTCGTCCCGCCCCACCCCACCCACCTAGCCGACGGCCACGTCCTGCCAGCCCCGGCCTTCCCTGCACAGAGGCCTGGGAGTTCATGACCATCCTCGAGGCCTGGCTCTGGGTGACTTTGGGGAAGTCACATGAGCCACGAAGGAACACACCGGAAGCTCATGGAACAGCCATTCTTGAAATCGCATGTGTGACTCTGACAAGCTTCCGACATGACCCTTTCGTGACCATGTGGTTTCGGCCTTTTGCTCTGTGTGCTGGTAGAGAAAAGACTTCAAACACCTACCGGTGTGGAAACGGCCTTTTTCCATGAGGGACCAATGACGCCTGCCTCCGACCCCGACATTGTCGTCACTTGTCACGAACATGAGCTCACGAAGCCCACCAAGGTGGAAGGAAGCTACAGTCCCACGGACGGGCAGGAGCGGCGACCCACCCAGCCAGCAGACCTGGGGCCAGCTGGGGCTTCTCGTGTCCTGCACTGGGTACAGGTGTCCCTTCTCCACAGTCCTTCATGGCAGAGAGCAGAGAGGCTGCAGGGACCCAGGGCTAGTGCTTTGAGACACCGTGTCACCGTCAGGAAGCGGCTATGGAGCAAGGCGATATGGCCTGCAAACCTGGACGCACGCTTGGGGCGCCGCCCACTGCCCACCTACCGCACAGAGCATGCCGGTGACCCACCCCAACGGCCCCGTGACAGGGACTCCGGTTTCCTTTCTTGGCTTCCCCAGTGCGTTTGGGCACAGACACCCATGTCCTCGAACACCCACAGCCCCGGGACAGTGTGTGACTGACTCCACTTCTGGCAGTGGCGACTCGGAACAGCGAGAGCTGGAGGGAGCTCAGAGTCAGCCCTTTTCCCCCTTTTCCAAGCATCTTAGCTTCTTCTTCCCCTCTCCGAGCCTCACTGAATTCCGTCACTCCCCTACCCTGTTGCAAGTGCCATCAGGCAGTGTGATGGGGGACATATATTTTTTAGTACCTTAAAGCAGGGGTGTCAGACTCACTTTCACTGGGGGCCACATCACCCTCGCGGTCGCCTTCAGAGGGCGGAATGTAACTTCAGGACGGTATAGCTGTAACTACTCCTTAACTGGGGGCAGGGAGCTCGGTGCTGCCGCTCGGTGGAAACACGGTGCAGGGCCCGATTCGGCCCTCGGGCCTTGTGTTTGCCACGGTGCCTTACAGCAATGCAGGGAGACGGTGCCTGGCCTCTTTCAGGAAAAGACGATGCTGTTAACTAGTCTTGCTGTTACGAAGGCGAACTAAAATACTGTACTTGGATAGTCTCGGCCAGTGAGCAGCCGGACCACGATGTTTAGCTCCTCGGAGCCAGGTGTTGTCTCTCAGGTGGACGGGCTCGTCTGGCCCGGGGCTCGGGCTGACAGCAAAGGTTC
The DNA here is from genome assembly GCF_014824575.4 of Sturnira hondurensis. NCBI lineage: Eukaryota > Metazoa > Chordata > Mammalia > Chiroptera > Phyllostomidae > Sturnira > Sturnira hondurensis. Next base: position 17,331,379 of record NW_028079127.1, read on the forward strand.
TGTCTGGGCAGACTGGGCTCTGACGTCCCTGCCGCCCACGGGTCCTTCCTTTCTCTTCTGCTGTGCTGATGACTTGCGTCCCGCCTTCTCAAATCCGCTGTCCGCCGGGAGAAGAGAGAAGTCACTCGAGCATCAACACGCCTGCAGCCCTGACCCCCGCCCCCGCCCCCGTCTGTATCTGTCCCCGGTGCTGGAGTCAGGCGATGCTCCGGCTCCTTACTCCGGACTCGGTCCCACCAGGAGGACTGGATGGCATGCGTCATCCAGGGAGCTGTCGGCCTCCTGGAGAACCAGCCCGTCCCAGTGTGGTTCGGGGACGTGTGACACTCTCCGACATGACTCCAGGCTGCTTTAGGACAGTGAGAGAGTGACACAGACTCTAACAGCCACCAGAATCCCCCCTACTGGTGCTTTACTCCTGAGAGAAGCCTGGGTTCCAGAGAGGGGACTTTGAGTCCTCTGAGGGGAAAAGGCTCAGACCTGGCGCAATGGCCTGGGTGGGCGGTGCTTCCCCGGGGGTGGGGGGTGGGGCAGGGAGACTAGGTCAGCTCCCCTCTTTGGTGGTAAGTGGACACCCCCTCTCACCTAGCTCCCAAGGGTGCCCGGCTTTCTGTACTTATTGTCCACTTAGTTCTTTCTTCAGTCCACCCCAAGTGACACTGCATAATTCAGGGCTAGCTCTCAGCAATGACCGTCCAGTGGAGCAACCTTCAGTCGGTCCCACTGAGACCCACACAGGACCACAGTCCTCTCTGGCTGAGGTGGAGCCACCCAGGAGCGAGGTCTCTGCGAAGACCATGAAGAGAGGAGGGGACTGGGGACTTGTACCTTCTGCTCCTTAACTGAGCGTCAGAGCGGCAATGGCACAAAACCTCTCAGGAGCTCCCCTTCGAGCTGGCGTGATTTCAAGCAGGACCCAAGAATCGAGAATCGGCCTGAGAGTAGTTCTCCGGAGGAGCCACAGTCCCAAGCGAGAGTCTGTTGGTCGGGGAGCGACACCCCTCTTTTCCAAAGCACTTGGCCTCTCCCACCAAGTGCTGGCCACCTCTGAAGCCGCCCCCCCCTGGGAGAGGCTGCCCCATGTGCCCCGTGAGAGCGTGTGGCCCGAGGGGCCCTGGGCTGAACCACGAGATTAAAACACACGGCAGCTCCCGGCAGGCGGGGAGAGGTCGTGCAGGTCCTGCCCCAAACCATCGCTAACTCGGATGGCTTGGGTTCCGCTCGGTGGCCTCTGTCCCTGGAGGGTGGTCTGGCGTGTTTTAGGGTTCCATCACACGGGTGGGAAGGAGCGGGGGAAGGCTGTAGGCCAGGTTGTGTAGTTCTGTTTGTCAAATATTTTTTCAGCAGCCTTTCTGCGACACACTGAAGGCACGATGTGAGGGGTTGTGTGGACAGCGGCCTGCAGCCCCGATGCTCCCACGCGGAGGCCCAGCTGGCGCCCGAGGCTCTGCCGTCCCATCCACGGGGCACAGCGCAGTGAATTGCAAAGCATCTGATGGAAGCCACCCTGACTGGAGCCTCCTGGCATTGCCACCCTGGAGGCTGATGTGGCCGCTGCCCGTCATTGTGCCTGGCCACTGCGTCACCCGGCAACCTTCACCCGCACGATGCAGGCCCGCCCAGGTCTGAGGTGCCTCTCCTCCGAGGTGCCCTTCTCTGCACACGGAGATGAGGTGGAGGGACACGCAGGGGCCAGAGACCTCCTGCTTTGTTCCGTGCGGGGGGTGGGGGGCAGGAGCTGGAACAGCCGAGTCAACCACTGTCCTTTCTTTCAAAAGCTGTGAGGACACCCCTTGCTCCACCTTCACTGTCACCCCACTCAATGCCCGCAGCAGCTCACGCTCAGAGAAACCCCCGCGCGCCTCTGTGCGCCGTTAGACTGGGAGAACGTGCAGTACGGTGCACCTTCCCTCTGCACTGGCTGCCGGGGAGCTCAGGGTGGCTGTCTGCTGTCTGCTGTCTGCACGGGTTTCACTGACCTTGGTTTTCCATAGGTTTTTTTTTCCTCTGCAAGGACGTCTCTATTCCATTGATTTCGCTCTTTTTTCCTTTGTTTTTGATCACTCTAGCACAGCTGTGTCTTTCCCTGTAAGTAGCTAAAAAAGCAAGTACTTTTATTCTATTTTTTGAATATTTAACCTGGTATACCTTTGTTCCTGGTGCTCTTTAGGTCACTGGTTTTCGTCCTGGGGGATATACTCTTTGTAGTCCACTCAGGTGTGTGACCGTGGGGGTGATGACAGGGGCTCCTCCCCCCACAGGGAGAGGCGTGGGGAAGGGCAGCACTTAAGGAACTTCAGTGAGATACCGTCTGACCCACTAGGTCTGGGGAAGGTCCAGAAATGTGCAATTAACCGTCCTTTCCTAAAGGGACATTTACACGGGGGTGGGGGTGGGGTTGAAATACTGTTTCGGAGACTGCGGAGCAGGGACTGGTCAAGGTTAAGAAAAAGTGGCGGAGGGGCAGAGCTTATCTCCACCATGCAAGTCCAGGCCAAAGGCCGACCTCGTTCCTTCCTCCTGGGTGCACTGAGAGGCAGGTGACTGGGAGGAGTCCCTCCTCCAGCTCCTCGGTGACCTCAAGCAGTGCATTTAATGGCCGTATTCCTCCGTCACCTCATCTGCATAAATCAGGGGGCCTGTCATCAAAAGGACACTTCCCACCCCAAAATGCAGTTCTTCTCCACCGTCCAGGGTGGCGGCAAATTTAGGAACAGGAGGATTTTCGTGCCGCCAGGTACGCGATGATCCATGAGAGAGATGGGACACACGGCATGGCTGGCAGCCAGGGCTGCCACAGCCACTCTTGGGCCCAGCGCCAGAACCACGAGAGGCCACGCCCCACGGTGTGCGAGTGGCTGTCTCACCGGCGGTCGGAGGCCAAGCGCGATGGTTAAATATTCACGGTCAACACAATAAGTCCATGGACTTGATGTTGCCTGGAGGAGGGAGCCTGGCAGCCAGAGGCCCCACAGGCAGCGGGCAGGGCGAGGGACAGATGGAGCTCACCCCAGCCTCTTCCCTCCGAGACCGACTGATGATCAAAATTCCTGCACAGCCGTGACCACTTGAAATTAATGAGTTCACCGTCCCGTGTCTCTCCGGAGGCAGTGAGGACCGCGACTAATTACCTTCGGTACAGAAAACACTTTTGTTCAGCGGTCTGGGCTCCTTTTTCCAGGGCCGTGCCTTCCAGTACGGCCTGCACCTTAAACAGAGAAGACGTAATTCAATTAAAATGCAGGGTGGAGAGCGGCGGAGGTGGCTGGCAATAATTGCTTTTCGGAGACCGCAGTAATTGGCGCTCCAAGGGTTTTATTTCAAAGCGTCGGAGTCAATGTAGAAGGCTCCCTTTATCTGGACTCGGGCTGCCTTGAACAAGACGCTGTCTCCGTGTGTCTCGGTTTTCTTAAATTTAACTAAACTGTTTTATGATGATTATGTTAATAATCACATACCATGACTCTGTTTTATGGACATTGGAAGATAAAATTCAAATTCCCCTTCTGCCTATTAGTTAAAGTTGTAACTGCAAAATGTACACAATCTTTGTTCATTAACTGTTCGACAAGCCCTTGAAATTCCACAACCACGGAGAAGACAGTTCTCACTGAGTGCTGCCATGCAGCATTTAATACATTCAGGCAGTCACGGGGGGGGGGGGGCGTGTGATCGAACACCCCAGCACAGCTTGCGTTTGTTGCACCCTGTTCGTTTCCTCTGCCTGCGGCGTCTCCCCCTCTCTGCTCTGGTCCCGGAAGTAAAATTCTGCTCATCCTTCAAGGCCCAGCTCCAGTGCTGCCTCTTCCAGGCAGGATGAGCCAGCCCCAGATTTGCAGCGAGCGTTCTGACTCCCCCCATGGCGGTGTGGGGAGTGGGCCTCGGGGAGGTAACCGGCAGGAGCAGGACCCTCCTGAGGGGGGTTAGTGCCCCTACGAAAGAGGCAAGAGCGCTGGCTTCCTCCTGCTTCTTCAGGTGAGGCCACCTGTCACCCAGGAGGAGGGCCACCCCCGAGCACCCCACCACGCTGGCCCCCAGAACTGCGAAACACAATTGAGTGCCGTGTGAACCACCAGTCTAGGGTATTCTGTTACAGCAGCCTGAGCTAAGATGCCCCCTCTTCCATGAAGTCTTCTTTGATTGACCCAGGAGAAGTCCTCCATCCCAGACTCCAGACTCAGCGGCTCACACTTCCTCACCCACGGTGTGCTGACTGTGGCTGTGCTGGCAAGATGGTGACTTTGCTTTTGCGGAAACTGCCCTGTTACGAGTCTCTCTCTGCTCCCCTGGTCAGAGGCTGCTGGCTGGAACGCACACGGCCCAACATGCCAGTCAGCTAAGGACTGGAGCCTCGGGCAGAGTGGCTCCCGTGTCTGAAGGGAGCAGGGCCCTGAGCTGGACACCCAGCTCTGCCTGCGACCTTGGGAAGCCACTGAACCTTTCTGGGTTTCAGTTGTCTTTTGCGCAAAACAAGTTTGTCAAACAACTATCATTGAGGTGGCTTTAGCCTCCAGTGTTGTGGGCTGTAATTACAGGCGCTGCAAACCTCAGAACTGTGGCCAAGGTACTCACGGCGTTAAAGCCGATTCATACCCCACAGAATCACACCACAGTGGCCGCACCTCTCCCGTGCCACCCATGCTTCTGGCTTCAGAAAGACAAAGCAAAGCCACGTTTCATTGTCTCACCGCTCCACGCCAAGCTGAGCCGCTCTGCAGAATAAGCCCGGTGACTATTAACTGGGTGCGAACCCCTGCTGAGCGAACGCCACATGCCGGCCACCGTGCAGAGAGCTTCTCGGGGGTCCCATCACATGTACAATGTGACGTGGGACCCACATTACCCCTTTCCTCCAAGGAAATCGAGGCTCAGAGAGATCAATCAATCCGACTAGGAGTGTGGAGCCAGAACGCCCCAGAAATGGGATCCGAGTGCGGTCTAAAAGCCGACTCCCGAGTCCGGGCTCTGGGCTGGAAGCTTCCCAGGACTCGCAGGCAGTGCGCTGCTCAGAGCTGGCGTCCGGTGTGTGGAGGGCCAGCCCCATCTGGTGTTGACGGGAGGCTGACATCCAGGCGCGATGTATATTATGGCTAAGGATTCTGTCATCCAATTCCGACTGGGGTGGGGTGGTCTCTATACATCCAATCGATTCTCCAAAACCAGCAAGATGTTCTACAGGGAGGGCAACTCCGTTCTGACACCTGGAGGCGGCGTCGGAACCCACAGGCTAAGGGCTCGGTCCGACCGGGGCGCCCCGCCCAGTGCAGGAGCCGAGCGCCCATCCACCTGACTGCGAATCCACGCGGTCAGCTGGGCATGTGGCCGACGGGCTGTGATGAGGCTCCGACAGCCTCCCCCTTGGCTTCCGTCCATCGGCTCAAGAGGCCGACAGAACCCAGAGAAATGGGTCCTTCCGAAATGACCCGTTTATCACCAACAGCTATCACCGGGGACAGGCAGATGGGAGAGGTGCATGGGGCCGGGCCCGGGGGAGGGTCACGGAGTGTCCATGCCCTCTGACCCCTGTCCTCTGGGTTTTCTGGAGGCCTCGTCTCACAGGCGTGATGGGTCACATCACTGGCCGTCGGTGACTGATTCGACCCCCGGTCCTTTCCCTGTTCACAGGGTCCGAGTGGGGGGCTGAAGGCTCCGTCTGTACCACGTGGCTGGGCCCCCAGAAACCAGCCCCCCTCCTTAGGTTACCCAGGGGTTTTCCAAGAGTCACCTCACCAACAAAGGACAACTTTATGGCTCTCATCAATTAAAAAATGTTTAATGGTTTTCAGCATTCTGTGCCAGAAACAAGGAGGAAGACCAAATATATATTTCTCACTATAAATCACAGTATCACGAGGGCTGCACTGATCACAAAAATACAGAAACAGCCCTGCTGGTTGGGCATCGTTGCTGCCCTGTGGCCCGAGTGCCTGGTCCATCCCCATGCTCCCGGGTCCCCCTTCCTCCTCCACCTTCCCCGTCCCTCCTCAAGACCGGGGGGCCAAGGGCAGTTAGCACCTGTCCTGCAGGGCGGCCCGGGTGAAGGTCGGGGAAGATGCAGATGTCCGGGCTGCAGCGCTTCCCTAAGGGCCCCTCCTGACACCCTCTTAGTGGGGGTTAGGGTGTCGACACACGGCTCTGGGGAAGACACAACATGCAGCCCATCACGTCGGCTCCCAGGGGCACTGACCCGGCAGGGACGGCCTTAACCCCCATGAACTCGGGACCTTCATTAAGCACCGTCTGAACACCCCTCACTAATGAAAGCAACCAGGGGCTCTTCCAGGGAGAACTGGCTGGTGCCAGGGCCCGGGCAGGGAAGACGAAGGTGAGCTGGGAGCCCGTGGGGGTGCCAGGTGGTGGGGAAGCACCGCAGACACAACTGAACGAGAAGAGGGGCTCTCGGGACACGCACGGCGACCCCTGGGAGCGCTGCGCGGCTGAAGATGGGCCAGCTGCAGCATCGACATCAATGACAGTGTTGGACATCAACCCAAAGAACAAAACAAACACCCAGGAGCCAATGAGGAAATGAACATGTCGAGAGGGACAGGTGGCCACTGTCCTTCACAAAAGAATCCCAGGGAACTCACAGACTGTGCGGATGGAACGGCGTCCCCGTGCGAACAGCACAGTGAGAATCGCTGCCCACGAGATCAGGCACGGGCTCTACACTCGGTGCTGAAAGTTCCCGCAGAAGCAGAATGCGTGCGTGGCTTCAAAGAATCTCCCCCGAATATCGAGACACCCCACAGGGGAAACCGCGACTACAGCAGAGGCCTTGGCAGAGGCCCACCTTGGACCAGCGGCCAGGGTCCTGGCACCCACAACACCCATGGGTGGTCAGGTCCCTCGACCTGACACAGACAAGGGCTGTCCCCTCCGGGGTCTGCATTCCGACCACCTGCAGCTCCCAGGTCAGAGCAAGAAAACGTCAGACAGGTGCAGATCACGGACTCTCTGCAAAACAACCGACCTGCAGGCTTCAAAAGAGTGGAGGACGGGGAAAGACAAAGAAACTGTCACTGACTGGAGACTCAGGTGGCTACTCAACGCAGTCTGGGGGTCCACTAAGAGACAGAGTGCCCCTATAGACACCGAGGGTGAGTGGGCTACGCACGGGGAGGCAGAGAATGGGGGGATTTAATGTATTCACTTCCCGGGAACGAGTGAGGCGACCGTAGGTAACCTAAGTGTACAAGTGGGCCTCACGTGGTCCGGCCTCTACACAAATCTGCCTCCCAGTTAGAGGCCCTCCCGGTGCACCAAGGTTGCGGGTTCAATCCCCGGTCAGGGGACACTCAAGAACCAACCAACGAATGCATCACTAAGTGTAACAGCAAACCGATGCTTCTCTCTCTAAGTCAATACATAAAGTTCAACAGAAAAAGCAGCAAATCCCAGTCCGCATGTGTGCCCCCTAAAGAACTTCTCGGGGGCCCTCCCGCCCCTCAGCAGCCCCCGAAAGCCCCTTCTGGCACGTCCCAGGTCCCATTCACCCCCAGTCGCCAAGCCCTCCCGGGTTGGCCCCTGGCCTTCCTTCCGCTGCCCGCTCCTTCCCTGCCTGCTGTCCATCACGCTGCTTCTCTCTCCTGCTGCCTGCCGGCCTCCCCGGTCTGCAGCTTGCATGGGAGTCGGTTTTGGAACAGATGAGGGGACTGGAGTCAGGAAGGCTCTGCTGGGCCAGTGAGTGGATGGTGATGGGGGATGGGAGGAGCCCTGGGCACAGTCCCCTTGGGGTAGGAAGGCACCCCATGCAGGGTTTGGGCTCCCGACTCCCCGAAGGGCAGGGCCCTTTGTCCCTGGAGAGGTTCCTCCTTTTCCACCAGGGGGTGCTTGGTCGCTGTGCCCCCAGGGGCAGAGGGAGGCTCTCTCAGACTTAACCCCTGAGGGACCCCCCCATGTGGAGTGGCCCAAACTGTTCCCCGCGGGGACTCGAGGACTTGGGGACTCGGGGGCTGGGACGCAGGGGCTCTGAGGAGCCACCGGTCTCCCCTCAGTGACTGAATCCGCCCTCCTTCCCACAGAAGTTTCACAAACACTTTCCTTACAGATTATACTTCTGTGCTTTGCAGTCAAGTCAGGTAACTGACAATTAGCATGTCAATTACGAAGTTAGGTGTTATAATCACAATGCAGAGAGAAAATTTGTCATGGACAAACAAATGGCTTTGTTCTTGAAGAAGGAAAAACATAAAAAATCAGCGTCACTTCCTGAGTGGGCAGACGGCGAGATTCGATGAACGCTGAGCACTGGGACGCAGCACTCCACTAGAAGGCAGATGGGGCCCGCCTGCCCCTTTCACTGGGACCTAGTCACCCTGGGGTGTCAGGGTGTCCAGTCCCTCCTGGGCAAGGCAAATGTGTTGAAAGAGTCTTTAAAAAAGGTCGCTGAAGCCGAACGCAGCCTCTCACAACAACGCCAGCTGGTCACTGACACAAATGGGTTCCTAGAACACTCACCTAGGGGGTGAGCCTGTACTGCAAGGAGCCCACCCTTCAGAAGACAGTTCCGGGGATTTGGGGGGGTTCCCTCTCATCTATGTTTCTCAGTCTCTTAAGTGCCGACCAGGAGATAGAGACAGGGACGCAGCCCCCACTCTCAAGCTATCGGGGCAGACAGCAGCCCCGTCTGCCCGAGTTCAGTGCACTGGTGTGAGCCACAGGCTAAGGAGAGCTCGGATGGCCCTGGGCACCCTTGTGTTTCTGTGTCGCAGACACTAAGACTTACTTTCCCGAAACAAAAGGGAAATTCAGCAGAGTGTGATGCACGGTACGAAAGTACCAAAGGCAACAGGATCCTGGGCCAGGAGGGCCGAGGCGGGTGGGGGAGCGAGACCACGGTGAGGGGTCCACAGGAGGTCATGGGGTCTGGAGAAAGTGGGTGCGGGAAGGGGCATCGAAACAGTGGGGACAACACGTGTGATGCGCCGTGGCGGGTGGCGCGTGGGGATGGCGGAGGGTGGCTCAGGCTGGCCGTGTGGGGAATGGGCTCGGGACGGGGGTCAGGGAGAGTCTGCAAAGTCCAGAGATCCAGGGGTTTGCACTTGATCCAAAGGGCAGGGCGGACGGGCTGCCCCATCAGGTTCTGGGTTTGAGAAGGTAATTCCGCTTGCCGGGTGGAGAATGGGGGACGAGACCGAGAATGTCCTCATCCAGGCGAGCTGAGACAGGGGCCCAAACCAAGGAAGGGGCAATGGGAGCAGAGATGTGGCCAGACTCAATCATGATTAAATAATGGAGAAGGGGCAAGTGCAGGGCCAGGGCCAGAGACAAGCGTCAAGGTGGAGCGGGCAGGACCCCTCAGATCACACAGCGCCGCCGACCTCGGATTTGCCCGGAGCCTGGAGCCTCGTCTTATCTCGAAGGTTTAGTTTTACCTGCAAGCCCTCTCACAGGGCACCTTTGCAGGGCTCTGTCGGGAGGGAGTGAAGCTGGCCTGTGCACTGTGTAGGCAGCTCCCACCTACAGGAGGCCCTCTGTGAGCTCCGCCCAGTCCTCTCAGCCTTGGGGGCCCGGGGGTTGGGGGCACCGTCAGGGCCCTGTAGGGCTGGTACAAGAGAGGTTCCAGACGGACAAGGGTCGCCCTCCACTCTGTGGGGTCGACCTCCCACACAGTGTGGGGTGGCGCCTCCCCCACGGGGCCCTCCCGTTTCCCACGGCGAGCTGTAAAGGCCCAGGGTGGCTGGGCTCTCCTGGACCAGACCGCACTTGGGGACATCACGTGCCCGCACGTCCCTGTCTTTGGCACAGCTCGGGAAGCTGGCAGCTTCCTCCACCTTGTGTTGGGCCCCAGGCTTCTAGCTCCTCGTGGCCGTCAGCAGTTCTCCAAGTGCCCTTGACTCCCAGGGGTGCTGACAGGGCTGGACACTGCAGAAGGACCCCTTCACCCAATGAACTTGAGCGTCGAGTGTCTCTGTGAGCCCAGTCAGCACCTTCTCTGCAGCTCCCGGCACGGGGTGCTTTTCCTTGGTCCTGGCACCCGTGGGCTCTCTGGGCACTAGTTTAGTCAATGGTCAGGACCCCGAGCTCGGCCACCTCTGCGCTTAGCGAATGAAGTTGACACAGTGACGTCCGACTCACACACTCACACACACACACACACACACACACACACGTGCCATTTTCCGACCCATCTGGACCTTGGAGATAATTCAAAGACCCTCTCTCTTCAACCAGGTCAACAAAGCGTTTTTGGACGGAAAGAAACCTGACTTGGGCAATTATTCTTCCTCACCCTCCCAGCCCGGCCAGTTAACTCTGTGTGTGTGTCGGGGGCGGTGGCTGTGGGCAGTTGTTTATGGTGGAACGGCCCTCTGGCTGACGGCCCTGGGTCGGAGACACCCAGAGCAGTCCGCACACCGCACCGGCTGGTAGCACCAAGCCTCGGCATAAAACCACAGTTCACAGCAAGTGTGGATGCATCGTGGGTGCTTTTGGATCCATCAACCTCTTCTTTAACTGCACCATTTAAAAGGCTCAATGGAGGGCGCTGTGGGGTCTAATGTCGTTGTTCCCCGAAGGCGGCATGACCAGCGTTCCCATCTACGTTTGTGACTCATCCAACATCTGCTGTGCTCCAGGATGAGGAACATTCCAGAAGGGGGTGGGAAGCTATGGGGGGGGGTGTGAGCCCGTGGGAGATGTGGGGCACGCTCCAGGGGCCGGTCTCCGTCCCCCTGCCGATTGGCACTCGGCACCGTGCCTTCGCTCAACCTACACTGCAGGAACGGAGAATAGCTCGGCTCGTGAGAAGGAACGACTCTATCTGCTCCTCAAATATTGGGGAAGACTTTCTGAAATCGTCCCTGCGAAGACTGACTTTCAAACAAACCCACTCCCGCCTTCACGCCTGCAACATTTACTTAGCAAAACCAACCTCTGGAACACGCTCTCAATACTCAGTCTTGAAAATTATGATGTAAACTGGACATTCTTCCTACACTCTTTGTTCAGAGGGAGGTTTCGCCCCGGGGCACTCCTCCCAGAATCTACAATCCACGCTCCACCAGGACTTGATCCACGAGGCGACATTCTGTATCACAACCCTACTGCGCCGAGCCCGTCCGCGTGGAGTTCGAAGACTCCGACGGGCTCCACTCGCTGTCTGCATTCCGTGTTACGGAGAATGCCCTTGGCTGTGGGAAGGCGCCCCCCACTCACTCCTGTACGCACCCACCTGCTACGGAGCCCTGCTTGCCTGCCATGGCTTCTCCCGGCCATGCCCTGTAGAATAAAGGTCTGAACGATACCTGGAAACAGGACGTGCAGTCCCGGACGGGGACGTCAGGGCTTTGGAGTTACGAGTGCTGTGCGATGCTTGTTCCCGCGTGTTCCACGTGGCAGAGCGTGAGCATTCTGTGCCCTCTCCGTGGCCCTCCCCCTCAGCACGCAGATAAACCCCGGCTGGTGGCCGATGGCGCGTGGAGGCTGCGGGGGTGGTGGCTCCTCCTCAGGTGCCCTGCGGTGGACGAGGTGGTGTTCAGACCGGTCTCTCAGGGCCTGGCACTGCCACTCCTGGTTAGGACATGCTGGTGACTCCATCTTTCTTTGCCTCCATTTCTCTGTCTGCGAAGGGAAGATGGAGCTGCTGGAAGGATGCGGCGATGTGGCCCACAGAGCACCCGCAACTGCGCTGGGCGATGGTGCTTGTGATTATATCTGCTTCCTTCTCCTCCTCCTCCTCCTTCATCTTAATACCATCACCACCATCACCACCGCCGTGAATATGGTCACCGTCAGCACTGAGAGTGCAGGAGGAGGAGAAACTGGGGAAAGGCAGGTAAGCTACTGAAGATTCCACTGTGGGCATGTTCACCAGCGGTTCTGGGGGCACCAGTGAGGGACACAGAGCAGACAAACGGGAAAACTGGCCTGGAGCTCCACGGAGACACCCAGGTGAGGTTTGGGGACCACCCGCACACAGGTGCTACAGGGGCGAGTGGGGCTGGGTGGGTGCCGCGGGGGAGCCGCGGGGGAGCGGGGACCAGGGGTGACGGGCAGTGGCTTGAAAGGAACACAAAGGAAGATGACCCGGTGAACAAATTGGTCACAGGTAGGAGGGTTCTAGGGGCGACGCCGTGTGGGGGTGAAGGGAGGAGGCAAAGGCCCAGTGAAGGGAGCAGCCCACAGCCCTGCATGAGGAAGAAAACACACACGCTCCAGAGGACCAAGGAGCCCCCTGCCCCCAGCAGCGGCAGCTCACTGGCGCCCTCCACTGGAGCACAGGAAGCACTGAACTGAGGCTGGCGGCCGTGACCTGGTGTGTAATGACATCGGGCTCTGGTAGCGGGGAAGGCAAATGGTTGGTGTTAAGAATTCAAGGAGTTAAATCCAGCCTTGGGACCTCTTTCTCTTCCCGACTGACCAAGGGGGAAGAATCCCAGAGAGGGGAGTAAGGCGGGAACTTGGTGGTCACTTGGCAAACACCGAGTCCCCACGGGTGGCCTTTTTCATCAGATCAGGCCTGGCTCCTGGACCTGGCTTCCCATCTTCATCCTGTGGAAGCAAGAAGTTACGGGGGCAGGAACTGAGAGGGGGTGGGGTGTGGTTGCCTTCTTGACGAGGCACAGGAACCCCCCCGAATTCGTAAGTTGAAGCCCTAACCCCAGTGCGACGGTGTCAGGGGTGGAACCCTTGGGAGGTGACTTGGGTTCCGTGGGGGCGGGTTTTGTGATGGGATTGATGTCCTCCTGACAAGCAGTAGAGAGCTTTCTCTCTCTCTCTCTCTCTGCCATGCGCGGGCACAGCCGGAAGGGACAGCTGTCTGCAGCCGGGACTCAGCCTCACCGGGAGCGGAACAGCTGGCCCTGACCCTGACGCCACCGCCTTTGGAACTGGGAGAAGTAGATGCCTGTGGTTCGAGCCCTGGGTCACACCTGCTCGCTAGTGAGATACGACCGAATGCACACCCTCCGCCAACAGTTTCTTCTTCCTTGGGTGGGTTTGGTATTCCCCAATGGCTCAGAGACCTGTACACACACGCACACGTATGTATCTATCCAGAACTGTGGGACGAGGGCCCCACTGTGCCCCGCCCCTCCCGGGTTTGGCTGTGCCGTGGTTCGGGTAGCAGGGTGTGTACACCAGAGGGAGTGATGATTTGCACGCCTGCCGTACCACCCCCAGAACCAGTGCTTTCTCATCTTCTACAAAGAGTCCACAATGACAGAACACTTGGAGGTTGTCACACTCACCACGGAGCATGCAATGTCGACACACTGGATTCCAGAGACAATCTCAGGCAGAAGTACGGCTCCACCACACGGCACGACATAAAATTATGAGCCCAACACACAGCCACAGACAAGCACGCTGCTGAATTGCGAGTGATGGGCTGTTTGCAGAAACTCGAGCTCCTGCATAGTCACTTGGTTTCTTATCAGCTAGTGCTCGCCAGCCGATGGGCAGTGGCAGGTGCAGAGAGTCGGGAAAATGTTGGCCAAGAAAAGCTCCAAATTGAGAAAATTGTATCCATTAAGTTATATTTTCTGGAGATTGCAGAAACCCAGCAATTATTCCAATTTCGTGATGGAACGCATCCGCTTTGGAGGGACTGGGGCTCTCTACACCAGCTCTCGAATCTCCCGCCACACACGGGTCCCTGGCATAAGGGCCTCGGCTTGTCCATCAGCAGACACTGCGGACGAGGGCGCTCACACGGCGCCGGCAGAGGGACGCGTGCGGCCGGGGAGGCTGTCGGTCAGCGGCCTGTGTCCCCACCTCTCGGCTCCAGATGGAAATGGACTCTCACCTCCTTTGCCCTTTCTCATGCGCAACTTCCCAAGTTGTTTGCCTCATAAAAAAGAACAGTATTCGGGGAAGAGAGAAGCGTGGGAGTAGGTTCTCTCTGCCCGCCACTTAGTGTCGTGAGATTCGTGCCGCTGGGGTCTCCTGCCTGCTCGTTGGGTCAACTCACCTAAACCCCACCAGAACGTAGACACGGGGACAGTGTCCCCGTGTCACCCATTGCTGTCCCCTCAGCAATGGGGCCCAACATACAGTCGACGCTTCATAAACATTTGTCCACTTTTATAGACCTCACTGCAGGACGAGGCAGTGCGCGTTTATTATAAATGCAGTTTGACAGCATAGCATTTCCCATTTTTAAAACGACATACATCTCGTTGTAGCCACTAGCAGTCCCCAGCGTGGGACACGACTTCTTATGTTTGGTGCACTGTTCACAGTTGACGGGGAAGAACTTTATCAAAGACAGTCTAAAATTATGTGATGACAGAGCAAGTGAAGCCTCCCCAAATGTGCTGTTTTGATGGAAATATTTTTTGCCCTCCTATGCTAATGCTGTCTTCATTAATTACCTCTGCTAGAGTGTCTATGATTACTATTCAGGGAAAAGCAGATGGGCCCCGGGTTCGATAGCCAATTTTCTCAGTTAATTTAGCTATAGAGAGGGCCACTGTGTACGATTTCGAGGGCAGAATAGTCGATTTGTCATTTACATACTGAATTAAATAAACGAAAAGAGCACATAAGAGCCACGACAAGGTCACACCGGGGATTAGGCAGAATAAGAGGCAGAAATCGCCCGGCTCCTTGAGCTGAGTCTCAGGGTCTGGGGGGGCCCCTCACACTAAGGAAGGCCAACCACATTACGGAAACAGTGCTGCCACCGGGCCACTGGGACAGGCGTCCTTCTGTGGACGTAGGTGGGTGAAGGCGGGCACGCCCTTCCGGATCTCATACCAATGACCCTGGACTTGGATAGATTCAGTAGGCAAGCACATCATCCACGTGCTCGCCACAGATGACATTCAACGTCATCTCAAGCCTGGAATTAGTGAGAAAGGGCACGTGTCCACCACGAAGATGATGAGCCCGTGAACCTGACTGTGGGCACTGGTCTCGGAGGCAGACCTGACGCCATCCGAATCCGGACGTCTGCCCCAGGCAGCTTCCCCATCGCAACTCCGCACCTTCCCAATTCCATGCACTGAAGATCATTTGATCGCTCACGGTGGCACCTGTTTAACCCGAGTGTGATTCATCTGTACTCAGAAACCAGACTTCCTGAGCACCTCCGTCAAACCAGGTGCGCCCGTGACAACAGTGAGCGACAATCCTGGGGTGATGGACTAAGGGTCGAGTTCGCACCTCGGTGTGAATCCGTTACCAGAAAATTCCCTCTAGAGAAGGCAGAGAGAACCAGATCGGGGGGGAAATGCCGAATGTTTAATGAATTAATTATATTTTTATCCTCACCCCAGGACATTTTTTTGGTTGGTTTTAGAGAGAGAGCAAGGGAGAGACAGAGACACTGATTGGCTGCCTCCCGTACACACCAGGACCAGGGATTGGACCCACAACTTATGTATGTGTCCTGACTGGGAATTGAACCTGCAACCCTGTGGTCACAGGACGACGCTCCAGCTGAGCCACCCGGGCCAGGGCAAAAACGCAGAGTATTTATGGGCTGGAGTAGCTGGGGTGTGTGGATTAGTCAGAACTTTTGGTTGTAGGTAACAGAAGGCAATCTGATTTTTGCAAGACGTTGTCTTTTCCAAGGGCCAGCTTTTGGTTTGGGTTGGTTTCCTCTTTTATCTTTAATTGGATTCATTTCCCCCCTGGTTCCTGTTGCTTCTCTCCTTCCGCTTGTCCCAGGAACAGTGGCCACTCGTGTTTCTCTGGCTCCCTGGGGTGGGGGCGTGGGTTACTGATTACAGATCATTCTTCTGCTCTAATAGACAGGTTTCCTGCCACGAATTTCCCTGCAAGCACGGATATGCAGCATTCTACAATCTGGTAAGCTGTATTTTCATTTTCATTTAGTACAAAGCATTTTAGTGTTTTTTCTGGACACCTTTTCTTGGATGCATGTGTGATTTTGAAGTGTGATATTTAAAAGGCGAAAGATGTATACGATTTGAAGAGAAACCAGAGTATGAAGTGTGATATTTAATTTGAAAGATACTTCGGTTTTTTTCAAAAGCCTGTTTTTCTGATGCCTGGGTTGACCCTATGGTTTCCTGAGAACACTTTCTTTATGATAGGTATCAATCTTTTGAGGTGCTTTTATGGTTCAGGATATGGACGAGCTTGGGGAAATTTCCACGGGAGCTAGGAAGGTGTATTCTGCCAACGTCAAAAGGCTCGTGCCTTCCATGTCAGCAAGGTCAAGTTGATGGATGGTGCCACTCCGGTCCTGTCTGTCCTTAGTGATGTCCCACCTGCTCGATCTGCCAGTTACTCTGTCTCGAACGCTGGAGACATAGTCACTTACCTCGACAACAAGCTCCCAGGAGGGGCAGAGGCTGAGCTGGCTTCAGAAACCACCAGCACCGCGCCCTGAGAGGTGGCCAAGATGGCTGGTCTATGTTTTCTCCACCTTCTCATTTCTCTCTATGCCCACGCCACTCTGTGCTACTATGGATCCATGAGCAGTCTCCCTGCAAGGCTGCCGGCAGCTCTGGGCACCCGCAGGCAAAGAACCTTCCTCTTTAGCTTCCAATTAAAACAAAAATGTTTTGTGTTAATTGCAGAAGCATTCTGATTGGCTCCCCTTGCTTCACACACCCTGGCCTGGACCAATCGCTGTGTCTGTGGAGGGGAGGGACGATGATTGGTTCAGGCTGAACCACGTGCTCCCTCTTGGGACCAGAGAAATGGGACCCTTCCCAGTAAAGACAATGAAGCTTCTTCCTGGGCGGGAAGACAGCTATTTTAGACAGGGGCATGGAGGAGGGAGAAAGAAAACAAATAGTCCGTGAACAGGAAGCGGACGTGGGAGCTCGCTGAAGGCAGAGATGTGCCCACTTCTCAATTTCATCTACCCCAAACCCCTTTTCATCCTCCTGGGTGTTTGCAGGAAGGGATGGTGTAAGCCTGCCCTCTCACGGCCCTCAGCGAAGTGGATAAGTGGGTCTATTCATGTGACAATACATTTAGACTGAGTGACTATGACAGGAACTTCTATTATCTATTACATCTCATTGCAAAATGTCAGAATAAATCTCCCAGGGCAGCGGGGTGGAGACCAAAGCTTCTTTCTTCCCTTTGTCTTTTTCACAGTCCACGGACTCTCAGACCTGACACGCTTTAACGCCCAGCCCGGGAACTCGGCACAGCGGGCGGGTGTGCACCGTAAGCTCCCGCACACCCAACACCACCGAGAGAAAGTACAAATGCCCTGAAACGACGCTTCCTGGCAGCTCCCTCCGAGGGAGGCTGCCATCTTTTTTAGAAAGTTAACTCACGTTCACTCATCCAAGGCTGACCTGAAACGGCCTGAACCTCCATGAACATTTTCCAAAAAGGAACAAAAGTCTTAGTAAAACTCTCTGTAAAAATAACGGGAAGGGGTGTAAGACTCCTGTTGAGAAACCGCACTGGACGTCACTCATGCAAAAAAAGGAAACTGACGGCCTCGCATTAAAAACACGGAACCCGCGGCGTCGGCCAGGGCTTAGCCTGGAGGTGTGAGCGTGGGGACCTGCTCCTGCCCCAGCTCTGGGCTCTGCTCCTTGTCTGGCCTCCTGCTCGGCCGCGTCCTGCTGGGCTGACATCCGGCGGAAGGGGAACGGTCCTGCTCACACGGCCGCATCGCATCCGAAGGGTGCAGCTTGCTGGTTGACTGGGTTACACACCAGAGCCCCTGTCCCTCGCTGTGCGGGTGCTGAGGGTGCTGCCTGCCCGGTGGGGCTGGGGGGCAGAGTCCGGGTCTGTGGACTGGGATCTAACGGAAAGGGAGAGACGGTTCCCTGGGACACCCTGGGGCTCCTTCCTCAGTGTAGCAGCAGTAACAGCAACGACTAGAATAACAGACATTGACAGGGCGCTTGGCGTCTGCCTCACGCTCACTGGGGCATTTGAGATGCGTTCACTAATTTAATCCTCCTCAGGAGCTCCTGGGAGGGCGGATACGGGAGGGGTGCACCCCCCCCCAGTGCTTCCCAAGCCTCCGCCTGTGCTGTGTCCCCCGACCCTCCACCAGGTACAGCAAGTCCCACAGGAAGCCTGCAGGCGCCCTCACACTGTACCTCCCGCAAGAGGGCGTGGGTCCAGAATGCAATCTGCTCTACCCTGTCACCCAGCCTTCACTGATGAGACCAAGGGCAGTCCGAGGATCTTCGAAGTTGACCCAGGGCCCACCCAGGGCTGTAGTCAGCCAGCAGCACCTGCCCCACGCTCACTGCGGGCCAGGGGTAGTTCTAACTTCCACACAGGACGTCCCCAGGAGACAGGTCAGACTTGTGCCCACCATACTCAGGAGGAGACCAGAGCCCAGCCAGGTGCCGGGCAGCCAGGATTCAAACCCCCGCCGTCTGGCCCCACGGCCCGTGCCTCCTGGGGAGACGCAGAGAGAATTGGTTGGCACAACGCCCGTGGAGTAGAAGGTGCGAGTCCCTGGTCCTCGCTCTCTCCCTCCAAACCTCCACCCAGTCAGTTTCGCTGGAGGTGGCGTCTTCCACGTGCCCCCCGCTCTGCGCGGGGCCGCACATCAGGACACTCCGGAAACCGTTCTGAGGACACCGACCCAGACCAAGCTGCCCGCACAGTTTTCTCCGAGGGACAGACGAGCGCTTAGGTCCTTAGGCCCCGTGGCAGACACGATGACCCAGGGTCCTGGGTTCCAGTCGAACCGGAACGTGGGTGCTGAGGTCTGATGTTCACACTGTTTTCATGCATCACAAAACCTTAATTTTGTAAAGTCCTCTTAAAAATGTGAAATAGTTCCTCCGCTCATGGACCATGTGAAGACAGGTGGGCGGGGGGGCCCGACTTGGCTGACCCTGAACGAGACCTTCATCACGAGACCCTCGTTGAGAACACTGCCCTTGCAGACGTATCGGGGGGAGGACAATCACAGTGACGGGCCCCCAGCACTTGCGGGGACTTCGGACTCTGGGTGTCCCGTCCCGAAGGTTTTTCCTCTGTCAGCTCACAGGTGTTGCTGTTCCCTTCAACCCGTGACCTCTTCTATTCCACAGCAGGAAGAAGATTTAAAACCCATCTGAAATTCTGCAGGCGTGAGATCCTTCCCTGAGAGCAAGAGTTGGCCTGAGGGGCTGGGGAGCAGAGGGAAGGGTTGAAGATCCTCTAACAGAGAGAGAAGGACTTGGCACCATCCTTGCCTCGCTCGGGCTGGGGCTGGGGGTACATCCCCTGGAGCTGCCTCACCGGGGGTCCGGGAACCGCATTGCCCACCGGCGAGTGAGCGAGTGCGGCTGACGGATCTGGCCAGTCCCAGCAGCTCCTCACCTCCCAGTCTTCCCAGGGCTCTGCAGCGGCTGCCCCTCCTGCCTCCCAAACTGGAGCTGATGCACTAACTGCAAGACCGAAAATGAAGGAAGGAAGAGACGCTGGAGAAGTCGCCGCGTGTAATCCGCTCCAGAGCCATCGAAACGCGAGTACATTTTCATCCTCCTCTGAATCCCCCAGGAGGTGGACGTGAAAAGCGAATTCACTTCGGCTGCATCTATCATGTGCCGGATTTCGTTTCTCAGAAGTCATTTGCAGGAGAAAGGCAGGAGAGGGCTCAGCGGCTGTTTTGATCGGCCGTGGCGTGTTAATTGCTCGCCCGCCACCCCGAGTATCGAGTCGGCCCCCAAAGCCAACCTTTTCCAGAGGCGTGCGAACCACAGGAAATGAAGGACATAGCCAGTCCGGGCCCAGGTTTCCACTTCCCTCCAACCTCCGACCTCCCACATGACCCCTCACAACTCACTCTTCCTGTCCCCTAAAGGACGGACTTGAACTTCACCCGAAGCTTTGCTTTCTTCTTCTCTTTGCTCGGATAATGCCCGAAATAAAATACTCTCTAAAACATCCGTTGGAAACCCACGATGACACTTGGAAGGAGAGAGGACGGGGGTCCCCGGTGCGCGCCTCCCTTCCCTCCTCCGCGGCGAGCTCCCTGTGCAAGCCAACCGCGTGGATGGGAGGCAGGGCCCCCGCAAGGCTGGGCTGGTCAGACGCCGGAGAACAAGGAGAGAAGTCAGAGGAGCGCGCCTCGGGGCCCTCCTCTGCTGGGGTCCCGCCGTTGTCCAGACTGATGGCATTTTTGCCAACACGAGTCTATAAAGTTGCTGATTTTCCCTGCAGCTGCCACTGGGTCTCGGCGGGTGGTCAGGAAGTGGGGGCATGCAGCCCCGCGTGTCCCACTGAGCCCACCCCCCGATCCAGCTCTGCGCCCAGACAGGAAACCAGCCGTGGCTTGCTTTCCTACCAGTACAGACTGCTCATTAGTTTTAATTATTTTCCGAGATCTGGAGGGAGCCGTCAGAGAAAATTAATCATGGGTGGAGGGCAAGGCAGCCTTCCGTGGCCGTAAAAACCCACGGAGCGTTTTGGATTATGGACTTTTTATGATTTACACTCAAATGTGAACCGGAGGGGGCAGAT
Organism: Sturnira hondurensis; assembly: GCF_014824575.4. Taxonomy (NCBI): domain Eukaryota; kingdom Metazoa; phylum Chordata; class Mammalia; order Chiroptera; family Phyllostomidae; genus Sturnira; species Sturnira hondurensis. Next base: position 17,351,737 of record NW_028079127.1, read on the forward strand.
AGCACATTAGTGCTGGTTTAAAAAGCAAGGGGATTTGTGCTAAATCAAGTTTCATTGCAAAATGAGCTGCTTTTCAATTGTGTTTTTACCGTCAACTTTGTGGATATGTGCGGGGAAGTCCTTCTCTAACTTTGATTTTGTTAGAAAAATAAGTTTTAAAAAAGACAGCATCATTTTTAGGAGATACTTTTAGAATTAGGCCAATGGGGAAGGTTTAGATTTTTCTAAGCCTTCCTACCAAGCTCAGGGAATTCTTTCCACCCCCCCACTCCCACCCCCCAGTAGCATATTCCATTCTGGAAAGTTCTCTCCCACCTTGGTTTTATGGGATAAGCCCTGTCTACCTCCCACAACAGTCCTTCAGGTGACAGAGAGCGGCTGCATCCCTCGCAGTGTCTGAGAAGGCTGAGGGTGTGGGAACCCGCACTCCCCATCCAGGCTCAACTAGGGGGGCCGCCCCCCTCACTAGACCTGCCTTTGGGCAGCGGCTTCGCCCTGTGCACCCAGGCGCCCTCCTTGGAGGGTGCTTGGGATGACCCCGTGAGGACACTCATCGAAAGCACTGGATGCAGGCTCTGCAGAGCACTCGGCCGCCGCCGTCCAGTTTCACTGGGCTTCTGATGAAACACAATCCCCCACATCTGCATGAGACGTGGTGTCCAGTCCCCTTGCTCTCGGGGAGACCAACCTGTCCTGGTTTTAAGAGTGGCCGCCGCCTCCCAGGACCGTTTGCCACCGTGCACACTCACTGCCCTGGCAGCCCCTCCAGGGGGTTTCTGCCCCAGTGAGAGCACGTGAAAACCACCCGGAGACCAATCACCGGGAGTGGCCATGGAACGCTGCCTGCAGTGACTCCAACTGTGTGTGGGGACATTTCCTGCCCGACCCTCTGATCACACCTTGCGTTCTCGTCACTGTCTGGTGCTGTTGAAACCCTGCCCTTGGCCTTCGGGTTCAAGCTCACTTGGGAGTAGCTTTGGACTAGGGTCATACATGTTCTTATTCGACCCCTCAGGCCGGTCCACCTGCGCCCTCCGCCTTGGGTGGGACTAACCCGATGCTTCCTGCTCTTCCCGGCATTGGGAGGGCCCTTCCGGACACAGCCCCCACTCTGTTCCCTGACGCTGGTGAGTCACGCCGCACCAGGGCACAGACGTGAGCTTGGGAACCACGTGCATCAATTCCTCGCCCTCAGGGCCAAGTTGGCACCCACCACCCACACTGCGACCGTGGGGGCTGCCGTCTCGCACTGCGGTTCTGTACCCATCCACCATCTCATCGTGGAAGAACTTCAACATCTTGCTTCCCCGACGTTTCTTAACCTTCTCTCCTGGAAACCCTTTCAAAAGAGAAATGAGCTTGGCCATTCTCCTGGGGGTTTGCAGGATGACCCCCGCCTTTCGCCAGGGCTCCCGAACCACCTCTGTGCTCATGGCAATGTATGGGATTCACGGAAAGACGGAAAAAAAGAGGCAAGTTTTCTTTCATGGCGAAGGAGCAGGAAACTTACCTGTTTAGAAGTGACTCCTACAGACAGGAGGCGATCAGCGTGCCGTTGGCTTCCCAGGTGTGACCGCAGTCCCCATGGAAACCGTGGCCGTACCCCCTTCGTGCGGGTTGGATCTCTCAGCCATCTCTCACGCCCTTGTCACCTCCTGGCCGACCAACTGCCCTCGCCACGGGGACTGGGAGCCCCTCTACTGCCCCAGCGCCCCCCCCATGCTCCCCACTGACTTGACATGGGACTGCAGGGCCCTGCCTTTGTTTCGTCTGATCCTGCGTTTTAGAGGCAAGACATGAGATGACAATGACCACACCCGTTGCTGGTCACAGAACCCTCCTTCTCCCTCCCGTTAACATTCGGAACCAGCTTTCTGAATCTCCGGGCTGCTGAGAAGGTTCCACATGGCGTATTCTCTTTTGAGACCGTGGGGGTTCAGAGTCTCTCCGAGATGGGGCTCCTCGTGTGGAACGGGCCTGGGGGTCCTGGACCGTGGGTCACGAGTGAGAAGGTGTGAGTGGGTTTCAGGGAGGAGGGAGAGGTCTCTGGCATCTGGGTCCTTTCTGAGGGCCTGTAGACTGTGGTGCTCCCGCTCGTGGGCCACAGACATTTCGTGGGTGAGCAGGGTGCAGCCCACGCAGGGGTTAGTCTTACAAATTGGTCATCTTTCCTCGTGGAAGAGTATTTTCTAAGTATGGAAATTAATCAGATCTACTCCTCAAGGTGAAAAAAAAGAAGCCATCTTCCTGGAACCGCAGCTGCCTGGCCTCCAGCACAGGGAGTGACGGACTGAGCAGCAACGAAGGGGGGCCAGTCCAGCCCCACAGGGTGGCGTGCAGACCCCGTCCCGGCCCAGCACCCCTCCAGCACGAGCCACGTTAAGGACAGAGATGGTCACCGACATGATGGTTCGCTGTTCAGAGAGTGAGTGCTGAGTCCTAATGTCCATCTTTTTAAAAATAAATTTTCCTTCTTTTTTGAAAGATAGAGGCCAGGGGCCAGAGATGGTGGCTGTACTGGCTGGTGGTGTGTGCATGTGTGTGCAAATAAACAGACAAAACAATCGGTGGTCTGCCCAGCTTCCCTTTAGGGACAGTCTCCACCACTTCTTGGTATACGTGGCTGTGGCGGCGGCATTTTCCTTTGCAACCACCTCATTGGCTGGGCATGTGCCCCAAATCTGGCCAATCAGATCATTCTTTTCCTCTCACAAGTGATTGGTCAAGGGATATGCAAATGTATCACGCTGGGCCAAGGAGGGCTGCGTCTGTGACTTCTGGTGATCTCAGAATTTCAACCCCGATGCAGGCACCAGCCCCAGGAAGCATGGATCTCTGTGACCACCTCTGCCGACGCAGGGCAGCCTGTCTGGGAAGAAAGCGGGGAAGCAAACCTGGAGAGATGGAGTCTGCATGCCATCGCCTTGGCCCCTGCCCCCAGGGGGGTCCAGTCTAACATTCGGATTCTTACCAAGGCGAGCATATTGGTTTCCACTTGCCAGTAAGCAGATTGGAGGTGGATTCTGCCACTTTCAACTGCCAGGGGGCGGAGGGAGGCAGCGTGTTCTGGGTGTCCTCAGGGGACTCCTGCTGTGCTGTTACTTTTCTGTCAACACCTAGGTCAAAGGCAGTTGGAACCACCCACGACACCACGCGGGCGCTCCGTGAATCTGCAGCCCACACGCCGCAGCACAGACGGCACAGCCAGTGCTATTAATAACAGTGCGGCCCTTTCTACGGAGTGTGTTTCTAACGAGGTCACAGACTCTAGTACATATTTCCCTTCTCTCTGTTCCAGTGTCGGCGGGAGGGAAACACACACTCCCCTCCCGTCTCTGAGCCTCAGTTTTCTGAAGTTGAAGCCGGGTAGGGAGCCGAGACAGGAGTTTCCGACTCACGTGCAGTGAGACCGTGAGGCCACGGGAAGCAGTTTGCATCTTGTCCGCAGGGTTTTGCAGACCAGAGCGTTGGCATTGGCAACCGCTGTCTGCGAGTCGGGTCCACAGAGACATTCTAGAATCTTCTAGCATCCCTCAGAAGCATGGAAAGTCCTCCCCAGCCTGCCGACAGGTCTTCCCTCTGGAAGGGGCCTGGGAGGGGCTGGAGCACTTCTAAGGGGCCCGCTTTCTCTATTTTACTAGCAACCTCCCCAGGGAAAGAGCCTTGTCATTTCACCGTGAAGCCGGGGCACGAGCCAGTTTAACGTGCCCGAGAGTCACGGCGTGAATCAAGGAGGTCTTCCCGATTTCTCAAAGCAAATCGGACTCCCACCCTTGCCAGAAAATACCTCGACGCCACCCCTCCGTAAGGGTCGTAGTAACTCAACCGGGTGTGCACTCCGCCGCTCCTTCAAGCCCAGGGCTCGCCTCACTCACACGTGAGCAAATGCACAGCCCGGCAGGGCATTTGTGTCCTCGTTTACACACGCAGGGTGAGCGGGCCCTTTCTGGACACTCGCACGTGCAGAGGTAAGAAATACGTTGTTCTGTGGGAAATATAAAGCAGGCACGATTCTTGCTTCGAGTTACAAAGCAAGTTGCCGGAAATCCACGGGCAACACCCAGAAAACATCCCAAGGAGACACTCAACTGTGCTGACGGATGGAACGAATGGGATGCAACTTGCAGAGGGAGGGAGCGGAGGGAGCTAGTGGAGAGCCCTATGGGGGCGCAGGGGGCACCGAGCTTCGCCCTGAGATGTTCGGAAGGGGCTTGCGTGCATTTGGGAGCATGCGCGTTTTTGTGAGGGGTGGGGGAGCAGTTTGAAAATTAGGGCCAGAAAACATTCCATGTGGCGTGACTGAACACTCCTTCATTTTACAGGCCTAAAATACCAGGGATGTGACAGGGACACGTTTACTAAATCTGGGACTATTCAGAAAGAGTTCAGATGAAGCTCGTTTTTTTTTTTTTTTTTTTTTTTNTGCGCGTTTTTGTGAGGGGTGGGGGAGCAGTTTGAAAATTAGGGCCAGAAAACATTCCATGTGGCGTGACTGAACACTCCTTCATTTTACAGGCCTAAAATACCAGGGATGTGACTGGGACGCGTTTACTAAATCTGGGACTATTCAGAAAGAGTTTGGATGAAGCTTGGTTTTTTTTTTTTTTAGAGGGATTAGCAAGTGTAAAGATGCTCCCGGGTCCGACCTGGGCACTTCGCACCCTTTGGCTTATCTGAACCTCATGACAACCTGCCAAGTTCCACTACTTCATCTTCTCTGTCCCGGTGGAAGAAACTGGGGCACAGAGACCGAGCGACTTGCCCAAGGCATCAAGCCAGGAAGGGGCGGAGTCAGGATTTGAACCCAGGCAGTCTGCCCGCAGACTCTGTGCCCTTAACTACTGCACAGTGGTGCCCGGTGTGGTCCACGGCCACGCGTGGCCGACTGCGTGTACCAGCCGGCTCAGCCTCGGAAACCTCTGACCCTGAAGAGAGCCCAGCCGTCCCTCCCCAGAGTCTGGACATGACCTGGCCACAAGTGACGGGTCTCTCGTCTTTCCATGCCCTCCTCCCACCCCTCCAACCTCCCCCATCGTCAAGTGCCACCACTGTCCCCCCCTGCCAGCCTCTTAATAGGCATGTTATGGTGGTGTCCTCTCATGACAAGATGTCATCATGGTGCACCATGTCACGTCTGCTCAGGCTACAGCCTCAGCCGGGGCCCATCCTGGCACCGTGTGGCGCGGCGGGGCCCTCAGGGGGCTGAGGGAGGGACATGCCTATTTAGTGCCCGAGACTCCAACACCCGCTGGGCTGAATCTTTTTATGGGATTCTCCAGCTGTCAAGTTCTGTCCCCGTGACCGGCAGGGAGCTCCCGACGTATTTTCAAATAGGAGCAAACACCACACAAATCCGAACGACACATCGAAAAAGCGACATACGTCACTCGGGGTGCAGTGCGTTGAACTGATGCTCTGATCTGGGCCACGTCAACGAAGGCAAACCCTAAATAGGCACCGTGAGCACACCCAAAATGACTAGGACCCTGGGTCGCCGTCTTTGGGCTTTTTCTGCTGCACTACCAGCTTGCGGAGGGCTGGAGCCTTTCACTCCCAGGGGGGCACGTAGCTCAGTAAAGTGATGTAATGCCTCTCGCCCTGCCCCCACTTGGAGCTGGGGGGTGGGGTGAGCCTGTTTGTAACGGCTCTTCAGAGAATTTCACTGAGTATTTCTCTGCTGTAATCAGACATCTTTCGGAACTAGAAACAATAGGGGCGTGGAGCCAATCAGCCTTGGCGCAGGGGATGAGAGACTCGCACCTCTGCTGATGGGACTGCTCTGGAAAATTAATAACCTCAGAGGTAATTGCTATTCAGAGAGGGCCAGACGCTTGCTCACTGTCCAACCTGCTGGAGCGCAGGGCCTGCTGAAATCCATCACCGGACCGGCCACCCCCGTTCGCTGCCACCACCCACCCCCTAGCCCTGAGGGCTCCCAGCCCATGTCTTTCTGGTCAGCTGGAGGTGACTTTGTCCCCAGGGACACAGTGGCCATGGCTGGGGCTGGTTTCCGTTGTCCTCACCTGGGGTGGGCTGCTGCTGGCATCTGCAGGGTGGGCCCCGGAGATGCGGCTGCACATTCTGTGAGACCTCGGAGCCCCCCAGCCCCGCTGCCCACCCCCATGTGCACGGCAGTGTCACGTCCCGCCTCAGCCCTCCGGCACCCTGAGACGGAGCTCACAGACAGTTCAGGAGAGCACTCGGAAAAGTCCTGGGACGGGCCGTCCATGACCGGTGGCTCCCTCACTCCCGATTCCGGTGACTGTGCACAGAGGGCCGGTCAGGCCTCTTCACCGTCTCTCCAGCTCCCGGTGCTCCCCGGGGCAGGGACCCACAGCACAGTGCCTGGCGGTGAGACACGCCGGGGACAGCTGGATGCATCAGAGAAAGGGCCGCTGGTCTCGCCTGGCTCTCTCCTCGGAATCTCCACCCTTGGCCATGCGGGAGAAACCGTTCACGGAGCAGCTTCAGGGGGAAGAAGGTGGTGGTGGGTGGGAGGGAATGGCCTCCCTGAAACAGCTGCACCAGGAACACTGGCCCCTCCATCCAGGGGGCTGCGTGTGCCTCCCATCGGCCCCAGGAGCAACCAGCCTGGCGCCGTGCAAAGCTGGCTGTGCCCACTCTGTCGCGTAACCACACAACACAGGAAACTGCCCGCCAGACCCGCCCTCGGCCCCACGAGACCATGAAGTAGGGCGGCTTTGCCCTTTGTTCTGCGAAACATGCTTCCCTGTCATGTGGCTACCAAACGACTTCTGTGATTGTAAAAAAGTCAACTCGGAGGAAAAGCGTCATCCAAACCAGCCATCTGGGATGTGGGTCCCGTCTCCTGAAACCGCCCGCCCCTGATCTCAGCTGTCACTATGGGTGTCCTGGTTGCCACCAGTGTCTGGCTGCTCGAGTCTGTCCCGTTGCAACACTGGGCAGGACTCCCTGCGGACACTCTCCGCGTTCCCCGTTCCCCCTGGAACATCAGGCACCTGCTCATTGCCAAGGTGGCGTTAGCCACCTGGTCGTCTCACGGCCGTCTCAGTGGGGCCTTCTGGCGAGGCAGGCAGGCGTGTCTCCAGGGGTAGGAACCTCTGGCCGCCCAGGGGGCCAGGGCGCGGGGCTCCAGCCTCAGGCCACGCGCTGTGGGTGGCTCCGTTGGCTGCTGCGTACCAAGCAACTGCCCCGCTCCTTCACCTGTGGGAGGCAGACGCCGCGTTGCACCTGACGTACTTTCATACATTTTTTGTAGACACGGCATTCGGTTTCAGCCCAAAGTCCCCACAGACACCTCCCCAGCTTCCCGCACACGACACACGCATTTACTGGGCCGCCGGGGTTCTCAGAGAGGCTCGGTCCCGTCCCCCCATTTTACAGGTGAACACACTCAAGCCTGGGGCCTTGTCCAAGGTCATCTCGCAGACGGTCACTCTTCCAGATGCTCACGGCTCCTCCTCGCGGCAGGTTTGATTTCTTTACTCCTCTCTCCTAGGACCGGGCTGCGTGGTTTGCTTTGGCCAGTGACGTAGGAGCAGAAAGGGTGTGCACTGGGGTCAGGCAGGAATTTGAAGAGCCACCCTGTGGCGGGGCCCTTCATGCCATGTTCTCCACCTCCTTCTGCGCAACAGTCCTGGGTGGGGACGGTCCCCTCCGTCTGGGTTCCAGGTGAGGCGCGGTGGAGCTGCAGACGGACTGCAGCCACGGATCCAGGAAGTAACCCTTCACTGTTCTCAGCGGGCCCCGGAGGTCCGGTTCCAGCAGCGTCGTGCGGCCCACACCGACAGCTGCCGTCAGCCAGCAGGCTGGTCACCGCGGGATCAGCCCTGGCCCTCGCTCCTGGACCAGCTGTCCCCAGCTCACCACTGGACAAAACGCACTTCGGTTGTAACGAGGAACACAAGGGCACCGGGCCAGAGCAGCCCTGGTTTTGAGGGTCAGGTCTGTCCCCTGACCAGTGGGAACAGACCCACGCCCTCTGTGGGAGGGATTCGGGGCAACCCCCTCGGCAAAGCCGAGCCCAGAAGGTTACCCTTCCCCCAACTTCCATTTCAAACTCTGAGGAGGCAAGTTTCATCTTTCCCCACACCCACCCCGATGGGCTATTTGAAATCAAGAATTTAAAAAATCACAACAAAAACATCCTGAAATCCAGAGGGCACCGGGCAAAAGCCGAGACAGAACGACAAAAGACAGAGAGAAAGAAGAAATAAACATGTGCGCCGAGCTGTGAGCACCATCTCGGGGAACGAGTTTCATTACTCCCGGCTAACGAGTTTTCAAACAAGCTGAGAACATTCTGGGGCCGCCTTGATTTAACACATAATTTCACAAACTGTCGAGAATAAAGGGCTCCGCTGGGGTAATGAAGATGCACCTTGCGTTTCCCTAATTGCCGCCACCTTGCCCAGGTGACAAATGGTCCCGAGGATGCACGACCAGGCGGTCTCGGGAGAGGCGGGTCGTCACAAGTCCCGCCAGTCTCGTTTCTGGGCCCAGGTGGAGAGAGAAGCAGACACTGTCGGGGAGGGCGGGGGCCCAGCGTGGCGCAGGCTCGCCTTCGCTGGAAGGTCAGCAGGTAAGAAGGCCTGCCCTGCCGTGGGTCTCTGCATCCGCCCCGCGCTCCGCCTGCCTGGAGGAACCTCGTGACCCGAGGATAAGAGAGGGGGCCACTGTGCGCCCCGAGGCTGGGTCCCTCTCCCCTCAGCCACACAGGGCCCTGCCCCCCTGCCCGCCTGCGGCCCCTCCTGGGCCCACTGCTGACCGCGTCAGAGGCCTGAGCCGGGGCTCCCGAGAGCTTAGCCACGCATAGCACTCTTGGCAGACGTTCTGGACATTTTAATTTTTCAAATAACGGTTGATATTCTTAATGTGTTGTGTCTCCGAGGTGCTTGCCACTGCGAACGGGGAGGAGAGCAGAAAAGGATGAACGCCACAGAACCAGCCGCCGAGGGAGGGGTTCTCGAGGCAAAGGCAGGGAAATGCTTTCTGAACTCTTGCTGCCTGTGAGAACGTTTCAGACCAGGGCTGGGGGCTGGCCTGCGTCCTCAGCCGGTGAGGGAGGGTCCCCCAAGGGTGCAACTTGGTTCGGAGCGGGGTGGGAACACTCTTAGTAAACACAGACGGACTGTGCATCTGGTATTAAACTTTCGTGGCTGTGTATGATGAGGAAGAAAGTCTCAGAAAGCTCCGGGGGAAGATGCTGATGAAGCGAGGCCCACAAACACGAGTCTGCGAGGAGGTTTTCCAGCCCAAAGAAAAACGGTCAGCGTGTTACTGGGCCATGTAGGTCTGAACAAGGGAAGTGAGTCAGGCGATCCAGGCCATTTTGCTAACAGGACTTTGGGATTTTCTTCTTCCTTAGCAAATTGAACAGCAGATGCCGCCGTCCCCATATTTTGACACCCCTCTGGTTCCTGGGCCCGCAAGTCCGGGAAACACTGTTTCGAGCACCGAACAGCTCCACCCACACGTAAAACCAGTCTTGTTAGATGTCGAACAGACCGACCAGTTCTGTGGCCTCTGAGGGGGTCCCCTTAGCTCCGGGAAGGGGTTCAGAGACCATGTTTCTGTGTGACCGCTGCACGGCCAGCCAGCTACCTTCTCCAGCGCACGGTAAGTGATGGCCAGCTGTCCCGGCTGCGTGTGTGAGCCCCTGATTTGTTACATGTGCCCCTCACTACCCCGCCTGCCCCCCAACATTTTACTGAGTGTCCTGGTCCAGACGCCCACGGCCCCAGGCTTGCCTGGGGCCCTACATTTGAGTTCATACCGTCTGAGTTGTTGTGTGACGAAGGAGAAAAGACAAAAACAAAGGGGCTGGTCAGTGCCCAAGAACTGAAGCCCTTTCGGGCCAAACTGGCTTCCGGTTGCTAAGGAGCCAGAAGCCTCCCCTGCCCGGCCGCTGAAGGGAGAGACGGGGGGGGGGGGGGGGCGAGGAGAGAGGNGGGGGGGGGGGGGGGGGCACTGGAAGGGCTGGAAGCAACTGTGATGCCCCGGCTCTCTTGTCTGGCTTCATAAACACAGTGCGACCCCCCTCAGCCGCTGCCCCCAATGCTGACACCTGCTGGCCTCACCAGAGGGTCTCGGCCCTGGGCACCAGCACACTCGCTGTCCCCTGGGAGAGGGCAGAGAGCTGGCCCAGGGCCCCTCATGTTCAGTGGGCGCTTCACGGAACTTTCCCTTGAAGTCGGCACTGTCATCACTACAACTTTAGACCTGAAGCAACCGGGAGAGGCGAGGTGACCGGCCCAGGCTGTTGGACACCCCGGGGAGTCTCATGGAGGGTGCCAGAGTGGAAACGAAGTCACCTGGCTGCAAGGCCTGCACCCCCGGGCCCTCAGGGCCTGATGTGTCCTCCTGGCAGGGACTTGGAGCTCATCAGGGGACACATTTCCTGAAGGCCACCTGCACATGCTTTAACATACCTACGTCACACCAACACGGATACGGCCATGTTTTTTCTCGAACTGGTTCATAGTTTACATGTCAAGCGTACCCACTGGAAAGGGCAGCTCATCGTCGGAGAGGCCAAAGTCAGGATCCCTTGCCCCAGACAAGAGGCGCGGAGTTCAGCTGCGTTCGGCAGGATGCCTCCGACAAAAGGGCCCCACACTCGGCGGCGGGCAACACGGCGGGTGTGTTGGCGGGTTTCTTCTGGCCCCCGGGGGTCTGCGGGCTCCCCACAGTCTGGCTGCTCAGCTGCTTCCATAGCCCGGCCTCCAGGTCGCGGGTGTGTCCGCCTGCTTTGTTCTGGGGCCCAGGGTGAAGGGACAGAGGCTGTCTGTCTTTGGAGCTGGTGCACATGGCCACATGCCATGGGTCACAGGCCAGTCCCCACACTGAGGGGCCAGCAGCCCTGCCCCGGTGGCAGTGGGCGTGGGGCGGAGTGAGTGTTTGCCTAAGGACAATCGAATCTGCGATGTGCAAGAGAGGGGAGCTGACCCGATGAGGACCAAACCCGGTTTTCGGGTTTCAGCCAGCCGCCGCTCCTGCAGAGGGGTGCTCACCACTGACCAGGTAAGATGCGGGCGCTTAAATTTGAATTTTGGATGAGCAACAGGACACTGCTTAGACGAAGTATGCCCAAATAACGCTTGGAACACACTTACCCTAAAAAAATGATTTGCTGTTTATCTGAAACGAAAATTTAACTATATATTTTGAGTTGCTAAATCTGGCAACTTGGGGCAAACAGTTATTGGTCTAAGGCTACATTTTATTTTTGAACCAGAAGGGAAGGGAAGGAGAGGGAGAGAGGGAAGGAGGGAGAGTGTGAGAGAGAGAGAGAGAAACATCAATCGGTTGCCCTTCCTAGGTGCCCCAACCAGGGATCAAACCCACAACCTGGGAATTGACCAGGAATTGAACCTGCAACATTTTGCTGTATGAGATGATATTCCAACCAACTGGGCCACCTGGCGGGGCTGTCCATCTGTCTTAACCAGCAACATCACCGTCCATCTATCTATGTCAGTCATCATTACATGTGTCTTGAAGTACAGATTCATCTCAGAGTGAGCCCAGCTAATCATTTTAAACCTGTGACTTGGTCTTCGGCTGCGGCATGCTCAAAATCTCCAACGTCACTTTATTCTGCCAAAAACCAGAATAAATAACCTGAACACCAGAGAGAAGATTCCTCACGTTTTCAGTTTCGCACGGGGCGACCACCTGGGATCACAGCGGGGCCAGTGCCCTCGCCTGGGTGGCTCCTGCCACGGGAGGCTGGACTCTGACCCGCTGCCCTGAGAGACGTGGCCCAGCCCGAGGACCACCCTCAGCTGCTCAGCACTGGACGCTGGCCAGTGGACAGCTGCCGCCTGTTACTATTAATTCTTAACCCCCCTGCTTTGGCTGCCAGTGCTGGGGGCCCCATCACGCCGAGGGTTTACACTAATGACGGCCAGATGGCCTCGTCCCAGACTGCAGAGCGCTGTGGTCAGTTGTCCACCCACGGGGTGGGCGTGGACCGCGACTCCCCACAGGGTGGGCTGCTAATGGCTGCTGAGTGGTCACTGCGTCAGATCACACCTCCTGTCCCAGGGTGAACCGGACCTTTGCAGACCTTAAATAACTGTGCAGCAACCTGACGGGCAGAGAGAAGGCTTCTGAGTTTGCTAGACGCACAGCCACATGCCCGGGCACACACTCAGACCTCGTTGGAGACGTTCCTTCGCCCCTGGCTTCCAAAGCGCATGGCGGCGAAGGCTGCCTCAGCCCCCCCCCCTCCCTGTTCCGAACACCTGCCTGGGAAGAGACAGCCGATGCATTCTGAGAGTTACAGTTTCTCACTACAGAAACTCGGGCTAGAACGTCCACGCCAATTCCACGAGGTAATTCGTGACCATGGCTGTTCTAATCCCAGAATCCTCACGTGGCTGCCCCGGGCCCCCCGTGCCTTGCACGCTACACGGGCACCCGTCAGGTCCACGTGCCCTGGGTGGAGACGGGGCTCCAGCTCCCACGGCCCCATCCCAGCGTCCTGTGGAAACCCGACCGGCTGGACACACAGGAGGACGACAGGAGGGAGGGACGGAGCACCACACACTGGGCCACGGATGTCCAGCAGTGTGCCACTCAACAGGAGAGTTATGCTACCGCACTGATATCTTGAGGGTTCTGGCTCTCGGGTCAAAACAGAAGCAGGGCCTCTCCTGGAAACGCTCTGTCCAGGAGCCCTCGACCTGCGGCTGGTGGAGACGCTGCTTTCTGAACACCCCGTTGAAACAAGGGCACCTGTGGACAACATGCTCTCAGGCCCTGCGTGCACACGAGAAACTTCAGGCACAGAAGCACCCTCTTACCTGCAGCGAGATACGGTTGGGTCTGGCGTGAGCCCACCTGTGTCTGAGGTGTTCACTGCCCTGGCCCCGGACCCGCCCAGGCGTTTTGCATTTGACAAGAGGAACGTCCTTGCAGGCTAAGTAGTGGGTCATCCCTGCAGCCTGTCAACACCACCGCACATGGGAAGGGGTCTGGAGGTGGGGGTTTATTCTGGACAATCTGTGTAGGTCCCAAAGGCAATCCTAAGAGTCCTCTCATAAGAATGAGGCAGTCGGCGGGGGGGGGCAGCTGGGATGGGAGTTGGGGACAGAAAACTGTACTTGAACAAGAATTAAATTTAAAAAAAAAAGAATGAGGCAGAGAGAGATTTCAGACAAGCAGGAAAGGAAGAGTCACCGTGACTGCAGAGGCAGAGAGTGGGAGGGATGTGACCGCAAGCTGAGGGACAGTGGCAGCCACCAGAAGTCGGAGAGGCAAGGACAGACTCCTCTCTAGAGCCCCTGGGGGGAGCATGGCCCTGCTGGCTGCTTGATGTAAGCCCAGGAAAGCTGACCTCCGCCGTCTGGCTGCTGGAACCGGAAGAGAATAAGTTTCTGATGCATTTAGTCACCCACTTTGTGGTGGTCTGTTTAAAAAGCCCCAGGACACTCATGGAAACATAGCCTTTTGTGTCCATTCACACTGGACCCCAGACCCTCACACCACAGATTCTTGTCACTGCTTGTTACGCCTATGGCCATCTCTTACGTCAGAGATGCCCACTGTCAGGCCCGTCTTCAGAACCAGAACCGGCTATCGAATGGAACCCAAGGAATCCATGTAGACTCATGTGTGAGGGTCACTGCCCCCCAGCCTGCGGCCTTTTGGCGAGAAGCTGCCTCCTGCTTGTTGGAAGGTGTGCGGTGACTATGGTTGGGGGTGGGAGGGTATGAACAGGCCCATGAAAGACCACTTGTGTCTGCAAAGGGGCCACACTGAGGTTGGGCCTCTAGGCTGGCCGTCGCAGCTCCGTGAGAGGAAGCCGACAGGCGCTGGGTCACGTGGGACCCCGCGGCTCTGTAGGAAGGCACGCCAGTACCTCCCAGCAATTCTGAAGTTTGCACGACCTTGTAGCGCCGTTAACACTTATCCTAGCAACCGACAGGAAGGCGTTTCTGAACGTCAGAGCCGTCCCCAGAGCCGTCCCCAGAGCCGTCCCCAGAGCCGTCCCCAGAGCTGGGAGCTGCGTGCAGCCGCGTGGGCGACGCTGACGGGCAGGTGGCAGGGACAGAGGCTTCCATGCGATCAAAGCAGCCAGGTGACGGCCATCCCGGCTTTCAACAGGAGGCTTCGGCTTCTAGGATTTGTAAACACCGTCTATAGTCACATTTACACTTTTAACCACAGCCTTTTTTTTTAATGAAGCAGAAAGTTGAATCACAGCCCCTGCAGCCACGAAGGACTTGTTACACGGTCCAGGGGGGCTCCAAAATCCGTTCCAGACGTTTCCTGACCTACCAAAGCCACCGGCAGAGGGGACGTGCCCGTCGGCGACGGCTCTGAGGGGCGACAGCAAACTGCAGGACTCACCAGCACAAGCTCTGACCGTGGGTGGCGGCTAATTTTTAATTAGCACTTTCTCTCACACCTGCCTTAGGAGTTTCACACGTTTATCAGCATCTTGAAAAATGCTTACTTGGTATTTGCAACCTCGTTCCTTCCATGTGTGACCAATGCCACTCCGCCAGTGTCCTCCAAGCTGTCACATACAGCTGGAGTGGGGAGAAGGCTGTCACACACGGGGCCAGCTGAGGGAGTCTCAGGGTTAAAGTTCCAACACTTTCCTTCTAAAAAAAAAAACCCAACCCCCCAAGTTAGAAGACTGATGCTTGTTTCATCTCTCAACAGTGCTAGAATTTTCTGGGATGAAACGAACGTTCAAGCAGAAACACGAGACAGGAGCAGAGACTCGGTTGGGGGGGGCAGGGGGCAGGGAGCAAACAGTCTTCCTTCTACCAATTCTGGCCGACGTGGAGATGCACTTATTGCGTAGCAGCGGACAAATGGAACGGCGTGACTCCTGAGGGTCTGAGTGGGGAAATCCACACCCCTGGATTTCCACACCTGTGGATTTCAGGGAAATCCACAACCTGAATTTGCTGATCTGCAGTCACGAGCACCTCATTCTCCGAGAAGGGATGTGCGTGGGCCACTGGGTAGCCCTTTCCTAGGGGAGCCTGCCCACGGCGGCTTCCCCCCGACGGCTGGCTGTCGGGGGACTTGGGTGACATTGTCAAATGAAAAAACAAACTCTTAGTGTTTATTCAATCGTGCCCACCTCAGCAGTCCGTTCACCCAGGGGACGAAGGGACAAGGGACAACAGAAGGAGAATGTTCAGACACACACAGGGCCTTCGGAAGGTTCCCGGGGAGGCAGAGAGAGGAGGCAGGTTTTTATTCGACTGCAAATCAGGCCTTGAGTGAAGTCTTCAGAGGCCGCAGGTTGAAGGGTCCTCTGAGGCCACTTTCTGCTGTACTTTCACACGGTGAACAGTTTATATAGAGGCCTGGCATCCGGGGTAGCCATGGCAACCCGCCCGGCCAACCTTCCTCACCCGTGCACTTGGTCCCCGTTGGCGGCATCTTCCTGCACACTAGATATGAGGCGACATACCTGTGACACTGCACCAAATACGCAGGTCAGAGTGGGGGAGAGGGGACCCTGGGGGCACTGCCGAGAACATCGAGGGAAGAGGGGGTAGGAAACCACCAAAACAAAGAAACCTAGGGGTTTCGGTTGGAACTGCAGCTGCCTAGAGTGTCAAGAGGTGCGGTTTCTCCGGCCTGGAGCTCAGCAAACTCAGATGGACAGGGGGAGAGGTAGAAAGGAAGAGAGCTTCCCCCTAGCTGTGTGACGATCCGTCCTTAAAGCTCCAGTGAATCGCGTGCTGGCCTCCTGGGGCTCTCTCTCCTGGGGTTCTGCCCTCCTGGGCATAGAGATGGCATTTGAACCCAGGGCCCGGCCGGCAGAGGCTGGCTCCTGCGTGGCTGGCTGACTGCGACACTGGCCCACGGGGCTGAGCTGACACCCAGTGCAGCCCTCTCTCCTGGGACCCAGCTATGAGACCACCTCCAGATTTCTCTGGGTCCCGTGAGCTATAAATTTACTATGGAAGTACATACGGATGGCCGGTTCAGTGCTACAAAATCAATGATCTTGTTCAAATAGGCGTCTCTTTCCCTAACCCAGCGTGCCCTCTGCAGTGATTTTCCATGCGATGGCCTGGCAGGGTCAAGTCCGGCCCACAGGATCTCTTAGGGAAAGGAAACTGGAGACCAGCCCTGGCCAACCGACCGGACCACCACGCTTTGGTTTGCAGAGAGCTGAGATCCCCCCCAACCCCTGCAGAGGAGAGCGCAACACTGTTGCGTTTCAGTTCACAGTTCAGCCGCGAATACTGCTCCTGACTTCGCAGAAAAACACAGAGGACGCTTCCGTCCACTGCATGGGAGGCCATTGTTGAGATGAAAGGGCCCAGGACTCGAGGCCCAGTGGAGGATGCGGACCACAGCCCCCCGGCCCAGAAAACGCCCGTTTTAATACAAATCCTGCCCCCAAGTGTCCACGCATTCCAGCGAGGAGCGGGTGTGGGTTCTCTAGCATCAAACAGTCTCAGCAAGACGCTTCGCACACCCACTTTCAGGGAAGACACGGGGAGGATCGCGTGATACATACGGCTCTCCGGAGCCTCTGCAACCGCTCGGTCTAGCTGAACGGCTGCCCGTATCAAGGTTTACACACTCCTTTCCGAACACGAAATCTCCCCCTGCGCACCAAATCGCTCGACACACCGCCCCTCCTGTTCTGGAAGCACTCACTGCCTGCAACGGCAGGCATCTCCCAAATCTGCTTTCCGGGCGAGAACACAGCTTCTGGGGGCTTCGCGGCGGTGGTTGCGCCGGCTGCCCCCACCACTGAACAAGGAAACGAGATTTGGAGCTAACGTTTCTCTCCAGTAGATGCTCCCGGTGCCGTTTCCATTGGGAACACTCAGCCTGTATCATTTTGCAGTAAATGTTACTTGTGGGTAATGGAACGCTCTCCTTTAGAGCAGATTTGCTGATCACACACATCCCTCCTACCTTCTCTTCGTGTAAAAAGGGAGGAGAAAGGTAAATGAGTCCCCTGGAATGACATGCACCCTACGTACATTACTTTAAAAATTGCGTTGGCATTGCGCTAGCTATTTGGTACCGAGGGACGCCTTCGATGGTTCCCTGTGGGAAGCGGAGTCCCATTTCCTCCTCGTGCTCTGAATGAAGTTCCAAGTCTGTCTTATGGCCGCGGAGACCTGACCCCATGGGGAGCCCTGTCTGTCACCCTCCCTCCCGCCACACGGCCGGCATTCAGGGACTCCGACACACTCCCCACCCTCTTCCCTCCTTCAAGGCTGCGTTCGTGCCCTCCCTCCCACCAGAGCATCCCTCCCGGCTCTCCGGATTCAGGTCTGGCTCCTAGGCCGAGCCCCCCCCAGGCCCGGACGAGCCTGCTCAGTAATACGGCAGCCTGCTGCTCTCCCCGGGACCACTCTTCCTTGCCTGTCGCTTTCCCTGCTTGTTAGTCGCATGTGCAAAAATAGAATTCTGTAAAATACGGAGGGTCTGAGTGTGTCACACACTCTATGTCGTGTGGGTCGTGTGTGTCTGCCCCGTTAGGACGCGCAGGTCCAGAAAAAAGGGCGCACGCCGTGTCCCCTTGTCGCCTGGGCTCTCAGCGCCACGGACAGCGCCCGGCAGGCCCCGAGGAACCCTTGGGGAGCGAGGACATGAGCGTGCGGATTCTGTCTCCGTGACCCTCTCAGGAAGAGTCCCCGGTCTTTCCAAGTCAAACGGAAGAGCGGACCCGTTTGGTAAAAATGAGACAGCCCTTTGTGAGGCACCGCAGGAATGGTAGACACGATGACTTCTCCTCCTTACGGAGCGGCGTGGCTGATTTAAAGCCATAACCACCTACGGTTTTGTGTCTTTGATCTTGTCCGACCTCCTCACGTTAGAGCTGAAGAAACCGCCCAACCGTCCTTAGTTCAGACGCCCGGGCCTCACCCGCCCGATGACCCGCACCCCCAGCCTCATCACTCCCTTGACCCCCAGCTGCCCAGCTGCCTCTGGGAGCTGGTGCGATCCCCCCTGAAATCACACGAAACTCGCCGTGAGAACAGTCAGCCCTGCTTAGTTTTGAGATGGTGCTCGGAGGGGTAGTGACTTGGGTCGACGTCCCCCTTCTCAGCAGCTGGGCAGCAGTGAGCACAAAGCACCTGAGAACCCTTCCTCTCTGACGGGGCCACGCTCTGGACGGCCAGACGGGACGGGGAGGACACAGACACAGGGGACACTCCGTGTCCTCTTCCCTACTCCCAGCGCTCCGGACCTGCTCATCAAGGTTGTGATGGTGTTTCTGATGGACCAGAACCAGAGGGCTTCCTACGTGCGTCTTCCCAGAAAACACACCCAGGCTGCGTATTTCTAGCTCCTGCCGGGTGCTTTCATTTGTATCTGAATTTAATTCTTACAAGTGGGAGCCGCTGGGTAGGTGGGCTCTAATGCCATCAGCACGCCCTCCGGGGGTGGTAAAGGCCTCCGAGGCCTGGGGTGCAACTGATCTGCTCAGAGTACAGCCCTCTGCTACCCCGCCACGGGTCTTTGTTTCAAGGACAAGAAAGTAACAAACTTAACACCTGGGCGGGGTCTTCCTGACTGGCTCCTGCCTGCTCTCCATTCTGCAGACTCCTCACTCTGGACATTGTATCAAGGACAAACCACACCTCAAGCGCAACATAGTTACCATTTCGGGGAACAGTATTCTGGTGGAGGCAGCTAAGCTAATGGATGGCTGCAGACAGGGTGGTAAGAACAGGGTCCTCTGGGAGCTCGGAAATGGAGCGCGTACTTCAGACTCAGGGTTGGGATTCGGGCGAGGCTTCCCGGAATTTTCTACATTGTGAAACGGGAAAAGGTGTTTCAAACAAAGCAAGGACACTAAAAAACCACAAAGGCAAGAGCGGGCAGCCACAGAGAGAGAGACAGGGAGGCGGCTCCGCTCACACGAGCAGGCACAGTTGCACGAGAGCTGGCATCCCCCGGACTCTGCCGGGCAGCCGAGGCCATTTGAGATTGTGAAATGCAACCGTGAAGACTGGCGGTAAGGAAAGGCCAACTCCGGCTGCTTGTGTTCGGCGGGGAGGACAATTACATCAGCAGACTTGGTGAGTAGGCCAGGAAAGCAAACTGGACAAAACCCAAACAGTCCCTGAGGGGACCCAGCGCTCACTTGCTCGGATTCTCTCTGTGACATGGCACTTCCAGTCCCCAAGTCTTTCCCACCCTGAAGTCAGCGCTGTGTGATCTTTCGTCCTGAGCTGTTTATTGAGTAAACTGCTCCGACAGACTCCAAAGGGAGAGGCTTTGGGGGCTGACCTTCTTTATCAGCCATTACGCTTCCCGTCTGCAGCCCTCTGTCCACTAGGAAGGGCAGTGGCTCCCGTGGGCCAGACAGGCCTCCGTGGCGAGTCCCGGCCTCCTCTCGTTTTCATCTGCCTCGTGGATTTCTTGTGATTCTCGGAGCATTTGACAGCTATGAAGTGCACTGCGCTCGGGTGTACCGGCGTCGATAAAGTGCTGGTGGATGGAGACATAATTGCAAGTGTCATCCATGCATTTATCTTTGTATGAAGCTGGTGACTCTGAACTAAGTCAGGAAGGTAATAAAAAGGCAGAGAGCCTGAATTACGAGCATCTAAATTGGTCCATTGAAAATAACTCCATCACGGAAAACACCAGCCCGGCTCCTCACCCGGCGTGTTGGTTTGGTGGGACGGAGAACGGGGTTTCGGCCAGAAGGCAGGACTTCTGTGAGACATGAGGCCGGGCCCACACATAGCAAACATTTCTCTTTTCCTACGAGATGAGCCATAAGATTTAATGCTGGACTCCAGGGTTACACGGGTCCATGCCTCTACGCTCCTCCCCCATTTTCCTCTTTCTGTGTGGTCCCCGAATTGTCACAGGGCCGTGTGATAGCAGCCAGAGGCTTGGATGCCAGGTAGAGAAAAGTGGGAGTAACTCGCACACTTGCCGCCCACATTCTGGCCCCACAGTGACCAGATTCCCTGCCGTCACCTGGGGTACGGGGAGGCGCCTTTGCCTCCTTAAACTTCTTCCATCTGTTAGAAACGTTTCCCCTGATGGGTCCTCGACGCAGGGTGACTCTGACCGGCCTGCTCTGTCACCTGTCACTCACCTCGTAGACAGGGGTCTGCGTCGACATGCTCAGGCTTTAACAAAACCTTAACCAGGAACGAGGACCCCTTTTATGGTGGGAAATAGGAGGGCAAAAAGAAAAGGAAAACCTAGGTTCAAAATTTTAATCTTCCTCCCAAGTCTTTCAACTGTTATTAATTGTGTACAGTGACAGTTTTTAAGGAAATGTCCCTTCTAATTGTGTCTTGGGCGATCCTTGAAGTTGTGACTTTGTGAGGGGCACACGGACTCGCGGCTCAGGCATTCTCGGGTCTCGGACTCCTTCGGGGACTCCGGGAGGCGGGTTTGCCAAGGAGGCCCCTGCGCTGAAGCTGGAATTACCCGAAACGTTGATGAGTGACATCCCAGATAGGCCGTCTTCTTCCCCCGGAATCATCCTTCAGGTCATTAGCATCGACTCTGATGGAGCCTCATTAATATTAAAATACCATTCAAAGCATGCTTTAAGTCAGAAGGCTTCTCTAAGTATGATTGATGCTTTCTGATGAAGGCCAGTTTCCAAAAATGAAAATCTGCTCGTGAGGAGCTCGGTGGCACAAGACTCGGCATGACGGCCGCACCGGCCACATGTGCTGTCTCCAGGCCCCGACATCGTGGCCTTGAGATGGTGCTGTCCAGCAGGCTGTTTGGAGACTTGGAGCCACATCTGACAGCAGAAACGCCTCTGGGGGCTGTACAGGCAATCGCAGGCGGCCGCTGCCACCCGGCCACGTCACCGTGGGCCGAGTTTCCCTAACAGCGAGTTTATAGCACCCTCTCATATGGGCCGCTGCGCTTTGTGCTGCTGCCTCCGACAGCTGAGCCGTCGCCGTTTCTCTTGCTAATGTTAGTTGCAAGCTTCAGAGAAACATTGTGTATCTAAGATGCTCAATTCCTGTGGAATTTTGGGTCAACCCCCCCACACACACACTTTGTCTCCTTATTTTTAAATGGGCATTAAGAATATGTGACTTTTTCACCCCTCAGTGTCCCAACATGCCTCGGTCCACTGAAACATGGAAGGTGGTTACCACCTGAGTATCCAGTGGTATCAATGGTACCGAAACAGCTTTGCCACGACTGTTGCTTCTGAGCACTGCACGTGTGTCCTGAGTGGAACAGAACGAGCCCGAGAGCCCGCAAGCCCGAGAGCGACACGTGCTGGGATGCAGGCGCGAGAGTTGCACGTGGTGCAGGACCGAGGCCCCCGCGTGGAAGCTCTTCCCAGCTCACTTGCCTCTCAGCAGCCGGAGGGCCCTCCCCCCCTTCCCCACCCCCGACGTCAACCACAGGGTGCTGTTGTGCCTCCGAACTCCCCTGTTTTCTGAGTATCTGCTTCCCTCCTCTGCACGGCTTTGACCCCTGAGACATGGCGGGGGAGGGGGAGGGGGGAGGGGACAGCTACAGGGCAGGTGTCGTCAGCACGAAAGCCGCAGGACTGCGCCGCTTACTCCTGCTCAGTCGGGATGCACCTTTCCACCTGTCTGAGCGGCGAGAAGTCCCCCCCCCACCGCCGCCCCTTCCCAGCGTGGCTGCCCCACCTCAGCCAAGGTGGCTTTGCACTCACAATCGCGTGTGCCACACTCAGCCACCTCCCGCCCCCAGCACTTGTTCTGGTGGGGAGGTGGGGACACGAGCTTGACCGGCCCAAACGCCAGCGAGACGAGGGAGCCGGGAGGCAGTGACAGAGCTGCTAGCAAGCAGCTGCCCCACGAGAAAAAGAAATCGGGAGGGTGGGAGTGTGGGGGCCCCTAGAGGGGGAGGGGGCGCTGGGCAGAGGGATGGTGCTGGCGAACGGGGGGAGGGTCAGGCCTGCACAAAACTCCCTGTCCACGGTGCCGGTAAAGCACAGGCCCACGGGCCAGCGCCTGGGCTGGGGGTGTCTGGGCCTCTCACCCTCAGCCCCTGGAGCACGGGCCGCGTGCTGCTGAGTGGGCAGCAGGCGTTCATTGGCCACATGAAGAGCCAGCCACTCCCTGCTGGTCACTCTTCAGGGAACAAAATGACCCTGCCTAAGACCACAGTGGCGAGGCCTGTTTCACGTCCTGAGTGGGAAGAGGCTGACTCGGGCTAACCTCCCGGGGGCTGGCCCCCCACACAGCTGCCCACTGTCCAGGAACGATGCACAGTGCCCACGAGAGTGTGCGAGGCGCACACGCCGCTTAGCAAATGCCGTTCCCTCTCCTCCCCTCCATCCATCCATCCGTCCATCCGTCCATCCAGCATTCATTCAGGGCCTAACTGTGCCAATGGGAATAAAACCATTCAGTTTTGATGAACCTGCTAATTGCCAAAGACTAAGTTGGGTAAATACCCCAATTTCTCCAGTTCTATAGAAGAGAAGCGCGCGTGTGTGTTGACCAAAGACACGCTGCACTAAATGTTCACTCTACCATATTGGTGCTGGGAGACCTTGGATCCGCCATCCCTGACACCGCATGACAACCCAGACAGAATGTGGTACAGCCCCGGCCCGGACAGGCGGGCTGGGCGAGGACGCGCACCGGCCCTCCTGCCGCGCATGTGAAGTGGAGACCCCTCCAGTTCGCACCTTTCGGGACGTCCCAGTCCGCGGCCCCGGGGTTCAGGAAGGGGGCCCTAGAGGCCCGAGAAGATCTATGATCAGAACCTGCTGTGGAAAAAGACACCCTCCCTTTGAAGCAGAAGGAAAGGGCGCCTGATGTGCGCACGTAGCTTCCAAGGTCCTGAGCGGACGCCGATTCTCCCTTGAAAGAACAGGAAACAGCACTTCTGCGGCTGCTGCTCTGTTGCAACAAAGTTTCGTAACTCCCCCTTTTCTCGTCCTTACCTGGTAAAGGAGACTTTCCGAAAGCGTGTCCCCTGCGTGAGAGGGGACACTCTCACTGCGACAGGGACCCCGTGATTCCCCCACAGACGCTCCCCGCTGACCTTGAGAGGCCATGGCTGTCCAGCCCCCCTCACTCCGAGGCTGCAGTGGGGGGTGGGGGTCCTCGCGGGGCCCCCCAGGGCTGCGGGCCTCCACAGTCGGGACCTTCAACACCTCCTGAGCCTCGTGGAGCCAAATCCCAAGGGTTTTCCAGCTTCAAACCAAACGACAAAGCACAAACCTGCTTGTCTTCTACCCATAGTTTCTATAGCGTTCCGAATCCTGGGCAGCACGGCGGTACAAAGAATCAGCGAAGCTCCAATGCAATAAGCCCCCGTGGTTCACTGGGTGGTGAAGGCGTGTCTCCCAACACGGACCAGCCAACCCCATTTCACAGGCTCAGGGGAGGCCGCTGGCCTCTGGTCCGGGCCGGGCTGCAGCTGGGTTTGGATGGCGCTGAGGCCACTGAGGGACCCGGCCTCGGGCGGTCTGTGTAAACGCCCCGAGCTCTGGGCCTCGCATCGGTGAGCAGGGGCGAACGCCAGAGTGCCGTTGGTGCAGCTGTGACAGCAGGCCTGGGACCCTGCTTGTCAGGTCCCAGGAGTGTTCACGGCAAAGAGAAAATGCTCAACGAAAGAAAGCAAGAACTCTTGCAGAAAAAGAACCCCAAACCCAGCAAACAGAAAAAGAATCCCTGCGGAAGGTCACACCTGCCCAGGTGAAGCGGCCTGTCCAAGGTCGCACAGCTGATGCGCTGGGGGGAGGGGGACCAGNCCGATTCTCCCTTGAAAGAACAGGAAACGGCACTTCTGCGGCTGCTGCTCTGTTGCAACAAAGTTTCGTAACTCCCCTTTTTCTCGTCCTTACCTGGTAAAGGAGACTTTCCGAAAGCGTGTCCCGTGCGTGAGAGGGGACACTCTCACTGTGACAGGGACCCCGTGATTCCCCCACAGACGCTCCCCGCTGACCTTGAGAGGCCGTGGCTGTCCAGCCCCCCTCACTCCGAGGCTGCAGTGGGGGGTGGGGGTCCTCGCGGGGCCCCCCAGGGCTGCGGGCCTCCACAGTCGGGACCTTCGACACCTCCTGAGCCTCGTGGAGCCAAATCCCAAGGGTTTTCCAGCTTCAAACCAAACGACAAAGCACAAACCTGCTTGTCTTCTACCCATAGTTTCTACAGCGTTCCGAATCCTGGGCAGCACGGCGGTACAAAGAATCAGCGAAGCTCCAATGCAACAAGCTCCTGTGGTTCACTGGGTGGCAAAGGCGTGTCTCCCAACACGGACCAGCCAACCCCATTTCACAGGCTCAGGGGAGGCCGCTGGCCTCTGGTCCGGGCTGGGCTGCAGCTGGGTTTGGATGGCGCTGAGGCCACTGAGGGACCCGGCCTCGGGCGGTCTGTGTAAACGCCCCGAGCTCTGGGCCTCGCATCGGTGAGCAGGGGCGAACGCCAGAGTGCCGTTGGTGCAGCTGTGACAGCAGGCCTGGGACCCTGCTTGTCAGGTCCCAGGAGTGTTCACGGCAAAGAGAAAATGCTCAACGAAAGAAAGCAAGAACTCTTGCAGAAAAAGAACCCCAAACCCAGCAAACAGAAAAAGAATCCCTGCGGAAGGTCACACCTGCCCAGGTGAAGCGGCCTGTCCAAGGTCGCACAGCTGATGCGCTGGGGGGAGGGGGACCAGGACCAGACTGCTTTCTGCTGCTGGGGGCAGATGGGGGCGGGGCATGAACTGGGGCTCTTTAGTCCATGGGTCCCCAAAATACAACGATGAATCTTGAAAAAATCTGTGTTGGAGGGCAGACTCACCACAGCAGCATCTACACTGTGTACAAGTTTCCCAGGTGGTTCTTGTGAACCCCGGCATTAACGGTCAATCGGAGAGACAGATGGGTGTCCTGGGGGGGGGGGCAGCGGTACAAGCAGGGCTCAGAGGCACGGGTGTGTCACGGCACTTGGAGGAACTCCACAGAGTGTGCGCACACACACACACTCACACTCACCATCCCACCTCCAGGGGGTTATGAACGCGTTTTTGCTCCGTGGGAGATGGGGGACCCTGACGAGCGCTTTACTTTCACTGTCGTGGGCAGTCAGTGCAGCTGCTCCTCGGGGCCTGAATTGATGAGGAAGGAACAGAAGGCGGATGGCTTGCCGCCGCCAGCGTGGGGCTGCTCGGCCGCGCCATCCGTCAATGGGACACCCAGTTGTTGTCGGCTCATCGGTCCCTCTGCACGAGCTCGCAAGACAGATGCCACCGGGCCTTTCTCAGAGGCAGGATCCCAACTGACCACCCACCCCTGCTCTCCAGTCCAGCCTGTTGGCCCCCCGGGACATGCACCAGGGGGCACATTTGTCTCAGGTTGAGCTCCTTCTCTGGAAACCAACCCGGGGCAGGCTGCCACCCCGGCCACTGTCTAGAGGCCCCTCTCAAAACTGGCCTGCGAGCAAGGTTAGCGCTGGGCACATCTGAGATGTGGAGGGGACAGTGCATGCTTGTGGCCGCGTGATAAATCACACAGTAAGACGCTCTCTCGTGTCACAAGGAGCCGCCGGCATGGGCCCCCGCTCGGCGGTGTGTGAGCACGCATTGTCTTCTTTTGCCCCAAATTCATTCTCCTTCTGCTCAAAGCAGCATTCCGACTCTTCCCAGCAGAGCACACCTCCTGCCACCCTCCCATCTCGTGCTTCTGATGGGCTCCGCACCTGCCTCCAGGGTGGGCGCTCCTCCGGTCCCGGGGGGCGGGGGGGGAGGCACTGCAGCCCAGCAGAGCCCGGGAGACAGAGTTAGGAGCTCCACCATCCTCCACCAGTGCTCCATGGCGGTGAGGAGACGAAAGTGGGAGAATCCCAGGCCACCATGGGGAAGTTGGCTGTGGTGGGACTGAGCTGAGAGAGGGTGGCCCCCGCCCAGTGGTTCCCTCTGAGCAGCTGGGGGGAAGGGCCCTGTCCCCAAAGCTGGGACCCAAGGAGCAGGGCAACTAGCAGAACGCACCCACCTTTTACGGAGCCGGTCTGACCTGGGTTTGTGTCAGAGTAAAAGGGACCCTAACTTACATGGGCCAAATGCTATTGTTAATCGGCTGTATTGAACTTAGAGCCCTGAATTCTGACTGTCTGAAGTGGTCCTCAAAGTTTCTCTCTTTTTGAACAGAGCCAAACGGCATTATGACCTGGAAATCAGAAGACACGAGGATGTCCAGTGAGTGAATGCCCTTCATATAACGGGCACCCCCCTGCACTGTGCCGGACGAGGGCATCTGTGCCCCACACTGGCTGGTGGGGTGACGTGGGCCAAAGCCTTTTATGAGGATGAGTGTGAGTGCTGGAAAAGGCAGGAAAGCGCAACGGAGCTGTCGGGATGCCGGGAGACAGGGAAGGGCTGTTGGGCCGCAGCGCACAGGAGCAGATGGCGCTCGGCGGATGCCGAGTCTGGAGTGTGCCATCCGGGCGAGGCTGAGGGTCCGCGGCACTTTCAGCAGCTCCAGGGAGGGGCCCACGGAGCAGGGGCTCCCGTAAACACCCTGATCAGTCTGGGGCCACACATGATTGTGTTCCAGGAGGACGTGTAGGCTGGACGTTACACATTCTCACACGGGTGGATCTCGGCTAGGAGCCATTTAGATAATCCAGGAAAATAACCACTTCGAAAACTAACGGGAAAGAATCCCAGATTTTTAGGGGCCCCATACCTGTGGCAGAAACAAACACACCCATGCACACACACTCATGTGCACACCCACACACACTCACACACGCGCACTGACAGACACACACACTTACACACATCACTTCATTATGACCCTCACTCATTTGATGAAATTTTGCTAAGGCCCACGGACACCGGGACACCGGCACACTGCCGTTGTGTGGGTGACTGCGCAAACAGTTGGCCGCCCCAGAAGGCTTTTTTCTTTTTTGGTGACAGACAGTGTTACATCACTGTGTGTTTTAGTGTGCAGCCATAAAGTAATCCACACATTTCCTTTTTATTGGTCACTTAAGGCCTTTAACACTTTTTCAAAATAGAAATAATGCTGTAATAAACATTCCAGCAGCTGCCTGCAGCTTGGATTCTTTTTTGTTGTTGTTGGATGGATTGCTAAAAGCGAAATAACTAGACCAAGGAAAAAATGGAAAAAGAAGAACCCCTCTTGAAACAGACAGCCGAGAGTTTTGAGAAGGTAAGCGCTGTTGGCACCAGCGCACTTTTTAAAAACTATTCAGCGTTTGTCCCTGAGT
The DNA here is from genome assembly GCF_014824575.4 of Sturnira hondurensis. Lineage (NCBI taxonomy): Eukaryota > Metazoa > Chordata > Mammalia > Chiroptera > Phyllostomidae > Sturnira > Sturnira hondurensis. Next base: position 17,378,868 of record NW_028079127.1, read on the forward strand.
GGTCCCGGACCGTAAAACCTGCCTCAAACCTGCCGTCACCGGCCAGCGCCACCTGAGGGCACCTCCGTGGGCGAAACCGAGGGCCAGACCGGTTACAGGGGTCTCCTGCTCATGCCGCCCTCTGCTCTCCTCTGCGCTTCCAAGCACTGCTCTCGTTTGGAGGTCTGGTTCCACTCCCGCTTCCTCAAGGAAACTCTCCACGCTCTTCCCAGCTCCTCTGCTCCGTGTCTGTCAAACTCAGTGTCCCAGACTAACTACTTGGACCTCATCCGGCGCAGTTTTCTGCTTTCCTAGAGCGCTGAGCAGGCTGCTGGCCGGAGAGTGGAACTCCCCCCGGCACACAGGTTGATTGACGGATGTCCTGGACCCCTGTCACTTTTAGAATCCCTGGCAGGTTCTCCCGTGGGGGACCTGCCCTCTCTGGGGGTTCACGGGGGCAGAGTGGTTGTTCCTGTGGTCCCAGCCTTTCCTAAGTCAGGGTTGGACAGTTCCGGTTCTGATCCCAGGCCCAGTGCGTGGGTTTCCCCCACAGCGAGCGACTCTCCAACTCCAGTGGGGAGTCCTACAAATCCACTCAGTCCTGATGCCATCTTCCTGGGCTTGGGGTCAGACCCCACAGGCAAGGGGCTGGGCCCTGCAAGACTGCCCCGCCCACTCCAGATCCCCGGGGCTAGTCCCTGCAGGGGGTTACCTGTGCTTCTGGCCATAGGTCGAAGGTTCTGGTGATTCCCTCCTTGGGTTTGATTCATTTGCCAAAGCAGCTCACAGAACCCAGAAAACATTTTGCTCACCAGATCACCGGTGTGTTACCAAAGGGGTAGAACTCCAGAGGAGCCAGATGGAAGAGGTGCCCAGGTTGGGGAGAGCGCAGGTCTCCACGGCCCCCGGGCTCTCCGCTCACCTGCCCCTTCACACGTTCACCCGCCTGGACACTCTCCAAGCCCTGTCCTTCTGGGGTTATTACAAAGGGATGACGGATAACTCACGGGCCACAGAGATTCAACTCAGTCCCCAGGCCCTCTCCACTCCCCCAAAATGGGGGTTTGGAGAGTGACAATTGTCTAATCACAGGGTTGGTTCCCTTGGCAACCAGCCTCCATATTTTGGTGCTTTCCAAATGTCACCTCATTAAAATAACAAAAGACATCTTTATGACACTTGTCACTTAGGAAACGCCCAGGCATCAGAGGCTGTGTGCCAGCCATGGGGGAGTGGGGGGGAGTCACAGTGTCACACCCTGGTCCCAGCCTGCCGGTGGGGACGCTTCCTGGGACCTTTGGGGGAAGCTGCTGAGCAAAAAAGCACTTGGTTGGACCCCTAGCGGGAGGCACAGCGGAGCTGGAACGGCCGGGGGTCAGGTTTCCTCCCTGTGGACAAGGCCCACCGAGGACAGGGCCAGTGTTCCCAAAAGCGGAGCCCAGGGAGGGAGGGACCGACCCATCCGATGCGCCTCTTCCAGGAGACAGCGCCTCTCTCTCCTCTTTATTTTCTCAAGTTAGTCCCATCGGCGCTCGTTATCCATCAGGAGCAGTGACCTGAGACCTTGCTTACTCTTCTTTCTTCAACTGATTCAAATTTTCTTTCCTTTTAAAAAATTTATTTAAGATTTTTCCAGTATAGTTTTCTGCCTTTTGCCCCCACCCCAGCCCAACCTCCCAGCCCTCCCCACCTCCCTCTGTTTCCACCCCTCCCTGTTATTGTCCATGTGTCCTTTATACTTGTTCCTGCAAACCTTCCCCCTGAAATTCCCTCCCCTCTGCTCACTGTCAGCCTGGAAGACAGAGTAGCGCACGCCGGAACAGCCCCACGCTCTGCCGACGCAGCCGCCACGCTGGCGTCCACGCTGCTCGGCCTCGACGTGAGAGCCGCATGCTCACTGCCCAGAAAGGTCCACCTGTCCGAGTGTGTTCTTCCCCCTTCAGAGCGATTTTTTGTCCAGGGCTTGCCCTGGGGCCCTAATACTCCCCCCTCCAGCCATCGAGCTGCGGTTCGACGTTAAGAAAAGGCAAGGTGGTGATTCCAAATCACATTTTCATGATTTCCTTCACAATACACCTGATTAAATTTTAAATGCTAAAGATAGTTTCTGCGCTTGAACTTGGAGCTGTAACTGTTCGTGAAAACTGCCGTAGTCTCTTCTTGTTGTCATTTCAGTCACTTTTTCCTCATCTCCCTACGCAGCCTCTCTCTTTTTAAAAAAGATGATCAGTGTTAAGTTTTGCTTTATGAGGATGTTCTTTTTCACGGAGGAACTCCCTTTCTGCTTGGGTGTTTCCTGACAACCCTTGTCCTGCTTTCACGTCCGCCTCACGTGAAGGTTTACAACCGCCGTCAGCTGGGTCCCTCTTCCCTCGGAGACACTCTCCGCTCAGAAAAAATCTGATGGCGGCCTGTGTCGAAGAGCATCACGGGATTTTCAGGTCCTTATGTTGTGCGCTAACAGTCTGTCCAACGCCGCTGTGTCCGCTGACGCAGGTTGAGGTCATTCCTCGTAAGTCGGCTTTGACCTGGTCTGCACCAGACAACTTTATCCAGACTCATTAATTCCCCGATTGGCTCAGTTCGAACGGAGTTGGGGGTGGGGGCACTTTTTCTTTGAATGGATCGACCTGAAACGAATTCTTTTCATTGCTTTTTCATACACACACACACACACACACACACTTTTAGGAAGTTATCTAATATTCAGACATAAAAGTCGATATAAAAAAATCCCAAGAAAGACCATTAAGCCTGGCTGGTGTAGCTCAGTGGATTGAGCACAGGCCTGTGAACCAGAGGATCATGGTTCAGTTCCCAGTCAGGGCACATGCCTGGGTTGCAGGCTGGTTCCCTGCAGGCCAACTCCCAGCAGGGGATGCACAAAAGGCAACTATACATTGATGTATCTCTCCCTCTCTCCTTCCCCTCTAAAGATACATAAATAAATAAAATCTTTAAAAAAAGAAAAAAATAATTAAAAAAACAAATAAATAAAACCTTTATAAAAAAAAGAAAGACCATTAAGTATTTCTGATTTTCCAGACTTTTCTTCGTAAACACCTACACCCACACTGAGTGAGCCCCCCCCACACACATGGCACCCTCGGTCACACCCCTCGATGGACATATTACGATTGCTTCCGCAGCATCACCGGCCCCTGTAAGGGACGTTTAGTTTGTTTCTGGGTCCGTGCTATTACACATATAAGCCTCGACAGACACCATATTGTGTTTTATAACATAATTATTATAACTTATTGTTAATTTCCTTCACTATTCCAGAATACTGTGTACAATTCCAAGAAGTCCCATCGCCAGACCAGAGGGTGTGCACATGTTCAATACCAGCCCCTACTAGCCGGCAGCCCCGCAAGAAGGCCCCACGGGAGGACTGCCTCGCTGAGATCACCCAAGGAGGCCTGTTCCCCTCACTGTTAAAACACTGATGGCTGCTTCTCAAAACACGGTCCAGGAATCGCCTGCCTGAGGTGGGCACACCTGTGGACGGGTGGCCCGCCACCTGGACGGACACGGAGGTGGGGTGAGTCTAGAACCCTCTGTTTTCACGAGTTAGAAAAGCACCACGATGACCACGGCATTTAAAACGGTGTTTGCTGAGCAGATGGCTGAAGATTCCATCTCAGGTTTTCCAGGATGCTCATCTGTGTCTATCTTCTCATATATACTGCTCATATACTGCTTATTTCTCCGTCTCCATGGCCAGTGTGCTCATTTCTCCATTTCTCACTTGGGACGCAGTTTCATTTCTTAATGTTTGGTATTATTAGGGCCCGGGGCAGGCAGCCCCCAAATAAACCATGCTGCTGTGTGATTATACTGAATTAAGCGCACACTGCCAACTCGAGAACTCTCTGACCTCCGTCCTTCTGTCTCTCTGTGTCTCTCCGTCTCTCCCCGCCCCACCCCACCTGGACGTGGGGTGATGACTCCCTCCAGTGAAAGCTGCCCCCCATTGGCCCCGAGGGGCTCCTGGGGGAACCGGCCGGCCCTCAGAGTCGGGCGTGCAGGAACGCTGCCTGAGCCACCTCGGGGTTTTCTGTTTCTTTGCTCTGCACAGCCGCGCAACTCGAGCCGAGACTTGGCTTAGAGTCCAGACCGAGGAGCGTGCACAGCTAAGTTCCTGTTCCTGTGGCTTCTTCACAAATCGACTGTTTCTCTGTGTAGCGGACACAGAAACTGGCCGCTCGGGGCCCAAGCTGGGCCTCAGTGTTACGATCCCCTGTGCACAAGAAACTGGCTTCTTTCTCTCCCGTTAATCTGCCCGGCGTCCGTTAGTCTGGCCACAGGAGCTCCGGCGGCCGAAGGGGGGCTCCCCTCCCCCACCGGCAGTGTCACCTGACTGTGCAGTGGGACAGTCTGGGACAGTCTGGGACAGTCTGGGACAGTCACTTCCTCCTCCTCGCGCACCTTAGGTTCTCATTTGCACTACGTGTACGGTGGGATTTTTTTACCACGTAAAAGTTTCTAATTTTTGTTTAGTCAAATTATCCATTCTCTTTTACATTTCTAGCCCCCTTCCGTACCATCTTTTAAGTTACCTTTGGCTACTTAAGTTTTTGAACCGACCCAGAATGCTCATTGGTGTATGTATTTTTAAAGAGAAAGCTCATTTTCCGATCTTTGTTTACCGAACAGCCTCCTAACATTGCCTGACCTGGAAACTAGACACGAAAAGTCCAATGTCACTGATTTCTGCCCCCACCCCCTATGTCTTAAGAACATTGTTTATTTTTAAATCTGAAACTCAGAAATTCTGCTTTAATAGGACACATTCATTTGTCTAGTACTTGGAAAGCTTGGTCAATATACAAAAAAGTTGTTTGTACTTTGTTTTTTAACCCCAGAAATATTTTCTGATAGTTTTTTAATCGTTTTTTTTTCATTTACTGTGTTTTCTTTATAATTTCTATCATTTGGAGAAATTTTAACCCTATTTCTACAGGTTTACACGTAAATGGGAGACGGCAGTGTTAACAGAAGACATCCATGCCCATGCATAACTGTATTATTACGCTCATAAAGCAGGGACATTTAATGTCACTCAGCCAGTAAGCAACACGGTGGGCGGAGCTAAGGCCACGTGGGAAACCCTCGCTCTCCACGGTCAGTGGAAAGGGCGGCACCAGAGCGCAGGCCGGTTTCCACCGCCCGCTGCCCCTGCAAGCCCGGGCAAGCGCAGGCCCCCGCCCAGCCGTGCGCCCTGGGATAGCGCCGGAGCTGCCTCTGAATCTCTCCGAGAGCCTCTGGACCTGCCCTCCTCCCCTCTCACTGTGGAAGGTCAGGAAACACCTAGTGTTAAAGCTGACCCTAAACGCCAAGCCCTCATTCTCAGAGCCCAGGTCCCGGGCTCGTGGAGGTGGGCTGCCCGGGCGCAAATGGCCCAGGCAATTCCGGAAAGAGGGGTGGGGAAGCCACAGAGATAGCTCTGACCGTGACCTTCCTCCACCTGAGGACACGCTTCTCCACCTGAGGGGTGGAGGGATGCCCAGGGCCTTCGGACCAGTGTGTGTCCGTCCGCCAGGCAGAGAACTGAGCTGAGCAATCTGTGTGTCCAACATTTCACAGCATTCTAAGCTCTTCTCCAAACGGGAGAAAATCACACCAGGTTTTATATGCCATTAAAATCAATACCATATAAAATGCAGGCCACGCTATGTAAGAAGTTATTTGCTATTAATGGTTTTATCTTTTATTAATAAGAAAAATACTATATTTGGTTTTTATTGACTTTTCTCATGAGTTTCATGTTGGGGGATTCTAATTCTATTTATAATTATTATAAACAGAATTATTCTAACTCTGTTTCACTATTGCCCTCGGGTGGGGGGCCAACTCTTGTTAGGTTGGAGTCACCGATGGCATTTCTTCTGCTTACAGATTATTTAAAAATTATTCGTGATGCCTTTAGTCACACTGGAGAAAACAAATGCATATTTTAGTTTCACTATGTGCTGGGACCAGTCAGAACGCTGATGAACACCCCAGGTCCTGTGACATAAGCTACAGTCATTGTTTGTTCTCATGTCCAAGTTTCCAGAAGGACGAGGGATGGAAACGGTCCCCGAAGTGCAGCCGCCCATCTCTCCCTGCTCCGCCGGAGGCAGCGGCCGCCTCCCCCCCTCCCCCGCCCCCCACCCCGCCGCCCTTTCCGGCCTGGCAGAGCCACATCACCAGGTTCCATCGGTAGCACATTTGTGCCGTCTCTGCGTGGACCACGGCGCATCTCTCGGCAGGACCTCTCGCTCCGAGATGCCTGCCACAGGGGCCGAGCGGGTTCCCCTGGGTTATTCCGGCGTCGGAGCCAGCTGTCGCTCTCCTGATCACACTGATCAGTGATGTGACAGATGATCGATGTGGACCGTGTCACTCCATGAGGACCCGGAGCCCTTTGGGACACACGAAACCCAACAAAGAACAGGCCTTTCTGCTCCGTGTTGGATCAGACAGGTGAAGGGTGCCAGGTAGCGGCGCATGGAGACTTCTACACGCGCCCAGCAAAGTCCGCAGGGATCGACGATGACCTTCTCATAGCGCCTTCATGGTTTTCTCAGAAAACTTAATGGCCATTTTGTTTTTAGAACTTTGTCGGCGATTTGGGGTGGCAATTCTTATTTCTATTCTTTAAATGGGGAGGGGGACCTACCACCAGGAAGAAATATGCTCTCCCCTTTTCATGATCTGTCAAAAGCTCTTAGAAATTTATGAAACCCATGAGTCTCTTAGCTCTCATTTTTCGAAAGCTAATTTCTCACATGGAAGGAGTGTGATCTGGGCCTCCCGCTGTGAGAAGTCCCCCGAGACCGTTTTTTATCGAATGCCGAGCACCGAGTGGCTGGAGAACACAGCTGCCCCGTCCAAGTCAGGCCGGGGTGAGCTTGCTAAGGGCGTGGAGAGGCGGGTAAGGACAGTGAAGGGTAAGACCTCTGCACGGACTAAATCATTTCCGTGAATAATCCGCATACAGAAAACAGAATTTCATACACGGTGTCGCTGCCCAGTCAGAGTTATCATGGTTTCTCCCCCCCGCCACCTCTAAGGTTCAGTCTGGAACGGAAAACAGATGCTGTTCCCCGAGGCAGCTCCAGAGCACCTACGAAGGGGCGTCATGGCTGTGCCTGGTGGGAAAGGGGGCTGGGACCCGTCAACAGGGCTGGCTTCCCCAGGGGCTAGTTTTATTTTTAACTTGAAGGGACTCTGAAAAAGGCCAATCACTAGAGATGTTTTATTCATATTTTGTACATAACGTTGAGAGAATAACTGTTCGTAAGTGTATATTTTCCTTTGGGGGGGCTCGGGCGAGAAGGATATTTTTAGGGGGACAGAGATGGGACTCCGCAGCTGCCATTTTCTGGGCACCCGCGATGCAACGCTGATCGAGATCTTATACACGCGGGGTCCGGTTGCAGGTGCTGCGGACCGAGCAGTGGACCCGACACAAATCCACCCCCCTCGGGGCGAGCACGCTTGTGGGAGAGACGTCTAAGCCATGAAAATGACGCAGACCATGCAGGATGCAATGCCACGGAACGCCCGGTAGGTTGGCCGGCCCGCCTCGGCGCGGTACCTGTGTTCAGACCTGAGAGAACGGATCGCCAGGTGAGTCTGGTCTGGGTCATTCCAGGCAGCAGCAAGGGCAGGGCCGGGCTTGAACAGGAGCTCAGCCTGGTGCAGCTGAGGTCAGAGGTCAAGGAATGAGAGATTGCTGCCGTGGCCGGGGAGCTCAGACCCGCGCTGTCTGGGAGGGCGCCTCCTCCTGCCTGTCCCTGGGTTCCAGGTCCTGAGGCCACCCAGCTGGGAGCCGACGGGGTGGGCGGACGGATGGAAGAGCAGCTCTGGGAAAGGTGGGTCCCCGAGGCAGAGTACCAGCCACGTGCCATCGGACACCGCCTTGGGTTGAGGGGGACCAGCACCTCCCTCCTGTCTCCCAGGGTCAAAGCCAACAGGCCCTGTGCCCGAGAGAGACCGTGGAGCCCCCCAAGACACCCCAAGGTGCCACCTCGTCCACCCTTGCTTTAAAACAGCATCTCCTCCCAGAAATCCAACAAACCCACCTCCTAGACGTGGACCTTCGCAGAGGCTGCAACAAACGTAAAGGCCATCCAATCAAACTTAGTATTTTACAAAAGATGAAAGCATGCCTGGCCCGGGAAGTAGCTTTTGAGAGGATCAACGACACAGCCAATGGGGAACGACATCGAGCTGTCTGTCTCTTCGATGCCCCGCCCTCTGCAACTCAAAGGAAACCCCCCTTTCCATGCGGAGGAGGTGGCGCCCTGACCCAGCGTCCTCTGCAGGGCAGTGCAAGCCTTCCGACTCGACCTTCAGGGTAAACCCTGGCTCTAAAGGAGCGGCCTTGCTGACAGGGTGGACTTGGGACCTTACCACCCTCCTCCTGGGTTCACTGAGGGGATGAAGTGCAAAGCGCTGGGCACACAGTGGGGATGCACGAGCCGCACCTGTGAGGGGACCCCCAGCTGTCCATTGTCCAGGGAGGGTCATCAGATTACGTCTGAGTGCCCCGAACCCAAACACACCTCCGCCCTGTTCGTGGGAAGCACATAATATCCCCCATGCTGTCCTGTGGCAACGGCTCATTGGACCTTGAACTTCCCGGGACAATGAGGCACACAGCCATGAGGGAGCCTCAGAGGGTTTTTCCCTGCAGGCAGGCAGGCAGGCGGTGCCGTCAAAGCTCCGAGACCAGTTGGCCCTCAGCCGGCTGCGAGGCTGGGTCGCCACACACCCCACAAACGCCACCGCATGTCACTGTGGAAGATGGCCTCGAGGACAGCCATTGGCAGGCTGGTGAAACACAGGGGTGAGTACAGGACCCTGTTATGGACTCACAGCTGTGGGCTCTTCCCAGCCCAGTGCAGGGCCCACACTGTCCCCCTGGGGGGACAGGAATCTGTGAAACAGTCGTCCTGGTTCAAGCAGGAGCCTGTGGACACAAGCGCTCGGAGGCACGGAGCTTTGCTAGACTATGCCAGCTCTTCTAGGCCAGCTTCGCAGCCTCGGGCCGGGCCCGCAGGTGTCGGGGAGTCCCCTCCTGCAGGCAGGGCCTTGGGACACCCTGACGCCCTCCCACCCCCTCCTACCCAGGAGCTGACTCAGCCCTCTGCCCAGGGTCCCCACACTCTGGACGCTCCCTGACACCCGGCAGCCATCTCCGTTATGTGGGGGGCCGGGGGAGGGGGAGGTCACAGTCACATACCTTCTACGGCAGCCACGTGCCTTTTACTATTGTTACTGTTGCTTATTTTACTGTTGGTTACTGTTGCTGATCTCTCGCTGTGACTAACTTACAAATTCAACTTTATCCGAGGTGTGTGTGGATAGGAAGAAACACAGTGCACAGTATAGGGCTGGGCGCGCTCCCTGCGGGGGTCTTGTCCCCATGGGGAAGGGGGACAACTGCGGGACCGTTTGCCCTGTTCTGCAGTTCTCTGCGCCTCTGTGCCTTCTCCATGCACTTCACGGGAACGTGCGAACCACGCGGGGGATCGTGTCTGCTCCGCTCGCTGTTTTCTCTGAGCCGACAGGCCCTCTAACACGGAGCCGGTGCTCAGCCCATTTTTGTACTAACAACAAATTTCAACCACTCGTATTGAATTAAAGCGGCAAGTTAGCACCAACAGTCACGGCAACCGCATCTCTAACGGTTTCTTTACGATCTAATCTGTGGTTATTTCAAAGATGTTTACTGAACAAGAACATGCTAAGAGACAACCAAATTGCATTTGTGATCCTTCTTTTGTGTGATGTATCTCACATGTGATATATTATACAACAAAATGGTGTTAAAATATTACTTTGTTTTTAGCTGCCTTGAGGTTTTCAATTTACTGACATCTCAAGAAAGAATATTATTTCACCCCAAATATTTTTATGACATCCCAGCCTCACTTAATGTAAAGATTTTCTGCTCTGGAAGAAAATGTATGAATATTATTTGACTAGAAAAAAATGATTTGCATATATTCCTACAGTGCAAAATCAACTAAGAGGAAAAGATATTAGCAATACATATAACTGAGGAAAGATTCGTATACAGAAGACTATAGAACCAATTTCTCCAAATCAATAAAAAGAACCAACAAAATAGAAAAATGAGCCTAATAAGTAAATAGGAATTTTATAGGAAACATGTACGAGTATGCATGAAGAACCAATAGATAAAGATTTGCCCAACTTTGTAAGTTCCTGGGAAAGGCAAAATGAAACCTCAGCGAGTTCCCAGTGCGTGCCACGAGACCAGCCAAACACGGAGAATTTGACGGCACGGGGCATCGGTCAGCGTGCAAGGCTCCCGGAGCTGTCGAGATGCTGGTGGGCGAGCCCATAGTTACCGCATCCAGGTGGTTTGACCCTATGGAGGCAAAGCTCATGTGCACTCAAGTTCCTAGCAAATTCAACACCGGAGACAGAGGGAGGAAAAACCCTTCCCCACGCGTACGGGAAGTCGTGTGCAGGGATGCTCTCACGCCCTGGCTGGGTGGCTTTGTTGGTCAGACTGTTGTGCCCTGTACCAAAAGGTTGGGGGTTTGGTTCCCGATTAGGGCACATATCTAGGCTGCGGGTTCGATCCCCAGTCAGTGTGCATATCGGAGGCAACCAACTGGTATGCCTCTAGCTCTCTCTCTCCTTTCCTCTCTCCCTAAAATCAGGAGACATATTTTTAAAAATATTTTAAGAGTGCTATTACAGCTGTCCTTGTAAAAACAACAAAACCGTATGCACCGATAACAACTAAACAACCCATGTGTCCCATAACGACAGAGTAGCTACTTTGTTCTATAGTCACACGATGGAATATTATGCAGCAAAGAACATGAACGACTGCCAGCCACACAAGTCCGTATGAACACACCCCAGAAACACATTACAATGATCCCCCCTTCCTTTGATTTCAAGGGCCTTGGTTTCACTTGATTGCAGTCCATCTCGGTTCAAATACTGAATAGAAAATTCCAGAAATAGAAAACAGAAAACAATCCCCAAGTTGTGCATCGCCCACTCTTCTGAGCAGTGTGATGAGACTTCTTCCCGTCCTGTTGCAGCTTGCCCAGCCCGGGAGGTGTCTCTCCGTCCAGGGTCGCCACACGGTGGACTCTGCCGGCCTGCTCGTCACTTGGTGAGCCGCGTCCCAATCAGGCTGTCACAGTATCATGGGGGTCCTGCTCGGTCACACCAATTCCCTGTAACAGTGACCCCAAAGCATGAGGGTGGAGGTGCTGGTGATCCAGACACGCCAACGAGGAGCGGGGAGTGCTTCCTAGGTGCAAAGGGGGTGTGTGTGTTGGAAAAGCATGGTGCAGGCAGGGTTCGGTCCAGGTTTCGGGTACCCCCGGAGGGACTGGGAATACGCCCCCACGGATAAGGGGGGACCGCTGTATTCTCACTCAGAATGACTCCATTTTTCAACATTCAAAGCAAAAAAAAAGTTTAAGGGTATATGCAGAAATGTTTTAAAAATCTACAGAAAAGCAAGAGAGTGATAAACATCAATTCAGGATAGTGGTGAACCGGGGGTGTTTGGGAAGGGAGATTCAAACGACGGCTTCGGGAGGCAGCCATGGACTCCCCCTTGGGGTGGGTACACGGACCCCAAGTTGCTCATACATGCATCCATCCCTCCTTGTGCACACCAGTCAGCCTTGATGTCTACACGGTGTCTGTCCTACTTGGGAGCTTTCCTTCTGGTCCTCTCTACTGTGATTCTTCCAGAACTAGCGATGGGCACTGAATGTTTAATCACCATGTTTAAAGTGTCATTCTTGCCGCCACATGGCAAACTGGAGTCGAACTTGACCCGCATGAAACTGAACCGGCAATTATGTGCCAGAGGATTATTCGCGTGTGAAAGCAGTAGCTCAAGCTCACTTCCGAGGCATCGTTGTCTTTCCAGACGCGAAGCTCAGCTTCTCCTTCCCACGTCAGCAGGACACCAGCCGGAGACTGGCTTGGACCGTGCTCTGCTCCGGGGGACAGCTTTGGGGCGAGTCTGATGGGCCCGGGAACAGCACCTGGGGCGAGTTTGGAACCTCTCCTTCCATCAGCACCGGGGGCTGTGACGTTCGAGAGCTTTCTTATACAACAAACTACGTCTGACCTGATTTATGACCCCGAGGTTTACTGTTTTGTTAATTTCTTCTTCATGTAAACTAGGCGCAGATTTAATATTAGGTAACAATCTATTTCTCCTGGTGGCACAGATGGCACCATGACAGGTCATATTTATCAAAATAAGAAAAGGGAGAAGCAAGTAATGTTCGGCGACATTTAAATGAGGCTTCCCAAGGTGCTGGGACTTCGGAGGAGACAGTGACATGAAAATAACCGTGATGCCATGTCTTCGGAGTCATTTTCAAGTGCCGTTCGGAGTATGATGAACGGTTTTATAAACGCGTTTCTCGCTGCACCCATACTGACAGAGGACTTCGGATTAATTCACTCTTTCCGACTCCTTCCTTAATGGATTTTTAAAGTCCGCAGTGCGAATCAATCTACTACAGACTCGAGTCCGTGAACTGCGCTCTCGTTTCTCACGCCCGGGGAGCAGTGAGAGCGCAGCCTACAGATGGTGCGGCAAAGCGGATCGGTGCTGGCGGTCCGCAACGCGAGAAGTGGCGTGCCATTTCAAGGTCATTTTTATATTTAAAGATAGTGATGGTTCTTACTTTTTCATGATAACTAATAGGCTCTGGGAGATTTTAAAGGTTTATAGCATACACACTAGGACGTTAACGAAATATGTTCTTTATTCAAATTTCTTTGCCCAGATATTTGAGGCTTTAAAGGGGGCAAGAAAAGGGCAGGCGGGACGCAGCGGAGTCCCCAGCTCCCTGGCACCTGCACTCACAGAGAGAAGAGGCCTGCAAGGGCCGCCGTCAGAACAGAGGTTTCTGAAGACGCAGAAGAAAGAAACTTGCAAAGGTCCATGGCTGAAAGGTGGTAAGAATAGATGAATAGGCCCCTGGCGTAAAACAGAGAGACTTAAAATGATCCCAAACGTAGACGAGGACATGGAACACGGGGAGGGAGATGAAACAGAGCAGCAAAGAAAGGACCCACACGAGACGCGATGTCGGGCAATTTGCTCTGCAGGCAGAACGTGACAAAAGTTGATCCCCTACTTCACACCATTTTCAAACGGATTAGGGTTAGAAATGCCAGGTGCAAAGGACTTACAAGACCGTAGCAGAGAATATGTCTTGTATATTAGGCTCAAGGACACTTTGTCAAACTGGGCACAGAAAGTAGAAGCCACAAAGGCAAGATGCATCACACGTGCCTACATTGAGATTGAATTTTGAGCGTGAAAAAAGATATCCTAAAACACAGTCAAATGACCAGTTGCTGACAAGGAAAACTATTTGCAACACTCTGAGGCCACTCAGGGTTAGTAGTGGTAGTAGTAGTAGTAGTAATAATAATAATAATAATAATAATAATAATAATGGTGCCCTTCAATGAATAAATACATCATTTACTGGGAATTAAAAAATAAAAAGACAGCCAAAAACTTACGTAGTTTCTAGCGTGTGGCAGACACTGTTCTCAGCACCTCCCGCCGTTCGCATTCAGTCTTCACGGGGACACGCGGTGCGAGCGCCCTTCCCGTCTGTCTCAGGGAGCGGGACGCAGACCTGCGGAGGTGTGAGCACCTTCGGAAGGAGCTCAGCAGGCGCGGGGGTCCGTCACGTTCTGTCAGCGCTTCTCCGCGTGTTCTGAGTATTGTTCAGTTTGTTCTTGGACTCAATGACACTGTTAAAGTAAAAGGAAAGCAGATGCTCTGAGAGTGAGAATGGGGACGACCATTGGTGGGAAAGGGAGATGCTACAGAGAGAGTACCAATGAAAGAAAGGCTGTGCTTTTTTTAAAAAAGATTTTATTTATTTACTTTAAGAGAGAGGGGAAGGGAAGGAGGGAGGAAGAGAGGGAGAGAAACATTTATGTGTGGTTGCCTCTCATGCGCCCCCTACTGGGGACCTGGCCCACAACCCAGGCATGTGCCCTGACTGGGAATCGAACCTGCGACCCTTTGGTTCTCAGGCTGGCACTCAATCCACTGAGCCACACCAGCCAGGATGGAAGACTGTATTTTTCAACGATAGCCCTGTGGGCGAGGTGGAGGGAGAGTAGCTTTCGATCCAAGAAAGGAGTCACGAGCTGCTTCCGGCGAGCCCAACGGCGCCCACAGGTGGGCACAGTCGGCCAGCGCAGAATTAGTCACCATTTGAATATTTTTACATGGGGCATACACTTCTTACTTCATCTCAGCTCCGGCAAAGCCCTCGTGCCAGGAAGATAAGGCTTAGATTGGGACTCAGGAGTAAGATCTCTTCGTCAGTGGCAGCCGAGGAGGGGAGAGACGCATGGAAGGTGTTTGAAAAGAGAAACCAGCGGGGTGTGGACTTCAGTAGGAAGGAAGTGAAATATCCTTTAAAAGGTTAGCGAGGACGCCAAGCGAGAGAACACCTGGCTACACCTTAACACGCCGCCTGAGTGGCCTTGGGCATGGCCACCTGGTGAAAGGCATCTCTCCTGAACAGTTTGCCCAGTCTCCCAAGTTCTGCCTCCTGGCATCAGGATTTCCCCCCTTCCCTGCCCACTTGGAATCGAGACCTCACCCCACAGCAGTGACGTTCAGTGTCACTTCCGTGGCTTCCAAAGCCCCGCCTTGACCGCCCTGCCCTGGTCCGGTCAGGCTACCCTGCGGAAAACTGTCCCTGGTCTCACCTGGAATGAGCCTGGGGACAGTCCTCACCTTTGTAGAAACACGATGCGTGTACAACTCTCTTGAATGTATAAGAATCCATCTGCTTGGCTCGAGAAAGGTCTCAGCCATTCTCTTTTGAAGTCCGTTCTGTCTCTTTCCCCTCAAGGAACTTCGGTGACGTCCTGCTTTACCGGCGTAGAAGCGTGTCACTGGTGTGCCGGCGAGGTGTAAGGCTGTGCCTCTGAACATCGGGATACTCGATGGATTCGTCAGTTTTGTGAATTTTGTACAATCTTCTCCTTGATCTCCAGAGGAAAAAGAAAGGCCCAGCCGATGGTCTCTCCGTGGAAGGGGTCGACTTGCTGATTCCGTTGGACCGGCTGCTTGATCCAGTCAAATCAGCGCTCACTGCTGTTCTCTGGTGAGTTAGTTCAACTGAAGAGATTTGTAGGTTTTTGGGCATTTCAAGGACAAAACCACAATGAAAACCAATAGCTCCGTGTGTCACCCTCCAGACACAGCGACCGGGTTGGAACTTGTTTGCCCTCGCAGTTAAGTTTTGTTTCTCGTCCTTGCGGAGCTCCGTTTGCACGGATTCGACACTTGGGTGTCTCAGACGTGCTGGGCGCTCTGGCGCGCTGGCCAGGAGGGTTGCTGGGGGGGATGGTAGCAGGAGGCGAGTAGCAAGGGGGTCTGTCACAGGCTCGGTAGAGGGGGGAAGTTTCCTCCTGGAGAGACGGATGAGCGTAGATCCAGGTGGAGGTTTTATATGTAAATACGTTTTAATGTAAAAGTGTTCTAGGTACTACAACTGCCCCGATAAAAATGATCAGGTCCCTACCTTCAACAAGTGCCCCAGTGAAGAAATGCTCGTCTACTTGAACCAGCCTCAAATAGGTTTAGAAGACAAAGAATCTACGGTCACATAAACTCGACATTAGAGAGGGAGGGAGCAGGTTTTCAGTGGGATGCAAGCGATTTGATCAGGACACTAAAGACACACTGTTGACGGACACCTCCAGGTAGAAGCCGCCCTAAAGTAGGTTCCTCCTTCGGGTGCAAGGTGGGTTGGGGACAATCGGGACTCCCTGCTCTGCTGTTGTACCTAGTGTTGGCGAGCAAATGTGCAAATGTGGAGGGGGATCCGGGGAGCTAGGGAGAGAGGGGGGAGGGGAGCAGATGAGCACGAAACGCAGAGAGGAAAACTGTACCTCGGTTGTAGAACCTGTCTCTCCGACTTGGTGGAGCCAGTTGAACTCAGATTCAGAAGCAGGTTCCAGGAGGGACACCAGACACTGGCTGACAACACTCAGTGTCCCCACCTCTGCGTTCAAGACTATAAATGTTCGGTGGGGGACGGGACAAGGAAATAAATCCGTGGTTCTGTTCGGAAGCGAGAACAGAAGAGATGGAGGGTGCAGAGGCCACTGACCCTATCGCTGACACTGACTTTGCCATTTCTTCCGTATGGTCGAGGGAAGTGGTCCAGAAAAAACGCAAATGATTACAACAGAAGACGTGATATAATAAGTGAGGATACTTGTGGGTCAGTCGGAGTCAGTATTAGAGTTGAAGCGTGCATTGCATCCCTGAAATAAATGTTTACAATTTTGGATGGATATGTCCTCACTTTCAGAAACCCTCATTTTGCGAATGCTAATTTGTACAAATTCCTGAACTTCTCTGGAATCCTGTGTTGTTTTTTAAAATATACAAGGTCTGCCCTCCCAAATCCAGCCATTGTTAGTATAACGAGAATGGTTCACGCAACATCAGGGCATCCAGGCAGCCAAGGAGAGAGGACGGGAATGTGCATGTGTGGACAACGAGGACTTCACCATACTGCTCAGTGGGGGCGGTAGACGCTGTTGAGTGAGCGTGTGCACCGTGTGGCCGCCACAGTCAAAATGACTGAGCGAGGAGAGCTGAGTCTGCATCAAATTTTGTGTTAAGCTTGAACCTTCCTCCGTGGAAAGTATTCAGATGATTCAAAAGGCCACAGGTTGGGGGGCGGAAATGGGAGGGAGGCGGGGAGCATGGAGCCGGGGGCAGGCAGGGTTGGGAATATAAGACAGAAAGCTGTACTTGAACAAGAATTAAATAAAAAAATTATTTTTTTTCTAAAGATTTTATTTATTTATTTATCTTTACAGGGGAAGGAGAGAGGGAGAGAAACATCAATGTATGGTTGCCTTTTGTGCGTCCCCTGCTGGGAGTTGGCCTGCAGGGAACTGGACTACAACCCAGGCATGTGCCCTGACTGGGAATCGAACCGCGATCCTCTGGTTCACAGGCCCGCGCTCAATCCACTGAGCTACACCAGCCAGGGCTAAGAATTAAATTAAAAAATTATTTAAAAAAAAAAAGCCACAGCTACGGACAGCTGGTGATCAGCAGCTTCACCAGAACAATGCACCGCTCACACATCACGTCTCGTGCGGAGTTTTGTGGTGAAACATCCAATCACCCAGGTGACTCAGCCCCCCTGCAAGCCAGACTTGGTGCCCTGTGACTTCTGGCTTCTCCCGAAACTGAAATCAGCTTTGAAAGGGAAGAGATTTCAGACCATCAGAGAGATTCAGGAAAATATGATGGGGCAGCTCACGGGGATAGGGTGAACTGTGTGAGGTCCCACGGTACCCACTTCGAAGGGGACTGAGGCGTCACTGTATCTTGAATGTTTCTAGTATCTTCTTCAATAAATGTATCTATTTTTATAGTACAGAACTAGATGCTTTCTCGACAGACTTTGTATTTTCCCACTGTATGTTTAACCTTTTAAATTTTATCAAAGGTTTTTCTCTGATCCATGGTCACATTGCACGGAGAAGTGAAGGTCTCCGTCACCACGGAGGAGTTACCGTATACTCCGTGGGGAAAGAATAACACACGTGTGCTGAGACGTGGGTGTCAGGCACAGAGCTGGAGGGACGCGGTAGTGACCTGACTTGTCCCCACGTGTCAGGCTGCGGGTGAGCTCAGTGTGAATTGCGCCTCAGCAAAGTTTCCCATCAAAGCGTGTCATGGACTATCCAGGTCACCCGCTCACCGTCAAAACACTGACACTAAATTCGTAAATGCCAACGGTCCTCAATATAATGTAAGCTAATAATAAATTTCATGAAAAAATGTGTGAACCAATTATTATGTGAACTTGAAGGAGGAAAAATGCCTTCCCAGCAAAGAGTCACCAGCAATATTAATGCAAATTGCTAAATATTCATGGCAGAGTGAGGAGCGCCTTCGGCACCTTCTAGGGTGATGATGTGACGTGAACCACTAAAAACAGGCCCCAGCCCTGTGATAGCTGTGTTGAGTTAACAACGAGAGCAATTCTTCATGCAGAGAATGGCCTTGTCTTGGACAAGGGAGAGGGTGACGCATTCAACTGCCTTTGCCTTGACAGGTGTGTTACCTGTGCTTCCAAAAGAGTCTTTGAAAGAGCAAAGAACCAGTATGCCCCCCAGAAAAGAGGAAAGGGAGAGGGTGACACATTCAACTGCCTGTACCCAAGCCACAGGCAGCGCAGCCCCAGTTCTGAAAGGAAGCGAGAGAGAAGGACCCAAGGACCGGCGCCCGAGCCTCTGTGTTGAAGCCCACGCCGGACCCTCATGCAGCCTGGGCCCTGGCGTTCCTATTCTTTTCGGGGACAGTGCCACCAGCTTCCACACAGGGACCAAGATGGGTGGCTGACATACCCAAGTAGTCAGTCACACTGTTAGTCCTAGAACAGTCCCAAGTTAAAGTAGGTAGCAAGCCTGTCACCAGGGAAGGGTTACCTACTTTTTTTTTTTTGCAGCCTTGCCTCTCAGGGTCTGTATAACTTTGCAATACAAAATTAACTTGCATTATAATGAACCAGGAGAGTTGGCTGGCTGTGTACAGAAACACACACATGTCTCAGATGTTATAACCACTTGGGGAGGAGGTTGCAATCAAAATATGTTCAGCTTTTTGCCCAGAATGTTTAGAAATAAAAGGCGTTAAATCTCAGTGGGCTACAATCGCAGGGGCGATGACTCCCACCTCCCGCGTGAAAACCGCCCCCACACTTCTGGCACTCGTGAATTCTCTGTCTCACAAATGCGCACGCAGAATAGTGAGCATATGTAGCTCACACCACATCTTCTAAAACTAAAGAAAGCTAGAAGGGGTCGATAATGATTAAATACTCGTATCTTTGACTTGAGTTATTAATTTAATGAGAATGTGGCCCCAACACCAGGCTAAGGCTGTATCTGCCTCAAGGGACTGACTATTTCAATGGGGATAAAGAGGGTCTCGAGGTACCCTGCGGGGGCACGAATCAGTGGGTCAGGGGTCACGGCTCTGTGGGGATCCCGAGTGTTCCAAGGACCCAAGAGAGATTTCACGGGGCCAGTTTTGTATAGCTACCACTTCAGAAGCGAGGGGGCACACACTGGGCCCTCTCAAAGCTGATTCCGGGTCCTTAAAAATCCCCGCCTCCTTCCCCAGGGTTAACGGCCTGTGGTTTTATGCAGAGAAGGGTCACCACCAAAAATGTGTTGAGCTCCTACTGCATGCGAAACATCCTGCAATTATCTTGCATAGATTATTTTGTTTAATCCTCACACCGGTGGGAGTCTCAGCTTCTCTTGGCCCTGACCTTTCTCCCCTGGGGCTGTGACGTGGGCTCATCCCAATGGCTTCTCCCTCCCCATGGCTCCTTCACTGAAGAAATTCCTTCCCGCTTCCCAATCACCACCCTTTTCTCTGTGACCTGTCTTTCCCGGAGGGGGGCTCCATTTGTTCTGGCTGAGGGCTGTTACCCTGACCCTCCAGCCTGTCTGCGGGGACCTGGGCTGACTCCGGCCCGTCACGACAATGAGGTGTCTCGGTCTGGGTTGTGAGAGAGAAGGCCGTTCAGACGGGAGAAGGGAAGACAAAGGGAAGCCAAGGGGCCAGCGTCAACCTTCTTTAACTTCTAATGTTTGAACCCAAGGTTAACACGTGCTCATTCGGAAGAATCTCCTAGAGTCGGCGCTACCACAGGGCCTTCCGGAAAATTACATAACTTCCCCAACACTCGCAGCGAGCAAATGGTCTTTGACACGGCACCTGCCCTGGACAAGACAGACGTGTGTGCTGCTTGTGTGGGGCCTGCAGCCCCTTGGAACTGTGGGTCAGGGCCACGCTCTTGCAGACCCGTGAGGACAAAGGCCCCGGAGCTCCCAATAAGCAGACACTTGTTACAATTCTGTCTGCTTCCCCCGGGTAGAAATCAAGTCTAACCTGTCCAGATTTGGCTAAGCTACACCTGCTTCTCTGCTGGCATTTCTAGCTGAGCAATGGTGCCCAGGCAGCTCTGGCCCACCTCCCTTGCCCTTCCACCCTGAGTCTGACTGCGTAGCCCGCCGTGGGGAGGTGGCTGAAGGGAAGGCGGGGTCACAGTTCGGTGCCTTTCCCGGACAGAGATCGTCGGGCTGGGTTGGTCTCACCGCCTCCCGGGTAAGGTCAGGCCTTTTAAAGGCAAATGAAAAGTGCCAGCGTGGGCTCGGGCAGGCTTCCCTCGACCTGGGAAAGTAACGTGTAGCTACAACATCACAGTACCTTCCCAACGACCTGGGAAACACATCGTGCCTGACTCCATAAGGGCCATACACGGGGGGAGGGGGCATAAAAGACAGATACACACACGTGTATATACAGACATACAGTGAAATACCCGAGGTCTAAAGACACAGTTCACTAAGTTTCAATAGGTGTCTATAACCATTCACACAACACACAGGGTGCACTTTGTACCACCCCCGAAGTTCTCTCCCCAGCCACCCTTGCGGACAAGTCCTTTCTCAGTTGTGTTGGCCGAGCAGTGCAAATTTCAGGGAAAGTTCAAAGTCAGTTTACAAACCCCCCACAGAATACCCTTTGATCAAGCNGCCTGACTCCATAAGGGCCATACACGGGGGGGGGGCATAAAAGACAGATACACACACATGTATATACAGACATACAGTGAAATACCCGAGGTCTAAAGACACAGTTCACTAAGTTTCATTAGGTGTCTATAACCATTCACACAACACACAGGGTGCAATTTGTACCACCCCCGAAATTCTCTCCCCAGCCACCCTTGCGGACAAGTCCTTTCTCAGTTGTGTTGGCCGAGCAGTGCAAATTTCAGGGAAAGTTCAAAGTCAGTTTACAAACCCCCCACAGAATACCCTTTGATCAAGCATTTAAATGCCTCTCCCATATTAATCTCCCAGGATTCATTGATTTATGTATTTATTTAACACGAGTGCATGTATGCCTTATAATTTCATTCAACTGTTGCCAGTTTCGAGCATTTACAAGTGAACTGATAAATAAAGGGCAAGTAAAATCAGCAGCCGGGTGTTTGAGGCATTTGAAGCTTCGGGACCACTTTTCCTTCTTTTGACCTTAGCTGTGCGGGGCGTTTCCTGAGGCTTCTCCGGGTGCCCTGCTGAAGGCGGATCGCCCGTCGGCCGCCTGTTAACAGGGTGCCGAGGTCCCTGTGCACATCCCTTCATACCCTACAAACAGCGCCGCCTGCCCACCCCCGGGGCCCCAGAGAAGGGAAGGGGACCCTCACTACTGTGTTCCCGTCACTGTCACTTACTGTCAGTGTTTACTGAAGAGCCATCCGTTCGCGTGGGCCCTGCTAAGTGACAATGACCAAAGCTAATGTGAATTCATGTCAATGTGCCTTGGTCGCTGAATTCACGGGGCAGAACGCCACGGTGCTCGGGACGACCACCGTTTGGGCCTGCTGTTCAGGAGCACAAACGACCCAGGCTGGCTGGGTCGTTAGTCTGTCCCGTGAACCCCAAGGCACAGGACAAGGGGGGATGGACTTGGGCCACGGCTGGGCGTGGGGTGCTGGGCTCTCACCATCTCCAGCTGCTTCAGCGAAAGGCACTCTGCGCGGCGTGCAGATCCCAGGTTCTAACCATATGTTAATGTAGACGCTGATGTCTTTCTTCCTAAAGCTGGTGATAACGGGGAAGATCGATAATGATACTGCAGGCTGTTTCATTTTCCCACGAGCACAAATGATCAGTTTAGCAGACGGCTGAATTTTAGGAAAGGACAGCCATTCAAAACATAATGGAAAAATAAACGGAAAACCTCAATGTTGAGTTTTCCAAAGGTGTCGCCTCTTCCATGATAGCCCTGAGGTCGCGTGGATGGAGGGGAGACTGGGCCTGGGACCCCCACCTCCCTGTCCTCCGACCTGAACACTCCTGTTTTTCCCCTGGTGGACGCTGTCGAGAGACAGAGAGGGAAGAGGCCATGGGCCCGGCCCTGTGCACGAGGCCAGCAGACCCAGTTCATCTGCTCCTACGGGAGGCACGGGTCTGGAGGCCCCCAGGGTTTGTCAGCTTGGCTCATCGGTGTCTTTAACTCGCTTACATCAGAGCAGCATGTCTGAGATGGGGAGCAAAACACCTCCTACCGCAGAAAGTCACTGACACCAGCCTCTGCCAATCGGACCAGCGCAGGTCAGCCACAAGCAGAGGCGCGCCGAACGGTGGGATGAGAGTCCAGTGGGTTTTGCTAAGGGAGCCGAGTCCACTCAGTGAGTGACAGGCATAGCAGTGTCCCCGGATGCACGGGGAGTGTGCTCCAAGTGCCACCGCGGGTGGCACCGAGCCCTGGGCGTCCCGTGCTTTCCCGGCACACCCATGCCACTCCACGGACAAGAAGCACACACACCGCTCCCGTACAAAGCAGTGGGCACCTGAGGCCCGCTCGTGGAAAAACCGCCCAGGACACAACACACAGGTGGCGGCAGCTCCGGTTCAGCCCTCAGAGCCGCCGTCGTGCTCCGACACCAGGAACGCGATGGGAATGATCTCGAAGGAAGCGAGGACCAAAAACCGTCAAATGGCTACACGTGAAAAAATATAGATTGGAGATTTCTTCCATATTTTTCAGGAATTATTAAAAGCAGTCTGCTTTGCTACTTGTAAGCATCTCCTCTCTTATGTGTTCAACAGAACTTCTCCTAATGAATCACTTTGGACACTCTGCTGAAAGGTACATTGGCCAAGTGTCAAAATCTTTGGTTAAGAATTAGTTTGTGTTCTAACCTAAAAAAGTCCATTTTTAAAGACTCTAAGAAGCTTACATAAGGATTCTTTTAGTTTTCTGGTGGGAAAACTTGCCCATTGCTAGGTGAAACATAGGTAGTTTAGTGGCTGATGTAACTAAACATTTCGGGGTCTATCTTCAGGTACAGTTTGATCCAGGAGTCCCCAGATAGCCTCAGGACTTACCATTTTGGGCTCGGATGCTTCAACTGGATTAATCTAAAACGGTTTGCACTGCATTCCCTGGTGGCCTCAGGCTGGCCGCATACCCTTTCAGCTCCACGAGTTTAAGCTGAGCTCACACGATTGTTCTGCGGTTACTCTCCTTAGAGTGGTCAGGGAAGTGGGTTGTACTTGGCTCATATTCTCACCCCCAGAGCCAGGGTCAACCTCACCCAAAACATGAGGATGAGAGAGAGAGAAACCCCCGCCCCGGAACCTCAAGCTGTGGCTTCCAGAAGCCCAGTGCCGGGCGGGCAGACACAACCTAAACTTCCCGGCCAGGCCAGTGGGTTTTCGACGTGGAAAACCGCTCAGAGCGCCATCGCAGCTGCTCGTTGTGACGAAGAGCCCCAGAGAGACCCAGGTCCCTGGGCACACGTCTTCGACCGTGACATCCAAATACTCAGCTCCCTGGCTGGTGGGCACATCATTTATACTTAACGCCAGCGAAACACCCGGGGGCCCAGATGCACCGTGTAAATGCAAAGTGTCAACACAAAGCGTGCTTGAGTCGGACCCCCCGGGCGCAGAAGGAACTGCGTGAATGCCAGGACACGCAGAATGCCGTAGAAGACGCGCTCAGCTCCCCCGCCTCCTCGCCTCGTGATTTTCAACTTGCCTTAGCCACGCCCTACGTTTAGAGGTCACATTCTCCCTCAGACTGTCTGCCCTCCAATCACTTCATTTTCTAAAGGTGACCCTGGCACACCCTTTTTTAAAAAACCGAGCCACTTCTGGAGGATGGCAGAAGTGTTTGTTAGAATCCCAACACGGCGACAGGACTCTTGTGCCCGCGCTCTCAGCCCTGAGAAAAATTGGTTTTTCAAGTGCTGCTAATAAAGGATTACAGGCACTTGGGTTTTTTTTCTTTTTGTTATTTTGAGAAATAAGGAGAAATGTTGTGGGTGAAAGGTGTCAAGTCCCCTCTTTGGTCACAGAGACGCAGTGAGATCTTGGTGGCACCAGGGGGTGGAGGGTGGACGTTGAATGAAAAGCCGGCGCCCGGGTTCGGCCAGGAGAAGAGGCAGAGGCCTCACCTGACGGCCGGTCGGCGCAGCCGCGGAGGCTGGCGGAGCCCCCAGTGTGGCTGGGGGAGCGAAGGAGCAACGGAGCGCAGGAGCGCAGGAAGGGCGAGAAAAGCAAAAACCGGTGTGGCGACGTCTTCTAAACGTCACAACACAAAACGATCCCACGCAGCGGATTCCCTCCTGCCACGGTCCCCACCAGCCGGCGGCTGAGTCAGCGCACTTTCAATTATCGACCTAACTGCGTGTTTTGCTATCAGGCTGCCGGTGTTTTCCTTTTTTTCGTTTTCACTTTTGTTTTGACTTTCAGTCGTGAAAATTGATGCTGGACTGGAGTGTCAGGAATGGGGTGGAAAGACCCTTGGTTAACTAAGAGGTGGCGAGCAGCAAAGACAAGTCAAACTGGCTACAACGCAGCGCAGGATACGATGCCTCTGTTAGTAAAAGGGGAGCGTGTTGAAAGAGCGAACTCTCACGACGGTCCATCTCCAGGCCCACACACTGTACTGAGTGACCAGCTCATTTAATGCGGCCTCTTTAGGTGGACGCCTCTGATAAATGAAGGAACTGAGGCCTGGAGGCCGGGAGGGAAAGAAACTGCTGTGCCCTGAGCAAGACGTGACGATGGGCCAACAGGAGAAGGCTGTGCGCGCGTCGGTCTGCAGCAGAACAAACGGTCCGCCACCGTCTCACCGAACGTTGACGGGGATTGTGGGCACCAGAGCAAGATTCTCTGCTATGCTCACTCTGTTATTTAAAAAGGCAGGAGAGCACAAATACCTCTCATTAAAACATGTATCTTCAGAATCAGAAAACAAACGTCAACGGCCATCATCAGTCTGGGGACAAATGTTTCATTTACGGAACATGGCTTCACGCTTTTTAGCCAGGCTGCGGCACAGACAGCGCAAACCCAACCAGTTCCCAGGGGGTGGAGGCCCGTTCCCAGACTTCCCCTCCTCCTCTTCGTTCTTTTCCTGGTGGGTGGTGACGCCGCCCCTCCAGCCATTCAAGAGAGAAACCCAGGAGCTGCCTCTGATGTCTTACCCACCTGCCCCATCCGGACAGCAGGTGAACAAGCTCCATGAACATCCCCACCCGCAGCCCTCAAACCCGCACCTGCTTCCTCCCTGCCTTCCTCTCTCAGTCCCTTCCCCTGTCCAGCAGAATCCCCAGCATTTCCCGCCCACACGGCTGCCACAGCCTCCCGAGTGGCCGTGCCTCCTCCGCCCATCACACCTTCCCCTTCTCCCCACCCCCGGCTTCGCTCTCCATCCTGCCTGGGAAACTGCCTTCATGGGAACGCACTCCGATCAGGATTAAAATTCTTAATCCTTAAAATTCTTGAGTTACTAGAATTCTTGAGCTGCCTTTAAATCTTTCTTCCCTCCAGCCTACTCATTATTCAGTTAATGCGTATGAGGCACTTACAAGGCACCGAGCAATTTGCCAGTGACAATGATGTAAGAGTGACCGAAACAGACCTGATCCCCCCAGAGGTGACCAGCTCGCCCCAGTCCGACCGGCACTTCCCCCGTGTGAGTGTCGCCTGTCTCGTGTTCCAGGAAGCCGTGTCCTGGACAGCCCCGGTAGCTGCTCGCCACGTCCCCACCCCCAGAGGACTTGCGGGCCAGCCGGGAAGTTGGGCAGTCCCTGAGTAAACAAGTAAACAAACATAGGTATTTCTTTAATGACCATCCGAGGATGGTCATTATAAACATCTCTCATCTCCATCAGATTTTACAGCAAACCTGAAATCAACTTTCCGATGCAGAGAAAAAGGCCCAAGTGGGTGAATGCGCCGCACACCAACCCCGACACTGCACTCAGATCCCCGACTTGTGGGGCGCAGCCGGGGCGGCTCGGTGGCCCCACTGAGAGGAGGTGAGAGGCAGGAACCAGCCCCCCATCCCAGGGGAAGGGGAAGCTGTGAGTGTCCCCCCGGCCTCTGGCCTGAAGGGCAACCGCCCCTGGGAGGGTGTCGGGAGGGAATGGGCTGGAGCTGGGGGACGGAGCTCTGGCCGCTCTCACGGACACTCTGCGTTCGCCTCCCCTGTGAAGCGGGGTCATGCAGGCTGCCACAAAGAGTGCATTAACTCGGTGCAGCCCACCTGCTTGCGGGCGTCACCACGTGGGGCACGGGTGACACCTGCAAGGATCAGCTGACCCCACCACTATGTCCATGGCTTGTTCCAGAGACTGTAGGCAGGCTGAGCGTTGGCCTCCACAGTCAGCTGTGCCTGAGAAGAGGCCCTGAAAGGAGGGGAAGGGGGGACTGGGATCCCCATGTCCGCCAGGTTTTCCGGCATTCACTGGAGGGCACAACTGTCAAAGACTCAGCCTCATACCGATGGTGTTTCAACCCACAAAACCGTGTGCAGCCACAAACATGTGCTAATGGGAACAGGTTTTTAGATGGGCCAGGAAACGCACTGGGGCAGAAGGCCCTTTTCCAGAATATTCCAACACAAACTGTGGCATGTTAATAATACAAACAAAGTTTGGTTCACAAGGAAACCATTTTTCATACATTATTGAACTTAAATGTCATGGTAAATTGAGACTTATTGATTAAAATTAGCCTCAGTAAATACATAGCAGAAACTCCATCTTTGGCCAAGAGGTTTACCACACTCTTGTATTTTATAATCTAGCAATAGGAATACAGTCACGTCCTTTCAACAGATCGCTGAACTCAACAGGCGAAGCAATGAAGCGTGTGCACGCATCGGTATCGACATGCTTCTGGCTTCCTTCTTAAACTTCGGCCGTCTCAACCGAATGTAACACACAGGGGGACAACACACCCAGGGCCCAGGCACCCAACGTGCCCCTGGATGGGAAGAGGCATCCCTCTGGACTGGGCTGGACCCCAGCAGTGCCTGGGTGGGCCCTTGCCCGGACAGATGCCCTGCAGGAGGTGGCTTTATTGGGAGTTATACCAGAGCAATTGCTTTGATGGCAAACGTGAGACTGAAATCTGAAACCAGCTGGTCTGAGTAAAGAGGCCCCAGGTAGAGAAAGGCCGGGTGTGGGGGGTGAAGGTCTCTGCCTGGGAGGGAACAAAGACAAGGGACCTGTCCCCAGGATCGTACAGACCCCTTCCATCACCAGGTTTCCTCCCTAAGGGTCCCCACACTCTTTCCTGGGAAGAGCTCTTCCCTGTCTCTGTGGACCCTGAGCCACAGCTGACAGTACGTTCCCCCTCGCAGCACTCGTGACCACTGACATCCTCTCCATGACTGTTTGTCTAGCACCTGTCCCCCTCACTGGCCTGGAGCACTGACTCATGCTCCCTCTGTGCCCGGCGTGCTGGGAATCCGGGACATGCAAACCTGTCTCCATGGGATGGACAGGTGAATGATGGCCGTCCAATGGAACAAACAGGAGAAATAGCAAAGGCCCTGATGCTGGACACAGAGGTGTGGCCCGTGCTGATAACAGTCTGGCGATTGGGTAAAGCTCAGGACAGACCTGAGTCACAGATTCCCATTAAATTTGTTTCCAGAATCACCATCTTTAAAACACACACACACACACAGGTGACTGGATATTTAGCAGGAGTTTACGTTACTCTACCATAAATTTCCATGTTTTTGAAATTACAGTTGTGACAACGTTGACGTTTTTATTTGCCTAGTACCTGCTGATGTCTCCAAAGTATGGCCCTTCGGTAACTGGAGTTGACATTTTCCTCTAATGCGATGTTTAAAAACTTGCAGAACATTTTAGAGTAATGGGCATCTAAATGTGACCTGGCCTTATGAGTTTTGGAAAAGGAGATGACAGAGGCAACAATACACACCCCTTTCTCAGCCAGACTGAAGTGGTTACAATGAGAACACGGCTTTTCCACGCACGGCCTCGGGGGGAAAACTGCCAAATTGGAGGCCCGAGAGACCCTCGAGGTAAACACTGCCCCCAGACCTCTCCGTGGCTGGGGGGCCACTTTTCTGAAGGGCAATTCTCGGTGTTTAATTCAGAAACATTACTTTACATGAAAACAGAATCTTGAAGACTTTCTGAGACCATTTTGGCTTTGTGGGTGAACCTTGGTATAAAGTCAAACTACGAGGGTGAAATCAGGAATGCCCGGAACTACAGTTCTGTTACCGAACAGGGGTCCAAGGGGGGCAATATTTGGCCCACCCAGGGATGCCAAAAAAACTGTTACGGAACAGATACACCGGGGCCTGGACTCCAGAGGATGGCATACTAATACCGTCAGACCCCCTACTGGGCCTGATCAGCAGTTGCCAGTTGGAAAGACATCTCTCGATGCCAGAGACTTGTGAAAAGAAAAGGAAATGTTTATTTAATTCTATACAGACCTAACGTCTTTATTAAAATATCAAAGTCCTTTAGGGTATCCACCTCCGCACACAGTGCTCCCTTCTCCCCCTGTCCTAACTCCGGGTACCGTAAATCAGGAAAAGGGCACACATCCGCTTTTTTCCAGGCCACTAGCACCATCAGCTGTGTCACTGTCCAGGCAGGATCTCCAATTAACCCAAAGTCATGCGGCACCTTCTCTCAGTCCACTGGCAAGAGTTCTTTGTACCCATTTTTCCAGGCAAATTCTCTCCTGCTTTCCAGGCCACTCGGCCAAAGGGAGCACCCCAAAGCTGCATGGGCCTCTTCTACCAAAGCTGCAGGGGTCCGCACTCCACCAAAAGCATGTGTCTTTCTTCTTCACCTGGCTGCAGGGGTCCCCACTCTGCTAAAACCACGTGGCTCTCCCTCCCACCTGGGCAAGAGAGGGTCCTAATTCTGCCCAAAACTGCATGGCTCTCCCCCAATGGCTGCCGTGTCTGGGTTTAAATCCCCGTGCCAGTCTTCCTCTGTACCCCTATTTCCGACTCCTCCCACGATCAGTTACACCTGCCAGCATTCCTGTATTATTCCGAGTTTACCGGGCTGCCATCGTGAGTGTGGGCAGGTACGGCCCCATGTCCTGGAGCCAATCTTCTCCAAGTTCCCACGCAGGCGCTGTAACTCGGGGGACCTGCCCCCCAGTTACATCTTGGGGGGAAGTGACTTCATCCCCCTGGCTCCAAGCATACCCACAGCCATTTAACATATCCAAGTGACCCGCCAAAGGCTATAGATATGTTAAATGACCAGGCCATGGATTAGCTGCAAGGCTGTGGCTGTACAAATCAGCCCTGCATGTTCCTGCTCCATGTGTCCCTTCCCCCGACTCACACCTGTTGGGGGGGGGAGGCATCTTATATGTCTCTAATATTCCTATACACTTTGAGTTCTGGACCCCATTCCAAATCTTCTTTTGGGCCCCCCCTTGGGTGCACCCTCTATCAGTTCAACAATTTAACGTTTCGCTCGGCAGATGGCAGTGGGATCTTCTGTGAAGTTGCTTTCCCTGTGTTGTTAACAGCAAGGTGACATTTATGGAACTAATAAACTGTAAAGTCCATCGTGGTTTATCGCCGAGCCTTGAACATGGGCCTTGTAACACACTCGTTAAAAAGAAAGACCACCAGAGTCATTTAAGAGTCGTGAAACCACGGCAGAATCAAAGTGCAGGATGTCCGCATGGCCTCCGGTGTCGGCGAGCGGGGTGCGGCCAGCAGCTGGTTGGGAGCCTGCCCGGAGGCGGGGCGGGCAGACAAGCGGAGGAGTGCGTGAACCTCTGCCGAGAAACAGCGTTGTCCTCTTCTTCCTCACCGCGCAGTCAGGAAGGGGGTGATGCCTCCCCCTGACATCCTCCCTGTGTGTCTGTCTGTCTGTCAGTCCTACTGGAACGAGGGTGGGGCCGCACCACTGACAGAGAGATCTACCTGGAGTGACCTCCCGAGAGCGACTCTGTCCTCAACATCACCTTAGATCAAGTTCACATCCTTTCTCACCCGGACAGTTACCAGGGTCTGGGAACAGGTCTCCTAGCCCTCGCGAGTGTGCCCTTCGCCAGCCTTCCCCATCGCCCCCGCTTTCCCCAAAATTGCATCATGTCTCTGCACAGAGGTCGACCTCACAGTGTGGCTTGGAGGTCCCCGTGAGGGGCTCTGCTCCCTGACTAAGTGGAGCTCGTGGAGGGAAGCCCCCAAGAGGGAACTCACGTGGGCACCCCGATCCCATTCTGTTCCAGACGGGCCCTGACACTCGAAGTTCCTGGACTATCAGGGCTGTCTGCCATTTCCTGCATTGACACTATTAAATCAGAAAAAGAACAGCCCGAAGTTGAGGATGCGAAAAGTCCCAACTTTTTTGTCTTTTTTCCAAAGAAATGAAGGATTCACTCAAGTGTGTCCGGTCAAGCCTCCTCCGTGGTTCCTGCCCACGTTTGCTGTAGCCCGAGAGCCGGATGGGGTGTTCGCCAAACCTTCCCGCCCCCTGGTCTCTGGGGCTGAATCCGGGGGCCCAGCTGGCCAGTGCCCAGGGCACCAGAGCACAAAGGGCATTAAAACCTGCCGACAGTGAATGGTGCATCTGGGGCTCTTGGGGTGCCCCAGGAGGCCACTCCCAGAACTGCCAGGAGCAGGCAGCGAGCTCAAGGGCAAACTGGACACACATCTGGTGAACTTGGCAATGCAGGCTGCAGGGGAGCCTCATGAGGGCCTGGCGGACAGTGGGCTGACTCTCACCCTCGGGCAGGCATGTGGCCAAGGCTTTCCTTTTGTTTTAATCTGAAAATGAGTGATTTCATTCATATTCTGAGGTCCAAGCCTGGAACAGGCCCCAATATCCTGTAAGTGACTTCGATACAAAGCAGAAGCGAGGGCAAGAAGAGTGATGGGTGGGAAATGATTTCTCAGCCCTAATAAGGCCAGAAAATGAAAATTTGGGAATACAATTTCAACAAAACGTAACACAGTTCCTTATGGAAGATACCTCTTTTCTTTGTGATTATGAGTGACGAACAATGTCTAGTTACAAGTGATTGAAAAAAATCAGAAAAATAAAGAATCCCAACCACGTTAAAAAAATGGAGCCGAAAATGCGTGTCCTCTGTCAACACAAAGGCCAATTCTTTTGGTGTCTACAGAATAGACGTTGGACAAGCATCTGAAGAACAGCCATTCGCAGGGGCGTCCCCACATTGTTGGGCGGCGCAGGTGGCCCGCGGCCTCCGCCTGGCCCGGCGTCTGAGGGGGTGCAGGTGCACCGAGCTCGCCCCGAACAGAACAAACCTAGAGAGGTTGCTGTCTTCAACAGGTCATTTTGCTGCAGAAGGTACTTCCATCACGGATTCTTGGAGATTAGCAATAGCTCAGAATCGCTGAGAACTCTTTCTGTTTGTTTTGAGGGTTTTTAAACAATAAATGTGAATTCACAGATGACACGGGGTGGGCGAAAGAAGGCCAGATGCAGCAGAATCGGGACCCCAGGAGTGTGAAATGAGCTGGGATGAAAAAGTCAAACTTTACAAGACTAAATAAAGCAGAAATAGGTGTAAGTTCTACATTCGGCCTTGAGAAGAGGAAGGAAAACAATCACAAAATGAGAGAGGCACAACTAACATGTGTGAATGAGAGCAGAGCGCGCCCGTGTAACATGGCGGGGACACAAGTGTGGCGTTCACGCCGTTTGTGGTTACACGGCTAATTGAAATCTGAGGAGGAGGGTCCGTGACCGCTTTTACTGTAAAATGCACAAATAAACCAATTTTAGGGTTCAATTCGGTGAAGTCCGTCTATCGGTCCCTAAACGAGCCACAGATCTCAGGTTAAGACTGAATGAGCCGAAGGGTCACGGAGCCCCTACAAACTGGAGGTCCGGGTGCTGAGCCCACCTCGACGACCCTGGGACACGGTCCCTCACCTCCATCCGCCCAAGAACCCGCCTCACAGTACAGGAATAAAAGCACCTGCTCGTGGGCTCATGGCTTGGTCAGGACGAGCCCACGTCACCACAGAGCCTCACCTGTCCCCCGGCGAGCACTCCCTCAGTGGCAGGTTGTCACGGGGGAGATGCCGACAGGGACGCTGTTCCAGAGGGTCTGGTTCTGCCGAAGCCTGCATCCCAGCGCCCCCGGGGAGAGTTCCCCCCGGAGGGCCCACTGGGCGCTGAAGGAGTTATCAGCCCCAGCACAAATATGGAGGGCAGGGGTGGGGTTACTTCAACCCCCCTCCCCTCCACCTCTGTGTGTCCCCTGCGAGGGCACAGCAGGGCGGGTGGTCGGCGAGGGAAGAGCGCAGCCAGATGAGAGACAGATCTCTGCCTCCCAGTTCAGACCCGACCTAAGCAGTGATGTCAGTGATGTTTGTGACTCGTCAGCTTTCTTTTCTCTTTTTAAAAGATTTCATTTATTTATTTTTAGAGAGGGGAAGGGTTAGGAGAAAGAGAGGGAGAGAAACATCAATGTGTGGTTGTCTCTCGCACGCCCTCCCCCAACCCCCGGGCGCCTGGCCCACAACCCAGGCAGGCGGCCTGGATGGGAATCGAGCCGGTGACCCTTGGGTTTGCAGGCCGGCGCTCAGTCCACTGAGCGGCACCAGCCAGGGTGACCTGTCAGCCTTCTTACGAGGGAGGTGACACCTTTTTTTACTCCTCTTCACAGGTCTCAGGCCAACGAACGTCCTTCGGAGAGTGTGGGGTGGGTGTGGTTGGAGGACGCTGTGAATCAGGACGTAGCAGGGCTTGGGTAGCCTCTGCGTTTAAATCTCAGCTCCTCGGGTTCCGCGTTCTCTCTTCTCATCAGTCTGCTCGCGGGGCGGGATGAAGGCATTTCCACAGGGAATGCGGTTTCCCCTAAAAAGGAAGAGGTTGGGGACCGAAGGGCTCAGTGTTCCCCCAAGGTCACTTCCTAAACCAAAGACTTGAGATCTGGGCGTCCTTCCCAGACAAATGAAGGGAAGGGAAGGGGTTTCCGAACGAGCCACATCGCAGGCACTGCGCCAGAGGGACGCCGGCAAATCTGTCACGGCGCCACGAGCACATTCTTCCAGTGACAGTGCTGTTCTCTCTGACAAGCCTGGGGGATCAGTCTCGGGGTGGGGAGGACCCGGAGAGCTGGGGGGGGGGGATGCCATGAGACGAGGGATAAGACGTGCATCTGGGTTCCCGGCTGTCACTGCAAAAACAGTAACGGAACGAGGAAATCAAGCCAAAGAATCGGAGACGCCTGAGCGTGTGCTTTCCAAACACCAAGTCCACGTTGCTCCTTGTGGTCGGGAGAATGAGTGTGCCCGCCGTAATTAGCGGCTCCCGAGAGCCAGCCTGCCACGGCAGCAAACTAACCACTCCCGGCGGGAAGATGGCAGGCTGAGGCTGCCGCCCAGGTTGGCAGTGCCCCCCGGACCCTCCCTCCTCCCCCAACACCCCCCCCCATGCTGCATTTTTAATGACAGCTGAGAGTTCGTTCTCCTCCAGGGTCTGCTGACAGAAGCCGCTGGTGATGTGCTCACTGTCACAGTGATCGGGGAGGAACGCGGGGATCTGGGTCCCACTTTCTGTCGGCACAGTCATGTCCAACACCTGACTGTGAGCTCCCGTGGTTCAAAAAGTAGAGAAGAAAGCCCTGTTCTCCGCGCCTCCCGCCTTCACCAACAACCAGTCTCTCCCCCGACTTTTCCTGGCCTGAACGAAAGGGGCGAA
Source organism: Sturnira hondurensis (assembly GCF_014824575.4). NCBI lineage: Eukaryota > Metazoa > Chordata > Mammalia > Chiroptera > Phyllostomidae > Sturnira > Sturnira hondurensis. The sequence goes on from NW_028079127.1 coordinate 17,412,473, forward strand.
TTTCCCTACGAGGCCTCAGGGGCGTCTTTTGTCATTACAGAAACTACAAGCGTGTGTCTTTTCTTGCTCGTTCACAAGCTGGCCAGGTGCTCGAACAAGCGTGTCCCCTCCAGGGGACCTGATGGCAGAGTGGTCTCTCTGCACCGAGGAAGGAAACCATATGGCTGGAGACAGCGAGGGACAGAGTAAGGAAAGGAGCAGAGGCAAGGCCTCCATGTCTACAATATTCCAAGTGCTGGAAGCCTTCTCATCATCCGCCTCCAAGTCTTGGTGGGGCAGCAGCTGGCCTTTCCGAGTGCCCGCTGGATGGTGGGGGTGCCCTGGCCCCCTCCCGCTCGCCCCTCACCCCTCACGCCAGGCCGGCCCCCTGCTCTCAACTGCTGCTGCTGGTCTGGGTCTCATTTCCAAGCTCCTTCCCCAGGAGCGCCGCTCCGGTGTGAGGCTTCCTCTCTCACTCCCGAGGACAGACAGCAGGGGCTGCTGCTTCCTCTGTCTTACCCCATCAATGTGCTTGTCACCAAGGAAGCCAAGAACGGTTCACCCTCTCGAAAGGCCACCCCACACTCCTGGCAACTTCTGACCTGACCGTCCACTACCGGCCACAGGCCCTCTCCCGCGCTCCGCTGCACCGAGACCTCCGTTTCTCCCTCCTTCCACGGACTCGGCTGGGAGGCAGCCGCTGGGGCTCACCCTGCGGGCTCTGCCCCGTCCCTGCTCCTGGCACCCTGCTGTCCCCTTCCACCCTCCAGCACACTCCCCAGTCTAACCCACCAGCAAACCAAGGCACCTTTTTCATTCAACTGCGAGCTGGCTGGTTGGAGTCAGAGACTCTTCCTGCGGCCATGGACCTCAAATGTACCTAACTGGTGAGACCAGGCCCCCACATTTCTCTTAAAAATGTTCTCATTTTTTAGGGGGCTGCTCAAAGAAAAGCAATAAATGCTGATGGGGAGCAGGCCTCGAAGTGACTTTTAAAACGTTGAAAACTCTCAGTGCATATTGGTTGAGTGGTTCCGTAAGCTGTGCGTCTTAATTTCACCTTTCATGTTCATTCACATCAACATTCCTGGTTTGTCTGTCCATCCGTCCCATCATCCGATACTCGGATACTAAGCACCTACTCCATAGTCCGCCACCAGGACAATGAGACGAGAAGAGGGGCAGAGACGTCCCATCAGAGGAAGCCACAGGACGTCCAGTCCGCCTGGGGAAGGGCAGGTTGCACGGTGTGGGGCGCGTGACGGTGACCGGGGCACGGCTGTGAAAGATGAGACGGGAGAGGCAGGCTGGGGACATGACCTTCGAATGTCCCTGCGTGGGCTTGAGACTCCCCTGAGGGTTTAAGGATAAGGGAGGACTTGGAGGTTGACTGGACCAGGTGTGCGTCTGAACGAGACCCTTCACGGTGCAGAGGAGGAAACGCACCCGAGACAGCACTATTGGAGCAGAAAGGTCCCGCAGGAGGCCGCCCTATAGTCCAGTGGGAGCGAATGTGAAATCGGACCGAGGTTTTGAAACAGGGGGAAGACCTCCAAAGGCATGAAGACCTAAAGTCTATACATTTTAGCAGCTCTGTGCAAGTGGAAGAGGGAGGAGCCTCTGTCACCTGTTCCCTGAGGAGGGATGGAGGGGCCAGGGCAGTGGGGGGCCTTGCTGCTGAGCGCCCGGGAAGGGACTGTGTGGTCTGGGCACTCTGAGTCAGGGGCGGGGAGGGGGCATCGGGGTGCAGACGTTGGGGGACAGTCATGACCCACACGGAGACTTGGACGACACTTACAAGGCACTAGGGTCCGGCAGCTGGAACCGCAGGAGTGGACGGAGTTTCCCTGGGACCCAACAGAAGCACAAGAAATGAAACCCGCAGAGGACAGAGCCGGGGCTGAGGGCTGAGAACGTGAACGTCCCACCTGGGCATGGCTTTCCATAGGCTGCCGTGGTCCTCTGCCGTGGTCCTCTGCCGTGGTCAAGGAGCTAACAGCAAGCAGGGCAACGTAAAGGAAAAAATTATACCAGGGGCTCATTATACGGGGACAGAAGTAACACAGGCACGTGTGCACTTTCGTCTTTAAAACTCTGGGAGGGTCATTTAACCAAAAAGTATGTATGTGCTCTTCCACTCAAAAAATAAGTATTTTCATTGAATTTGTAAGAATCCCATCGGTTAATTAAGTAGGTCTCAGGGGTACAGCTCTGTAATGCATCGTCTGTGAGTTGCACGGTGTGTTCCCCGCCCATAGTCTTCTCTCCGTCCACCACCATTTGCCCCCCTTTCCCCTCTTCCTCCTCCCCCCACCCCCTTCCCCTCCGTCATCACCACACTGTTGTCTGGGCCTGTGAGTGCTCCTCTCAGTGTTAGCCGATGGGCTTCAAGTCTCAGTTCAGGCCTTTGGTAAGCAGGGTCTTCAACACTGGCGGTTCGTTTTCCTCAAAACCTCAGGGCCGCATTTCAAATTTCAGTCAGCTAGTAACACATTTCAGCCATAAACGCAACTGAGAACGTTCCATTTTCAGCTTCCGGGTGATTTTGGTTAAAGGGAAAAATCACAGGCCCGAGACAGCGCCTCTCCTGCTAACAGCCCGTGGCCGCAAACCTAGACACAATGCCGGGTCCGCCTGCCGGGTCGGCCTCTCCGGAAACAACTCACATCAGCCAGTTTGCGTTTTCTGCTCAAGCGCCTTGGGGTCACCTCTCACCAGCTCCCTCCCTGCGCCATGGGCAGAAGCTACAATCTTGCCTGATAAAAACCCTTCCGCTTATCTTTCCCCAAAGCAAAGATGCCCCAGCCCCCCCATAACCCTTCTCTTCTTCCCCTAATGGCTCCCTGGCCCCACCCTCTCCCCACAAACCCATTTTCACAGCTCCTTGGAGCCCCTTCTAGTTGCTGGGTGGCGTGCTACGTGATTCATGAATCGCGTAACGATGCCAATCAGATCTCCACATTTACTGGGTTGGATTTTGCCTTTTTAATACTCGGAAGACTTGAAACACAAGGGGCCCTTCACCTTTTCCCCAGACTTCACATCCTGCGGCCACCCAGACGCTCGCACACTTCCAGTGGCTTATGAAGACAGGTGTCTGCCAGAAGCACGTCGCTGGGATTCATTTACGAGCCCAAGGTGGGGGAACAACTTCCCGCCTACGGTGATCTTTTTCTGAGAGACTATCTCATTACAATTAAATTCCAATTTCACAGTTTGCTAACTTTGTTCACTGCAAAGACGACAGTACTCATAAAGGCAGAGGCAGGGAGAACGGGTGCCGCCCTGTTCAACTCCCCCTCGAAGGCGGCCAGCACGCAGGCGCGCCCGGCCCGGGGGAGCGGACGTGGGCTTGTGCAAGACTCAACACGCAATGGCAGTCAGGAACGTCTCCTTCGGGAATGGCCTCGTCTCCAGCTGGAGGAATACCTCGAGGGGTTCCCCCCACTTCTTGTCAGCACCCTCCTATCTCTGTGGCTGAGCGTGGCCTGGAAAGGCTGGGGACTGACAGGGAACTGTCTTACTATAGACAGCCAGTTAGACAAGCAACAAGCATTTATTCAACACCAATGGCAGAAAAAAACAACAACAACGCAAATAAGTAAAAGAAGAAGAAAGGAACCACAATACTGGCCCTTAGGAAGCTTGCTGTCCGGTCTCACTCACTCAAAAGCCAAAGGGTGTGCTGTGCATTTCCGTGAGGGCCAGTGAAGTTGAGCGTCTTTTCACACAGCCAGCGGCCCTCTGTATGTCTCCGTGGGTGTCTGTGCAGGTCCCCTGCCACTGTTCAACTGGATTGTTGTTTTGGTGTTGAGTTGTGTGAGTTCTTTGTACATTTGAACATTAACCCCTTGTTGGAGCCACAGTGAGATGCCGCCTTACACCTGTCAACATGGCTGTTGAGAACAAGACAGGTGGTAGTAACAGGTGCTCGGGAGGTCGTGGAGAGAAAGGAACCCTCATTCGCTGCTGGTGGGAATGTGCACTGGTACAGTCACTATGAATAACACTGTGGCGACTCCCCAAACACCGAAAAACAGAGCTGCCATATGACCCAGCAATGCCTCTTGTGGGCATGTGCCCCCCAAATTGGAAAACATTTATCCGCACCCCTGTGTTCACTGCAGCATGACTCCCGGTGGCCTGGACATGGAAAGGCCTGAAGACCCCTTCGAGAGGGGACTGGGTAAAGAAGGCGAGGCGCATCCGCGCAGCAGACTGCTGCTCGGCCGCGAGAAAAGCCCAAACACTGCCATCTGAGACCCCGCGGCTGGACCCGAAAATGTCACGCTACACTCAGCAAGTCAGACAGAAAAAGTGAAGAACCACAGGATTTCACTCTTACGGAAAATAAAACTGAAAGCAACCAAGGAACAAACAAGACTAACACACGCCCGGAGCAGCACGGTGGTCACCGGCGGGGAGAGGGCGCAGCAAGGTGGCAAAGGGGGCGGGTATTCGGTGACGGGAGACGTCGTGACTTTGGGTGCTGGGCGCGCAGTGCAATTCGGGTAAGCAGAGGCAGATGGGCAGCTGTGAGGGTGCAAAGGGCAGTTTACTCCTGTATTTTTATTATTGTATTTTCTGTGGGAACCATTGTAAGCCTACTTTTTCCCACCCCTGTACAGGCAGATCATGTACACTTGAAGCCTATATAATCTTCTCACCCAATGCCACCCCAATACACTGACTTTTTTCCAAAAAGGTAGACATTTTCATTCCCTTGCTACACTGTTCAGAGCCTGGAGCTCCGCTTGGTGCGAAGGAAGTACCCAGGAGGCATCTGATGGACGAACGTCCCGCGAACAAACGCCTGTCACCACTCACAAGGTTTTCCTCCCCACCCCCAGACACACCCATGATTCCATGGCCTGAGTCAGCACATTCACAAAACAGGCGTGCGGTGTGGTACCAGGTCTTATGAAATACATCACTTCGGTGAGTGAACTCCCTGTCTTTTTAACCGCAGTTAAAAAACAGTACTTGGAATACCTTGACAGTCTTGATCATGCCTTCTAAAAACGAGTATTCCTCGATTAAGACACTTCCAGACAATAATTAGCTGATGTTTGGCAAAGGAATGAGTAGAACATGGGCTTTAGAAGGCTGCGTGTCCCCGCCCCTGCCCTTCCAGGGAAATCAATGTCAGAGACTGTCCCATACATAAGGGTGCCACACCCACGGTTGTACATCTGTGGCTCTGTGATTTGGAAACATGAGGTGGTCTTAGACTAGTGAGCCGTAGAGGACCCTTGATTAGTTAGGAGTTTTCAGCCAACATGGAGCCCGCCCGTACCAGGGAGGGGAAACCAGGACTTGCTGGAGACCCACCCGGGGAGTGAGGACAGTGATGCAGGTGGCCGATCTACCTGCAGGGGCAGTGGGGGTCCAAGCCCAGGGCTAGTTAAATCATAATTTGGAATTAAAAACACAGAAAGACCTTAAAGAGGCGACAGTTTAGACCGAAGGCAGTTTTCCCAATGGGGCCAGTAGGTATTTGTTGAATGAAGGAATGCTCCCGCACTTCCCATCTATGGAAAAGCGTGTTAACACGTCAAGGGGGCCGTGGATGTCCGATTCTGGGGAAGAGACCTAAGAGGTCAAGGACGAATGCACTTTCACAGCTGCAGGCAGTAGAGAATCCTGCTGGGTGAAGCAAGGCCCGGGCTCTGCATCTCCCAGGCATCCCGCTGAGGTGACGATGTGCCTCGTCAATGACGCCGAGCGGTTTCTGAGCCCTCTGCAGGAAAGCCCCGTGTAGACACACGAGTGCAAAGGAAGAGGCAAGTAAAACTGCTCGTGTTCAACAGGGGCATCTCTGAATTGTGCTGTTTTTGCCTTCTCAGAGGTCAATTACCTTAGAAATACCAGGCTGACACCATTGTAAAGAGTTACTTTCTGTCAGTAAGGACGGGACAAAAAGGTGGGGAATCTAGGCACTGCTGTGTTCAGCAAGCTGGGGCCAAGGGATAGGGTGGGCAACAAGGAAGGCCATGAACCCCCACGGCGGGAGTGTTCTGGAACCCAGGGAAGAACAAGAGCCTGAGTGGACTCCCTCTCAGGGTGGGTGTGTGGAAGGGGGTGAGGCAGAGAGGCTGAGCGGGGTTTCTGTGCTGTAATGAGGACCCCCATGGTCCAGAGCAGAAGGCGGAGCGAAGCGCCTTCCCAGAACTTACTCTCACAGCCGCCCAGAGCTCACTCTGGGCCTAACGGACTCTCACACAAGTTGACCTCGGAGGAGCTAACTGAGACGTTTAGTGGGCGTGACAGTGTCACTGGTCCTGGGGTTGGCTGAGGCCTGGCAACGAGAAGCCACCTACCCCAGCCTTCCCTCCTTCTTGCCAACGAATGCTCCTCCGAGGCCCTGGGAGTGAGCGACAGGCTAGACACGGAGGACGCAGAGTGGGAATTGACTAAGATGCGTAGATTCATCACCTCAAATGACACCTCCCCACACGGGGCCTGCAGGGGAAGGGTTATTAACCGATCTAGAGCCCAACGAGGACCTTTCGGTGAGTGTCAGAGTATCCAGCTGCGGGAAGAGGAGAGAAAAAGCAAGAGCCAAAGGAGATGGCTCCTTGGGTATAAGCTCCCCCCATCGCAGAAGACAAGTAGTTTGGTCCTGCAGGTGGGCTGCGTGGAGGTCGCGACACCTGTAACCAGTGGGCTGAGGAACTTTTCTGGTCACGGCTCACTGATTGGCCTGTCCAGACGGATTTGTTTTATTAAGGATGAACTAAACAGCGTAGGAGAAGGAAAAGGAGACAGTGACAATGACTTTGGAATTCTGCGTTTGAAAAGAGAACAGTGACCGAAGGCACTGTGAATTCCAGAACAGGGACGAGACACAAAGTGGAGAGTATTCATGGAAGATGGTACTGGCAGGCAGGTGGGCTGGCAGGCGGCGGGGAGGGAGCCGACAGATATGCTGAGAAGGACTCTCGGGACCGGCCGGCAAGCTCTTGCCTAGGGTAGCGGTCCTTATTTTCAAATTTAAAAAATAAAACAGCTCTACAGGAGGCTTTTATTTGGAAAACTAGACAAACAAAATAATTACTACGCTGGTTCTCACCTGTCCCTTGAATTCATTCACCTTAATCAGGAGAACTTTATAGTAACCGAGGTATAACTGGAACGTTTTTTCAGGAACTTTCTACTAGGCACCTTAAAACAAGAGAAAGGACGATTTCGTTTGCTCACTCCCATAGAGACTGCGAAAATGTTGAGAGCGCTAGGAATCCACCAATTACCATTCTCTCCCACCCCCACTCCCCCCCGTGGCCAAGAGACACTTGAGTCTGTGTGCATCGAGTCACAGACAAATGGCGTTGCTGCCTGTAACTGTGAACCGTGATGATGATTCTGCCAACGACACTCACCACTGAGAGAACACCTACTGTGTGCTGGAAACCACGCCCTGGAGGCACTTGACCTACGAGGACGTCTCACACCTGCACAGCGGAGCAGGCCCAGCCGAGCTGCCCTAACCCATGCGAGGAGCTGGCTGCTCAATGGTTTGAATGTCTTTGCTCCGCATCTCAGCTCACTGGGACGTGGACCTGGCCCCGAGCGCACACTCCCTCGAATCCACCCCACGCCGCTCCCACGCTCCCATGGCACCATTCCTCTGGAGAGCGGCAGAGAGAGAACACAGGGTTCGGGTGCCTGTGAGGCAGAGCTGCTGGTGGGAAGCCAGCGCCGCCGTGTCCGAGGACGCCCCGCAAACTCGGCCCTCCGTGTTTGGAAGCGCGGCGCGGCGTACCCCGTGTGGATGTGCCGACGTCGGTATTTAGCCAATTTGAGTGTGTTGTTTTATGCTGATAAGCGAAAGGCTGAGATGAAAATCTGTTTCATTGGTATTTTGGTAGAATTACTGATCTCTTTGGAGAAGCACAGAGAGGACCAGGGCACCGTTTTAAAAGATGCTGCCTTATCGCACGTTCTGCCTCCAGCAGCATTCTATTATTGCCCACGGAGTCCTAGCCAGCATTATAATAGACTTGTCAAGGCCCGAGTGGAAATAATTTATGAGGCACTACTTTATCTTTTAATTTCAATTTTGTGATCTTCGTAGAGCTCAGTTATGTATAATTTCTTCAATGAAATGCAGGACCCTTGCTATATTTGTTTGCACAACATACAAATGTGCAAGTTTCTTTGTTTAAATGACCCACCTGGCAGGTGAGACCCCTTCCTTCCCTGAGAACGCCCTCCGCCCCACCCCGTGGCTCTTCTCTCTGGGGACCTTCCACTCGTCCTCCTCCAAGGGTGAGCGGGTGACATCCAGAAAGCCTGCCCCACCTCCCGGGAAGTGTAAGGCCTCTCACCCTCTTCGACCCCCGGTCCGACCTCTCACCCAGCCCCAGGGCCAGCAGCTACGGCGTCACTGTGATCTTCATCATGGAGAAGAGCAGGGTGAGCCCTGGGGAGGCAGACCTGCCCTTGTGTGCGGAGCGTCAGAGCTGAGACGCTCATCCAGGCCAGCCCATCCCGGGACCCCTACCCTTGACACTAAGGGCAAAGCCTGCCCAGGGCACACACTCGATATATGGCTGCATCTCAGGATTCAGCAAAGTGCCAAGCGTGTTAGAGGTGCTGACAGCTCACTCAGCTTTGACTGGTGTAGCTCTGGAGCGAGCGCTGGCCTGCAAACCAGAGAGTCGCAGGTTAGATTCCCAGTCAGGGCACATGCCTGGGTTGCAGGCTGGGTCCCCAGTTGGGGGCACATGAGAGGCAACCACACATTGATATTTAAAAAAAAAAACAACAACAAACAAAGGAGTGAATAGTGCTCACTGTTCAAAGGGGTCACTGCTCACGCGAGTGGGGCCATTGGGGAGGGAAGAGGCAGCGGTAACCGAGTGCCTCCCTTACGCTACCTTCTGGGGGGCAAACAGAAGCCAAAAAGAGGGTCTGAAGAAGGGCCTCTGCTTCTGCGTCCCCGCCGTCAGCCCCTCACACCCCAACACGGCACAGGGCCACTCTGCCCGCTCAGCTGCGGGCTCTCCTCTCCCCCACACCCCAGTCGGGCTTCCAGAAGCTGCTGCTTCCTGGGCATCTCACCAAGAACTCTTCTCTCTCACTCTGCAGAGCTCTCTGATCCTGTCTCGTTTCTCCTTATTTCCCAAAACGCGCCCTTTCATTTCCGCCCTGTCACCAAAATAAACCACACTCATGGCACTTCTGAACGTCACTGTGTGTCCCCTGATCGTTTTCAGGGCCACGCCAGGGACCGCGAGCTGCGCCCTGTCCCTCACCTGTGTGCCGCCCGCAAACAAAGAGTGGTTTTCAAATTTGAAATGGCTGGAAAAAAGCCAAAGACACACAATATTCCCATGACTTGTGAAAGTGATGTGAAATTCAAAATTCAATGTCTGTGAATAAAGTTTTATCGGGACCCCACGGATCTGCTTATCGGATGCCCGAGGCTGCCTCCCTGCTGTAATAGGGGAGGTGACTATTTACGACGCAGCCCACCTGGCCCCACAAACCCGAAACATTCTGGCTCTGGCCCTTGGCAGAGAAAGCCTTCCGGCCTCCGGGATATCGGAGTGAAAGGATGGGACCCAGCGCGGGCTCCGCGGGAGGCGGGAACTGACCATCGGTAATTCAGGTGACCGCCCGCCCTCCCAGATCTGGGCAGGTAGGTGTGGTTTTGGTCACACTGCCAGGGAAGCAACCGCGTCTGAAGGACCACAGTGAAAAGCCCACAGACCAGAGGTATATCCGGAAACAGCTGAGCTTGGTCACGCCTCTTCCTGGAAGGCCAGCTCCCTCTCCACACACGTGAGGACAAAGACGGCACGGTCAGGTGTGAGATCACACGCCACCACACATGGAAGGCACAGGTGACGGGGGTGCCCAGGAAGCGGGGGCCCGAGAGAACCGCGGCGACCAGCAAGCGAGAGGGCTTCCTGATCTCTCTTCTCCATCCCAACTTTCCCTGGAAGGTGGTTCCTTTTTAAAAAAACATTAAACAATGGAAGGTCCTTTCAGGTAGAACTTCAAAATCCCTTTTCATCACTTTGTCCTTCATCTATTGAGCAGCTTGTTCTTTAAAAAATAGATTTTTGAAAGTATGATGTTGTCCCCAGAACCCCACGGGAGAGATTTAAAAGCCTGCGTCACGGGTGCGGTCTGCCTGACCTCCCTGGGGGCTGCCCTTTGTTTTCCCGGATACGTGGGACAGATTAAAGAAAAAGAGACAAAGGAAAACATCAGCTTCGCCCCAAACTATCCACCTCGTGAACCTCACGGGCAAAACTGAAGAGACTCCATGACAATATGGAAGGTGAGCAAAAGACACCCAGCCAAGATCACCTGGGTGAACTGTGTGGTTCCTTCGGCCCCAGTGAACCCATGCGCTGGGATTGCCCGCTGGTTTGGGCTCGGCTCACGTTTAGGAGTGAGCAATCGGCGGACAGGCCGACGGCAGCCTGATGCCCACAAGGACAACTGGTCGTCGGGAGGACACCGTCACCATATTTTGCCACATGGAATGCACACCCACACTTCGTGTGCCTCATACACGGGATCATTAGACCCATAATTATACTCACGTCATGTAATCATTATATGCATATATAATACACATACTCATTTTTCCCTCAAAAATTTGGGCAAAAACGTGCTCAGCATACACGGCGAAATGTAGCGTTTTCTGGAGCTGGGCTTGCCTCCGCTGACGTGAGCCCGCACTGGCAGGTCCCTGCCGTATTTTCTGCCCCCTACACACACACACGTGTGGGGTCCTCATGATGGCCTTATGAGGGGGGTCAAGTCCATATTAACGTCATTTCATGGGAGAATTAACAGAAGTGCTGGGAAGGGGGGGAACATGACTGCCACTCTGCCAGCTACAGAGTCAGGACCGAAGAGGAGTGACTCAGAGCACGCACACCTAACCACGTGATGAAATGCCTTTTCTGCTTCACAACCATTGAATCAAATACCGAATGGTGACTGGATCATTCCCGTAAGTACTTTCATCATGGGTGTTAGTGGCTGCTCCCCCCCAAATCCTGCTCACTTGGTTCTCAGAATCTCTTTCTGTGGGGAAGTTGGCACGACGATGGGTGCCCCCCAAGTCTTTGGATAAATGCAGTTAGCTCGGTGCTGTGCAAATAAATGAGAAAAACAACAGTGAACGTTGCCTTGTGGGAGATTCCAGCCCTCGCTTTGTACAGCCTTCAGGTTTTAGCATTCACAGGGCGACGCGGAAACTCTGTCTGTAGCTTGAATGGAAAGTAAAGCTCATCTTTAACAAAGAAGGGTAATCAATAGAACAGACGATTACCCTGTTTAACTCACATACACACAAAAATCAATATGAAGACACTAATCTCTTCGCAATGGAGGCCCCGAGGCCAGGAATTATCGGGACCACAATGACTTTTTGGTAATGGCATTCTTATTTCAATCCATTTGCGTAATTTTGGAATAAATAGTCCTAAGATCACACCAAATTACACTGAGAAGATGAAAAACAGATAGGAAAAGAGCTTTGCTTTGTCTCAAGAGGTGTTTGCTGGACATAAGAGGAGGAGCCTCAATTTCCTCGTTGTCATAGTCCCATTTGTTTTGCTGGTACAGAGCGATCACACGTCACCATGGACTGGTGGCAGAAATGGACGTGTGTCTTCATAGCTCCTGTTCTGCCCTGGTCCAGAGCAGATTGGTGAAGGCAAGTAGCCCGTGGAGGACAAGCGTTTGTCTCGGACTTTCCTCTGGGCTTCTGCATCAAGGGATTTAACAAGAACATCGAAGAGAGTTACCGTGACCCCCAGAGCCTCGAGGCCCCGTGTGCGGTGCAGGAGAACCGCGGGGGAGGGGGCAGTGCAGGAGAGCACGGACACACCGTGGTCCCTTCTCACATCAGTTCAAACCTCAGCCACCGCTGTAGGCAGATCTGAGCGGGAGGCGGATCGCCTGCTCCAGACCACGGCGACCTGCCAATCAAACACAGCTTGGGAGCTGCCCCGCTCCACCCCAACGATAGAGGATGACTGATCTAATCTGTTACATTCGGAAATTAATTTCTAACGTCCTTCACTCATTTAAGTAAATTTCTTGACTACATTCCTAAGGAAGCAAATAAGTATCTTTGAGCTTGATTTGTTTTTTTTTTTTGAGCTGGCATTTAAAATAAAAAGAAAATGTATTTTCTTTCATAAAAGCAGAGCAATTCATGCTAAACCATGTTTACACATTGTTTACACTGGCTGGCGTCTGTACTGGTACCACATTTCACACTGCTTTTGTTATTATAGCTGACTGGGTGTGATTGTTCTAGGGAAAAATTTGGTCAGTAACACAAAAGTAAATCACAAACTTAGGAAGCGGTAGAAACGGCGTCCGGTGCATCATTGCCGTGTGCGCATTATTCTTCCATTTTGTTCTTGAGCGATCGAGGCGAGAGGGTGCACAGAGCATTTTATTCTCAGTAACCTCAGTAACAACCTCGCAAGGGAAATCTTGGTTTAGTCACGGATCGGTGGATTGATCAGCAGTGTAAGGCGGTGTTCTCCATGTCCCTCAGCACACGGGAGACTTTGCTCCCAGTTGCAGTGGCACAGGTTTCATCAGGCCGCAGAGGAAAGCAATGGACCCTGAGGGCAGCGGGCAGCCACAGGCAGTGGGTGACCGCAGGCAGTGGGCAGCCACGGGGCGGGGAGGGGGGGAAGCAGGGGACGCGCACTGGGAAGAAGGGGATGGAACAGTGAGGGTCCTGTACTTGCATCTCTTCCCACAGAGGTCGGGCCCCAGTCAAGGCCACCTGGGGTCGACAACTTGGAAGTGCCCTGCAGGTCCACTGGCTTGAGGACCCAGAAGAAAGGGTCTGAATGCCTCACCACCCGTGGGAAGATCCTGGGGTTACTGCCAAGGAGGCAGCCAGAGCGAGAGAAAACTACATCCCAGGCCGCCCCCCGCCCAAGGCTCTGGCTGACCCAAGGCCGGGACAGGCTGTGCGCAGCCTGGCCGAGACTGGGAGAGCCTCCCCGGGACGCCCGCTCCGAGGGCCACAGAGGGCAGAGGAGTTTGGAATTTGAGTTCAGCCTGGTTAACGGTCCGCTAAAAGCTGTTTTCAGTATTTGTCAGAAGAACTATTAGGAGACAGTGCCCACAACACGTCCTTGACAAAACCGAGGATAAAACCCAAACCTCAGACATGCGCAGGGACAGGAAGACATCGCGGATCACCAAGAGAAGAAACGTTACTCTAGGTTAACTGGAATGGCCTAGAATCCTAGCTTACCCACAGTCTGGCCAATGCCTGTGACCGCATGGCCCACAGCCCCTTTGTGAAGGCCTCGAAAAAGAGAGAAAGAAGGCCCCATAAAGTGTATCTCAACATTTAAAAGATGCCAGTGAAGCCATACGGTAAGTAGAGTGTGCTTTACACTTCCGTTCGGATGCACTCCCGTAACAACACATAGTTCTTTCATTCCACGTGAAGCGACAGCGTTGAATCTGCGTCCGTGGTGACAAGGTGAGAATACACACTGTACTACCGAAGGGTGATGACAAGAAGCACAGTGAAAAAGGCACACAAGGCAACTGACAGATAGGTCATGTATCATAGAACGTAGACTGGAGACCTGTCGAATTTCACTAACCAATGTCACTTCGATACATTTCATTTAGAAAGACAGTGGATACACGAAGCAGCCTGAGAACAGGGACTCCAAGAAAAGCAGAGAAGGAGAGTCTGACCCCAGGCCAGCACCCCTCCCACAATCACCGACCGCTCCGTCCGCTGCGCACAGTCCAGGCCCGCACGTCCGGGGGGTTTCGGAGGCAGCACACGGCCTTCCCCCTTCTGGTCCTAGGTCCGCTCTGTGCACACAATCTCCTCCCCCCCAAAAGTCTTCTCTCTCAAGCAAACACCCAGACACAGTTTCTCCTCCATGGTCACCCCATTATGTCTGGAGAGAGGGGCGGTTCTCTTGCAGGTGAGCCCCGCCCCGTCCTCCTCTCCAGCACCTCACTCGCCTCCTCTAGGAAACTTGCCAGAATGGGAAGGACGTGACTGTCCCTTTGTTTGATTCGTTGAGTGACGGTGCCTAGCGCAGAACCGGAGCCCGGTGGTCCCACTGTGACACTGGACTGAACACATCGACACCACCAGTATAGGCCAGCGATCACTGGGTGCACATCAGGAGTCAGACACGTCCGCATTTTTATACAGGTGTTTTTCTGTTCAGCCCTCACTTATCACCTTAAAAAAGTGACATGCTACAGATAATAAAGCTAGCCCACGGAGGCATTAAGCACTTGCCCAAGGGGTGAAGCCACTGATGGGGTGAAGCGCTCATCCGCCCCTGGTCACCACGTGAGTCAAGGCTCTGAGGTCTGCCGCCTGGGGCCCCCAGTTTCCTTGGCTTGTCTTTACGTGAGCTTCCCCCACCCCCCGGCCTCTCCACACCTCCCCGTGGGGCCACCTGCCACGCTCTTCCTTGACGCCCCCGCCCCAGACTCCTGCTCTGGCGAGAGCACCGCCCCCGTCCTCAGTTCCATCGTGGTCACGGGCCTCATGGCTGGTCCCGACACCAAACAGAATCGCTGAAGAGGTTTTTACCACACATTACTCATCTTGCTTTCAACGTGGAATATAAGCCGTAATCCACATTATCGTAACATATTATTGAAAGTACATCCTGGTTATAAGGGAGCCGCCAACGTGTGAATTTCCAAACTCATCTTGAATCCTCCTCCGTGTTCAATGTTTGATTTAGCTCCATCGGAATCCCACTTTCTTTACTGAGCTTCCCGGCGTCTACTCCTGAGGTCTGTCTTCCAAATAAAAGAGCGAGCCAAGGTCTGGGCACGTGCCCAGCAGCGAGATGTCTGCCGTGTTGACAAGCATTGACTACTCCGTTAAAGAGTTACATAACTTACGTTTATAGGCTGCTGTCTGACACCGTGTTGGTTTCTTATTCATGATGCTGAGTCGAGAGTACTGTGGCAATAGCCCATTGTGTTCAATGTGATGTTTCATTGCCTCGTAACATCAGAGTTCGTGTGTATCAGCACATCGGGTCGGCTTTGCTCTTCCCCTGCGAGACTTGGCGTCGGCACGGTAACTCCGGTCTGGTCCGCCTCCATCAGAGCCTTTAGTCGGGCTGGGAGCATCCCTTCCGTCTCAGTGTAGGTCACTTTCACGGGCGATAGTGTGCAGATCCAAAGAAGCTCGTGGTCTCTCAGCAGCAGCAGCCCCACAAATATCACACCGAGTGGTCACTGTTCACAGGGCTGTGCAGGGCACTTCGAGAGACGGAGCTGAGCGGGTCACGGGTCCGCTTCAAGCAAAGCACAGTGTACTCAATGGAGACAAAATACATACTCACATGATTAGGAGGAGGCGTCATAAAAATTATTTGGTTGCCTTAGCTTTATAGCAACAAACTGGATTCTGGCCACTTCTAGTGGGTCACTTGCAATGCCCTGGCTACCCATTCGCCCTCAGGCGCTCTGTCTGGGCAACTGGTCGACCCCAGGTCTCTAGCCCTGCGTCCCTGAGAGAGTGGCCCCCAGGCCTGCAGGTCTGGGGAGTCGTGTTCCTAGTCCTCACTGAGACAGATGGCAATCAGCATTTAGAAATGTTTATAAAAATTTGATAATGCATTTTTATGTCTGTCAAATAAATAGAATAATAGAACATTGAGGCTGGTATTTTTATTCCTAACGTAATTGACATTGGCAAAGAATTATGGATATTTTGTATACATACATTCATCAGCTCTGGAACACGCTGAAAAACTAAGCCAAAGATTACATTAAATATGAGCTCTCATCACATCACCAATGGATCTGCAAAAATCCCACTGTTCGGTTCTCTGAATTATAAAAATCAAAATGCTGAATGATACATCTTCTTACATTGACATTTTTATTCCATTTGCAACTTGGAGAGTAAATATAAAACACAACTTGTGTATCTCTGGAAAATGAATTTCTTCATCATTTTATAACTTCCTTGGAATATAATGTCTCCTTTGGAAAGTTAAAACTCTTTCATTGCATGGATTTTAGCAGCTTTGTTGCGGTAGACTTCACCCATCACATGTACACTCATTTTAGGTGTGGTTTGGTGAATTTGGGGAGTTGGATGTGGTCCCGTAACCTCCACGGCAAGAACTGTGAGGACCCACGTGCTCCTGGCACATGGGTCGAAGCTACAGGAAGAGCGAGGTCATTTTGCATGGGTCCTCCCTCCCCTCCCCTGACCACACTCCCAGCCCCAGAACCCACTTCCGTCCACTCTCAGACCTCGGAGTTTCACAGTGGTGGGGGCTCGCCGGTGGGGCCTCCATCGACCCTTCCCTGGGGCCTCAGTTCTGTATTCGTTTTGACATTTCATCTTTTAGGAATCCACTTCCTTGCATTATACACAAGTACTGGTCTGTGGTGACTAGAGAATGTTTGAGAAACCCGGTTCTTCCCTGCAGAGAAGCACAGCTGTGACCCAGGGCTGCCCGACCCCTGCTACACACTCTCCGGGGAACTCAGCCAGAAGACGGGGCCCTGGCCCCACGCTGATTCAAGAGCCTGAGCCCCCGTGTCCTTCCCTATGGCTCCCGATCATCACAATTCACACAAACTTTGAGGATCAATTGCTAGTCTAACCCCTACCTAAGTTTCAGAGGTCAAGCCTCACCTCTGCTGGGAAGCCATGGTGACGGCACACTGGCGGGAGGCCACCCGGTGGATGGAGCAGACTCCCCACGCTGCCAGGGGCCCAGCCCCAGATGAGGGCTCTGTGAACCTCCGCCGGTGGCTGGTTTATCCCAAGACTTGGCCTTTTCACCCCCCGACTGACGTCTCACAGTGAAAGGACGGAGGACCACGTTCTGACAGTGTGTACCAGCAGGGACGCAGAACGCCTTCTGCTTGGACAGGTGAGGGTGCCCGGCAGGGGAGGGGCACTGGCTTCCCGCGGCAAAGCAGCAATGTTTCCAAAATTGCTGCTCTTCTCTGACACAACTCACCCCTCTCCTCTCGGCTCAACCTCCCTGCAGTGAAAGAAATCTGAGCTCCTGTCCCCCCCACAACCAGCCCCCCTTGTCTGTGCACAGTGTGTCCATCTCCCTCCCACCCAACACAGCTCAGCAGCCTGCTTCCCGGGGGGCGCAGGGGCGGGGCTGACCCCGGAACATCAGAGGCTGCCGCCGCTTCTCGGATCCCCCCATGGGGTCGGGGTGGGGGTTGCGGAGGGGCAGCCTGTTAGAGTCCCTGTGTGGTGGCGCCACATGGCCACTCGCAGACAGGGACCCCTGGGGGCTCGGAGGGACCTAGAGAAGACGGAGTGCCGTCACAGCCCAGTCCTGTCCTGCCCTTTCAGGTCTCTCTGCCCAACTCGCCAGCGCCCTGGCCCGTGGTTCCCAGGAAGACCTAATGCTATGCCTCCTTGAGGAATCTCAGCCCCATAAGGGAGTGGTGGCCGGAGAGCAAGATCATGCAGACAAACCAACAGCTTCCTAACGCTGGGACTGGGGCAGCTACCAGGCGTCCGCTGCCCCAGACACAGAAGGCAACCTCCGCAGTGTGCACTTGCAGCTGACCTTCATTCCAGCAGGGGAGCGCGCTCCCCCCCGCCCCATCTCCCTCCTTCCAGTCTTCGGCGACCGTGAACTAGCTGCGCAGAGAGATTAAGAAATGGATAGACAGACTTTGTGGACTTGCCCCCTGAAAGTCATCAGACGCCTGTCTTCTCTTCTAATTTACACGAGATTTAATCCTATGCTTGCTTATGGTCATTCCTGTAACTTCAGAGCAGAGACAGCCACGTCCCCTTCGGAGTGACCAGCTGCCACTGAGTCCTGAAGTTCTCTCAGGTAAGCCCACAAGCAGCACGTCACGTGCCTGTTTGTACCAACCCACGCGTTCCCTAAGACGTCTCTGCTTCGTGTTAGCATTTACTAAGCTTTCGTCCCAGAAGCCAGTTCACATCACGCAGAGCTGTGTGTGGGAGCGACTGAGGCAGAAAACACAACTTACATTACATAATTTGGAAACGGGGAAAAGGGAAATTACATCTCTCAACATCCCTGCTTTCTTTTGATGGGAAAAGTATTGAAAGCTCCTTCTTAGCTCAGCGTTCTCTCCAGTAACCCCCACAAAAGCTGCATTGTAATGTGTTTTTCTTTTCGGCAAACAACTGGGGATTTCTAATCATTCAATCTGAGTATGTTTGGATGCATTGAGTGTCCTGTTCAAATTTCATTACCCCACCTGCATCACAGGATTAAATGCTCAATTATAGAGAAAAACCGACAGGTTGCAGCCAGGAAATGGATCTGGCTGCTTTGCTCAGGCGGGAGAAGACGGGAAGTTTTTGATCAAAAGTACTTAACAATTACCTGGTCCACTGATAAATTAGCAGGCTGTTAATTGAGTTATACCTGCAAGGCAGAAGCCACATGACTCAGGAGGTATGAGGAGTGGTTTCCACAAAAACCAGAGTGAAAATAAAATAGCAAATGCTGACGGAGGCCAAGAAAGGCGTCAAAATCGCCGTGGCAGCAAGTGGTAGCGCTTATGTTTATTCCGGCAGAAAACGGGAAAAAGTTCGTTTGTGACCGATCTCACCATATGCTATGAAACTCAGCTCTGCGAAAAGCGTCATTCGGGTGGTTGAATTGCACAAATTTGTGCTTGTGTTCATTAAATGGCTAGAAGTCTCCACCAATCAGCTGACCGTCTCAAACAAACCCCTCATTCTTCGGGAGATGTGTTACGTTCCTCCAAAACCAACGTCCAGAAATCGACGTTCTGGTAAAATAGTGGAGCCTTGGATTTTCTTGCTCTAGAAAATGCTCAAATACTACAGAACCCTTCTGCCACGCTTCATTTTAGCTGTACACACACAAAATGTTCCTTTCTCTTTTCCAAAGTCCCAGGTCCTGACTATTGTGGCAGCGTGTAAGCTCTACTGTTATACCCGGGTCACGAAGTTCCTCTAACTTGCCGCACAGCACTCGCACGCTGTCGAAATCTGAGCGCGTCGCTGCACTCACTGCCCAGCGAGCCAGACGCAGTGGGGGGCAGCGAGAGCTGCAAAGCAGCGCTAGATGCTACGTAAACAGAGGAGAGCAGTTGTGTTCCGATAAAACTTTATCGACACTGAAACGAGAATCCCATGTAACGGTTGTGTGTTGCAGGACGTCACCCTTCTGATTGTTACGCCAGTGAAAACAGAAACATCACTGTTAGTTCATGGGTGATACGAACATAGACACTGAGCTGGACCTGGCCTGTAGTTTCCTGACCACTGGGACAGATGTCCTGTGAATTAGTGGGACCCTAGGGATGGACACCTGGGTTGCAGTAACAAATGGCACTTCCCTAGATAACCCAGCTATCATCTGTAAAAATAGCTCCATCTGAACTCCTCACAAGAAAACACTTCCCTCCAAGGTTCTTCGCCACCATATTTTCGACAGAGCTGCCACAGCGCACCCCGCTGCGGCCGGGCAGACTCGGACTCCCAGACGGCCGAGAGCTGGTCTGCACAGCCTGGGTGCAGGCCATGTTCAGTGTCTAGAGTTCATCGGTCTGACAGATGAATCATGGCACACAGACTGGTCTCAATGAAATGTCCCTTGTGAATGGATTTGATATCATTTGCTTTATTGGTTAAAAACGTTTGTGTTTTCTTTGCCTTGAACTACTGATCCTATCTTTTCTGCAAGGGCATCAGTCTTACGCCTAATTTCTGGAGGTCTCCGTGCACACGGAACAGGAGGTGGACTGACCTCACCGCGGGGGGCTGACAGCGGAGGCTCTGTCAGGTTCGGTTCCTGCCCTTGACCTTGTGCTGGGCCAGTGGAGGATGGGAATTCATCAGCACTGCGTGCTGTCACCTCTTCTTACAGAGACCCCGTGGTTGACTCAGGGCCCACCCAACACAGCCTGACCTCAGCTCGGATTAACGCATGGCATCTGCAAAGGCCCCCTCTCCAGAGAAAGTCCCATTCTGCAGTTCTGGGTGGGCGGGCCTGCATTTGAGAAGAGACACCAGTCAACCTGCTGTGACCACTTTGTGGACGGCTAGATGTTCTGTGGACCATTATGCTCACCATGAAAGGGGTGCCCCACAAAGCCACACATTTCATTCTGAGCTGTTACGTTATTTCAAAGTGGTAACAGCCTTTGGCGCACCTTGGACCCTGGAGTTGTACATTCCTAGCATGCGCGGTACCACGCCCTTCAGGAGACGGCCTTCTGGGGTGGATCCAGCTGGTCAGTGGGTTGACTTGCACTTCAACTTCAAAGCCCTGATTCCAAAGCCTGGGAGTACAAGGTTAACACTGTTTTTGATTTAGTCCAAGGAGAGATTTCCGTCTTTAAAGAACAATAAAAAGAAAGGCTCATACGTGCTCAAGAAGAAAAAAGGCAAGTAACAGGTCTGGTCTGTTTCAGCTTCTGATTCAGATCAAAACTCGACAATTCCAATAAATGTGATCGCCCTGTGCTCGCAGCCCCTCAGTGCTGAGGCTGCAGGGAAACACCCGCGGGTGGCTGGGCACGCTGCAGACGGGCACGCTGCGGACGGGCTGCAAGGCCGTGCTCGGAGGACACGCTGCTTCTGAGTGGAGACGCCGCCCACAGGAGTGGCTGCTTCTCTGGGGACCGGACACCAGGAGGGGCCCCCAGCCACCTAGATCGGCTCTTACAGAGGACTGTCCCCCACTTGTTATCTCTCGGGACCTTTGCGTTTTTAGCCATTTGGTCATGGCATAAAAGACTGTGTCTACTCTTTGATAAAAAATTAAGGTGCAATTGGTTTTTAACATCCTTTTTAAGGTCAATAAATGTGTCCATTTACCCCCACGTGCCAGCCAAATGTTGGGGAGACTACGAATGAAATAGAGACCCTGTTCTCATGGAAGTTACCACAGAGGTCACCTGGCGAGGTGGCCAGATGTAGCGTTAACCCCCGACCCATCTCTTCACTGGAGTCAAAACTCTTAGAACTTGGGGAAGAATTAACTCTTCAGTGACCAGGTGAGGGGGGAAAGTGGGTTAGTTTTGGGTGTTCACAGTTCAACACAAGGACTAAATCATCTCTTTGAGATCAGGAAGCCGTTATATAACAAGTTTAATCAAACTATTTCCTATAGAAAACACAGCAAAACGTGTTGTCTAATTTATTCACTTACAATATTTACTGAACAACTGCTGTGGTAAGTCTGGCTGTGGAAGTTGTGACAAGCAAGTAGGCATGGTCCCCACCATCCCAGACTTCTCACTAGTGGGTGGGGGTGAGAGAGAGACACACACACACACGCGCGCGTGCGCGCACACACACAAAGTCCTTCTACTCTGAGAGTTGGCACCAATCACACTTATAAAGAACACCAATGCACGCACATGACCGTTAGGATAGACAGGAAATGAACAGCCCTGCTGGCCAGCGCCAGTCACCACACAGGAAACCGTCCAAGCACAGAGAGCCTAGAAGATGGGCTTGCAGGACTGTGTGCAGACTCCGCGTGGCCGTGTGTCCTGATTTCACGTCCCAGCACCATGGTGGGAGGCTTCGGCGCCAGGGCTGAATTTAGCTCTCACACACAGAGACGACGGCAGTCAGGGGCTCTTGTCGCCGAATCCAGGGCCATCTGAAACACGTCACTCTCCGGTGTGAGGTGACGACGTGAGGAGGACTGGCGGAGCTTCATTGGTCTCTTCCTTCATCTAAGAATGTCTGAGGGCTTTTCCCAGGTCGCTTAAAAAAAAAATCAACAAAATGTGTCGTATTTCACCCAAAGCTGCTTCCTGCTGTTCCCACATGCTGAAGAGAAACGCAAGCCAGCACCCCGTCGGCAAGGACGGGGCGCGAGGGGTGGGAGCTCCTCGAGTCGCCACGGATCAAACGTCCGCCCTGCAGGGCTGCGGGGATTCATGAGCACCGAGAACCATTGTAGCACAGAGTCTGCCATGGCGTGAGCGCTCACCCCACGAGGAGTTTATCTTTCCGTGTGGTCTGAGGGGGTAATTAAGCCTGCTTGTCTAAATGCAGGCCAACTCAGCCCGACACTCATTAGTAGTCATACACTTTCCCACCGATTTTTTTAATTAACTAATTTTTCCCCACTGATCTTTTAATTCAAAGTTTTAAGCTACAAAAATAAAACACAGTCATTAAAAACTTCAAATAATGCAACAACAGAGAAGTAAAAGTTTTTGTCCTTCTCCCCAAAGGAATTCTACACCTATCTCCTGAAATATTTTCATGTTGTTTAAAGACATCTAATTACAACACTATGCACATGTATGTATCCCTACACAATTTCTCTTTTTGTACATTGGACTGAATTATATTTATAATGTTGTGATTTGCTTTTGTCACTCAATAATATATCTTAAAAACCTTCCCATAGCAGTCAGTATAGATCCACATGACTCTTTTTTAATATCTTCTAATATATATGTGTGCGTATATTTACATATATTTTTTAAGTAATCTATATTTATCTTAAGAATCTCAAACAGTCCTAAGAGTTGTTAAGTGAAAACCAAAGTTTCTCTGGACTCTGAACTCCTATTTTCATACCCCACAGCCGAGTGCTTTAACTAGAAAGCCATTTCAAACTATATCCCAAAACTACAGTGACCAAAACAGCATGGTACTGGTATGAAAGCAGACACATGGGGTCAACGGAACACAATGGAGAGCCCAGAAGTAAGCCCATACATAGACGATCGATTAGTTTCTGACAAAGGAGTCAAGAACATACCATGGGGAAAGAACGGTCTCTTCGATACGCCGCGTTGGAGAAACAGGAGGGCGGTGGTTGAACCCAGGCCGCTACCTAGCACCATCCAGAGAAATCAGCTCAGAGTGGGTTAAAAACTGGAACGTAAGACCTGCAACCAGAAAACCTCTAGAAGAAAATACAGGGGGGTGCGCCCTGGTATTGGTCTCAGTCATGATTTTTTGACTCTCACAAATTAAAAATAGTATTATCCAATTATCACGTGACCCACCAATGCAACGTCTGGGTATAAACCTAAAAAAAATTGGCATCAGGGTGTCCAACAAATGCTCGTGCCCCCTTTCCCAGCAGC
The DNA here is from genome assembly GCF_014824575.4 of Sturnira hondurensis. NCBI lineage: Eukaryota > Metazoa > Chordata > Mammalia > Chiroptera > Phyllostomidae > Sturnira > Sturnira hondurensis. The sequence goes on from NW_028079127.1 coordinate 17,435,522, forward strand.
GTCATTCACAGCGGCTGAAGTGCGGGAGCGGCCCAGTGCCCACAGGCGGATGAAGAGTCATCAAAGGGTGCACACGATGCGGTGCTACCCAGCCCGAAAGAAGGGAAGGAAATGCTGCTAAAAGCTGAAACACGAATGAACCTCGGAGACACTGTGCAAAGTAAAACAAGCCCCTCCCACGTGAATGCACTCCTGTGTGGTCCCCAGAGTGTCAATCTCCTGAGACGGAAGCAGATTGGTGGGTGCCAGGGGCTGGTGGAGTGCGGGGCGGGGCGAGTGTGTTCAGTGGGTGTGAAGTTTTAATCTGGGCAGATGAAAAGGCTCTGGCGATGGATGCTGAACTTAAAGCCGTGGAATGCACACTGAAAAATGGTGGGAATGGTAAGTTCGGTTATGGGCAGTTCACCACAATAATAAAGAAAATCGTAAACGTCTAAGAGAAGAAATGGGGGGTGGATAGGAATAGAGTCCCTGAAGAAATGTAAATGTCTAATAGCACATACAAACACACTCAGTTTCACTAATAAAAGATACACAAATTTCAAAGCAACTTTATTGAGATATACTTTGTATATCACAGAGTCTATATTTACTGGTTTAAGTATACTGACTGAGTATGCAACCATCAGTGCTATCCAATTTGTGGAACATTTTACCACCTCCAAAAAAACCCTGTACCAAACCAGTCACTTGCCGTCCCCCCTCCCCTCAGTCCTAGACCAGGAATCTAGTTCCTGTCTCTCTGCTCTGATTGCCTGTCTTGTTTAAATGGGACCATACATCATGTGGCCCTTGGTGTCTGCCTTCTTTCACTTAGCTGAGGAAAAGCCAGAAGCCCAGACCCCGTTTTTAAGGCTCAGATTTAAACTCCGTGCCGTTACGTCACTGCTGTACAGTTCGAGATTCGTTATAAATATCCTCAGTCCTTCACTTCATTTTTGGAACTAGCATCTGTCACGAGCTATTTCTTCTGTGTTTGAAAACTTGACGTGTGAGCCCTGGGAATAACTTTCATGTATCGAAATGGCAAGAATTTTTGGCTTAAGAGCGCTCTCAAGAGACAGCTGTTTTCTAGAAGCCGTGGAGAGCTCCGCGCAGATAAGCGTGCAGGCCAGAGAGCACCCTGGAAGGGCCTCATGCCAGCGACCGGCCTGGTCTCCCCAGAGCAGTGCGGCCTGTGTTCCACCTCGGGTTTGTGTGACCCACATGCGCCAAAACAAGCCTCCTGCAGCACAGCCAAGCTCCTTGTCACCTGGCACGGAATTATAACAGGAAAACACCCAACGCCTGGGTCCCCCCGTCCGACCTGCAGGGTTTGACCCCGTTTGCCTGTGCCTGAGGGGGCGGGGCCCCCCTCTGAGAAACCCCCCTGTGCCCACTCGATCCAGGAGGCTGCTTAGCGGACGCTATTTCCCCGTCTGCTGAAACCAGAGCCAGGAGGGTTGTGGGTCCCGAGGGCGTCCTGGCTGAACCGTAAAATGGGCCGGGACTGTCTTCCAAAACAGCGGGTCCAGACCCATTAGAGAGTTGGGAAATCAGTTTAGGAGTTCATGACTTGTAGGGGCGGTTTGGTAAGGAAATAAAATAGAAAAAATCAGAGTGCAGTGCACGCCATGGGATAATAATTGTTTTGTGAAATGTTTCATCCGTGTGTCTATTATTGCACGAATAAATCACCACGTATTTCTCATTGTGGCTCTCAGTCAAAAACCTTCAATCGTGGCTATTTCACCTTCACTGTGTCCCGACCTGTGGCAAAGCCAGGAAGGGGCTTGCACTGCAGTGAAACCAGGTCCTGCTGGAGCAAACAAGCAGCGTGGTCTCCCACTCAGTGTCTCGGTCGGAGAATCAAACCCTTGACTCCACCCAAACCGGTCGGGGGGTGGGTAGCTGTGGGATGGGGGTGACCTTCTACTAACGTAACTTGGAACCCAGAGGCTGAAACACGCCCCCCATGAAAGCGCTGCCCTCCGTGTCAGCTCACAGGGGTGTGTTACAGGGAATGACACCCAGCTGGCCTGGGCCATCCTGCCGTCCTGCCGAGGAAGTTGAGGGACCCTTCCCAGACTGTGTAGCTCCCGGAAGGGTGGGAAGAGAAAGCAGCCCTTGACTGGTGACAGACCTCGAGTTCTTTCCACGGGGCTGTCCCGCCCTAGGCGGGACCCTCCGGACCATGAAGTGTGCAGACAACCAGAAGGAAGCAGGGGAGGGCAGGGGGCCCACACAGGGAAACACAGTCCGGCCTCGGAATACCTGAAGCAGCTGACAGCCTTCCTTCGGCCACCTCAGGGGAGAAATTGGGGTCCCGCGTCCTGCGGAGACCGTCCTAAGGTGACCTGAGGTCGAAGAGCCTCCGGGGGAATCCTGACTCTTCTACAACCTGGGAAAGGTCCAGAGAGGAGACCGAAGGAGGGATGCACGGCGGCCTGGATAAAGAACAGGGACCGAGTCCCAGGGGCATGGCTCCGAGTCTGCCGGTGTTTCCATGAAGAAGGACTGAAACAAACCACAGAATGTCCCAAAGGGGCAAGGGGACAAAGGCGAGCGGCTGGGCTCGCTGGAAGCTCCCCTTGGAAAGCGCAGCAGCTGCGGTTCAGGGGGGCAGGCTTCTCCCCCAGGACAGAGCCTTCATTTGTTTAGCAAGTGCCCCCCGCCTTCTAAGGGGCTCCTGCGCAACGCCGACTGCCTGGCTACTGGGTGCAAGATCGGCTCGGGAACTTTGGGTCACTTTCTCCCTTCCTGACATGTTTCTTCTTAGTTCTCGGATGTCCGTTTCCTGTGGTCGGGAAACTAGAGTGTCCCGAGGTTGGCTGGGCTTGGACAAGCTGTTTGGGGAAGCACTGTGCCCGGGAGACACTGGTGGGTGAGGGGGTCTCTCATTCCATAGGTAACGAGGACACAAAGGCAAGAGTTGGCAGGTCGGACTTCACAGGCCCTCCCAGGGGACGACTCATATACTCAGGTGGCTGCTGAGCGGGACAGCCCCCCATGCAGACCAGAGAAGTGACAGTCTGGTCTCCCTGCAGGCTCTGGAGAGCCCCCCCAGCACTCCTAGCGTGTAGAAACTCAGCGTGGACGCCGGTGGAGGCGTCATGGCAGAGCACATGCGAGCGGCGCCCAGACAGTGGGAGAGATGTGGGCGCGGTGGTCCCTCCCCAGGAAGCCCCAGAAGCGCCTCCGCAGTGGGTGGGACACCCAGAGTTTCCCGTTGCAGAGGCCTGCAGTCGGACCCCGGCTTGGCCAGTTGTCTAGGAAGCCAGTTTGGGGACTCCAGTAGGCAAGCAACTTACCCAGTTCCCCCAGTTGTAAATTGGAAGCACCAGTAGCCTCCTTCTTCCTCTTGAAATACGTTGCATAGACACAGTATCTGCACCGAAGTGGCGTGATACAAAATGTGTGAGGGGGAAAACAGTGTTCCTGAAGCAACACCTTCCCTCCTGTGTCTCAGGGCCACTCGACGCTCCTCGCTGGCACCAGCGTCGACTAATCTCCCCACTCCCGCCTGGAGACACCCCACACCTGCGCAAACAAACCCGCATTGACGTGACACGTGGTTTAAAATGGCACCTGAGCGCCCAGTTTTAGCATTGTCATCGGGCTCGGAGGGGAGGTCTATCAGGCATCGGGCTCATGGTATCAGAGGATCCTTCAAAGCACCTTCCAGAGCTCCTTACAAAGTACTAGGTTCACCGGGGCTCGAATCCAAGGAGCAGGGACGGGGCGGAAGCCCCTGGGCTGAGGCGGAGGGACCTCTGACAGCTCGCTCAGCTGCCGCGCTCGGGTTCCAGGGGTGCCGGCCGCCTGTTCCTCCTCCCCCACCGCTAGTGTTATCAATTACCATGGGCGGCGACCGAGGGCAGCGACTGTCTGTAGCAGGACCCCATGGCGGGAGGGACACATCGGGCCAGACAAAGTTGGGGACAGAGAACTGGCTGGCAGGTCTTCCTTTGCAAGGAAGGGACTGATTGCAAGGGAAACGTAGGTAGATCCCGGAAGGGGAGATTTTGCTTAAGATGACCATATTTTGCAGTCTATACTGCATACTTTTTCCCCAAAATTTTTGAGGGAAAAATAAGGATGCACATTACACGTGGGTATAAGGATTATATACCATGGGTGTAATAATGGGTGTAATCATCCCACGTATAATGAGCCCCAAAACATGGGTGCACATCACACACGACAAATACGGTAATGTTCAAGAAAGAGAGGCCACTGAGTTCAACACAATGAATGGAAAATACCAGGAGATGCCCGGACAAGCACGTAGCCTCAGCCCTGCGCACGTCCACATTGGAGGGCTCTCTGCAGGGCTGAGCTCTTGTCCCTCGGCCTCGCCTTTCCTTCTCTTCACGCCCCCGACACTCGATCTTTCGCTTTTCCCACTAGCGGTAGAGTGTCTATTCCACCACCGCTCTGGCCTGCTTTGGCCAAAAGAATGTGAAAATTGAAAGGGACCACTGCTCCCCGCCAGCCACGCCACTTCCCCACTACCCCGCACGGCACTCCAAGTGACCCCCTGGCCTCAGGCCCTCTGCCCCGATGCGTCCTGGCCCCCCATAGCACATTCTTCCCCAGACGGTCACCTGGTTCACAACCTGGCTTGGTTTAGGTGTCTCCTCTGGGCCTCCCTACCGAAGAGCACGCCTCGCTACGCCCCGAACCTGCGGCGTTTTCCTCACAGCCCTTGTTAATTCCTGACTTAGGTGTATCCGCCTGCCTGCTCACTGTCCCCCTTCCCGTGAAGGCAGGTGCCAGACCTGGTCCAACTCAGCCAGCACATCCAGCCCCGACACAAGCGCCCAGAACCTAGAGGGCACCCCTCCATATTTGCTGAAAATTTCAGCAAATGAGAACCGTAAAACGTGCTCAGCTTTTCTCTATTTCCGGCACAGAACTGGGGGCTTCAGGACACGAGGATCTCCACGTCAGCCTCGACAACCCCTCTGTCAGTAATCCGTACCCTAGAGGGTCGAGAATAAGAAAGGTTACGAGGACATCGGCGGTCACGTAGGTAAGAAGTTCCAAGGCCACAGTTGGAACCCAGAGTTTTCACCCCAAACTCCTCTTTTCTCCTAATTCCGAGAGTGACCTCGGTTGGGGGACAGACCCACGTTGTAACACAACAGTCCTCTCACCAGAGTCCCGATCTTGGACACTGTCCACGAAGCTGGGCAGCGTGGGTGGTTGATGGCCACCAAGTGCGTGACCAGGAGCAAAAAAATCCCTAAACTCCTTTGGCGGTAGTTTTCGTGCCTGGGAGATGGTGGGTTGAGGCTTGGGGTTCTGTCCGGGGTTCGGGGCTCGCCAACTCTCCTGGAGACCAGACTGGACTTGCTCTCTGGCCACCGATGGCAGAGCCACCAGAGACACATGGCCAGGGGCCCAGACTCCTGTCAACACAAGGACCCCATCTCTGATACGCACGGCTTTCCGCGTGGTGACAAGCCTCTGTCACGGCCAGGTTCGAGCTAATCTTCGGGGAAAGTGCTGCGGAGGCCCCGTCCTCGTGCTGCGGCTGGACCGGGAAGCACCTGAGTGTCCCACCAAGCTCCACAGGTGGAGCTGCATCTTGAACACCGGGTTTCCAGCGGACCGTGCATCTCTGCTTCGTTGTCCCACCAGAGCACAGAGAAATGGCTCTTCTCGATGTCGTCCAGGCTCCTGGATCCTGGGCCTCAGCACGGGGGAGGGGGAGCCCCGGCAGCCACGTGAGTTCTGTCCTCGCAGGAAAGCAGTCCCCAGGGGCCCCTGCCCTTTGTCACCCGGCCTGAGCACCACCAGGGGTGGGAGGGGCAGCCGCACCCAGAGGAGGCGCCGCCAGCTGGGGCCCTACCGCGGGCTCTATTGCCCGTCGCCCAGAGTGTCCCCCAGACTGTCCGCAGTCACACTTCCTCGGGGAAGGTCAGCAGCGGCAGCAGAAGTCTCCCCGCTGTTTACTTGCAAGTGAGAACCCATCTCCCAAATGCTCGCAGGCGAGGCTTGTCTCAGAGGACAAACTTGGTTTTCTATTTCCAGCCTGAATCCTTGTGGGGCTGAACTGTTTTCCCGCTGCCTCTGCTTCCAGAAATGGAAAGTGCCACCAGCACGCAGGCTGTGCAAGGAGGGGACAGACGACGCCTCCCCGTTGAGTCGAGATGAACCCCAGAAACCCCGAGAGCGGGAAATCAGACCTGTGTCGCCTTCAACGCGCACCCTTGCTGTGACTCAACCACTGATCGACCTGTTCAGGACTAGGGCCAAGACCCTCTTCGACGGCACTCGGAAGTGGTGAAGTGGAAACCTGCCCTCGTCCGTTCTGTACAGACACTGTTCAAAGTACACCCTGCCTTTGGAGGGTCATTTCCCAAAATCGAAATTGCGGCCGATGCTCTTTAGGAAATGTTATCGGTGCTTAGGGTTGGCCCCACAGGGCGGCAGACACACAAAGCAGAGACGTGTTTGTTCGTTGAGCTTCGGGGGACAGAGAGCCTTTCATCCACCCATGACACCAGCTCCCCTCGGACATGTGCTCGTCCCGGCCACTGGAGCCTGAAGGTGTCACCCTTGGTCATCGGTGGGTGCCGGGGAGGAGCCCCTCCTCAGTGACGGGACCCTGAAATGCACCCACGAAGTCCCTCACACAACAAAAACTCTGTCGTCACCCACCCGCACCCACATCCAGGCCTGGCGCCGATTCCGCCGTTTTACTGCGACATCTTCTATTACAAAATTGTACGCACGTCTTTCTGTCACGTGAAGACATCACACTCAAGCACACCCTAGGCCACTTTAGGTGACCTGTTCGCATTAAAACCATGCAGTATTACACCCATATTATTACCCTGCCAACCACACTCCAGCAGGCCCGCCTCTGCCAGACACTGCAGGGAGGTGACTCTGGGCTCCTGAACACCTGACACCGGGCGCAGGACCACTAGGCCCCGGAACCACTCTGTTGGGGGGACCTCTGCCGGCCCTCCTTCGGCTCCACGGTCCCACCCGGGTCGGTTCGCTGCCCCCATGTGTCGCCACTCACCTGGGCGTGTGAAACTACGTCCTTCGGGGGGAACACTGAGAAGAACACTTCAACGCGCAGAGCAGATACACGGTAAGGCTAGAATACACTGTCTGTACGAACTCGAGACCCGGCAGAAGTTCCTCGCTACGCGTTCTGCCCTCCACCACGGCTGGCTCCTTCCACTCAGGTGACGTTGGCCCACTCACTCACTCCACGAAAAATGCGCTGAGTGTGCACACGGACTTCAGAAGCAAGAGAATACGTGCCTCGCAGGTTCGAAGCCCTTCCCTCACGCAAATGTATTGGGAGAGATTTCTGGGAGAGACGGTGGGTCTGTGGGTTCGCTCTGCCCCATGGCGGACGCTTGTTCGGCAGCTACCGGGGGCCGGCACTTGGGGCCACACACAGTAACAGTGATGCTGCTTGGTACGACCTCAAAACATCGCACAGTGGCAGATAAAGAGCTGTCACCCGAGGTGCTCCCACCTGGCCAACAGTCCTAGGACACCCCTGTGTCCCCACACGGTGCCCTCTGGACCCCAAAGACCTCTGTGCTTACTGGACGGCAGCCACGCCCTGCTGAGCGCCGAGTGTCCCCATGGTCACCCCCTTCCTTTCCTCCACTCCCCGTGTCACCGCCAATGCCTCCTGCTCTCGGTCTGCACTGTGAGGACGGAGTGCTCTCTCTCAAGGTGGGGGGGCAGCCCCTGATTCTCGTTTTCTCGTATCCCACGTGGGAAGAACGGGAAGGGAAACTAAGACCGAGATGGCAGAAGCCGGGATTTCCACCCAGCGTGTTTCTCCCCAGGGCCAGGGGGACAGGGAAGGAGCAGGCCGATGACCACCAGGCTCTGAGCTTCACTCCGCTGCGTACAACTCCCCCATCCAGTGCCCGGAGGAAACAGAGGGGCCACAGGAGCGGCTCCCCAGATGCCACGCCTGGGCCGGGGGGCAGCACCTGGGGCTCCTGAGGAAGGCCAGTCTTCGGGCCCCACCCTGGACCGACTGACTCGGGAGGGTGCGTCTAGGAGATGGATCTGTTTAATAAGCCCTCCAGGTGGCTTAGGTGCACGGGAACATTCCAGAACCACCATGTCTGAGTTCCCCAGCCCTGGCACACTGAGCATTATCTGGGAGCTTTATTACCTTTCCAACCGCTTAAATCAGGTGGCCGGGGGCAGGAGCGGGTATGGGTTATTTTCAAATTCCCTGGGTGATGGCCGAGTTCGGGTCTGAGGGCCAGGGCTCGAGGGCCTGATGTCTCAATGTCACCGCCACCCAGGGGGGTGCCCAGACCTACAGTTTTAACTCTTGCTGGCAATCACTCGAAAGTAGGCCCCCAGGTGGGGCGGGGGAGGCGAGGCTGGAGAGGCGTCCCATGGACTCCAGCCCCGGGTGCGTTCAGTTCACCATCTCGGCGCCCTCCCCACTTAGCAGGAAGACCTGCCCTCTGCCACTCCCCGGCTCGCTCCTCCCTTCGTCTCCTCCGCGGCATCGGCCCCGGCAACGTTCCCATCTATCTGCATTGGCCATCCACCTCTCCTGTAGGGCTGGGAGCGGGGGCGCGGGGGGGGGGGGGGGGGGACACACCAGCTTTGTCATTTCGGCTACCCCATGCCTCGGGAGAGACCCGGTGAGTGCCTGGGGCACAGGAGGCCCTGAGCGTTGGCAGACTGAATGTATTTTGACGTCACCATCCCAGGAAAGGACAGCTGCGGGTCAACGACTGGGCTGCCCCTGCTCACCCCGAAGGGAGTGTGCCCAGACACGGCAGGGGCTGGCATCCACCTCCGAAACAGCAGCATCGTAAATGGAGTGAGCATTCCTCATTTCCATTCGAGTAGCGAGCAGGCCAGCCCCTTTGGAGTAATGAGACTCCCCTTTTAAAGTCCCACATTGGACAAGGGGGTCTTCTTGGGGAGACTCGGGTCACCCTGGCCAGTCTCCTTGGACGGTCACCCAGAAGGCCTGGTGGGCAGCTCCCCGGCGTTGGCAGGACCCCCCGCGGCTCATCTGTCAGAGGCGGGTGGGGAGCACCTCATTTATCACCGGCCATCTGCTTTTCCTGAAAAAGCCATTTTTCAGGAAATCACCTAGACTCGGAGAAGTTAACAAATTTGCCCAGGCCTTGAGTCCCCGGGAACTAGATCGCCGAGCTCCGTCAGTGAGGGTGTGATTCGCCGTCGGCGTGGAAACGGCAGCATCCACAGCCGCGAACCCAGCAGGACGTTACCGCCCACCTCGCCCAGGTGTGCTTTCCGCCCGCATCGCGGGAGCGGCTTACACAGACTGCTGCCCCTGAGGGGCTCCACGCGTTTTGCACACGCATTCCACCACACGGCAAAATCCGACAACAGCAAAACGCTGAGCCCCTCCCCAGAACGAGGCACTCTAGCCGGAGCCCCCCAGCACCAGGGGTCTCTCCACAGCCCCAGAACCTTCCCATCCGCCCCCCCCTCACTCTGTTACCGTTCAGTTTTCAAGGGGCAAAGCCCCGGTTGACTGTCCTAAGTCACCTCCGGCGCCCACCTTGGCTTCCCAGACTGGAGTCACCCACACAGGGCTCCAGAAACCTCCCCCCGAGTCTGCTCTCCGAGGCCGTACAGAGCACGCTTTCTGCGTAAAAGACGGGGAAGAGGGGAAGGAGCAAAGTGTGCCGCCCACGTTCTAAGGGCTCAGGGCAGCAGGCGAGCTGGCATATTTCATTTCAGACCAGAACGCCCAGCACCATACCTACACAGGGCACGTAAACACCTTTTGAGTTTCATGAAAGAAACCTGTGAGAAGAAGATGGGATCCCAGATGCAAAAGCGCCTTGAAAAAGGAAATACCCGGGAAGAAACGGAAGGGAGCATTAGTCATGGTGGCCAAGCCCGGACTTGGTCAGGGTCTGGAAGACCTCTTACAAACCTCAGGGTTTGTAGGAGTCTTGCCAGCAGTGTCCTACCTGCCTCCGTTCTGAAGGCCACCTCGGTTCTGGGGCACAGGGCCAGGGGGTCCTCTCCACAGGGCCCCTCCGGGAGCTCTCCTCACCAGCAACTGCAGCTTTCCACAGGCAGAGGAAGCTGGGAGCCTCGGGGAAGCTCCCCGCCCCAGGTGCTGACAGTGCACAGACATGTGCACGCCCGTGTCTAGATGGGCCCCCTGCACCTGTGCACGGCGCCCGGGCGGCGGGGAGGCGCCCCCAGCACAGCTGAGCTGACTGCGCATTCAGGCCGCTTCCTACAGCCCAGCGCACCGGCCCTGCGGTGGCTCTTGCCTCCTGCCTCTGGTGTCACCGGCCAACAGAGTCATGGCAGACGGTGACCCTCCTCTCGCTCACTATAATCCCCTGTGACTCAGAGTGCCAGGCGTGGGCCAGCAGCACCTGCACCACCTGGGAGCCTGTTGAAAATGCAGAGTCTCGGGCCCCACCCACCTGCAGATCAGAACTGCTTTGTATCCAGGTCTCTGGGTGGTTATTTTGTAACCATTTTGTTGTGGCAAAACACACAGTTCACCCCCTGGCCACGCTGAAGGGCCCGCTGCAGTGGCTGTAGCGACTTTCGTGATGCGTCGGCCACAGCCAGCGACCGTGTCACCACTCTTTTCGCCTGGCACAGCTGGGGCTCTGGCCCCAGCCCCTGGACACCACCCTTCTGCTTCCTGTCTCCAATCTTGACCGCTCTCAGGGCCTCAGGTACGTGGACTCACGCAGCACTTGTCTTTTTTGAGACCGGCTTGTTTCATTTAGCATGACGTCCCCAAGGTCCCTCCATGCCGTGGCACCCGTCAGAGTGTCCTTTCTAGGCTGAATAATTTCCATTTCATGTGAGTTCCATGGCTTCCTTACCCATCAGCCGTCAACAGGCGTTTCAGCCACTGTGACTAACGCCGCTGTGAGCACAGGTGTGTAAACGGCTCCTCAAACCCTCCTTCCGTCGTCTGGGGTGCACACCCAGGGGCCAGACTGCGGGTGGCAGGCGATTGCCCCTGTGGATCTGGGGGACCACTGTGCCGCGTCCCACAGCGGCTGCACCACTCACGGCGCGTCCTCACCAACAGCCCACGGGGGCTCCTGCTCCTTCTCATCCTTGACGGCCCCTGGTGTTTCAGGGTTTGTAGATAGTAAAAACCATCCTAATGAAGGAACACCAGCCCATTGTCCCCTGTCCTTGGATTTCAGGACAAGAGCCTGCTTTGTTACACTTCAGAAAAGGACACTCCTCAGCGCACTGTGGGTGCCAGGCACGGTTAGGCAATTGTCCTGTAGGTGTGTCCATTAATGAGCTCGTGTCAGCCTGGCCAGGATCGAGTGCAGGGGACACTGGGACTATGTCCGGCTGGTAGAGGAGGAAACTGAGCTTTATAGAGGGGTGGTCTCCCAGGGACAGTCACACAGCCAGGAAGTGCTGGTGGGGACCTGAACGGTGGGACGTCCACAGCCCCCTGGTACCACCATCGGGCAGGAGACCGTCTCCGAAGCACACGGCGCACTCCGCTGCACCACACAGCTCTGCGGGTGGAGCCGCCCGATGTCCCAGCTCTGCGTCTCAGGGACAAAAGTCACAGACTCAGGTGGGAGGCTTGGGAGGAGCGCCCCTTCCCGGGGTCCTGGAGGATGTTGGCAGAGTTCAGTCTCGCCTGGCTGGGGCAGGGGAGGTCCGTGGGTTCTCACTGGCTGTTGGCCAGAAGGTCCTAGAGGCCTCTGGGGGCCCCTCGTTCGCAGCCTCCTCATCTTCAACGTCAGCAGCAGCGTGCCAAGCCCTTCTCACACGTGGAACGGCCCTGGCTTCCTCTTCGGCCCCATGGCCCCTTTCCCCCCTCACGGGACTTGTGAGATTGGTCTGGGCCCACCTGGACAGTCCGGGCCAGTCTCCTCATCATGACGGCCCAGTGTCAATCTGAAGGGCCCCTGTGGCCAGGTGATGGGACGCAGACCCCAGCTGCGGGCCTTCGGCCGTGGGCATCTCTGGGGGACCGGTCTGCCCGCCCTACTGGAAGCTCACACCCCTCACTCGCATCAGCCCCTCTCTTCCTGTCGTATCCTCACTACTTCCCACCCTTCCTGTGGCCACGTATACTTACGGCGTCTGGCTCTCTGACGTTTCCTCGTGTCTCCCCCCGACATCGCCTGAGATACTTCAGTGACAGTTCTGTGAGGATTCTCGCCTCCAGCCCCCTCCGCCCGGTCTCTCACGCTGTTGCCAATACAGACCCTGCCGCCAGAAGCAGAAAGCTCTCCCCAGACGCGTATAGGACTGAATTTTGATGGCCAAATTGCTGCTTTTTATGTGATAGTTCATGTATGCCAGATGGATTAAAATAAAATTTAAGAAGCTTGAACAATACCTGGTTATAGAAGATATGATCATACAAGCATCTGTCAAAACATGCCAGTAAACTGATTTCGGAAAAAAATTAAAGGGCAAACAATTCCACAGACTCGAAAGGCAGAGCCGGGCAAAGGGAAATGTGGCTGGGGAGTGAAAGCTCTCCCAGAACTGTGGAAGGACGCGAATCCGTTCTGGCATCGGAAGCTGAATTCCCTTGCTGCTTTTAAAAACGTATTAAGCAGGCGAGCGGTGCTAAATTTGGTTTCATTGATAGGGTTTTGGAGAGGGGGGGTCTGAGTCACATGCCCTATGGACCCAGCTTCTCCCTCTGGGAGGGAGAAGTGGCTACCCCTCGACACAGACAAGCGTGCGCCCAGTTCAGGGGGGCACCGGGGAAAGGCTGCGTGCGGACGGAGACTGGGGGCAGGGCTGGTCTGCTCCGGGTGGGGGCAGCTGCGTTATTGCACCCCTTTACCCACCGCAGACGTGAGGGGTCCCATCCCACCGCTCCTGGATAAAACTGCCTGCCACGGACCTGCCCGTGTTACAATCGTAGAAAGAACACGTTTGAAAGGAGGTTTTGGTAAGTTACTTGTGAAAATAACATAGCTGTGCCTTGAGAAACATTTCTTTGAAAATTGGGCTTGATTTTACTTCCCTGACTCTGGCTGCGCAGCCCAAAGAGCTGGTAAACTTCAAGTGTGTAAAATGGGGTTCTCGTTAAACATTCACGTAGCGTGAATCGAGCGATTCCTCTGATTTAGAAGGTTAAGAATCTGAAAGCTTCACCCTGACCATTGCGGCTCCGCGGGTTGGAGCATCGCCCTGTTCGCCAAAAGGTCACAGGTTCCATCCCCGGTCGGGGCACATGCTTAGGTTACGAGTTCAACCCCTAGTTCGGGCTGTGGGGGAGACAGCCCATCCATGTTTCTCTCTCGTGTCGGTGTTTTTCCTCCTTCTCTCCCACCCTCTTTCTTCCTCTCTCTCTAGAAAGAAAAAAGGGCCATGAGAAAATGCCCTCAGGTGAGGGTAAAAAATAAAAATCTGAGAGTGTAATAGACACCCACCTAACTCTATAAACAGCCATCACGAGTGGACCGGGCGGAGCGTGCCCCTCCCCTAGGACGGGAGCATCGGGGCAAAGGGAGACAACGGGGCGATGGGGAGGGCGGGGCGGAAGGGCACCCTCAGAAAAAGTGCGCCCCGCCTTCCCTTTGCCCACTCCTTCCCACGTCCTCAAACTGGCAGCCACGAGTCCTTTTCTGTCCCAAGCTCACGGCTGCAGCAGGCTGGCCGGCCGGCGCTCAGAGCCCGGTGAGGACCCGAGTGGACACACTCCCCACAGGCTGAAGCGTGAGCCCAGTTTTGAGCCCCCAGTACCTCCCCAAAACGGGCTGCTGTCCAAATGGTACAAGAGCCATTTGTACTCTCCTCGTGGTTCTCCTTGCAAAAGCTGCTCAGATACCAAAAGGAGAAGGTGATGGATCACACTCTCAGGGGCCTAGCAATGCGCCCCCCTAAATCATCCCACCACCCAGGTGCTCACAGAAGGAGCAACGCCTACGGTGGGCTAAAGGGAGCTCATTCAGTGAGTGGTGCTGGGAAAATTGGACAGATGTGTGCAGAAAAATGAAACTAGACCACCTTCTTACACCACACACGAGAATAAATTAAAAATGGATCGAAGACTCAAATGTTGGACCCGAATCCGTAAAAATCCTAGAAGAAAGCATAGGCAGCAAAATCTCAGACACTGCTCACAGCCATTTTTATCAGATATATCTCCCCAGGCAAGGGAAACAAAAAAAAATAATAAAGAAAGGGACTCCATCAAACTAAAATGTTTTTGCACAGCAAAGGAAATCATCAACAAAATAAAAAGTCACCCCACAGCATGGGAGAACGTATTCACTGACAAATCTGATAAGAAGTTAATACCAAAAATTTATAGAGTACTTATAAGAACTCAACACCAAAAAACCCCCAAAACAATCCCACAAACCCAAACAACCCAAGTTAAAAATGGGCAAAGGACCTGAACAGACGCTTCTCCAAAGAGGACCCACAGATGGCCCACGGACGGTCAACATCACTGACCATTGGAGAGATGCAAATTAAAGTCGCCTCACACCTGTCAGAATGGCTGTGATCAATAAACCCACAAACAACAAGTGCTGGTGAGGACGTGGGGAAGGGGGACCGCACGCTGCTGGGTGCAGCCACTGTGGAAAGCAGTGCGGCGGGTCCTCAAAAAATTAAAAACAAATCAGCCTTTTGACCCAGTGACATCACTTCGGGGAACATGTCTGAAGGAACCCAAAACACTAGTTTGGAAGAACGTAAGTGCCCCTGTGTTCACTGCAGCGTTGTCTGCAATCGCCAAGATAGGGAACCAGCCCAGTGTCCGTCAGTAGATGAGTGGATAAAACAGCGGTGGGGCATTTACACGGTGGAGTACTAGCTGGCCGTCAAAAAGAAGAAGGTTTGACCCTTGGCCACGGCATGGATGGACCTGGGGGCATTATGCTAAGTTAAATGAGCCAGTCAGAGAAAGACAAATACCATGTGATCTCACTCACACGTGGAATCTCATGAACAAACCAAACTAACAAGGAACATGGGGAACTCACAAGGAAGATGGGAGCAGGGTGACAGCTGCGGGGGAGGGTGGGAGGGAGACCAAGCAAAGAAAGGAAAAGGAGTCACGGACCACAGGGTGGTGATTGCTGGGCGGGGGGGAATAAGGGGACTAAATGGTAATGAAAAATACAGTAGAGATTAAATAAAATGAAAGTATAAACACAATTAACAGTAATGTAGAAATAAAAGGAAAGATATAAAGAAAGAGAGAGAGAGAGAGAGATCTGGAGCAGTGGCCAAGTCACAAGGCCCCACTGATGGGCCGTCACTGTGAATCCTTGGGAGACTCTCAAGGTGCAATCCAGGCAGAGCCAGGAGGAATGGGAGAGGCCCCTGAGGGCACAGAGATTCACCCCAAAGCAGGAGAGCAACGGCACGCGTTGCCGTGGAAACATCCAAGAGCCCGACCTGTTTGACCAAATGAGGCCACCCCGGACGAGTCTTCTCCGGGGTCCTTCTCCAGCGAGGGAAGGAGAAACACAGTACTGCGCCAAGGGCCACCGCCCGTATTGACAGCACCGCTCACCGCCAGCTGCGTGTGCCAGGCGCAGTGGGCACCTGCAGCCTTCGAGCTCCATGCGGTGAGGCTGGGGTGGGAGGCTGCACAATGAATAAGACGGGGGGCGACCCCCCCACCCAAAGGGACTCGTCACCCAGTAGGACTCCCGCAATGCGTCCAGGATTCCCAGACGGGAACAGAAGGCACGGGGGCATGCCGTTCCCGAGGGTTCAAACGAGAAACGAGGGAGGGAGGAAAAGGAGCCGGCGCCCCGTGCCTGGCGCTGCGTGGGTCCGGGCAGAGCCTTGGCTGTCAGTCACACACGGGGCTAGCTCTCCGCCGTGCCCCGGAAGCAGACCGTCCTCCCGGGTCAGAGGCCAGTCCTCAGCCATGGGGAGGGGACCTGTTTCAAGCTCGTTCTCTTCGTGCTCTGAGAAGAGACTCATTTGCAGAGTCACAAAATGTGTTCCCACAAGGTATTGTGGTCACCCCATTCTGAATCACTAGGCGACAGAGCTGCTGATGAAAAGTAGGTGGCCTGTCTTTGTTCTCACCCGCGATAGGTAAGGACAATGGTCTGCGTCCCCGCACTTCCTCTTTGGTCACCAACAACCGTGAGGAACTGGAAACTCTCTCTCATCAAACGCTGAGTCTAATGGCCCCGTGAATAATAGAGTCGACTGACACGACTTTCATCTTTGCCTAGAGAGAAGGTATGATTGCTGTTCTCCTTCCACAGGACGAAACTGAGGCTCGAGAAATTAAATGCCTCGCCCCTGATTCTGCCACCCAAGAGCCACCAGCCGAGTCCAACCCGCATTTCGGACTACAGTCTGCCTGCCTAGCTACCATTGTGCATTAATTTTGTATTTTCACATTGAAGAGGCGACAGAAAAGTGATGCCTAGGTCTGGGATGGGCTGGGGGATACAAAGGACCGCCCATTCTCACTGGGTAGCCACAGCGTCCCCCGTGAAGTAAACAACAAGAATAACCTCAGTTTCCCCAGGCCTTCCTCATTTCTAAGCACATGGCTTTGTTTTATTCCAAAATGTCTCCTTACTTGCAACTGCCTCAGGGTCTAAAGAGGTGATAACAGTTCAGAACTCAGAAGGAAGGTCCCAGTCTGTTCTGTCCCTTACGTCGTGCTCAGATCGCCCAGGAGGCCCACCCCCTCGCCTCCCACACCCAAAGCTGTTCTCCAAGGGGGGACCTACAGCGGAGCCCAGCCAGGCCCCGCCCCGAGAGCAGGCCAGGAGCCAGCCCGCCCCACCTCCCGCATCAAGGGTTTTCCAACCACTTCTCCTTCCGAGCCCAGTGCCCTCTGTGTCACCTCTGGACACAGGCTTTGTGGGAAGAGACGGATTCTCCCTGTCTGTTCTCTGACGCATGGAGCTGGGGACACGGAGCAGGGAGCTGCTCGGCCTTGCCACGGTGCCCCTCATCTCCCCCGGGGACACAATGACACCACCGCGGATGCCGGGGCGCCCAGCTGCAGGACCCCAGCCTCGCAGGTGAGCACTGCCCACCGGCTGGAGTCGGAGGCAACCCGGAACACATGAAAACAGAACCGAGCCATTTCTTAGTGTTTTATTTCAACTCCCAAATCACCAAGACCAAATGCAGTAAGGAACCTGCATCTAGCTCTCTGGTGGAGGTCATCGTGAAGGTTTCTGCCTTTTTCTGAAGTCCCAGAAGCCAGGGAAAGCTGATACTTCGCGCTCTGGCCGCACTGCCCAAATGAACGGGTTTCCTTGTCCGGGATGAGCTGTGAGGGTGGGACCCTGGGTGGGAGGGGTGCAGAATGCTGTGAAAAATGTTTTTTTTTAAAGATTTTATTTATTTATCATTAGGAAAGGAAGGAGAGAAGGAGAGAAACATCAATGTATGGTTGCCTCTCATGAGTCCCCTGCTGGGAACTGGCCCGCAACCCAGGCATGTGCCCTGACTGGGAATCACACCGCGATCGTGTGGTTCACAGGCCCGTGCTCAATCCACTGAGCTACACCAGCCAGGGCTGAAAAATGTTTTTGGTCCCTCTTCAATTCGTTTTCATTTCTGTCTGTTGTGCAGCCTTGAAGACTAATTTTCTGAAAGGGCAGCTCTGTGTATTCCTACGGCTCTTTCCAACCAATCGATGTACGTGGGCTGGGAAGCGCTGGAGTGGTTACCTGCAAGCAGGCGAATGAGTTCTCTTATGACAGCGCCTTCTCGTCACAGATTATCGCCTCGTAAGTTACGCTCGGCCCGCCGATGGCTCAAGGCGAATGAACCCCTTCCACACCCAGGGTAACAGCAGAGAGGTGCTGGTTTCCAGCCGTGACACTAACACACAGCGTGCTAATCCGTAACGATACAAGCGTAAACTCTGCTTTGCATCCTCACCAATGGAAACCTACTTTTGCCTCGTCTGTTGACTTCCCGTGATGCTGGTCATAATAATATGAACCAGGTTAGTTCGAGGACATACTTTATCGATTAATCCAAACGGGGCACCGCGACCCTCTCTTCTGCCGTTCTGAATTCCTAAGGCACCGGTTAAAGAAAGCCAAAGTGACGAAACCATACGTACCCAGCCTGGCAAGACTTCGCTGCCCGGGGCACAGTCTGGAGTCTTCGGCGGCTGGAAGCTGTTGCCGGGAAGCCGGATCTGCTGGGATTCCTCGTGAAGCTCTTTCCTTCCTGCCGGGTCAGCCACTGGGAGACAAGCCCTCGGCTGACAGTCTCCTCTACACTGACGTGGGTGTCGCCAACATGGGACACACGGACGTGGGTTTCTGTGGTGGGCTGGCATACCTGACTTTAATATCCACTCTGTGTGTGAGTAGGCGGTGCCTCTAGTGAGCGTGAAGCCTGAGAATGTACGATGAAATGGAAAAGAAAAACCCGCAAAGAGTACATGAGGCAGTGCACTGTCCGGCCCCCCGTGAGACACAGGGCCCCGGCCATGGAAGGACACCCCTGCAGGGCCGAGGGGGACGAGCGTTCACAGCGCTCTCTCTGTCTGGCTCTCTCTCTTTGGCTCCCTGGAGAGCAGACAGAGCCGGATACCCACAAGGGTATCCCGAACCGTGTGGGTGTCCTGGACACTCAGGACAGGTCGAAAGCACAAACGGAGCTGGTTACAGGGAAAGACAGGAAAAGAGCAGGGAAGTGTCATCTGGGTGGGATAAGCCCATGCCCTGGAGTGACGTGGGAAAAACGGGGCTGGGGGTGTCCGTAATCCCTGGCCAAGTGGTGCAGAGGGGGACAGAGCCACGCGTGGGGCCCGCCCCACCCCTGAGCGGCCGTATGCCCCAGCACTTGTGAACCCACCACCCATGAGGGCCTGCTGGGAGAATTTTACAAAGCCACCAACACTCTCAGAAGGGGCCTGGCCACCGAGTAAGTCCCCAGTAAGGGACAGCTGTAATTGTTCCTTACAGTAGAAGCCTTCTTGTCCCCGGGACCCGTCCAGCCCCCGCCCTGCGTGAGTCGGGGCTCTGAGGGCCTCGTTGGAACTGCCACACACAGCTGCGAGATTCACTGCTTTAACAGAATTAAGGAAAACACGGAAATGAATTGACTTTTGATGCTAATTTCTGCCTTTTTAAGCAAAAACTACGTGTGTCCTTTGGCTACTTACTAGACGGCATTAACCTTCAGTGGCTTTGGCCAGGGACTGTGTTTTTTCAGCCTGGGCATCTCCCAGAGTTGGATATGCAGCGGTCTCCTAATCATCCCTCAATAAAGGAGGACGGAGAAGCCGCGGGCACGGCGCCCCACTGACACGCAGGGCCCCTCACCGGCGGTGAGGCGCGCACAACACACAGCTTTCGGCCAGACGGGCTTGGCACCCTCAGCGAGGAGACCCTCGCGTGTGACCAGACGTCACTGGGTTTCTCCAAACAGTCTCACTGGCGTTTCATGTTTGGGGCTCCGTTTGTCTTCCCCACACCTAAAGTCAGACCCGCGAGGATCCAGAGCGTCAGCAATGCATCTGGTTACCGTGAGCAGCCCACTCGTCTGGGCTTCGGTTTGAAGTCTAAACAGTCCCAGCTCTTTTCCTCTCTCTGTACCGGGCCCGTCCTGGTGTTTCCTCGGCGGTCAAGGTGAACACTCAGAGAGCAATCCCTCACACCCCCCCGCCCCCGCCCCCGGGGGCTGGTTGCCAATCATCACCTTCAGTGGCTTAAAATCTTTTTCAGGTGGACGAGAGGCACCGCAGCGATGCCACTGTCAGCCAGAGGAATTCTGGTTAATGACGTGGCACCCCCGGACCTTAAACAAATGGTACGCCATCGGATCTTTGGGTGGTACTCCAGCTGTGAGCACCGGCCACGCTGACCTGCCCCGCGGGAGCATACGGGCGGATGATTACATGTCCGGTCCTCCTCACAGTGTTTCTGAAATACGGCCTCACAGGAGCCAATAATGTACTGTAATGAGGGTCGTTTCTATTGGCTGAGGTCCAGTGGGGAGCAGCAGAAACTAGGGGACAACCAGACGCTCAGTGACAGAGAACCGCGGCAGCAACTCCGTGGAGCGGGCGATGTGGCTCTGAATTCCAACCGGTCGCCCGTGGCGTGACGTGCGGTCAGTGGGAGGCGGGTGGGCGTGGCACGGACACTGGAACACTGTCCTGCTGGGTGCCTGGGTCCACCGGGCCCTGGGAAAGTCCCGGAGGGACACACCCGCACCTGTGTCCTTCACGGTGGCTCCCTGAGGACCGAGTGAGAGAGCCAGAAGGACCTGCAGGCTTTGCGGTGGCTGAACCTGTCACGGAATTTTATTGTAATGGTCACTGGTAGCCAGCATGCTCATTTTGATAACCTTTTAAAAGACAACAAAACGTGTTTTCACACAGGCAGCTTTCCACTGGCGTTGTCGGTGTCCGAGGTTTATGGCCACGCTACCAGAAGTCACCGTCTCGCCCCTTAAGTGTTTGGGGCTGCGTCCCCCGCCAGAAGGACCGCCCACACTCCAGCTATGTTCCCCGGGTCCTGGATCTCCCCGTGCAGAGGGCCGCCCAGCAGAAAACGACTCGGGGCCAGCGTGGGCCATGGTTTACTCTCAGAGCACGTTCGACTCTCAACTCCATTGTGTGCAGGTCCAGACTTCGCGTAGAAAGGCCTAGAAAGCCAACGAAGTCACCTAAAGTCGAAGGAAGATCCCAGCTCACACCTCGAGGGAATCCCAGCTGAGCAGCACGGGCTCTGAGACCCTCGGAGACCCCGCCGGCCACTTCTCTGCCCCACAGGCGGCTCCACGGTGAAAAGTCAGAACAGAAGTGTGAAGGCTTTCACAGACTTTTAAAAAGTTTTTGCAGTCACGCAGGTTTTGACAGAGCGCTCTGCCGGCTCCGTTTGATGGCCAGGCAGACTCACAAGGGCCGGAGGGCCGGTCTCCCGCGGGACCAGGTCAGGAAAGAAGAGCATCGTGGGTGTGATGTCGGAGGCAACCGTCAGTTTCCCCCCGGCCTCTTTTCTTTTCACAACTCGCCCCCCGTGCCCACCCCCGCTCCAGAAAAAATATCATGCATACACATCTTCACGTGGAAGTTTAAAAAGTCCGACGTGTTTATCTCAGGGAGGAACACAATCACAATAGAAATGCTCCCCGTGTCAGACTAAACATCATAAAATAATACATCAAAGGGTGTTTTGTGAAAACCCTGTGAGCGTGGGCATTCCCTACCTCTCGTCTGAAACTGAAAGCCACGTGACCCTGCCCCTGGGTCACGGCACTTGTCAGTCTCAGCAGGGCGCATCACCACCACCTTGCAGTTTGGAGCTGGCCCCAGTGGCTGCACGTTCAAGTTCAACAGAAAGTATTTCCCCTGATCCCTTCGGAAGGCATTACTCATCACTAATTTCAAAAACAGAGGATGAAGCCCTCTTATACTGTTCAAAGGGGACCAAAAAGATATTTTCAAGAAATGAGACAATACAGTCAAGAATAAGAGAAGCATTCCTCAGGAAACGTTACAAAATGGTTGTTTTCCTCCGCTGCACCGTTATTGACCTGCATGAGGAACACACGTGCATCTTTCGGTGACTCCGAAATATGTACACGCATGGGAAACCAACCCCCCCCAACTCCTTCGCTCGCAGGCGTGACTTCGGGAGGGCCTGGCGGTGCCACGGTGAGCCCTCCCCGAGTGTCGCTCTCTCGGGAGAAACAGGACTCGGGGAGAAACGTTCCTCTAGAAAACAGGCCTGGGAACGAGAAAGCCGGTCACAGCAGCGGTCATGGTGGCAGCCCCGTGCTTCCGTGAACTTTCTCACGCCAGGCTGCTTGTAGACACGGTCTGTGATGGGTCGGTGGCTTTATCAGGCCACTGGAAACCACAGGACGCCCCTGCCCTTAGATTCCAGTGAGAGGGACGGGGACGCCACGGTCAGCTGGAGACCCTGCTCCATTTGGTCAGTGGCCCTACGACCTGGGGCCGTCTGCCCACGCGGCCCAGCCCCCTGCGTGTTCATCTGTTCAGCCTGAATAGCACCGCCAGCCTTGAGTGCTCTTAGCATGACCTGATACCGTCAGACATGTGAACCATTCTGCAAACAGAGGCCACCCTAAGTAAGCCTGAACGTGGGTTAAAGTGAGTTAACGGATCAATTGCAGCCGTCATACAAACGAAGTGCACGCACTCCTCAGTCACACGTCACCGTCAGGGCTGGGGTCTCTACCTCCATCCACTCTCCGCCGCGGGCTCCAGGGGCATGATGGGAAAGCGGCCCCATGTCCTAGACTTGCCGCCCCCAGAGGTGAATCTTGTGGACGCTGCAGACCGGCACCTCTCCCTGGAGGACGCTGTCAAAGGGGGAGCGGTCGAAGGGTCCCCAGGAGGCCTGCAACCCGGGGACAGCAGGCAGTGGCGGCGGCTCACCCTGGCCTCACCCCCCTCCCCGAACCTGTCTCCAAGGGCCCTCCTTTGGCCTCTGGAACTTGTTCCCTGAGTCTGCACAGCCCACCCGGCTCACTTCCTTTTCTGTCCGACTCTTTCTGAACGGCCAACGCAGTCTCCGAGCGGCCTGATCGGGGCTGCCCTTCCAGGGCACTTGCACCTGGTAAGCTAAAGAAACGTCCTTTCGCACGGGAGTTCTTGCCTTCGAATTCATTCCTTGCTCAACACAAGGAAAACGAGCCAGCGCTGGACACGGCCAGTAATAGGAACAGGCCGCAGTCAGGAGTAGCCCTGGGCTCAGATGACTTTCGCCCCGTGCCACCGCAGACCTGTCCAAGGGGCTGTCCCCAACCCGCAGAGGCATCGCCTTCCGGAGCCACGCCCCAACCCCGGGCCCTGCCCCTTCCTCGCCCTGCGCGCCCTGCCCTAGGGTTTGCTTTTGCCCGGTTAAAGCTTCAAGCCCAGGCTCCCCATTTAAGCAGATTTGCTTCTTCAGGGGAGTCGGTGTTTAGCAGCCAATAGACACAGTCTGTGGTCACTGGTTCTCATCAGAAGGGTCAAGTCATTGACCATCGTGGCTGTGTGAGCTCCAGGATTGACAGTTAGCGACGGAGCAACGTGCCGCCCTCGGGAACTGCCCTCCCCACGCGGCCGGTGGCCCTTTCCCTCCAAAGAGTGTTCATGGCAATGCTCACACCTTCTAGAATGGGAAAGGTGCTCGATAAACATCTTTCCTTAGTCCTGGCCGAGTGGCTTTAAAAAGGTGAATTAAGCACAGAAGTAAGTTTTATTGTAGTTGTTCTGGTTTGGTCTGGTTGTTTTCCAGAGCGGCCTCCTCCGGAGAGCATTTCCCACGTACACATCCCGGGGGCATGAGGACTCTCTGGGGGAATGTTCTGGGTTCCATTTGGGAAATGGTCTTCCCGGGAGATTCCTCATCACATCGGCAAATCCAAGGTTGGGGGTGGGGGGCGGGTGGCGGGAAACTTCGCAACTTTGCTTAACCCGATGTTTTTCAAATTTATCTGATCCAAGAATTCTTGTCCTTATGACCCACGACCCTCGACCCTCGACCCTCGGCGTCTGTGGTAGCAGAGCGTGAAAGTTTGCTCTTTGAGGAGAAGGCAGAGAACAGCCCACATGACCTAACTACCTGCTCCACCGAAGGCAGGGCCAGCAAACCACAAACGGTGGCCTGCGGTCTGTTCCAATGCGGCCAAGGAGCCAGCGATGGCTTTTACCTCGGTAAACAGAGACGACAACAGACACACAGCCACGGAGACGCGTGGGGCTCGAAGGCCCCAGACATCCACCTGGCCCCATGCAGACAGCACTGCCTCCCCCGGCCCAGACAGTGACAACCTAAAAATTCGTCCCAAGGGCATAAAACGCGGTTGGGAAAGGGGACGGGGAGAGGGGAGGGGCGAGAAAGCACGTGTTTCCCAAACAGTGGTGTGCCAGGAGCGGAGGCCTGCGGCCCGTGCAGAGCAGTTCCCGCCGCCTTCAATCTGATGGCCCAGCAAGCAGTCTTTCATCCGAGGGAATGCCCCCGGCTCCTCCGCCTTCCCCAGTACGTGTCCCAGTCCCCTGGCCACCGTGGCCCTGTGGGTCTACACCCCCCTCAAATGACGGTGCCCCGGATGGCTGTGACTCCACGGAAGTCCCGTGGAGGCTGACTGGAGCAGGGCTTCCTCCCTGTGTCCCCAGATCTGAGGACGCAAACTGGCCAACAAAGTGCCCAGTTATACGCATGGGTGGGTCGTGAGGCCTGCCCAATAGTTTAAAATATAGAAAGACCACACAGAAAAGTCCAGACTTTTGGTGTTTTGTGGAGAATAAATGGGAAGGTGGGGCAGCATCTGTCCTACATTCCTCCCCTGCCCCATGCCACAAAGTCAGCGGGAGCTAATATCAGCCACTCCCTTCAGACAGGGGCACACTCTCTAATTTGCCACAGTCCCCACCACTCCCTAGTGTTGACCCCAGGACCCTCCCACTCATTAGCACGCCTTTCCTGGTCCTTGAGGCACGTGCATCTGGAAGGTGTTTTACTTCTGTTTCTAGAAACATGTGTCCAGCCATCTGGCGATGTACATTGAAATCATTCATTAGCGGAGATGGCACCTTACAGACAGGACGCACAGAAGCTGTGACGGGAGAGCTTAGGGAACAATCTAGAGTCTTGTGGCCCTAGAGGCCCACACTGGCCTCAGTGATGTGCTGCACAGCTGGGTCGAGTGGGGGCAGTGCTCAGAAACAGGAAGATGGGGGTGGGGCCTAGAGGTAGGGCCCAGGGAAGAGAGTCCTGGACAGCCGAGAAAGTTCCTGGGGTCTAGTTCTCACTTCCATTTAACCTGCTGTGTGTCATTGGGCAGCTTGCTCAGCCTCTCTGGGCTCCAGCCAGCTTTCCTACAAACTGCAGTAAGGCAGCACCTGGCCTTGCCTCCCTCAGTTTGCGAGTCCTGAAGAAAGTCAAGGAATAGAGATGAGAATACTTTAATATTTATCCAGCACAACGCACGGGGGAAGTATCAGTAATCCCCTACATTCCAGTTAGGCCTGGGGCTGACCTGGGAGAGAAAAATCAAAAGAGAAAACAAACAAGGAGAAGTAGCAACACACACGAGAAAAAGCCAAGGTCCTCTTGGACGAAGACCCATCCATCTTCCCCACCTCACACTGCACGCCGTGGAAGGCGCAGATGGGCCCAGCAGGACCTGCCAGCGATGGTTAATGACGGGCTCCCTTTGACAAAGAGTCACGAACCAACTACGCTTTCCGGGGCACACTCGGCTCAGAGTGTCAGAGGGGAGGTCTGAGACTATCTGGCCCCGCCAAGGGCAGCAGGGTCCCCATGGGATGTGTGGACAGGGGTCCCCAGCGGGGCCTCTGCCCTAATGCGCCCCACTCAGAGGAGTGGGGTCCATGGTGACCCTCCCCCGGCCTCCCTCCTGCCGTCCACGAAGTGCTGGGTTGTGCAGAACAACTCCTGCCTTCACACCCCCTGGACGTCCGGTGCCAAGGACAGACGCCTCCCCGCCAACACCGCTCCCGGGAGGAAGCGGAGGATGCGCCGCGCCCTGTGGCTGCAAAAGACGCAAAGGGGCGCCTACCGAAAGGGTTTCCTGACTGATTGATTAGATCATTTTCCCGTGCCCGGGGCTCTGTTCACAGTGGAATAACGAGGGGTCGTTGAGCCCAGTTATTTTCTGGCATATTTGACCTCAGAAGGACGGGTTCAACAGAAGGTTCCCTCGCGTTCTCCAAAGCCGTTCCCGCGGTTACGCCTCGCGGGTGGGCAGTTGTTGGCAGAAGGAGGGAGGCGGGAGGGAGGCCCTTCGGACTTGAAGGACAGAAGGGTGACCCGTGGCCGTCAGGGCTGACGGATTGTGCACTTTTCGCTGCAGGTGGCTGTGCTTGGAAGAGGGGACAAACCTCTGTCCTGGGGGAAGGAGGAGAGGGTCAGGCATCCAGTCGGTGACAAACCAGCACCCAGGTGACCGTGGTTCTGCTCCGTTTTCTACCACAGCTCCCGACTCAGCACACAACCACTTATTCTGGTTTTTGAGCGGGTACAAAGGAGAGATGTTTGCTAACAATGAATGAAAGTTCGTAACAATAAATAGGGTCACTGCCGGGGAAGAGGGGGGAGACGGCGGTTCCCCTGAGGCGTTCCCGGGTCTGAGGGGCCTGAAAACTGAAGCCCAACCAGGCATGCGCTCGGGCATTGCTTGGACCCCAAGGAGAACAGACTAAATGCCCGGAAGGGCTCTGTCCCTCTCACATTCCTGGAGTGGCCGCTCATCCACTGGGCGCTTGAACTTGGGCAGCAAGCGACTTCGGCCGTTCTGGGGACCACACCAGGCCAGGCGTGCTTTTCCCAGTTCTCTCTGTGCAAGAGGCAGCACTCCGGGGCGTGGGGCCACGGAGCCCGCCTGTGGGGACACGTCTCTCTCCTCCCTAGGGACGGGGGGGACAGTATCACAGCTGTAGCACAGGGCAAGAGCAGGCTGACCGGTAAAAGCTTTCCTCGTGTCTGTGTCCTTTCCGCTAAGTCTCGTCGCCAAAGCCAACCCGTGGCCACACTCAGAATCCAGGGGCAGCGAGGTCCCCTGCCCCTTTTCATCAGAGGAGGGGTGAAGCCCCCCAGCGAAGGTCACGGACTCTGAGAGGGGACGTCCGCGCCATCTACCAGGGCAAAAAGCTCTGCTTCTGCAGGTTCCACACCCCTTCCTCCTTCCAGACAGAGCGCCCGACTCTCCTCTGGGACCTCCTGCCTCCCCCACTTGGGGTCCCTGTGTGGCCCGCTCCTGCTGCTAGCTACCATGTGTGCCGTATTCTCACAGCTGCGCAGTGACAGCCTTCCATCAGCTTTGGCCGCCGTCACTGGTTCAGACACAGACGTGTGACCCAAGTCAGGCCGATGAGACTGAATTCTGGGAATCTCGTTGGAGTTGGGTGTGGGGGCGTCTCTTTCTGACAGAAGGTGCCGGGAGGCTGGGACAAGAGTGGCACTGCTGGTGGCCGAGCGCTGCCAGTGGGGCAGATCCCAGGGGAAGGTGCCTGCCCAGGGGCGGAGGTGACCCGAGCACAGGCAGGGGACACCGCTGGCCGTGAGCCTGGCTCCCGAGATGTGTGGGTGCACGAGCCAGTATTCCCTGGGTTTGCCCACCCCATCTGAGTTGGATGAGACCAACTGTTATGGAAACCGGACGTGGAGAGAAGGACGTCGGCAAGCTGCTTCGTGAAGCTGTCGTTCCAGCTAACCATAGCCCTGTTTGATATCTCTATTTTTTTTAACAAGTAAGGAATGCTTCCAATTCTTCTCCTTTCCCTGGAAGAGATCATTGCACTGAAGGGTCCAGTGGTGGACCCTTTTCGGCACACACGTGGTGACAAACGAGTGGCTGGACTCCTGTCGCTGCTCCTGGGCCAGTCCTAGCCCGGAAATGACGCTCCTCGGTCTACGCCCCAATCACTTCCCGGAGGGCCTAACCTGGATGTAAGGGACTGGCTTCCCGAAAGGTTGGCTCGGCCCCCCTGCGGGAGGGAGGCGACAAAGCCGTGTCGCTAGGCAGTCGGTCTCTTCAGTACGCGCATCCTCATCCTCATCTTCCCAAGGACGAGTGTGAGGCAGCAGAGCCACCGCCTTCCAGCTCCGACGAAGCCGGTCCCCACCTCAGACCCCAGCTCAGCCTCCCTGGATGTCGTCAGGTGAGAGGCAGGCACTCACTGTCCCAGACGGGGGTCCAGCACCAGCTGGGGTCCCTCACTGGGTCCCGGTCACGTTCAGACGGCTTTCCAATCGCCCAGTGCCCTTCTAAAATACCCAGTAGGACTGAAAATTTAACACACTCGCAAGAAGCCTCCGCCTCACAGACTCTGGTATACCACCCCAGCCGCTCCACCCCGATGGGCAGTACGGTGGTCCCAGCTGCCGGTGCTGATGGGAAACTCAGACATGGAAGAAATATCGGGGCGGGGGATCGGCACACATTTGCAAAGCTCCCGAAACAGCCCAGTAACGACCCCCATGGCAATGTTAACCTCCCAAGCTCACAGACAGAGTAATGAGCCCAAAGACATCCCTGGGGCAGACCCCCACCGCTCCGACACACAGAGGCCCACCCCCGAGTGTGGGCACACTTGCGGGGCTTGAGTGGGAGATTAAACAATCACCCCGCAGACTCACGGATGCGATTGATCGCAGGTTGCTCATCAGCAGCCACAGAATCCACTTTTGGAGCCTCAATACCCTGACGGTCACCTTCGCACGCTCACGCCCACACACACGCGTGTGCACACAGCGACACCTGCAGCCCCTCTTCAAGTTTTAAGGATGTTGCCGACTGCAGAAATCAGTCCTGACTCGGCAGGACTGGGCCCTGCTCCGTGCGGAGAAACTGTTTTTTGCTCCATGGTGAGCAAAACCGAGCTTTCGCGTGTGGTCAGTGATGCTCGTGAACTCGGAGCTGAGCAGGTAGATAAGGGCTCTGAAGCACGGACACTCTATGTGAGGATGTAGCCAAGCAGCCGGCCCCCCTGGGGGTCTGGAAGCTTTCCCCAGGACGTGACGATGGAGGCCACCTCTGAAGGAGCAGCCGTCCACCAAGAGCCTCGGGAGGCCCCTGGAGGGGGAGGGAAGGCGGCCAGGCCAGGGACGGACAGAAACCCAGGTGCCTGAGAGCCAGGAAGACAGTGTCCTGTTGAGTAACCGTAAGTCAGGGAGCAAACTGACTCTCAGTAGTTCTTATCGCCTAAAACTGCTCAGAAATTTCTTTCTTTCGTTCAGCGCTTTGAATGTGCCTCTCCCTCTCTTTCGCCAAGAAGGTTTCTGCTGAGGAATTTGTCAGTGGCCTCATGGGGTTACATTTTAAAGTGTTCTGGGTGTTCTGTAGCAGATACACTGCCGGGGAAATCAGCAAGAGTTGCCAAGGTCACTGCGCAGTCCAGGAGACCTGGGGGCGTGACTGAGACAGTGCAGAGAAATGAGGGCGCGCAGACCGCATTTCAGGAGTAGCTGCCGCAGGCCCTGTCTCCCTGGAGGTGCGCTGTGAGGGACGTGGAGAAAGTCAGGACAGGGGTTTGGTGTGAGCACGTGTTGGCCATCAGTATCCACGAGGAATGGCCAGCGAAGAGCGGATAACTTCAGGGTCTAAACACGGTTGCTGTGTAGTTACTGGTGTTTTTCTCATCTGTCTCCTCGAAGGATGTGGGCAATGAAAAGATACTAAAGGGGCCATGGAAAAGGTTAGACACACGGAGAGAGGGTGTGGTGGGTCGGTGGGGGGCGGGGGGACGGACAGGCTACTAGAAAGTCGTCTGAGAACGCGCACCGAAGCCCAGGCCGCCGAGGCAGCGCCCGCATAAACGGGCCAGCTCGAGGCAGGAGGTGGAGAGGTGTGCTTTTCCTCCGTTGTTCTCTGCGGTTCCACGCCCCTCACATTCAAAAGCACCCCGTCTGCTGCTTCTCAGCCCCACAACAGAGGCTCCATAGCGCTCTTGGGCATCGCCTAGGCTGGAAATATCAAGGGAGCAGATGTGACACACTGCGAGTTTGTTACATGTAAGCAGTGTGTTAAAGAATTGAATCCAAATTCCTCAGTCTGAGAGCTCGGGCTTCCCAAAACTCCGAGACGGGGGGTGCCCTAAAGTTCACTGAATTCCTTTCATTGCTTCTCCCTTTGCCACACCCGATTCAACATTTTATTTTGAGACTTTAAATAAAAAATTTTATTCTGAAGTGTTCTAATTATATTATGTCTCGGGGTGAACTCACTCTGAACTGCATTACCTCCTCCCAAGGCACAGGGCTGGCTAAATGCATGAATTGTCTTTTGATTTTATGGACCATGGAAATGTCAGCCCTTGTGCGTCCCTGCTGAGTGGCTCAGGGTCACCAGTGCCCACAGGCCGTATACTCTTCCTAATTTCAGTTACTCCCTCCTCGTCTTCATGAGCTTTTGGACGGCCTCACCCTGGCTTCCTTTTTGTTGTTCAGAACCGAATGCCCTCCCCTGCTGCTTCTCACCTCTTCCGCCTTATTCCTCTCTCTCTCCTTTTAAGATTTTATTTGTTTATCTTTAGAGAGAGGGGAAGGGAGGGAGAAAGAGAAGGAGAGAAACATCAATGTGTGGTTGCTTCTCATGTACCCTCTACTGGGGATCTGGCCCACAACCCAGCCATGTACCCTGTACCCTCTACTGGGGATCTGGCCCACAACCCAGCCATGTACCCTGACTGGGAATCGAACCGGCGACCCTTTGGTTCTCAGGCTGGCACGCAATCCACTGAGCCACACCAGCCAGGGCGAGACCTGTGCTTCAATAGCTAAAAGATTCCATTTTGCTCTCAGGGATGATGGTCATAAAAATGCCGTGCCTTTGGACTGACTGATTCAACTCTTCGGATCCTCTGTGGATTGGCCTGTAAGACGGCGACAAGACCTAGCACGCGGCACCGTTGTGGGGACCACGCAAAACAAATGCACGCTGTTCCCGCAGCCCCGTCTAAAGCTCGCTGAGCGTGACGTCTCGTGCCCTTCTCACTAACAACGTAGATGGAGGCACAGAAGCTCCACGGGCGTGCAGAACGTCCCGGCAGATGATGTGCCCCCCCGTGACATGCGTGTCCTGTCTTGGTTGACGAGAATCTTCCCACTGTCTTGCTCACCTCCACGCCCTGTGAGGCAGGCAGAAAAGAGCAAACTGCACCCCGTCCCATGCTCAGCACACAGAGAGAGATGGGAATTACCGATGCCTTTTGATGTCTCTATTTTATGATGTGTTAGCACCTTGTGGTCCCAAGGAGGCGCTGCCCCTCCCAGGCTCAGCCACGGTTTGAGGGGAGCAAAGGACGTGCCCGCCACAGGCCTTTAGCTCTGATGCACTGAGCCTGTACCCCGAACCACCGCCTCCCCCAACTCACACACAGAGCCAACACTCTCTCTGCCCTCGGTCTCCCTAGGGTGGGGGGCCAGACAGCTAGGGAGCCCCCCTCCACCCCAGAGCCCACAGAATGGCGTCCACTATGTAGTCCTAAGCTTCCTTAGTCTGCCTGCTTGCCTCACCCACTCCGGCCACAGAAACCATGACAAACACCCCATGCCCTGCACCTCCTGACTGCCCTGGGCTTCCCGGTGGGGCCCTGGGTGGCATGGGGTGCTGTGTCCCCTCCTCTCGGGGCCTGTGAGTGACAAATTACCCCTTCAACGGCAGGCCTATCCTGGTCTTTGACCCCACTGTGTCTGACCCGAACCGCATCCCTGGCTGGGATCAATAACCTTGGAAAACTGTGAAATCTAATATGGTAAAGAGCACCAAATAATTTTAAAACCTTTACAAAGAAGGAAACAGAGGCCTTGTGTGAAATGAAAATGGAAAGAGCTTAACCTTTCAGGTAGAGCAACCTCCCAGAACAAATTTGCTAGTGTGACCGNCCCACTCCGGCCACAGAAACCATGACAAATACCCCATGCCCTGCACCTCCTGACTGCCCTGGGCTTCCCCGTGGGGCCCTGGGTGGCATGGGGTGCTGTGTCCCCTCCTCTCGGGGCCTGTGAGTGACAAACTACCCCTTCAACGGCAGGCCTATCCTGGTCTTTGACCCCACTGTGTCTGACCCGAACCGCATCCCTGGCTGGGATCAATAACCTTGGAAAACTGTGAAATCTAATATGGTAAAGAGCACCAAATAATTTTAAAACCTTTACAAAGAAGGAAACAGAGGCCTTGTGTGAAATGAAAATGGAAAGAGCTTAACCTTTCAGGTAGAGCAACCTCCCAGAACAAATTTGCTAGTGTGACCGTATTTACGGGACGAAGCTGCGCCTGTTTCCGGGCACACACGTGCACACGAGCGAGCGTGCACAGGCGGGGGCCGGGGGCGCAGGGCAGAAGTAGGTCTGCAGTGCGAGTTCGGGAGATGCGGCGTTGATCCTTGTGTCATTGTTGACTGATTGTTGCAGCATTTTCTGTACAAACACCTGTACCCCCCCCCATTTGCCCCCCCCCCCGCCCCGAATGCTCCCATCGCCAGGGAAGGCTGGGCCGAGGTAAACGGGACAGGAATGTGCAGGAAGACCTCCATGTCTTTTCCGCCTGTGTCGGTTTTCTTTGCCTCTCTAAAGCAAAGTTGGATTCATGCATCGCTTACATAATAAAGACAGCAAAGAAGTGACTAGACAGCATCCAATTGTTAACATGTACATAGTACAATCCTGTAGAATGGATAACATAAATCAGTGAATATTATTTAAATTACCATATCAGATGTCTCCACCAAAGGGAAACTAGGAATTACCAGTCTGGGGCCAAAATGGGATTTTTAGAGCTGCTGATGAACTCAGAAGAACTATGAGAGAAGGGTTTCTACTTGGACGCCACACTTTCAAAACGGCATCAATCATCATTATCTCCCCATCTCCTAATGTAAAATAATTCATTTTCCGGCACCTATCCTTTGCAAGAGGCTTTTGAATTAAACCTTAAAAGCTAAATTTTTCCCAGAATCTCTCTGGACCTAGCACTCGCTGCCAATAAGAAAGCTCAGGGTGATTTGTTTTCCTCTATAATTTCAAAGGAGATCAATACAAAAGTCCTTTGTTGCCGCCGCGATTTCTGCAGCCCGGGATGGTGGATCACAGCAGGGGGAGTCGGGGACTCACAGACCGGGGGTGGGGGGCCCGACTCCTCTTTTCATGTGGTTTCAAGCGAGTGACGGGCAGAGAGAAGGGAAGCTACCTGCATGCCACGTGGCCCCCAGAGCTGGAGGCGTGGGCTCTGAGGGGGTGTGGGCGGTGAAGGGTAAGGTACCAGGCCTGAGGACAGACTGACCTCCAAGGACAGCTCCACCCTGCGATGCTGGGCAGTCACTTCACCGCTCGGCCTGCTTGTTGGTATGAGAGGGGTAGGAGCGGCATCACATGATGCGGTCGTTACAGGCGGACCGAGAGATGACGACCTTCAGGTCCATAGTCCATGTGGATCCACATGGATTCCTCTTCTTCTGTTTGAGTCAGCACACACTTAGTCTGCTGGAATGTGCGCCTGAGGCCAGACACGGAGAAAGGCATGCTGAGCCTTCATCTCTGCTCACGGGGAGCAGCTTGCCGTCTCCCCGAGGGGGTCAAACATACCCCAGCAGACACTGAGGGAACCCCACAAGGTCGAGCTAGTAATGGAGGGGGAAAACGGGTCACCAGGCCATTCTGTAGCCATGGTCTCCATGAGGAGAGCTGTAGGAGAAGGGGAAACTGGTTTATGGAAGGTTTCATAAAAGAGTCGGGATTTGACCTAGACATGACGTCAGGTTTGTTTGGACAGAGAACAAGGCAGGAGCGCTGTGAAGGGGAAAAGAGGGAAAAAGAAAACCCCGGGGTACCCAGAAGACACCACAGTAAAAAGGGAAGCAGCTGAGGTAGACAACGGGTTTGGAACAGCTGCCTCTGGGAGGTCCAAAACTGATCAAGAAAGACCCTGAAATGGGTCATGTTCTTTTTGAGATTTAAACCCCACCCACATCAATTCTGCATGCCCTGGATGGCTGTCTGGACAAATGGGTGGATGGATGGACGATTGATGGGTGGGTAGATAGATGACAGATGAGTAGATGGATGGATGATAAATAAATAGAGGGATGATGGATGGGTGGATGGATAATGGGTGGGTGGGTGGGTGGATAGATGATAGATGGGTGGATGGATGATGGATGGGTAGATGGGTGGATGGATGATGGATGGGTGGATGGATGGTGGATGGGTGGATGGGTAGATGGGTGGATGGATGGATGGATGGACGAATGAATGCCACAATGGCCACCTGCCACAATACACACGGTAAACTGAGTGATCAGAATGTCTAAGTAACCAGAATAGAATGGCCCCCTGTGGAACATGCCAGCGAGCAGAATTTCCGGCACACTGATCAGGGTTACAGCTGCCCCTGTGGAACTGTTTCAGTGCCCAGCTGGTCAGACCCATGTAGAAAACGATAAAACACACAGACTTCATGTCCCCTGGCAACTGACCGTCTAGGACAGAGCCGACCAACAGAAACCCACGGTCCTTTGGGTTCTGGACGTGAATCTGTCCCTGCTCCCCTACGGTCCCCTCCCCCATGGACGCAGTGAGTTCACAAAGAACAGAGGATCCCCCCTCCCCCCGTGGCTGTCCTGTCACAGGGAAGGAGGAAGCTTTCCCCACCGTGGGAGCTCAGTCAGTTCTGAGGTCCCGTCGCTGTCTCACCAAACGCCACAGCCTGGAAGGGCTCCTTCGAGACTTTTCCCTACATTACATCAAAAGCCCCTTTGTTCTGACAACCTGTGGGGTTTTTTCCTGAGTTAATGTATCTAGGCATTGCATTCCAGCCAATATCCTGAAAGTCATCGTCTGTGCCTGTGAGAGAAAATACGTGAACTGCCCCTTCGTCCCCAGTTCCTGCCAAGGTGCACGTTTTAAAGGAGTGTTTCGATTTTCTTCTGACGAGAGATTTAGGGAATATTAACCCAATGTGTGAGGACGAGCCCTCATCAGAACCAGCAGTTATTTTTGCTACTTACTCAGCTTTTGCCCTTCATAAAGAACTCCCCCCGGAGAGCTGACAAATAAAGATAAATGACTATTCTAGAGCATTCTAACGAACTAAGCTTCTGTAGTCACTTAAATGAATCTCGAAATCCACATTCTGCTACGTTGGCTACATTTCTTCTCTCATTGTCTTCTACTGTGTGACCTGGGATTACGTGGTACCAGGAAAAGGGGGTGAGAGCCAGGTTCATTGTCAGGCAGGCCCCGTGCTCCATGCCTGCAAATGCCTGCCTTCCCTACCTTACGTCATAAAAGCCCTCTTTTCACCTGGAGCAAAGCAAGTGCATGGCTTTCCACCTACCCTCGACTGTGTCGCAGGGCTGGCCGAATTAAACGTGTCCCGATTCATCGTAAGGACTGACACTATTGGATACAGAATTTTCTCTCAACTGCAACATGAATAATAAGGGCTGACATTGACTGAGCGCTCACTATGTGCTAGGAGCTTGTCAACGAACTTCATGTGCAATGTTTCACTTGCTCTTCACAGTCAGCCTTCAGGGTGGACGTTTTAATAGTGCAACTCTGAGCCCAGAAAGAACAAGGCACCCAGAGAGACTCCGCCCCGGGTCTGTGTCCCAACCCTGACCCTTCCCTGTGACACGACCTTGGGCACAACCTTGTGTAACCTCTCCGGACCTCCGTTCCTGCATCTTCACAGTGGGAATCTTAGTTTATTTCACTCACAGGGTGAGGATATATATATGCACAAACACACGCGTGGCTCACAATAGTCGATTTCACTACAGAGAACATTATACCGGGCTTTCCAACGCCTTGGTCATTTTCACGTCGTGTGCAGGAGCCGGGCCCCACACCCGCGCAGCACTTTGTAATTGAATGGTCCATGCTGCTGTGCCCCGACACGGCCTGGAGTGAGGTCTGACCTCAGAGGTGAAGGGATCGGTTCTCCTCAGAAGTCACCTGGCCTGAGACACCTGCCACAAGCTCCGGGCGCCCAGGCCACCTGCGAATTCAGGGGTGGCACCGCCTCCTCAGGCTTGAGAATTCGCTAGTGACCCACGGCACTCAGCAATGGGCTTGTTCGTTAAAGAACGTTCTATCCACCACATGCGGAGACACTCGGGGCCAGATCTAGGAGGGCCCCAAATTTGAGACCCCATGTCATCGGGATGCAGCCTGGAAGCTCGCCCCGAGTCGGTGTTGAGAGCTTGTACCGGGTTCCGGTGTGCCGGCTTCACTGACGGAATCCTGGGCCGCCACTGCACTCTACCCCCAACCTCCCCGGGGGTCAGGTGACGTCCTCTCGCTCCGAGCCCCGCTCTCCAACCAGACCCCGTCCTGGAGCCGCAGTGCGGACCCTCAGTGAGTCAGCTCTGCGCCTGGGCTGAGGAAGGGCCCAGCACGGAGAGCAGACACCCTGCCATTACGGGGTGACCCCAGGGGCTGAGAGGCAGCCCTCCAGAAAGCAGGGACAGAGATCCCCCAAACTCTTCACGATACACCACTGTTCCGTCCCTGGGCTGCTTCCCCGCAGTACATGTCCCTCGGCTGTGCACAATCACGAAAGGTCACCCCAGGGTGGATCTGCCAGCCACACCTGTTCCAGTACCCACGCAGAGAGACGAGTGACTTAAATCTTAAAACGTTTATCTGCGTATCACCCAGATTAGCTATGTCACTGTGTGCGCATTCATTTTTAGGAGTTAAGCTTGTTACACCATTTCACCCACAGATCGATTTCCTTTATTATATGTGACTTGGAAGTGTTCCATGGGAATAGGTTCAGATTGCGTGAACCCCAAGGAACTGTCTGAGTCCTGTTGTGCCTTCTCTGTTTCATAGATGAGGAAACGGAGACCCTGCACGGAGAAGTGACATGCCCCGGTCCACCCAGCGAGGACCCTGTGGCAGCCTTTTGACCTTCAGTGCCAGGGACCCAAGCCCCTTTCCCCGCCGAGAGCTGCTTGGAGGGCGAACCGAAGGCAGGGAGGTCAGGGAGAGCCTGGCTTGCTTCTCGTTGCACCAAACGCCGGGGCAACATCAGGACAATGCCACGTGTGGGGAGCCGAGCTTGGAGGGCTGGGTCGACCAGCTGTCCCAGCCACGAGGCTCACGGAGCCTGCCTTTGTATGCAGACTCCACAGTTACCCACAGTGGGTTCCCTGCCACCCCACCTGCCTACCAGGTCCTCCCTGGTATCGGATGGGCATTTGCACGTGACACCCTCACCCCAGCCTGGACGGTTGGAAAAATCCACTTTCTATTCTTTCTATTCATCGGTGTCAACATGAACCTTCAGAAACTAATTGAGAGTATGGGTCGCTGGGAAAATGAACCTGAAGAAAAGCTAGCGTGAAGAACTTGCAGGATTAAAACACACACCGGCACCCTAGCCACGTTCCCCCGGCCGCTCAGGGACACCACACGCCCAGCCACGCCCGTTTGGCGTTTGCCTGATGGGAAGGGTGACGTGGGGGCAGAGACAGGCGTCACTCTGTAAAATGCAGCATTGATCTCTTTCTCCCTTGTGTATGTGCCCAGACGCAACTGAGGCCAGTGGCCTTTTAAAAATTTAAAAATACATTAAACAGACCAGTGAGCCTCCGATAAATGTGTACGTGGATAGTTCTTTCCTGGACGCAGCATTCTGCCACAAGAAAGAAATGCATTCCCAGAAGGCACTGCAAGTCCTCTCTGGGTGGCTTCTGTTTCGGATACTGATGTTCCACCCCACGTTTAACGTGGGCTCTGAGATGTGGTGACTCTTTTCTTCCTCCCTCCCTTCCTCCCTCCCTTCCATCCTCCCTTCCTTCCTTTTCTTTATTTTCCTTTCTTCCTTCTTTCCTTCCTTCCTTTCTTCCTTTCCTCCGCCACCCTCTCTCACCCAGTGAGTTCTGCCACGTTCCTCTACAAAATCCCTGGTGGTCAGCCTCCTCGCCTCTCTCTCCCTCCACCCTCGCTCCAGTCTGGGAAAAACTTGGTTCTGAATAAATGAAGTCCATTCTGAGCTGGCCCTCGCAAGTCTTTAAAAAGTGTACGTGATTTGTGTGTACTGTTATACACCAACCTCACTGTACTATTCATATCTCATCTTAGGTCCAATATTCTATTCACTCTTCTCTGCCGAATAGCCACCAAAAGGAGCAGGTGATTTTTGAGTCAGACATTTGACCTCTGCACACCCAGTTGCCTCATCTACAAGCGGAGAGAGAAGTAACAATCTCGCAAACTGCCCATTTCTGGAAGGCCTACAGCTCTTGGGTCTATGATACTTCTTTTGGTTTGGCAACAAAGGATTTGAATTCTTGATGGAAAATTATTTAGCATTAGCAACTCAAATATAATGTGTGTATTTCAAAGTGTGGCCCTAAAAATAACTGCACAAATAAAGGTGTGGCCCCAACTACTTTTCCCTAACCGTCACAGTCGGTTCGTTTCAGAAGGGACTTCCTGCTGTGCGCAATGCACCATTCGCAAAATCAACGATAGGGATGATTTTAAAAAGAAGAGCAGAGCAGAGCCGTGGAGGGAAGGAAGGACGAGTTGTTCTCGCAAGAGTGGCCATTAAAGAACATTCTAAAGTTAAGTGTTAGATAATTAACATCTGGTAGCAGCACAGGAGCAGCCAAGAGACGCACGGAGTGGGATGTACAACTTGAGCTTCAGCGTTTAGGACATTTTGTAGCAGAATAATAACCACGAAATGGGGGAAACTCTGCTTAAGGTGGTTGGTACCCAAGATATGACAAGAAAAACATCAGAAATACTAATCACCACTGTGGCATAGCATACCTCAAGCGGAAGACGACAAAATTATGTATTGACCAAGGAAAGCATTCAGGAAAATGGAATTATTGACTGACTTTGTAATTAACCGGCTTCTGAATTTGGACATATAAAATAAGGCTTTTAATTAAATAACACGACATTATGGAAATAATAAATATGGTTCATTTTTAAGTGTAACTCTAACAATGCTCTTTGTAAGATGATTTTGAAGATGTAAGAAAGCAGGAAGACTAACACTGAAACAACCTCGAGTTCTGTCTTCCACACGGAGCCGTGAGCGAGCGCGATGCGTCCCTTAACCCGGGAACTCGCTCGCATATGAAGTGTGGTTGATGTTTGCACCTCGCCTGACCTCATGCTTTGATCACTTCCCTATTTTATGAGATTTTCTTTAAAAACATATCGATGGTTACAAGGTAACATGTGTAAACCTCTGTGGATGTATATTGTCGTTTAATTGGTCATTATCACTAAACATTATGGGGTTTCTGATTTTTGTTAAAAGTTATAATGCAATAAATACAGCTATAGATTATTGTTAGTGCATATCTCTGTTCCCTCGCATTTTTGGAAGCCAATGATTGGGCCAAGGGTCAGGAATATTTCTAAGACTTCTGATGGCTGTTCGCTTCCACCCGGGGCAGACGTGCCAACCTCTCGTCCTCGCCCAGCCGTCAAAGGCCAGGAAACTTTCTCCCGTCTGCCCCGCCCTTCCCAGGCCTGTTTCTATGGCTACAGCTCGAATGTGCTCCCACAGAAATACTACCCACCGAGAAATTCTGCCAAATAATTTTTACCTCAGTAAATAAAAGATAACATATATTAAAGGTTAGGTTAGATTTCTTTTATTATTAGGAGTTCGATCCTTTTGACGCATTTATTTTCCACTCGTAGTTCTAGCGTTCGCTGCACCGAAGCGGATGTCTGTGCCGTCTGTCCAATGCTGCCCCACCAGCGTCGTACTTTGATTACAGACACCCTCGGATACACTGTATTTGTATTTATAAATATTAATGTCCCTCTTTGTTCAAAATGTTCCTAGTTTATTGCCATGCCTTTACTTCCAGACACACCAGAATAAGCGTGGCGGAATCTAGAGAACGTCCTTGAGAGAGTTCTCTAAAATTGCACTTAGACCACGTATTTCTTTACGAGAAATTAAAATCCTTGTAGTATTTGGTTTTCCTACCCGTGTGTTCATTTGAGTCTATTTGAGTATTTGTTGTTTGAACATCATCTCTGCTTTAATAAACTGTCACACATACTATAATTACCTGGCACATGTAGGCCAGATAATTTTTTAAATCTCTGTTTTGCATCCACCTTATCTTGGAGTTTTCCCAACACCCTTTCCAGGGAAGGTGCCTTCTCTCCACTCACGATGGCTCTCTAGGACTCACGAAGTGGCACTGTGAGTTAGGGCTGCGCCGCGCTGCGATGCGATGCGCAGTCCGCCGCGCTCAGGCCAGAGCCGGTCTCCAGCGCGTGCGGGGCGTGGCCGGAAAAACCTCCGACAGTCTCCCGTCGCCTTGGAGGCTGCAGCCCAGGTCATCCTGATGCCCCGGTTCCCCCCCAAGGGCTACCTTCCTGTTGCTTGGAACTCTGCACTCTGCATTTTCTAGACTGAATGTTTCCCAGACACTTCCTCTCATATCTGCCTCTAGCCTAGCATTAATGCCCAGGGGCTGCCGGCTCCTCTGTAAATAATTGTTTGCTCTGATCGTGGTTGAGCTAAATCAGAGACACAAAATTTCTCAGAGGACACGTGACAGGTGCGAAGCACGTAAGTTGGAGTGGCAGATGAAAGGGCAGGAAATACCCTGGGTTTGAAAACTTCACTCCACCAGGTACTCCAGGTCGACGATCCCTCACTCACCTCCTCTCAGCCTGTGTCCTCACCTAGAAGGTAGATCTAAGTCATAAGTAACTAAACAAAGAAAGAAAGAAAACTGAGTAATAACAAGAATATTCACAACAATGATAAATTCACCCTCAAATTCTGAACACCCAGCACACAGTAGGTGCTCAAACAACCGGTCCCCATGCTGGCAGGTGTATCTACAGACACTAAGCGTCGAGCCATTTTTCACGGATACACACGGAAGCAGCTGGTGAAGCAGCAGACACCGTGCAAATACCAGGGAGTTTTAACAAGCCCGAAGGAGCTTGGTGGCGTTCACCCTCAGGAGACAGAAATTCCCAAAACACCACCTTCCTGTCTGCCACCACAGAACGGCAGCGACAGCAAGTCCAGCCCCGGGTGACGAGGCCGCGGTAGCAGGGCTGGGCTGTGGGAGCATTCTCCCCACGCAGCAGCGGGGCGTGGGGAGGCCGAGGGAGAGGACAGTCCCGGAGGCTCAGCGGCTGAGGCGGCGGACCACAGACTCCCTCCCCACCCCCCGCTGGGCCCAGGGACAGGCAGGCAGAAGGCCCAGGGGAGACGCGTGGAGAGAGAACCGCAAGCTGGCTGTTGAAGCTCTGTTTTATAATAACACATAACAGTGACAGCCATGCTTGTTAAAACAGGACTCCTTTAAAATATGTGCATGTGCGCGCACGCACACACACACACACACAGATGTCTGCATGGCTGTTCTCTGAGAGGCAGAGTGAGTCAGACGACGAGGCAGGCGATCCCAAGCCCTGGTCTCTGGCTCGGACACGCAGGAGCGTGGGGTGTGGGGAGGCGCCGAGCCCCTGGCTGGGCCCACCAGCTGCACCACGGTTGGGCAGCGCCCAGGGACCCTGCAGTGGGGCAGGCTCCGCAAATGGTTTCGGGGAACAGAGTTTAGACTTGAGGTCAGTGAGCGCCTCTCCTTTTGTTCAGACACGGAGATCTCCGATCGCCTGTGAGAAGGGAGCTACACCGGCAGACGAGACGCTAGCCCCACACGGCCGGACCAGGCCTGGGGTGGCCCTTTTCACTGTCGTCCCATCCCCTAGCAATGAGGCTCGGTGGCTGTCCCCAGCTTTGATCAGACTGATTCCTCCGAACACGGTGGGGAGCTACAGACAGGGAGACCGCAGAGGGGACGCTGCTCTCCTAGGTGGATAGGTGACCCAGGACAGAAACAGGACACTTCTCCCGGAAAACCACAGTGTGTCCCATTGCTGGCCCTTCAGCTTGACCCTGAAGGCTGGAGGTGACTTCGGTGAGCGTTTTGTCCGGGGCCATCGTGCCCGGGACCGGCTAGTGCTCATACGCTGGTATGACTGGGACACACTAGGCTCAGCATCGAAGGTACGGTCCTGTGCCAGCAATGAGTTCTCAGAGCAGCACCAGAAGGTCCTGGTTCTGGAAAAGTCGTGGTGGGGCAGCCATCCAGGCCTGCTAGACACGCCACTAGGACAGCGCCTTCCCCGTGCCGACGACACCACCGACTCAAGTCGCTGTGGTTCCAGTGGAACCAGGGCGCGGTTTTCCGAGCCTCGAGGTGATGCTTGAGGCACGGTTGCCACCTTCGCAAAGTTCCAAGACGAAGGAGACGCAGGTAAGAGTGTCTTCACACGTCTCAGAAGCACTGAGTTTTCTACCTGAGGAGGCGGCATTTGGTGCTCAAGAAGGACTTGCGACCTTTGAACACTGTCTGCTCATGTTTCAGAGGAGGAGGAGGAGGAGGTCCCTGGAGGCGTGGAGACCCCCAAAGCCATGGAGCCGGGCTGCAGCTTCCTGTCCAGGTCAGAGCTCCATCTGCAGCGCCTCCCTGGCCCCTCCAGTGTCTGTGAGCCCCAACCCTTCCCGGGGGTGCTCCTTCTCCCTGCGTCTCCTCGTCTTCTCCTCTCTGCGGCGACTGTCTCTAGGCTCGGATCTCCCTTTCTGCAAGGAGGTTGGTCTCGTGGGTTTAAGGCCCCCTCTAATTCCCTCATTCGAACTTGACTACCTCCGTTGGACCCTGTTTCCAAACCCACAGCCCCGTGCTGGGGTCCTGGGGGTCAGGACTTCAAGGTGTCTTTTGGGGGGTCACACAAGCAGACTCATATCAAGGTCTCACTTAAAGCTGCCACGGCCACAGAGAAGCTTCTCGGTCACACGCAGAGTAAGGCGATCGCGCAGACAGGCGATCGTGTGTGTTACGGCACCGTCCGCACTGCGCGGTGGTGCACAGTGTGTCTTCTCTGGTTTGTGCACCCCGGTCTTTCCTTCCTCATCCATCTATGTTCAGGGGACTGTCAGTTGCTAGCGCTGTCCCTGCGGCATGCCACAGCCTGAGTGGCTCTAACAGGTGGCCTCGCCTCATAAGCTCTTTGTGGGGCCCCCACCCGGGAGCCCTCCGAACCCTGCGCCTCTGGGGCTTCTGCCAGCCTCTCTCGCAGAGACACGCTGATGGCACGTGTAGCCCTTCCCTTTCTCAAGACGGTGGGGGCCGGGAATGGAAGCCCAACCTTCCCATCACGGGCTGGCCTTCCAGCAGCTGACGTTTGTCTGGTCCCCGTCCACAGTCACCCTGTTAGCATAAGACATGCCCCTTCCCTGGGGGTCACACGGTTCAGGGAGCTCTGTGCGGGGAAGCAGGTCACAGACCAGCCCTCAGAACGGCACGCCCGCCCCGCCGTTTTCACTCAGCAAATGGCGAGGGTTTGAGGAGTTCTGGGCGGGGAACTAGGCACAGGGACCGGCCCACGCTCTCCGCTGTCTCACACAAACCCGGCCCAGCCCTTGTCTGTGGGCGGTGAGCGGTCTGGGGGGGTGAACGCAGACCGCAGCGTTTTCTGAGTCTGGTTCTGCGTCACTGCCGTGGGGGTCCCCCTGGAGTCTCGTGCAGAAGGTTCAGAAACACCTGCTCCCGGGACACCACAGGGGCTGCCCTTGGGACACTGTCCCCCGGTGCCTCGAAGGCTCAGGACAGCCCTGGCCAGTGTGGGGCGGAGCGTCACCATCCTGTACACAGAAAGGTCCCCAGTTGGATTCCCAGGCAAGCGCACACCTAGGTTGCGGGTTCAGTCCCCAGTCAGGGCTAGTGTGAGAGGCGACTGAACGGTATTTCTCCTTCTCTTCCTTTTTCCCCTTTCCTTCTCTCTAAAATCAATAAGCATGTTCTCAGGTGAGGAATTCAGAAAAAAAGGCTCAGAACTGGCCACCACACAAAGTCAAAACAGGATTCGTGGAACCCACCTGCACACTGCGTCCCGCTCACCTGGGTCTCCAGGGACAGCCGCGTGGTCACCTCTCTCAGGTGGTCCAGGTGGCCGAACCCAGAGTGTCCGTGCAGCACACGAGGTGCTGACACTCTGTCACCTCCTGACGACCACCGGACACTCGCCTACCTGAGAGACGGTGCCCAGGAGCCCCACTGCCACAAACATCCCAGGAGCAGGGTCCAGGCAACCTAAGCCTTAGGGACTTCACCTTGGGATTCAGGGCTAAGGGAGCCTGGGGTGGGCTTTTGAGGAGCCTGCCATCTCTTTGCAGAACCGCGTCCTGCTCGGGCCACCCGCATGTTCTGCGGCCGCACTGCCAGCGTATACATATGTAGTTGGAAGTAGATTGTTTGGCGCTGTGTGCGTGGCCCCATAACTAGTCCCATGTGTGTGGTGTCCGTTCGTCCATCCATTCCGTAGCTAATCATTGTCCCACGTAACTACTGTGAGCTCGACCCAGCCGCAGGCAATGGAGGGGGCGCAACCAGGGAGGCCAAGTCTCTACCTTCCAGGAGATATCACGCTGCAGACGGTCTGTCTGCCTCCATCCGGAATGGGAGGTAGGAAACACGCCTCCGGTGGCCGCTGTGCCCCCCAGGGTGGCCACGGCCGGGCTGTCCTCACAGTAGGTGCTCCATAGACAGCCACTGCGTCACCAACCAGGCGTCCAGGGTCAGCTTGGTTGCCCGGGTAGCTGCCAATCTGTGTCTCTGCCCAGCCTCCCTCTCAACCACCTGCCCCCCGACCCCGCCGCTGCTTCCCCCCCGATCTCTGCAGCCCTACCTCTACCGCTGCGAGCTCAGAACTCGCTCCTTTCCCGTCTCTCTCCGCACGGCCTGACCGGCCCAAGTAGGACAGAAAACTGGAAGGATACGGGTGAGGTCTCCTCCCCTCCTCACCCAGGCTACCAGGCAGACTGGCCGGGCCG
Source organism: Sturnira hondurensis (assembly GCF_014824575.4). Taxonomy (NCBI): domain Eukaryota; kingdom Metazoa; phylum Chordata; class Mammalia; order Chiroptera; family Phyllostomidae; genus Sturnira; species Sturnira hondurensis. The sequence continues at coordinate 17,479,769 of NW_028079127.1, forward strand.
TTGCCCCAGAAGAAATACGAAGTTAAAACCATTTCCCATCANTCTGCCTCCATCCGGAATGGGAGGTAGGAAACACGCCTCCGGTGGCCGCTGTGCCCCCCAGGGTGGCCACGGCCCGGCTGTCCTCACAGTAGGTGCTCCATAGACAGCCACTGCGTCACCAACCAGGCGTCCAGGGTCAGCTTGGTTGCCCGGGTAGCTGCCGATCTGTGTCTCTGCACAGCCTCCCTCTCAACCACCTGCCCCCCGACCCCGCCGCTGCTTCCCCCCCGATCTCTGCAGCCCTACCTCTACCGCTGCGAGCTCAGAACTCGCTCCTTTCCCGTCTCTCTCCGCACGGCCTGACCGGCCCAAGTAGGACAGAAAACTGGAAGGATACGGGTGAGGTCTCCTCCCCTCCTCACCCAGGCTACCAGGCAGACTGGCCGGGCCGTTGCCCCAGAAGAAATACGAAGTTAAAACCATTTCCCATCACATTAATCATCGTCAGCAACGAGCTGATTCGTTACAAAGCATGCTAATGCAAAGAAAATTTTAATTGAGAGAAATGAGGAATCTAACACCTATCATCAGTCATTACTGCCATTCCTGCCCATAAAACAAGGGGTGGTTTGTGCCAAGAGTCTGGCTATCGCTTTTGAAGGAGAACTATTTATAATTAGAGTTGTGTTGAATATTTAAAAGTTACAAATTACCATGTCTCCAGGGGGAAACGTCCGTGGAACCAGGCAAGAGCAAATCCAGAAAGATTTCTGATGTGTTTAAGAGCTTCCCTGTATTAAACAGGGAAAATGGGCCACAGCCATAAAAGCAACACGCATTTTATAAAGCCGTCCAGCTAATTAATTGTCGTCTCACAAACGCTGCTGAGCCAACACAGTGATGAGGAATGTCGCACTGAGTGATCGTTCAGTAAATGGACATTTGAGGGTTCATATTTTCCTATCTGCAGACCTGGCAGGGTACTTAATAAATAGTCCCCCTGCGCCCAGTGCCCGTGTCCAGCTGCCCACAACACCGGAGAAGAGCCAACAAAAAGGCAGCTCCGAAGCCAGAACAGCCATGACCAAGCCCACCCACTCTTATGCCTGGGGAAGGCCCCGAAACTTCCCTGAGACACTTATCTTTTTGACGTGTGATTACACGAAACTTCAAGCTCTAGAAGAGGGTAGGGTATAACATCTCCCGCCTACCGCTCACTCGGCCTCCACAAGCGTGGACTCCTGGCCGGTCCGACCGCGTCCACGGCCTAGCTACCGGCCCTCTCACCTGGGCTGTTTTGAAAAGTGCACTCAAGATGGAAAACGTCATCAGTAAATATTTCAGTTTGTACCTTTAAAACGATAGGAGCTCTGAAGGCCCCCAGGAAAATGACCATCACTACACTGAAAATACTCGGCAATAACCTCTCCCTAACAGCTATGTCCTCACTCAGTGTGGACACAGGGGCGCTGGGCTGGCTTGCGCCATTCCTTTCCTGCGTCAGACTGGGAACAGTGAATGGGGGGGGGGGGCGGTGGGGGCAGGAAGGGAGCCACGCAGCCACCTGCGAGCTGAACGGTGTTAGCAAACTCACTGAACTCACCCGAGTTTTAGTTGTTTCAAAAATAGACATGGGTGTTATAACGGCTTAATTAGAGAAGCACAGTACACGTGAAAAACCCAATGCGGTGCCTTGCAGGCACTAAAGCAAATTCTCACTGAAGTGGGTTAAAGTAAAAGTCCCGTGGGCCGTGTAAGACGGAAACGGCAGGTACGAGATTTGGCTCCGTCCGCCCTGGCCCAGGAGAGCAGGCCCGTGGAAGATTCCGTGCGGGCTGTTCCGTGACAATGACACTCCGAAGACCCAAACAGGCTGCCCGTGCACAGTGTGCAGGCCCATCAGAGCGAGCAGAACAGCCTCGCAATGAAAGAACAGCGCAGACGACGCCCCGGCCTGCGGGGGAGGGGAACACGCACACGCCGTGACACGGAATGATCTCCTCTTCGGTGCACTGGGGAGGCAGCGTCGTTAGAAGCACAGACCTGCGTTCGAGATCGGAGAGAACGGGAGGATCGAGTGGGCGGCTCCGATTCGCGTTTTTCCCGGTGGCTCCCAAAGGCAGCTGAAGGTGAGGCCAGTGAACGAAGGTGAGGTCAGGGAATGCGGCCGACATTGAGGAGCTCCCACGTGGCCCCTGGCTCCCCTCCCGTCACGCTGCGACCTCGTTCCGTGGCTGCAGCTCTTCTGTGGCCGGTGATTAGGTTCCCAGTTCGTGCCTGGGTTTTGGTGGGTGGTTGGTGGCTCTGGTTCAAGGCCTTCACGCCTCCTTGGGCACAGGATTCGTGCATGAATGCTGGCGCTGATGAAGGCGACGTTAATTACAAATGGCGTGTCCTGTTAGACATTCTTTCACTATTATTATTTTTCTTATTTTCGTCCAGCTGAAACTTTAAGCCTCCACAGAGTAAGCGTCTGCCCCAGCTGCTGCACTTCTCGCCCCAGAAGCCAGGGGTGTCGGTGGGGATTTCGTGTGGAGAGAAGTGAGCTCGGCCCCCTTTCGATGGAAACTTCCTGCAGCCATGGGGCCGTCCACGTGCCTGACAGTCTCTGGGTCTGCGGTGGAGCAGAGGCTCCTGTCCTGAGGCGCCATCGCTCTGTCCCCCAGCTCACAGCTGCCCTCCAAGGCTCCACCCCAGCTCTGCCTAGGAGGAGGTCACATGCCACCTCTCCTCAGGACAGGGAGCTGTGTGGGTGGCACAGTGGCCAGGCTGGTGGCCAGCTTGTACAGATGCACAGAAGCAGGCCTTTCACTCCATGTTACTTCTCTTGGTCTTTTCCGCCTGTCTTTGTGGGTTTTTTAAAAGATTTTATTTATTTATTTATTTATTTTTAGAGAGAGGGGAAGGGAGGCGGAAAGAGAGGGAGAGAAACATCAATGTGTGGTTGCCTCTCATGTGCTCCCTACTGAGGACCTGGCCCACAACCCAGGCCTGTGCCCTGATTGGGAATCGAACCGGTGACCTTTTGGTGTGAAGGCTGGTGCTCAGTCCACTGAACCACACCTGCCAGAACTCAAGGCCTCTTTGAACAGGACAGTGGCCTCGATGGGAAGTCCCAGGCCGTGTATGAAACCCATTTGCAAAGCAGAATACCGCTTTTCATGACCCGTGACTACTGGCTGAGGAGGGAGACAGCGGTTTCCACCGGGAGCCCCGTCTCCCGTTTTCCAAACTCAGATGGCGTCTCCTCCCCCGTTTCCCATTCCCGCAGGGTTTCTCCCTCCCCCGACCTGGAACCTCTGATTTTCTTCCTGTCCTTCATCTGGAAACGCTCCTGAATGTCAAGGTGCTTGGGGACAGAGATGACTTCTACTTGGAAGCTTCCCATGGGGTCTGATGACATTTTTCCTGCCCAGGGTTGGCCCCTTCTTCAGAAGCCTGGGGAGACTCTGACCACACTAACTCCTGCCTCCGGAGCAAGGCAGGGCTGGGGTGCGAGAGCACGCCAACGGAGGCACACACTCGGGACCCAGCGGGACCCGAGAGGCAGCCGTCTCTGAGTGCCCTGCCAGTGCGGGCAGGTGCTGATGGCCGAACTCCGACACGTTCGGAAAGCGGCCCTCCCTGCAGAAAGCGCCCACCCAGAGGCCAGGACCGGGAACCCAACCCGAGTTTGGCACCGAAGACAGCTGCTGTCAGCACCTCCGAAGCAGGAGCCGGCGCAGCGGCTCGGGGTGGCCTGCGTGGGAGATAGAGAGGGGCAGGCTGGGGCAGTGGTGGTCAGCCGGCTGCGGCCGCAGCGCCCCCACACCCGGTGCTGCCAGGCAGGGCCAGGAGGGCACCCGGAGGCAACCCCCATCTCCCCACAGGAGGAAACAGAGCAAGACGGGGTCACGTGCCTCCCAGTTTCCAGACAGGACACAAATGTGCGTGACGTCAGGGTCATGAGGAAGGGGCCAGAGATACACGGGACCGTCTGTCACTCGGGACCACCAGCCAGGCTGCCGTCTGAGGCTCAGTCACCGATCACTGTGGCATTGGTGTCAATGTGGGAAACAAACAAAGGATCCACCTGTCACCACAGAGGGGAGAACTGGTTCGCGATTCTGCCGGCAAATCCAAGGGCAGACCTCCCCACAAAAGCAAAACCTTAGCGGGGACCCCCGTTGTCCTGGGGTTCTGATGCGAGGGTCAAAGCCACTTCGGGAAGGTGACTGGACTCCCCACAGTGGGGTGCGTCCAGGCGAAGCTGGTCGAAGGTGATTCTTCCCCTGACCATCTTTTTTAAATTCTCACCCAAGAATATGTTTACCAATTTTTAGAGAAAGAGAGAGAGATGTGGGTGTGAGAGAGAAACATTGAAGGGTCACCTCCCACACGTGTCCTGACTGGGGGCCGAACCCGCAACGTTTGTGACGCAGGGTGACCCTCCAACTGACTGAGCCACCCAGCCAGGGCATCCCCAGCCAGCTTTTCCTGGTACTTCTGCCCAGGCATTCCAATCGGCACTGCACCCCGCTAGGACTCTCAAGGACTGTAAATACCCGTTTACAGTCCTGTCCCCACCACAGTGTCATGGCCACAAGGCCAGGGGCTTTGCACGAAATGACCAGCCAACCTGGTGTGCTGGGAGGGGGTGTGTGCGGTGGGGGAGGGGTGCTGAAGCTGGCAGGTGGCGCGTGGTGCCACCAGTCCGAGATACACGGGCCAGGGTCATCAGGGCACACACACCTGGTCCTCGGCCCCAAGGCCAGGCCGCGGTTTTCACCTTCCTGGGGAAATTTTTCATTAAGAATCATTTTTACAATTGCTAAACTGATGTAATACTCATTTTCTTAAAACCCTTAATCATACCCTACTTTCTCTCTGAAACCTCTCCAGAGCAGCCCAGACCCCACTCTTGGGGGACAGGCACTCTGCTTCTGTCACCTTAGGGCACCCAGTGTCTCACACCCCGTCTACTAGGCCACCCCCCCAGCCTTTCCTGCCCTGCCCAGGAACCTGCACCCCATTATCCAGGAGCAACAGTTCACAGTGGGGTCCTGCCTTCCTGTGAAAATCGGGCCCTCTCAGAGTGCAGAGAAATTCGCGCAGAAAAGGCCAGGCCATTCCTTCTCCATAATCCATCCCTTAAAAGCCTTTACTGGCCCCAGGACAGCCATCGGGAGCAGTCTCCATAAATCAGCCGGCCCGAGAGGGCTGCGCGGAGGCCGAACTCCGCCCGCCTGGTCTGTTCCAACAGGAAGCCAGAACCACTCGCTCCTCTATGCGGGGAGGGGGCACGGGGCACAGCCGGGGCAGCGAGCAGGCGGTCTGAGCCCAGACAAGGTCTGTTCAGAACCACAGGCCACCACGCCCACAAGGATGGGGCTGTAAGACCGAGACTCACAGAGTTTGGCAGGGACCCTGAGGCTTCCAGGGGTAAAACCAAAGCTTCAGGGACCTTTGAAAACACCTGTTTTTCATGGTCACACGTCAGCTTTACATGGAGGAGACACTGGCCACAGGGGAGGTGGCTCTCACTGGCTGTACTAACGGTCCCCTATGCAGGTGGGCTTACGGGCTCCAGAGGCCGGGCGGATGGGTTTCAAGGAGAAAGGAACACGCCCTTCCAGTCACAGGGGAGGGAGCGGGAGGCAGCGGCAGCTGCAGCCCCTGAACCCGAAGGCAGGGAAAAGGAAGGTGTTCGCGGAGAGAGGGGCCGTCTTGGAGAAATTCTGCATTGAGCCTGTTTGGAGAAGAAGCAGGAACCCTGGCCTCCTGAGCGGTCAGCCCAGTGCTGAACTCCCGTCTTTTCTGTGAGTAAACGAAGGCGCAAGTACGCGCTNAGGTCTGTTCAGAACCACAGGCCACCACGCCCACAAGGATGGGGCTGCAAGACCGAGACTCACAGAGTTTGGCAGGGACCCTGAGGCTTCCAGGGGTGAAACTAAAGCTTCGGGGGCCTTTGAAAACACCTGTTTTTCATGGCCACACGTCAGCTTTACATGGAGGAGACACTGGCCACAGGGGAGGTGGCTCTCACCGGCTGTACTAACGGTCCCCTATGCAGGTGGGCTTACGGGCTCCGGAGGCCGGGCGGATGGGTTTCAAGGAGAAAGGAACACGCCCTTCCAGTCACAGGGGAGGGAGCGGGAGGCAGCGGCAGCTGCAGCCCCTGAACCCGAAGGCAGGGAAAAGGAAGGTGTTCGCGGAGAGAGGGGCCGTCTTGGAGAAATTCTGCATTGAGCCTGTTTGGAGAAGAAGCAGGAACCCTGGCCTCCTGAGCGGTCAGCCCAGTGCTGAACTCCCGTCTTTTCTGTGAGTAAACGAAGGCGCAAGAAAGCGCTTTGCAGAAGGCCCTTCGCCCTCCAACCTGTGAACCTATTACGCATTTTAACTTTCCTGCCCTTCTTTTCACTCCCGCCCTCCATTCTCGAGCTTTTTTACCCACGTGTCAGACTGGGGTCTGACGGCTCCCCGGGCCATGGAGTTCGGCCTGGGCAGCTCCAGTCATGAGTCTGGACACCTGTCCCTGTGTCCCAACTTGCCGTGTGATTCTTCTCTGTCCCTCCACAGGACCCCACACCACACCTTTGCAACACAGTGGCACTCGGGCCTTCAAACACACCTTTCTCCACCGCCCTGCCCTAGTAATTTCCTGAAAAGCTGCTGGCTTGTTCCTCAAACGTAGCTGAGTTAACACACTCGGAGCAAAGCCACATGCAGAGGTCAACAGCCGTCCTGGTAACCACCCATGTGCAGAGAGAGCAGAAAGGAGGGGAGCCCGCCCCAGGGTGCTGCTGGCCAGGAGTCATAATGTTAGCACACGGGTTGCTGCTGAAACAGCCTTGAACTTGAACAACTCGTAAAACTGCATTCCCGGTGCAATCCGATTCTTCCCTCTAGTTGACTTTTGCTGTACGTGTACAGAGTACTTTGTGTTTAAGTTTTGATTTTATCTGTCCTGCAAATATAGAGGCATGCGCTCTGTGCACTGTAATGGGGGACACCTGTCATCACACGTTTGTCCCAACCCCTTGAATGTACTCTTGGGGTTCCAAGAGTGAGCCCTAAAGTAGGCTGTGGACTCTGGGGGTCCATGATGTGTCAACAATGGGTCATCGGTCGTAACCGATGCACCACTCTGGTGGGGGTGTTGGTAGTGGGGGAGGCTGTGTGTACGTGGAGGGAGAGGGCATATGAGGTCTGTCCAAAAAAAGTGCAGCCATTGTTAACATAAGGAGAACGGTTTGCATGACATTGAGGTAACCTGGCAGCCAAGGAGAGTGGACTGGAATGCGCATGTGTGAGCAATGACAACTTCACTGTACTACTCAGTGGGGACAGTAGACGCCATTGAGTGAGCATGTGCACTGTGTGGCCATTGAATTCAAAATGACTGAGCAAGTAGAGCAACAGATCTGCATTAGTGTTTTCACGAAGCTTGACTATTCCTCTGCAGACACTATTTGGATGTTTCTGAAGGCGCAACTCTGGGCAGCTGGTGATTGGCAGCTTCATCACAACGATGTGCCCACTCATGCATCATCACGTCTCATGCAGAATTTTTTGGCAAAACATCAAATCACCCAGGTGACTCAGCCCCCCTACAGCCCAGATTTGGTGCCCCCAAACTTCTGGCTTTTCCCCAATTAAAATCATCTTTGCGAGGAAAGAGACTTCAGACCGTTGAGGAGACGCGCAGACCCAGGCCCGTCAGCGCTTCCCGAACCCGTCTGGCCGTGGAGCTCAGCACAGGACCGAGAGCCCACAGACCACGCCAGAACACGGCGATCCCTGGTCTCTAGCATTTCTAGGGCCCTCAGAGCACCAGATACTGTGGTGATGTCATTTAATTCATGCTTTTAAAAAACTATAAACCATGTAATAATGAATTTTACTAGGTATGCAGCTTTGGAATTATTTCCTCAATCTCTCCATACACAAGCAAAATAAAACAGTGCGTACTAGGTAATGTATTGGAACCTGCAAACCTGATTATTTCGTAGAGAACAAAAATTTTCCCTGAGGTATGCTTCACCTGGAGGCCGGTCCACCTACGGACCTCCAAGGACACAGAGAGGTGTGACAGGCGGACCGTGTGCCGTTGGAGGCGGCCTGCTCTGCCAACAACCGTTCCGTGTTCAGGAAGCGGTCCGTCACCCCTTTCTGCGACAGGAACCCGGGCACTAGGTGTCCCCAGGAAATGCGTCGGTGCCTGAGGGAGGCCCGTGGAAGCGGGACCCTGCTCACCTGGAGAAGGAGGAGGGGTTCCCTCTGGATCATCTCCCCGAGATTGGGGTCATCAGGCCACTTCTGCCTGGCAACCTCAACAGCTGTCACGGCCGCCTTCCCATGGCGCGGCTGGGGGGGGGGGAACGCTTTTGCCTTATTTATAACTTTGCTCACGTGGCCGCACCCATCTCCCCACCGGATCACGAGCCATTCCAAGTCTGCGTCTAGTCCGCACGGGCCTCGTGTCCCCACCACTGGGAGACGGGGATGTGGGAGACACTCATCATCGGAGCTGCCTCTGTGTCTCACGTCCACGAGACTGTGTCACCGCTGCTGTCCCCCCTCCCCGGCCGACGAGGCCAAGTCTCATCTCCACCTCCAGCCCCAGCTGGTTCCAACGACCCGCACTCTCCTGGGCCTTCTCCACCCTCCGGTCCAGCCTCCGAGCTGTGACCGCACTGGCACTGGGACAGCTGTCGTGTCTCATTTCCCCACCAGATCTGGACAGTCTGCTTGGCTCCTGGCCGAGGCCCACCCTCCCCAGGCATGGGCGCCAGTCCTCGGGAGTCGGGACTGCAGACCAGCACGTGCGGGAGATTCGAATCCACCTCCATGGCCCAGCATCGGGATCCCACAGTGTGAAGGCCGGGGATCACTGCGACATCATCTAGTCCAGGGTTTGCAAACAACCCCCCACCCCAGGGAACAGACAGGTACATGAGCACCACTCAGGTGAAGCCACAGACAGACTGAGGGTAAGTCTCAGGTGAAGCTAAGAGAGACGACTGGGCAGCTGACTCAGCAGAAGGCATGACAATTCTTCCTTTAAAAAAAGAAAGAAAAACCTGCTCGGAATAAATAAAACACACGTGCAGATGGAATTCAGACCCCAGGCTTCCGTGTGTCTGGTCCTAGACTCTCAGGTGACAGATGGGCACACCAGAGCCCAGAGCCACCAAGCGCATCAGTGTGATGGGCTGTTGAATGTGTTGCCTTGAGGGAAACTCGTTCCCAGACATTCCTCGGAGCACGTAGCCAGGGTGCCGTGACCAGGTCCCACGTCAGCCTCCTGGACCGTGGGGACGTCGCAGGTTGCACTGTGTCCAGGACACGCCTGCACACGCCCTGGAACACGGAATCCCCACTCGATCCACCCATGATTGGCAGCTTCACCACTCAGCTCTTAGGTGTTCTAGGAATTCCAACTCTGTGATTTGAAACACAAAGGATGTTTTCTAGTATTGCCTTTTTGTCTTTGTACCCTGAGAACAAAACCGACAGGTGGGGGTGGCAACAGCAGGGGCTGAAGTAGAGGCTGGGGACCAGCGTGGGCGGGAAAGAACCTACGGGTGGATCTGGACCTTGCGTGGGCTTTCTCAGGGGCAGCAGTGGGCCTGAGGGCGGGGCTACCATCTCAGCGGCCTTCCTCGTGCCCAGGTGCTGCCTACGGAGGACCCGCCTGGAATGAGAGCCACCGCCCCGAGCTGGGCTGGTCAGTGGTCCAGTCAGGGACTAAAGGCCCGAGTCTGGGCTCAGAGATACCCATTGACGACAAATCCCTGAGACGCACAGTCACTTCTAGAAGCTGCCCGGCAAGTTAGACAATTTCTTTAAAAAAATTCTTATTTTGCAGACTGTTGTAACATACAGATTGCGTGTCACAGCGATGTGCACTGGAGACCTCTGTGACCCTGTTCACCAGTGTCACCCAGATGAATTTAATAAAAGAAAAAAAAGGAAGAGAAAGAGCAGAAGGTTTGGAAACTGAGGCCTTGCGTCTTCGTGAAACGACTGTGTGTCCGTGAGCAAGTCACGTCACCTCGAGGCTTCTGCACCTCTGAGTGGGAACCGATGTCTCCATTGCAACAAGGCAAGTGCCAGCATTGCGCAGACGTGAACACCGGGCAAGCATTAGCCGCCGTGTTGTTCTGCCTCCCGGCTCTTGGGGCACGGGCAAGTTGAGGGTTAGCCGTCACGCTCTGTGATTGTAGCTCGTGCGGTGGTGGGACTGCAGGCTGCCCCTGCCTTCGCTGCCCCTCGAGCTGCCCGAGGGCTGCCCGGCGGAGTGTGCACACAAAAGGAGAGAGGGAGCCGGGCGGGAGGGGGTCAGTGGGTGGAGGACATTATAGTGTCTCCAGGCTGCTTTCAGGGAAGTTCTACAAATACACGATTGTTGCAAATATTCGATAAAAAAGCAGGCATTATTTGAAGGCACGGCCAGGTAAAAATGACAAATGGCATACCGTTTCGATTTCTCCCTGGCGTGCAAGTTTTAGCTGAATAAACATAAAAGAAATCAATCTACATGGTGCAAATGTGGAGAGGGGAAAAAAACACCCAAGATCTATGTCAGCAATAATAACAGGCTTCTACTGTTCTCCAACAGTCAGCTCATTGTGAATGGATGCCCAGACCCAGGAGAGAAATGCATGATGGGAAAGCCAAGAAACCGTCCAGTCAGTCCCAAGCTGTCAACATTCAATTAAGGACGGGCACACTCCCTGCAAAAACAGTTCGTACAAAGACTGTGCGAGAGAAACCCTGATGAAGACACACTCTCTGCTTTTGTCCTCTGTCAGTGGCTGGTCCCATGGTTTTCAGACACAAATTCTTCTTCGAAAATTTCAGGGAGCAGTATTTCTGTTGTGTGTGATGTTGTGGACAGATCGTGCCTGGGAATTGTCGGCACACACCTCCGGAGTCAAAGCTCACCGAGAGAGATTTGGGGGGAAGCCGGGGTTGCTCCAGAATGGATTGCCTCGTTCTTTAACCTTCCCAATCTTAGTACATGGAGTTCAACAAAGAATTAGAGATTATTAAACTCTTAAAGATCCTCTAGTCTAGAGGTAAAATACTGGTTAGTGACCCAGGGGCCAGATCGAGTCCAGAGACAGATTCATCTGACTTGCTTACATTTTTTTAAATGAATTAATTGCTAACATTTAAAAAATGGAAAAATATAGAAGCTGAAAAATCTGGCTTTCTCTTGAAAAGGTGAGAGATGAGGCGGCACCAGGCCCTTGCCCTGGATGGAAGCAAGCTGCGGGGCTGGGACGGGGCAGCCCCTCCCCGACAGGCAGCTGCCCGGAGTGCAGAGTCCCGGCCAGCCCCCGGCACCTGCCCTCACCCCGCTTCCTTCATGGCTATATCGCCGGCTCCGCGGTCTAACCTTTCATCTTACAAGTGAAACCTGGGAGTCCAGTGGCTTGGCCAAGATCATGGAAATAGGCCCGGCATTGGGACAGGCTCTGCACGAGGCGCTTCTGGTGTTGGAGCGGATGGGCGGCGTCAGCATCAGCTTCCGGCTCTGAGACCAAACAAACACCTAGGACATTCAGTGACTGTCCCCTTACCCCTGCGGCTCCTGCTGTGCCGCCCCCGATGGCATTTCCGTACGCTCGGATAGTCACCTGGTGGCTTCCGAATGTTAACATTGCACCAGACATCACGTAACACCCTGGGGACGCGATTCGGCACCCCGGTGGGGACGACAGACAGGCAAGTCTTAGCTGCCGGCCACCCTGCAGGCCTCCATAGCAGGATGCGGTGTGGCTGCCTCCGGAGCTCACAGCCGACGTGATGGCCCGAGTGCCCAAGAAAATACAGACGACACGGGGGCGTTTGCCCGTCTCCTGCAGAACCACGCTGAGGAGGAAGCAGAGAGCAACCCCATCGGCCCGCGGATCGCCTGACGGGGCCCAGCCTCTGAGTGGCGGAGGGGCTGCTGGCCCAGCCGCCCATCCCCGATCCAAACAAGCTTCCTGCTGGGAAGAGGGGTGGCCAGCCGGCCGCCACCCAGCGTAGCGACGCTGCGCTTCCACTTGGTGCCTATTTCCCTCTCCCCCATCCCCTGGCTTCTAGTTCCAGATCCATTGTGGAAGTCACTTCACTTCCTGATTCTCCATTTCTCCATCTGAAGAAATTTTCGGTGGGACAAAAGGAAGCTGGTTGCTTCTCGTTTGAGGCAAAGCCCGTCATCTTTCGGCTGCGAGGAAAGAACTGTCTCGGGTGCTGAAGCTGTGCCCAGGCCTTCTCCGTGCTCGTCGGACGGAGTTAGGCCCCACCAGGAACCTCTCTGGAGCCGCTGGGGGTGGCAGGTTAAATAAACTATTGCTAATGCGGCTTCCTAAGCGGACCGTGATGCATCCTGACAGACGCTCACTGGGGACTCATTTGTGAAGGGACCATGTTGGCTCCGGTGTGGCGACCCCCACTCCACAGCGGCATCACTGCGACGGCCCCTCAGCAGCCCCTCACACTGACCATCTCGATAATACTTTGACTTTCCAACGAACAGGAAACCCCGAGCAAGTTCTTTTCCATTAGCTTAGTCTGTGCTGAACTCGGTTCGTGCCGTCCTGGACGGGTCCCTTTCTTGTCTCCGGTGGGTGCCTGTGAAATGTGGCCAGGCCCCTGCAGTGGCGTCCTGAGTAAATTCCCCCGGGACCTCGAGAAATCGGGGTCCTGCTCTACCTCGAAGGCACTCACTGTGTTACGCGGCAACGGGAGCGTTTCATACAGGCCCCGGAAACCCGAGCATCGGCCCACCGCATGGCGCGCAGGGAAATGCTGGCCGGTGGCCCCCAGCGGAAGGTTCTCCGGGGCATCGTTCCAGGGGCTGCCCCTCCCCGGCAGGAACCTGGGACAGGCGCCCGAGTGCACGGCCCACACCACTTCCTCTTGGCGCTCCATGGAGCGGCCCGTGTCCTCCTCAGAGCAGAGGAGCTGGTGGCCTATGACTCTTCTCCAGAGGAAGGTCAAGCAGGGACGTCTCCACGGCAGAGTGAAGGGTGTGACTCGGGCCCCACCCCCGACGGAACGGCCTTCCCACAAGGCTCGAGTTTCGCTGCTGCTGCCTCGCTCGCAGGTCCCCTCCCAGACGCGAGCTCCTCACGACCCTTGTTTTTCCCACCACTTGCCCCGTTGTCCATCCCCATGTGCCCGAAAATGAGTTATGTCTCCCTGAGCAATACCCAGGGTATTGATCTCCTACCTCTCCTCTGACTTCACAGCTGTTCGAAGGAGATGTGATGATTTTCTGCGTTTAGACCCAAATAAACATAAGAAGACCCTGCACAAGGAGGCACGGGGGGCACCAGAAAAGACGCTCGCATCGCTGGTCGTCGGGGAAATGCAAATCGAAACCGCGGGACACACCACCTCACACCTCCCAGCGTGACTGTCACTGAATCAAAAAATGGGAGTCAACGGAGAGCGGAGGGCGGGGAGCCGGCGAACTGCCTTGGACGGCCAACTGGTGCGGCCTCTGTGGAAGCCAGCGGGGAATGTGGTTAGACACGGACAGTGGGACTGCCTTTTGGCCCAGCGATTCCATTTCTGGGTTTTCCCCCGCAGGGATCCCAAACCGCAATTTGAAAAGATGCCTGCACCCTACGTCCACTGCGGCGTTATTCACAACAGCCAAGACCCGGGAGCAGCCCGGTGCCCACCGGCAGGTGCGTGGACAGAGGACGAGGCACGTTTACACGACAGTCACCCAGCGTGGCAACGGTGAGACGCCGCCGTTCGTGACAGCGTGAACGGATCTTGAGGGAGTTCGGCTGAGTGGAGTCAGTCAGACGGAAAAGGACAAAAACATTTGGTTTCACTCCTATGTGGAATAGAAAACAAAAAAGAGGCAAATGAGCAGAGAAAGCCAAACAAAACCAAACCCACAGACACAACGGGCTGCTGGTGCCGGCGGAGAAGGGGCGGGGGAGGGCACAGCGGGCACAGGGGTCGCACGTGTGCCGACAGGCGGAAACCAGACTCCGGTGCAAGCACGCGGTGGGCGTACTGATATTAAAGTATGACATTGTGCTCTTGAACTTGTGTAGCGTTATTAACCAATGTCACCTCCGTTTTTACCAACCTGCCTTTACAAAAGAGCAATTTGTGCGTGTGTCCCTCCCCTCCGGGTGATGTGGAGAGTTCGTGTACATTGCTCAACTTGGTTTAAAATTACATGTAATTTCGGGTACTATAATCTTTGAATGAGAAAACACAGGGACAGATTTTCCATAAAATCAGTATTTAGGTTAAATTAGATTAAAGGTACCAAACCCTCAGCACATTGCACGCAGCGTGTTGCGTGACTGGCAACGGCTTTAATGTAATTATCTATTGTTATCGTGAGTGAGTGTTTTATGGGGTCCCCCTATGGAGTCCTTGGTTTTCCCGTGTCCCCACCACACCTCACCCACACATCTGTCGCAGCCTTCACCACACGCTGTTCAAAGGCGTCGCAGCTTCCATACGAGACACGCAGGACAGATGATGTAACAGTTCCAGCACGCTGCCCGGCGTGGCCTCCTGGGGAGCCCTGGTTCCCAGCACTGTCCCGCCGCCAGTCACTCCTGCTCACGGAGGACAAGCCCCTTGCTCCCAGGTGCTCGGTTCCCTCGTCTTCACTCACAACGACAGCCCGGCAGGCCTGGTTCACGGGGCTGTCACGGCCCGGCTACAGGAGCCGCCTGCGTAGCTGCATCTGCCGGGGGAGCTCAGGCGGAGCCCACGGAGACGGATCTCCGAGCCTCTGGGCCAGCAGCTGCGTGAGGTCAAGGTTAAGGGGCGGGGCACTGAGAATCTCAGGGGTCGCCCGAGGAAAACAACGCACAGTGAACAGCAACAAGGGGGGCCCAGTTTCTGCCAGCTTCTGGCTCCCCGGGGACCTGCTCGAGTCCTTATTGCAGTGCCCACTTTCTTGCTTGAACCTGAGGGGTCTCGGTTCCCAGCAATGAAAGCATCCTGTCTGGGCAGGTCACCGCACTGGTGACTTCCACGGGGATCCCCAGCTCCGACATGTTCTTTGGACTCGGTGTGTCTGTCCTGTGTGCCTTTGGCACCCAAGCCCAGCCACCAGACGGTGACACCCTCGTATGTGAGTTAGTCATTCCCCATTAAAAGCCACTTTCTCCTTAATAAAATCAGCCTTGGCCAAACCAAAATAGGCGAGGCTGAAACGTCCTTTGGTCTGTGTCAAAACTAAAGTACATGATAAATGAATGATACCCTTAAAATGTGTGGTTAACGGCACCACTAAAATCGAAGAGTTTCTTTCAAATCACAAAAATTCTGTTACGCGTCACCCTGAACGGGAGCCAGGGGCATTCCTTCCTGCGTGCCCATGGATATTTGGAAATAAGGACCGGGGGGCCGAACGCAGCGCGTACCCATCCTGCCCCATTGCAGCCCCTTGTGCGGAGGGAGCGTGGATTTAAAAGTCAAGGCAGCCCAGGCAGGTGCGGGGTTCTGTGCTCCGCGGTCGTCAGCAGAAAAAGCTGCCCCCATCACTCCTGCAAAAGCCGCTCCTTCCAGCCCGACCGACTCCGTCCTCGTGTTCTCCGCAGTTTCCAATCTTCAAAATCACATCGTCCCTCCCGAGAGGGGAGGTTTAAACACCCGATTAAAACCCAGCCACACCATTCTGCTTCACTTACACTTCATAAAGCGGATTTGCAAACGGCCGGCGGAGGCGGAGTGCCACATTATCCCTTTGTGCTGGGCCGAAATGGTGTTGTGTGCCTTCCAATCACCTCATAAATAAAGTTTAAAGCCTCGGGCCCGCTCTCTCAGCAGACCACCCACTCTCACCTCACAGCAGACTGGAAGAAGAAACGCGGACACTCCAGTTAATCACGCAGAGCCGGGAAACCAGCTTCACCATCCTGCTGAGTCATGAGGACTCAGAATTGCCACCCATCTTTCCTGCGTGCCGTACAAAAGTGCTCGGAGCACAGCACACGGGTCTTAAATCTCAGTATCAATTGCCTGTGGAGTAAAAGCTCATTTATTCTCTGAGGCAGTAGTTCCGGCCAGGGCAGTTTTGTCCCCCAGGGTCCTCCGGCCATGTCTGGGGACGTTTGGTTGTCACAATTGGAGGGAAGAGGGTACCGTGCACAGCTACGGGGTGGGGGGGGGATGCTGTTTACTACCCTATGTCCAAAACGTGGTTCGTGTGTCAGGGTTGATCTCTCTCTCTCTCTCTCTCTCTCTCACACACACACACACACACACACACACACACACCAGGAGGGTAGGAGAACGGTTACCGCTCACACAGGAAGGCTTCCTGGACAGCTTGGGGCAGGCGCCCCAGGGCAGACAAGGAGGGGCTGGGGGTTTTCTTGCTGTTGGGGGTGGAGTTGGGGTGAGGCTTCCCACCCACGGGCCCGGGTTTGCCTGATTTGAACCCCCCCCCCGGAGCCCAGGGAGGGGATGCAGCAGCCGTCTCAGAGGCGGTTCAGATGCGGGCAGTCGGCGATGGAGAGGAAAGGGGCTTGGACGTCCTCAGTGGTCACCATCCAGTCGGAGCCAGCTTCTCCACGACACCAAGACACACAGGACAGCCCCTACTGACCAAGATGGTCCCCAGCCCCGATTTCAGTGATACCCGGTGAAGGCCGTGTACAGGGGCCCCGCTCAGCCGCCTCGGCTGGAGCCGGGTAGTGGCCACCCCCAGGGTCCCGCAGTGCCCAGACACCCACCCCTCCGGCTGCTCCCAGCACAGGCCCCGGGCCGAGCACCCTTGGCTGGCCGAGGAGCCACCTGCCCCAAAATGATGCCCCTGCCCCAGCAGCAGCCCCCAAGCAATGCCTGGCTGCAGGGCACAGACACTTTGCCCCTCCTACCCCTGAGGACCCGCCTCAGCGCACACAGGGGTCTCAGAGGCTGGAGCTGGAGCCCCCTCCACGCGAGTCCGCCTCCCCCGCGGGCCTGCCCTGTCCCTCCTCTCGGGCGTCCCTCTGCCACTGCGCTTCCCAGCAAACCCACCACCTGCAGGCCTCCGGCTCAGAATCCCTTTTCCTGGGAACTTGACCTTCTCTCAACCGGATCTAAAGTGAGAAATGGCATTCCCGTCACGACCAGAAAGGCATGGGCACTTAAGGGCGCTCGCTCCATAGGGAAGGGGATTTCCACGAGCCGACGCTACACATTACTATGATGCACTCTTATCTACGTATCCCAGCCTAGCTTATTTTTCAAAAGGGCTGCCCACGAGCCAGCGCCTGGACTCACCGCCTGCTCACCAGCCTTGAGCTTGGGCTGGAGAGCACGTCACAGACGACACCCGGGGGGACTTCCGACACCCTATGCTCTTTAAAAGGCACTTCACGTCCTGCCCCTTACTCTGCTGGACGGGCCTGTGTGGACCCAAAGGCCTAGTCAGTCCTCAGCGCGCAGCCACACAGAGTAAGGAGTCCCGGGAACGGGCCCCTGGCAAAGAACCGGCCTCACTATCTTCAGTCAGCGGGGGCCTGCCGGCCGCAAACCTCCACCTAGACAGCGACTCCGTGGGGCCTTGTTGCTTGGAACTAACTGGCAGCAATGCCTAAGGTGTCGCTTTCTTAAGGAAGTCAAACGTCCCCTTTGACCCCATCACCGCCGCGCCCCTCCCTGCAGCGGAGCGAGAGAGAGACTCTGACAAGCCTCCCACAGAGCAACCTTCCCCAGACCCAGTTTCCAGCACATAGGAAAAGCCACGGAAACCACAAGGCACAGAGCTGCGCACTCTGGCCGGACAGGTACCAGCTGCCAAGGGAGACAGGAGCCGTAGCTCGTGGGGCTTCGGCCTCGGGGAGGTGCGCCCACTGGACGCCTGGGACGGGGCTGAGTCTCCAGAGAAGGGCAGGGACGAAGAGAAGGCCGGCGAAGCCTCCGTGATGGTCTCACGCCCTCTGTTCACAGACGGAGAAACTGAGGCCCAGGCAGGGTAAGTGACTTGCCGAAGAGCACCTACCTGACAGTCCGTGATGCTCGAGGAAGAAGCAAAACCCCCGTCCTCTTGGCCTCAGAGGTCACGGGCTTCCGCAGGGAGGTCTCCTTCGCATCGAGCTCGTTCTTCGTGGCTTCCCGGGAGGCTTGTCCAGAAAAAGGTCAAGGCTCGTGTGTGTTCTCCACTCCTAACGCTGTGGCCAACAGGAGGAAAAGCATTTGAAACATTTGTTTATTTATTTTAAGAGAGAGGGGAAGGGAGGGAGGAAGAGAGGGAGAGAAACGTTAATATGTGGTTGCCTCTTGCTTGACCCCCACTGGGGACCTGGCCCTCAACCCAGGCATGTGCCCTGACTGGGAATCGAACCGGCGACCCTTCGGCTCTCAGGCCGGCCCCTGATCCACTGAGCCACACCAGCCAGGGCGACAGTAGGGACATTCTGACACCGTCAGAGCCACGTCTGGCGGAGGCAGAAGTTCCAAATCTAGTCTCTCTTCCAGAAATTCAGAAAAACCGAGAGAATTGGCTGTGCTTCCTTGTTTGAAACATGAACTGGGTCCTTGGCAGCGGGAAGGATTCAGCAAGATGTTGGCACCGCGTCCTGGGGAAACGATGCCTCATTTGCTCATTTTGCAGGTATACGAGCTGGTGCGGACTCTGCACATCCAGGCCCCAGGGAAGTCCTCACTCTGAGGAGCCGTTCCGAGTTGCCCTTTCCAGAGGCCACTCTGGTGTTTGAACAGGCTTTGCCAGGGAATCCCTTTATCTCTCCGGGATTTCCAGGATTCCTGATGGTCGGACACAGAAAAGCTCACCATTTTGGATAAGTAAATTTCAGATCTACAGCCCGTATTGATGGGCATGTTTGCGATGAGGACGCATGTCAATGTTTTATGGAAAGAATGCTTGCCTAAAATAAACAATTCAAAGTGATCCAGTGAAAATTTTGTTTGGAGAGTGCCCTTCTCCAACGGGGTTCAGAAATGCTTCATTACCACTCGCTTGATCTTAAATCAAGATTTTTAAAAAAAAACAACTTGAAACTGTCAAAATGCATCTTTTCTGTTGTATCCTGGGTTTGAGTCGAGCTGCTATTTAAGGAGGAATAGTCTGAGGTCACTCAAACTTCCCCAGGGTAGTCTGACAGTCTGGGGACTGGATGCCTGGACTTCCGTCCCCTCTGGGCCGTCAACCAGCTGGGTGACCCCAAGCCCGTCCATGCGCCGTTCTGTGCCCCGTGACTAGGTGGTTGCCCTGAAACCTCGGGGGGAAACGTCCCAGTCTGCCTGGCGGGCTGCCCCGACCGACCCCTGCAGTACGAGGACTCTCAGGGAGACAGCCTCTCCACTCTGTCACCCTGTATGGCCCACTGTACTTAGGGGCTCTGCTGTTTATCCCACAAAGATAAGCCCCATTCCAAACAAAGCCCCTTTCCCGTTTCTCTCTTTTACATGTTTACCACTTCAACCCAGAATTCTGGTGACACAAGGCATCCATAAAAGGTGGGGTTAAGGAAGAGTCAGGGGTTCGAACCTGGGGTTCTCCACCACTGAGCTGTGAGCGCCGGGGACATGATCCCCCATCTCCTCCCCTGTCAATGGGCAATACCACCAACACTAAACGGGATGAGGCGTGTAAGGCCACTGGCACGCAGTGAGAGCTCAAGAGAAGCTGGAGTCTAGGGACATTTAACACGGACACATCACGCCGCCGTGAGAGCGCAGGGGAGCCGGGGGCCCACTGTGGCCAGAAGGAGTTTCAGGGGAGAGAAGGCTGGTCGAGAAGGAAATCCAGAATAATAGTGTTCGTCTTCAGGAGAAAGGGGCCACACAGGGAGGACCACCTGGACGCAGGACGTCAGACGTGAAGAGAAAGGTGCACAGAACCCCACGGGTAAGTTACGGCAGGAGGAGCCGGGCTTTGAGAGGGTCCTCCTCGATTCGGAGAATGAAACTGTGGATCATCCGTCAGTCCAGTTTTGGTCACCCCATCTGCCACGGAACGTCAACACCCTGTGAAATGACAGAACGATCTGTGTGCTCCTGAGGGCGACTGAGATTTCCTTTAGGTGAAAGCAAAAAAAAAAAAGGAAGGGAGGGAGGAGGGAGGGAGGGAGGGAAAAAGGAAAAGAGGAAGGAAGATGCTGAAGGCACACCGTCACTGAAACCAAACCTGNACAGAACCCCACGGGTAAGTTATGGCAGGAGGAGCCGGGCTTTGAGAGGGTCCTCCTCGATTCGGAGAATGAAACTGTGGATCATCCGTCAGTCCAGTTTCGGTCACCCCATCTGCCACGGAACGTCAACACCCTGTGAAATGACAGAACGATCTGTGTGCTCCTGAGGGCGACTGAGATTTCCTTTAGGTGAAAGCAAAAAAAAAAAGGAAGGGAGGGAGGAGGGAGGGAGGGAGGGAAAAAGGAAAAGAGGAAGGAAGATGCTGAAGGCACACCGTCACTGAAACCAAACCTGGAGACAGTGATTCTGAGCCCTTTGTGCCGTGTCTGCAACATCATTATTAACGTATGATCTTGGAGGGGATGCAAGACTCTCATTTATTTACTTGGCATTTGGAGACCACCAACCACACCCCGAACTCTGGTGGGAACGGAGGATAGAAACGGGTGAGAGTGCCTGTCCTCTGGGGTTCTAGAATCATCTATTACGTACTCCCGGGAGGCAGAAGAAAACCCTCACAACCATTTTGTGCTGCCGACTGAGGGCTGTGACGTGCGGGCGCTGGGCTGTTCCCACCCGTCCGGGCGCCCCTGCAGGTCTGCCAGAGGACCACAGATGCACTGCAACCCGAGGCCACGCCCCCACGCGGGCAAGGGTGCTGCCAGGCCATGCCCACCCCTGACACTTCTGCCTGACCTCCCCAGAGCCACACAGCATCCGCACGTCAGCAAGCAAGGACCCCCGGGTCCCCTTTCTAGAAACTCCACCATGTGCCGCCCCTTCTCCGCTCTGGTCCTCCTCTCTAGGGCGGGGTCTAGCATGGGAGAGAAACTCAGGCTTCTTTGCCGAATATAAATCTTAGCCACACACTCTTCATACCCGCCCCCACCCCCGCCCGGTTTATTTATTGGCGTCCGACCCAGAAGGAGCAACCCGGAAGGGAGCGCACACCCTCCGCCAGGGACAGTTTGCCCGTGCAAAGCCCAGTGGGTCCATCCCGTGCCCTGAATACAGCCCAACGACACATCACCGCTTCCGGGGAACAAGTCACACGTGAGCGTGGGGTGAGCTCAGAGCCCAGGTCTTGCTCGTAGGAGCCTGTTTTCCTCAGGCAGCTCTTGCCGGTGCCTTATCTGCACAGTTTCATTGTTGTCGTTCTCAAACTCTAAACACCAGTCTTTGCAGTCATCCTCGAGGATTTCTCTCCCGTGACATTTGGCCCAGTTTGCCTGCCTGGTGGTTTTAAGTCCCCCACGTGGTTTCCAACAGGATGTCTACCCTCTGCTCACTCCAGGCCCCCCACCAGCCTGACTGGCAAACCTCCCGTGTGTCATGGAAAGTATTACAATTTCGAGCCAAGCAGAGCCTCCTGAAGGCCGCCCGGCCGCCCCCGCCTGGGCTCAAGGTTGATACAAGGGGCACTCCGGGGCTGAATCTCCATAAATGGGCGCCCCTGGGCAGATACTGCCTCAAGGATGGGACGTGAGACTTGATCAGAAGTTTTCTTCAACTTCAGCTCCCCCAGAGAGCCTGGCTCGTGCCCTCAAGGCCCCCACCTACGGCTGAGTCTGCGGGGGGCACTCTGGACCTCAGCTCCACTCTCCTGCTGACCGCTCGCCGTTCGGACCCCGAACCCTCCAGGGCTTCATCTGGGCAGACTCATCCCTGGTTCTGGGGACCCAAAGGCTTCAGTGTGTGGTACCCACAGTCATTCCTCTGTCTGCCCGCCCCGTTTGCCCCTCATCAGGAGTGCAGAAAATTTGTGATTAAAGAAGGGAAGAGCCATGCCTCCAAGAGCACGCACAGTGAACAAGCCCACTCGGGGGGGACTCACTTAAAAACTTCAAAACGCCGTCTGGCTGTTCGGGTTGGGAAACGGCGTCCCTCTGGCCGGAGAGCTCTCCTTCCCGACGCGAGAACCTCGGGGCGCTCGGTGGACTTTCTCTCTGAGACGCTCTGTCCGACGTCGCGGTGGAGCCCGAGTGACCGCGGGTTTGCACAGGGGTAAGAGGAGCGTGGAGGTCCTCTCTTACACGCGTCAAACTCTTCCGGGACTTTGCGAGAAGGCAGACTGCGGCTCTTTCGAAGAAGAAAATTCCTATCCTCATTGCTTCTCTTTTGGAACCACGGGGAGACCTAAACTTCCGGAATGTATCGTTCTCCGTGGTTCGGGCTTCACCACCTGGGAGTCCAGAATGACCTATTCTTCTCGGGGGGAAACCCAGTGTCTAGGACGCATGTTTTCTTTGCAAGACAGTTGGTTTGAGTTACTGGAANGTTTGCCCCCTGTCGGGGGTGCAGAAGGCTCGTGATTAAAGAAGGGAAGAGCCATGCCTCCAAGAGCACGCACAGTGAACAAGCACTGGGGGGGGACTCACTTAAAAACTTCAAAACGCCGTCTAGCTGTTCGGGTTGGGAAACGGCGTCCCTCTGGCCGGAGAGCTCTCCTTCCCGACGCGAGAACCTCGGGGCGCTTGGTGGACTTTCTCTCTGAGACGCTCTGTCCGACGTCGCGGTGGAGCCCGAGTGACCGCGGGTTTGCACAGGGGTAAGAGGAGCGTGGAGGTCCTCTCTTACACGCGTCAAACTCTTCCGGGACTTTGCGAGAAGGCAGACTGCGGCTCTTTCGAAGAAGAAAATTCCTATCCTCGTTGCTTCTCTTTCGGAACCACGGGGAGACCTAAACTTCCGGAATGTATTGTTCTCCGTGGTTCGGGCTTCACCACCTGGGAGTCCAGAATGACCTATTCTTCTCGGGGGGAAACCCAGTGTCTAGGACGCATGTTTTCTTTGCAAGACAGTTGGTTTGAGTTACTGGAATCCATCACGACGCCCCATGTCTGTGTTTATTCTTGCACGAAGATTTTTGCAGGTCCCTTTAAGACATACATTTTAATATTTAAAGGGGAAATGTATATTCAATACGGACTTCAAATTCTCTCCCGGGCATCCGTCACAGGAAGGGTAGAGGTCTTACTCGGGAGGAGCTAGGGGCCGTGTGAAGATCAATCAAAACTGGTCCAGTTAACACCCACCACAACAGCCTCTAACGGCTGATTTACCAACTCTAGTTATGTGTCTGTGACGCCAGCCTCCCCTCTTTGGATCCATAATACAAAAGGGATGAGTTTCTTCTTATTTTCCATCTTGGGCGAGAAGTCCCATAGCAACACTTATGTCCTTCCTGATGAGGTCCCAAGCCATCGGAGGCCTATCACGTTTTTCTGTTTGACTCACCATGTATTTCGATGAAAAACAGGGTACGCAAAGCTCGATGAGGTGTAATTATTAGAGTGATTTATTAAAAATAACATCTCGTGACATCCACGTGTCTGATATAAATTGTTCACTAACCCTCTTGTAAGCTCAGCTTTTTCGTGCTCTGATGGGTGTAGTATCGCTGATTTGGACGTGGAGCAGGGATGATAAACGGGATATTGTCACATTTTAGGCCACAAATATTCCTGGGACGTTGCTCCTGGTCAGCCCGTGTGTCTTCCTTCGTCCTGGCTCACTGTCATTCCCCGTCAGTCCTTCCGGAACTTGCGCTCACAGTCATGTGACATCGTCCCAATCACGCAGGCTCCATGCGTTTCCCCTTCTGCTGAGACCGCGGGATGCGCCTGGCACGAAGGAAAATGAAACAAGGGAGGGGACCGCTCGCTGGTGACAGACGTCCTGCTTACCGATTCCAGGCAAAAACTGGACTAAATGATTGGTTTAATAATATTGTTTCAAGAGTTGTCAGCTTTCTGAAAATGTTAACAAAGCCGCGCGCAGCTGTTGGAGCGGGCACTTTCTCCAGCTGAACGTGTGGAAAGACCGTAGTCCCTTGAGGATAAACTAATTTGAATTATTCTGAGTTGAATTCATTTTTTGAAAGGACATTTGAGTAAAGCAAAAAGGGAGTTGTTGATTTCTTAGCGATTTCCCCCATTGATATCGGCATGACCAACCTGTGCAGATGACTTGCTTTCCAAGGCGACTTAAGATGTGTTCCAGACCAAGGAGAAGAGACCCAGTCTCTATCCCGGTTCAGCACAATGGAGAAGGTACGAGACCTTCCCTCTCGCCTGGTCAGACAAAAGGAAGACACATTCCGGTTGACCTGGTAAGAAGCTGTGGTAGCTGTGGAGTCCTAGGTTCGGAAACTTTAAAGGAATTTTGCTACATTAAAAATTCCGGTAGGACGGTGATGACTGATTGAGGACACTGTGAAGATCTGCAGCACCTCGGAGACAGTGTGATGCTGCTGGAAGGTGACAAGCCGCTGCTTCTCCAGGACAAGTACCTGTGGGTGCGTCCAGGTGTCGGGTCACATGGGGAGCAAAGACGCGTGAGATGGGGTCTCGTCTATAAAGAAGCTTCTAGTCAGAGAGAGGAGACAGGCATACAAATGCACTCCGTGATTTGCTGGGTGCTGCGGCTCAGCCTGGATTTCTCCAGGAGCGGGCTCTGCCAAGGATATGGGTAACCGTCATTTCTTTGGAAGGCCCTGCCAGGATCACAGATGAGTGGGCAGCGGGCTCAGTCCATCGGAGCCTGGTGGGGACACAGGCCCGGCCTGCCTCCGAGTGGGCTGCTGCTGGTGACACCATAGGAGTCTGTCATTGCAGAGGGGGGACACAGACGAGAAAAGTCTCGGTCCTACCTGGGCAGTCAGGGGAGACTCCAGGGGGAGACAGATGCCAAGCTGAGCAAATGTCCCCTGGGCACGTGCAGGGCAGTGGCCAGAGGTGCTGCCCCTGAGGGCCGGTGAGCTGGGTGGAGCGGCAGATGCCCGAGGCCAGGGAGCCTGGGGTGGCACATACGTGTGGGCCGTGACCACCTCGACTGTTTAAATAAGTGCACGCAAGGTGGGCCAAAGGAGGTTTGCAGTCGTGAGCACACGAAATGCGGAGTTTAGCCACGTATCATTATGTTAATTAGTGCATTAGTTCTCACAGGAGTCACGGTAAACCTGCCTTTGCCCCTCCTCCGTGTGCTCTCGCTCGGGCAGCCGTAGGGTCGGACGGGCCCAGCTCTCAGAGCCGATGTGGAGGCTTCAAGCCCCAGCTGTATAACAGGCCAACACTCTCTAACAAGAATGACGGAAACAGTTGCTTACTCCCCCCCTTGGCTTTGACCGTCGGGAAGCTGGACACGGAGAATCTAGAGGTTGGCTGCCCGGCATTCTGAGGGGCTGGGTTCATCGAAGATGGGGGGCCAGGTCGGTTTCCAAGGCATCAGGCACAAGGATGGAGGGGGAGCCGTGCAGACCAGAAACACAGTCTTCGAAACCAAGGCCCAAACAGGGACTGAGAAATGAAGAGGATCCCAGTGATCGGGAAAGAGGTGAGAAGTCGGACGCCGAGCCGCAAAGAGGGGCAGATCCAGGGCCCTCCCCTCGTCCCTGGTCACGGGGGAACTCCAGAAAACGAAAGAAAAGCAGAGACAAGCCAGCTGAGGCGCACGCTGGTCTTGGACAGTTATCACCGTAAACACTCTGTGCAGGGCAGGCCCTGGGACCGGGTCCTCGGCTGCAGCCGGCTCTGCCACCTCCAAGATGCATGCCTCTGTGTGCCTCTGTCTGCTATACAGTGGGAACAATGATAATAATAATATTCACATTCATAAGAATCATACCAGTGTCTGCTTCGTACAGTTAAAGGAGTCCTCACCCCCGATGCCCAAAGGACAGTGTCTGCCCCACAGTCACGACTCCGTAAGTGGAAGCTGTGGTCACTGAAACACCAACTGTCACGCTGACTCCAGGTCATCCAGACACTGGTATGAACAGCGCTAGTCTTTCAGCTCCAACCAATTGAGTCGTAANGTTGGCTGCCCGGCATTCTGAGGGGCTGGGTTCATCGAAGATGGGGGGCCAGGTCGGTTTCCAAGGCATCAGGCACAAGGATGGAGGGGGGGACGTGCAGACCAGAAACACAGTCTTCGAAACCAAGGCCCAAACAGGGACTGAGAAATGAAGAGGATCCCAGTGATCAGGAAAGAGGTGAGAAGTCGGACGCCGAGCCGCAAAGAGGGGCAGATCCAGGGCCCTCCCCTCGTCCCTGGTCACGGGGGAACTCCAGAAAATGAAAGAAAAGCAGAGACAAGCCAGCTGAGGCGCACGCTGGTCTTGGACAGCTATCAGCGTAAACACTCTGTGCAGGGCAGGCCCTGGGACCGGGTCCTCGGCTGCAGCCGGCTCTGCCACCTCCAAGATGCATGCCTCTGTGTGCCTCTGTCTGCTATACAGTGGGAACAATGATAATAATAATATTCACATTCATAAGAATCATACCAGTGTCTGCTTCGTACAGTTAAAGGAGTCCTCACCCCCGATGCCCAAAGGACAGTGTCTGCCCCACAGTCACGACTCCGTAAGTGGAAGCTGTGGTCACTGAAACACCAACTGTCACGCTGACTCCAGGTCATCCAGACACTGGTATGAACAGCGCTAGTCTTTCAGCTCCAACCAATTGAGTCGTAACAGCCCAAGGTATTTCAGACGAGCGAAGAGGCTGCTTCTCCGGTCACCGACGCTGCTGGGGGACAGTGCCCAGCCCTGCGCTCTCCGTGGTGCTGAACCAGCGGGAGGAGGGCAAGCCCGCCCCACTCGGGATGTCTATGAGCTCAGGGAAGAGGCCTGGCCACACTTCAAAGCCTGCTGACACCCAGGCTGCGCCGAATGGCACCGCCCGTCGCCCTCCAGCGCACACGTCACCTCCATATGTCTCAGGCCTCGTCACCTTTCCCTCCGACTGTGACAATGAGAATATGGAAATCAATACGTGTACTCTCCTTGCTCCAAATTCACAAGTGCATGGGGATGAAAAATGGTTCCGGAGGAAGAAGCCCAGACACGGGCCAGAAGGACGCAGGCAGAGGGCGGACCGGGCAGCGTTCCCCGCGGAGGGGAGGGAGCGGGGATGGCAGCCTACTTCTCGGTGGGCACGGGGACGTCGGCTGGACAGACCCTGCCACCCCCACCCTATGAAGTCGAGGCATGGGTCCAGAGAAGCCACGGTGGTCTCTTCCGGTTCTGACTGCGCGAACCGTGTGTTTATGGCAGCATGTCCCACGGCCACTTTTGGCTGCACTCATCCCCTCCGTAAGTGGCCCTCGCTGTCCCCACCCCGTTCCCGGGGGTCCTTCTAATGCCCAGTCTCGGTGGCCGTCTCACACGCGTGTCTGCCTTGCTTGACTAGAAGCCCCTCACACGCGAGGCTCTGTGTCCACCTTGTCCCCCCGAGGTTTACCGGGTGCACCTGGACCCGCACAGCTGCACCAGCCTCCTGCCTGGCGTCATTAGTCAGAGTCCCAGCTAGAAACAGGTGGCCTGTCACACTGGGTCCTCGCGGAGAGCTGACAGGAGGGACCTTCACAAGGGCAGGGCAGAGGTGGGGCAGATCCACCATCAGGGCTGGTAAAGCCCCCCCGTGAGAATCGCTGCCTCTTCTGGCCCCAAGAACGCGGTTGAAGCCATGAGGACTGAGCGCGGAGGCTGCCTGAAGGGCAGGAGCTTCGACCTTCGGCACAAGGGCAGGGACCAGGGACACATGCCCCATCAGGGCTCCCGGCCTCTTGCCAGGTCCTCTGCCATCTGAACTCAGCGAGCAGCTGAGAGCGTGGCCTCCGTGCTCACCAAGGTCCACGTGGCCCACCAAGGTCACCTCAAGGCCCCAGCAGGGGCCAGGTGGAGAGCAGAGCTGCGGGGTGAACAGAGCCCACCCAGCGCCCGCCTCCCCACCTCCCCCTTTCTACAGAATGTGGAATAGCCCTCAGCCTTCCCCACAGAGGCATGGGCATTTCTTCAGCAACTGTGCACATGCCTGTGCACGTGTGTACACGTGCGGCCCAGGATCCAGGGCTGCAGCTTTCTCTCTCCGGCCAGACCACAGGCTCCGGAGGCGGGGCGGGGGCGAGGCTGGCCCACCTGGTGCTGTCTCTGGTGTGCGCTGGTGCTGTCTCTGGTGTGCGCTGGCAGCAGGCACTCGGGGCTGACGCGGGCATGTCCCTCTGTGACCGAGTTTTCAGATGGTGAATACAGAGTCAGTTAGCTTTGGCTCAGCAGCCCGTTCGGCAGCTCTGGAAGGAGCCCCGTGAAACGGAGGGCAGGGAACTGCCCGGCACGGCGTTTCCGCTGAACGAGGGTCAGGGCGGCCCATACACACATCCTCCCACAAGGAAGACTGGCTTTGAACTTCATGCCATGGAATTCACTCCTGGAATCCACTCGTCCCACAAGCCTGTGTGAATGAATATTCACTGGGTGTGAACAGCAGACAAACCCAAGGTCAATTGGACCCAGCCTCCATCCTAAGGCGGTTCAAGCGCAGAGGGAGAGAGAAGAAATTGAAGTAACTGGGAGGAAAGCAGGCGAGGGGAACCAGTAGAGAACTATTAGATGCCAGGAGGGGCCCCGGCCAGAGCCGGACGCTGGAGGAGGAATTCAGAACAGGTTTCCTTCGGAAGAAGTTGTGAGGTGCAGGGGGCTTTGGTTTGAAGAGATGCGAAAAAGGAGCCGTTCTATGCGTGTGCCTGGTACGGGGGCGGGGAGCAATCAGCTGGTCCCTGGCACGTTGAGACAAGGGGTTTTGTGGGCAGAGATCGGGGAGGCAGCGCTGGAATGGCGGGGGGCGGGGGGGCGTGACCGGCTGTGTCAGGTGCCGAGCCGCGTCGGCTGGGCAGCAGGGTGCTCTGAGCAGGTCACGGGAGCTGGGACTCCAAGGAAAGTTACCAGCAGGAGACGGGGCCCCAGGAGCGCTCTGGGCCCCGAGCTGTTCCAATTCTGTCCCCAAGGTGTGGCCGGGGCTGGGGGAGGGATGGCTGGCTCCAGGGCCCATGTGGTTGGGTGGCAGGTGAGTGACAGGAGGAGAAACCTCCCAACTTTTCGGCGGTTTCATTATCCTTTCTAAACTCCGCAGGCACAGAGCACCCCCCACTCCCAGCCTGCACAGTGGGGGGTGGAGGGCGACCCCCTACACCCTTGAACTCCTCTCGGAACAGGCCTGCGAGACCCATGTGCTGATGGTCGCCAGAGACACACGGGGCGATGCGCGGTTTCCTCAGTTCCAGAAGCTGCCAGATGGCAGAGTGGGACCTCACCACGCCGGCCACCTGCTTCCCAACGACTTCGCCCAGCCCGCAGGGGATGCCGTAACCCCGAGGTCAGGGTTATGTGTGGCGGCGACTTTCCTCGCAAGTGCCCCCGTGAGCCACGGGTGAGAGTAAACATGACAGAGACGTGACGTGATCCGCCTGGGGAGGAGAAGTGGCCGGTTTCTCAGGGGAAAAAGGTCCTTGAGCCCCTTCCTCCAGGGGCTTTTATTGGGTTGTAATACACAGGAACACAGGGTGGCAAGGGTCAAACAGTAGATAGCATTTCAGAGAAATCTGAGTCAGGAAGAGTTTTAGGGTTTCCTGTTTGAACTCTGAACATATGAATGAAAGCACTCTTAGCAGAGCCGATTTCACAGGTTAATCAGGAAGTCTTTGTGATGCCAGATTTCCCCCAGGACACGCTCTAGCAAGGCGAGGAGCTGCACCCCTCCCCAACAGGTATTCAGGCTTAAGGGAATTAGAGCCGGGAAGTCCTTCTTCCAGAGGACATGGGGACTGGGCTTTGTCAAAGCTGGGGCCACCCAGCTTTGGCTGCAAGAGTCCATTGCTCTTTGTTGCAGCCCCCGAGTCCTTCCATGACGGCCTCCCAAGTGATCGTGTCTGGCCCAGGTTGCCCCTCTCTGAGGGGTCTTACTCGCCATGGACTTCGGACTGTGCTTTGGGGGCAGGGAGGAAACTGAGGCAGCACTTGCTACCAGAGACAAGCTTTGTCTCCTGCAGCTCACATTCCAAAGGTCGTCACTGGCCCTTAGCCACAGGGGATCGAGTTACAATTCCTAGAACCAGGCAGAGCGGTCCACAGCAGTTATGTCCACCGCATACGGCTCCACACAACCCCCTGGCGGATGGGGCCTGCCGTGGCCACCTTGTGGTGATCCCAAGCCTAAGAAAGGACCCATTTTTCTGCCTGCAGCTCGAGGCTGATTGCAAGTCCTTCCTATTCTGAGTCCCAGCACACACGGAACAGGCGGTGGACTCAGCATCCGGGTGTGCTTGGCAGAAAGCAAAGGACTGCAATTGTCTAATCAGGCCTGCGGAGATAAGAGCAGAGCGAGGGGTAATGCTCCCCTCGGGTAGGGGAGCCAGTGGGTGGGCAGGGGAGCGAGTGAATGCCCAGGGCATCCTGACTCAGGCAGCCGTTCCCCAGTGTCTCTCCACGGGGCCCAAGCACCGCTGTTCGACAGGGTGGCTGCTGACTCCGGTGGGAGGAGCTCCCGGCCTTGGCCTCTGTGCCATGCTTCCCTCCCCCAATCTGCTTCTCTCTCTCTACCTGCTCTGGGGGGGGGGGGCTGCTGGCGCAGCGTGGAAGCTGGCGAGGATCTGCGTGAGGCCCTGAGCTCCCACCGCACCCTGCAGACGAAAATGCCAGCAGCAGCCACGATGCCCACTGCTCACCCCCAGGGTGCGCCCACCCCTCACACACAGGATGTGATTCAATCCTCCGACGGCGCGATGGGTCGGAGGGGGACTACCCCTGTTTCCCACGTGAATCGGAAAACACTCGAAGGGGTTCCGTGAGACAGTCGGGGCCCTGCTGCTCCTGAACAGACACGTGTCTCCCCAGACGGGCAGGCGCGCTCTATCGGCCGCCCGGCCCTCGGTGCCGGTCGGATGTCCTTCCTTTCCCCCTGACTGATCTCCTTTCACTCTCACGAGACGCGTGCAGGTCCATCCAGGGTTGGTGAGGTGGAGTGTCCACCAGGCTTCCTGTCACCCCCAACTCTGTCAGCCAGGTGCCCAGGTGGCCCAGCACAGGAGGACAGAGAGAGTGGAGGGCCTCTTCACTGGCAAGCACATTCCTGCAGCATGTGGTCTCCGAACAAGCACAGCTCAGAGAATCTCCAACGTGGCCCAGAGGCCACTGCGGGTTGGGGACATCGACGTGAGGAGGGGTCCATCCTGGCCCGGGCTTGGGACAGCAGGTGCCGGGAGGAATCACGCCACCTTCCGGGTGGCGGCGTCTGGGGGTGGGAGCCGAGGGTCAGGGGGCGATGTGACTGAGCTTGGGCACCTCCGAATACCAAGGTCAGGGTTTTTGTCCTCGATTCTCCGGACCTGCCCCAGGCCACACTCACACGCCGGGTCCGGGTCCGGCAGAAGTAACGCCTGCGTGAGTGTGATGGGCAGGGTAACGGTGTGTGCAGTAACTCACGGTTTTACTGTGAACGTTTCTGCTAAAATGTCCCATGTGTGCGTGCGTGTGAGATTGTGTTACAGAATGACACACTTATGATGTTGTAATAGAAGATTTGTAATATAAAGGGGGCGTTATTTGTGCTGGACCCTGGAATTTTCTGTCTTGGACATGGCGTAACGATGCAGTTCACGATTTTTAAAACGTTGCCACGTTAACTCCTGCCTGTGGGTCCCATCAGTCCCTTGGTCACTGTGTCTGCTGCCACCTCCACAGTGCCAGTGCCTGGGGCCACTGGCAGCCTCCGGGAACCAGCCCTCACCCGGCCGTCCCTCTCCGCACTGCTGGGGACCTGAAAGGGGACACGTTTCCAAATGCTGGACCGGTCACGTTACGCTCTGCTTAAAGCAGCCTGGTGGCTCCCGGGGCTCTCAGGACAAGTCCGGCTCCTCAACCCTCAGCCGGTTCGCAACACGCCCAGCACTGCTGACACAGTCGTTTTGGGGTTAGGGCCGTTGTGAGAAACATGAGTCTATGAACCCTGCCTTTCATCCCTGAGCAGGAAGCTAAGGGAAATCCACAAAAGAAAAGCCGAGGAGGGTCTCACTGACTGTCCATCACTCTTTTCCTAACACACACGGGTCACACGGTCACCGACGTCATAGTAACCCCCGACACAGAACTGCACAGGAGGAGAAAGAACCCCTTGGACTCGCCTGCCCCACCCACTTTCCAGCCTTAGCCTTTTTTCTTTACTCCTCACCTGAGCACACGCTATTGACTTCAGAGGGAGGGGAAACGAGGGAGGGAGAGAGACAGGGATGTGAGAGAGACACATTGATCAGCTGTCTCTCACATGCCCTGACCAGGGACCGAACCCCCAACTCAGGCGTGTGCCCTGACCAGAAATGGAACCTATGAGATGACCTCTAACCAACTGAGCCACCCCAGCCGGGGTTCCAGCCTCACCTTTGACCGCGTTGCCCTACTTCCTCCTGAGCTCAGCCACATCTGCTCTCGGCGCCTCGACCAAGTGCTCCCCGGCCCCCCTCCCCGCCCCCCCCCCCGGCCTTTGCACCAACCGCTCCACCCACCTCCCCAGAGAGCCCCTCCCACGAGTCACTCAGCCCAGGCTTCTTTCCTCTGGGAAGACTTTCCTAGGGCCACCTTGTCATCTCCTGTCCAAGCCAGGATGCTTAGAAGTAGGGTGCTGTCAGATGTTCAGTTGGGGCCCCAGGCTGGACGCCCCCTCTGTGTGTGCTCATAGCGGCTCACGCAGGTGTGAACGTCGGGCTGGAGGGTCAGAGACCACCTCGCTCATTGACATCCGGCCGCCTCCCGGTCCCTATTCCTCCACCGCCACGCACAGCCTACACGGTGGCCGCTGTGTGCCGAACAAATCAGCCACGTGGCCTCCTCTCTCCAGGCTCCCCCAGTGGGGAGAGCCAGTGTGGGGGAGGGCGGGCGTTCACCACGTGGGCCCGGGGAGAGAGGAACACACACGTGCTTGCTCCCACTGACGTCCCAGTGTTTATTTTCAATTGAGAAATATTTCGATCGTTATTTGTATCATCATAGTAACATATGCTCATTATTTTTAAATTTTGCAGAGCAGGAAGAAGAGAGTAAAACATCTCCCGTACCCTGAGCCTCTCCCATGGGGTCTTTGTCGATACCAAAAGGCGTATATACTTCCAACTGCGTCTCTGTGTGTGGTCAAACTTCCATGTCGGGGTTTTAAAGGGGGCTGCACCCTAAGGACTGTTCTGTAACTTGCTCTGAGGCTCTTGCTGAGCACCCTGAGAAAGGGCAGGGCAGCCGCTGGCGCCCGGGAGCCGGCCCGTGATGTTGCCTGTGGGACACAAACGGTCTCGGGGCCAGCAGCCTGGACAAGGCTGCTGAGGGAGCACGACGGACCGAGACCAGCGCTGACAGCCTGCACTCATGCCCAAACACAGGGGAACGTGAATGGTGACCGTGACGCTGCAAAAGTGACAAGACACCCGCTTTCCCAACTAACGCCGCTGACTGGTGCTTCCTTACCGAGGACTACGCTAGCTTAGCTCTAGAAAGGATGCATTCCTTCTAGACAAGATTGACGAAGCCATTCATTCACGAGCCTGCTCCACTGCCCAGCAGCACCTGAACCACAGCAAAACCCTGCCTCCTGGAACTGTCCCGGAGACCCCCGGACACAGGCCCCACCCCCCGGAGTCCTTTCTAACACCCCCTGGGGGGGTCCCCATGGCCCACAGCGTCCCGGCAGCAAGGGACAACCCCCACTCGCTCAGCTGCAGGTTGCTCCTGGGGGGCACTTCGTGGAGGAGCGGGAGGGGTTGATGTCATATGCACACATGCACACATATGCACACATCTGTCTATCCCTTTATTCTGAAATCGCTTTGTGACATTCGTGGTGCGGAGGCACCGTATTTACCTGAACGTCTCTGTGTAGAGACTTGGGTGTTGGACACCGCGATGAGGACCTTTCTTTACACAATTCTGTGCAATCGCCTGTTTCCTGGGGCTAAATTGCTGAGTCAACGGCCTCTTTCACTTTTGTTTCATTTTACACCAGCTTTTTATAATAGAAAGGTAATATGTAACCTGAGCAAAAAAACCCCCAAGAAATCAAAAGTTCGGATGAGCATAAAGTTATAGACAGAGGCTGTTTTGTCTCTACCACCCTCTAGTGCCCCTCCTTCTAGGGAACCAAGTGTGCCCTCCCGTCACTGTTGCCCTGATAAAAACACAAGTGTGCCTGTGCACACACGCATCCCTGTATACGCATGCACACGCACAGCTAGGTTCTCTTTTTTCAAAGGTCATGCCACACTTGTATTTAATCTTGATCCGTAGGGCAAAACTACCTCAACATTTACATTCCTACCAACGGTGGGTGAGAGTGTCTATTTTCCGGCACATACATTGAAGACGTGGAGTATGAAGAAGAACGACCTGTGGTCAAAGTCCCTCCGCTCTGCCTTCCTGATTTTCAGAAGTAAGCGAAGACTGTGTCTCCCGCGAGGCCACGTTGGACAGCGGTGAGACGCTGCCGAGAGAAGTTCCGCGTGTCATCTGGCCCACAAAGGACGCATCAATAAACAATGATAGCTGACATTATCGCTACCGTTTGGTGGATAGGTCACATCAAATTAGCTGCATGCAGCAATATCTTGTCTATTCTTAAACGAATAGAAAGTGAGTCCAATGTTTTTAACCCTAAGACCCTGCATCTCTGTCCTTAATAAGGAGGGACTAAGTATTTCCCTGCTGTCAGTGGGACTGGCCACAGTCTCCAGGAAAGAAAAATGTCTCCTTTACTGTCTTGCTAATGAGCCCTCTGGCCACACTTTCCTGTTGCTCCTCCTTGGAATTTGAGAATATCTGAGCACCCCAAACCCGGGGAACACAGGGCCCTGGCCAGCCTCCCCGATTCTATCTCCGAGAGTAATAACGCAATGTGGGCGAAGCGGCTGCAGCCGCAGGAGGCTCTGAAGGATGAAGGGATGGGTTTCACGGGCCGGCCTCCCACTGCAGAAAGAGACATTTATTGCCTGCTGCACAGCTGAGGGCCGGCCTTGGGAAACGCCATAGACCGCGGTCTGTGGCCGAGGCCCTGGCGCAGCCGGGATGAGGCGCTTGGCAGGTTCAGCCTGGCAGGATGGCAGGAAGCCTGCTTCCCGGACGGCAGCTGCGGGAAGAGACCGAGTTTGTTAAAACTTCCTTGGCCTCCTTGTCAGCGCGCACGGCGCCCCTTCGGCCCCCTCCCCCCACAGTGCTGTCTTTGTGATCCAGACTGGGGGGCAGGGAGGGACAGAAGGGGGGGAGCTGCGGAGGGGGAGTGTGAGAGGGAGGGATGGGGAAGATCAGAGTCCCTTCTGGACGACGGGGACGCACTCGGGACAACGCGGACATGGGGCTCCTTCCACAGAGGAAACTGGGCCCTCTCCACACTCAGGCCTTCGATCCGAATCCGCACATGGACCATCGTCGTCGTCGTCGTCTGTATCATTTCCTTCATCGAAGCCCTTGTCATCTATCGTTTAACTTCATTGATAAACGGATGGCATTTTTACATAATAATTTTTCATTTTACAGAAGGAATTGCACTGAAACACTGAACAGTTGTCACAACACTCCTCTGGAAGTTGACGGCCAAGGGGTTGCTGAGAGACGGGTTCCCAGAATGCCACCCCAGTGCCCCTCTCTGTTGTCGCCACCCCGTGAGGGACACCCCCAGTGCAGGAGTGGGCCCCGCCCAAGACGGCACTCAGGCTCCGGCGCAGGTCACACGGGCGTGGGTGTGGGTTCTGTCACTCCGCAGCTGTGTGACAGCAGTTGTCCCCTCTCTGTACCCCGGTTTCTTCATCCATGACAACAATGGCTGACACGGGGTGACAGCAGCGCCCACCTCAAAGGGTTATTATGCAGATTAGACAGGATGCCGCTGGGCAAGGCGAGGGCCAGACCATGAGGGCCGGTGAGGGCTGCGGGAGGTGGCAGTCGGGAATGGGCTGGTTACTGCCGACCGGTCAGCCGCGCTGCAGACCCCAGCGAAGCGCTTCCACGGTCCCCACTAAGTGTCAGACGGCCAGGACAGAAGGAGCGGCACTAGTCTGGAGCCACGGGGGACAGCTGTTCCGACAGAACACGGGCCAGAGGGCAGACTTTGGGATTTATTTAGCCCAAGTGCCGGGCCTCAGACCACCGGAGGGTGAGAGGTGTCACGGATTCCGCTCTTCCCCGGGGCGGCCCTAAGTGCCACTCGCTGTCCCGGGGAAGAGCCAGCCCATCATATTTGTGGCTTTTACCTTTAGGGAAAAATGATCCCTTCAAGGATCCGATGAAAGCTACGAAGAAAAATTCCCAAGCGTGCAAAATGTTGCCTATGGTGTTAAGAACTAAGCCCCCACCCAAGGCCAAGCACACCCCGGCAGATGGAGAGGAGGTGAAGGGCGTGTGAGGGAAACAGCTTCGCCTTCCCGAATTTAGATCCACAGCAGAGCGTGGCTGGGTCCCGCCCATTCTCCCGGCTGACTTGCCGCCCAGGGGCGCCAGCGTCTCCTCCAACCTGTGTCACCGGAAAGAGGGCACTCGCACATGAAGTCAGAGGCAGGGAAATGGACAGACTAGGGGGAGAAGACGTAGGGATGTGTCTGCAAGAACCTGGATAGGCCTCCGCCAACCTCCTCTTATATCATCAATGGGAAAAACGACCCCGGATGGATTTACGGAAACAAAGAAACCTCTCCACCAGCCCCGCGGTTCTCTACGGGGAGAACTCAGCGTCCCCCACATTTCCCATGAGCCATCAGCTGCTCTCTACGGTTATTTAGGGAGCAGATTATTATTAGAAAATATTGAACCACAGTTGTTCTCAGGAATATCTTGCTGCTTAAGCTTAAATGTCACGAGGTATTTGACCGTAGATACCAACAGCGCAGGCAGACGCCCGCAGCCTGGAAATAAAGCAGACAAAGAATGACAGAGGTGGGCACTCAAGTGACCCAGGATGTCGGGGACAAATGACAATGTTCTTCTGAGAAGGGTGCTTTAGCCTTTAGCAGATGGCCCACGGCCCAGCCCACTGGTCGGTGTCCGCTGGCTTGTTCTGCTGAGGCAGCCGCCCAACCTTGGGTTTTAGCGTCACCTTAACGATGGTGTGATAACACGGAAAACCTGAGCCTTCCCGCACCAAATCAGCTCTCTGAGTCCTCACCCTCTCTCTCCAACTCCCAGTGACAGTGAATTCCGCCTGTCGGACGAGGCCTTTCCGAGGGCCTGTTCACAGCAGAGGCAAACAAGAAAAGCGTGACTCAATTTATGTTCTGTGTGACTCTCAGAGATGTGACTGATTCCTAGACTCAGAACACCTTGGCATTGAAAGGAGACTTCTCCAAGTCACGGGGTTCAGCCACTCCAGACACAGCAGAAGGAAGAGAGGCAGCCTGAGCAAAATAAAGTTCTTTCTTTCTTTTTTTCCTTCCTTTCTCTGTTCTCCCCCCCCCCCGCCCCTTCCTCCCCACCTTCCTCTCTCTGCCTCTCCCTCTGTCCCGAGCTTCGGACACGACACGAGGCTGGTTGCTGCGGGAGACTGCAACCGGGTCCCCTGATGAGAGCCTGCCCCGCCCCTTCTGCCCGAGGGGCTTGGACAGCACATCACCCGCATCCCCGTCCTGCGGGTCTGCCTGCCACAAAGCACAGTGGGAACTGAGAGACGGTTGTGTGCGCAGCCAGCTNCACGAGGCTGGTTGCTGTGGGAGACTGCAACCGGGTCCCATGATGAGAGCCTGCCCCGCCCCTTCTGCCCGAGGGGCTTGGACAGCACATCACCCGCATCCCCGTCCTGCGGGTCTGCCTGCCACAAAGCACAGTGGGAACTGAGAGACGGTTGTGTGCGCAGCCAGCTGGCTGCGGCCTCTGTGGGGTCCCCACGGCGCCCACCCCCCGGCGGTCAGCGTGGCGGCGCCCACAGTGGATTCAGCAGCACCCCCAGCAGCGCACCCTCACGCACTCTCGCCGAAGCACTCGCTGACTCCACAGCCCTGTTCCTGCGCTTCCGTTACATAAGTTGTGAAGCAGAGTATCTAAGGGCGTGATCTCGCAGCAGCGAGAGTGAGCTTGGCACTGGGCAGCTGTGCCGACGGCAGGGGAGACCGGGAGGATGCAGGGTGCAGCGCTGTGTGGGGCCAGGCAGCCAAGTCGCCATCCTGCCTCAGGTTTTCTAGCTCTGCCTGAGAAAATCTGGTGCTGGGATGTCACCCTGACACACCGCCCACGTGGCAGGCCGCGCCGGGGTTGCTGAGCTCTGAATGACGCCTGTCATGTTGCTCTAACTCCAACCGACACAGTGAAGCCTTACCCCTGTCACCTCCCCGAGGAAGTGAGAGGGGTTTGGGAAGGACCAGACCCTCATGGAAGAGAATCCATCCCTACATGATGCCGCTTCTTCTTCTAACGGTCCAGAGGGGTTGGGAGAGAAGGCACGACATTAGCACCTCAGCTTCAGCGAAGACAAGATTCGTTCAGGTTCACAACCTGCTCCCAGACACGGGGCCAGCTGTCTTCTGTAAGCAGGGGAGAACAGACCCACGCCAAGTACGTGTCTGTGCTCATAATATTCCTCAAAACCCAAATGAGACTTCCCCGAGCGATGCACGTGCCAGGAGGCTGCGACGCTTGGTTGAGAGCCACCTGCAGAAGTTCAAAGTCTCACTGTCACCGTGCATCAGATATGTGTGTATTAACCACCTGCCACCACCCCCAAAGTGCCAGGCATTAGGTATCCAGGAGTGAGTACGAGTGGGAGACCCCGACCTGCGGACTCTCCACGGTCTTCCCCACGTGGCCCACTTTATACTGAGGGGCCAGGTCCCCTAAGGCAGGCCCACAGCTGGCCCACGAGACATCGTTACCCTCCTGAAAGTGCAGGCGGACTTTGGGTTGACTGTGCATCTACTTTTCCAAGGAACAGGCTCGTAGCTTGTAACTCGTTTCTCCAATTCTCAGCCTTCAAAGTCAACCACAGAAGTACAAGAGCCATCACGGAACCCAGAGAATGAACAAGCAGTTGTTCTAAGTGACGGCCCTCCCCAC
Organism: Sturnira hondurensis; assembly: GCF_014824575.4. NCBI lineage: Eukaryota > Metazoa > Chordata > Mammalia > Chiroptera > Phyllostomidae > Sturnira > Sturnira hondurensis. The sequence continues at coordinate 17,518,698 of NW_028079127.1, forward strand.
CCCGCCCTGCCACCCCAGTCTCCGGTCACATTTCATCTGACGGAACCCCACAGCTGTGGGGGGGTGAGGCTGTGACAATTGTCCTGTCACCTCTAAAACACGACGTATAAATAATAGTTAATGTTAGGGCCATCACCAACCAATTTGTAGGTTTATTCTTCCAACAGCTTCAAAGAACGACAAATACTTTATGACCAGCCACAGTGCCCAAAAGACATGACCTCACAACACAGGTGACGTAGGACACGCAAGAAGGGGGACCACACCGGCCAGGCGGTGGGTCTGCCCTCCATTTTCTGTCTCTCTTTCCTCCCCTCCTGCCTCCTGCCTTTTCGAAGGACTCAAAGACACACAACAATTTTGGGTTTCTGAGGGATTTTTCCGTGGTTATTAATTCTGGGTCTTTTAAAAGGATATCAGTGCCTCCTGAGGCGAAATGGGAACAAGAGGATTTTATGACTATATTAAATAAATAAATAAAACCTCCCACTGAGCCAGGAATAGACAGCCAGGCCCCCCATAGACACCTCCAGGGATGCAGGGAAATGATGTTTTTCATCCTAGGAACCCTGCGTGCAGCACACAGACGCCCCCGAACGGCACAGGGCCGGCTGGACCAGGGGTGTCAGACTCCTGTGCACCGGGGGCCACAGCAGCCTCGAGGCAGCCTTCTGAGGGCCGACTATAATTTCAGCTCCTTAACAGTTAAGGAGTGGTTACATTTACACAGCCCTCAAGTTATTTTGGCCCTTTGAGGGCAACCTCAAGGCTGCCGTGGCCCCCGGTGAACGGGAGTTTGACACCCCCGGGCTAGATGGGGTTCTCGGCTCCCCCCCTTGAAATACGCTTCAGAGAAAAACCTGTGAAGAACTGAAGCCAACACTGCCAGGTAACTGCAGACTTCGAACGCAGGCCCCTGACAACAACCACAGCACACACGCATGCACACACATGCACGTACACGTACACACATGTGCGCACCCACGCACATGTTGCACACACAGATACACAGGCACACCCACAGCTTCCTCTAGCTGCCATTCCAGGTCGCTTCTCCTTGGAAGATGGCTCGTTTTGGAAAAATAATTGCACTTCTTTCGACTAGTCTGGCTTTTTAGGCAGCTTCATCATATTAGTTGCAAAAGCATTCGGAAGTGAGCCGTTTGTTTCCTCGGCCCCAGCGCCTGCCGCGCCCATGCGTCGTGTGCACAGGACAGAAATAACGCCCCCCCTGCAGACCCGCCGTCTCCCCAGTCGGGGGGCTGGGTCCCAGCTCCAGGCTCTCCGGTTTAAGTGAGGTCTGCCTGCAGAGAGCGGCCTGTCCTGGGCTGCCGCTGAGTGCAGGGGCGACGCGGTGACGGGGTGACGAGGTGACGGAGCCGTGCTCTTCCCTAACACCTCCCGTAACAGCCGGGGGGGCTGGGAGCCCCTCACAGCGGAGACTCCGGCTCCGCGCAGTCTGCCCCCAGGGGAAGTGCACTAACAGCTACTGTGCTGCGTGTTTGGGCCAAACTCACAGACTCGCCCCCAAGGGACCTGACACTCCACCCATTCCTGCCACCATCCCCGGGACAAAAGCCGGTCAGGAAGCCTCAGAGTCGCTAACAAGCCCCTGCATGAGGGGCCACGGGGTCCGACTTTAAGATGCATCGGCTTTCGCTTTCTAAGCAGAATCTGTTTCCTGGTTTTTGTCCGTCGGTCATTTCCCTGCGAGTCCCTTAAGAGGTGTGGCTTGACTGCGCTACGTTGACACGGCCTGACGCTCAGCGTCTCCCTCTCAGCCATGGACAGGGTCGTACAGAGTCACATCTAAGCCCAGAATGCCAGCCTGTCTGAAGAGGCTCTGCCAAGACGCCCTTTTCTAAATTCCGTCTCACCCCCTCGCAGGGGAGGCAGCAGGTGACGCTGTCATCTCCTCCCGATGCCCCTGCGGTCCGACCGCCAGAAACCGCACCCTCCACTTCGTCCGAGTGGGCAGCTGGGTTCTTTAGGCCAAGGGGAAGTTTACCTGGAGACAGTAAAGATTTATTTTCTCTTACTGCATGGGACACTCGCTATGGACAAACATTTCTAGGTGGTTTGGCTTGATGGTTAAAAGTGAACGTTTTGCCATTAACGGGAAGGCGCTCAGTCATCTGTCCCCGTCAGCTGTGTGGCCTTGGGCAGGTTACTATCCCTTGCTGTGCGAAGCCTTCTACTTCGGGCCACGAAGGAGACCAAGGTGCCTCTCCCACGGTCATTGTCAGGGTTGTGTCACATGCCATTCCAGCCCCTGCTTTGAGGGCTGTCTTTACAAACGGGACGCTCCCCTCCTCTCCAAGGGGTTAGCACGGCCCGTCGCCTGCCCCTGGATGGGAGGGCAGTAAACCCCCGGAGCAGCTGCAGAAACTCTTTACACCTTTGAAACGTCTTTGTCGTCATGTGGTGGGTCAGTGTCCTGTGGCCGCTCTAACAAGTTGTCGCTAGCTCGATGGCCTAGAACAACAGAAACGTGTTCTCTCCCAGTGCTGGAGGCCACACACCCCTGCCCCATCCCTCTCTGGGGGGCCACCCCCTCGCTGGGGGCTGTGGAGACCGGGCTGCCCCTCCCTGCTCCTGGCGCTACCCTAGTGTCCCTGGCTTTGTGGTGTCCTCGCCCCCGTCCTCCTCTGTGCGACTGTGTCTCCTCTTCTGTGGGAGAGGAGGGAGCGCCCTCCCCTCCCCCTTGTAAGGACACACAGGACGCCACTCGGGCCAGCAGAGCCATCCAGGGGCACGTCCTGGGTCCAGAGCCCTTAACTGAGCCACGCCCACAAAGGCCTTTTCCAAAGGAGGCCACAGTCGCCGGTTCGGGGACCGCCAGGAAGAACTTCTGGGGGCCGCTGTCCTAGCACCACAGGGGTGGAGAAAAGCAGCTTCGGAAAGTACTTTTTAGATCATTCGTTTTCCAGCTGTTTCCAGAAAGCCCTATGGCTCTGGGGCCGTGGAGCAGGAGCCGCAGAGAACAGTGAGCAGCACCAGAACCCGGGGCTCATCTCCGATCAGGGGGCCTTGGCTCTGCTCCGTGCTGCTGCGGGAAACGAGGTCCCGTGAGAAATGTCACTTCGAGGAAGGGTTCGGTGGCTCGGAAACAAGGCTGGGACCTGCCGTAGGAGGATGCAGTGCTGGCGGCACTCGGAATGAACGTGGAGGAGCAGTTTCTCGACCTGGGCGGAGGCTCGCAGGGCCCGAGGTGTGGGGGCTTCTGGGCCACAGGTCCCGGGAGGACGCTTGGACCCTGGGTTTTCCGGGACACCTCAGTGACCAGGTCTTGGGCCCGTTCTTTTTTTTTTTAAGATTTTATTTGTTTTTATTTTTAGACAGAGGGGAAGGGAGAGAGAAAGAAAAGGAGAGAAACACTGATGCAAGAGAGAAACATTGACTGGCTGCCTCTCCTATGCGCCGGACCAGGGGCCAAACACACCACCCAGACTTACGCCCTGACCGGGAATCGAACAGGCGACCTTTTGCTTTGTGGGATGATGCCCAACCCACTGAGCCACACGGGCCAGGGCAGGCCGGTTCTCGATGGACTATTTAAAGTCATCGGCAGGGTAGGCAGGGTCTCCAGTCCCCAGCAGGAATAAGGGAGGGTGGGGGAGGCCGTTTCTATGACATGACCATACCAGGGCGCTGCTTTTACCAGGACTCTTGGTGCTCCTTGAACCAACACCGCTCCCCGAAAGGAGAAGCGCAACGGCCCCGCTGGCTCGAGGTGCCTGGAGCAGGGCCCGGGGCTAGGGGGCGACCTGGTGGCGGCGGCAGGACAACGTGAGCACACTCAGTGCCACCAGCCTGGGCGCTCCGTCGGCAGCCACGATGGCTGACTTCACACTGTGCACCTGTGACCCCGATTTCTAGAAATGTCTTCTGAGGCCGGGTCCTGGGCCGTGCTCCACCCAGCTGGCCGCTACCCTGGGTCCCTCTCTGACACCCGCGTACCCTTTTCCCAGTGGTTTGATTCCAGAAGCCGGCACCCACAGCTGCTGGTCTTGGAGGACTTCCCACGTGCAGGGACGCCCAGGAAGTGCCCGGGGGCCTCACAGGTGGGGACCACTCGAAGGCACAGCCGTGGGGCCAGGCCGAACGTAGCTTCTGGGTGATGCCCACGCCACCTCAGCTCTGCCCGGTCTCCTCCTGCACCTGGCTGCCTTGCCGTGTCAACCCGGCTCCCCTAGGAGTCTTCTCTTAAATCATCTGTGCACCGGGGGACACACACGTACACACGCAGGTGCACAGACAATGTCACTGCTGCCAGTGTGGCTGAGTCGGCAAAACACACCCACACACCAGGACTGACCACACAGCTCTTCCAACAAAAAACCAGAAAGAATTATGGTCTTTCTCCCAGAGTTTGTTCCGATTTTAAGAACAACAGGGAGCGACAGAAAGGAGGACCTGGGAGCGACACAAAATGGTGACAACCTGCTCTGCGGGGAGGAAGTGACCCAGGCTGAAGTCACCGAGGGTGGCTGCATACAGGAGGGGGTGGACCTAGGGGGAGAGGAAGGATTTGGGGAGGAATGGAGAATGGCTGCCGGGACACTGAGAAAATGACACCAGCGTGGAGTTGGGAGCAGAACGCATGAGTCTGGTAGGGCCAGGGGAGAGCCCAGGTGGAGCAGTCTGCTCCCGGGCTCCCTGGCCCACCCACGGAGGTGTGGACGAGGGCATCCTGAGCCCCAAAGCCCTGGTCCAGCAGGACTCAAGGTGCAGAGCCAGGGCAGAAGGGAAGCCGGGGCCCCAGGCCAGGAGCCCAGGTGTGCAAAGAGGTCCAACTCATCACAGACTCGAAACAAAACGGATTTCTGGGCACAAAAGGTAATTATTTTTTAAAGGAAAAAAATCGTGTTTCTCCTGCAAACACAAAAGACACAAAGTGGGCGGAGGAATGTACTGATCGCACTAAGGAGGCGCCAGGTAAGAGGTGAGCACAACACAAAGAAGAGCATGAAGGACAGGCGCGCCCAGGCCTGCAGCGGGAGCGAGGGGCTGGGCTGCGGGGCCAGGTGCCCGCACACACGCCGCAGGACCACGCCGGGCAGGACCACGCCGGGCAGGAGTGCGGTCGGAGACCACCAAAGGCCCAGACGCCTGCGACAGCAGGTTCGCCTCCGTGCAACCAAAGGCCCCGGAAACCTCCCCGGCGATGTCAGTCTCCCTCTTCCCCATGGCGTCAGGTAGGGCTGAAGAACGCTGGGTTGGACAGCGTCATCACGCACCTTTTCTCAGAGCCTTTGACGAGTGACAGATATGAGCGTGTCATCGACAAGAGGCGGGTACCATTGGAGCCGTTTCCCAGAGACAGTTGCTCACGAGACCTGTTTGGTGGAGCTTTTTCTAAGATGTTTGTTACATCAATGTTCTGTGGACCGATATTCCGTAGGGACCCTGCCCCTCAGCGCTGCGGCCTCCCAGAGTGACAGGAGGAAGGGGCCTGAGAATCCTGGTGGCTCGAGGGGCTTGTCCTCCTTCCTAAGGGGGCCATCAGCTGTTCCGGGCGTCCTCCCCCCACCCTGTGTTTCCCCTGCACCCCACCCAGCACCCGGTGCTCAGCTCACAGGCAGGTAGCCGTGAGGGCTGCGAGGATGAGACCCAGGAGGTGGAGGGAAACAGTTTTTGGCCCATTCCGCCTCCCCACCCCAAACGTATCCCGACATCTGTTCCCTGCGTCTGGCATGTCTGGGGCGAGATTATAGACCCAGACATTGCTCACGAGAAAGGAATCTTGGCTGAGACGCACCCGCCCCACAGTGTCTGCCTGCAGCTGGGCCCACGTGGAGCCACGGAGAGCCCGGCCGAGGAGGGGACAGCTGTGCTCGTCAGCTGGGGGCTGGCTGGAGATGGGGACTCTGTCCCCTCCCCCAGGCTGGGACGACAGAGCAAAGGCACCAGCCACTGCGGCGCCTTCGGTCTGGGCCCAACAGGACGTCTAGTGGTCCCATGGGCCAAGCTTGGCCTTGGAAACCAGAGGACTCGAATCCAAGCCCTGACCTTTTTGTTCGTTCATTGTGTGATTCGGGGCCTTTCCCTGAGCTTCCACATTTTACTCCACACGACACGTAGAGGCACCGCCCAGCACAGAGGGTTACTACTGTGGGCATCGTTCACCGAGAAACGGCTATGAAGCCAACCCACCCCCCAGGGCAGCGCACACCATTAAATGAGATAAGCCTTGTTACACAGAGGCAGGGGCCGCCGCGGAGGGCACACCGGTGGGTTTGCCTGGTCCGGGTGGCATTTCAACATCTATGGCAAAAATCTGTGCTCACCCTTCAGACACTTGGGTCACAGGTCATCTTGCTTAAGACAAAATTAAAGTTTTTAAGTTAAAAAAAATGAGTCCATGGAAAGGAAAATACCACGTTGGCGACATTATGGGTAATGCACAGGTCTAGTGAGTGTGAGAGACAGAATTCTCTGGGTGGAGGGACTTCTGCTGCGGAAGCCACAGAGCACAGGGGAGAGGCCAAAGGGAGACGAGGTCCTCAGTAGCTGAGGTCACGGAGCTGCTCGGCAGGGTCCTGAGAGCCACCACCTGAGTCCCCAGGGTGGCCTTTCTGTCTACATCCCGGTCCCCTTGCCCCTGTCAGGTTGGATTCTTCTGCTCACCCAAAGCTTCCTTGGAGCAAAGTCCCAGGCCTGGGCGCAGCGCGGTGACCCCCCTGGAGTGGGGGCGTCGGATGAGAAACATGCTGATGGTGACAGCTCACACTCCCGGGACACTGCCCGAGGCTGCCTGGCCAACCACGTGCCCCCGACACGGACGACCGACCACCCAGGGACCCCACGGGGTGCCTCTGCGCAGCGTCCCCACCTCCAGCCTGGCCGCCCGGTCACTCCACATGGCGCACGGGGTGGAGACAGTCAGGGCTGGCAGCTGCCCGGCAGACACACTCTCCGGGGAGCTCAGGAAGCCCTGCAGTGCTCACTTTCACCCGAACGTCCTTCAGCGGGTGACCAGGGCTGTGTCGGCAATTGCGCCCAGAGAGTAGTGACCAAGCTGACCATCCACCAGAGGTTTCAGACCATGGCAACAGCTGCTACGACCGATGGGATGCAGGCACTGCCCTATGGGACGTATGCTGAGGGGCGACACTTCCCGAGGACACCTGTACCCCTTCTCACCACCCCCGAAAGGCGGGGGGGGACTTTTACCATTCCCATGTCACAAAGGGGAAACTCCAGCCCCCAGCAAGGCCAGGGTGTGCTCAACCTCACGCACCTGGAGACTCTGAACCCTTCATCTGACCCCGAACCTGCCATTTGACACAGAGAACTCCCAGGGCATCCCCACCAGCCCCTCTTCCTAAACCACAGGACACCACCATGACCCAGGAAGAAGGGACAGGCCCCGCCCTGAACCCCCGAGGGCTGAGCTGGCAGCCAGCCTTCAGGAGAACCAAGCCCAGGCTCTTTCTGAGCAGTAGACCCCAGGGGTGCAGGGCAGGGATGTCCAGGATGCGGGGTACCCGCCTGCAACGCGGGGCAGGAAAGGGTGACGCAGAGAATGCGAGCGGCGACTCGGCTCCCTGACAGTCCTGCCTCGGTGGTGGCAGCGCTGGGCCATGTCCTGGAACGGGACCCACAGAGCCTCCCTCGCGGCCTGCAGTTCCCACGGAGGAAGCAGCGTGGGCTTCAGTGCCCATAGCCCACCAGGCCGGGGCAGGACCCCCTCCGGCCAGCGAGCCAGGTGCCCCAAGATAAAATGCCTGGTGTCCTCACCTGCAGGACACACCGAGGCTTGGCAAGGGAAGGCCACCTGCCCAAAGTCACGCAGCGAGGGCCCACAGGACAGAAGTTGGGGTCCAGGTTTGGGGGTACAATTGGCACATGGTCGTCGTTTGGGTTTTGGGGTCACAGGAGGGCAGAGTGGAAGGGTCCCTGGCCGTCTGGGTGCCCAGTGCTGGCCAGCAGTCACTAGCACTGAGACTGCTTCCCCAGTTTGGGGGGCAGCTTCTCTGACTTCCTGCGGGAAAGGCAGCCCTGTGACCTGGGACAGACAAAAGGCTCACTCGCAGACTGGAGTAATCAGCTGGAGGAACTGTCCTGGTGACCTGGTAAGGGAAGGCCAGGGAGCCCTGCCCCAGCCCCAACCCAGGAGGGGGCTGGGTGGGCAGGGAAGGTCTCGCCCCTCTGAGCCTGCGGTCCCAGCTGCTGCTCTCGCCCAGATGCCAGGTCCCCCGAAGCCCCAGCAGCCCGTGTGTTCCATGTGCGGGCAGGGGTCAGCCGCAAGTGACCAGCTGGCTTGGAGGGATGAGTGGGCTGCAGCCTGGGGCGGCTCGGGGCCACGGCACCCGATACCCCCCATGGGGGTCCCCAGTGATGGGTCATGCCCATGGATTAGACACCTGGCAACACCTATGGCCCAGGATTTCAATCCCTACATTTTTGGGTGTTTCTTTTTTAAATAAACCAAATTCTTTCGAAACCATCTGCGGGCAGAGGAGGAGGGAGGCAGGTAGCCCAGGGCAGAGTCTGGCTCTGAGGCCGCACAGACCCAGTGCAGCCCGGGACTGGTCAGTGTGCGCTGCCCCCGACCTCGTCTCCACCTCTTCGAGCCCTGGTTTCCTGACACGAGAAACAGAAACAGTAACACTGCTTACTGTGTCCAACTCGCTTCCAGATGGCACAGGGCACGTGAGCTGCTTTCACTGCAGGTACCCATTCCCGTGTCGGCACCTGGCTGACGGCAATGTGAGGTCAGAACAGAAACCCGATTCCCCGGCTCCCCTCCGGCCTAGACCGAGTCGCCCCAGAAGGGTCACGGGGACAAGGGTTTGAGGCCAGAAGCCCAGGTGCTCCCAGGAATTCAGGAACGGGGCAGGGAGGGGGAGTGGCTGAGGCCGAGGCTGCGAGACCACCCTGGAAGGGGTCTCCAGGACGCAGAAGCAGCGGCTCTGGCTGCCCCTGCAGGGTCAGGTGCGCGAGCCCTCTGCTCTCCCGGCCCTCACCTGCTGTGGCCCACATGCTGACCAGGGCCACACACCAGCGCCCTTGATTATGTCACCCCAGGGATACTCAAGGGAGCGGAACAATCAGACTGTCACCAAGTGTCACAACAAGAGGGACCAAAACGACAAACTGTGCCATTTGGGCAGAGGGGAGCAGGGGAAGCAACTCCAGGGTGGCTCAGACAGCTGCCAGAGAAAGAGCCCAGGCCCAAGGCCATCCGGGCTGGTGGCTGTCACTGCTAGGCCCTGACTCTTCCCCCCCACCCCCCACCGGTGACAGCTGGAGTCACTTAGCGTGACTGGAATGTGAGGGAGGTTTGGGAAATTCTTTTGGCTCCAAAGCTAAGACACCAGGCCGGGGCAGAGAGGAGGGTAGGCCGCTGCCCGCCGTCGGATCGGCCGTCACTCTGCCCTCCCGCCCCCTCGAAGACCCGGGTGCATCAGACAGACGGATCCTGGAGCCCGGGCTCCACAACAGTGCCCCTCGCCTGGGACGGCCACCAAACTGACCCAGCCACCACAGTCCCCTGCCACAGCTTCGGGCCGCAGCTCTGAGCTGTGTGTTGCTCGTGTCCCACACGTAACCCAGCCAAGGTCATGGGAACCGCGTGACTTTCTGGGGTGTAAAAGCAAGCTGGCCACAGAACCTAAATTAGAAACCACATCCCCGACGTCCTGCCTGTGGCTCTGGCCTCACTTTTCCTGCCCAGCCCCCACAGGTGGGGGTGGGGCTGATTTGGGAAACTAAGAAAACAGTCGCTTTGTCTCCCACTGAATCCCAGCACACTCGTCGTGGAGACCATGGCCGGCCTTGGCCAGGACGCAGAGCAGGGAGAGGATGGCAGATTTGCGTTGGTTCTGCTAAACTTGCTTCACCTTAAAAAATAATCACAACCCCTCGTGATTATGACGAGGAACCCCAAAACGGTTCTCTGCCCGCCCCCGCCAGCCCTCCCCCACACAGCATCGTGACTTCAAAGGGAGCTGACCCTCTGAGCCCCGGAGAGCAGCGTGCGCTGTCACGTGTGCCAGGGGCGCAGTCTGTGTGTCTCTGAGGAACCAATTATCTCAGGTCTGGAGTATGAAGAAGCTGAATTATGTTTGCACGGGCGCCCGCTCAGGAGCCAGACACCAGCTCAGAGCTCGGGGCGCTAGTATTTCTGTCTGGGTGAGTCCCGTGCGGACTCAGGGCTCTGCAGCCTGCTCCCGCCCCTTGCTCAGGACGCGGGGCGTCGGGTTTGGGGGTGGCACTCTGTGCGAAGTCTGAATTGAGTGGTCACTTCCCACACGCTCTCTGACAAAGTCTCCTGTCTTGTGCGGACGGCTGAGGACACATTTTCTTAAGTGGGGACAACCTGGCGACCCCGTTTGGCAAGCTGCTCAGGCACCGATGACTGGCTTCCCGTGCAGCTGGGGTGAGAGGACAGGTTTGCGAACCTGTGACGAGCAAGCCCCGGCTACAGCCCGGGCCATGGCGAATAGCACGGACTCAGGAAAGGAACCAAAGTCTACATTTCAGCGCGGGGAGTAGCGGCGTTAACTGTTGCTGCCCACCGGGCCACCCACAGCAACAGCGGATGACATGTAGCTGAACCCCCTCTCAGCAGGTGGCTCTGCCCGGCTGTCCGCTCCCTGACCAGCTGTCCTGCTGACCTTGGAAAATGACTGTGGCCGCCTCCCGGGGCGGCCAGAACAATGTTCCAGACACCGGGGCCTCTAAACCACAGCAACGAATCGTCTGGCCGTTCTGGAGACTGGCCTCGGAAATCCAGGTGTCAGCAAAACTGGGCTCCCAGCCGGCTCCAGGGAAAAGCTTTCCTGGCCCCTAACAGCTTCCGGGATCCGCCGGCAACCCTTGGTTTCCTGTGGCTTGTAGAAGCTCCCCCCACTCACGTGGCCCCTTCTTTTGTGCATCTCGATCTGTGTCCAAACATCCCCTCGGTCCAAGGACACCAGTCACTCTGGATTAGGGCCCACCCCAGGGACCTCCCTGTAACTTAACTCTGTCACGTCCCTACTCGGAGACACTGAGTCAGGACCGCAACACAGCTTTAGGGGGGGGCACATTCTAACCCATCCAGTTGCCTGGCCTCTCTGTGAACCTCACCCCCCCCTTGGCACGGTGGGGCACCGAGAGGTCAAGGTGAGGTCAGGATGTCCAGTGTGCAGCGTCCCACCCGGCCCAGAGCAGGGCCTGGGACAGAGAGCTTCGGACAACGCTCTGTCCGTCTGGGCTTGCTTCCCCAACAAGCAGCCCAGGCTGCTAATATTTCTCTCCACCTCTAAAGGACGTGACGATGTTTCAGGTGTGAGCTGATTTTTACCTCTTGTATTCTACCGAAGAACCGTGCGCTCAGAAAAAAAAATCCACTTTTTCATATGAATATTGCCATCTACTCATACTATGAGAAAATCGCTTTGAAGAAATACCTTTCTCCCAGCAAGTAAATAAACCTTAAAGGTTAAAAACCTGATCAATTTTTAAGAGGTTAGTAAACGCTCCTAGATTACTTCTACAAACAGATAAAGGCTCTAAAATGCAACATAAAGAACTCCCATGCCCCCGACGGTGCCAGCGCAGGTGAAACAGACCGCAGACTGCGGACCGAGGATGCGGGGAGACAGCCTGGCCGGCCGTGAGCCGTCAGAAGTCACCGAACATCTCTCGTTCTCGCTTCTGTCCTGCCTGAAAGGCGGTTGGGAACGCTCCCTCAGAAGTGAGACTGCCTAGCCGCGGATGAATGGAGAACAAAATGGGATATGCCGCGGAACATTCTCCCGCCTTAACCAGGAAGCACCTCTGACACAGGCTGCCACCTGCGTGAACCCTGCGGACAGCAGGCGAAGGTCTCGAAAGGACAGATGCTCTGTGATTCCGCTCGAGTGAGGCTCCTGGTGGAGTCCGATCCGCACGTCAGGAGGAGAAGGCTGTGGCCAGGGGCTGGAGGAGGGCAGAGCAGGGAGTGATTCCAGCCACCTGGGTAGCATCACTGAGCTCACGGCAGGGGGAAATGCCCACGCTCAGCCCTTTCTAACCAGCCCCCAGCCAGCCTCCGCTAGCCGGGTGGTGACCGGGTGGATTAAACAGCAGCGGTGGGACGCAGAGCCCCGCGCAGGTGACGGAAGATGAGTGAGTTAATACACCACCGTATAAGGCTGAACTGTACAGGGCGTGGCCAAGGGAGAAACAGTCCGTGAGACAGGGGACTGTGGGGCTCGGGGTGACGGTCCTGTGAGTCCTCTCCAAAAAGGATGTTTGAGCAGGGAACCCAGTCACCGGGAGAGGCGTGTCAGGGCAGAAGGGGCGGGAAACGTCCCAGGCAACACAGCAGCCTGTGCAAAAACACAACCTGGGGAGAAGCTGCCCCTCGAAAGCCCTAAACCAGCACCACGTCCGGACAGGCAGGAAGGAAAGAGTGGGGGCAGACGCGGGTGCGGAGGAGGCAGCCCCCCGGGAGCAGCCCCGGACCGCCTGGTAGGGGGTTCGAAGGTGGAAAGGGACCCTCTGAAGAGAAGTGAGGTGGCCTCAGCAATTGGACGAGTCCACCTCCACGGCTGAGCGGAGAACCGCAGGAGCAGCCGGCACCCAGCCCGCAGGGCCCCGCTGGGTCGCCGGGTCTTTCGCCGGAGGGCTCCCTGCAGCACCCGTTGGAGGGTGTCAAATGAGGCACTTTAGAGAAACGTGACATCAGTTGCCCGGATGTTTGCCTCTCGTGCAGCAGGAAATGGCCCCTGCAGTGTGATGGTGGCGCTTCCCCCCCCCCCCCCCCCCCCCCCCCNCCCCCCCCCCCCCCCCCGTGCTCCCAACAGGGCCATGCTGGGCTCCCCTGCGGCCTCTTCTCCCCTGCGGGCTCCGTGCCACCGCTACCGTCCACACCCCTGGTGAGTGTGCAAACAGCTCAGAAACAAAGGCCCGGAGCGGCAGGCCGAGAGGCGCCGTGAGATCCAGACCGGGTGACGCAGGTGGGGACGGCGACGCCCTCGGCCTGCTCGTCCTCAGGAAAGCAGTGACGCGCCGACGACGGAAAGCCCAGGGTCCGCCCTGCCCAGATGCAGCGTCACCATCCACAGGTGCCTACCGAACATGTGACACGCAGTCGTGTGACTAAGGCGCAGAACTTTACATTGTACATAATTTTAACTCACTTAATTTAAATTTAAGTAGCTACATAATGGCTTTGGCTACTACCATGTATGCCGCCGCCGCAGAGGATTTTACGGGTGAGAGAAAATCCTCCATCGGTGACTTTCTCCTGTTCAGCCAGACCCCTGCTTCCACAGCAGCTTGCCCTCCCCCGGCCCCCGGGCGGCAGAAACACGCCCCAGGCATTTCGAAGGTCCCTCTGCACGCTGCTCGCTGGTGCTGTTCTCTGCCCCTCCCCCCTTGTCCCAATTCAAAGCCACATATACACAGGAGAACTCGTTAACACCTTTAAATAATAGATTAGCATTATTTATTACTTGTGCTTGTGACTCACTTTTTCCTTCTGGACATAAAGGCTTTTTTCTTTGATGGAACAAGCCCGTTCGATACCGAGCAGAACGGCCTTGTGGCTCGGTTTCGTCGATCGGTAGCCGCAAGCCATCGGCGCCGCCTGCCGCCAGGTTCCTGTGCGTCTGCTTGAAGCTCCCCAAGCCCTTTCCCATTACATTACCCTGAGTCGATGGGCGGGAAATGTGGCCAAGGATGTATGGTCCATTAGCAATTCCCCACTGGCCTCCTCAAATATTCTGCTTCTCAAACACATCCTGTTATTTTGCGAGATAAATCTTTCCTATTGGCCTTACTCAACACCAAAAACTCAGCTGGGAAGGGGTCCAGCATGCGGGCTTGTGACTTGCTGGCTTCAAACGGTGCTGCCTGTCGTTTTCCAAGGGGACTTTCCTTCTTCTCTCCTTCACGTCATCCTTCCTTCCTGCACCCACCCACCCCACTTCTCCCCAGAGCCTCCTCCTGCCCCTCAGAAGTTGGTCCAAGGGCCGGGGTGAGGCTCAGGCTGGAGCCGGAGAAGGCCTCCGTGTGCAGGGGCTGTGGAAGCTTCCAGACCCAGGGCGGCAGACTGGGCAGCACCAGAAACTCCACTGACAGAAGGGTCTGGGGAACACCCCCCCCTGTCTGCAAGGAGGAGAAAAGGGGAGGCAGGCCTAGTGAGCCAGCACACCGGGCTCCGACTTCAGCCAGAAATGTGGCCTTTGTCAGGGAAAGGAAAAAGATTCCTCAGAATCACCTTCAAGGGCCACAGAAAGAAGTGTCTGAAAACTACTGAAAATAGAATCTAAGCAAAGCTCACTCTGCCGTTACATAAGGCAGCCACCCCTCCCACGCGCACCCTCCCCGCCCCCACCCGGGGAGCAGAATAACTGGCAAATCTCCTCCGGGAGGCTGAGGGCTCCAACTAGCTTCACGGCCTGGTCACGGTGCCGACCGCTGACCAGATGGCCTGAGAGGCCGGCCAGACACGGAAGCCTCTCCCGAATTCGGCTCCAGAGGACTTCGCCAGGCTCGCCTCTCTCTGCTCTTCTCAGGGATGCGCCCTTGGTCACAACCAGGTGGCTCTAGTCACCGTGTCCCGAGATGTCGGGGGCTCTTCCTTAACTCACAGCAATGCTTCCAAGTCCGGTTTAGGCCCCACCTCCTGCTGAGAGCGCTGCGCTCCCTCTCTGCCCAGAGGTGGTGAGTCACCTTGTAAATGTGACACTTCTTCACCAGCGACAACTTGCTACTTCGCAGTCAGCAAATGTAATAGGTGTGTCTATGTCAGCAGAGCCAGGTGCCTTGCACCAGCTTCTCCCCAGTGAAACGCGCGTGCTCACATCTCCGTGGAGCACTCGGTAACCCTTATCTCCTTACGTTTGACTCCCGCTGCAACCTCACTGGGTACGTGTTTTCTACACCTGTGTGCAGGGGCGAACCCACAGACTCCAGAAGGGGTGCCGCTGGCCTGAGGTTGCACGGAGGACCTGACCCTCAGGGCTGGTGTTCCCTCTGGGACAGCGCAGGGCGGATCAATGCTGGGCACGCTTCTGCGTCCCGATAGCCCAGACCCCCCCAGCGGGCCTGCCGTGGGGTGTGTGGAAAGACGGACGCATTTCTGGCTCAAAAGAAGGTGAGGCCTCTCTCAGAATCAGCGTCACCGACAATGTGAGAGGAGAGGCACCCTGTCACAAGGACATCTTGCCATCCGCGGGCGTTTCTGAATTTCAGACATAGCTACAGAGAGAGTCGCCCATGCTCATGGCTGGGGTTGCTCCAGACACACCGTCGCCTCACCCGTGGGCCTGCTCTTCCCCCTGGCGTCCGGCCACCCCGCGCCCCCCGGGTGGATCAGCAGGTTCCTCCCTGCACAGGGACGAATCGACTCACGCCCGAGTAGATGCCGCGGCGCCCAGCTGGACCACGTCGATGCTAACACAAAAACACCTAAAAGAGCAGCAGAATTCCACTCACAGGATTAGCACCACAAAAGAGCCAGTAAGTGTTTGTTTCCGGAGAAGAAATTTTTTCCGTGTGCCCCTGGTACATTTTCAGTGGAGCCTCAGAGGCTTATCCAGCAATTCCACTTTCTAAGCAAGAGGCAGCATGCGTGGAAAGTGAATTTGCAACTTCAATCCCCTTGGCCTTTCTTTGCCAAGGCAGCCTCCGTGCCTCACACCGGGAAGCCCTGCCCGACCCGGCCCAACACTCCAGCGGCCGCCTGCCCCCGGCCATTCTGCGGGGCAGGGCGTGGGTTCTCTGCACCAAGCAACTCTCACCCGCACTGAGTTCCCCGCCTCAGACGCCGGCCACGGTGGGGGCAGGTTGCGTGCACTTCTGACTTGATCATGAGCGTGCGACCCCACGACCCGTCCCTGGGGTTCAGGCATTTTCCGGAGCGGCTCCTGGACCCAAGGAAGCAGTTTACTCACTGCTGCTGCTTCATGGCAAACGGTCTTTTAAAGGACACGAAGGAGCAGGGCGAGGCCTAGAAGGGTGGGAGCGCAGGAGCCCCGTGCCTGTGGAGTGGGGGTGCCCCACCCTGCTGTACTCGGACGTGCTCACCCAGCGCCCAGCTCTCTGAACCCCACCCTGGGGCCATTTTCAGGGGGGCTGCCTTGGGAGGAGGGGCTCCATTCCGCAGAATGGAGAGTGGTGGCCAAAAGTCCCCAGCGTCTCGTCTTGGGTTGGCCTTTCCGGCGACCAGCCCCACCCAGGAGCCCCCCCAGAGCCACCTGAGTAGAACAGAGACCCTCCCGTCACCTGGGAAATGCTGAGGGGCATGGGGGCCCTGCATCGGGGACGGGAGCAGATGTTCGTAGGGGTGGGCCACAGCGGATGGACAGTTGCAGGGAAAAGAAACAATCCAACGACTAATAACCGGTAATCCAAGGAGAGCCCCGTGCTTTGCATGCTCACGGCCGTGACCTCCCTTTGCTGCTCCGTGTGGGCGTGTTTCTCATGGTTTCCCAGGAGGCGGAGCAGCCGGACGGGCCGCAGGCTGCAGCACAGCTGTGGGACTGTCACAGAGGTCGCGCCGCCCCAGGACGGTGGGGGGTGCGTTTTCAATGCGACAAAGATGACTAAGAAAACCACAGTTGAGGGGGGGCTGGACAACCTGATAGCTACGTTGGAAAACTTAACATGAACTCGGTTTCCCAAAAGAACACATTTTTACATTTTTTTCCTCTAAAAGCAACCCAGCACAACAGCATCAGCAGCCCAGCGACCCTGTCACCTGTCCCTGCGTGTCGCTGGGGCCGACGACATTCGTTTCCAACACGTTTCTCCTGAAAGGGAGTCCGCATTCTTGGGGGGCAGCCGGTGCCCTGGCCGGGCCCTGGTCCTATCAGGGTCCGGGACGGCGGGGCCGACGGGTTCGGTGCTGCAGAACAATGGAGCCCTGGGCCGGTGGGGCCGACGGCCAGCGGGTTCCTATAAATAGACTCACACTGACCAGGTGAGGGCGACTCGGGCATCGAGAATGAAACAGAATTATGGCCCCCAATGGAGCAAGTTCAATGCAACGGTTCTCTCTTGATAACAAGGTAACAGACGGGGAACGTTAACAGGAAGGGAATGGCAGGTGGTCCTGGTGCAAAGAGAGCAGCTATAAATTCGGGTGCAGATTTGCTTTTTAACTGGTTATAACGATTAAAAGGGAGAGTACGTGTGCGTGTGATTTTTCTGTTTATTCTTCTGCACGTCTGCTCACAGGCGCCGATACATGCTTCTGTTGGAGCAGAGAGGAGGGATAAAGGAATTATGGGTTGGCCAAGTGTTTCCAGGGAACCTCAGAGCTAAAACCCCAAACCGGACAGACTGATTATGGTCACAGGGAGTGACCCGGTGAAGGAGGCTCAGTGCGTGGTCACCCTCAGTGACCGACTGGAAAGAGGGTTCGACAGCGTTTGGAGATGACCGCTCAGCCCAATGTCCTCGGGCAGCTAGACAACCCACCCCAATAAGGCACTGATGGGGCGCAGACGAGGCTCTAACCACACTTGAAAGACAGACTGACTAAGGGTACGGCGCTGGCCACGCCTCGTTCCGGGGACAACGCAAGCTGCAGGCGTCTGCGCCTGGGGGAGAGAGGAGATAAAACTGTGCCGCCCACTCAGCACCTACAGGTTTATAAGGGACCTCGCCACACGGCCCATGGCTGTGGTCCAAGTCACCTCGGAATTAACACGTGTCCTGCTCACAGATCGAAAATCCGTGGTTCACAACCCGGGCCCTTCACCCGGGGTGGTCTGGGACGGTACCAGGGTTCTTCTGTTTGGGGGAGGGGATTTGGGGGAAACTAGGAAAGGTTTTGCAATTCTGGGAAGGCATCAATCTAAATTCTACTAAAATTTATACATTAAGTTCAACACATATTGTTGTAACTGTACGAAGGTATGTAAGACTACCTCCAGAAATAATAAAGAAATAAATCAGAGTGGTGAGAACGGTGGTTGGTTTAAGTGTAACTTCTGAAGCAAGTTTAGTAAACACTATAAGGACAGCTGTCTTGCCTATGCTGTGAAGTACAGGCCCAACAAATTTCCATCATAGTTTGCACTTTCTATAAGAGGTTAATGAATTGCATCTGTGATAAATGCTAAGCGTTCCATTCGATGTTTCATGCTTCGCCCACTGTGTGTATACATTTACTAAATTGAGCACATTATAAACTATGGATAGAAGTTTGTTTTCCCCTCTGCCAAATAAGCCCCAGGAAATCAAAGAATCTTATCATCAGTAGGAAAAGTCTCGCAAAGGTGGGGTCGTTTTCCCAAGCTCACACCGCGCACCTGGATGAGTCCGAAGCCTGTATCTGTGGCTCCTGCGCCCCAACTCTTCGTAGACATGTTGGGGGAGCGTCTCCCACACCCTTCAGGGCGCTGGTTTGTCCTGTGACAGTGAGTGACTCAGGGTACACAGACACAACTGTTCAAAGACACTCCCCATGGGCTGATTCAGGCACCAGGACTACAGGTGGGGACATAATTTTTTAACAAAAGTAAAAGAATCAGCTGATAGCATTTTTCAATAGAAGAATTTTCCATGTAAATGTAGATGTAGAAATGTATATTTTTAGGTTCTCCTGAAATAGTAGCCAATCAGCAAAACAGGCTTTGACATGACAAAAAGGAATAGCAATGGAGTAATGACTATCCCCTGAACGGGGCTTCCAGTTTGTCACTGTCCCCATCCGGCCCAGTCCACTGCTTTCCGTGACCTGTCTGGCCCCCAAGTGCATGCCAGGTACTATTTCCACTGTGAACTTGAGGTGCTGAAGTGAGCGGCACAGAGTCCCTAAGTCACTGCACTCTTACAGAAAAGCCATTGTCCAGGGGACGTTGGCTGCTACCAGGCTTGACGTAGAGATGGAGCCTATTTCACAACTTGAGGGACTGTGTGGTTCCACTTCTCAGCTGCAGACTCTAGGATGGTGATGTCACCCGGTGGTAAGTCGTCCTGACACAGAGCAACTAGATGTTAAGCAAAGGGGAAAGAGCCAATAACCCCCTGCAAATAATAGCAAAGAAGTCAGAAGAAACCAGAAGAGTCCATCTACCCACCTACCCATCCATCCCTCCCTCCATCCATCCATCCACTCACCCATCCACCCATCCATCCATCCATCCATCCATCCATCCCTCCATCCATCCATCCTTTCATCCACTCGTCCATCCATCCCTCCCTCCCTCCCTCCATCCATCCATCCATCCCTCTCTCCATCCATCCATCCACTCACCCATCCATCCATTCATTCATCCATCCACTCACCCATCCATCCATCCATCCATCCCTCCCTCCATCCATCCATCTACCCACCTACCCATCCATCCATCCATCCTTCCATCCACCCATCCACTCGTCCATCCATCCCTCCCTCCCTCCATCCATCCATCCACTCAGAGGGGCTCTGCCAGGTGTACGGGTACCTGATAACTCTGTCCTGAATTTGTCACCCATTCCCAAGCGCTCATCCTGCCCCAGGCACTGTAGGATACAGGGTACAGCAGTGACCCGGACACATGGAATTTCTTCCAGCCCCTATCAGACCCCGCCGAATGGCCAGTCACGCCAATTATTTAAACTGCGGCAAATGTGATGAAGAAAGAAAGTAAAGGGCGCTGTGAAATCGTGTGCCTGTCTTCAAGGATTCAAGGCGGGCTTCCCTGAGGACACGACATTAGTGGACTGGGGCGTGGGCGGCGGACCATCTCTTCCCAAACCCTGGTCTCCTTCACTGTAGTTCACTTGCCAACTGAATAACCAACAACATGAGTCAACACCAACTACGACCTTAGCACGTGCGTGGCTTCATGGTGTGCGTTTCACGCAGGTCAACGACTTACCCCTTGGGCAGAGTCTCCATGAAGACCGATGTGCTCCCTGGCCCCACAGCATGGCACAGATGGGGACGCAGGCAGGGCACAGAGGGAGGGAGGACTCACCCCACACTCAGACGAAGACCTGCCTGCCCTCGGCGGCCACCCCCTCCATGCTGACCTGCTCCTGAAGGAGCCGTGCATCCTCTGAACAGGCCAGCTGGCTGGTGAACAGTGGCGTGTTAAACACACACATATGCACACACTTGCATGCACAGACATACATGGGAGCATGCACAGCTTCCCCTCCCCCCCAAATAAACGCCAGTGCACCTTAGTGCACTTTCGTGGCAAAGAGTAGCCCGGCGAGGACCGGAGGGTTCCTCCCATGCCGCCTTCTCATTAGAGATGAACTCAGGTTTGGAAGGAGACACTGCATGGTCTCCACATCGGAAAGCGATTTTTGAGGGCTGGGTGTCACTACTTGATGTTGCAAAACAGCGAACACAGGGACACCCCAGGCTGCTTGCCCAGCGCAGTGTCTGTGTCTGTCGATGCCGCGGGAGCATTGAAAACCGGCACGCGTGCTGGCGGACGGGACGACGGAACGTGGCTCTGCAGGCAAGTTCCCCTGCTTCGGCTCAGCACAGGTTGGCCACTGCTCAGGAAAAGGAGTCAACAAGAACCCGGGTTTTTCGGGAGAAATTACGGGGCGAAAGCTCACTGTGGGGAGGTGGGAAAAGAGAAAGCCAGGTGCCTCTCTCTGGGGTGCTGCCGACCTTGGCCGAGAAAGCTCACACCGTTTCGGGGGGCCCGGGGGACCGGCTTTCACGCAGTTGCAACATGAAGTCGGAGGAAGCTTTCTCCCTCATCCAAGTGGGAAGATGACTCCTGGGGCCCCTGGAAGTGTGAACGCCTCTCCCTCCCCGCTCTCCCTCAGGCCCGCGCACCCGTGGCCTTTCTTAACCCTTCAATGCTCACGCCTCTGTCGGTGTTGAGTCTGGGGAGGTTCTGTCGCAGAGCCTGGGTCCCGATGCCTCACACCCTGTGCTGCGGAAGGAACAGGGTGGGGGGCCGGAAGGGCATCGGGGACCCCGAGATGGTGTCTACTCTCTCCTCCAAGGCCAAGGACACCTCACTCATGCGAGCAGGAGTTTCCACGGTGTTTCTCGGAGTTGGGAAATCTGGCCTCTTGACACAAAACAACGAGTAGACCCTTTGCCTCGATTTAACGAACACTCGAAAGGTTTTCCATAAAGCTGAGGTGACACCCTAGAACGATTTTGCTGTTGCTTTTGTGTGTGTGTGTGTGTGTGTGTGTGCGTTTGCATATTGAGAGAGTGGAGGAGAAACAAAGTTCTCCTGTTTCAAGCACGATGGTGTCATGTGATACACGAAAGCAATGCTTCTGAAGTGCGCTTCATCGGCCTGGGCTCGAGCTTTCAGAAGGACAGAGCTTGCGGCGCGATGTGCGCCGAACGGGAAGCTTTCCGTGTTGATGACGTAGCCAATCATCCTTACGAAACGAACACGCACAGCATCCAGAGCACGCAGGAACGTGCCATAGCTCTCCACACGTGGATCTCAAACACTGTGGAGTTCACGGGAGGAGGCTCGAGGGGCCAGCCCTGGGGAGCCCCGGGGAGCCCCGGGGAGCTCTGTGTGTCATCGGCTCCCCACCCGCCGCGTGTTTGCTGAGGGCCCACCAGGGCCAGGCTCCGGGTGCCGAGGGTGCGGTGGGGAGGGAAGCAAGTCTCCCTTGTCCGGGTAGGATGTTCCTTCCTGGGAAGCAGCGCAGACGGAGAGTAAACGGACGTGCAGTGGGATGTCCGGGAGGGACAGTTCTCCGAAGCAGCTACAGCAGCGGGAGCCGAGGGGCTGAGCAGGCAGGGAGGCGCGGGCAAGGGAAGGGAGAGGGCTTGGGGCCCTGCCGGCCACTGTCGGCCCCAGAGGGGAGGGCACTGAGAAAGAGTGCTGAGCCAGCAGCCGGGAGACACGGGCTCTGGTCACTCCCCTCCCAGCAAGGGTTCATCTTTGGTGGGGACACTGAGAGCTGAAGTCTCAGGCAGGTCCAGGAACATGGGGAGGCCCAAGTAATGAAGAACCGGGACGGAGACTGTGGCCCTGTTCGTTGAGGCCAGGCCCGTTTCATCGGGAGACAGGAAAGAACATGGGCTACGGAGGCAGAAAGACCAAGTTCAGGGCCTTCTTAGCTGAGTGAACTCAGGCGAGTCACTTCACCCCTCGAGGTCAGTGTGCTTGTCCATCACAGAATGTTCTAGACCGACCTCAGGATGTTTTCCGGATGACCACAGGAACCATGGGTGCCACATTGGCTCGGTGTGTGGCTCCTGGACACGACTGAATGAGGGGATCTGTGTTGTGGCAGCACGGACAAGTGACACCAGGACAGGCCCTTTCAAAGCCTCGAGCAAGCCTCTGGCATTTCCTCCAGTGCCCCACCATCCGCCCCTCCGGGCGGAGCAGCCCGGTTATTGCAGGTGGCACCAGTCACGTTATAGGTGGGCCCACCACATCGTTTCATCTGTACAATAACAAAACCACGGACAGCTGTTCAGGGGGGCAGGAGGAAAACCAGCCCACCGAAAAGCAACGCCAGTCATTTAGTGGCTGAGTCCGATCCCACGCAGGCGTGAGGGCCGGACTCCCTCCGTCCACGTTCACACAGGACACCAGCCACAACGGAGAGCGGCCCCGGGGACCGGGCCTGGGTGTGTTGACGTGTGTCCCTCTGGCTGCCTCCAAATGCAAATGTCACAATGAACTTTACACTGGGCTCCCTCGTGGATTGCCAGTGTCCAGAGGACTCTGCTGAAGCCGACGGGGGCGTTGTGTTTCGGGTCTTTACACGCCCTGCTCAGAAACACAACAGGCAGAGATGGAGAAACCTTTTTAAGGCTTCAAAGGAAAACAACGGTGCCACAAAGAGGAGATGAGCTGTTTGGCGAGTGGCCAGAGCCGGGGGCACGCCAGGAACGCAGACAGAAGAGAACAGAGACGTGGTGTTTGGGGACAGAAGGAGCTGCCTGGGGTGTCTTTCACATTTGATCCACGAAGCGACAGGTGTTCTAGGAAATAAGATCCCACGTCCGGGTGGTGCCAGGTCCTCTGTCCCAATGGGGACGAAGCAGTGGGAAAATCTCCGGCACCAGACGATCCCCACAAACCCCTGGCGGGGAACGCCATGGCTGGTCTGCGGGCCACAGCTGCAGGGCCTGCAGCCGCCTCTTTATCTTCCCCTGCGGCCGAGGCACAGCCCCGGCCTCCACAAAGGCACCCGGTGCAAACACCACGGCGGGCTGAACCCCTCTGGTAATGCAGCCCCCATCTCGGAGGCCCCCCGAGGAGGGCTGCGGGGGAGGCTGGTCTTGAGGAGCGTGCGTTGCCCTGCCTGGTTCTCCGTTCAGACCAGGAACTGCTCTCTTTGTTCAGGACACTCCCCGGGGCCGTGTGTCCATCAAGCTCAGAGAGGAGGGGAAGGGAGTGGCAGTAGGTCCCGGTCTGTCACCACATACCGGTGGCCGTCCTGTTGTCCCAGCCAGGAAGTCAGTGTGCTTGGGACCAAAGTGAGTCTCTTCTTTCACCTGGAAGAAGTCTCTAAAGAAGGGACAGCCAGGTCGGGACTCTGCCCCTGCCTCACCTGCACCGACACCCCGAATCAGCGAGGACTCCACTCAGCCCCAGAGGGCAGGCTGTCCCTTCCAGCTGAGCAGAAGGGCCGCGAGAGAGGAAATGGACCCTGTGTATTCTAGACAAGGGCCTGGGCGGTCGGCACATGCCCAGGGGATGAATCCTAAATCCACCTCGAGCTTCGGGGTTCCAAGCCCCCGTCCTGGCTAGACTGGGAGGGACGTGACATTATTTTAGAAACCCGACTGCCGCTCCAGGAAAGTGTCATCACGAGGTGGCCGGGGCGAAGGCCCGGGGAGCCCAGTGCACGTGGGGAAGAACTATCCCTGCAGGGGGCAACCCGCAGCCTTTCCCTTTCATGCCAAGTTGAAGGGAGAGGGTCACGAAATGGAACACGCTGCCCCTGCCAGCCAGGAGGCGGGGCAAACAGAACGCTCCCAGTCAAAACACTCAAAAGGTTCAAAACATGAGTCTCCGTGACACCGAGGGGTGTTCGACCCCTTCGTGGACAGAGTGACGTGAGTGTACGTCGTTCCAACGCCGGCTCCTCCTCGCTGGTAGAAAAGGGGGCTTCACGGACAAGGGGCAACTCGTGTTTCATGGGTGAGGGAAACCGTGCAGAGCGAGTGACAGAGAAATGTGCAGGTGACAAAGATGGTGGCCCTGAGGAAAGCTGAGTCTGTCTGCGTTTCCGTGGGTTCATAGGCGACCTCCCGCCAGGGAGACAACCAAGCCTGGGCTTTGGCACAGGGCTCTCTGGCAGCCCGGGCACCGGGTGGGTGGTGCACCAGCCCTGTCTGGGGGCTCCTCGTCGGCTCCGTCTCCAGTTGCGCCACGGTGGCCACCCTGCACAAGCTACCAATTTCCTCAGTCCGCGGCACGGTGAACGAGTGTCTTTGAGTTATCCAAATAAAGAACCGCGAGACGAACAAACTCTACGGAGGCATCTCCCTCGGCTTCCTGCCAAAGCCGTGGTCCTGACTGGCCAGTGTCTCCTAGAGCTTCACCTAGTCCCACTTTACCCCCAACCCAGAGCCTTCCCCACCCACGGCCCCATTGCTCAGGGCCCATCCTCACCCTCCAATGCACCTCCTCAGTGGACCTCATCTTCCCGCGATCGTTTTCTGTTGCCTCCCACCTGCCCCTGTTTCCATCCCGACCCAGATCACAATGGAGAGAAGGAAAAAAAAGAGAGGGGGCAAGAATGGATTGCCGGGCAGCTTTAAAAAGAAAACACAGATAGAGAGGAGGAAATAGCTCTCAATTCAGCTGCGGAATGAAGAATGCACCAAGTGCTTCTGCTGATCACAGGCTCGCTGCCCGCCTGCAGCAGGAGGTGAGTGCCCTGCCCAGCGACCCCGATGCTGTGAGTCTTTGCTGCCATCTCCGCCTCCACGCGTGACGTCTCCCTTACCACGCGGTCTGGGGGTCGGCTCCCAAACCTGCGTCCACCCAACACGAAAGACTTGCAGAAGTTCTGGGAGAGGAGCATCTACTATACACGGCGGGAATAATTTTGGCGGCCAAAAGTTCTCAACGAATATATTTGTCTCAGGTTATTCATTTTAACAATTTTCAACATGGTTTATTTTATTGTATAATGATGCTCTGCACAATTAATAATTAAAATGAATGTATAGGTTAGGCAAAGCAGTGCATACATCCTGATGTTTGTTGCATTTTTGCCAGGTTTCATGACGTTTCAATGATGAGTAAATAAATCTTAAACGATAAAACCACAAATCAGAGTCACAGGGTAGGCTGTTTCTAAGGTTCAGACAGATCATTCGGAACTCTATGATTTTTTTTCTTTAATCTTGCAACTATTTTTTAATATTTTATTTATTTGTTGTTTTTTTTAGAGAGAGGGGAAGGGGGCAGAAAGAGAGGGAGAGACACGTCGATGTGAGAAACACCGGTCAGTTGCCTGTTGTGCGCACCTCCGTCAGGGGCCGAACCCACGACCCAGGCAGGTGCCCTGACCAGGAATTGAACCGGCGACTTTTCGCTTTGCGGGACCGTGCCAAAGCAACTCAGCCACACCACTCAGGGCAATTTTGCAAAATTTTTCCACTCAAGAGTAAAAAGACATGAAGGGACAGCCTTCGTTCAGAGAAACCATTTCTTGGGAAGAGCTCACAGCAGCCAAGGCCCCCTCTGCTACGATTTAGGCCTTGGGAAGACGCAGGAAGCCTCAGGTTCCTCCTCTTCACTCCAGCCCCGCCTCCATCCTCACCCCTTTCAACCACGAGGGTGCGGGTTTGTGGGCGACAACTCGGACGCTGAGTGTGGGCGTGGGTGGCATAACAAGGGCGTCCACCCTGGCGCAGCACGAAGTTCCAGCTCGCTGCGCGACCAAACATCCCACCCAACAAAGTCTCTGTTTTATGGCTGGAAATGCAGAGGTACCCACGGCGTGGCAGAAGGAGGGGTCCGGTGTCCGGCTCCTGACCGCGCCCGTGCCTGTCACCACCTGTTGCCACCTGATGCCGGCAGCCACGCTCACCCCGCTGCCCTCCCGACCCGCAGTCAACGTGAAGACACAAACAGCAGCAGCGATTGTCTGAGTCTTTTGCCTTCAAGGCTGCCGAGGTCAGAGGCGGTTTTAGGTCGCTCTGCTCGTCGTCGGGAGTCCTTGCAGTTGACCGTCATGTCACTCCAGCTGGAAGGACGCGCCGTCACGGAGCAGTGGGCTCCCCAACAACGGGCGCCGTCTTGGCCGTGTCTGAAATCCAAGTGGAAGTCAGAGCCCCCGGTGGAGAGTGAGGCGGTGTGCCAAAGAACAGCGGGCAGGGTCGTGCACGGACACTGACCTCGGGGAGAGCTAAAGTGCTCACGAAACAAAATAAGAATTAAAAGCGTTTCCGAGAGCAGCCCCTCTACACCCCTCTTCCCCCTTTTACTGCGGCTTCACCCACAAAATCTGCCCCACCGGCCCTCGCCGCAGGCCCCTCCCTCGGGCAAGTCCCCGTGGAGCTCACGAGCCACGCCCTTATTGCCTGGTGAACCCCGGGAGCTGGATGGTCCCAGACGGCCTCCCCGCCCAGACACCCCTCTGAGGGCTCCTGCGTGGGCGTCGTGGATGCTTGTGACTCGGCCTTCAGCGACCAGGAGGGACCCCTGGGAAGCACTGGGCAGGAAGAACCCAGTCTACGTGGGAATGAACTGGTGCTGAGAGAGGCCAGCCGGCCGGGGTTGGAGGTCACACGGCCCGGTAAGGAGCGAATGGGGCGCCGGTATCTAGAGGTTTCCATCCCGGATCCCGAGCTCCTGACCCCAAACCAACTCTCCCAGCTGAAGAGAAACCCCACAGGAAAGAGAGGAAACAGAAGCACCTGCTCGTTCCGTCTGCGCGTGTCTGGGAGCTCAGGCAGACGGCAGAGCAGGGCCTGGGGAGGGAGAGGCTGCCGCGGCACCTAACAGTCTGGGACCCCTCCTGAGTGCGCGGGGGACTTGCTGAAGGGTCGGAGCCGGACACTCGGGGACGCATCTCGGCTGACAGGGCATCCAACACCGGGCAAACGACCGGGACCGAGAGTCAAAGTGTGATATGTGAATGTTCAGAGACAAATTTCTTCTTCCCCGGGTTCCATTATGAATTTACCGAGAATAAGTCATGCTGACATCACTTTACTCTTTTCCTCACAATTCTACTACTGGTGGAAATTGAAGTTGCCGTCTGTGGGGGAGCTGTTTTGGGGGTGCTGGGTTCTGCTCGCCTTGGCGAGGCCAGTTCCAGTTCGGGGGGCCCACCACACTGACCCCCAGAAAGCTCTCCGCGTTTGAACCCGCCCTGACTCCAAAACTTTCTCCTTCCACCTGGCCGTGCTCAGACTGGCTAGGGTGCAGCCCTGCCCACACCAGCAGAGCCCCCGCCCCGCCTCCCGCGTTCGCTGGTTGTTTCGGGGACCAGCACCGTTTCTAATGGGTGCAGCTGAACAGGCCACTCGAGAGTGGGGGAGGAATCTTCAGGGTAGAGCCACATGGCTCTCTGGGAGGCCTGCCTCGCATGGATATTTGAATCAATGCCTCAGATAAAGATGCAGGATGTGTGTGTGCGTGCGGGCATACAAAACAATCTCTGAAACGCATGATTCTGGGAGAGACGGTGGGACGATGGCTGACAGAGGAGGCGGCCCAGCCGGTCTACAGGCAGCAAGCTGGGCCACAGCCAATCGGAAAAGTTTTCACAAGTGTGCGGGCATGTTCCCGCAGGAGGCGGAGGTGAGGGAGGCTGAGCCGAGGGCCGTTCCTTTTACGTAAAATTTCATGACACATCTTCGTTGTCCCAGCGGCCCTTTTGTACAGGACCGTCCTCGGGTTGCTGCTGGGGACTGAACGCTCGCAACCCCCAAATGCAGCCCCCCCGTGGGATGGTACACGGAGCTGGGCCCTTTGGGGCGCTGCAGTCGTGAGGGTGCAGTCTCAGGAATGAGCTCATTGCCCTTGAAAAAGAGACCCCAGATCTCCCCTGTCCCTCCCACCGCACAGAAAAAAGACGGCCGTCCGTGAACCAGGCCCTCTTCAGACACCGACTCTGCCAGCATCTTGACATTGGACTTCCTGGCCCTGGAGCCCCGAGAAGTCAGTGTTGGCCACGCCCCGCGTGGCATTTTCCTGCAGCAGCCCTGACCAAGGCAGACAGAGGCTGTGCTGTTGGAAGAGTAGGAGTCGGGGGGTGGGGTGAGGGGGCACGCCACGGCCGCAGAGCTGTCTCAAAAGGAGCAAATCTGGGACCCCCTGGAGCGTCCCACAAAAGGGGTGGGAAGAGCAAAGTGGAGCAGATGTGCAGCGACAGGACGCGACAGGAGCGAGAGGTCCCCGACAGCGCTGGGGACAGGGAGCAGCTGACCTCCGGGGGTGCCAGAGTGCCCCCGGGGCTGGGACAGGCCCTGACCTGCCACAGGGAGTAGCGACCAGCCGAGCGGGGCAGTGTTCCAATAAGACTTTATCCGAACACTGAAATTTGAATTTTACGTCATTGTCACATGTCACAGAATAGTCTTCTTTTGCTGTTTGTGTTTTTTCCAACCGTTTAAAAATGTGAAACACATCCTTAGCTGGTGCATGGCACAAACATGCCAGAGAGCCCTGGTGTGCACACCACAGTGGTCTGGAGCTGGACGGACGACTGAATGGAGACGACCCCTCAGTGCCGTCAGGGACAGGGACAGATAACCCCAGGGGCCACGGAAGACAGGCGTCAGGAGGAGAAAATAATACTGTGATGGTCCAGCTGTGTTTGGCAAATTCTTTGGGGAAAATGCTAATCTGCAAAAACAATCACCAAATACTAAAACAACCACTACTATGTGCAGCAGTAACCTGGGCCCGAACACTTCACCCCAGGCACTGTGAAGCCACTTCCTTCAAAGGGGGGCTTGTCATCCCTGCAGAGCCGACAGTGCCCCTTGAACCTGAGGTCAGGATGGATGCATGACAGCTAGACACACACGAAGGACAGGGGATGGCCACTTTTTGAGGATAGAACTGGATTGCCAGTTGCGTCGCTGTGGGCCAGGGACACAAAGCGTTTTCCCCCAAAGAAACGTTTTCTTTCGGAATTAAATGGTGAGTGAAAGGGTCTCCTCGAGGGACACTTTGTGGCTTTCCCTTTGTACTCAGAGGCTGCGTGAAACCACGCAGCAGTCACACGGGAGCTGCCCCTTTGTCGAGAGACGTGGGCACAGAGCTGACCTGCATCCTCGTCACGTACGCGTGAGGTGCCCAGGGACACTTAGCACTCCCCTTGCGCCCAGACGTAAACGCCACGGAATCCCCTGGACCTGAAGATATTCCCGTGAATCGTGAATCGCCACACTCGGCGCCTGTCACCTACAAGTACCACGTCCTTGTCCAGCGCAAGGCTCGTGAGCTGGGCGAGTTGCTGACTTGTTCCCGAACAAGCGATGCGAACAGGGTCTGAGGGCGAGAGGGACAGCCGGCTCGAAGAGCGAAATGCCAAGTTCGCCATCATCCTCTCTGCATTAAAAAGTAATGAACCTGGCCTCATTCGCGGGTTCTTAAAAGCAAGCATCGCGTGGCCACCTGACCCTCTGAAGCCGCAGCTCATGAATAGTAAATGCGAACAGGGTTTTCCCACCTTTCCGGACAAGTACAGCTAAGAGCTTTCTGGTCCTCCTGGGACCCTAACTTCTCCACAGAAAGTTCCCCAGTTCAAGGGCGAAGGGCTTGTTTCTGCCGCATCTCCTGGAAGTCTACCCGTCAGGCTATAGTTACACTCCAACGAGACCACATTCTGAGGGCAGGGGCGTCACGCTCGTGTTCAGCGGGGGCCACATCAGCCTCATCATTGCCTTCAAAGGGCCGAATGTAAATTTAGGACTATAAAAATGTAACCACTCCTTAACGGTTAAGGAGCTGAAATTACATTCGGCCCTTTAAAGGCAATGATGAGGCTGATGTGGCCCCCGGTGAACGTGAGTGTGACACCCCTGTTCTAGGGGTTAGGATTCCAGCCCCCCTCCTTCGGAGACACAATTCGACCGTCACGTAGCTAAAGGAGTCCGACCCCAGAGACTTCGGGTCGTGTGAACGAAGGATCCTGAACACAGGCCTGGACGCAGTGAACCCGCACCGCGGTGACCTCCGCCACACCTGCCTGCCTGCCTCTGCCAGAGCATTTTGTCGTCACCGGCACATCCCTCACCCCACACTGCGGTCCCACTGCCATGCCGTGGCGTCTGTGTGCCGTGTCAGGGCCATAGGGGAGCAGACGAGGCCCCAGGGACAGTGAGGGCCCGAAGCCAAGTCCCCGGAGCAAGAGCAGCAGGCTGGAGTGAAACCCAGGGGCCAGGAAACGACAGAGCCATGTGGTCGAACTAAAGGACGCAACCGTTATTCCGAGCTGACAGTGGACGTCGTGTCCTAGACGGGGTCTGAGGCTCCGGGAAGTCGGTGTGCGGGCTGGAGGGCTCTGTGGACCCGATTCCGAATCTTCTCACAGACGGGATTTAAGGCGAGAAGGCCCAGTTCCCGAATACTCGTTCTTGCCCCGAGGCCTCCCAGCAGACGCTCGAATAAGAAACAAAGGAGAGGAAATCACATCCTTCAGGAGGCTCGTAGCCAGGTAGTTGAGACAGACAAGTGAAGGACAACTAAATGTGGCTCAATGAGGTCAGAATAGGCAACTCCTACTGGGCGTTCACTCCATTCCAGGCTCTGTCATATGCACTTCACGTGCACCAGCGCGTTCATCCTCACCTGAGCCGAGGAGGAGGTACCGGGTTAAATCTCCATCTTACAGGTGAGGAAACTGCGAGAGGAGCTTAGCTGGCCCAGAGCAGTGTGGCCAGGGCGTTGCGGGGCCAAAACCCACCACCGAGGGGGACTTCAGGCATGGGAGGCAGGCGGGGAGGGAGGTGAATTTGGTCTGCATTTCCCAAAGCAGAATGGTTCACGAAAATACTGTGCAAGGTTTTAAAAGAAAAACGCAGATTCTGGATCACCATGGTGAGCCTCAGAGAGGGGGACACAAGAGGCAAGTTTTGAACAAGCAGCGAGGATGCGAGATTCGGGAGCTGCTGAGCCCCAGCTTCGAAAGCCTGACACTCCCTGGTTGCCAGGGATTGGGAAGGACAAGCAGGAGGAAAAGGGCGGGGGTGGGGGGAGCCGTGCATGTGCAGCCGAGGCAGGGTCGGGGGTGACACGGGTTACTGGGATGCTGCTTAAAGCAGAAGTCACCGACTCTTACTTCCAGAGTGGCACTGAGTAGCACACTGCCATATTCACCCGGCGCTGAGCTTCCGCCCGGGCTGGACACTGTAAAAATGTTCTAGTGTTTGTGCCCGTGACAGAACGAAGGATGAGCGGGGGACTTTTCCGGCCTGTCCTCCCCGAGTTCTCCGATGGGAACCTCGTCGCTGACATCTGGATCCCTGGGTTTTGTGATGGTGACCCAGAGCAAGGCCTCCGCAGGGAGGGGCTGAATTAAAAGTTCAAGGTAATGACTGGCTCGTGGGAGGGCAGAAACCTGTTGGGGAAGGAGAAGGGACAGGGTCCCTTCTGCGACAGATCTGTTCAGCTACAGAAGGAAACGCCCCGCTGAGGGGCACCGCCTTGAGGGAACTAGGGAAAGACGGTTTTCATAAAAACAGACGAGACTTCGCATTGTATCAGCTGTGACATTACTCAGGGAGTCCAGGGAAGACGTGGGCTGTCCCGGTGACACTGGGTGGTAAGGCTGTCACTGGCTGTGACACCGGTGACACTGGGTAGTGGAGCTGTCTCTTTCTTCTCAGACCACACTGACCGAGGGTGGACCACGGGGAGGGCCGGGTCTGAGTCGGGCTGCGCCCATTCTGACGTGTCTGCCTTGATGAGATTGGATCAAAATGACTTGCCTAAACGTCCCAGGAGCCCAGGCCCCTGGGTGGTTCTTTCCAAAAACCTCAATCAAGATCAGAAAGTGAGACCCCAGATCCAACCACTGCACCCCCACAGGAAGAGAGGAATTTCTGCTTAGTTACATCCATTTGTTGGACTGAAGACATGAGTGTCAGCCATATTTTGCTCAATTTTAAATGTAATGGGAACCCAGGTTTGTGCCCTCTCTGCCCACCCACCCCCCAGTTTGAACGGGTTTGCAGGACACACCTGGACTCAGACAACCTGTGCCCTGGGTCGCAGTAAATACAAAGGTAAGTGCCCTGAGACCTGCACCTGCTCCGTGGGTGTTCACAGAGGGCACGGGGGTTGCTGAGAGAAAGGCAGGGCGAGGCACAGACCCCAACTCTCGTCAGCCGGACTCCCGGGCTGGTGCGGTGGTTGCTGTCAGCCTCAGGTCCCGCAGGGTGCAGGAGCAGGCGCCAACGCCGACCCAGGAGGCCACCAGGAAGGGGACGACTCGGGTTTCGTGAAGGGCCCAGACAGCACGCCCACGCCCACGGGCGAACTTGGGAAACCAGACGCCACATGGACGCCGGTAAAAAGGGCGTGGAAACGGCAGCTCCTGATTGGAGGGACCTATAAATGTTGAAAATGAAACAGCTTGTCAAAAGTCCATTCCGTGGCCCACAAATCATTGTGCAACATCCCTTCGTCCTCTCTTTATTATGTAAAAATCAGAATTTTTTGCCATTAAGAAGGTAACAGCAAAGACTCTACGGCTGGTAGAGCTTCGGCTGCTCACCCTGTGGAGCGTGTTCCTCGCCGCCCCCAGCGCCCAAGGGTGCAGACGGCAACACTGCGGCTCTGGTGAGGGGCGCAGCCGGAGCTGGGGGCCGAACTGTCCCGGTCTGGGGTCTAGGAACGGCATGTCCGAACAAGTTCACTGCCTAACCTTCGAGTCTCTATCTATGCCTGGCCAGCGACCTCTCCTCCCTGCAAACCACCACCAAGACTCCACTTCCTGAGCTGACGGGCACATCGTCAGCTCTCCCTGCTCCCCGAGAATGGATCGAGGGGTTGCCGTGACCAGATCTGGCCCCCCAAATACGGTGCATGATTCGGAAGGGAGGAGACATGGCCTCTCGCCTCCTCGTTAAGGGGAAGACCCTGAATGTGGGTGACGTGAGTCCATGGGGGCGGGTCTCTGTTTGGCCTGAAACAGGTGGCAGGTAAAGACTCGGAGTTTCACGGCTGCCCATGAGGACCGGAGGTTCCACACAGTGGCTAAGCTTGGCACATGCCCCCAGGACACAGAGGGGACCACCTGCTTTGTCCTGGACAGGAGGCTCTGGACAGAGTTCAAAGTACCACCGGAGAACTGAGTCACCTGGATCCATACTGAGGAGCCCCCAGGGACGTGGCTGCGGTCACCCTAGAATTAGCAAGCAGCATACGGAGCGTTTCTCCCCTTCCCGGACGCAGTGGACACGTGCGATGCTCCCAGGGGGTGGGCAGCTAAATGAACCAAAATTGTCCCCCAGGAGTGGAGAACCAACCCCGTCCGCCAACGTCATATATAAACACAGTCGTCACTCATGCACACTCAGCTACGGATGCCACTGAGGACCCGGACTCCTTCGTGTCTTGAGTCCTGGCCTGCTGGTCACTTCTGTGAGGTCCGAAGTCAACCCCCGCCCTGAATACGGGCAAACACGTGCCCGCTGGGGGAGCCCCACTGACGAGAGCAGAAGTGACCAGCTGGAAGCTGAGAGCAGGAGGGAGCCGGTGGCCGCGGCAGAGTCTACAAAGATTTTCAACACTCAGACCAGCCATCCCAACGGGGTCTTTAAATAAAATATCTCACGTCCGATACCGGAGCCACGGACTGAGTAGCGGCTGCCCACTGTGACGGGCAGGTCCCTGCAGTTAGGTCGGTCCCCGCCAGGCCACCTGCCCCACCTACGAGCCAGCCTCCTGCAGACACCCGGGTGGTTGACCGCTGCAGCGAGAGTCTGGCGGCACCAGGGGCCGAACAGGAAGGCCCAGGCCCCTCACTCCGTGTGCTCATTCCTCCCATTTGCATCTCGCTCAGCCCAGTGCCTTTCACACCGTAGGTGTCGTGCATTGGCAGCTGAATAAATGAATAATTTCCTTTGAAGACACTTGCTCATATTCTGTGAAAACACAATTCTTCTTTTAATACTGCCTGAGGTCACAGCAGCTCTCAGCAACTATGAGCAAGCAGTCTCTGGGACCCTGCCCCCTGCTCCTACCCGGCAATGAAATGTGGAAGTGGGTCCTGCCACCTCTGGGCACAAATGCAAGAGCGTCCTTCCGGCCTCAGAAGGCACAGCTCTACTTATGCGATTCTCCCAGATCCTGGTTTGACCTGGGTTTAGAACCGAAGTACTGCATCATGGGAAAGCCCTCAGTCCCAGGCAAACTGGAGCGTCACCCCGCCTGTGGCATTCCCACACGTGTAGAGACCCAGTCAGCCCCAACAACCGCTCTCTAAACCACTCCCCGGTACCCCCCCCCACCCCCGCCCATGGCCCGCACCTGCTTCTCCACAGCCTGGCTGAAGCTCGGAGCTGGACCAGCCCCCGGAATCCATCAGCAGCTGCACAAATAATCCCTGAATCAGGGTCGCCGCTTGTCCAGGCTCCCAGGTCATGGCCCCCGGGTTCTGGGCACGGTCAGAGCCTGCCCATGTCCACTGAACCCATCCACTGTAAAGAGTGAGGCAAACTCAAGAGAGGCAAAGGAAGCTTCAAGGAAGAGGGGCGGTCGTCTCTGTCATCTGGTGGCGGCGAAGACACACACTCGTGAATATCACCTGTCTTCTCTAGAAGTTCCACCGCGGTAGCTGCTTCTCTCCCCAGCAGCAGCCTCCGGAAGTGTCTGCTTGGCTGCCAACCCCAGACAGAAGCCCAAAGGCCAAGGTCAGCGCCCCGGTGACTGACCTAGACAACATTTCCCATGTCCCTGACCATGTGCTAATAATTCAAGATCCCCAACGACAAGATGCAGCTCCCGCCACCATTCCTATCTTACAGGTAAGCGGACCCACACTTCTGACGGGGCGGAATCCAGAGCCAGAGCTCCCACCCCACTGCCCGGCACACCCCACACTGTCACGCAGTTGATGGACACGCCACACTGAGGACGTGGTGTCTCGCTGGTTCCGATGTCTCCAGGGCATTTTGATGACAGCTGGAATTGTTATTTCGGGTGATTGATGGAGGTAAGAAAGCACAGGATTGTGGGGACCTTTCCGTGCAACTGGAGGTGATGTAAGGGTGCCTGCTCTCTCTTTCCAGTTCCGGAGCTTCACTCTCACAGTCCGTAGGCCCGAGCCTGGCCACACACAGGGAGCTGTCTTTGGACAACTGTGTCTGCAAACCCAACTGGAGACGCATCTCTGCAAAGGCTCCAAATAGACCTTTTTGGGAAAGGGTCTGTTTAACCTCCCAAATGCATGGAATCCAGTTTCAGCACAAGAGAGAACCTACGTCTAGTTTGGTGGCTTTCTAACTTTGGTCTACAGAGACTTGGGGGTCACTTTAACAAGTGACCAGCCAGCAGGGCCCTGTCATTGCCAAGGAACAGTGACAGGTGCTCCAGGGGGCCACCTTCCAGGTGCGCTGCTGGCAGCTTTTGGAAGCTGGCCCTCCCTGCACGCAGGCCAACACCTTCCCGCCTGGCTTCCTGTCCTGCGTGGGCCTGGGTCCCTCCCATGGAGCCACACCCAGATGCAAGTGACATCCAGGGACAGGCAGCCATAGCCTGGGAGCTCAGGTCTTCAGTCAAGGAAGGACAATGGCAGCATCACAAGGAGGGGGCAGCTGACAGAATCTCTGAAGGCCAGTCCACCGTGAGGCAGGCATCAGGTGATGGGCAGCGGTGACGATGTTGTGGCCTACAGAACAGGCACGTGGTGGCGGCAGGGGCGGGGGTGTGGTCTCTAGCTCCTTCGATCCAGTCTGGGTCCCTCCACGCCCAGCTCTCCAGCCCTTCCTGGCACCCTGTAGGCTAACCAGTACCTTGGACATCGCTTCCGACCTAAACCACCTAGAACAGATTCGGTGCGGCACCCAAGAACCCAGGCAGGTCGGCTTGCATGTCCTGATGCAGCGTTTCCTTGTGATTTAATTCAACCACAGAATTCCTGGAGGGAGCACCTGTGAGAACCACAGATCCTATCAGCTGCCTCGTTTTTTTACAGATTTTATTTATTTATCTTTAGAGGGGAAGGAAAGGAGAGAGGGAGAGAAACATCAATGTATGGTTGCTTCTCGTGAGTCCCCTGCTGGGACCTGGCCTGCAACCCAGGCATGTGCCCTGACTGGGAATCAAACCACGATCCTTTGGTTCACAGGCCCATGCTCAATCCACTGAGCTACACCAGCCAGGGCAGCTGCCTCATTTTATACCTGAAGAACTTAGGGTGCAGAGAAGGGAATCCCTCAGTGATACTGCTGAGTTCAGGGCCCAGTGCTCTCCATCAGCTCATTCACTGAGGGATGTTTGAAGAGCTGACCAATACCTGACGGTCCGTGGCAAACCACACCTCACACAATTGCTCAGCCCTTAAGAATCTTCTTCCTGCCTCCTGATCCCAAACCCCTTCAGACTTTGGGCCGCACAGCTTGGCTTCGCCAGGGCCACCGACGCAGACTCAGACACGGGCAGAGACGCCATCTTTCCGCACTCGGTGCGAGGCGGTCACGCAGAGGATTCGGGATGTGTTTGCAGTAATCAGATCACCACGGGATGGAAACAGCGACTTCTGGGAGCAACACAGCAGACTCTGGAGGGTGTAGCCGCACACTTCTGGGAGACCGGGCCCAGTGAAGGTCACACTCAAAATCGGAAGAACCAGAGGCGGGCCCAGTGCTCCCGTCACCAGCAACACGGCCGTGTGTCGGGGCCGAGTGAGCATTCTGAGGCCTGCACTCGCTCGTCTGAGACTGGGAAGGCCCTCAGGCCCCAAGGACTTACAGAACTGAATTGCGATCCAGCCTTTCCCTAGCGACTCGGGTGAGTCACCAGCGACTTATCGCACGCCCCTCCCCAGCTCCTCCTTCTCCCAGAGTCACGCAACTCAAACACTAAGACGGCCGTGTTTGACGCAAGGTTTGGGCGCGGACGCAGACAGACTCCAGGGGGCAGCGTGAATCTCGGTTAAGAGCATAAGGGCCCCACAGGCGATTCGTCTGGTGTCCACGACAATGGAACCCGGGTCACGTCTACTCAGAAGAGGCTGTCAACATGCTCAGAGACGTAAAGTGTGGGCGTCTCTACTGCACAAAGAAGGTGAAGTGTAGGCGACACGAGACAAACTTGACAGAGCACGGCGTCGGAGGAAACGCGGGACAACTCCGCTGAGTGTGTGTGAACCCGTTGTGTCCACCCCATCCATCTGTTCTCCTTTAGGGCCCGAGGGTGCCCGGGAGTGTGAGTGAATGTGGACGTTAAGTGTATGGTAATGGGCGCTGCAATCCAGGACAGAGTCTCTAAGCATTCTCCTAGGAGGAACGTCCTTAAAGTTTTACGGTTGGCGAAGGAAAAGGGACGTCACTGAAAGAGAAAGAAGCAGACCCTGCTCCTTGTTTTGGTGGGGCAGCTGAGAGTCCGCCCCTCCCTGCTCCAGGTCCCTGGGGACTGCACGAGGGGGCGGGGGCAGGGGGAGAGGGGAGGGACAGGAAGCAGCTTAACCATCACCTAAGAACAGTTTGCAGAGGCACCGGGAGTGGAAAGCCCCACCACCCTCGGGGCTGGTCCGTGGACAGTCTGCTCTAAGGATGCCCCCTTCCCTGTGACAGGCCCCGGACGCGGCCATTGCCTCCCTCCTGCCTTATCAGACTCATCAGGAGGTCCAAGGTCGGTGACAGCCCGTGCAGAAGAGACGGCTCCACTTCCAACACAGGTGCCGCGTTTTTTAAATACAGGGTCCGGCACGAAGAGCGCCCCTTTTTATTACAAAATCTTTTATGACAAAATCACAAGCGTGTCATTGCGTAACCTAACAATGTCACCCTCAAGCACAGCGTATGACATTCTGGGGGAAGTGTTCACACTAAAACTATGCATTATTGCACCCGCATTATTACCCCACCGACCTCACTCCCGCAGGCGTCACTTCTGCCGGACCTGCAGACCCCTAGTTGCGAGACTCCTCCCTGCACCTTTCAGGCGCATGCCCACTCGGCACGCCCGTCTCCCCTCGCTGTGGGGCGCGGCTGCCTCTGAGTTCTTCCCATGGAACGCAGGCGGAGGAGAGGTGAGCCATGTCGTAGCCTGGGTCATACAGTTTCCATGTGCTCCTGCCTTCTCCCTGCGTCCGCATCCTCTGTGTGAGTGGAAGGGGGTCTGCGGGAGCAGAAAAGGAAAAACCAAAAGACGGAAGCAGACTGGGCCCTGCGTGACCACAGGGCGGTCCCCCAGCCAGGAACACGCTCTGTTCCCTGCGTGGGAAGTGAACTTGTATAATGAAGCCCCTGAGGTTCCTCAGTTTACTCGTCTCAGCAACTAGCATTATATAACGTAAAACGCCAGGCGTGAGCGCTTGTCCTCTGCTGAGTGCCCACACGTCTCAGACCTCACACACCCCAAGATCACAGACACAGAGGACTCACACAGCCTGTTCACATTCACGCAGCTGGGTTGAGGGCAGGGGGGGGGGGGGANAGAGCCCCAGCGCCTGACCACGTACCACACGGCCTCTCTCAGCATCTGGGCCACTACGAATTATAGGGCCTGGCACAGAGCAGGTTCCCGCATCAGCTAAAATCCTTACAACGGAAAAATCTTTACAACCTAAAAGCAAAAAAAAAACCTAAATAACTTTCTATTGTTTAGGACCACCTGGCTGGCACAAATAAATCGTAATGACCATGGCAATAATTGAATATGTTACACTGATAATGCAAATTGTAGTTTATGTATCTAGGTATCTGTAGCTTCTGTAGTTAATAACCGACATGGGCATTTCTGATAAGTACGTTTACTATAGTATGATAGAAAACATTCAATAAAGGCCCTATTTCTTGCCAGCAGAAGAGGGATGGAACTATACAGCCATGAAGCATTACAGTGTCAAACACTTTTAATGCTATGAATAAAATGCTCATGATATCTAATGTATTCAATTAAATAAAGATGTTCATTTACTGATTGATTCGATGTATTCACTCCAAAGATGTTTGCTGAGCACGCAGTACATGCTGGTTGCTTCCTAGGGCCTGGCCCCCTCCTACTAACCACGGTCTCCATTTCCATAGTTTCAGGTGCCTTCGACCCACCTCGGCCCAAAATCATTAAATGGGAAGTTCCAGAAATAAACACCTCGTAACTCTTAGCAGACTGCCATTCAGCTGGGCGTGATGAAACCTCACGCCGTCGGTGCCACGGTGCCCCGCCCAGGCCGTGGCCAACTCAGCCCTTCGCGCCCCCGGTCTCCGCTCTGTGGGCCCTGGTGGCCGGTCAGTCACTGCACAGCCTCCCAGGCAATCGGGTGAACCGCCAGCCCCAGCACCACAGCGCTTACATTTTCAAGTCACCCTGAGTTTACTTCACAATGGTCCCCAAGTGCAAGGCCAGTGTTCCAGGCAAGTCAGATGCGCCAGAGAGAAGCCGGGAAGGGCTTCCTTTGAGTGAAAAAGTGAGACCAGTACAATAAGATATTGATTGAGAGAGAAAGAGAGAGAGACTGCCCACATTCACATAACTTTGATTACCGTGTACTGTTATAACTGTTCCGTCGTATGATTAGTTCCTGTTGCCAACCATTTACTGTGCCTATTTTATAAAGCAAATTTTGTAAAGCGCAGGAAAATGCAGAGCATGTATAGGGTCCAATACCACCTGTGGTTCTAGGCATCTACTGGGCGGGGTGGGGGGGTTGATCCTGAAACGTGTCCCCCGTGGATAGAGGCGGACAACTGTAGATTCTAGCTTTCTAGGGAGGGTTTTCTCAACAGACTGGCGGGGCCCCTCTCTCGGGCTTAGTCTCCTCATCTGTACAGAAAGGAGGCAGGACTGGATGGTGTCAAAGGCTCTGCAGGAATTAAGTTCTATGAGGGGGAACTTAATTCCGAGCCAGACAGGCACTAGGACATCCTCTGGTGGGTGCAAGGCTGTCACTCGGCGACAGTCGCATGGGCACCATGGCCCTCCTCGTGCGCGCACCTCTTCGAGAGCAGACCGCCCTGCCGGCCCCGGGGCTGCGGGGCTGCCCGAGACTCGAGCTCTCCACACTGAGACCCAGAGTCCCAGGCACACCGGGGGGGTGGGTCTCCTGACTTTCCTGTCCAATGACTGGACATTCATAAACGCTAACATAATGCTCATTACAGAATCCTCGGCCCAAATCGTTTTTGTGCTGGAACGCGTATGAACGCAGTACAGAACATGAAGAACAGGACGGACGGACAAACGATAGGGCAGACACAGTCACTTGTGACACACGCTCGGAAAGACGTGGGCGGCGTGAGCACACCCACAAACTGACTGCAGAGTGTCACCCTCCCCTAAGAGCTCAGCGGCGGGCGTTTTGACGCTGCACCATTAATTCGAAGTCTGCAAAGAACACTGACCACCAGCGCCCTGTTAATGTTTCCATTAGAGAGAGACATATGTTTTACTTTTTTTAAATGTGGTTTTAAATGGCAATATTATAATTCTGTTCTCGAAGTGCAGATGTTCCTTTAAAGACTGTTCTGATAGGAGCACCCTACATTGCTTTCTCCTTTTCCCCTCCATTCACCACACAGACGGTACCAGTGGGCGAATACCAACTGTGATGTTGCTTCAGACTGGAGCTGGAGAACCTCAAGGAGGTGGTGGCGGCTGCGAGGAGCCGGGAGGGACCATGGCGTCCCCACGTGGCCGGCTCCAGGGCGAGATCCTCCCTTGTCATCAGGGCACCCCGCTTTCCTGGGACCCCTCGGGCCCTCCTACCCGCTTCCACTCTCCTGCAAAGCCCCCACCTTCTTCCACGGGGACCAAAATAAACGATGGTGAAATGAAGTCCTTCCTGACAAGTGCAGTCAGGACCACAGCACCCGCCGGGCAGACTCGCTGGGAGTGACTCGAGGATTCTCAAACAGATACCAGCGAGTCTGGTTGAGTTTCCTGGACGGCAGACTGGCTGTTTCCCCTTCACTCATCCCAGTGACAAAGTGCTTCTGAAAGCAGCCACGGAGAGAATAATCAAGAAACGCCTTTGCAGGGGTATAACATGGCGGTTCCTAAAATTTGGGACCAAGGAATCATTTAGGCAGCTCCTCCTGTTTCCAAAAACTGGATCGAATTTCATACTCCTTCCTAAAGCCCAAGCCTGCAATCGTCCACCTGTGACCCACAGCGACCCTTCCAGGGCACAGCCCCGCCCCTCCCACCAAGCCCCGCCCACTCTGACCACGCCCATCTCTGCCCTTGAGGCTCTTTCTAATGACAGGTTCCTCTATCCAGCCAGAGCCAGAGACACGCAGCTGCGGCACAAAACAGGCAGGGCTTCCATTCTCACCCTCACCTTGGGGAGGAGAGAAGTCAGTGTAAAGAAAAGGTAGGCTGGCTTCTCAATAAAGAGACGGTGGGGGGACCGCCTGTGCCGCCCACTGGCGCTGGCGTTGCCTGTGAGGTATGACGTCATCTGCCCGCTCTGTGAACTCCTCCGTCCCCCTGTCTGACCTGATGTCTCGCTTCAGCCTTTTCCACCTGGCTAATAAGGCCACGTGCTTGCATTTGTCAAGTCTGGCCAGGGTGTGGCCACAGTTCTGTCCTATCTGACTGCAGGGGTGACGCACCGCTGTGACTGAGGGCCGGAGTCCCTTAACGCATGGTGAACCGAAGTGGGGGGACTGTGAGGACCAAGCAGGTGAGCACGAGCAAGCTGGTGCTGTGTTCCAAACAACCCGAGCGCCCGCGGGCCACAACTGCGTGAATACGGAGGGATCCGAGTGCAGGTGAGAGACCGGCGTGGGTGCACCGCAGGTGACAGACGGCCTTGTGTGCCTGAGAGGGTGGGTCCTTCTGCTCTGTGTTTCTGTGCCTGAGCCTTCCCCTCCTCAGCCTCCCCCACCTGGTTAACAACAACGACAACAAAAACAGACACAAAAATTGCACATAGTATTTTACATGCTTTCTCTCCCTTAAGCAGCACAACCCCTCGGAACAGCTGCTGTTATTCACCCTACTTTACCGCCGAGGAAACAGACTTACAGTGTAGAATGACCTGCCCGGAGAGACACCGCTCACTGGTTCCTGCGCTGGGGCGTGAAGCATGGCGGGCCTGGTTTCAAAGCTCAGAGACTCCTCAGAGGGGAGCCCAGCTAGCACGGTGGGCCAGCCCTGTTGACTGGGCTGCTGCTTCTGCGCTGGGCCTCATCCCGGTTCCATGCAGTGTCTTCCCAAACCTGGAGACTTTACAGAGCTCGCTTCCTCCAAAGAGTGGCTTCCCACCCCCATTACCTGCTCCAGCTGCCCACCCATCCCCACCGCAGACCCGGAGAGCAGGCGACACCCCACTCCCAGGAAGATGGGCTGGAAGGCCCGAAGGAGACACCCTGAGAAACCTGCGATCCATCTTTCCCCGATCATTCAAGTTCTGGATTTCTGCCAGGGGTCTGTCTACCTTCTCGCCGACAAACTCCAAACCCGTGTGATCAGCACGGAGAAGGGGGCAGAGACAAAAGCAGGACTCTGGGAAGGGTCCTGGCCTCGGGGAGCTCTTTCATCTTATTCCTGGGCAGCACCCCGCCCCCGCGTCGCAAAGGGCCTTCTGGGAGAGGGGTCCTCCTCTTTGCCCCCCTTGCAGCCTGAAGCATAGTATCTATCTTCTTTCTCTAGCAGGGGTGTCCAGCCTTTGGCATCGGTGGGCCACACTGGAAGAAGAGTTGTCTTGGGCCACACATTAAATATATTGTAACATGTAATCTCACACTCACACAAAAAAATTTTATCATGTTTTAAGTAAATTCACAATTTCGAGCTGAGCCACATTCATAGCCAATCTGGGCCGGGGGTTGAACACCCCTGCCCTAGGGTCTTCTAGGACCCCCTGGGGTCTCTCCGACAGTTTCAGGATGGTATCAAGCAGACAAACCTACAAGGGCATCCAATGTTTATCAGCCATCTATGAAAAACACCAGAAAATGCCACAGGGATCCAAATATAAGGTAACTGGATGGGTTAAATTCACACTGTCTTGGAGGAACTCAGAGAGGGGCTGTGTGATGGTGCACCCCTCCAAATCCCCCAGAAGTTCTGAGCTGGGACATGGTGAAGAGATGCCCCCTCATTCTCTTGCCCAAAGCTGTTCAGCGCTTAGAGGTCAACGATGCCCCGGCTGGAAAGATTCCGTAGTGACAGCGCCCAGGGCTCCGCAGGAGCCCGGCTCTCCCCCGTCCC
This sequence comes from Sturnira hondurensis, assembly GCF_014824575.4. Classification (NCBI taxonomy): domain Eukaryota; kingdom Metazoa; phylum Chordata; class Mammalia; order Chiroptera; family Phyllostomidae; genus Sturnira; species Sturnira hondurensis. The sequence continues at coordinate 17,561,879 of NW_028079127.1, forward strand.
GTTCCCTCGGAGGCTGTCGCCATGGGCCCACCCCCATCCTTTGCTCTCCACACCCGCCCACTCCAAACAGACTGCGGTCTCCACTCTCCGCTTATCCAAACACAACTTTCACACCTAACAAATCAAAGGCTGTAATTACAAAGTTTCAGAAAACGCATCTGAGAGCTCCGCCATCCATGCAACACCCCTTCTGGAGGCAAGGGCGCGGGCCAGTTCCACGGCCAGGCGTGTCGCACCCAGGCATGGACACGCAGCCCAGGGAGTCACCCTGCCTTTTGAAACGAGGCGGAGATGGCACGTTGCGCAGAGGTCTGGCCCCATTGTGCCTCGCGGGCCCCCTAGCACAGGCCCTTTTTTCGTCTGTTTGCCCTTTGCCGGGAAACGGCGGAGCGCTTTACCTCCTAGCCCAGCCGCAGCCCGTCGTGCCCCAGACAAAAAGCGGCAGCCCGCTGCTCCCTGCGGGGGCGGCGCACGGGCCCCGGAGCCCCGCGCTGCGCCTTTGTTGGGCCGGCCCCAGATGGTGCCCAGCACGCGGCGGAGCCCGGCGGGGGCGGGGGCCGCGGGGGCTCGGGGTGGGGGAGACGGCGGAGCAGCCAATCGGCGCGCGCCCGTCAGCTGACCGCCTTTGCTTACACCAGGTGCACGCCGGCTGCGCCGAGCACAAAGCGGGGCGCACCGAGGGTGCCGGCGGCCGCGAGCGCGGAGCCAGCGAGGCCGTGCGCCCGCGCCTGGAGAGGGGTCGGCGGCCTCATCCCGGGCGGCCGGCTCTCTCGACACCCCGGGCCCTTCCTCCGGATCGGGTTGCACGCCGCCCCGCCCTCTGCACCCCACTTCTCCTACCATCTTTGCCGAACCTGCCTGCCTCCGCCCGGTCCCCGGGCGCTGGATCGAGCCCAGGCCGGCGGCAGCTGTTGCTCGAGCGGCTGCTTCACCTCCTGTCCTGGGGCTCTGCTGGGGCCCCGCAGGAGCTGGGCGCGCTGCGGGCCGGGAGGGAGGCGCCGCTCAGCCCGACCTCCTCTGGTTCCTCCTGCCGCCGCTGGTGCTGGTCCGTGCGCACCCCACACCCCGCCAGCCGCACCTCGGGTAAGTGCCCTCGCCCGGCCGGGCAGCGGCGGGAGGTGTGGGTTGCAGTGAGGGCAAGTCGCGGCGAACTTGGCCGCCTGACGAGCCCAAGAGGGTCTGGGGAACCGCGCGGAGAAATCGCGGGCCTACGGGCGACCAGGGGGCGCGGCTCCCCGAGCTGGGGAAGATGACGAAGTCGGGGAAACCGGAATCTAGTAACCCCTTTCCCACCCCCAAACCCCACGGGCGTGGGGAGAGCCCTAGTTCGCAAGGGAGGCCAGGCAGAAATGGGCCAGAGGCAGCGAGAGGAGGAGAGCTGGAGGCGGGGGAGGTGCCTCCCGGGGACCGGGGGCGGAGGGCTGCCTGCGGAGAGGTGGACTGGGAAGGCGGCCCAGCAGAGCAGAGCGCGGAAAGGGGCCCCCCGGGCGGTGGGAGAGAGGACCAGGAGGAGGGAAGGGAAGGCAAGGCCGTGGGGAGGGAAGAGACTGTGTGTTGGCCGTGGCCTTGTGGGTAAAGAAAAGGACGAGGGGCGTAATTCACAGAGCTTGAGTGTGTTGAAGTCCCAGCGTCCTCACAGTCTACTCTGCCGTGGGCGCTCAGAGTGGGGGCCAGCCCTCGCCCCACCGGTCCCGAGATCCGGCGGCTGCCTGCGATGATGAAATGCCGGGAAGCCTCGGTCCGCGCCCGGAGCTAGCCGTGCGGGGTTCCCCGCGCAGCCGGCTCGGTGGGGAGGGAGAAAAGTTTGCCAGCCTCCCCCTTTGTGCTGCGTGGAGAGGGGTGTGGGCAGCCGCGCCTCTGGCCCTGGGAGTCCCTGCCTGACTCACAGGGAAGATCCAGGGGAGCGGAAGGGGCGCCCTGCACCTGGGACAGGTGTGAAACCAGGTCCGAGGATCGTGGGGAGGGAGCTGGCCTGGGTGCGGGACAGGAAGGGGGACGCGGCCCCACCAGCCCCAGAGAGGGCACCTTGCCTGCCTGCCAGGCACACCGCTGCAGCCGGACCCCAGCCAAGCACAGGACCCGGCCCTGGGTGAGGAGTGAAGGAATGACGGGTGGGGTGTGGAGTGGTTTGAATGGTTGTGAGGGGCTGGAACCGCACAGGCAAAGGCCAGGAGTCCAGGGGAATGGACCCTTCCCTAAACCTCAGGCCACACTAGCGTTTGCATTCCCAGACCTGGACGATAAAGGAAAAGTCAGACTCCGGCGGGAGCAGGTCTTGCTGACTTGGGATTTTGCCTGCAGGCTTTTCTGAGAGACGGGGATGTTGTCCTGTGATGCGCTTTGGTGGGACACAACCGTCTAAACCTCGAATCTGACTCGGATCTGTTCGTGACTTCCTTTTCCAGAGCCAGGACTGGGGGAGTGGGAAGTTGAGGAAGGTGCCTGGGTCAGGATCAGTCTTGAGTGACAGTGGGATGCTGGCTCCGGGGCCATGTGTGTCCCCCAGCCTCTGATTTGCACGCAGTTGTGAGCAACTCCCGGCGGATGTGGGGCCCCTCCATTCACATGACGGAATGCAGAAGGGCGAGGAGGCTGCCGTCCACAACAGACCTTCAGAAAATGGGATAAAGACTCAGTGTGAGTGGCTCTGGTTGGAAGCACCGGGCTCGAGACACCTTCACTGGGGAGCCCGGGTCCCTGAGAGCCATGGGCCCGCCCTGCCCCTGGCCCGGCATCTCTGGCAGCACTGGGGAGGGGCGGGGGTTGGCTGCTCTGAGCCAGTGAAGAAAGCAAGGCGGATGGCAACAACGTCCACCCTCTTCGGAGGGTTTGAGATGATTTCTGAACCGGCCCCTCGACTTTTAGGGTTTTTTTTCCCCTTTACCAATCTCCCGTCCTGCCCCCATGTGCTGCCGTCCTCCGAGGCCAACAGTGCGGGGAAGAGAGCTGTAGCTGAGCGAGGCAAACTCGCGCTGGACGGCAGGCTGCCCAGCCGTCGGTCAGCGTTCCCGGAGTGGTTCAGGCCGCGAAGCTGTGGGCCTGCGGGCCAGGGGCCCAGGGGCTTCCTTGGTGCCGGAGAGGTAGACAGTGACCGGGCAGGCTGCTGTGGAATGGACCCCAAGCAGGGAGATGTCTGCCCTGTGGGACCTCAGTGAGCAGACCGCGGCGCCCCCCACCACCCCTCCCCCGGCGTCGTGGGGCCTCGGGACAGGTGGCAGGGTGTGCTGAAGGGAGAGAGAACCTATTCACGGAACAGGGTTTGCCCCTGGATTCTACGTATTCACTGAAAGGGACATTAAAATACAACTAAAAACAAAACAAAAAAAAACCAAGACTACATTGTTTGGAGGGCTCAGTGTCTGGGAGGAGGGGCGGGCCACCGAGGCCCCTCCACTCCGCTGCCTGTTTTCCCAGAGACCTTTCTGCTCTGTCAGTGACTTTTACACGTCCAGCGACAGTTTCCCAGGAGGGGAAACACTAATCGAGTCACGTTTAAGTAAGAAAGTATTAAGGCCAAGGTTACCTACCTGTCAGCAGTATTGAGAATCAGAAACTAGCACACGGTTACAATAAACTCCTGTGTGACGCAAGCCCAGATTCCGGCATCGTCTCGACGTGAAGAACAACCGTGCAACACAGTCGGTGTCTCAAAACTAGGTTCAATGCCACTGTCGTGCCAAGTTGTCACCTAGAGATTGTTTAAACACACCTTATGACTTTTAACATAACCAGTTTGTGAGAACTTCTCTCTGGCCGCGACCAGGCCAATGCACAATCTTCCTTCTTCGAGGCTCGAGGGAGGGAGTGCGGTTCTCAGGGCTTGGTGAACACGAGCAGTCAAGGGCGTGGTGGCCATGGCTCACCCCGCTGACGAAAGTCCGAGACCCGCTCCCGCCGCAGACTCCGGTTCCGAACAGTGACACGGGTAGTTCTGGGCAGGGTCTGGGGTCCCCCCAGAGTGAGGGGACAGCCCCCATGGGTCCCTCTTTGGCCAGGCCTGTGGAGGTTCTTGACCTGAACAGCTGAGGAAACCGCCACGCATTCCACAGCCGTGACATCACATGCCCAGTTGGGACGAAAGGAAACCCGCCCTACAGAATTGATATTGCTGCCTCCCATGCGGCTGGGCGTGACTATGAATAGACAGAACCGTGGGCTTGTATCACACCATAAATAAGCCATCAGCTGTAAATAAAATATGATACATTATGGGGCCTGGGTGCTGCTTTTGACTACATGTTCATAATGTTTTTATCATGTATTTTTAAGCTACGAAATGATAATTCTCTGAATGATTCCCTGGAGCACTAATGTAAGGTTGCTCAAATATTGTATTTAATTTTTGAAATTATGAATTATTATGCTGAACATCTATTTTGGGTTAAGCCAGTCTGGAGATAAAGCCTATTCCATTTTAGGAAGATATTTTGGTTTCTGGGAACAATGGAAATATCTTCAACTCATGAACAGAGCTTTGATTAATATTTTATTCAAGATGAAAGTATAATTATATAGATGAATTCAGGAAAACATGTATTGTCTCTCTTTTTCCTTTTTTTTTTGGCTCAAAGCGCAGAACAGAGACAGAAGGTGAACCTGTCCGTGAAATTCAACGCTTCGGCGGCCGAGGGCCCCGCTCACTCTGCGCGTCTCCTTTAACACAGGCTGCTCCGTGAACGTTCTCGTTTTGGCATTTTGTCCTCCACCAGCCTGATGTGGTGCTGAGACAGAGCCTATCGCCCGAGTCTCAAAACATAGGCAAACACGTGATAAACTTTCCGCTGTCGTAATACAGAGCATAGCTCCAGCCTTTATGGCTGTGGAATCACGAACTCAGGTTTCAACAGGGTTACAGTGTTTTGGGGAAGGAACAGGATGCAGGCTTACGTGTTCTGCGTTCACTTTCTGAGTATTTTCGAATGGTGTGCCAAAGGTAGGCACTTATCAGTGCGTGTGTCCACGTTGGGTGGGTGAGCAAGCTGTCCCCTAATCACAGTGAGGCGGTCTTGGACCACTGTCCTAAAGCCACAGGGTTGGCGGCGTGGGCAGGAAGAACTCCTTACGGGAGTCAGTGAGGCTGCTCGGAGTGGGCGGGAGCCGCGCCTCCCAGACCACAGCCAGCCTACATGGTGAACTTGAACGGAACCCTCACCCTTAAAACCCCGACGATCACCCCTGAGAGGCATAGAGACTGGGCCCCAGTTAATGGGACACCCAGCGCCTCCAACCAGGGCAGCCCACCCAGACTGAGGACACTGGGTTCCAAACCCTGAGGGCTAGCCGCCACTGCCTGCTCACTCCTTGTCACGCAGGGGTCGGGACGTCACTTGCAAGCTCTGAGGGAGACGGATGAGGTGTAACTCTCTGGCCTGGGCCGTCCTCGCTGCCATCAACTCTAACACTGGCAGACAGGCGGACTCCACAGCTGTCCCCTCATTTGTGAATGAAACAAACACATTGGTGGCATTTGTGGGTTACCATGGTTACATGAACAATGTACATGTGACTCCGTCTTTTCTGTGTGGAAGGTTTTTGGGCAGATACTTTGTAGACCTAGCAGTAGAGGACAACGAGTTAAGGGGAAAACTAAGTTTGTTAAGGGCAACTAGTTAAAGTTTGGGGACGACATGAATCAATCAGGCTTTTTTTCTGGGTCCCCTCCCCCCTCCCCAGTCACGGGAGGAGGAGCATCCCCCAGTGGCTCCCCTGAAATGGCCCTCGCAAGCCTCTGGCGAACACAGGTTTCTGAGGGGGGCTGTCCCCAAACATGCACTTCAGACTCCGTGCCCCTCCTCTCCACAGTTGCCTGGGAGTGGTGACGGGCACAGTCCCTCCGGGTCCGTATGGGAAGAATGGGGCGTGGCACCAAGACCCGGGGGGGGTCACGCGTGCATTTGCACGGTGAGGCAGGGAGCACACAGACACTCTTCACTCGGGGACATTGAGAAGCTTGACCAGGAGAGAGGTGGTTTCCCTGGTTTCCTGCCTGTAATTTCCCCTCTGGAAACGTGAGCATGGCCGTGAACCCACACGGTCAGCTCACCAGCCACGGCATCTTCATGTGCATGCGCCATCATCCCTGTCACCAAGGGCCATGCTGCATGACAGCCTGGGGACCTGGGCTTGTCTCCCAGCCCAGACCCCGGCAGCCAGGGGGTGAGCTCCCGGGTGCCTGGCAGCTCTGCTGGGGCCTGGCCTGCCCGCTGTGTGCGTGCGGGACCCCGGCACGCTGGTGGGTGTTTCTAGCATCTCCACGGCACAGAACTGGGGTTTTGCCCCTGAGGATCCCACACGGAAACGGACCACCAGAGGTCCGGGGTGCACGGCCCCCGAGTCCTTCTCAGGAAGGTGCCTCCCCTGGCACCCTGTCCCGCGGCCAAGAGACTCTTGTGTGCGTTCTTTTTCCACGTCTCCCCCATAATAGGACACTCTCCTACCACCTCACCTGGACCCTCTCGGAGGAAAGAATGGGGGAACACGTGGTCACCCCGACACACACGCCGAGCACCGGCTGCATGGCAGCCATCCCGGGCGGGACCGGAGCCCCGTGCAGTCAGCTCGGGTTTTCCGAAGTTTGTCCGTTCAACGCACCGTGTACATTCGGTCCCCACCGGCCAAGTGGTGCCCACAAACACTCCCTGAGCCCCCACATACAAAAGCCACGCCACTAATTCGGACACGGAGGTGTGGGGCCTGGGCTGACTTTGCACCCCCCAGGGAATTCGGCAACGTCGGGAGACATTTTTGTCAGCAGTTGCCACAACTGAGGGTGGGGCGGGACAGCGGGCGTGGGGGTAGGTACAGGCAGGGGTGCAGCCGAGCCCGGTGACAGGCGCAGGAGAACCGCCTGGCCCCCGTGGCGGTGGTACCTCCGTGGCTGGGCCCTGGGCCTGCGGTTCCCGGCTTTGTCCTCATGAGTTCGAGGCCAGGAGGGGGACCGGAGGGAGACGGGCCTGCGCTCAGCAAGGAGGCTGTGGTGGCGGAAGTCCAGAGCAGCCTGCTGCGGTCTGGCTGCCCGCGGAGGCTGGAAGGAACATCCTGGTTAATTCAGAGACTGGCTGTCGCCTGGCACACAGGTGCTTGGCAGGACACAATTCTGGAGGTCACCTCCCTGCCCACAGCGGGCTGGTTGAGGAGGGCAAGGTGGGCCTGAGGGTCGGGACCTCCACTCGGGGGCCTGGGTTGCTGACTCCTGGGGGGCTGGGGTCAGAGCGCGGAGGCCAGAGAGGAGGAACCCAAGGAAACGGGACAACCAGGCCGCGTGAAGGGGCTGGGCTGCCGACGGGAAAGACGCGGCCCGTGCGAGAACCTCAGAGTATGTGGGCTCCTTAAATACGCGTCTCCTTGACCCGTAACTTTCTGAGAATCCAAGCTCCGTTGTTCCTCCTCCCTTTTGTCCATAATGAAGCAGTCAGAGCCACGGAGAGGTTCCGCGTGACCTTGCACAGGTCACCCAGCCCCTTTCGAGGTTTGGCAGTGAGAGGAGCAGTCACAAGTTCCCTCCTGCCAGCACAAGTGACATTGGTGCTGTGTGAGGTCACACGCCCGGGGAGAGACCGGAGCGGCCGCACACCTCAGGCTGCCTGCGGCCCTCGGACCCGCGCCAGCCCCACGCGCCGCAGGCCGCGCCGGCAGGACAGGGCGGTCAGGCAGCAAGAGGACAGAGACTCCGCCCTGGATGACCAGAGGGAACGCGGACCTGGGGCGCAGCGAGTGACGGGTGTCCTGCAGGGAGGCTCGAACGGCTCCCCAGGCCCCCCAGCCCTAATCAGACTCTCTCTGGCATCTTCTCTGAAGCTGACGTTAGAAGGGACAAGCGGGAAGAAGGCTCCTAGGACCGGGGTGCAGTGACACTAGACTCAGAGAGACGCCCAGAGCAGGTGGAAGCAGCCGAGGTGTCCTGCCCGGAAGAGACGGGGTGGCTTTCTGGTCACGTGGGCCTTCCCCTTTCTCGGGCTCTCCACCCAGAGAATGACGACCAGCGTCACACACACACGGGCACGGGACAGAGGAGACGCCGAGTTCATAGGGAGGTTTGTCTTCTCGGGTCTGACCGTGGGACCTGCACGTCACAGCGGGTCTCGGAGCGAGCCCTCACTCGAGGTCTGGAAGACCCGGCGCCTGTCACTCCCTGGACGGAGTCTGGTCTCCTTGAGAGAGGAGGACGGAGGGGCTCAGTGCTGGCCCATCTCGTGTCGGTGATTCTGTGGTTCCAAGAGAGCCCCCCAGGGCGTCAGTCCCGTCCTGAGAGAGCCCAGGACACACACTGGCCATGCGACTGTGGCGAATGCTGGCGGGCCCCCACCGGGGTTTCTCCACGGCGCCTCCTGCCAACTGTGTTTGTGTGCAGGGAAGATGACGTGGAAGGTTCGGCCCCAGAGGACCGGTGAGTCAGCTTTGCTGTGTCCTAGGGGACAGCCCGGCTCTGGGATCCCAGCCAGCCTCCTCCCGAACTCATAAAGTCCTGTCCCACCTGGGAGGCCAGGTGGGACACGTGGGTCTCTTCAGAGCCACCTGGAGGAAAAACACCAATGGCAAGGGCTGTGCCGGTGGGATGGGCCTCCTCGGGCAGGAAGGGGAGCCCAGCGGGGAAGTTGCCTGGTGGCTTCACCCTCCAGACGAGCAGTGGGCGAGAGACTCGCTCAGTGCCAGTGAGCTGCTTCGGTCCCAGGAGGAAAACCTGGCCCAGGGCTCCCAGGCTCTGTCCCTGGGGCCCCCCGTGTTCCCTGATACAGGGCACAGCAGTAGCGGGGGAAAGGTAACCATGCCAGGCAGCGTTACCGTGCCTTCCCAGCGTGCTAGGGACTGTCCTACTCCCTCTCACACACGAACTCACAGAATCCCTGCAGCAACTCTGACACCATCTTCCCCCACAGGAAACTAGGACAGGAAGTGACAAAGCTGCTTGTCCAGGGCCACACAGACGGGTTATCTCCATCAGTACTTGTCGAATGAACGAATGAGTGGATGAATAGACGGTCCTTCCAGGGGGGAGCCCTCAGCCAACAGGGCACCCCTCAGCCCTGGCCCTGTGACCCTTGAGTGACAGGCGCTGCTCTGAGCCACCAGGTGGCAGGGCACGGCTGTGCACCTGGGCCTTTCTGACTCGGCACCTGCACTGTCAGGGCCTGGGGCTCCGTTCCTTCCTTTTAATCACGGCTATAAAACCAAAGGATTGGACCAGACTGCCTCCCAAAGCCCAGCCAGCTCCCCAAATTCTATAATTCTGTTATAAATTATGGCTACGTCGAATGAAACGGGATGGATTTTTTGTTGTTATTTTAAATTTTGAAACTTAGTGTTTTACTTTAACCAGTCCTCACTGAATTATCCTTTAACGTTATACTGGAATTATTAACAGACTGTTTTTAAAGTTGTATTTAAGATAAATAATTTTAATAGATGAGCGTGCATACTTCAAGGTTTCATCCTCCAGGCCGATGCCATCACACTGCATGGTGAGTTGTATCATCATTGTCGAAATTTAGGTTATTTCTGAAAATTTAAAAAACATCTTTCGGCAACACAGAGAGAAGGCCGGAGCAAAAAGTTGGATTATGAAACAGTGACCGTCTCAGATATTTGCAGGGATAAGAAGGTGGCTGAACCTTCTGCAAGGTCCTGAATGGCTCTGCAAGAACTCAGAACTGCCAGCTATAACGAAAGCCCTTGCAACGGCTTCCAGCAACTGTGTGACGTGGCCCTCCCGACGTGGGGTGGCGGACCGGCAGGGTGGGCAGCTGGGGCAGGGTGAGGACTGGGCCCCTGGACAGGTGGGGAGGATCGGGTCCCACACCTCGAGCCTCAGCAGCCTGCTCTGTTTAGGGGGATGGTGGGCGGAGGTAACAGAAGCTGCCTCTAGAAGCCCTGGGCCCGTCCAGCGGGATCCTGCACGTGACCCCCTGGCACAGTTGCCAGACCACGGGAAGAGCTTGGGAAACGAGCGGTGAGTAGAAGGAGCGTTTCCACACGGAGACCTGGCCTCTCTGACTGCCCTGGGGCCCGGTGTCCCGGGATGCTCATTCCCAGGCAGGGAGAGATTTTAAGGGACAAGATTCAGACCAGATGCGTGTGCAAGTCGGTCGTTCACACGGAGGTTGTCGCCCTTGAGGGAGACCTCAAGAGAGCATTGGACTCGCCCGGGCGGGCAAGGACCCTGGAGTCGGCCAACGCACTCGGAAAGGACGGGCAAACACGCAGAGCCTTTCCGGGTCTAGGTTCTGTCCTGTGTCGACTCCCTTTCCTCCCTCTGAAAACACCGTAACACCCCTAAGCTGGGGTTCGCAGACTCAGGCTTTCTAAGCAGAGAGAAGCGGTTCGGTTCAGACCCACCCGTCCCCTGAGAGGCGCCAAGTCTGAGGTGCTGTCAGGGGCACTCGCCCCCACTCTCTGGACCCGCCGCGCTGTGACGAATGTGTCGGGCACGTGGCCTCTCGAAAGGCTTGACACATTCCGCTGCTGCCTTGTTGCTTCAGGTTCTTAGCACCAGCATCTTCATAACACCATCGTCTTGCTCTTCACCGAACAGCAAGGCCTCTGGTTGGGTCCGAGTCGGCTCGTGAGAGCAGGAGGGAGCTGGGCCAGACAGGAAGCAAGAGGACGGACGTCCCCAGGCAAGCCAGACTGGGGGACCTGCACGGAGAGCCCTAGTGGACTGCCACAGGCACAGGTGGCTGGGACGTAGCGTCTGTACCAGCTGTCCCCAGCGGTTTTGGCACCAGGGCCCTGTTTTGTGGTAGACAATTTTGCCGGGGAACGAGGCGGGCGGGGAGGAGGTGGAGCTCAGGCAACAGTAAGAATGAAGCTGGTTCCCTGGCCTGCGCTCACCTCCTGCTGCGCGGCCCTGGTCCCCAGCCTGGGGTGGGGACCCCTGCCCTGCACCTTCCTCCCGGTTCAGCTAGATTTTCCTCTACACGAGAAAAGGAGAGTGGAGAGCGCCGTTGTCTATGAATTCTTTGGGAGCTGGAAAAATTACCTACAGGGAACTTCACGTTCATGGTCCTGTTTGATCCTCCTCATCAGGGCACCCTGATTGGTGACATTGGAGACCTGGGTACTCTGGGGACAGCCAGCTAGTCCGTCACCTCCGGCCACCGTCGGAGGCCGATAAGTAGCGTTTGGTAAGCGCACTCAGGGGCGGACAGCAGCTTCTGTAGGTGAGCATCGCCCCCGCTTTGAAGGAGGGAAACGCGGAGAGGAGGAACTCGCACCCTGTCTCTGGCTGCTCCCTGTGTGAGGCCCGGCCCTCGGCACGCTTCTCCTCCGGGCTGACTTAGTCTCTCCACTCCATTCCCTTGCCTCCCCTGCCCCCTCGTCCTCAGGTCTAGGAGGAGCATGTGTTTTCCTAGTTTAGGGTCATTTACGCACAGCACAGCCATTGCGCTGACACCACGCAGCTCCCGGAGAGACCGAGTGTGGCTTACCCAGCCTGGGCTCCCTGGCTCCCAGAAGACCCCCTGGCACTCGGAAAATACACTCGGCAAACACTGGCGCCGCGGTGCCGAGAGGGCCCTCCACGTCCGTGTGCATTTCATTCGCCCTATTGCTGTTTCTGAGTAACTTTTGCAGAATTCCTCCCCCGCCCCAGTGTGGCCGAAATGAGGCGGTGATAAACTTGTATCGCTCACTGACATGCCAGTGCCTTGTTTCAGAGAGGAGATTATTGTTGGGGGGTGCTCTTATGATATGAATGCCAAGGAAACGCTGTTAACTGAAGTAGATTCATTAAACACCCACAGACTACCACGTGCTGTCGGACACAGACGGGTGGGGTGGGGGTGAGGGACAGGCACAAGGCGCTACCTCTGTCCCAGATGAGCTGCGGCCTCCCTGGAGGGAGAGTGGGTAGAGGCCAGAGAGACAGTAACTGAGTGGTCGTCTGTGGAAATTCCCAACAAAACAGAAAGTGCAGGGGCTCGGGCGGCACAGGCCTGGGTTTGAATTGCAACCCTGGCCCTACGAGCTGCCTGATCGCCGTCAAGACACAGGTGATTTGGCCCGAGCTCTCCCGCGTGCGGAGTGCAGGGGCGGCCTGAGCCCACAGGGCTGCCATGAGGACTGGTGGGAAGCCCCCGATGCAAGGCTCGACCCACACACAGCGGTCGTGGGCCCTGGTCCCTGGGCAGAGAGGGACTTCACCACGTCTGTGCAGATCGGTTCTCGGGGGCGAGGGGTGCAGCCGGTAGCAAGAGAGACAACGACCCCACGAGGAAGTGTGAAGATACGTCTGCGTCCCATCCAGCGAAAGGCGAGATGATGCTGCGAAAAGACATGCCAGCCCTCGTCTGCCAGGCCAGTGTGAGCTCCCCGGGCGCAGGGGCAGGAGGAGGGCCCTAGGGGCCGAGAGAAGACCGTGCGGCCGAGACTAGGACAGGGGGTCACTGACTGTGGGCCTCCCTTTCCCCTTCCTCCAAAGCACACGCGGGATTCTGAAAAGGCAGCTCCGGAATGAAGTCCGCACGGCGAGTCTGTGCGCTGGGCAGGCCAGGCGGGGCGCGTGGACTCTGCTCCCAGAGGCAGGGAGGCCACAGAAGGAGCGAACTCTTGGAGAAGAGATCGCGTGAGCAAGGGCTTGGGGGCCCCAGGGGCCTCGTGGCAGGCCAGGGCCTAGGTCCGCCCCTAAAGGCACACGGGGACAACGTGTCCTCTGCATTTCCGCATGATCTTGGGTATATCGCTCGACTCCTCGGACCTGTGGTGGAGGGCACAACAGAGGTGGGAAGCGACGCCCAGTAGTGTCTGGTTCAGTTGACCTTTTTTATTTTCCACTTTCCGGCGTCTCCCCCACTTCCCTTTTATTGTAGGTGAACCCCTGGATAAGACACAGGCGCACTGATGGCTCACCGCCCGGGTGGCCCACAGGTGTGACCTGGGGGTGCCCTGGAGAGCCGCTGTTGTTTGGCGTGCACGCGCTGCACGGGCCGGCGGCCGTCCCTGCCCACCATCTCCGTCTGTGATCCGCACGGAGCCACGTCTGGCTGGTGTCCCACGCGGGAGGTGACTGGCGTTGAGTGCTCCCCATCCTCCGAGAGATCTAGATGGCGAGTAATTTGATTAGGGCGCTAATGACCATAGAACCTAGTTGTCATTGATTGGTCAGCCCTGAAGAGCGCTGCTTGCCTGCTCTCGGAGATGGGGGCTTGTCACACAGACAGAATTTCAGCGCTGTGCCCCTCCGATAGATAATCTGTCTCAGCTGCATCTTGGTATTGACGTGGAACTAAATTCGCACACTGTCACCAGCTATCAAAGGAGACGGGGGAGATGGGCCCTAATTTTTCAGCGAGATGCGGAGTGCTGCTTCCCCCTCCCGGCGCACACCCTCGCCAGGCAGCTCGGGATACTCCCGAAGCCTTCGAGGTATTCTCCTGCCTTCTCTCGGGGCCTCTCAGGACCCTAAGGCTTCTGTGCTAGACCTTTGTGAGAAAATCGTCCAAGTTTCTCTCCAGCAGCAACCTCACTCCCAAACTCTGGTCTTCCATCTCCAAATGCCCCCTGGGTGTTTGCATCCTAAAAATCACAGCAGCCCGGAAGGGTCCAGAGGAGGCTGTGATTCCTGGGGTCCGTGCCGAGCCCCAGCTGTGCAAGAGGGCCCGCAGCGCCCACACGCTGGGACCAGAGGGACGAGCTCTCCGACCCCTCCGTCTTCCCGGCTGCAACCACATGGGTGGAAACCGTCGCCCCTCGGAATAAGCTCCCACCCCGCCCGTCTTGTGGGGGCGGCCACTGTCACCAAAGCCCTGCGGGTTCACCCCCTGGTGTCATTCCACAGCCTCCCCCCTGCCCTGTCCCCACATGGTACCGCGTCGGCTGCAGTGCCCATCGGGTCCCTCTCTCCTTGTCTCCCCCTGTCACCTCCTAAGCACGGCCCTTCCTCTCTGCTCCCATCAACACAAGTCCAGTGCTGGCCTCCATCACCTCTGATGTAGCTCATTGCACTGGCTTCTTAGTGGGGCCCCCGACCCACTGCGCCCCCTCTCCAGTCTGTCTCAATGTTTCTACATTAAAGAAACGGCCCCCGCTCCTTCTAAGAAGACACTTAGTGTCCCCACTGGCTGTGGGATCGTGCTGGGCGTTCCCCACACCCCTCTGAGCCCCGACCTTCCCCGCTTTGCTTCGGGTTCCGGAATCTGACATGTGTGATCTGTGTCAGTGGGTCCTCTCCCGCCTGGTTTCCGGTCGGCTTCTGCGTCCTGCAGCAGCCAGCGCAGGTGTCTGTCCACCCCGTGTGAGTTTGCCCCAGCCTTGCCCAGGCCTTGGGAATGGCTCCTTTTTAAAACATTCTTTATTCACTCCCTTTAGAATGTAGCACCCGATTTCTGCTCGGTGTCTGTCAAGCATAATAAACGAGAGGAAACCCCGTGGCAAAGCCCTCAGGGCCCTCCCTAGCCCGGCACCGCCCTACCTTCCGTCTTTCCGTTCCTGCACTGGGAGACCATCAGTCTCACTCAGGATCCTGTGTGCCTGGTCCCCTCTGCTGCCCTGGGGCCTTTGCACAGATGGTGTGCTGGGGTTACCAGCTGGCTCTCCAAAAAGATGAGCCCAGCTGTGTGGTGTTTGCCGATTCCTGTGGTGTGAATACACCTGCCAGGACCAATTCTAAGCCACTAAACTGTCTCTGAACTTGGATTGGGGAAGAAATGCACACAGTTGACTCAGGACCTCACTGCCTTGCAAGTAGCACCCCCTCCACCCTGTCCACCCCGCCCCCTTCCCCAGGGCCCCACACAGAACTCCTGCTCGGCACAGCGTCTAGTCCACTTCTGTCGCTCGGCGGGCTTTCCGAATGGCACGGAATCACCAGCCCCACGTGGCTGGTGACCCTTCTGAACGCAGGCTTTTCTCCCGAGGGCTGACATGGTCCGATTTTTGAGATTTAAAGACCCCGACGGGGAAACAAGCAACCTGTCGGTGTTTGTGCCAAGTTGCCGAAGCTCATGACTTCAAGTTGCTTCGTTTTTCCAGAAAATAATTCTCGTTTGCTGGCCTAGTTTTCAAAGTATGCCCTCGTTACCCTCACTGAAACAGAACCTTGACGGGACAATCAACCCCCGCTCAAACACGCTTCCCTGTCACAACCCGGTGGAGACCAGCACAAGTTCGAACTGTGTGCCCTTCAACGTAAACCTTGGCAGAAAGCTGGGGAGGGGCGTGTGCTTCCAAGTAGCTGAGGCTGCACTGACATTTCTTCTCAGACGTATCTTTACTGAGGAATAACCTTTTCACATGGCCTTTCTACGAGACAACTTTAATTTTGCTTCATTAAAAAGATGATTCCTATATGTAAAGTTCAAAAAGGAGCTGCCATTTCTGTTAGAAACTAGAAGGTGAAGCAATAAAGATGATCGGGCCGTAGCGCAGGGTTGTTTCCTGCTTTGATGGTTATGAAGGACAATATGGACATTCGATTAAAGTTATCCTCACTTTTCATTGAAGACAGCCTGTGAATGGAGGCGAGGCGGTGGCACCGTGATGTTCGATGCGTGCTGGCCCGTGAACGTTCTCGGCTGTCCCTTGGCACGGCAGCTGGAACTGTAATTAGGGTCCAGTCCACTCCCGGGCTCCAGTGCAGGTGAGGGGTGCAGGTCGCTGCAACCGGTGCCCTCCGCCTGCAGGGCCGTGAGGCTGCGAGGTGAGCTAACGGAGGGGAACGCGCGGGCTCCTGGGGGTCTGTGACAAGGAATGCTTTAAAATTGACCTTATTTTAATTTATCAAAACAGTTTAAAAACCGGATTACCAGCGATCCTAATGAACAAGATAGCCCCCCCCCAAATCTGGAGTCCACTTTTAGGAGAAAGGGGAAAATTGGAAGAAAATAAGTTAATAACTAAGACTTCAGATTTGGGGGGGAAGATTTGCAATATGAGTCCTTTCAGGGCCTGGAAGAAATATATCTTCAAAAACAATAAGAATAATAACAATCACCACTGTCAAAGGCAAGACGCATGTATGAAAGGTTGGACTGAAACTGAAACTTTCTCTTTTTATTTTATTGTTCAAGTACAGTTGTCTCCATTTTCCCACCACCACTTTCCCCTGCCCCACCCCACCCCCACCTCCTACCCTCCATCCTCCCCCCTTTGGCTTTGTCCCTGGGTCCTTTATACACGTTCCTTGACTTGACCTTCCCCTTCTTTCCCCCATTATCCTACTCACCTTCCCCTCTGGTTACTATGAGTTTGTTCTTTATTTTCAATGTCTCTGGTTATATTTTGTTTGCTTGCTTGTTTTTGTTGATTAGGTTGCACTTATAGGTGAGACCATGTGGTATTTGTCTTTCATCTGCCTGGCTTATTTCACTTAGCATAACGCTCTCCAGTTCCATCCAACCTGTCATGAAGGGTAGGAGCTCCTTCTTTCTTTCTGCTGCACAGTATTATTCCATTGCGTGAATGTACCACAGGTTTTTGATCCACTCAGTTACTGCTGGGCACTTAGGCTGCTTCCAGCCCTTGGCTATTGTGAATTGTGCTGCTGTGAACTTTGGGGTGTGTAGGCTCTTTTGAAATGGTACAAAACTGAAACTTTGGGAGACTGTCAGCAATCCAGAGAGTTGAATTAGCAGATCCCTGAGCCCCATCTCTTGGGTCACCCCGGGGCCCCTCATCTGCGAGCCCGCTGTGCCGTGTGCCGTGGACGGCTGCCGCTCACTCCCTCTTCACCCCGCCAGGGAAGCGGACGCAGGCAGGCGGTGTCAGGGGCGGGGCCCTGAGCTCCCCATGCAGCAAACTTGGCTTCAGTCTCGGCTTGTCCACCCAAGCACCTCCACCCCAGCACTGTGAGACTTTGGCCGGTCACGTCACCTCTTGATCCCTTTGTAGGACAGCAGCAGCCCTGTCCGCCTCCATCCGGTGCTGGGAGAATGCAGGTGAAGTGCCTGCCACATTGCTGTCCCGTGCCCTGCGTCCCGCGCCCCGCCCCGTCCCCCAGCCATCGCCACACTCTTCCTTGGAGAGATGCGGGGCCCCAAGCCTTCCAGGGGGAAGGGTGGAGCGGCCAGGCTCACTTTTCACCACGTTCATTATCCCAGCACTAAAGAAAAATCAAGTTCCTTAAATCCTCATTAGGACAAACAGTCGTATAAAAATCATTTAGGAGAAGAACTTGAAGCCAAGTTCATTTGAAGAGCGCAGGCACAGATGGCTTTATTTTGCTTCGAGAAAGGAGATGGCATGCAGTAGGCGTGCAAGGTGCTTAAGGACTATCAAGTCGAAGGGCAAATACTGTCGTTCACCCGAACGCGGCTGCCTTTAACCTTGAGTAGCAGAACTTTTATGTTAAAGATGTGTACATTTCCACACACCAGTCTACAAATTTTAAAGGGACATTTTTATGCAAAAGGACTACATTCTTGACATTTTCCCAGTCTTGAACGCCAACGCTTAGGCTTCTGACCGGCCAATCCTGGAGAAACGCTGCTAGATCAGAGCACAAGGTACTGCCTCCCTCCTTGAAAGACACTGGGTATTCAATTCCTCAATTAAAAATTTCATTAAAATGTCTATACGGATTACTACTAGATTAAAAAACACAACAAAAACGGCACAGAACTCTCCTTGAGGAAAGAGAATGGCAGTAAGTAGTCTGAAATGGATGTGAGAGTATATGTCTGCCACTGTCTCGATGGGACATTCTTTTCACCGTGACAGTGAACTTGAACTTGGTCTGGGAGCCACGCCTACCTGATGGGTCTGGCGGAATTGCTGGACTGGTGAGCACCCCAACTGGAAGGTGTTGGTGCCAGCAGCTCTTTCCGTGGGGCAGCCACGGCGTCAGGCTCCTGTGCGGCGTGCACTGTACAGCGTGGCGAACCCACGTCCGCCGCGCAAGTCCGGAGCCGTGCCCTGCGAAGGTCTTGAACAGAAGGAACGAAACCGAGCCCGGCAGGCGCATTAAGGCCAAACTAAGGATAATTAGAACACAGTCGTTTCATACAGATATATTATGAGAGGAGAACTGAAATAATATGTGAAGGGACCAAAATTAATTGATTGCGGGGTGGCGGTTCACACGCTGGGACCCCACAGGAGCAGTGAAACCACCCAGCGAGTGGTCCCTGTCTCGCCCCGGTCAGCCTCCTGTCCGCCTTTCCCTTCAGGGATGTTCAGCCATGCAAGTAGTTCCTTTCTTGTCAAGAAAGAAAGAAAAAAAAAACCTTGTCTTGATCCTATAAGTGATTTAAACAACAAAAAAAATTCTTTCTGGTCCCACTTCCTTTGCCTGCATAGAATCCCAGGTTTAAAAGGGATTTGATAGACCAGAGGTGTAAGAATTCTTCACACAGTAGCTGGTGTGTGACTTTGAAGGTATCGCAGGGAAAGTGGTTTGGTTGTAGAGCTACAGCTCATGAATAAATATTAGTCTTGCCTGCCAGGTCCTGGAAGGAGCCAGAAAGATCAAGTGCACGAGTCTCTTAAAATTAAGAAATGGGTCTCCCTGTGTGATAGGATTTCCAGCCAGTGGCAGCTAACAGGCTTTTTGGTACCCCGCCCTGGCATGGGGGGGTGTGCAGGGCGGGGCAGGAGGGCACGCCAGCACCTGCAGTGTTTAGTGAAATCCGCGCTCACCCCAAGATAGCTAGGAAGGCAGCTGATGCCCGTGCAGCGCTGGGGTCGCGTCGCTGGGCCGCCCTAGCTGCCGCCCACCCGGGGCTTAGGCGGTGGGAGGGGATTGCTTCTCGGACCTGCAGGCTGCAAGTCTGTCTGCAAACAGGCTAGGGCGATGCCAGCAGGGCCGCGCCGGAGGGATCCCTCCCACCTGCTGCTGTGTGCTGGGGGGTTGCTGCCCCAGCCGGGGGTCCCTTCACGGGACACACGGCCTTCTGCTCTGTGTCCCGTCTTCAGGCCGTGCTTGCTCTCACGAGGACACTACTCATGCGGCATTGGGGCCCCCACACCCGTCCAGTAGGGCCCCACTCCCCTGATGGCGTCTGCAGCAGCCCTGTTTCCAGAAAGAGGTCACAGTCTGAGGTCCAGGGGACTGGACATCAGCATGTCTTGGGGGCAGGACCCTTCAACCCAGAGGAAGACTCTGTCCCAGATTACGGACTCAGAGGAAGTGTCCCAGGCACTTCCTATCCATCAACTCCCTCCCTTGAACAGCCTTGGGAAGAAAGGCTGCCCCTCCCCGGCTCTGGAAGGAGGACCAGCCCTGGGACAGTGGTGAGTGTGCAGAGTCAGACCGAACTCGACCCACTGGCTCCAAAGCCTGAGGCTGTCCCCGACTCCAAGCAGCTGCCTTCTCCGGGGCCGTGCTTCCTCACCCTCTGTTCCTCCCGTGGGAAATGGAGGGATTTCCTGCACCCTCCAGAGCCACCCCTGCCTGGGCCAGAGTAGTGTGGCTCGGCCTTGCCGGTTTGAGGGTCACTTTGACCTCGGGTGTCCCACCCGAGTAGGCGCACTGTCAACCTGAAAAGACTTAGCCATTGGGTAAGCCTCCCCGAGCGTCCATGCTGCGCCCCGCCAGGCTTTGCACAGCAGCCCTGCCGTCACAGCCCCTTCGTTTCTCAGGGGTCTCAGGGACCGTGCTGAGAGCCACGGCGCTGGGTACAGGGTTCATGCACACAGTCAGTTCAGGCTGTTCCCTATGCAGAATGTCCGCTGCCAGATACTGCTTTCGGAGACCCTTGTGAGGAGACAGTGGTACCCGGGGTACACGGTGATCCCGGGTCTGAACACGGCCCTGTTCTGACGGAAACTTCTGTTTGCTGCTTCCCGATTTTCCGGGCTAAAGAATTCTTTCTTTATGAATTTCCTTCTGGATTCAAATTAGGAACATTCTTAAGCACGCAGGGCTTTCTTGTGTTTGCATGTTACTCCATTGCCCGTACACCTGCTCCAGGTGGGCTTTGTCCCCCAGCATTGCCGGCCCCGTAAGTGGGAGCCCATCTACACTGTGTCCTGTGACATCACAGCTGGCTGTCACCACCAGTAGTCGCTAACCCTGGTGGGCCAGGCCTGGGTCAGGCACAGGGCCCCTGAGGGTGAGCAAGATGACCCTGGACCCCAGTTACAAGCTTGGCTTTGCGTCACCTCTGGGGGCCCCAGGACAGGTGGGCAGTGGAAGGAGTTAAAGTGACTTTGAGCAAAGCCAGGCCACATCCTTGCGGCCCGCAGGCTCCGGGCGATGTGCCTGCCAGGCCCTCTGAGCCTGTGTGTGGTGGTTGGGCAGAGTGCGACTGGGAGGGCCCCAGGCTGGAGCCGGTACACTGGGCCTGCATAGCTGCCCCCTGCGGGGGCTTTCTACAGTCACACTCGCCCCCGGACCCTACCCCAGACCCACTTCATCAAAATCTCCCTAAGGCACGAAATGCCTGCATTCTTAAAAACTCCCCAGGTTCTGGACCAGCTAAATTCAAGGATGCAGGGCTGTGCTGGCCAACATGGCAGCTGCCGGTCCCATCTGGCTATTTAAGTGCAGTGGAAATAAATAGAAATAACAAACGTTAAATACTGTCTCCATCCCACACTTTCCATACTCAGCAGCGCCCCTGGTGGACAGTGCCAGCAGGGGCGCCCGTGTCCCCCACCCCAGGCCCCACACACCTGCCCCCCTGCGGCACAGATCCACTCTGACAGTGCCTGCATGCGGCGGTCTCTCCCCACCGGATCGGCAGCTCCAAAGGCAGGGCCAGGCCTTTCTGGCCTTGGCACAGAGTCACCCCCCACCCCCATGAGTATTTGTTCGATTCCATTACTTGGATCTAATTAAATCAAGCGCCCGTTAATTGGGCCTCTTTTGCATTTAGACTGGATCCAGACCTCCTCGGAGTCTGCAGCTCCGGAGCTGGGAAGCAGGCCCTTCCTCCCTCCCAAGCAGTGGGGTGGATGGGGGTGCCGGGACGGGCTGGCCCTCAAGCCTTGCTCGCTTTTTAAAACTAACAGTATGGCTTTGAAAAGCGCAAGGTTTGTGTCAGCCCCAGGGTAGGGAAATCTGTGAATTAAGGGAAGTTTAATGTGTACATTTTACAAATTAAACTTGCAATTTGGCCGTGCTTTCATGGACTGGATCAGCCATTATGATCAGTTCACTGCCCAAATCCACGGACATCGTTCAGCTGACCTGACTTATTGTTTGGAACCCGTCGGCCACTGCATGACTGACCGAGCTGTTCACCTTACCCTTGACTACCCAACGAAGGTCAAGGTGCAGGACATTAACCGCTGCACTCTCCCCAAATGGAATGACGTGTCCCCATGCTTCCAACAGCTGCTGAGTGGTCAGCAGGACGCCACAGGCCAGTGTCCTTCAGAGAGTTTCAGACCTGGTCCAGGGACCAAGCATGTGAATTTCAACTGACTCTCCACCGAGCGGGGAGGGCAGGGTGCTGGGAAGGGCCCCACGTCTAGAGCATAGGAACGGAGCCAGGCTTGGCCCCCGCACAAGGGAGCCCCTCTGCAGAGCGAGAGGGGGTGCTGATGGGCCCCCTGCACCCCAGGGCCTGACCCAACCTCCACGGCGAGTGCAGCTCGCATGGGTCTCAGGGGAGGCTGCCCACTCGCCCCTGACCAGCCAGAGCCCAGCCAGAGCGAGAAGAAGACAGTGTCCCCAGGACCCCTCATGGCACCCTTCCCCACCGCGCCACCGGCTTGGACTTGGGGTCATGCCAGCTGGCTCTGTCTGGGCTTTCGGATTGTCATTTTTCTGTTTCCGTCATTGTTCGGCCCATCCAGTCCAGCTCCACCCTGTTTCCCACGCGTGGCCTTCCTGCTCCCAGGCCCCGTTCCTCTCAGACAGAGTGGGTGGTGACGCAGCTTTATGCTAGGCTGAGGGACCAGCCGCGCCCTTAGGCCTGTCCCCACGTGCTGGCTGGGCCTGCCCCAAAACAGGGAGGGAGACGGGGTGGGGGTATCTTTGTTAATAACACTAATAGTTACAAATGCAAGAAGAACACAAAGTTGAGGAAGGGATGATCAGCGTAGAAATGTAAAGTGGTCACATTAGGAAATGCTGAATTTGGGATCAGGGCTGTGGGGTTTTATCACGTTCTGCCAATTAACAGGGCCGTCTCAGATCACCTAGGGCAGGGGTCCCCAACCCGTGGGCAGGCCTGTACCTGTCCGTGGCCTGTTGGGACCAGGCCTCGAGGGAAGCCTGCCTGAGCTCCGCCTCCTGCCCCTCCATCCATGGAAGAGCTGGTCCCAGGTGCCCAGAAGGCTGGGGGCCGCTCACCTAGGGAACCGCTAAGGTTCCATCTTCCTTTAAGAGTTGGTCTCCCAAGAGAAGGGAATTCAGACTGAACTTTAGTACACGGGATGCTGCTTTAAAAAGCGCTGCAGAAGTGTCCGTAGAGCGAAGACGTGCGCTGACATACACCGAGTTTCTAATCACAGGTTTCCACATACAGAGTGTTTGCCGAAACATTTTGAAATTGCTCTCGAATCACCTAGTTATCAAACACTCCCAGTAGCTGATAAGCGTTATGGGGGCTGCTCTCCTGGGGTTCCGTCGTTGCAAACTGGCCACAAGCCACGAGAAGCCACGGGGGATGGACGGGTTCGGTTCGGCAGGCACAGCTGGACGTTTCTGGGGGGGCCCTGGCCCGCCGCACACGACAGCTCCCTATATGGCGGGGTCAGACCCAGCAGGCCTCACCCACCCAGCCCCCGAAGGCACTGGGGTGGGAGGTTCTTGGCATCACCAAACTCTGTGCCTCCCTACCACCAACAAAAGGGGAGAGAAGATAAACCCTCGCCCGTGCCCCGCCCCCTGCCCCCGCTGAGAAGGGCTAGAAGCTTCCTCCTTCAGCCTGGGAAGCCGGTCGATAAGATGACTCCCGGAGGTCCCTTCTGGCCCGGGGGGCTTCGAGTGCCTTTCCTCTCAACCTACTTCCTTTAAGGTAACTAAAACAGGACACAGAGTTTCTAGACTTGCTCAAGGTCAGTGAGGAAGTTTGTGGTGGACCCTAAACCGAGAATCCCTTGCCCGGTGTCCTCACGCTGCTGCTTGGCCTCTCGGCCTCCATCCCCGATGGACGACCCGGCTCTCCGGGCGGTCCCTCACGCCAGCCCCACCCTGTCCCTTCCCTGATGCGTCCGGGAGACCCTGCCCCTCTTCTCCCAGAGGCTCCCTCCCTCTTGGAGCCTCACTGAGACTCCACACGGCATGTTCTGCTTGAGGTGACGTGTGAGCAGGGAACACCATTGTGGGAAAGGGCTGGAGAACAAAATGTAAGACCCAGAAAGGGTCAGTGGCCAGCAGACAAAGGTCCGAGAAACCGATGTCTTTAAAAATGGTCTGTGCAGAGTCAGCAATCCGGGTGCCTTTGGGACACTTGCTCTCCTTCCCAAAGGAAACGCGAGCCCTCCCTGGTGAGCGTGCTCCAGCCTCTCGGGTCCCACCCACGCCCGCCACCTAGGTCTCCAGGAGGCCTCCAGCCAGGCCCTTCCAAAGCCTGCAGCTGCTGACACCACAGAAGACACGTGACCCATGTCCACCGCCCACTCCTCTGGGTCATCCTCACACCTATGAAGAGGCCCAGGTCCCGTGGGAGGCTCCCAGTCTGGGAACAGCAGCCGCCGACACCGACTGGGCCCAGTGCCAGACCCTCTGCCAAAGCTGCGCATTTAACGTCTCATTCCAGTCCTCACCGCCCTGGCAAAGCGGGTTTTATGATCTCCATTTTCTGGAACAAGGGAACCGAGCCTCGGAAAGGAAGCTCTGATACCTCACTCAAGGTCACAGACCCGAGTTTGAAGCCAGGGCCGTCTCTCCAAAACCACACAACTCTGCACCGAACTCCAGTGCCAAACAGCTCGCCGACCCGAGTCACGCCATCAGCCACTCGCACCGCAGCAGAAACCGGCTTGGCCTTCGGGAGCTCAGGCCCCAGGGGCCTCTGCTCCGCTTTGCTGTGCCACCCTGACCCCGACCCCGACCCCTCCCCCCATGTGTGTCCAGAAGGACAATTCCCGTTCAGACAAGGCACTTTTTAACTAGAAGAAAAGCTGACTGGAACAAAAACCCCGTTTCCCCATTATTTAAGCCGTTTTCAAAATAACGTAAGCAACTTCAAATGCTACATTAGCCCTGGCTCTATTTGGGGTCCCATTAAGCTAAAAAACATTTATTTTTCTAAACATTACGTGCATGGTGTGAATTTGACCACTGAAGAAAGCACAAAAAAGCACAGGTCCCCAAAAGGTATTTTTCAGAATGTTTGGAGTATCAAATGTTAGTTCAGTGCCGTGATCACAGTATTGTTAATTTGCTGCTGACGATTTCCAGGTCGGACGCTTGTTTTTCCTAATGCGTTTGTCAGCAGTGTTTTTATTTATCACGGTGCAATATTCAGTCCCTGAATTTTTAACACTGTTAATTCCAGTAATACTTACTGGTTGAAAAGATCACGGAAATGGTAAACAATAAAAATGATGACTTTTTCCAAACACCTGTCATGCCCGAGACATTTGCTTATTCATTACCTCCCAGCAGCCCTACAAGGTGAGGATGAGATTTAATGGCGAACTTGATGAGCTTCCAGAGATTTAAGCACGCCTTGGAGTGCTCACACAGTGCTGGACTCTCTCCCGGGTCCAGGGCCAAAACCTTGCACAGGGTCACTAATTACATTATCTCCATTTTCACCCACGACGTCTGCAGGATTAGCCTAATGTCAGCTGTGCAAACCGAGACACAGAATTTACCTAGTTTGTATGAGGGGACGCATCCATTAAGTGAAGAAGTCAGGATCTGAGTTCAGATCCCCCGACCCCACAAGGCAGAATTCTGTCTCCAAGCAGAGTACTGTCTGGGTCCTGCTGTGACTGGCATTTACGTGACCGCCACTGCGTTGCGATGGCTTCTTTTTCTCCCAGCTCCGAAAGTACTTAAGGCATGAAGATCCCAGCTGGCAGTCCTAACAAAGAACGTGATTGGTGTTAAAGTAACATCCCGACTGACCTGATTACCTGGGGAAACGGGGTGGGGGGGGGCTGGTCAGTGCCAAGTTCACGGACGGGGACGGCCATGCAGCCTGTTTCCTGTAGAATTTTATGTTCAGAGCACAGTGTCCCAAAAGTGTCTTCTTGGAGGGTAAAAAGCCTCAGATCTCACTATATAATAGTTTGTCAGCCTCTTGGCAATGTGTCCCTTGCCTGTCTGGGCCTTAAAAGCTTGTCATTTACGGGGTTGTTTCTTTAAGGCGCCAGACTTGCCTGTGGAACATCATTCTGGCAGCTCGCAGGGCATGTCCTCCTCCCACTGGCCCAGCTGAGTCCAGTCCGCCCTAGGAAAAGACCATGCTACTTTCTTTTAAAAAACCTACGCCCGCCATTGTTTATTTGTTGCGGAATGTAAGCCCATTTGTGCATGCATGCTCAAGGCTGGCCTAAAGCACGATTTACTTTTATCGATTATGACAAAGAACATTAAATCCACCAGCTGCCGTTTTTCCGTGGGCCATCCGTGGCATTCAGCACGTTCACGTGGCGTGCCACAGGGCTCGGACTTCTCGCAAATCTGATTCTGCACCCATTAGACACAAACGCCCCTCTCTGCCTCGCCCAGCCCTTGGCAACGATCGTTCTCCTTCCTGGTTCTGCGGTTTTCGACTGCTTTCCACATTTCCTGTGAGTGGGGTCGTACAGTCTTTGTCCTCTTGTGTGAGCCCCGACTGGCTTATCTCGCCATACGGTGTCCTGGAGGTTCATCTGTACAGCGGCTCTGACAGGTTTCCTTCCTTTTTCAGGCTGCATAATATTCTGTTGTGTGTGTGTGTGTGTGTGTGTGTGTGTGTATCTTCCTTTGGCCATTCATCCGTGAATGGACCTCTGGGCAGCCTCCCTCCATCTCTTGGCTATTGAGTCCGATGCTGCAAATGCACACAGGTGGGCAAATATCTAAGACCCGGCTTGAATCGTTTTGGATAAGCACCCAGAAGTGGCATCGCTGGTTTTACCAGGAACGTCCGTGCCCGGACGCATACTGAATGCATGGTGTCGCGTCCGTGCCGACAGTGCCTGAGGGCCCCAGTTTCTCCAGGTCTCCACCAACACAGTGGTTGTCGGTTCTTCTGACCGTGGCCGTTTCCATGCGTGTGAGGTGGTGTCTCTCTCGTGACTTGTGGCATGAACATCCTTTTCTGTACTTCCTGACCACTGGTGTCTTCTTTAGAGAATCACGTAGTCACACCCCTTACCCATTTCGACTGGATTATTCGGAGTTTTATCGAGTTGCTGTTTCAGAGCTGTGGGGGTTTCTCATATGGTACCAGATCCGTGACTTTCCAACACTTCTCCCCTCCTGCAGGCCGTCTGTTCATTCGGTCGGTTGTTTCCTCTCATATACACAGACTCTTTCCGTCTCATTAGTCCCTTTGTGGATATTTGCTTTTGTTGCCTGTGCTTTGGGCCTCGTATCCAAGAAGCCAGGACAAAGCCAGCGTTCTGAAGCTTCCCCCCGTTTCCTTCTCTGAGTCTCCCGGTGTCAAGTCTTACGTTTAGGCCTTTCCTCCATTTAGAGTTAACTTTTATGGACCGTGCCAGGTGAGTCTCACTTCATTCGTTTGCACGTGAAACCCAGCGCCACGTGCCGAAGACCGTGTCCGCTCCCCGCCCAGCACGTTGGGCGCTGTCCCTGAGACCGTTTGGGTCTTGTGCAGGAGGGTCCGCCGCTGCGCCCTCCACCCCTGGGCTGCACGTCTGTCTTCATGTGCCATCGTCGTCACCGGCACCCTGTGCGTGTCCTGATGTGGGGGGTGTCGAACATCGCTCTTTTTCCAGACAGCTTTGAGTATTTGGGGTCCCTGGGATTCCATAGGAATTTAAGATTTTTCTCTCTGTTTCTACAAAATTTGCATCAAGGTTTTGAGAGGGATCGCACTGACTCTCTAGGTCCCTTCAGTGCTGTGACATTTTGGTGACACCGAGTTTTCTGATCCATGAACATGGGGTGTCTTGTCGTTGATTTGTGTGTTTTATTCCTTCCAGCGAGGTTTGCAGTTTTCAGTGTGCAAGTCTTCTGCCTCCTTGGTTAATAAGTTTCGTCCTAAATATTTTATTCTTCTCGATGCTATTATAAATTGGATTGTCTTCCTAACTGCCTTTTTGGATTGGTCATTGATGGAACACAGAAACACAACTGATTTTTATGTGTTTGTTTTATATCCTGGGACTGTGCTGAGATCATTGATTTGGTCTAACAGTGGGAGGAGGAGGTTTTTTGAGGGGTACCTTTGGGGTTTGCTACAAATGAGATCACATCATCTACAAACCGGCAGTTTAACTTTTTCCTTTCCAATCTGATGTCATTTATTTATTTCCCTTATTTAATTGCTCTGGTGAGGACTCCCAGTACTAAGCTAAATAGACGTGGCTAGAGTAGGCGTCCTTCCATGGTTCCTGATCGTAACAGGTGACCTTCCTCCAATAAACGAGTTTACCCGTGGGTTTCCCGTATATGGTTTTATTATGTCAAAGCAGTTTCCTTTTACTCCGAGTCTGTTGAGTGCTTTTATCACAAAAGGGTGTTAAATCTTATCAAATGCTTTTTCTGCATCAAGGACATTGGTCTCTAGTTTTCTTTTCTTTGTGTGATAATGGGCTTCCTTTTAAACACTGTTGGTGAGAAGCTCCTGACACACGCCTCGTGTTCTCAACGCACAGAATGGTTTAAGAATTCTTCAAAGCTCTGTGGTATGTACGGCGTCGCATTCAGACACTGGGCTGGGGACATGTGCTCAGTCGAGTTCAGCGTGGAGCCAGCGGGAACCTCTCCCGTGCTCCCCGAGGAGCCAGCCAAGCGTGGGTCAGGAAGAGGATAAGGTCGTCCCCGTGTGTCTGACACAGGCTCTGAGACCTGTGCTCGTGTGCCGGGTGGTGTGTCTGCCTGCCTGCCCACTAGTTGGAAGAGGTGTGTGTGTCAGAGAGGAATTTGAGCATTGGGGTACATACAGTTGCCTTAAATCATCTCATTTAAACTGAAATGGGGGCGCTGCTCACGCCAGTATTCGAAGGGTAGCCCCTTAAAAACATTTTTTCAATAGCAACGGATTCTTTGAGGAGTTCAACTGATACATATTTCACTCCCTGCTATATGTCCTTAAATTTCATGGAATTCCATTCATTGGAATTCCATGTCCGAGTTACAAAGAGGAGCTGTCGTTGTCTGGGTGTCTGTTTTGAATGAAGATGAAGGAGCGTCACATGGCGGCTGTTTCCTTGCCACACACTGACCGCAGCCCCTGTGCCTGTGTCAGGGCCACTTTAGCTGGAAACAGAGGGACGGACGTGCGCGGGGCCGACAGTGACATTCGGACCAGTTACAATCTGAGCGGGCTTCCTTCTGACCGAACGCCCCACTGGAGTCCGGACGGCGGCTCTGGACCTGCATGGTTGGCTGTGTCCACCGCGGTGTCGCAGTCGGGTGGGGGATGGGGACACCCGCATCCCCGCCCACAGAGGGCAGGGCCACCTCTGCTCCTCCGGCCTCCGCGCCACCGGGCCTGCTCCGTGCGGCTTGCGGAGATGCTGCCACGTTAGAGCAGTCGTTTGATTTGCGTGTTTTGTGAAAGAAAACACATGGAGGACTCCTCCTTCCTTCTACTCAAGCTCGGCCAACATGGGCTTTGAGGATGGGCTCCTCATGTCCCTCCACTTCTGGGGCACTCGCAGGTGTAACTCTGTCCCGCAGAGAAGGACGAGGCAGCAGCTGAGACGGACGCAAGCTCGCCCTGCGTCCAGCTGTAAGCACGTCGCAGGCTCATCTCACTGAATCCTTGCCAGAAGCTTAGGGGGGCGAAGAGGACACTAGTCACCGACGTCCATGTGACACTCCACACCGAGGTTCCCTATAGAAAGACAAACGTCAGGTGACCAGAATCGCTGCTTTTGCTCCGTCACCCAGTGACTGGCCGAGTCTGCGGACAGCAGTGCTGCCCTGGGACCTCTCCACCTGCTGGGACCCGAGAAAGGTAGAGCCGTGACCCATCGACGGCGTCTTCGCCGCCAGCTGAGTGGCAGCTCTCCGGCCTCCGCAGGCCGCGTGAGACCCCATTCCCGAGGGACCGGGCTCCAGCCCCCACCCGGGCACATGTCGTCCCACAGACACTGTGTAGCTGCGCCTGTGAGACGGAGGTTGTTCACTCACAACCTGCCGAGAGCGCCACGCAGCTTCCCCCAGTCCCCTCGGCAGCGCGGGACCCGCCCCGCGTGGGAGCTGGAGAGGCTCGGCCTTCAACCGTCACAGCGCGTTCGCTGTGTCCCAGGTCTGCAGTCACCAAGCACACAGTGACAGTCCTGCGGGCTGGGAGGAGCTGTCCACCTGATGTTTACGTACACGTGTGCTTGTTTGCTTTGGTTGTTTGTTTTTAGATTTTATTTGTTTATATATTTTTAGAGAGAGGAGAAGGGGGGAGAAAAAAGAGGGGGGAAAACATCAATGTGTGGTTGCCTCTTGAGCGCCCCCAGCAGGGGACCTGACCCTCAACCCAGGCACAAACCTGGGTGGTTTTAATCTGGTGGACCAGACTTTTAGTCCAGTTTGTTTTAGTCTGGCAAATGTGACTCAGCTCTGTATGGAAAACCTACAGATGCGAAGTGGTGGGCAGGAGCCAGACCTTCAAACCGAGTTTTCCTGTGGGAATCAGGTCTAGAAAATGCACACAGACTGTTACGGCTTGCTCTTGCTTAAACTCCATCACCCTGGTCCAAAGCAACAAATGTGTATTGTCTATCTTCACGGTCATATCCAAAGCCGGTGTGAGTTCTCCCAAGGACAGAGCGAATCAGCTCATCGCCATTCCCCTCTGCGTGTTATTTTCATTTCCTTGATTGTACCTAGAATGTAGACAACAATATTCTATGTGATAGGTAATAAATCTTTCTATGATGTAAGACCCCAAGAAGACAATAAAAGCCTGTCTAGGCGAGAGTTGGGGCGCTCCCCTCTTGAGGGAGTGGCCAAGGCACCCATAGACACTCTCCCCTTGAGAGAGTAGTCGTGCCTGTTCCCCTTTTCTCCACAGGACTGTTGTTGCCTGTGCATTCATTCTCGTTGTCAGCCACAACAGGCGGACTCTGCTGGCCAGGGTCCGCCACAGGGGGAGAAAGAGAGGGGGGAAACATCAATGTGTGGTTGCCTCTAGAGCGCCCCCAGCAGGGGGCCTGACCCTCAACTGGGGCACAAACCCTGACCGGGAATCAAACCGGTGACCTTGCAGTTTTGGGGGACGACGCTCCGTCCACTGAGCCACACCAGCCAGGACTCTGCACGTTTGCGTTTTTAATGAAGACCAGCGGTTACGGAAGAACAGAGTTCTTTTACTGTTTTATTCAGTTATAACCTGACGTGGCTGTTAGAATACAAGGGAAGTCAGTGTCATCCTTTTCCGGTTGTAGTAAATTAATTTTATGCATCAGAAAAGTCAAGCTAGAGCCCTGGCTGATGTAGCTCAGTGGACTGAGCTCAGGCCTGCGAACCAAACAATTGCGGTTCGATTCCCAGTCAGGGCACATGCCTGGGTTGCAGGCTGTTCCCAGCAGGGGACGCATGAGAGGCAACCACACATTGATGTTTCTCTCCCTCTCTCCTTCCCTTCCCCTCTAAAGATAAAGAAATAAAATCTTAAAAGAAAAAAAAAGAATAGTCAATTTGGAAAAACACCAGCTTTTGAAGCCAGTGTGTCTGCAGGATGTTCCATTTGGAAAGGAAAGAATAGTGGGGACCAGATGACGTCATTACAATGTAAATAACGGAAACCAGCCTGTGAGTCTCCAACACACTGCCTGTGGTGGTTGGCTTTGACCTTCGGATTTTTTTTTAGTACCATAATATCTGTAGTTTCTACGGTCACTTTTGCTTTCAAACACTGACATCTGTGGGTTTTCCTGAGTGTCCCTGTTAAGCGTGTGTGTGTGTGTTTTACCCAGTCTCGTGAGCAGCCCCAACTTAACGCTGTAAGCGGAAACTAGGGTGTGAGTGGAATACAGTGGAAGCGCCCTGCAGTTCCAAAGCTTCTGAACATTCTGCTACTTGATTTGCCAGGGACTGTGCCTTTTCGGGGGACCAAAGAAGGGCTGTGATGTCGGAATTCGCAGGAATAGACATAACATGTGTCCCCATCTAATTTCCAGGCAAGCTGCAGATTGGGACCCCTGTGCTGCCGAGCCAGGGGCACGCCGGGGACCGAGGACCACAGCTGCAANACTTAACGGTGTAAGTGGAAACTAGGGTGTGAGTGGAATACAGTGGAAGCGCCCTGCAGTTCCAAAGCTTCTGAACATTCTGCTACTTGATTTGCCAGGGACTGTGCCTTTTCGGGGGACCAAAGAAGGGCTGTGATGTCGGAATTCGCAGGAATAGACATAACATGTGTCCCCATCTAATTTCCAGGCAAGCTGCAGATTGGGACCCCTGTGCTGCCGAGCCAGGGGCACGCCGGGGACCGAGGACCACAGCTGCAAGACGCCTGAGTGCTCCCTGCCTTGTGCAGACTCCAGAAGACCGTCCCTTCGGACTCTGGAATTTTCCGCGTCGCCACTGAGACTCTGCCTGAATGTTTACCTTCCCCACGGGCTCTCCCAGACGTCGCTCTCGAGCGTCCTCCTTTCGGTAACACGTGCGCGGGTCGGGGCTGAGCCGGCGCCGCGGGCCAGCATGGCCAGGATGAGCGTGGTTGGCGCCGCCTCCCGCCTGGTGCTGGGCTTGCTGGTGACTTCCTTCTCCGGGTCTTCCCTGCAAAGCAGCGAGTGCCCGCAGCTCTGCGTGTGCGAAATCAGGCCCTGGTTCACCCCGCAGTCCACGTACCGGGAAGCCACCACAGTGGACTGCAACGACCTGCGGCTGACGCGGATCCCCGGCAACCTCTCCAGCGACACGCAGGTGCTACTGCTGCAGAGTAACAGCATCGCCCAGACGGCGGACGAGCTGCAGCAGCTGTCCAACCTGACGGAGCTGGACTTCTCACAGAACAACTTCACCAGCATCCGGGAGGTGGGGCTGGCCAACCTGAGCCAGCTCACCACGCTGCACCTGGAGGAGAACCAGATCTCGG
This sequence comes from Sturnira hondurensis, assembly GCF_014824575.4. Lineage (NCBI taxonomy): Eukaryota > Metazoa > Chordata > Mammalia > Chiroptera > Phyllostomidae > Sturnira > Sturnira hondurensis. The sequence continues at coordinate 17,593,870 of NW_028079127.1, forward strand.
AGATGCCGGATGGCTGCCTGCGGGGCCTGGGCAGCCTGCAGGAGCTCTACGTCAACCACAACCAGATCAGCGCCATCTCCGCCAAGGCTTTCGCCGGCTTGAGAAACCTCCTGAGGCTGCACCTGAACTCCAACAAGCTGAGAGTGATCGACAGCCGCTGGTTCGACTCGACGCCCAACCTGGAGATCCTCATGATCGGGGAGAACCCGGTGATTGGCATCCTGGACATGAACTTCAAACCCCTCTCCAATCTGAGGAGCCTGGTTCTGGCGGGAATGTATCTCACCGAGATTCCCGGCAACGCCCTGGTGGGCCTAGACAGTCTGGAGAGCCTGTCTTTTTATGACAACAAATTGGTCAAGGTCCCCCAGCTCGCGCTGCAGAAAGTCCCCAACCTGAAGTTCTTGGATCTGAACAAAAACCCCATCCACAAGATCCAAGAAGGGGACTTCAAGAACATGCTGCGGCTGAAGGAGCTGGGCCTCAACAACATGGCCGAGCTGGTGTCCGTGGACCGCTACGCGCTCGACAACCTGCCGGAGCTCACCAAGCTGGAGGCCACCAACAACCCCAAGCTCTCCTACATCCACCGCCTGGCGTTCCGCCGCGTGCCCGCCCTGGAGAGCCTGATGCTCAACAACAACGCCCTGAACGCCGTCTACCGGAAGACGGTGGAGTCCCTGCCCAACCTGCGCGAGATCAGCATCCACAGCAACCCGCTGAGGTGCGACTGCGTCATCCGCTGGGTCAACGCCAACCAGACGAGCCTCCGCTTCATGGAGCCCCTGTCCATGTGCTGCGCCATGCCGCCGGAGTACCGGGGCCAGCAGGTGAAGGAGGTCCTCGTCCGGGACTCCGGGGAGCAGTGCGCCCCCAGGATCGCGCACGACGCGCTCCCCAGCTCCGTGAACGTGGAGATCGGCACGACGGTCCCGCTGGACTGCCGGGCCGTGGCTGAGCCAGAGCCTGACATTTACTGGGTCGGCCCCCTGGGAAATAAGATAACCGTGGAAACGCTTTTGGACAGATACAAGCTGAGCGGCGAAGGTACCCTGGAGATATCTAACGTACGAGCGGAAGATTCGGGAAGGTACACCTGTGTCGCCCAGAATGTCGAAGGGGCGGACACTCGCGTGGTGACAATTAAGGTCAACGGGACCCTCCTGGATGGCACCCAGGTGCTGAAAATATACGTCAAGCAGACGGAATCTCACTCCATTTTGGTGTCCTGGAAGGTCAACTCCAACGTCATGACGTCTAACCTAAAATGGTCATCCGCCACCATGAAGATCGACAACCCGCACATCACGTACACGGCCCGGGTCCCCGTGGACGTCCACGAGTACAACCTGACACACCTGCAGCCTTCCACGGATTACGAAGTGTGCCTCACCGTGTCCAACATCCACCAGCAGACGCAGAAGTCGTGCGTGAACGTCACCACCAAGAACGCTGCCTTCGCCCTGGCCATGTCCGATCAGGAGACCAGCACCGCCCTGGCGGCCGTGATGGGGTGCCTGTTCGCCATCGTCAGCCTCGCGTCCGTGGCCGTGTACGTCGCCAAGAGGTTGAAGAGGAAAAACTACCACCATTCGTTAAAGAAGTACATGCAAAAGACCTCTTCCATCCCACTGAACGAGCTCTACCCGCCGCTCATTAACCTCTGGGACGGCGACAGCGAGAAAGACAAAGAGGGCCCCGCGGAGACCAAGCCGACCCAGGTGGACACATCCAGAAGCTACTACATGTGGTGACTCGTTCGGTGGGCGCTTTGCTTCTGGTAGTAAGGAGCACAAAGACATTTTTGCTTTCTTCTGCAAAAGTAGCGAGTGGAAGACTTTTGTATTCTTGACTCCGCTGGCCGGCGGCAGAGTGGAGAGGACGGGTGCATAGTTCAAGTTTGTTTTTTCTTAGTGGAGCGTCTCACAGGAGTGTGACACGGCTGGCGGCGTCCCTGGGCTTCCAGGGTGTGTTGGGTTTTTCTTCTGATTGTTATCATCATTGTTATGATATGATTCTTTTGTCTTAGTTTTTTGTGCTAAACTCAACAGTGCTGTTCTGACTGCAGTGCTCAATGCAATGATGAATGACAGGTCGGGTTGCCCGCGCTCTTGCCGGGAAGCGGCACCCCTCCCTCTGCAGCCGCCGGCGGAGAGCGCCGTGTCCCCCCAGCAGCCGACCTACAGGTGGGACGTGGCCTGAACCCCCCAGAGCGATCCGGCCTCCAGACTTTGAACCCCAGAAGTGGAGGCTCGACCCGCTGCCTCCTTTCAATGATGTTAGTTGACTGTTCCGTAATGTCGCACAAACTGAATTAGATGTTTGCCTTTGAACAATGACCTTTTCTCTCTTTTCCTTTTGTAATAGTTAAAGAGGCTTAGACCAAGCTAACAGGCAATAGAAATATGTATATCAAATTTTTTAATGTAACATGTTAATTGTTACCGTCTTCTTTTTACCTTTAGTAGACACTTTTAAAAGAAAAGACAATAATTTTGTTGTGCTTAACTCACCCACATGCGGCGTATAATGAAGGCAGCACTATAATAAATTAGTTTTGTTCTGGTTTTCTAGAACCTTTGCGATGATGCATGCTTTCTGTCTCTCGCTGGGGGTGGGGGCCATGGTTTCCACACCCCCAAAACCGGCCACTGAAGTAGACCAACCAAACATGAAAAACGAGGCGCAAAACGTCGCGAATTCTTTTTGTAGGGGAAGAACGATTTCTATTAATGAAGATATTTCGGTGAACAGGACCACTATACTTTAAATGTTACCGACCAGATCTAACACAGGGAAAAGTCCACGTGAAGAAAAAAAGGGTATCACCGTGTCCTCACAACGAGGAGAGAGAGAGAGAGAGAGAGGTCGCATTCCCGTTCTATGCGGGCTCTGATAAAATCTGACTTCCCAGGAGTCGCGGCCACACTCTCCATCAAAGTTGAAAACACAGAGTCAGGGCATGTCCCTAACGTGTCACCTGTCACTTCCTTTGTAATGGCCGTCTGCCTGCTCAGGCCCACGTCAGCCCACGCGGGTCTGGACAGGCGAGTGATGAGTAGAACACGGGAGTTCCTGCACCACTGGCATTTTTCATCCGAAGGACAGATGGGGACGCCTTTGTAGGATCACATGTTTCCTGGGAAGGTGTGTAGTCCAGACGCCGGTTCTGGGGGCGGAGGGCAGGGGACAGGAGTGGGTGTAGAGGTGTCGTCCCAGGGGAGAGGGCCCCTCTGAACTGAGACGGAGAAGCAGAGCCCTGCGGAGTGCAGTGTCCAGCCCTGCTGCCCGGGACAACAGCTCAGGGAGGGGTGGGGGCCAGCAGGGGTCGGCCACAGGGGGGAGGGGCAGAAACAGAGGGCGAGGCCAGCCGAGGGGTTCTTTCTTTACTAACTTCCTCATCTCGGGAGTCACTCAGAAGGGCCACCAAAAGTGGCCCTTCCCGTTTCTAGAGGAAAAGCGAACTTCAGATGCCGAAGCAAGTGGCTGGCAGCAGGAGGACCACACGCGGAGCATCACCTTCCGCAGGCAGTGGTCCTTGGCTGGGAGGGGACCCTGGGCTGGGGCGAGACGGGGACGGGCCCATCAGACCAGCCTGCCTGCTGGGGCCTCTGCCCTCCTCCCGGGCTGCGCCCCGAGGCCTCCAGAGTCACACGCGTGCCCACTCGCAGCGACCTGGGCTGGCCCCTCGGTGCTGGTCAGCATCATCGCCAGGGCGACTGGAGTATCAGCCAAGCAGTTCCCCCAGGGATGCTGCTGGGAAGTGCCCTGTGGGCACACAGAGGATGGGAGATGCCTGGGTGCAACTTTGGGGGCTCCCATGGGGGTTCTCGCCTTCACGTATCTATAGAGAGCAGCGGACCCCCGAACAAAGTGCCGCTACTCTGGGAGAGGTGAAAGGCGAGTGACTCGAGTGTCGGGCGGGGGCGGGGAGGGGAGGGGGCGTCCTTCAGACCCAGAGTCACTGTGTGGCCCTGGCAGACAGTTGTCACTCAGACATGAGGGGGAAACAAAGGAAGGCGCCCATCTCTCTGCTGGGGACACACAGCAGGCACCAGGAAACCCAAGGGTCCTTGCCAACTGCCTTTTCCCAGGCCAGTTTGGGGAGGAAATATCTCTTTTAACTTATTCTCCTGCAGCAAACTATTTTAGCTTCTGTTTCCTTGCCTGTGCTAGTTGGTTTGGTTTTTCAGTTGAGAGAAAGCAAAATGGCTTGGTGCTTTGCTCCCGAGCCAAGCCCTTCCTCCCGTGCTCTTCATTTACCGTGCCCTCCCCGCGGCACGGTACTGTGGGGCCATGCAGGGTACCATTCTGTGCCGCAGACCCTGAGAATCGGGAGGTTTAATTCATCCCCAAACCGTCTAGGTCCAGCGGGCAACACACTTCACCGTCCACGGGCGAGGACACGAAGGCCCATGGGCGTGGTCATGTGCAAACCGCCAGGACGTCCCGGAGCGGGTGGCCGATGGACGCCCCCTTCCTGAGCACTGCCCCCCGTGAGGAAAGGACACTGTGGATGCTAACTGAGCACACGCCCCGGCGTCCGTGACCCTCCTGTTAGAACATCGCGCACTTCCAGCCAGGCCGGATTTCGCCCAGACTCACGCTAACCAGGCTGGGTGCTGCCCCATCGTAAGATGGGTCCCGTCGGCCACTCATCGGAAATGATTGTTGCAGGGACGTCTGCCCCCCGGAGATTCTGGAGAATCTGAAGACAAAGGGGTGTGTGATTCCCCGACTCCAAACGACCATAGGAGATTTTGGTGTCCGTCCAGTCTTGTCCCTCCGTGGGCACGTCTACATGTGTGCATACATACACGTGTGCTCATAAAAGCGTGCATCTCTGGGAGTGTAGAATCAGGGTCCTGGTGTGCATGGTGTTGCATGCTGGGTTTTTTCCCTTCGCGAAAAAAATAAGCATCTTCCCACATTATTGCATGCCCTCGGGAAGCGTGGTGAAGTCCATGCAACCGCCTGTCACGCAAATCAGTCACTGCTGTGACAGCGTCCTCCAAGGGGACATTTCCCCTCTTCCGCATCGAGCCCCAGGGGCCTGAAAATCGACCCACGGCGCCCCTGCTCTCCATGGCACGGGCACGGAGGAGGAGGCATCTGGTGACCAAGTCACAGCTTGGCCCCCGACCGCCCCGCGTGGGGGGTAGCTTGGACAGTGCAGACAGCGAGCCAGGGTCTCCATGACCTCTGTGCAGGGCACAGTGCCAGGGCACAGTGCCACACAGCACACTCTTCGTGACGACCAAGCGCTGCCTCTGCTGAGGGTCTCCCGTCAGGCTTGCTGATGAGAGGACATTGGAGACACCATTACAGACAGCCCGGCTCCATGCCCGTCTTTTGCACGCACACAAACGGGGACCAGGGAAAGCCATCAGCTTGGCCAAGGTCTCCCAAGCAGTGAGTAGAGCAGCTGAGGTGGAAGCTCACCCCAGTGTTCCTACCTTGCATCACCAGGCTGGCAAGGATGGACCATGTGTGGCCACCTACCGTTCAACCGCGAGAGGCGTGCTTTCGGCCCACGTGACGTGTCTGGGACGTTCCAGTCTGGCCTGGGCCCCGAACCTTGCCTGGACCAACTGGGCCAAGCAGAACTACAGGCCTCCCCTCTCAAGCCCATGTCGACTCTTCTTGAAAAAAGACGTTTATTCAAATGTAGGGGACTTCATCTTTTTTCTGCCATCTCATGAAAGAACAATACAGCAAGACAGAAATCACCCCGTGTAATCCTTCCAAATCCCGAAGCTCTCTGCTTCCCGTGCCGTTGTTTTTAACCTGGGCCTTAAAGGGACCGGCAGCAGCCGTGGGGAAGAAAACCAGCCTGTGGAGAGCCAGCCCCCCCCAGAACCCCCAAACCAACTTCCACTCGCAGCCCCGAAAGCCCACCCGTGTGTCCCCGAAGCTCCCAGGCTCAACGCTCAAAGGCTCCTGGAACCTCACGGCACACACTTCTGAGGACCTTCAGTTCGGGGTGAAACCAGGTCTCGGAATGGGACCTGCGACCTGTCACTTTGTGGGGCAACGTCCACCCAACCAAGCCACATCGGTCAGGGCCAGCTGAGAACATCATGGACTTTCAGGCAAAATTTGAAGACTATAAATAAAGTTCCCTATCATCTTAACATCTGAAAAATCTCTTAAAATATTCATTTTACTGTGTGTAGACAGGATTTTGGTGTTCGCTTTTCCCAGTTAGGGCCAAGCAGCCTGCCTGGGGGTTATTGCTCCTTGGGGGGGGGGTCACTATGATTGTTCTGGGGCTATTATTGCTCAGGGGTTACTAGCTCGTCCCCGAGGCGCACAGGAAGGAAGACGCCGACCTCGGGCCTCAGCCGCCCAAGTGGGAGGCAGAAGAGCACCCTTGACTCAAGGGCTGCCGCCTGCCCCTCAGCAGGAGCGTCGAGGCCTCTCAGCGCTGGAGAGCAGGAGACTGGGAATGGCTTCCAGAAGCGTCTAGAGGGGAGGGCCCCTGTGACGGGCTTCAGAGGGTGAGAAGCGTCTGAACCCGTGAAAGAGGGGAGAGCGCGAGGAAAAGCGGAGTGAGCGCAGAGGCGAACCCGAGCCCCGGCAGCAGGAACGGGCTCCGCGACGGGTCGGCAGGGAGGCGGGGAAACAAACACTACGTGGGGCCTGGCATGTTCCGGGCACCGTGGCGAGCGCTCTCTCTGCCTAATTCCATCCAACCTCCAAAACTACCCCCCGAGGCCGGCTCCACTTTTCGTTTTGGAGAGCAGGAGGCATCGGCCGGTGCGGCAGCGTGCCCACTGTCACCCGACAGGCAGAATAAGGTGTTTAATCCCTGAATCCGCAGGTGCGACCACGGTCCTGACGCTGGAGTCACAAGGGAAACCGCGTGCCAGGGGACTGCCAAGGCCTTGCTCATTCTGCTCACTGAGCGTCAGGGAGCCGGGGAAAGGGGTGAACAATAAGAACCAGAGACTCGATGCCTTCCTGCAGGAGACGAAGGGATGAATAGCTGCAGAACAAGTATCCAAAATACACGCCAAAATTTTTTCAAAAAACACCTCCCTACAACTCACACAGAAATTGAAAGAAGGCGGACAGCCTTTGGGACAAAGGCGACTTCTGGCGTCATCGGCCCCTCAGAACCGAGGCCTCCTCTGTCCCTGCCCCCATCCCAGGCTTTGCTCTGGAATGAAGGACATGGAGGGACAGGTGACTCAAGTCCTCACAGCCGCTGGTGGAGACTTAACACGCAAACCACCTCATCTCTTAAAGCTGTACGGCAGCAAAAAACAATCGCCCACAGACGGGGAGCCTCTCATTCCTGCCCTCCCTGAACTCAGGTTCTTAGGGGCAACGAGAGATAAATAAACTTCGGAGAAGTGCTCTGAGGAGAATAAAATCGCAGAGATAAGACCTGCTGGGGTGCGAGGGGGAGGGTAAGGGTCCGCTGCTGCCCCTCACTGCACGGCCGTCTAGCTCTCCATCGCAGGGTGAGGAGGGGACAACTCAGGCCCTCGGCACAGCCCCGGGGCGGGAGTGGGCTGGGCTCGCATGGGGGGGTTTGTCCCTGCAGCGTCACCCAGCAGAGCGCACAGGGCAGCTTGCAGCCAGCCTGTCTTTCTAGCCCACGGTGCTTTGGAGAAGCAAGCGATGATCTAGCCCCAGTACCTCTGTCGACGAACGGGAAGGGCTGAGGCCTGACACCGCTGTGACACCGAAGAGCAGAGCAGCCGGGCTGGGGCTGTGGGACCTGCTTCCACCAGGCCGTTCACTCCGTGCTCACGAGACCCTGGAGGTTTGGGAAAGAGACTGACTCAACCTTGTTCTATGTGGAAATAAACCAAACTCAGCAGAAGGCTGGTCTGTGACACCATGAACATTGTCCTTGACATCAAGTCTGTTTACCTTAACTTATGGAATTTCCTCTCTGAGACAGCAAGTGAATGGCAGCACCTGCTGAATACTGTGCCGAGTGCCTCGCCGGGCTCCTTCCTCCTGGACAACAACAGTGCCCGCCCAGCCAGCAGGCGACCCTGTGTCAGAAGTCGCTGTGGTGTGGATTCAGCTCGAGGCGAGAGTCATCACAGACCACACCCACCAGGATTTGGTTACTCGCCTGCCCAAAGGGCATGGAGAACCCTACCGAGGGTTCTGGAACCGATGAGGAACAGTCAGCGAAGGTCTTGAACGTGCCAGGCGTGCTTTGAAGCCAAGAAACGTGAAATGATGTGTGGAAGGTCACACAGCTGCTGGCCAGAACGCAAATTCCAGCCGCTCAGCATGACACCCAGCGCTGTGTTCCAGACACCGGACACTCCACTCAGTGGTCTGCACACCTGGGGACGCGGCAAAGACAGACGCTGTGGCTTCGGAACACAGAGGTCACCCCTCGCCTCTCCAGGGGACAAGGTCCCCTCAGGCAGGGGAGCCTGGCAGCTACCCTTCGACCCAGCCCAGCTGCCAACCCAGCCGCCTCCCTCTTCTGAACCCGATTCTTAAATGTCCAGAAGGCACGTTTTAAGGGAGAACAGCATGTGTGTCGGATGTCAGCACGTGAAAGAGCCGGGAGAAAGGCATCTGGCACAGGAGAAAGGCGTCTGGCATGCGCCGCACTGTTGCCACAGAGCTTACGGACGTCTCAGCCGGGACAAAACTCTAAAAATGTGAGAGGTGGACAGTGTTTAGGTCACAGAGTCACGGCCCTACTGACCGACAGGCTGCGACCCTGTCAGCCCACAGAGGTCGGTCTGGTGGCCAGGCCTCCGGTTGCTGCGCCTGGACCCCAGTGGCAGGACGGAACCACCTGCCGCTGGTGACCTGAGACATGGTGACCTGTCTCACCAGCACACCCGTGTCAATCACTCGCTGTGGGCCCAGCGATGCACGGGCCCCGAGAGGGAGCGCAGGTTCCCTGCGGCCAAAGGCCTTCCTCTCGTCGGGAGGTGGGCCCGCTGGGGGCGGAGACAGAGAGTGTGATGGGTGCCGAGGCCCACGGAACCGCTCGGGCAGCTGGGAGAATGCACGGGCAGCTGGAAGAATGCACAGGCAGCTGGGCAGGTCTGATTCCCGAGCGGGGACTCCCGGCGAGAGGTCTGGCGCCTCACAGGTTGGTGAGGGGGGACCGTGGGAAGAGGAGCGTGAAGGACGGAGCAGGGGCATGGAGCTGAGCGAGACAGCCGTGGCACGGGATCTGGGACTGAAAGAGCCGCCTGTAAGCAGCGATGTCACATCACTCCTCTAGTCACGCCGCTGGCATGCGGCAGAGCCACGGCCAGAACCGCAAAGGCTTGTTCCTAACCCCGTGGGCCGTCGGAGAAGACGGCGCCCCCAGCGGCAGTGACGGCGCCCTGTCCTCGGCGTTTATCTGCATGCGTGTCTCACCTCCTTCGTAAGACGTCACACTCCTGGGGGGGTGGGAAGGGACAGAGCACGGGTTACCTGCATTAACAACAAAGGCCACCTGCACGGTGCCTGCCAGAACATTCCTGCTGGACTCCTGTCTGACCACAGTCTTGGGAAGCCCATCGCCCAGGAGAAAATCAACTTCGATGATGTGACGTCACCAAGGACCGGTTGCCAGTGTGAGTGTTAAACATGCCCCGGAGCAGCAGCTCTGAGCCCACATCTGGCGGCAGGTGGGGCTGCTGTGGAAATAGGGGTTCTCTCCCTGCCCCCCCCCTGGGGTGGCTCGGAGGCACGCGCCCTATGCCAGCCCCCAGAGTCCCCAGTTTCCCACGGTGGCCACCCACTTTGTCGCAACCCCTCCCCCAGCTCCTCCCTGGTCGGGCGCCCTGGTGCCTGGGGGTGGTCCCCGAGATCACCCCCCAAACACAGTGCCTTCACTCCAATTTCTTTTCACAGTCTGCGTCCAAGGAAACCAAGTGAGGGCACTTTTCTTGAAGTGCTTCGTCTCCCAGTGGGTGAGAGGTAAAGTAACTGTGGGTTTTTGACTGTGTGATTTTCGTGTTTCAGTTCTTTACACAAAGAGGGAGCTGATACAAAGACAGCTGGTCATTCGATAGCCTGCAGCCTGTTCAATTCACTGTGAGTCAGAGCTTCTGCCGGAAGAGGCCCCGGACCCGAACTGACAGTGACCCTGGAATCCATGTTAGACTTGGCGGGAACGGACTAGAGAGAGATTTTTGCATTTCTCTGGCTGCTTCCTTCATAGACAGAAATACTCCAGCACTTGCCGATTTGCTCTGATTACCGCTTCAGGCAATTTCAGAAATTCTTTGAACGGAAACCCTCACTCACACCGGTAGCAGACCTCATTCTCAAAGCCTCAAAGCGTGAACTCAAGGATTATTAAAAGAAAACACAGGGAAACCATTCAATTTGGTGACAGGGTATGTGGGGGAGCAGAGCTAAAACCACTCGTGCCCACGTACACGCTCGGCAGCCCCCGCACCCCCCAGGGCAGCCAGGTTGGCAGAGCGCATGGGCAGTGTGGGGTCCGCATCTGGCGGCGGCTCCCCCAGTCCTACATCATCTCCGGCCCTGTCCCTGGAGGGGACAACAGGAACATAGAAATTTTAAGTCAGGTGGCGGTGCCTGGCTAATACTATAGTAGCCGGCTCGTGAAGAACACTTCAGACCTGGGGAGAGAATATTCCTCGGGATCTTGGCTACATGTCCTGTTAGCGAATGAAGAGATGCACCCGCGAAGGTGCTGCACCGGCCTGCCGGTTGTGAGCTGATCCGGCTTTTCATGTCATCGGTCCAGGAAGAGTCCTATTTTAAGTTGGCGGTGGGAAGCCACTGCCACCTCGGGCGAAGGCATCACAGGGGGTTCCCACTTTGGAGGCAGAAAGGGCCAGGCACGGGGTTGGGGGGCGGTGCTCGCTCAGCCCCACGGCCAGACCAGCGAGAGAACCGAGACTCAAACCTTTGCTTCTTCAAACGCCTCGGGGACAGGCTGGCCCCGAGAGCCAGGGCGTCGGGGCTCTGTGACTGTGCCCTGAAACCCGGTGGTCCCCGGACCCTCAGAGCATCTTCGTTTAGCAGGGCATCCAACCTTTGGGCATCTCTAAGCCGGCCATTAAACACACTGTGACACATAATTGTCACAGACAGGTGCCAGCTGTCGCGGGGATGGGCTTGTGAGTGTTTTTACAGTGTGCCTCTCTTTGCGTGGACTTTTACTTGCGGCTGGCAGGAACCTAGTGTTCTGATCCGGTCCACACACCAGCTAATCTGTCACGGGTGGATTCCAGCGGCGAGCGCCCTTGCGGCTTTTAGACGCTCTACCTGTGCCCGCGAGGTTGCGGCAAACACTTGGGATTGAGAGCAAGGTTCCTAACTTATTTAAGAAGGTACAGTTGCAAAGCGGTCACGAGCAAGGCCAACCGAAGAGAAAGCCCTTTTCCTCTGAAATCCGACCCACCCCACGACACTCCCCGACAGCACTCCGGGTCGTGGGCCCCTACCTGCGCTGATGCGTGCACTCCAGCCACGTTGGTATGTTGGCCACAGCGATGGCTCCTGGCCTCTGGGCCCCTGTTCGGGCACCAGCTGTCACGGACCCGGAGCGTGGGGTCCACGGCTTTGCACCTGAAACAAAAGAAATTCACACGAACTACTGAATCCCACGGAAAAAAGGGGCGAGCTGCTTCTCTCTCCAGGGGATCAAAGTCCTCAACCCTTGCTCCAATGAGCTTTTATTATCTTACTGGGCACATTACGTGTAGGTCCTCATTAACTATGCACAGGTTCGCTTTAGGTGGTCTCCTTTTACGGAAAACAAAGGAGAGGATGCTGGTAATCCATCACGTCATGGAAGAGGGATGTTTGCAAATGAAAAGGCAAGAGTGGTCGAACCGGTCACACTGGTCCTTGGAATGTTTAGCATGGTTTTTAGGAAGTTACTCTGCAGTAAGTGTTTGCCACTGGGGACCGGGCCCACGTCACGCAGAATGGTCCCCTACGTGTAATCACAAAAAAGTTCTCATAATGTTTTAAGTACATTTATGATTTTGCATTGAGCCGCATTCACAGCCGTCCCGTGGGCCACAGGTTGGACCCCCAGGGGGACAAGCTCAGCAATGGCGGCTTTATTTAGCATCAGGACGTCCGTAATGGATGACCGTTAAAGACACGGCCTTCCTCCTCCCAGGAGAAAACGGAAGGACTGCAAGAAACCTGCCGTGGTCCCGGGGCGGGGGGGGGGGGTGGCGGGGGGGGGGCTCAGGAACCGACAGAGGGCGGCATTGTGAGGGTCTTTTTACCACGGATGCTTTGCTCCGCCCACACCAAAACTCTTAGTTCTGATAAGAACTGGAAAATGAGGGACTTGGGATGGAGAAACGTGGGTGTCTAGAAGCAGTATGGGTTTCCTCATCGCCGTCTTTGCAAAGACACGGAGCTAAAGTGAATCCCCCCTGCGCGCATCGAAGGTGGCAGGGTGAGGCTGGCGCATGTTCTGCTTCGCCAGGGCGGCTCTGTCTCCTATGGCAACATGGGGAGAGCCAAAGCTGGGGTTTGGGTGTTGCTAAAAGCATACTCTTTTTCTTTAAAGATTGTATTTATTTATTTAGAGAGAGGGGAAGGGAGAAAGAGAGGGAGAGAAACATCAATGTGCGGTTGCCTCTCACATGCCCCCCACTGGGGACCTGGCCTGCAACCCAAGCATGAACCCTGACTGGGAATCGAACTGGCAACCCTTTGGTTCAAAGCCTGAGCTCAACTCACTGAGCTACACCAGCCAGGACTGAAAGCATACTCTATGGTACCTCCGCTAATTCCTCTCCCTCCATTACCCTGAAGCGGAATCGGTTAAATAACAGTGACCATTTTTCTCATTCCAGGCAACAAACTCTCTTGTCTCCCTCTGTTTCTTACGTAGAACTTAAAGCCTGGAATCAACTTAAATAAAATCATCTAAAGAAATGTGAGGAAAAGTTGCTCTCATTCAGAGAATGTCCCAACAGAGCTCAAAGNATGCTTTGCTCCGCCCACACCAAAACTCTTAGTTCTGATAAGAACTGGAAAATGAGGGACTTGGGATCGAGAAACGTGGGTGTCTAGAAGCAGTAAGGGTTTCCTCATCGCCGTCTTTGCAAAGACACGGAGCTAAAATGAATCCCCCCTGCGCGCATCGAAGGTGGCAGGGTGAGGCTGGCGCATGTTCTGCTTCGCCAGGGTGGCTCTGTCTCCTATGGCAACATGGGGAGAGCCAAAGCTGGGTTTTGGGTGTTGCTAAAAGCATACTCTTTTTCTTTAAAGATTGTATTTATTTATTTAGAGAGAGAGGAAGGGAGAAAGAGAGGGAGAGAAACATCAATGTGCGGTTGCCTCTCACATGCCCCCCACTGGGGACCTGGCCTGCAACCCAAGCATGAACCCTGACTGGGAATCAAACTGGCAACCCTTTGGTTCACAGCCTGAGCTCAACTCACTGAGCTACACCAGCCAGGACTGAAAGCATACTCTATGGTACCTCCGCTAATTCCTCTCCCTCCATTACCCTGAAGCGGAATCGGTTAAATAACAGTGACCATTTTTCTCATTCCAGGCAACAAACTCTCTTGTCTCCCTCTGTTTCTTACGTAGAACTTAAAGCCTGGAATCAACTTAAATAAAATCATCTAAAGAAATGTGAGGAAAAGCTGCTCTCATTCAGAGAATGTCCCAACAGAGCTCAAAGATTTCACTCAAAACCGCAATGGTCCCTCGGTCGGGTCATTTACTAAACTGGCGCTTATCCCGCGAGGTAGGCTAGTTAGCATCTGTGATTAGGTTTTGTGGCTTCATTATAGAGACGGCGAGGCTGCCGTGCACAGGAACAGAAAGACACCGGCTATTTCTTCAGGGTCAGTGGCACCTAGCTGTGTAGAAAATGTCATTTACTGTAGTGGCAGAATGCACTCTTTGTCTGGTTTTGATTATATTTCACCCAGAGAAGCCAGCAGAATGGCCCAGATACTTGGAATCGACATTTCTGTGCTTCCCGGAGCCCGGGAGGCTGACGCTTGCCATTGCCGGCTTCTCTGTCCGTTTTCGAGCTGTGATTGTGCTGGTAATTGCCAGACCGGTTCCCCCATCCTGGCTCTGCTCCTGGGGTGCCCTTTTCTTCAGCGAGAGGGTACTGCACCTGCCAATCATAAATATGGAAAATTCCCTCCAAGGTCATTTTTGCAGCCTTGTCTTAAAAAGAAATCTCTTTTACAGCTGAGTCAGGATTTTGCTATTTTTCTCAAGAAAAAAGTTTCACAGGCATCAGTCTTATTGGCAAGAAGCGGCTGATATGAACTGAAAGATTTCAGGGGAGGCGGAGCTGGGAGAGAGGAGACCAGGGTCCCGGCCTCAGATCCGCTGCTGGTCGGCTGCGTGCTGCCGGGAGGCATTTCATCGCCCCTGGAGCAGCACGTCTCCTGCCCATGAGGGAGCCAGAAGGGGCGACCTTGGGTTCTCAACCTACCATTAGTCCATGACTAGCATGTTGAGTTATTTTTAAAAGTTAAACTATCTGACAATGGACTCTCATGAAGTGTTGGTATTTTATAATCTAGAGAATTGCGGGCTGTTTCAGGCTACAAGGCTTTTGTGGGTATCTGGAAAGACCCATGGAGCCCAGGGCGGGGGAGAAGGAGAAGCTGGAATTGGATAGAAAGAGGACTTCATTTCCTCCTCATCTCGGTTACTGACCCTTTGACCCGCCGGCAGGTGCTTCATTCACCGTTGAGATCCCGGACTACACGGCAGTCGGTCACCTGGGCTGAAACACAATTCGCCCGGTGCACAAAACAGGGTCCTTCGGGGAGGGACGCCCAGTGTCCCAAAGGTTTCCAGCCCGTTGGGAAAGAAATGCCCTACTCACACCCCAGGGGTCAGAAGGAGGCACTTCCAGAAGGGACGAACCCGAGTCCGACACCCGTGAAGACGTACCAGACAGGACAAACTGGTATAAACGCAGCCAGGCAGCAACGGAAAAGTGAAGCGAGATGACGGCAGCCGGCAGGGACCTCGGGCTCCTTCGGGCTCCTGGGGGCTCTTTGGGCTCCTGGGGGCCTCCTATCTCCGGAACCCCAGGATTCTGCGGCTTTGTGACCTTTCTGGGTTAGTTCACACATGAAAGGAGCACAATTATTTAAAAGCAATGCCGACCTGACGAATTCTGTTCCCTCACAGTCCCTCTGCCGGGATTTCTTTGCTGCCCATAAATCACTAGAATAACAAAACGGTAGACATAACCCGAGATGTCACTATGCCAAATTTTGGGGTCATTCCTATAAAGTCGAAGCTATCCAGAGGAGCTGTTGGCCAAAGGAATGTATCGTATTTACCAACCCCAGTGGTCCATTTTATAAACTACGACTGTGCGTTGTCTTAAAACTCCACTTGGTTTGCATGGAATGCGCCTTAGTTAGTTAACAATGCAGCTTTAGGTCCCAGAAGAGAGGTCCAAGCATTGCGATAGTTCGCTTTTCCGTATCAAGGGGACGGCGGTCCTACAGACGGACAGGATTAGCAACCCTCTGCCCCAGCTTTCGGTTCCTGGGCCTGATGGAGCGCAGTGGTCCCAGCTCCTGCACTCCCCTGGGGGTCCCCTGGGTTTCCTAAGGCCTTTTCAAGCACGCTTTTAAGAAGGTACCTTAACAGGGTTTAAACCCTTACACAAACAACATATAAAAGAATGTGCATTTGCCAGGCTGTCAGGCCTGGGTTAAATCAGCTGTCTGTGGAAGCCTTTTGCCAACAGTGATGTGCTGTCCCAGTGTTGACTGCAATAATGGTACACAGTTGAGGTGGTACAGGGAGGCGGGTGACCGTGGAAGGGCCTCGCTGGAAGGGCTCAGTGAGAGACGGGACACCCCCATCGGCCCTGCCTCGGGGAGGCCGTCGTGCGGAGTGAGCCGGGGTGCCTGCAGGAAGGAGAAAGGTCTGCCAGTCCATCGTCAGACTGCATGACCCTGAGACGCACCCTGACCGAGGAGGGAGGAAAGTCCGAGGGGGGACCCACCTCAGAATCAATAAAATATAGTCGTTTTCAAGCAACAGTCCATGGATGAAAGATGAGGGAGAGGAAGCAAAGGAAAAACAGAAACTTCTCATGAAACCAGTCTATCAGTGAACTCAGCTCTATCTGTAAATTTTTCACTCGCTTCCAGACTCCAGACCCGAATTCTTGTTAGTGAGCAAGGACACTAAGGAGCCGGCCAGAGGAAGCCGATAATCGTGAAGCACCATCGCGGCGAATTATGGCCAAAGTCCCACGAGGTTCCCACTGTCCTCACAGGAAATGAGGACGACTCAGTCGTGAGCTGCCCCCTCCCACCCCCAGCAACGGTCTCTTCCGCAGCGCGTCTGAGGGGCACAGGCGATGGTCACACCGCATCCCGCTCTGGAATGGTGGTGGAACTGTGGGCTCCGGGGCGCAGGATGTCCCCAGGGCAGGTGGGGCGGGTGGGGTGGAGGGGCAGCCCATGGGGGTGCACCGGTCGTAGGTGTCAACCCTGACAGGAAGGGGGCGACGCCAGCTCTAAGTGGCAAGGCGGGGGAGGTGGCACGCGAAGGACAATTCAGTCGAGACCTGGAAGGTGAGTGACACGGAGGAGGCGGAGGAGCCGGCACCCACTGCAGAAACTCTGGGCAGCCAGAGTCGGCGCGGGAGGCGGGCAGGACCCGTCGGTCGGGAGGACGCAGGGAAGTGTCCTCTGAGCAAAGGCCTGGGCAGAAAACCACGGACTTGCAGCTCTCTGGGGGGGACTCGGCGGTCACCAGAGGACACAAACTTCTCACCCCCCAAGTCAGGGCCAACCTTGGGCAGGGCATCATGGCCTTGGCCTGGCCAGTCCTGTGAGAACCCTAACGAGGTTCCGAATAAGAGAACATTAGAAAGCCGGTCACGACAGCGGTTCCCAGTCCCGGCTCTGCCTTGGAATCGTCCAGAAAGCCTCACAAACACACCGACCCACCGACCCTACCCCCAGAGGCTTTGGTGTAGTTGACCTTGGATGGGGCCCAGGCTGCTGGGCAGCTTCCCCAGGGGGTTGTAACACGTTCAGGGCTGGGCACTGCTGACCTGATCCGACTCCTTCACTTTGCAAATAAAACACAGTAGTAAGTCCCAGGGCAGAACAGTGTCCTGCCCAGGAATACACAGCCAGCACCTCAGAGCGGAGACTCTGCGGGGATCCAGCCATTGACCTCGGGTCTCCATCTGCCCATAGCTGTGCTCTGCACCCACACCCTTGCTCTGGCCTCATGGGGCTGGGGGCGGGGAGAGGGAGAGACAGCTCTGCCCTTTGACTCTGCACTTGGCCATGTGACTTGTTTTGGCCAAGGGGATGCCAGCAGACCTGAGCGGAGCAAAGGGCTCAAATGTGCTTGCATGGCTGGGTGAGTTCTCCCTCACGCCTGCCTTTCCGTGTGGGAAGCAGGTATCCTGCGTGGGCAGCGGCTAGTCTGGAAAATGAAAAGCTCACAGAGCAGACCCGCGCCCGGTCGCGCCCGGCCAGTCCCGGCACGCCTGAGCTGAAAGTAAACGCTTGCTGCTCTGAGCCAGTGGCGCTGGGGCGCTCGGGCCGGACTTTCCAACAAACAGAAAGAAGGAAGCGAGGGGTCAGATCCAGCAAACAACACAGGGTGTGTTTGACTGAAAAAGGCGAAAATGGTCGTCTGAGCCTTTCAAAACATGGATTTCTCCTTGAAGTCCCTCAGAAACTGAGGCACTAACAGACCATTCTGAAACCAGCTATCAATGAAACAGACCAGATATTTAAGTGGAAGTTAAATATATTTTCCCATTGTCTAACAGCTTTCATGTAATCTTCCTTGTTATTGTCAGAGGTAAAATGTATTTACCAAATACGTACAATCATTATCATGCTAAAATATGAATTACTGTAGAATTTCAATGTATTGTTAAAATTGTAATTCTGAATTATATAAGAAAGTAATTACGATATTGTTTTTATGTCACCCATGATGAAAACTGTATATTTATTCACACACACACACATAAAAGGAATTAAAATTTTTAATAGCTTTTTTCTCTTCCAATGCCTACAATTACTCATTTCTGCTGGCTTTTCCCACTGAACACCCAAAAATCTTTTTGTACATTCTTTCACTCGGTGAAGAAACTACTCCGCAACATCAGAAAACCCCGACCAGCCCTGGCTGGTGTGGCTCAGTGGATTGAGCGCCTCCTGAGAAACAAAGGGTCGCTGGTTCGATTCCCAGTCAGGGCATACGCCTGGGTTGCAGGCCAGTTCCCAGTAGGGGATGCACAAGAGGCAACCACACACTGATGTTTCTCCCTCTCTTTCTCCCTCCCTTTCCCTCTCTCTAAAAATAAATAAATAAAATGTTCCAGAAAAAGAAAAGAAAACCCCAACCAGAGACTTGCTTTCATCAAGCACCTTGTCAGCAAGAGGTCACTGACCCCCCCCCCAAACCATCTCTCCTTTTTGAAGAAGAAAACAATAGGAAAGCAAACGGCCTCCATTCCCGGGGGGCAGGGGGGCCTCCAGGAGAGGTCTGGGGAGCTTAGAGACCTTGGTGAAACAAGCCCCGAAGTCTGTTCCCCATCCCCCTGCCCTCCGGCTCACTCTTCTGGAGGTTCTGGGCCGTGTGGGTGGCTGGTGAGAGACATGATCCTCTTTTCTAAAAACGCTTTTTGAAGAGTCAAAAACTCAAACAAACAAAATGGTTCCCAGAGAAAAACCTTTCCTTCCTTCTGGGACTCAGGAGTCAGTGCCGGGCCGCCCCCTCCACCCCCATAACGCTGCGGCACACTGGACGGCGTAGGTGGGTAGGGGCTCAGGCGCCGCCCTGCCTGCTGGCGGCGCACAGGTGACTGGCAGGGGCAGGTGCAGAGGGTGGCATACAGACGGATGGCTGCTGACCGGAGTCCGAGCAGGCAAAGGGGCGGGGCGGGACCTACCCCCGACACAGGTGGTGCAGAAAAGGCGCAGGGGCGAGAGGCCCGGACCACGACTCTACGTTGTCCTTCTGAGCGACGAGTGCCCCTGTCTGCTCATCCACAGACTGGATGACATGGGTCTGACGACCTGTTTCGGGTGAAGGATAGAAACACAGAGCAAAGGGAGCAGTGGCTTCCGCCTGTTTGATTCAGTACGTTTTCTAAGTAAAGGTGCCACGAATTGAGGGGAAAAATAAAGGATGCCCACTTAAATTTGAGGTAAATGATGAATATTTTTAGTGTGAGTATACCCCACGTGTTGCGTGAAATATAGTTATGCTAAAATGTGTTTGCTTTTTATCTGAAATTCTAACTGAGCTGGGTATTTGGTACGGTAGCTGGCAACCTAGTTGCCTGTGGCCTCAGAGGCGAGGTTGCACCACGCATGGCCACCTCCTCCTCCGTCCTCTCTCTCCAGAGCCTTCCCTCTGCGGGGGGCCAAGGCCCTTTTGTGAAGACAGCAACCCTCCAGAGAGGCCCGAGTGTGAGAGACCGAGGCCTCGGGAAAACGCCCGCAAGGAAGGGAGGCTTCCTGCCAACAGCCACACTCACGGCTGTCACTCAAATGACAGTCACGCCAGTGGACACCTGACTGCGGTCCCTGAGATGTTCAGCCGACACCGACGCCCAGCGACACCGATTCCGACCCAGCGCGAAGGTGAGACAGCAGGCATTGGTCGTTTCGAGCTGCTGAGTGTGGACTGATTTGTCTGCAGTGAGGGATCATGGGTATGAACGACCGCACCAAGGGAGCAGATGTGCAGTTCTGGGCCACCATCCGGCAAATAATGACTCTTGCTTTTTAGAGGAGAATCTTCTTGACTTTTGTTGGGAAGTGTCGTGTTTCCTAACGAATGCCCCTTAGAGCCAGCGTCCTCCGGAGAAAGGCAGGTCCAATATAGTCCAGATGGAGATCTTTAAGGGCAGTTTGGCCAAGATTACAGTTTTTAGAGAAAAATTTAATTAAAACAAAATCATACAAGAGACAAAAAGAAACGAAGTTCATCGTCCTATCCAACAGATTCGCAACACGCCTTACAGATTGCAGAATTTCCTGTCATTCACGTTATTCATTCATTCACCGAGGGGGAGCAAGGCGGTGGCCTGGCTTTCACGGGTTAAGGGAGTGAGGCTTCCAGGGGTCCAACGCTGTGCCCCAGGTCACACCCAGGACTCGGACACGGATCATCTGACACCCAGCCCTGTCTGCAGGGCCGCCCCTCAAAGCTGCGCGGCATACTTTTCTCCCTGACACCGGCGACTGGTCCTAAGTGGCGCTCTGTGGCAGGTGGCTTTCAACCTCAAACGTGTTCCGATAAAGGGTGGCAATGGCCATCTGTCCCGTGAAGCCAGATCACAAGAGGGAGCATCTCTTGACCACTGAAAAGGAGTTTTAACTTTTCTCATTCACTCAGCAGCCGTGGCCGACGACGGGGCCATCGATGGCCGAGAGTTGACTGCGTCCTGCAGCGGGACCTGTCACTCGGGACCTGTCACGCTGTCGGACTCCGCACTCCCCTCCCCGAGGCACCATCCTGAGCTGCAGCGACAGGAGGACCCACAGCGTGAAAAACCGGGCACAGGCAGGAAACGCGGACAAAGAAAACCGGGCAGAACGTGGAATTGCAGCTCTTCCACCTTGGGATTCCCGCGCCTGACCCCTCGACGACCGGCCGGGAGGGCTGGGTGGCGGCAGAGCCGCACCACGGGAGGCCGTCCCACGACGCCTCGCCACCTGGTCCTCAGCTGCGCTGCTCGGCCCCCGGAAGAGTCTGGACCGGAACCTTCCGTACGACGTCGATTCCAGGAAAGCCTTTGTTTTCCCTCTCAAAGTGGCCTCTACCCAGTGGGTAAGACTGTAAGTGGAAGGGAAAGCTGTAAAAGTTGGTTAGCAACAATAAAGAGGAAATACCTGCAGGTAAGCCAATGCAGGTGACAGAAACCTTGGCGAGACAGGGAAATCGCGCAGCAAGCAAACTCGAGAGGAGCTTCGGAAAGCCACTAGGAAGGAGGAATCACGCTCGTGGGGGAAGCTGGGCAAGGGGAGGAATGTCCAGGGGTACTCAGGGTTTCCGCTGAATACTTTACTGCGGACACCTCCCTCCTGCCTGTCCCGCCGTTGAATGAGAAAATCCGCGTGCAAATGAGGCGTTTCCACGTAGGCGACTGTGTGGCTTATAAACTAGAGCTCTTGGAGGCTCGAAGTTCGCACTCAGGGTGCAGCATGGACAGGCTCTGCTGAGGGCCCCTTCCCGGGTTGCGGCTGCTGGCCTCACACTGCGTCCTTTCCATGGAAATCAGAGATTCGGCTGCAAGCTCTCTGGTGACTTGTCCAAGGACACTAACCCCACCACCCTCCTGACCTCGCCGACCTCCCGAGCCCCACCCTCTAACGCTGTTACGCCGGGCATGGGGCTTCAACCTGCGGACCCTGGGAGGACACCACGTCCAGTCAACCGGGAGCGGTAGACAGCAACTCGGACAGATCCCGGGGTCACCTGGCCAAGGAGAGGTGTAGGGAGAACTTCAGAAGATGAAAAGAAACAAAAATATGTCAGAAAGGAGAAGGACTTAATTATAATCAAAAAGTGAACTTGAACCTACACCATCCAGTGGATTTCTAGGTTTTGCAGGCCATGTGTTTCTCTCACAGATGTTGGTCACGTCACCGTAGACCAAAAAATTGCGCAATCTGCCTTCTCAACTATTTTTACAGTGGCCTTCTGATGTCAAGATCTTTGGGCTCTAATTTAGATCACAAAGAAACTGAGACGAAGGCACTCGGCAGCTGTCCGAGATGCAGACACAGTCCTGCATGAACGAGTCTGAGCGGCCACAGGCACGGGGTTCGCATCTGCTTTTCAAAGGCTGGTGTCATGAGCACCGTCCCGAGGGGCAGAAACCATGTCTACAGTGAAGTCTTAGTGCGGTGTCTGCAAATGCCCCGTGTCCCTGTGTCCTACATTTATCTCCAGATTCCCACAGGCAGACGAAACGATTGGCAGGAGAAAAAGTACAGACCCAGAGGCCGCCACCCTCACTCAGTGCACGGCACGCACTTCACTGCTCTGCACCGCTCTCCTCTCTCTCACCCGTCACGTAAAGAGAGACCCAAAGAAACAACACAAGCAGCCGACGGGTGAGCTTGGGCGCACCCACCGCAGGCGGCCACTGGACGCCGCCTCCTCACAGCAAGTCTGGGGGAAAGAAGACTTACCCTTCCCACTGGACACGACCAACCTCCCACCACAGAGCGGGAAACAGAGGCTCCGAGAGTGACAGCGACCCACCAAAGGCCACCCAAGCGGTGAGCAGTGAGGCCCGGACTCAGACGTAGGTGATCCTGGGCACTTAACACTCGGTCTTACACTCCACACCTTTCGTTTCTTCCAAAGATAAACGAATCCCTACTTTTCCCACAACCTGCCGCCGCTCTGGCGAGCACGGGCGGTTCTTGGACTCGGGCCAGCGTTCCCACCCCAATCCAAGGAAGCACCAGGAGGGCGCTGTCTCAGCTGTGCGTCTCCTGGGTGTTCAATGCCACGGCCAGAGTTGGTCACTTGGAACGCACAAGCAAGCACACACCGAATGTGAGTCACCGCGCTCGGGTGAAATGAGGACAGAGAGACAGCCCGACCCCACCACCGCCACACCTGCCAATTGTCCTCCGTGGAAGGGCATCCGCTGAGTGGTGAGGACATGTTGTAGACAAAGAGCACCTGCGTGTGCTTGCCAACACTGGGGAAGACTGAAGTTCAAAGCCAAGACCAGACATTAACTATCATTCTGTGAGGCACTGCTGTCAAGTCCTGTCGAGGCTTAACAGCCAAATTAGCAATAAACCCTGACAGCCCATCATCGCTCAGCTCCGCTCAGCCAATCGGGCGGCGGCGCCCTGTGGCCCGGCAGGCCCGGCGACGCGCACTTGCCGAAGGAAGGAACAAATGCACCTGATTACGCTTGGGTTTGAATAATTGGTTCATTAGAATTCTTGGGCTGGGGGATAAAAGTGGCACTTTGAATTTATAGAAATCACGACATGAAATACAGTCACGGCTGCTCAGAGAACCCTGGAGCGAGGTAAATTTCAGTGGGCACGTTGAAGGAAGCCATGAAGTGGCACTTAACGACAGCCCCTCCCACGATCACTCCAACAGAGCTGGCCTGGGGCCGGCCACAGCCACACCTTCCTCTTCCTCCACTGCCCGGGGTCGCTGGGTGGCTGGCCGCACTCGGGGGCCCAGGTGGGGTGGTCCAGGCCTCCCACACCCAGCCAGCCAGCCCAGAGCCCGATGTGGCCGGTGAGGGAGGAGGGCACATTCCGGAGGGAGGGGGGAAGGGGGGAGTCTAAAGAACCCTAACGCCTCCTCGGGTGGAGTCTCTGACAGGAGCACACTGCTTGCTGCAAACGGCATGCCCCCCCGCTTACCCGCGGAGGGTATGTTCCAAGGCCCCCACTGGATGCCAAAAACTGCCTATTGGTACAGACCCGTGATGAGCGTCCCGTTAGACGCAGTAAGAGATCAGCAATGGTGACTAACCGTCGAAGGGGACAACTGTAACCATATACTGTCATAAACGTTATGCGGCCAGTCTCGGACTGTGCACCCACATAGGGGACCGTGGGCGGCTCTAACGGCCGTGGCCAGTTCCCACGTAACAAGTGCTGAGCGCAGGAAAGGCCGTCAGCCGCGCACACTGGCCGTCACCCTCACCGGCGACCTGCGCGCCCAGTGCCTCCCCCTTCCATCAGGGTGTGCTTCTCTCCCTCCTTGACCAGAGACCAGCAGGAAACGCCACCAAGGAGTGCAAACAGGCCACCATTTTTACTAAAATGGAGCACGGACAGAGCTCTCCCGCAAAGAAAAGGAAAAGAAAAATACCTCCCCATGGAGGCTAGGAGTAGGTGCCAGGAACATGACCTGGGAGGGAGGGAGGGAGGGAGGGGACACAGGCAGAGGTCTGGGTGCTGGGACAGGGCCCAGAGGGCGCAGGGAAGCTGTGGGACAGGCAGGAGAACACAAACGAGCCACCAGGCCATCTGTTCCCTTGGGACTTGAAGGGGAGGGGGGAGGACGAGGGAGAAAGGGGCTCAGCAAAGCCTCCTGGGGAACTGAGTGGAGGGAGTCAAGTGCAGAGACAGGAGGGAGGAAGGGAAGACACCAGTTAGGAGGGAGAGTGGAGCCTGGTCACTGGCATCCGTTCTGAGAGTGCCCAGGGCTCTCAAGCTGGGGGGGCCATCGCGAGGGTGGGGACACAGTGTCGGCCATCTTCACACAAGGCGGTTCACACTTCACAGCCTCCTCCCTCCATTTGTCACTGGCCACTGGCTACCCCCTCAGGGTGCTGTGTCTCTCGATGGCTGTGGGACCTCGTCTCTGACCTACCACCCCTCCTCACGTTCAAACCCTCTGTCCCCCACGAGCCCAGGCCCTGCAGCACCAAGCGGGGTGGTGTCCCTTTCCCCGCCATGTATGCAGTGGACAGTGACCTCAGAGCCCCAAAGGGATGACTCCGCAACAGTCCCCAGGAGACCCGCCCCACAGTCGGGGTGGCCGGGTCGAGCCCTCTTCGTCAGCGACAGAAACTGCACATGAAGAGCAGACCCACGCTGCAAAAAAATGTCCCTCTCTAGGCGATGTAATAAATACGGAAGTCACCGTCAGCAAAGGCCCACGGATCAAACAACACTTGAATCAAAACGAGAGCCAGGTCACTCAGGAGCAGCAAACTACAAATCCAAGTATTTGAATGTTTACGGATGTCGTGAGATTTCCCTTGGAGACTGAGACGTCTGCCAAGGTCCTCCCGAGAACCCTCAGTCACGCTTGCCCTGCCGTGGGCCGCCACGTGGTCACCAGCGCACATGGCACTCCCCACTTACAGGACCAGCGACGTGTCAGCCTCCCGTCACCACTGCAATGAGAAGTGGCTATTTCTGAATGCTTTTCATTTTTTATAATTGTCATAAAAGGCCATGCCTGCGACTGAAATGCCCCCCCCCATTTTCCACGTGGTTCCGTTTCCCGTGAGCCTCTGCGTGGCGCTCCTGCACGGAGGCGACGGGAATGTCAGAACCTGGGACAGGAGTGCGAACTTCTCTGCAGTTCCATTGGCCCAGAGATCGAGAACACCCGTCCTTAGGGCGATGTCAGCAGCTAACGATTCCCTCTGAAGGCTGAGCGTTGTTTAGTTAACAAAAGGTGGCGTTTCACAGAAGTCGCTTTTAAATGAACAGCCCCCAGCCCGGGCACACACCGAGCCTGCCTGCGGTGTGCCTTTAACTCCAAACTTCCTGATGGCATTTCATCTGGGCCGGAACCCCAGGTCATTAAAAAAATGCCCTCCTTCATTCGTTTCCTCCTGACTGGTTAGGGCCTCTCAGGTATCACAGCCTCCTGAAAAGTGCTCACGAAAATCACTTTTCAATTATTATTAAAATATGCACGCAATTAATAAAGATAATATTAGCATATTTTCTCCAAAGTCTCTTCTTAATAACAGCAGCCATTCACAAAATCAGAATCTTTAAAACAGTCCATTTAGTCCCTTACCATAAATGATGGCCTGGGCTCGGTCTTTTCTCAGTAGCAGAAGTCTGGTAAAATTTCTGGTACTTTATCACCATGCCGTCATGAATACTGTGAGAAGACTGACATTTAAACGAGAACTGGTGACATTCACGTGTGTCCAGCGTGTGCGTGTGTGTCTGGGGCCGGTGACCTGGACGCCACAACCCCAGCACATCGGCTGAAATGGCAGGTTCATCGTGGTTTTCCATTTCTACCCAGAGTCGGTCCCGGGGAAGGGCGAGCGTGTCCCCACAAGGCCTGAGCCCCCCTCTCTGATCACCCCCGTTTTCCTGGCCGTGCCCACTCCAGCCACAGGACCGGGTCTTCACGCCGCATGGGGCGGAGGACCTGCCCTCCCAGGTGAACGTGGTCTTGTCTGAGCGCACACACCGCGCTTTCCGTTTCCGCAACTTGGATGAGCTGCTTGAAGTCGGGCAGCTCCCTCCTCTGACAGACGAGGAAAGTGATTTCTCGCAGAGCTGATGGAGGAGTAAAGGGGGGTGTCCTCAACGGGCACCGGCTCCGGCAGCACTTCAGTCATGGCCTTCCAGCCTCCAGAAGGTGGGAAACGAACGCCAGCTGCTGAAGCCACCCCCTGCCCTCCAACGGCTGGGGTATTTCTGGGACAGCAGCCAGAACCAAGACCGTCGCTGTGCACATTGTCGGTAAAAGCAAACCCGGAGGTCAGAGGGGTGCTGATCCCACGCCACAGGCTGCCAGAGAAGCAGCGGGAGCCGTAGGAGCACGGAACAGGTGGTCCTGGCCACCCCGCCCCTGCCCTGCCGACGCCTTCATCTCGGCCCCCAGCACCGCGGAACCAACTTCCTCCCACTCACACCCGCAGGCCCCCCATCCACCATTTACGCGGGAGCGTGCACTGCCCCCCATGAGCACATGACAGAGCTACAAGAGGCGACCACGCAAACCCACAGGTTCACACCCCGAAGGGCGTGTGGGTGCAGGTCACAACAGAAAAACTTATGTCGCCAAGCAACCCGAGTGTCCACCAGCGACGGAGCAGAGAGACGGACAGAGGGGCTCTCGTGCCACGACCGACCTTCCACGCAACCGTGAGAGCCACCAGCCACCAGCACAGGTGGCACTGTGGAGGTGCTGCACAGACACACGTGACCTGAGCCTCTCCCTAAAGGGCACCCAGTGTGAGTCCATTCACACGAAGGCCGGAAGCAGGAAGCACCGGGCACCGGCCCTGGGCACACACGCGTGTGTTTGTGCCGGGGGAGTGTGTCTAGACTCTGCCAGTAACAGGTTTTCTTCCTGGTCTGGAGGGTGGTGGAATGAGCAGGTTCATTTTTTAATATTAATCTGAACCTTTTCAATATGTGTGTTACTTTTCAACACATGTCGTTTTGCTTACCATAGTTAGATACCACCAAAACACACGTGTACACAGATACTCACATTCCGTTCAAAGTGACTATAAACATTACACTGAATTAACAGATTAAAAAGTAAAATACTTTTTACATCAGGAGCGCCCACCATTTAAACAAACAAATGAACAGCCCGACTAAGGACCCCTTTGAACCACCCTTCTTCGGTACCTGTGTTACAACTCCCCCTCTCCAGGGTCCGCCCCTACCTCCTCATTATTCTAGGCTGAATAACATCATTAAAATAGCTGGCAGCTCTCCCAGGCCAACGAAAAATGGCCGACTTTCTCAGATGTAGGGAAGAAAAGTGAGACGAGCCGGACTGTTTCCTTTCTGAGCATCTGAGCTTCACAAGGAAAAGCAACTTGGCCCCGATGGGTGTCCACGCTTAGTCACACACGGACCTCCTGTAGCTTTGGCTTAAACACCTTTACTTTCCACATGGCACTAAAACATTAAATGAGGGAGATGTAATGTTTTATTTATAGTGCCTAGGTTTAACACATTAAGCCTTTTAGACCTCAAGTTTAAAACAATTCAACTTTAAAACATTGAAGTAGGTAAGTCCCCCAGAGCACCGACTGTGGAGGTAAATAAATGATCGTCGGCGGATCCGCGAGTTTGCCCCACCCCCGTCCCCGTATCGCTGTGACCTAGGCAGCTACCCTTCGGCCAGGGCGTCCGCTACGGAGTTCGGGGAGTGGATAGGGCCCCACGCAGCTCTCGCCCGCCGTGGGTGACGCCGGTGTGGATGCAGCCCGGGCTTCCTCTGCGAGGGCGGCTGTCCTGGCGGAGAGCAACTCTCACGTGGAGTCCACGGGGGATGCTGCGGTTAATCGCCCTGAAACGGTATCACTCATAACCTCAGGGTCATAAGAGTGACTAATTTATAATGCCAATTTAGTGGCCCCGGTTTCGAATGTGTCTCTTTTTGTTTTTCATGTTTAACATTATTAATGAATGGTGATTAGCAAGGGGTCGTTTTGTAGCCAGAACATCTAACTGTGCTAGACTTGTAGAAGTCTACCTCTGACCAGAAGGCCCTTTGGGGCTGGAGAACCTGTTGTCCACTGTATTTCAGAGAGAGACACAACACACACCCTATTTCCAGAGGAATGCTGGGTTTCTCTCCTGTCCCCGACAGTATTGGTAAGAAATCCGAAGGACACGTGGAAAGGACCAGAATGGTAGGCAGAAAAAAAAGTCACTGGAGCTTCCAGAAAACGGTATGCTTCTAGAAACGCTGTCCAAAGACATTGCCAACACACACAAAGTTTTGTCAGGAGCCAGCTGTCTCTGTAACAAGGGGGCGACCTTCCAGGGGCCTGTTCCTGTTCAGATTTGGAGTGACCTTGGTGAGAGCCTGGGAGGTGGGGCTTGCCGGAAGGACTTGTACGGCGAGGAAACCGAACGCCTCAGAGCGGCGCTGGGGCCCGCTGGCCCGCCCCTGTTTGACCACACGGACAGCAGATCCATCACGCCGATTTCTCTCTAGTGAGAAGGTATGTGGGGAGGTTGTGGGCTCCCCAGGGCACAGAGAGGGAGACATTAGCTAATTAAGCAAGAGCAAACTGCTAAAGAAAGTCAAATGATATTACTTCCTGTGCTTTTCAGCCCAAAATACTTCTGGTGTTAATATTAGAATGACCTGAAAAACTCCCAGAGAATAAAAAGTGCAGCACAGAGAATATCCGCGTGGCAAACACCCAGATCAGCACACTGTCACCTCCGTCACGTCGCCAGATACTTTTTTAAAAGCCAGAAATAGAGCGTGTTCCTGATAACAGGCACGGCCCGGCAGTCCTGCCCCCAGGGGTCAGCAGGTGCTAGGCCAATGATACACCTGGTTCTCAAGTTCGTAAGACACTCTCTTTGTACAGTTGTGTACGGGCAGGGCCACACCGTGGACCCTGATCGGAGGAGTGATGCATGTAAAGGTACGTCTGTGTATGGCCGTATATGATACATATATGTATACATGTTGGTACAAATAAAAGTGTATAAGGTCTGTCCAGAAGGTGTCCGGCCCTGGACTATGAAAAATAGAGATGTTTGTTAAAGAAGGTACAAAGTACAAGAAACGATGTTCGTAGGACAATCGTCTCAGTCCTCTTCACAGTAGGCACCTTGGGACCTCACACAGTTCTCCCAATCGCCACCAGCTGCCCCGTTGTATTTTCCTGAATCTCATTAACAGGCAGAAACCTCTTCCTTTTCAAAGGTGATTTTAGTTTCGGGAGAAGCCAGCAGTCGCAGGACACCAGTCTGGGCCGCCGAGGGGCTGAGCCACCTGGGTGATTTGGTGTTTCACCTCCTTCCCACACTAGGGCTCTGCCCTCCCCGCGCTCTCCGCAGGGCTCTGCCTGTGGTGTGTCGTCCCCTTTCCACCCTCTCAGCTCGGCCCCCGGTGGACAGAAGGCACCTCCTTCCAGAAGCTCCGGCGAGGCGTGTCAGAACTCACAGCCCTCCTCGCGCCCTGGTTAGGGCCCTGCACCCACCCCGACAGACATGGGAGCTTCACCAGGGGCCCCGCCTGGGCATCCTCGTCCTTTGGAGTCAGAGGAGGACTCAGGACACCCCCACTGTGTGGACACGAAAACCGGAGGGGGGAATGGATGTCGGTCGGGGGGCAGGAGACAAAAACATCCACATGTAGCGGGGGGCAGGGCCCCAAAGAGGGTGTTTTAAGCAGGTGTCAATATTCTCTGCATGATTATTACTACCTGTTTTAGTACCAGACAGATGACATCATCTTCTGAAAGACTATACACTTTCTGTGCCAGTTGGAAACGTATAAAATGTCCTTGTCTTTTTAAAGGAGGCCAGGGAACTAAAGAATCACACACCGAAAAATTAATGTCGCTTCATAAGAACCATTTACCTTCTTAATTAAAAAATTCTTCCTAATCAATCATTTATACCTTCAGCCACTTTTTAAAGACAAACGGCTTAATATGGTCTCAGTGTTGCATTAAACGGTATCTGTAGTTCTTCATGGCTATTTACAGAGATCTTGAACTTCTTGTAAAATCTGCTACCATAGTGATCTCAGCAAATAATTAGCACCACAGGGAAAAGCCAGCTCTTGGTAACTTCTTGTTGAAACAGAGACAAGCCTTTAGCTCTCCTTCCTAAATGATGATTCATCCCCACTCACTCCCCGCTGCCCACACTGCATTTCCAAGAACTAATTTTTTCCTTAGAAATGCTTCTGGATATTACGTCCACCTCTTCAAAATACTTAAGGGTGAAAAAAATTCCATTTTAAGGAGACTGTTAACATGTTTAGAAAAATTAATACGCCACAGAATTCGTAGTCTTGCCACTTATTTTTAAACCGAAAAGGGAACTGTTCCCCCTCCCCTCCCCCATTTCACAACCCCTGGGGCCTGAAGCTGACAGCAGGCGCTGCCCCGAGAGCGTCTTTCTGCTTACTCAGGGCCCAGGACTGTTTCCAAGCCAAGAGTGTTACCCATATCTCCAAACAGGTCACGATAATGTGAAGTGTAAACACTGAATTCTAACGTACAAAGTTGTACTGTTTATGTATACTGTGTTTTATTTTAAAGAGGTTTTAAAGAAACCTAAAAGCGGCCAGAGTTAGAGCAAAACAAACAAAGAGGAAACCAAAGGGAAGCAGGGTACGAAATCGAATGGAAGCCGGAATGAAGGTCGTGCTCCGTGTGAACCATGACGTTTGCTCTCCAGTGGGGGCGTGTGCCTGGGTTTTCAGTCCCAGAACCCCTGCAGGGGACACCCGGAGGCTATCCTGCCACCAGATGAAACCGTGATCAGCCCAAGAACATTCTAAGTCGTTGGTGAAGTACATGACTAAACAATAGAACCTGGCGAACTGAGTATGTGTTATGGTTTATATATACTATACTTCACACATATGTATTGGGAAATACACAGAGACAGAACAGAGGTGAAGAGTAGAAAATGCACGTGATAACGTTTCTCTCTTCATTGGTTGACCATCTGTAGATAAAACAGTCACAAGTCTCTCCCCTACAAATCATTTTCCCAACCCTCAGTGGTATGGCTAGAAATGGAACAAGCTGCATTATGTTGGAAATAACCCAAGGGATCAAAGTCCGGAGATCCACATAATGTCTATACTTTTGTCATTAAAAGCATCTAAAACCTTGCGTGACAGCCTTTCAGACGCTGTAGGAGGAACGTCTTTTGGCTCGGGAAACCCTCGGGTCTGCCCGCTCCCCGGGATCACAGTGCAGCGTGGAGAAAAACACGCTCAGGCAAGAGGGATTCAACATTGGAAAATCAACCGATATCATCTATCACATTGATCGACTGAAAAGACACAGGATTCTATCGATAGATGCCTAAAAAGAATTTGTCAAAATCCAGTACTCATTCATGACTTAGAAACAAACAAACAAAAAACCTCCCAGTGAACCAGGAACAGAGGGGTTTTCCTCAGCTGGTTGAAGAACATCTGCAAAAAAACCTACAGCAACCTCCCGTGAGGTCACTGGAGGCGGGGACTCACGGCTCTCCCACTCAGACCAGGGGCGAGGCAAGGCGTCCCCTTCCGCTAGCCTAGCGGCGTTCGGGAGGTCCTGGCTAACGCAATGAGGCAAGTCAAGACGCGATGAGAGAAGAACTAGAAACCGGGTGGGAAGAGCTAGAACCGTTTTCGCTCACAGGTAGCCCGATTGTGTACGCAGGACGTCCAAAAGAATCCATGCCATGGAACTCCTGGAAATAAAAAGCCGTCATAACGCCACCTCTCACCATGCTGTCCCCCAGCCTAGGTGACAAAGGTAGCTTTCCTGCCTGCGTGCAAACACGCCCCCCGTATCTACCGATAAGAAAGGTCCCAGCATAGACGACTGTCTCAGTGCCGTTCAGACCGTTGTCAGCTCCACCGAAACAGAGCTAAGTGAGACTGAAGTCACCTGTCTGCCTGCCCTTCGAAGCCACTGATGCAAAGCTCTTCACCTTTGTTACAAGGTCACCATTTCATCAATTCCCATCAACTGAGGCCAGAGGATCTCACATCGGTCCTGCTACAAACCCCCTTCCCAGCACGTGCTGGCCTGATCGCTTGTGGAGGCCAAAGCAGTCTGTTCTCAGGCAATCCCCCTAGCGTTACCAGGGGTTACAGTTGGAGACGGGAAGCGCCAAACCCAAGGGAGGGGGCGGGTCAGGTTGAGATGGGAAGGAGCACAGGCTGGGAGCCCCCTGAGCCCCCTGGCTGGTGGAGGGAGGATCCGGACGCCACTTACAGGACGTGACAGGCGCACACAGCGATGTTAACAGAGGGCTGGNCCATTTCATCAATTCCCATCAACCGAGGCCAGAGGATCTCACATCGGTCCTGCTACAAACCCCCTTCGCAGCACGTGCTGGCCTGATCGCTTGTGGAGGCCAAAGCAGTCTGTTCTCAGGCGATCCCCCTAGCGTTACCAGGGGTTACAGTCGGAGACGGGAAGCGCCAAACCCAAGGGAGGGGGCGGGTCAGGCTGAGATGGGAAGGAGCACAGGCTGGGAGCCCCCTGAGCCCCCTGGCTGGTGGAGGGAGGATCCGGACGCCACTTACAGGACGTGACAGGCGCACACAGCGATGTTAACAGAGGGCTGGGAACCAAGAAATAACGTGAAGAAAAGGGCGGGACAATGAAATACGGGGATGAAAAATTTTCTGCCCGCCTTTCAAGGGGGCTTTTTTTAGGAGGCCAGCGGAGCGTGCTCGCCCGCCTCCTTGATATCCCACCCTCGAGCGCATGGATTCAAAACTAACTTCCTCATCTTTCTGTAAAGAGCCTAAAATACAGGGTCTGGCACAAATCGTACGCCTTTTTATTACAAAATCCTTTACTACAAAACCATAAGCATGTAACCCTGTAACATAACTGTACCACACTCAAGCACAGCATACGACATTTCAGTGAGCTGTTCACGTTAAAACTGTGAGTTGTCGCACCAACAGGCCTTACAAGAGCCCCAGTCGGCAACGGTCTGAACAGTAGGATGTTGAAATCGAGCACAGGTTGGGATCCTGGGTGTCTGGTGTCAGCGGGACATGCGATGAGGTCGTTTCTCAGTTGGGGGTCAGGGAGGGGCGGGAGCGGGGGCTTGGGAAAGAGGCACTGGTAGCTCTGAATCAGGGTTTGTGGGATCCCCACGATCTCCCTCAATCCGTGGACTCTCCAGTCCCCTCTCCCAAATTAGATCGCTACCTCTCACCGCTCCTAGGGGCAGCTACCACTTGGGGTTCGGTAGACCAAGGCTGACCCCCAGATCGCCCATTGCCCAGGCAGGGGGCTTAGCCTTTCTCAGACCCAGACTGACCACAGCGAAACAGGGACTCGAAGGCTGCCCCTCCAGGCTGCTGTGAACATGAAATGAGATTGTGTCCCAAGCCCCCGGCCACCTGCCTGACCATCATCACCCCGCAGGGACCACGCCAGGCAGAGAGAGCAGGTTGGACGGCTGGGTCTTCAGGACAGCGGGTCTCCCAGGGGCGGACGGCCCTCCCCGGGGCCTGGATGCCAGTCCTTGCCAGTCTGGCTCT
The DNA here is from genome assembly GCF_014824575.4 of Sturnira hondurensis. Classification (NCBI taxonomy): domain Eukaryota; kingdom Metazoa; phylum Chordata; class Mammalia; order Chiroptera; family Phyllostomidae; genus Sturnira; species Sturnira hondurensis. Next base: position 17,627,284 of record NW_028079127.1, read on the forward strand.
TCCTCACGGTGGGAGCCTGAACCACCCGTGCCCCAACCTCGGTGTCTGAAAGATGAGGCTGGGTGACAAGAGGCGTGTCCCATCTATGGAACCCTCCCCTGCCGCGGGAGGCTGTGACCGCGCCAGGGCCCCAAAGAAGGAAGTCATGTCCCACACTGGGAACGTCCCAACTAATTTCCCCCTGAGTGTCACGGTCTCACACTGAACCTCTTCCTGCGCCCTCTGCCCTTCACCCCTGATCTTCCTAATGACCAGGCATGTAAGACCGTGCTAGCCCAGAAGGAGGGGGCTTATTTAGTACCGTGGGACGATCAGAAACTTCGAGGGCCAGGAGGACCCGGCATTAAAGCCCGACTCTGCCCCAGGGCACACAGAGCCTTGACCAAGCACCTTTAGCTACGGGGGACTCGTTCTCCAGTCTGAAGAAGGAGGCTGATGAGGAACCCACGCTAAGGGGCTGGCGCAGGAGAGCGCTCACTGCCGCGCTGGCGTCTGCGGGCCCTCAGTGGGGCGGAGCGATTTCAGGGCCGAACTTCACGGAAATGCCCTCAAACAGTGGTGAGAACTCAGCCTTAATCCTCCTAAATACGCTCGAGATATCTGTGATTTAAAACTAGGACAGTGTTTTAAGTACATTTTGCCCACCCACCCCCAACACAGTGCGATTTAAAATAGAAAAGTAAACCAACGTTCAGTTATGAAAAGGATCGCTCTCACTTGGCCACCAAACTGCGGCAAGATAAGACAACAGTACGTGCGGAGTGTCACCTCGGCCTGAACTGTCAAGGACCACGACCAGGTCAGGAAATGCCTTGTAAATTGCTCTAAGGAGCACAGGTTAATGATGAGGCAGAACCGGTTCCCCTCAGAAAGACGCCCCCCCGTACACACTGAATCCTTAAGGACTGTATCAAAACCCGTTTTCATGCAGGGCATCCAAACGTGCAGAAAGACTATCTGCGAGTCATGGAACGCAGCCAGCCAGAAAATGACAAGGACGGCTCCCTCTTTCGCTCTCCTATCATTAGTTAATAAACAGGTTTATCTACAAATCTTCCTGACTCAACCCTGACTCACTGAAAGCCAACGTTGAAAAGTGAGAGCCCTGGAGAGCTTTTCATTTTTCATTAAGTGCCCTCCACATCCGACATCAATAAACTACGACATCCCTGGGCCTGAAGATGACAGCCTTTGCGGTGTCCCCGCACGCCACCGCGGCCGTCGGCAGAGCAATCACACCAGTCGGTGGGACGGGAGGTTAGTCCATCTGCAGAAGCAGGGATGTGCACAGATCGGAGTCCTGGGAACACCAGGCCACCTTCATCCATTCTCAGCACTGAACACGTTTTAAAAATTGACCAAAGAGGCATGTGCTTCACGGAGGCACCTGTAAATATTCCACCAATATATGCTGGTCGCCCGCCCTGCCCAGGTGCCTGCTACGGGCCATGGTCCCTGAAGTGAACGAGGCGAGACAGGAGATCTCTGTGCTGGTGATTTCCAGAAAGCGAACGAATGGAAAATAAGTGACTGACGTGATTGCTCGGCAGGGAAAGTATCACAAACCTATGAAAGAGGTGACGTGATGATGAGGAAGGGGGGGAGCCGGTGGAGCACCCACAGTCAACCCGGGTCGAGAAAAGCTTCTCCAGGCTGAGACTTAGTGACAAGAATGAGGCTGCTGTGGAGAGAATCGGACACAGAGAATTTCAGACCGAAGATACAGCATGTTTCTAAGCCTTTCGGCGACCATGAGCTTCAGCTGAGTGCGTCTGAAGCCCAGACATAGGGCCGCTGTGTCAGGGGCCCACGCGGCAGCGGTGGGGGGGGGGGGGCAACGACCTGGCCTCAGAGAGCAGCTAAGCCAGAGAGGAAATTCAGACTCGGTTCTAAGAACAAAGGTGAGTCATTGGGAAGGGATTTTTAAACTTTCAGATGGCTGTGCAAAGAAGGGACCCAACGGGGACAAAAGAGCAGGAAGTACCAGTGAGGAGCTATCCCAGTCTCGGCAGAGATGACGCAGTGTGAATTAGGATAACAAGTGAAAAACGGAGAGAAGAGGTGGAACCAGAATGTGTGCCTGGAGGGGGTGGCATCTTTGGCTTCAGCCATTAACACAGATGGACGGGATTGTAGGAGCAGATCAGGGCGGGAGAAGTTTTGTTTCAATCGCTGTTTCTCTTCCGCTGTGGACATCAGCCAACATTTAGCCTTTATCCACAGCAAGATGAAGATACTGGCAGAACACACCGGGCATCCATCATGTGCCCAGATGCTTGCCTCCCTCCCAGCATCACTTCACAGCTCTACGTGCGAGGTGATTTTGTCAAACCACACGTACGCTCCTGGCCACTTCAAAGTGCACATTTATGTTTGCCCCTCACCTCATTTCTCCTCCCAATGGAAACAATATTTATATTTGGAAATGATAATAGGCCGCCATTACGACAACTGAGCAATCTACATCGACCCTTAAAATCAAAGCCCTAAGAGAATCTTACCTGTCCCCGGGGATCGGAGAGAGCACAGTGACCTACTAAGAATTCTGACCTCGAGTTTCTGTCTGTGTGAAGCCTGTAGCGTGGACGGTCGCCAGCGTCTGGTGCCGTAATTCTGAGGTTCATCCCATCGGCATCAGAAGTTCCCAGGCCAAACATCGTTAGAGCAAGAGTCTCCAGGTGTCATAATGCTTGTCCACCATCCAGACAAAACTCAGTTGGCTTTTACTTTTTAACAATAATAACATTTAATTAACACTGATAATAGCAGCAACAGAAATAACAGCAGCTAACAATGTCTTGCCTTCGTACTACAGGCCTGCATCGCTGAGCTTGGTACTTTACATGTGTGACCCGAGTGAATCCCCCAAAACCCCCGACTCGCAGCTGAGAAAGCTGAGGCTCCACCCGCTTAAATAGCTCCACACATGATGTAAGTGATGGAGCCAAGGTTGGAATTCAGACATATTTTATGTATTTCGTTCATTCATTCATTCATTCATTCATCATCTGTTCATTAATTCTTACACGTATGCACTCCACAAATGGCTGTTTCCCCTAAAGGTACCTCACTGTAGCAGAAAGAAGACTACAAAGTCTTTGTGGCTGTAATCACTGAGAGGTGAAGCCCACTTCCTCTCCCCTCGAATCTAGGCTTCCCCGGGGCTTGCTCTGCCCAGTGGGACGTGGTGGAAGTAATTCAGTCACTTCCAAGACCCCAGCTAAGGAGCCCTACAGCTTCTGCTCTCATGCTCTTGGAACATTCTTGGGACTGTTCTGCCGTGAAGTGAGAAGAAGCCCAAGCCACGTGAGACCACGTGAGACCACGTGAGACCACGTGGGGAGGGGCCAGTCAGCAGCCCCAGCTGCCCTCGTCCAGTGCCACCCATGAGTGTGAGCTGTCCTGACAACCCAGCGGGTCGAACAGCAAGCTCACCACAGCCCCAGCGAGGCCACGCAGAGCAGAAGAACCTCCCAGCAGAGCGCCGCCAATCCGCAGGGGAGTAAGAGATAACCAAGGATCGCTGTTGTCTCAAACCAGCAGATAATCTACGGAGCCACAGTCTTCTTCCTGAAAGTATTAGGTAACAAAAATGCAGCAAAACGTGACTCTGTGAGAATAAAGTGAAGAGATTGCTTTCCTCTTGGGGCGAGGCAGGTTTTCTCACACGCACAGCCCAGCAAAGCAGGGAAGTCGGAACAGACCACGGCCCTTCCCTGATTCAGACACTTATTCACCGACTTGTTGTTCACTCGTCCACGCGCGTGTTCACTCAGCAGGTGCTTCCTGTCGTGCGTGAGACTCTGTCAACGACGGGATTATCCGAGAAATTAGGGTGAGGCTTCTGCCTTTACGAACTCTTAGGTCCAAGGAAGGACTCACCAAACACATCCTGGTTGATTCTCAGTCACTCCACAGGGAGTAAAGTAGAAGGTAGAAACAGTAAGTAAATCAGGAGGGGGGAAAAGAAGGAGCCAAATTTTAAATTTTTTATTTTAAAATTTCGCTTTGCTAATTCCATGTAAATAATGGCGCGTGCACAAACTTGTTTTACTATTTCATGACTATCCATTAAATGTTAATCCTCCCCAAAACAGACATGAAAAACAGTTTATATTAAATTTCTTTTGCTTTTCTGCTTAGTTCTCCTAGAGAGCACTAGTTCCCTAAAGCCCCTGCACTTCGGTTCCCTGCAACTCAAACTGAGATGATCGCAGCCCCGTCTACCCCAGGGGACACTGGGACCTGCAGGGTGAAAATTACTGACCCTTGCTGTTGGGGTCAGCAGTTATTTACATGACATGGAATCCAGCCAGCGGAAGTACAGAACCCTTTTCCTCCGGTCACAGCCGCTCCTCCTTTCTCGAACCCCACACCGGCACAGGGCTCGTCTCCTATGTCTTTCTTCTATTCACCAGGTGCTGGCCCGCCAGGGTGCCCAGAAACAAGATCGAGGCTGGGAAAGAAAGGGGGCACAAAATGTGTTTTGCCGCCTGTCGCACGACAGCCCGCACGTCGGACCTTCAGCAGGTGCTCGGAAGTCCTCAGCCCCGACAGCTGTGCCCAGGACCACTGAGGAAACACGGCCGGTGGGCCAGCCACCCTGGACAAGGCAGGGGAGCAGAGAAGCAGCACCACACTGATAACCGACTGAAAGGAAAATTAAATTCAGTAATGGGAACTGCCACGATTCATTTTTCTATACATAAGGAAAGATAAAACCAGCTTAAACCACAAAGAGCCACCTAATGTCCTCACCTTCGGATATGACGCAAAAGCAATACCTAGAAGGTATTCTATCACCACCAGCAAAGCAGGCGCTAGCCCCACCTGGAACCTGAGGCCACCCCAGGTCTCCAGCCCTTTCCCTTCGGGGGCCTGCAGGTCAGGAACGTGGCCCCTGAACTCGGAGGCTGTGGTCAGCACCCTGCCTGCCCCACCGCAGCTCATCCAGGGCGAACAGGGCCTCCCCACAAACCACCTCGCCCCTCCAGATGCCACGATTGCAAAGCACAGTCATTGGCGTTCATGTCCCCGTGGCTCAGCCGCAGTCGGAGCCCTCTGTCCCCGGGCAGGGCAGAGGCCCGGGCCTCCCTTCACCCCAACAGGTCCCTCGCAGTTTTCCAGAGTGAAAATGTGCGGGCAATGAAAACGTCAGGGGAGACACAAAATCACACCGGTGACGTTCCATTCCGCAGAGCACGGCCACCTCTCGGGCTCACGCCTCCTTCCCACCACGCCCTGCGTGGGGTGCGGCACCCTGCTGTCCTCCAGGCACGCCAGCCCGCCTGAGACCAGGGCTGAATCCGTCGTGACGCGAGTTCTGAGTCCTGGAAACAGTGACCTTCAGGAGAAGTGGTGACAAAGCCGGCCTGTGACAGGAAGGACGTCATCACTGAGTCATTGCGCCCCCTCTCTGCTGAGAGGGCTCAGTGACAGTTCTAGAGTCTTTACGGGGTAAAAAGGAACGTCTGTTGCGAGACACCTAATTGCTATTTTTATCTACACTTTCACTAAACAATGACCTTTGTTTTCCAGCATGAACTTTTAAAAAAAGATTTCCACCTTTCTCGGCAGGCTCAGGTGGCACATTGTGAGACAAAAGCAAACACCACAAGAACTTATCTCACAAAGAGAAACAGCATCAGCCCTGGCTGGTGTGGCTCAGGGGACTGGGTGCCGGCCTGCAAACCAAAGGGTCGCCGGTTCGATTCCCAGTCAGGGCACATGCCTGGGTTGTGGGCCAGGTCCCCAGTGGGGGCCATGTGAGAGTGAACCGCACATTGATGTTTCTCTCCCTCTCTTTCTCCCTCCCTTCCCCCCTCTAAAAAAAATCTTGTTTGCTTTAAAATCTTTTTAAAAAAGAAAAATATCATCAAAGCATCACAATAGGACTGTGTTATTTTCACACGAGTCACTCACTAGCATTCATTAGTAAATACATACATGACAGACACCGCCCCGAGGTGCCCTTTGCTACAAACACATGTACTACATGGCAACTGGAAATACATCCGCAACCCCTGGTCCAGCCGGGCTATGAGCTGCACGGGGCCTGAGGCAAGGACCCGGTTCACTCTGGACCCGGCCCAAACACGGACAGGAAGTGAGGTCAGAGGGACTGCACACCGGCACTCCTCCGGTCGCAGAAGCTTGCTCAGTAGAAAGCAGACAACTGGGTTGAATAGACATGGCAAAAATAGAGAGGCTCGCACCCACGGGAGAGGGTCCTACCACACTGTCCGGCTCCCCTGGGCCACAGGACCGCGCCCCAAGCTGCCCAAGGAATCGGAACGCCGCAGCTTTGGGAGAGAGAGGTCTAGGGGTGTGTTAACCCAATACGCCCAAAATCAGGATCATGAATCTGAAAGGCAGGTGAAGGAGGTTACAGAAAACAGCCAAAGTGACTGGGAGATGGTCATAATGCCCAGTGCAGGGTGCGTCACAGGACACTGGCCACCCCAGGGACTTTACAGCCCACAGGCCACTGGTCAAGGACCTGGATACTGATGGAGAGAGAGGCAGCGACCCGCCCGAAGAAGTCGCTCTTCTAAAGAGTGGGACCAGAACCCACCCCTTACCGTCGGGAGCGGGCTCGGGAGCCAGCAAGGTGACCCAAGGGCGCCCTGCCCCTCGACTCCGCATCTCTCAGGACTCTGCATCTCTCAGGACTGGGCGGCAGGAGCTGGAGTCCTTCAGAGTCGCAACTGGGTCCCTTCCTTCCTCTTCGCTCCCTCCATCGTCCCCCACGTGCCCCACAGACCGTCACCGCAGACAGCCGAGTGCCACCCAAGCACCGCTCGCCACCTTCTCTCAGCTCCAGGTGTAGAGCCCAGTGTTCTGCTGGTGTGGGTCACAGGTATCCCCAGTGTGACACATGCAAACGCAGACGTCTGAATCCTGTCCTTCCCACCACGGCCTGTTGGTCCTAACAGTTACCCACCCGCTCAGTGACACTATCGTATCACCGGTCCCCCCAGCCAGAACCTGATGTCAGCCCGGACTCCGTGTCCAACCCATTGATGCGGCCCCTACATGCACTGCAAATGCCTCTGTCTCCCTGCCACCAACTCTGCCCGGGCTGCCAGCCTCCCCTCGCCCCCACCCCACAGCCTGCTGGCTGGCCTCCCCGCTCCAACCGGCCCACCCCCACTCGCTGACCACGCACAGGCAGGTGACCTTGTGGAGTCAACTCCAACCTCAGCCGCCTGCCTTCAGAGAGTATCTATCCCCTGCCTTCCCTCCCGGACCTCGCTGAAGGCCGGCGCCCCGGCCCCACCCACCCAGCGCCCTCTGCTGCTCCCACGCCCAGCCCAGCACTGGTTCTGTTCACACCTTCGCGCCTCTGTTACTCCCCAGAAGAACTTGTTAGCTTTTGTCACCACTGTTCATGTGGGTGTGGTTATGACCCAGCCAAACGCCAGCAAGAACTGGATCTGTCTTGCCTGCTCTCACGCCGTTGTGTCGCCCACACCCAGCACACAGTAGGTTCTTCATATGTGTTCTTTGCATTCGTGAACATGAAGGGCATTTAGAACCTTGTATTCTCTGCCAAAGGAGCACCAGAACGATGCAGCCTTCCACTCCACGCCACACACTCCCCACAACAGCGTGTTCCACGGGCTGAGGGCTGCCCGCGTACTGACGGCCATCAGCAGCCGTCCACAGATCCTGGCTGAACAGCGGCCATCCGTCACAGGGGGTTCAGTCCAGGCCTGCTTAAAAAAGGCAGAGTGGAATGACCCCACCAGCCCCATGCAAACTTACAGCTTTATGAAAAGTCTATAAGCTCTCATCCTTCCAGCACATGATAAGTAGGTAATCACCCTTTCAATGAACAAGGATCCATTTTCATATCGCTCCTCATTGAATTATGGACTCAACCTTGAGTCTGAGCCCCACAGGCACCGAGAACACGGCCTCCCCGCGCCCAGTGAAGAGGAGGGCGACCCGGGGCAGGGCTGGCCCCGTGCCCCACCCACCTCCTCCTTAGGCTCACGGCTGGGAGCCTAAGCCCACACGTGTCCTTTGGGTGCCCTCCCCCACTGTGAGCCAGTTTCTACGACAGCAGAAGGGGCAGCCGCTGCCCGCACACAGCTGTCCACTCATGGGTGTTTCCATGAGGCCACTCATGTGGACCCCCCTTTGAGGGGAAACTGTCCACACTCCCAGTGCCAACCTCCTCTCTGGCGTCCTGACCCCCTCTACGCCCGTCTCCCCTTTACTCCTTGAGCATTGGAGGGCTGATCCCTGGAGCCACGACGCTGACAGCCCCGTGGCCTGTGCCCAGAGCCCACACGGGCCTGGGTAGGCGGTGCCTCTCGCCACTAGTCACAGTCCCGCTGCAGCCCGCCAAAGCTGGCTCCCGGTTCCACGGCCAATGCCGAGCTCCTTTCTGCCTGACGCCTGGTATTCAGGAGCCCAGACCAGACATCTCCTGCTGAGAGCACCCGAGTTCCCGTGCTCACGGCTGAGCCCACTCGCTTAGCCGGTCTCCCCATATGAATCCTCTGTGGTTTCCCTTCATGTAACTGCCAGTGTGGAAACATAGTCTTGTGACCCTTTACCTTCTAGACATTAGCACTGAGAACATCCTCCTCTCCCGTGAAGGTGCAGCACGGAGCGAAAAACACAGCCTCTGAGAGCTGTGCAGCTTCTTTTCCCTGGAGGGTTTGTCTGTGCTGCTTTCCACTCACGGTGCCCGAGCACATGTCTCTCTCCCAGCTCACGCGGAGCACAGCAAGGCCACGCCAGCTAACAACGGCCCTCTGCCGACAAAAGGTGCTTTGAAAAGCCACTCGAAAAGCAAGCACTGTTGAGAGCTATTAAATAAAATGTCACGTCTCTGCGGAGTGAAAAGTCTCTGGGCTGTGGTTAAAAGCCTGGTCAGCTCCAAGTTCAATGGAAAGTCTTCTAAGAGTCATGTCTTCCCCAGGCTGGCCTCAACCTACGTGAGTGCTAGAACGGAAACGCAGACTCCTCTGGCCACCCCCCTCCCCACTCTGTGCCACGGAGGGGCTCCCGGGTCGAGGATAGAACCACGGAACTCAATGAGGTGGGTGCTGCTCTGAACACCAAAGACCAGGCGTGATAGAAATGGTGACACCCAAACGATGTCACGCCAGTTAAAACAACTAGGTGGCATTCTTGCTCACCCGCTGGGCAAGAATGCCTACATTCGCCTGTGGGCCAGAGGGCAGGGGACCGTGTTCCCAGGCACCGTGGGAGTGCACTGGACAGCGCGCCTGCCCGGCGTCTGGAGGGACATGTTAGAACGTGAAGCACCGACCCCCAGACACTCAGTACGCCCTCCTCAGGGCGGCAACCCACAGAGACGCCGGCACCACATGCAGATACCGACCTTCACAGGGACACTGGCACTCTCTCCATTTGTAACAGCAAAACTCCCGAGACCCACCAGGACGCCCATGTCAGGGCGGTTACATACATGTCCGTGCGGAAGTTGGAAAGCAGGCAAATTTACTTGCGTGGCGACATGGGAAGACAACTGTGCAACAACACAAACAGTATAACCCACGTGAAAACACAAGAAACCTACGTAGGCCTTTACGTATCTCTATGCCCCCAAACGTATAAATACTCATTTAAATGTCTATAAAAGGTGATGAAAATATTAATAACTCATCTATCTGATAAGGAACTTGCACCAAACGTATACAAAGAATGCTTATAACACAATAAAAGGACAGTGGCCAATTAAAAGCAGACAAAGATTCTAGCTGGTGTGGCTCAGTGGATTGAGTGCTGGCCTGCAAATCAAAGGGTCGCTGGTTCGATTCCCAGTCAGGGCACACGCCTGGATTGCAGGCCAGTTCCCAGCAGGGGACTCACGAGAGGCAACCACACATTGATGTTTCTCTCCTTCTCTTTCTCACTACCTTCCTCTCTAAAAATTAATAAATAAAATCTTTTTTAAATCTTTTAAAAAATAAATAAAAGCAGACAAAGGATTTGAATAGACATGTCTTTAAAGAAGATACGTAAATGGCCAGTGAGCACAGGAAAGATGCTCAAGGCAATTCGTCATCACGGAAATGAAGGTCAACACCGCAATTCGAATTCCCGTCACACTCACCGCAATGACCACAGTCAGAGAAACGAATGACGACAGGCGTTGACGAGGATGCAGAACGGTGCACCACACAGCCCGGCGTTCACTGCAGCGGGATTTGCGATCGCCGAGACATGGAAGCAGCCCACGTGTCCCTCAGGAGAGGAGTGGAGAAAGCAACCATGGACGGTCCCACAGCGTGACACCTACTCGTCCATAAACGCGAAGGAAGTTTTACCCTCCACAACAGCGTGGATGGGCTGCGAGAACACGGTGCCAAGTGGGATGAGCCAGGCAGAGAAAGACCAGTGCTGCCTGATCTCACTCATATTTGGAGCCTAACGAGCAAACTGAACTAACAAGCAGAACAGAGACGGACTCACAGATGGAGAGCAGGTGACAGCTAAGGGGTGGAGAGTTGGGGGCAGAAGAATCGAGCGAAACAGGAAAAGCCCTCCCAGACACGGGCCGAGGAGTGGTGACTTCGTGGAGGAGCAGGTTGGGTGGAGCAGGAAAGGGCTTCGGGGGAATACATGGCAATGGGGAAATACTGTAAACGTAATAAAAAAGAAAGAAAGTCAACACCGAGGTACCACTCAACCCAGCAATTCCGCTCCTACGCATGTGCGCAGGAGAACCGAAGACATGCATCCACGCAAAAACTTGTGCAGGCGCACTCATAAAGCATGGTTCACAACGGCCGAAATGCTGACGCAGCCCCGGGTTTATAAAAGTGCCCAGACCGGGCTCCTTGTCTTGCAGGGTCAGGCGGTGCCGTGAGAGGGTTGTCAGTGTGACTCGGGGAACAGCATGTCCGTGGGCTGCAGAAGCCGGGCCGAGGCCCTGGGGAGAGGAGCTGAACCTCAGAAGCTCAGCGGGAATGGCCACACGGGGACAAGGCAGCTGCAGGCAGGGGGTGAGGACAGGCGGGCGGGAGCCTGAGGGCGCAGCCTGGGGCTTTGGGAGGACGCCCCGCAGCAGCTGGGGTGGAATGGAAGTGCCTCGGGGGAGATGCTGGCAGATGAAAGGGGACCGGACTGGGACCAAAAGGGCTTTAAATAGCGCGGGCTGAGGAACTGGGACAATGTTCTCTGTTCGAGGGCACGTAGCAAAGCAAAGGGGCGGACCAGGTGGGGACAGATGAGCAACCCAAGCCTGGGCCTCTGGTGGTGCCAGGATTCCCCAGGTGGTGGAGAGCACGGGGCGGGAGCTGGCCCGGGCCCGGCACGGCGTGGCGAGGCAGACCACAGAAACATCTCAGAGCCCACAGGGGCAGGACTGGGCATGGCAGGCGGGGCAGGGCTGTGGCGGTGACCCCCCAGGGCCACCCACTGGCTGTCAGAGCACACAGGGACAGATCATGGGCCGACCCCTTCCCCCAGGACTCGGAATGCAGCGGCGGGAGCAAGCTCCGTGCACACGAAGAGAAAACGCGCCCTGCCCGCCCGCAGCACACATCGGGGCAGACGGACTCACCTGGGCCCCGCCGTGCCACGCCCTTTACCCGCACAACCCCGCACTCTCCCCAGAAGTCAGCTCGTCAGCTGTGACATAATAACCCGTCCTCAGGGTGGTCTGGGCTGGCCCCTACTTACCGGCGAAACAGTCCAGTGAGCAGGAGACAGGGCCTGGGCAAAGTCATTCTTTTCGAGAGAAAACGTCAGCAGGAAATTTCAACCCAACCTGAGTGGGCTCAGCAGGGAACATGTTACGTAAACTACGGGTCTCCTTTCATGTCAAACAGCCACCAAAAATAACCCCGGAGCAGCACGTCTGAAGGCTCGGGCTGCCCTGTGCAGCAGCGGGAGAAGCTGCCCACCAGCTGTGAGCCCGTCCACGTTCAAGGGCACGGACTTCCGCAGCGGCTACTTCTGAGCAGTGGGATGCACGGCGGCTCGCGTGTCCTGTCTGAGCTTTTTGCTTCCCATCTCCCAGTTCTCTGCGATAATAATATGTTACTTTTATAACCAGAGAAATGTTCGAGTGCTGTTTCAAGGTACACCTATGAGCAGCCCGGAGCCAGCGGGCGGTGCTAGCTGGGGCCACAGTCGGGTCCAAGGGCAGGGAGGTCCGTATGGCAGGGGGCAGGCCAGTCCTGCTGAGGCGCCCCGGGGAGCCGAAGCAGCGGCCTTCCTCACCTCCAGAAGACACCAGAACACCAGGGACAAAGACCACTAACCTCCCCCCGCCGCCTGCCCCAGACCCCGGGCAGACCCAGGTCTGCCACTTCGCTCCTCTCTTCTGGAATGGAAGGAAAGCCCAGGTCTCCCCCATTCAGGGAACCGCCAGGGTCTCCGCCAGGCTGACCTGCCACACACCTTTCAAGGCGGTGAGGCCGAGGCCTGTCCCCGTGCCCCGTCCTGCCCCATCGGCCCTCTGGGGGCTCTGACCTGCTCCCCACGGCCCACCCTCTCCTCCAAAGTCCTGGAAAGCTCCTAAACGCCCTGAAGCCACAAATGTCATTCTCCTTCTCATCACCACAGTGTCCCCGGATACGAGGACCCTGACAGTCAGGACCTACCTACACCGTCGGGGTGCGTGTGCACCCCTCCAGGGCTCCGTGAGCAGCACCGCTGCGCAACGGCAACGCGCGCCCAGGAAGGAGCAGACCGCTTGCCTTCCCGGACTTCGGAACAGCCGGGCCGCATTGCCCGTGTGCTTGTTGAAAAGCGGTGTTTCAAATGTTCCCTCTGTTTTAGTGCCTCCTGGGGAAATGGCCTGTTTCACAGAATCCTCTCTTTCTACCTGACCTAACCTGTCCGGCCACGTTTCCCTGGTAAAAAAAGGCCAATGAGCAAGAATTCCCGGGTTCTCTTCATTTCCCTTCTGAACAGCAGAGGAGTCGGCGATGATGCTGATGGAATGATTTGCTACCAGCTTTCTAGACTCTGGCCGCCCGCCTGTGAATCGCTTCACTAAAGACCCAGCACGAAAAGGGAATTCTCGGGGACAGCATGCCCCGGCGCCAGGGCAGAGGGCACAGCAGGCCCCACGTCTGCAGCAGACTGACGGGGGCAGTTTGAGAACCGACCGGAGACCCTCCCGAGAGGCTCCCCCGCCCTGGCCCGTGACTGTTCGGATCAGAGACTCGGATTTCGGCCCCTCTCTCATTCTGCCTGCTAAGAATAAGAACCCCCCTGGATTACTGATGGGAACAGATAAATAGTAAAGACTCCTGCCACTTCAAAGAAAAGTGAAGAAAATGTGAGAAAATAAAAATCAATTCATCAGATGTGCTTTAAAATCACAGCTATCAGAGCCAGAAGGAATCTCCAGAGATGCCTCCGCCCGTCTGCTGCTGGGTGCTGAGAAGGTGTCTCCGCACCCACGCGAGTGCAGAACCAGCCCCGGAAGGTGGAGGGCGGGCCCTTGGCCCACCCAGGAAGCTGCATGAGCCGTGCTCTCGGTCTCCTCGTTCTCATCCGGGCGCCTCCAGGCACCTCCAGCGCACTGAGCTGCTGCTCTGCGAAAAGCTGCTCGGTTTGGAGGTTTGGCCATCACTCCTGTGCGGGTCCTGCATTTTCTGAGCACGCGCTGCTTGCCAGGCATCGGGCTCCAGCAGACGAGCACGAGAAAGCAATCTGCAGGCTCGGCACCCAGAGGGCTCACAGGCCAGTAAGGAAAGGTCAGCATGCACAGTGCGCTGGGTGGCAAATGTGGGGCAAGGCAGCAAAGGGCCAGAGGGCCAAGGACGGCTCACGGGGGAGGGAAGCCCCAAAGGGCACCCCAGAGGGAAGGAGCCCCAGAAAGGAAGGCACGGGCATGAACAGCAGGTCGGAGGAACGCAGGCAGGACGCCTGAGAGATGGTCCACGTCAGAAGTGAAGCAGCCGCTGTTTGCATGCAAACCTGGTGCATTCCCAGGCCCCCGCATCCCTCAGGCCCCCCACAGGGCATTGTGCTGCCCCCTGCTGTTACCAGGCTGTGCCCCCAGGAAGACCTGTCCCTCCAGCCCCTGTGCCAACTGCCCCCGTCCCTGCTGATTCTCCGCCAACGATACTGCTTCTCCGGCCCGCAGGACCGGTCATTGCGCCTCACGTTTGCACTCCAGTCTCTGCATCCCTTGCCAGACAGTATTTTGATTACCCTTCACATACGTGTCTCTCTCCTGAACAAGCCTGTGGAGCTGGCCTGCAGGTCATCGTATGTTTGCTACACACAGGAAGGAGCGAGTGGCAATGTCCATGGGAAGCCGGGGACCGAGGGAGACAGAGGACACGGCCAGCGCCCGTCTGCAGGGGAAGCAGACACACACCTCACTCGTACGACTTGCAGACCTGAACCCCCCAGGAGACTTCCACGCACAGAAAGCCCCGACGGTGCCCCACAGATGTTGGTCTGGCCGAGTCAGAACCGCGGCGGCATCCCCGCGCTCAGACCGTTGCTGTGTGGGCGGAGCTTGCAAAGGGCGTCTGAAAAGGCAGGCGTTTCTGTTGTGGGTTAGTCCCTGGACCAAAAGGGCAGAGAACGACCATTGTTCTGGCCGTCTCTCGTCACCGGGCAGGGAACCCACCACAAAGGTGTCGAACCCGTGGCCAAGTGGGAAAGCGAGAGGGAAGGAGTCTGCTGACGAAAGACCAGGACGACACATCACACGCCCTCAGCTGCTCGGCCTCCCTGCGTCAATGCGTGACCTGCTCGGACTGCCCGTCCTACAGCCCTTCTTGAGGTCAGAGACCCCCGGCGCCCGCAGAGGCGCCGGGGCACACAGGTTTGGAGAAGGCCGGCGTTCTCATCTGCACCTGCAGTGGCCCAAAGCCGTGATAAAGCCCACGGACGACCGTTGCATGTCCCTCACACTGTTGGAAGGGATCACCGTGAGACGCCCGAATGTGTGGGTGTCCTACAAAGCAGGTGACAGCGGCTTCTGAAACAGCCCGGAGGGACAATCGGACACCACCGCCCAGGAGGCTGGCGGAGCGCTCTCTCCCCTCACAGCCCCCGCAGCCGAATCTGGGCAGCCCCCAGCCCACAAGCCTGCCCACCTGCACCACTGGCTCCCCAGGAGATGCTTGATGGGAAACGGGCGCAGTCTGGGGTTGCAAACATGTGACAAAGTTGCGACTCCGAGCTACAATGAAGATGGACAGCCTCCCAGGGCCACCAGCCCCATGTCACTTGGATCCGTGTGGCTGGAGGCTAATGTTTTTGGTGGAAATAAATATCTTGCCTCATCAATAAGACCAAACAATCCCCCTGGCTTAATACAGATAATATAATTCAATTTCTAATTGTTTCGTTGTTGTTGTTACGGGGACTCTGAGCTCAAGTCTAGTTAAAGGGCACGCACAGACATTCTGCACACAGAGTTAGTTGCAAATTCTTACAACGTCACAGCTAAATGAGGCTGAAAGGTCACACAGGAGCAGATGGACGTCTGAGATGTGGCAACTCTGACCTATAGGACGCAGCTGGCGGGGGAAGTGTGTTAATAAGGATTCTGAGGCCCCGTCTAGGCTTGGGGAGAAGGAAGGCCAAACATTGGCGAGTAATATCTCTCAAGGAAGGGCACAGGGGGCAACAGGCGGCAGACCACATCCCTGCCACCCGGGGCTCGCCTGGCCCCTCGTTCCACAGACAAGGGACCAGAGGCCCTGGGAGTTAAACTGCTCCTCAAAGGTCTGGCCGCTGCTTGAAGCGAGGCTGGAAGGTCAAGAATTCCGGCCCCCTGTGCTGGGGACAGTCTTCTTACCACCAGAGGTTTCTTCTCCGCTGACCCTCCAAGAACAGAGCTCCAGAAATCCCAGCCCCAACTTCAGGAAGTCGGAGGGGGTGTTGGTCCTCACCGCGGCCGAAGGTAACCCTTCCCTGGCACTGGAAGGCGGGTTTCCTCCTCTCCATCCACCCAGGAGGCGTTGCGAGAGCCCTTTCAGCTTGCAATTGGTCTTTTCTGATGATTTGTTCATAAGGAAATAGTTTCCCTTTGTCGGGCCATCTCCATGGTTACCTATCGATTTCCGATAGGAGAGGGCAGGCTCGCACGTGGCGCGTCTTTGGGGTCGGAGGGTAAATCGCCTTCCCAGCTGGGGCCTTACCTGCAGCCGGAGGCGCCCACGAGTGAGCCTTGCACACTCACCAGAACAAGACAAATAAATGATTCATGCGAGCTGGTTGTGCATGAATAAGTGATCAGTCCTTTCTTTCAACCTTGTTGGGAGAGACGGCAGAATTAATGTCGTTCAGTGCAGACAGAAGCCCACTGTTCTGAATTCTGCCCTAATTACAAGTATTTGGGAGGCAAAATATATGTGAAATTCCTCGCAGTTTACGAAGATGAGCTGCTGACACCGCCCCTGAAAATGAGGAGGGAAACTTCTCTCCACGAGGACGGACATGCACGAGCTGTGACCTCCCCTTGGGGACCTTTCAGAGCTCTCGGATTTCAGCATTCCTGGGGGTGAGAGGGAGGTCCTCATCGCCGCTGACCCCATGGCCCAGCCCTGGGCATCAGCCAGAGTCCGCCTTGTGGCCCCAGCAGCCGGGGCTGGTCACACCCTTGCACACCAGTGCCTCCCCGCACTGAGAAATGCGCGGACCCCTGGTGAAGTCAGTAGAACACTCCAGAACCCACGGCACCACCACAGTGATGTGGGCAGATGACCCCAGTTCCGTTCTGGAGCCATGTGCTTCAGCTCCACGCTAGAGGCTGAGGCCTATCCTCCAGACCATGTCCCCTGCACTTGGGGGCCTTGAACTTACCCTTGGCCAACTGAATAATTCTACACACGTGGCAGAATAAGAACACGGGAGGCAGAGGTCTCTTGCATGGAAGAAGGTCAGACAGACTTCCTGGGTAGGAAGTGGACGTGTGTTTCCAGTGGAGCCCTAAGAAGCAGTGGGATTTGAAGACGTGTAAGGGCAAAGTGCACAGCTAACACCTGTGAACACACCCCGAGGGCCAGGTCCTCCCCCAAAGCCTTCACACTCATCCTCACACCCACCCAAGGGGCTGAGCGAGCTACACCCCCTCTGTGTTCAGGTGAGAGAGCTGAAGCTGGACCCAAGGCTAGACCCACCGCTGAGCAGGCTGTTCCCAGAGTCTGCAGGTGAGTACGGTGCTCCAGGTGGAGGCCCAGGGAGCAGGTGGCAGGGAAGCACCTGCATATCAGGGGGGCAGGGGGCGACTCCCTCCATCAGAAGAGGGTGCAGGAGGAAGAGGTGGGCACCTGCCGGGCCGTAGGTGGGTGAGAGTGCTCTCGGAGGCCCACTGGTGCCAGGGTGAGACCTGTGGCCGGGTCAGCAGGAAAGAACCAGGATTTGATCACGCCGTTCAGGAGGAGGAGGAGGAAGAGGAGGGAGGTGAGGAAGAGGAGGGAGGTGAGGAAGAGGAGGGAGGTGAGGAAGTAAAGGACGCTCGGCCTCTCCCAGACCAGAGCTCTGTGTCAGATGTCTGCTTCCCCCACACCCGTGCCGGTTCCCACTGGAGGGAAGAGGAACAACAGGACGCACAGACGGCGGGAAAGCGGCTGGGCGGGAGGTGGCACATCCGGAGAAGGACCCGGGAGCGGGGGGGGGTGAGGGGGCTCTAATGGAAGCTCAGCCCCCTCCCCGGCTGAACTGAATGCGCCAGATGGCGTGGCCTTGTGGCTCTCTCAGGTGCTGGTGGAGACTGTGTCCAGGAGGGACCTACCGCTCTCTCTGCAGACACGTCCCCTGAGAGACCCAGGCCAGCTCAAAGGCCTGCTGCGTCACCTTCTCTAAGAGTCGCCCTTTGTCACTGTTTAACATCCTTCACAGCCCTTGCTCCTCCCTGACGGGGCCTCGGTGGTAGCACTGGCCGCACCTGCCCTGGCAGCTGGCCCGCCTGGAAGAGCGCAGCCCAGGGGGGGAATGAAAACACCCCCGCCAGTGAACGAGGGCGTGCAGGCGGGCTCCTCAGAGCCCCACCTGGCCCCTAACAAGGGCTCACTAGCTACGAGTGACTTATTTTTGAGTAGTAGAGATGGCGAGAATAGCAAGATTGTAATCGGCAACGGTGGCAGAAAAGTAAATTCAAAGCAAAAGGAACAGGGGACAGGAGGGAGGGCTTTCCCTGTTTGTATCTCGAGTGTGTGCGTGGGTTCAAGAACCCTCCCAGCCCACAGAGAGGGGACAGGACCTCCCGGGCCTAGAGGAAATCGTGCCCTCATTTGGGGATGATTTGGGCACAACTGCTGTCGCCAAGAAGAACCCTACCCCAGCCCCCACGGGCCCCACAGCCCCTCCTGATGCAAGGAGGCGGAGAGCTGGTGCAGGGTTTGGAATGAAACGCCTGCCATCAAACCTGGGTTCCGGGTGTGTAGGCCTGGAGGGAGGGGGGAGGAGGACCAGGGCCCACTGCCCAGCCACCTGGGAGCCACCTGTGCTCCCGGCTCGTCACACACCCAGGACTGTCCCTGAGAGGCGGGCCTCCCAAGACAGGAGTTAACATTCTGCACAGCTCCAATCCTGGCCNGACAGGACCTCCCGGGCCCAGAGGAAATCGTGCCCTCATTTGGGGATGATTTGGGCACAACTGCTGTCGCCAAGAAGAACCCTACCCCAGGCGCCATCCCAGCCCCCACGGGCCCCACAGCCCCTCCTGATGCAAGGAGGTGGAGAGCTGGTGCAGGGTTTGGAATGAAACGCCTGCCATCAAACCTGGGTTCCGGGTATGTAGGCCTGGAGGGAGGGGGGAGGAGGACCAGGGCCCACTGCCCAGCCACCTGGGAGCCACCTGTGCTCCCGGCTCGTCACACACCCAGGACTGTCCCTGAGAGGCGGGCCTCCCAAGACAGGAGTTAACATTCTGCACAGCTCCAATCCTGGCCATGACCTGTCACCTACGGCCATTCATCTCGGGCCGGTCTGTGGTGGCAAGCCCTGGACCCCAGCCCCCAGTCCTGCCAGCTTCCCCGGCTGATGCTGAAGGGACAGACCCTGCCCTTGGCTGGCCAGGCCACAGAGCTGCAGCTACTGGGCTTGGACTCCTGCCTGTCGACCCCTCCAGGGGAGGGTCCGGGGCCGCCCCAAGCAGGAACGCTGAGTCAGCTGCTTGCAGGGGTGGGGAGACAGCGCCCAACGCTGCAGCACACGGGTTGCTCCCCGGCTGCCGCAGGGAGGAGCGATGCTTTGCCAGTGATTCAGCTTAAAAGCCCTAAAAGTCAAGCACAGGAACCTTCCTCCCAGAATTTGGCTTCCAGCTGCCGGAGGCTTCGAGCTGCCCCAAGTCGGAAAACTAGGGGTCTGCTCCTGCGTGGCCTTGTGAGCTCGCCCAGGGCAGGGTTCGGGGGCTGGCGGCTCGCTCTGATTCCCACAACACTGCCTCATCCACTGCTAATGCCCATGGAGGAAGAAACGGCACCTCCTGGTAACGAGCAGAGAGGGAAGGTTCAAACACACGCGCGTGATACATGCATTTACATACCTGTCCTCTGTGACGTCTGAATGCGCTCCTCTCAGACCGCATGAGTCTCCGCAATACATGTTTCGTATGCATACACACATGCATATTGCAAATCTACATGTATTCTAAACTGCTTCTCTCTATGTACCTCGATATATAGGTATAGAGATACTTACAGAGGAACATATATAACATGTATATTAAATATATGCAGAGCATTTTACTTGGTAGAGAGACTTTTAATTATATAAGATATTATATAGAGAAGGTATATTTTACTGTTCATCTTCCAAATGCTTCTCTATGTAGGTGCAGATTAGATGTATAGAAAAAGGCATATACTGGCTGGTGTGGCTCAGTGGGTTGAGCGCAGGCCTGCAAACCAAAGGGTCACCGGTTCAATTCCCAGTCAGGGCACATGCCTGGGTTGTGAGCCAGGTACCCAGTGGGGAGCGCACGAGAGGCAACCACACACTGATGTTTCTCTCCCTCTCTTTCTCCTTCCCTCTCTTTCTCCTTCTCTCTAGAAATAAATAAATAAAACCTATCTTTAAAAAAGAAAAAGCATATGTATCGATAATATACATATCATATGTAGAGAAATATTTTAAAAATATACATGTTTTGAATATACAGCATATACTTATACTGATAAATATAAACTATAAATGTATTTATATACACTTACATATTTTTACATGCTAACTCCACTATATGTTGAGCATACATGCATACATACATACATATATGGAAAGTGTGTGTGTACTCACTGTGCAAGTTTAAGCGCCCCTTTCCAGACCACGTCCCGGTCTCCGGGCACTCTGGGGTCTCACAGTGGAGCCCCAGCCCTCCGCACGGGGACCCCAGTGTCCTCCGAGCCGCGCAGCCCCCAGAGCCCGAGGGGGCTGAGCAGGGCCACCCGAGCAGGTCTTGCATCCGTGTCAGCAGAGAGGGAGAGTGGCGCTGTGTCCGAGAGTCCCAGGGTCTCTGTCAAAGAGTCCCAGCCTCTGTGACTTCATTGAGATGATCTGCCTACCGAGTTTCCTAAATGAGGCGGGCCATCACCTACTCACACTCACACACACACACACACACATACACAATCATAAATGTGCACCCGCATGCTCTCATGTTGGCCTGCATGCTCACACAAGCTCACCCGCACACAGGCTCACACACTCCCTGCAGTCACAGAGGTTATGTGGACGTCCTAGCCTGCAGTGCCCCCAAAGTGACCTTGCTGGGCCTTCACCCCCGCCCACCGAGGGCCCAAGTCCCTACGTGGGCCAGACAAGGCCCGTGGTACAGAGGATATAGTGTCAGGCCACACGAGACCCACGTATCCAGGTCCCCATGGGACGTGCGGTCTGGGGAGAGGCCTGAACGTGGAATAACCATGCAAACAGATGTCTGGGAACTGAAGACCCTTAACGACTGCGTCAGGGCACATACCAAACGCGCAGAGGGGGTGGGCGAGCTGCCGTCCACCTGACGGAAGCAGGGGGAGGAAGGATGTCCCCGGAGGAAGAGGCACTCTGTCCAAGGCCCCGTGGTAGCAGAGGGCAGAGCCCGTCTGAGGAAGAGAGCGCTGAGGAAAATGGCCATGGAAAAGTGCTGGCCGTGGGCGTGAAGGCCACAGCGCTCTGGTGAAGTGCCACCAAACGGGGCGTGGAACAGCGACCTAACCACGAAAGCACGCAGTGCGTGAGGCGGTAAGGAGAAGACGAAAGTGTACAAATCATCGGAAACAACCTGCCCCCCACTCGTCGCTGCAAGACCACCCCATGCTGCTCGGGGACCAGGACACCCTGCCGGCCAAGGCAGGGCCGGGAGGCGGCAGGGCCAACCTGAAACCCCTCCAAGCAGAAAGAACAGAGGTCCGCCGTGTTAAAAGAAAGGCCTGAGGGAAAACAAGTGACAGGAATCGTCAGAAGTTCCCACTGCAGAGCCGGCCACGGTGCCAACCCTGTCTGATGCGGTGCAGCTGAAACGCCAGGACTGCAGCCACCTGGGAGGCGGGCCAACGTCACTGCCGGGAACAAGTCCCAAGGGCAGGCCCCTGACTTCCCGAGCTCCTGGCTCCTTCTCCGACCGCAGAACCCGTGTGCTGGCTGCGCCACAAATAAAACAGCTTCCACAGAGCACACATTCTCTAGCGAACAACCCTGAAACTTCAGGAAAGGTATCCACAGAACTGGTGTATCTGTTTTTCTTCACTAAGGACGCTGCTGATAAACTTGTCAATGAGGGCGCTAGAATGTCAATGCCGATCAGGATATTAATTCAAAGGAAATTGAGTGCTGACGGTTCTGCAAGTTCAGGCCAGTAGCGCAAACCCAAACCCAAACCCGAAGGAAGAGAGGGGGCCAAGGTGGGACTCCGCATCCCGGAAAACTGCCCAAGTAAAAGTGTCTGAATGAGCTCAGATACACGAAGTCCCAGGCCTGTGGACTTGTATGATTATAGAAAATCTCGATGAACTATCTGACACTTCAGTGGCCAGGAAATTGTAGAAACAATGTATTAGGTAGCGACTGGCCTGACTTTATACAAAAAAAAAAAAGACCAATGTAAGTTTTCTTTGACAAAGTGGCAGATTGCCAAGATAAAGGATGCAAGGGTGTGTGACTTATTGTAATTTTAGCAATATTTGAGGGTTTTCCACGTTATACATAGTATGACACAAAGAAAGATCCAGCCCTGGCTGCCGTGAGTCAGAGGACTTGTGAACCAAAGCGTCGCGGGTTCAATTCCCAGTCAGGGCACATGCCTGGGTTGCGGGCCAGGTCCCCAGTCGAGGGGCGCACAAGAGGCAACCATACATTGAAGTTTCTCTCCCTCTATTTCTTCTTCCCCTCCCTCTAATAATAAATAAATAAATAAATAAATAAAATCTCTTTGAAAAGAAAGATTTAGATCACACAGTAATGAGGTAGAGGTTATACTCAAAGAGTAGTTAACTAGACACCAGAATAAATTACAGGTCTATTAAATATTTAAATGTACAAAAATAAAACCATTTAAAAACTAATTGAACATTGATTAAAGCTTTGGGAAGGAAAGAAAGCAATTTGGAAAAACAGCAAAAAGGTAGCCTTCCTGCAGCAACGTCAAGTGAGCGCACCTCTGAACACGGACACGAAGCCCCAGGCAGAGACAAGTGACAGAGCGGGTGACACCGACAAGCCCACGGGGGACACCGGGCCTGCCTCCCCTGCATCCTGCGTGGTGAGGATGGAGATTCAGCCTGGCCTCTTCCAAAGACAGAGCCCTGACTGAGACTCAAGGGGAAGAAGGCCTAGAAGCTGTCGACGGACAAGTGCTGGGGACCACAGACCCAGGAACGCAGGGTTAGGGTTTTTACCTCCAAACTGATGACGCAGCTATGACTGGAAGGGATCTGAGGTCATGGTGGCCCTTGGTGCCGGCCGGGAGGCTGGCTGCTCCTTTTCAAGTGTCGTAGCTTCTCAGCAGTGTCACTGCTTAGAGGTCAGGAACTCTTAACAGCGGATGGAAAACTCCAAAAATTAAGCTGTCCCTCCAGTTACCTCAGACCTCTCTGCCCAGGGCCTTTGTGGCCCGGTTGACCACAGGGTTTAGTCACGTCAGCTGTCAATGTGTGTGGCCTCCAGCAACGAGCCACTGACACACAGGCCTGTGTCCTGTCTGGTGCCCAGCCCTCGGGAATAAAGAGAGAGAGACGAGGACGCGGGGGCGAACAACTCACGTTGCAGGTGCTCCCAGGGCGCAGCAGCTAGAGGAGAGAGCGGGGAGGGAACAGGAGGAGCCCCTCAGAGGGGCCGGGGGCACTGTGGGCAACTGGGGCCCAGTGAAGCGGGGGGCCCACTCTCGGAGACCACGGGGCAGGGATGCGCCCGGGCATTTCCCTGGGTGGACGGGCGGCCGGGGCGTTCGTCCTGCTCTCCACGCCTTGCGGTGTGCTGGGGACGCTGACCCCCCCGCAGGTCTGGGCTGCTCTGACTCGGTGAGCGGACGTGTACCAGGATGTGTGGACGGGGGAGCCCTCCACGTCAGACCCTCTCATTCTGGGAGAACTCTGGTGGTCCGTGGTCTCTCCGGCGCCACTGCACCTCTCTCAAAAGCTGCGGTATCTAAGGAACTACTTCTGTGGCGGTAGAAGGCGGGCATTAAAGGTGCAGAAATGTAGCGGCACAAAGCACGCAGGCACTGGAGCAACACACGCTGGATTCCAAGCCCAGACGCCCCGCCCCCCAGTGCCCTCAGGGAGGAGAGCTCTCCCCTCTCACTCCGGGGCAGCACCGGCCTCTTTTTCTTTTTTTAACTTTTTAAAAATTTAATTCTTGTTCAAGTACAGTTTTTTGTCTTATATTCCCAGCCCTCCCCCCCCCAGTGCTCCTCACCTCCCTCCCATTTCTGCCCCCCCACCTTAGTTATTGTCCACGTGTCCTTTATACTTGTTCATGTGAGTCCCTCCCCTTTTCCCCTGTGATTCTCTCCCCTCTGGTCCCTGTCAGCCTGTTCCGTATTTCAGTGTCTCTGGTCATATTTGGCTTGCTTGTTTGTTTTGTTGTTTAGATTCCTGTTAACGGTGAGATCATATGCCCCCTACAGCCACTGTGAAGGCTAAATGAGAGAGCTTCTCACGGCTTCCCAAAATATCGTAGACCCTCAAAAGCACTGATTATTACTGGCCGCTACTCATTCAGTGGACGCGCACTGGGCACCTGCCATCTAGAAGTCCCTGTACTCGGTCCTGGGGAATAAAACTCGGCCTGGACAGATGTGGTCCCAACAGTCAAAGCTCTTACCTGCTCACGCTCACACTCACACAAGCCCCACCCCACCCTCCGGTGGATGGTACCCGAACTAGTAAGCTAGCTGAATGCAAAACGCTACCGAAGGGAGGAAGGGAGAGAGACAGAAACGAAGCTGGCTGGCTCTGAGACGAGGCTCCGGGCAGAAAACACAAGACAATGAGGACTAAGGCGCCCTCCCACCACGGGTCCCCAGAAGCCCACAGCGGGGGGCCGAAGTCAGAGCGGTCCGTTCCTCCAGCGCAGGGCCCAGCGCGTCCACCTGCGCACCCCGGGCTGGGAGCGCACTGCGGCGCTGCTCTCTCGGATCCCTCTGCCCCGGTGGCACCAGGCTGAGACGTCCACGCGTGACACCCAGGAAGGGAAACGCACCACAGAGTGGAGGGGAGGGGAGAAAGAGCCAGGGTGCCTGTGAGGCCTCTCCTTCCTGTGCTCACTGCCTTGAGAAGCCAGAATGGGGTTCTCCCGAGAGGGCACCTAAGGTGGCACCCCGGGTTTAGCGCATCTCAGAAGGGTCTCAGGATGAGCGGGGTCTCCGCCGCCCATTCCGGCCCTACCTGCGCAGAGAGAGTGAGTCCTGGCTCCCAAGCACACCAACGCCCTCAGACTCCTTGGGCCTCCCAGAGCCCGGTGTGAGGGGTGCCTTCTCGGCTCCGTGCCCGGGACGGACGCGCTGAGACCTGGAACAAGTAAGCAGCCCACTCGAGGTCCGGTGCCAAGATGCCGGGCGCAGGCCGACACCCAAGACTCCCAGTCCCGGATCCCGAGCGTTGCTCACACTCGCAGGCAGCCCTGGGGAGGAGGGAGGGTGGGGTCGGTGAAGGCAGTGAGGACAGGAAGCCATCCGTCCTCAGAGACCCTGAGAGGCCGCCCTCAAATCCGAGTTACTGACTGGGGAGCCGGGGCTCTCAGCCTGCCCTCGCTCCACGTGGTCAGACATGAACCCCTCGTGAGTGTGGGGCCTCTTCCGTGACCGTGACCAGGGCCATTGCCACCCAGGCCACCAAACCCCCTTGACACTAACTGGGGAGTGACGAAGTCACTGAGGCTGACGAGCCTTGGTGCGAGGCATCAGCACTGAGTCTGGAGCTTCAGACTCTGCCACAAAGGGACAGGCCCGGTCCCCAGCCTGGAAGCAAGCACAGCGCTGGGCCCCCTCAGGAGAGACAAGGTCACTTTTCCAGCGGGGTCTTCGAGAGTGAACAGAAAGGACATGTGCTCTACTGAAATTCCAAGCGTGGACGATGGTGGCAGGTCTACGTGATAAAGGACCCCCAGGAGCCTGGCCAGAGGCCTCGGGGCCACACAGAGCCCGGCACACATAGACCCGCCCAGTCCACCGGACAGCGGGGGCCACAGAATGCGGCATCAGAGGAGGAAAAGGACGGAGCCCAGGGGACCGGTCAGAGGTGTTTCCCATCCGGGTGCCCCCTCCCCTCACACCCCCACGAGAGCTGAACGAACCAACCCTGCAAACCAGCTCTCGGCTCCTCTGGGCTGGTATCCAGTGCTCCCAACGGCGTTGGCCGGGAGGGGGGTTCTGGACGGCGCCCCTGTGCCCCGGCCTCCCCTCCCCCAGGGACGGACCTGTCTTCCCATGGGCCCGGAGCCTCTCCGGCCCTCCCAGTGGCCACGAGCCACGCGTAGAGCACAGCGGGCCCACGAGACACGTGTGGAAGCGTGAACTACGTGCCAGATTGTCAGGACTTGGGGTGAAAAATGCTGTGCGATAGCTTGTTGATCATCTCCACATTGATTGTATGTTAAAATAATAGCATTTTGAGCATACTGGCTTAACTAGATTATTGGCTATATTGTTAAAATTAATCTCACTTGTTTCTTCACACACTCAAAAGGCAGCTGCTACTACGACATGTGAAACGCCTCCGCTTGCGTGCGTGGCCTGCATTACATTTCTGACGGACCGCGATGCCCCGGGAAGGGTCCTCTCGCTCTGCACAGACCCCGCCAAGCCCGCTAGGACCCTCTGGAAGGAGGAGGCACAGGCACCATGTGTTCCTGCCCTGGAGTCCAGGGCCCGGGCGGGGGCTCCCCTGCTCCCCAACGGGCTCTGACGCAGGAGGTGGGGCGGGGTCTGCTCACCCGGCGGTGTCAGGCAGTGGGAGTCTCGCCGTCCCCACCAGGGACGCTGCACTGATCTGCAGGGAGGGCGCACGGCAGAGGGGGCGGGTGGGGTGTAATGGTGGGCCCCGGGGAGAAGGCTCACGGCTCATCCCTAGAACTCGGTGCGGACGAGCCTGAGGTTGGGGTCCAGTCCCCAGCCAGACGTACTCGACTCAGCTTTCTCGGGGGCCTGGGACGCTCTCCCCACCTGGCTTGCTCTCTTGTCACCATTCGCGTTTGGTGACAGTAGGGGCCGGAGAAATAATGGCACCATAGGTCATCCAATCCACCCTCACATTATAGGAAACAGGTCGGTTTCGTCCTTTGTTGGGGGAGCACTGGTGCTACTGTGTCACCTGGGGGGGGGCACATTCTCGACATCTGTTTAGAAAGAGGGGGGTTAAAACCCACCTGCGCCACACACTTCAAAAACCCAGCAGGGGCCAAGACGTATACCAAACATCGGGCCCTTTCCCCCGGGGGCCTCTAGAAAGCCTGTTCTCAAGGCAGAGAAGGTCTCAAGCTACGTCTGAGCCACTGGGGACTCTTAGAAGGCCACTGGGAAAGCGTTTCCTCATGGGCTGTGGCTTCATGTCATTTTTCAAAACCTGGCTGCTAAGCCACTCGGCACGTGGGCTTCCACCGAGCTGTCTCCCTCCAGCTGCCGAGAGGCAGACGCTGGAGCCGCACGGTGACAGGAACTGAGGTGCTGAGGCCCGAGCACGGGCCTGGCTCTGTGCCGGCAGCCATGCAGCCGGAGGCAGTGCCTTCCCCTGTGCCTCTGAGTGTCCCCTCTGTCGGAGCAGAGTGTGGGCTCACATTTGCTCAGAGACCGCCCTCTCAAGGCACGCTGGCCGCCCACCGTGAAGAGCCAAGGCAGAAACCAACTTCTCTCAAACTCCTTTTTCTCCTGTTTCTCCCGGAGAGCGACAGAGAGCAACAGAGAACGACAGAGCGACAAACCACACGCTTGGCCGACCTGCACTTTCCGCAGCCGAGCCAGGCAGCTCCTGCACCTGCGAGCTCGGTGCGCTACACCACCTGCAGCAGCTGGTGGAGCAGCCGTGGCCCACGCCGCCGGCCGAGCCACCTGGCCCCGGTGACCGACCATGCCAGGAGACGCCCAAGGGCCTTGTCAGCAGCAGAAACATCTCTCCCGGGCTCAGAGCCTAGTCGGGGGGTCACCCTGGCTGCCTCCTGAAGGAGGGGGCTGGTCGTTTATCAAACACCAGCTAGTGAGAAGGGTCAAGGGGTCCCACCGGGAGCTGCTGACCTGGACAGGTTGGAGGGCAGGGGCTCGAGAGAGCGGCGGAGCTGGAGCACCCGCCATGCACTGGCCACTTCAAACTGTGCAGGCGGTGGGGGCATTAAGTTTGTCTTTACGACGAGGCTGCCCAAGGGGACGGGCACCATCGTCACCGCCGTTTACTAGGGGAAGCTGAGGGTTAGCGAGACAGAGGCCGTGCCCACACACTCGCAGCCACTCCTGTGTGTTTTCTTCCTTTTGGGGGGGGCGGGGGGGGGAAGCTGGCAGGAAGAAGCAAACGCCCAGCCCAGCGGGGGTTGGACAGTTCACAGGTGTGTGCATTCGCTTTTCAGTGCAGGGAGGCAAGAGAGAGCAGGGCCCCCGGGGTCCCCAGAAGGCACTTCCCCTGAGAAGGACTTGAGGCACAAAGACAGTCCTGCACTCACGCTCAGCTGCCCACTCCTGTCCCCCAAACACACCCTGTGTCGGCTCCTCCCACCACAGGGAGCTCAGACCGCAAGGTGGGGCCACGGCCGCGCACACCATTCTGAATAGGACTCGGCTCCTGGGGCACCTCGATGTCTACGCAGGGGTCCGCCTCCAACAGCTCCCCACCACCGTGAGTCCCCGTGGTCCACACCGGGGCCCACCACCACCCCACCCAGGGGCCGCCTTCTGCACTCAGCCTCATCCTCCAGAGCTTGGGAGCTCAGAGAGGGCGAAGGTCACTCACCTGGCGCTGGCGTCCGGCGCGGGGGGGTTTCTGTCTTGCACAAGTCACCAAGGAAAGGGTGCATTGTCAGTGGGCGGGGGAGATCCTCAAGGTCTCAAAGGTGGCACTTCCTGGGCCGCACCCCCATCCCCTGCCCCCACCTCCCGGCAGTGCCGGAGCCAGGGAGGCACAGTCTGCATGGTGGTGGGCTCTCTACGAGGCCGAGCGGGACAGGCCGGGGTGCCCAGAAACACAGGAACCCGCCTCAACTGTTCTGGAGACACAGGCCTGAGGAAGGCAGCGGACCCCAGACTGGCTTCGACCCCAAACGCGGACGGGCAGCTCAGGAAACAGGACATCCACTTCAGGCGGACAGCGGCGGAGTTCAGACGTGGCAGCAAACGCGCGGCCTCTCTGGACCTCGGACCTCGAGGCGGATGCAGCCCTCCTCTTCCCAAGCGGGACGCACGGCCCACCCAAGGGAAGCCCTGAAAGCCCCCCGCAGGGTCCGAGGGCGGGCACTTCCTCGGGGTCCCTGATCCCCTCCCGCCTCCACGCTGAGAAACATCCTGACCTGTCCACTCAGGTTGTCACTCAGCCCTGGGCCCAGGAAGCGAGCATCTGTCTCCTCGCTGGCCTCTGCCCCCTAAGGGCACCTGCCGCCACCGAAGGGAAAGTAACTCTCCAGTGACACTTCCTAGCCACACTGGTCAGGAAGCGCTGACCACAGTCCCCAGCAAACGGGAACAGAGNGCAGTGGGCCCCACAGGGGTTTCCAACCTAGGCTGCAGACTGCTGTTTCTCAGGGCATGGTCGGCCCACTACCTGCGGTGGGACCATCTGGGCTTCCTGACAGAAATGCAGATTCCTGGGCCCTCCCCCAGGGGCCGTGGCAGCGTCCTGCATGCCTCGCCCCAGCACTTTGTCACCCGCCCGGCAGGCGCCTTCGAGACTCCCAACCAGGCGCCCGTCCTTTCTGCTGAGTTCCTGACTTTTCCAAGGAAACGTGTCACCAGCTCCTCTCTGCTCTAGTGCGAGGTCCCCTGACCCCTTCATCCAGCGGGCAGCCACCTGCGGGGACTGGCCATGGTCCACACACCCGCCCTGTGTCAGCTCGTCCTGATTGCCATAAAACCTGCCCAGCCCTCTCCAGAACCCCCGCCCTGCCCCCACCTCCCTTCTCCCTGCCTTCTGCCTCCCTTCCCCACTGGGACAGCCCCCTGCATCATTTGGGCTCGGGGCTGGCATTCAAAGCCCATTCTGAATACTCCAGGGAAAACGTATTCTATCCAAACCACGTGTTTCTTTCCATTCTAAACCTGTAAACTTTTCCTACCAACAAAAAGTAATTCTACCTAAAAGGATAAAAACCCGCTGGCCGTGTGCATTTTCCCTCCAGGAGATGCAGCCCCCGCTTCCCTGACTGGCGCACCAGCAGCCGGCGGCTCCCTTCAGACTGGCTCGTGGGGTGACCAGCGCGTGGGCTCAAGCCCAGGAAAGCTGCGTCCCTCAGCCGCCCAGCTCTCTTCCCCAGCCTGGCAATTCAGGGTGGAAACAGGCCCACAGGCCATTTGGGTCACTCCAGGGCTTTCCCACGAGGCGCAGTCAGTTTCGTGGTTAGTGGTAACCCCATAATAACAGCTCTGTCCTCCGGGAGCGTGACTGCGGGGAAGCAAACAGTGAAACTGTCCTTGCTCCCTCCATCAGCGTGCCCCCCGCAGGGTCCGAGGGCGGGCACTTCCTCGGGGTCCCTGACCCCCTCCCGCCTCCACGCTGAGAAACATCCTGACCTGTCCACTCAGGTTGTCACTCAGCCCTGGGCCCAGGAAGCGAGCATCTGTCTCCTCGCTGGCCTCTGCCCCCTAAGGGCACCTGCCGCCACCGAAGGGAAAGTAACTCTCCAGTGACACTTCCTAGCCACACTGGTCAGGAAGCGCTGACCACAGTCCCCAGCAAACGGGAACAGAGGCACATCAACTAGATGGCTGTACAGTCGCAGAGCAACTGGTGGTGTGACCGCGAGGGCCTGAGCTCCGAGACATTCGCCACTGAGCACAGGTACAAGTCCCCCGTGTTCTGTTCAAGAAAGATGAGAGTTCAACCCCGTCATTAAACCAGGAGTTCGTTCGGCCTCAGGGCAGAAATGGGTGCTAAGAATCTGGGTCTCCTGCAGCCCTGAGTGAAGAATTAAAGGATCAAACTCTCCCATCCCTGACTCCCTTAAAAATCGAAGCCTTCCCCGCGTTGGAAATTGTTCACGAGGAGGCTCCCAAACGAGGGGAAGCGCAGGCAATGACTTCCTCACGCTCGTGTTTCCAACGTTGTGTCAGTTGGGTTGCCCTCGGTAAACCCCTCTGGGCGTTTTCTCTGGATCCCATGCAAACGCTGGGCCAGGTTTCAGGACCCAAACACCCAGGAGGGAATTCTAACAGGCAGGCGAAGGCCGAACAGCCAGCACCACAGCTTCCTCTTCTCTGGGCCTCGGTTTCCCTACCTGTGAATCGGGGCGTGAAGATGGGCCGAACGCGTTAACCAGGCACGCCCGGTCCCATACACACAGACACCGGTGTGGGTACGAATGACTGGGGGGGATTCCATCCCTGCGATCCACGTGCACGGCTGACGAAAGTAAAGGAGATCATCCTACAGAACCTGGGGCGGGGCGCGCTCGGGGCGGGCAGCTTGATCCCCCAAAGTCCTTGGAAGCAGAACTTCCTGGAGAAGGCCGGCCTGAGCCTTCAGCTCACGCCCACGCGCGCCCGCCTCCCCTTCCAGAGAGCCTGCCCGGCAGGCCGCGCCTGTGTAAACCAACTCCTGGCTATCTCCCTGCCTGCCTACGTATCTGTCTGTCTGCCTGTGTGTCTGTCTGTCTGTCTATTCATCTATCCCCCATCCTTCCGGTTCTGTTCTTCTGGTTGTCTCTCACTGATATCTGGGGATAATGATGTCCACTCTGAAAGAGTGTCACAAGAACAAAATGAGACAAAGGACCCGTGGACACAAAGTGAATGTCAGGGAGCGTACGTAGTGTTATTACTGTTCGACGCGACCAACTCCAGTCCAGCTGATCATTCCACGTCAACACTGCGCCTCCCGGATGGGCCTCACCGAGCCGCTGTGTTTTCCAACGGACGCAAAGCTTCTTGCACTGCAAAGCTACTTGTCCACAGTATTGTTTTACCGATTCAAAGGCTAAGACGGACCATGGTACCGAGAGCCACCACCGCCCAGATATAGTGCTCTTGACCAGAAACTAGCCATGAACTTGAGACAGAGTTGGCCTTTGTAGCCAACCGCCTGCTTGACCACACCACGTGCTTGTCACCCAGCACCTCACACACGTTTTATCTGACACCCCCCACGCCCCTTCTCCCAGGCTTCTTCATCTCAGGATGCCCCCCATCTCTTCAGCTGCTCGGGGCAAAGATAAGTCTCGGTCAGACGTCCGCTTACCCCACTCTCTCCACTGTCCGGTCTATTCTGTCTCCGAAACACTCCCCCAGGTGGCCCCCTTCTCCCTCCCCTCCAGCCTATTAGGCTTTAGTTCACCGCATCGCTGTCTCTCGTCTAAGACTGCTGAAGCCAGTTCCCCATTGCGTCCCCTCTTTCCGTTCTCACCGCCCAGCGGCCCGCCCTCCACACGCCACAGAGCAGTCTTCAGTCCTCAGTCCGACGTCCTCAGTCCGCTGCTGGAAGCTTCCCGCCCCTGGGCTCACAGTCGAATTCCATCTCCCTCCAGCGGCCCTGCGCCCTGCGGGGGCTGCCTTGCCTGCCTGTCTGAGCAAAACCACCCTCGCCCCCTGGGCTTCGGCCTCGCTGGGCTTCAAACACACACGTGCATCGCTGACTCAGAGACCCCGAACTTGCAGTTCCTCTGTCTGTCTCACGCCTGCCCCAAACCTCGGCACGGCCGGTGCCTTCACGTAGTTCCAGTCTCAGCGGAAGCACCGCCTCTTCAGCGAGCCCTCCCTGGCCGCCTTCGTAACATGTATTTTTCCTTGTCCCTGTGCCGTATTCACCTGGGAATCATTTGTCTCCTCGAAGTCTGTCTGTCCCCTCGCTGGATTATGAGCTCTGGAAAAGCAGGGACCTGCCCGACGTCGTCACTGCCCTGTTCTCCAGAACTGTCACCTGGCCGCCTCACTGCCTTCCCTCACCCTGTCTCATGGCCCCCATTGGCAAGAGGTGGGCTGGGGCCCAGTGCTCACTGGAAGCCAGCTTCGACACTCTTTGGCCCTGTGAGTCCACAGCAGCCTGGGGACAGCCTTCCCGGGCACAGACACTCCTGAACGCGTCCTTCAAATGAAGTCAAGCCCTCAGGCAGCCCAGCGGGGTGAGGAGCAGGACCAGTGAGCAGGTCCCCCTCACCACGCCATCTTCCCAGGCCGGGGAGATGCAGACCTTTAGGTGCTCCATGTTTGGTGACTGTCACTGACTCTTTAAGGTGACAGTAAACCTCACGCTGGACTCCAGGACCTCAGCCCCTTGCAGTCAGACAAAGCATTAGGGGTCTGAAGGTCGAACACGACAGCAACAAAAAAACCCAGAGATTCTCCCTTCCCTGCCGGGCCAGGTGGACCCAGGACCCACACTCAACAGGAGCCATGGCTTTATCTCTTCCTCTTCATGACAAGGCTACAGAATGGACGCCACTGAGATCCTCAGAGAGAGGGAGGAAGCCCCCCTTCTCCTCCCGCCTCCCCAATTCTGTGACACCAGGCCGGCGGAGCTGGGGTATCAGAGAGGTAACTAGTGCCCGAGAGCACACAGATAGCAGACGAGTGAGCCAAGACCCGAACCCAGGCAGCATGTCACCAGAGTCTGTGCCATAACCCCGGGACCACCCCGCCCCCACCAGGCTGGCGTGCACGGCTCTTCCTCCAGGCCTCCATTAAGCGATGCCCTCACTCTGCACCCATTATAAGGACTCGTGTGGGTAACACGTGCTCCTTAAGCGCTTGTTACATAACTGCGGACCAGGCCGTGGAGCGCGAGAGCCTTTGCGGAAACAATCGGGGGTGAGGACAAAATCAGACACTGGGGGCGACTGACTGGTCCAGCAAACCCAGGAGACACGAGGCCAGGCCGGGAGGAGGCCCCGTGGGAGGGGGTCTGGGAGGGTTGGAGGGAAACCAGGTAAATGAGGGGGAGGGGCCAGGGAAGCCCTTTGGTGCCGACTCATTATCCAAATGAGATACACTCGTTGGCCCCATTTGACAGACAGGCAAACCGAAGCTGGTAAGAAGCGGCCACATGAGGTAGCAGGGCATGGGAGGCACCCAGGGCTGTGTCCGTCGGGCACCCACCTTGGCCGCTGCCCCGACACCAGCTGCCACCAGAGCAGGACCTGGTGCCGCCGGGTTTTAATGAGCAGATGCTCCATGTCTTTGCCCAGACCATTGCTACAAAGGACTCCATTTGGAAGGGCAATAAGGCAGCCCAGGACCCTAGACGAGAGCTGGGTCTCCTGCTGCGGGGGAATCAAAGGTGGACGCAGGGAAAGAGGTGCCCAAACGGCCACGGGTCCCCTGCAGATGGAAGAGCAAGGTCGGGCCTGCACAGCCCTGGCCCTCGAGGCCCCCGGCGGCTCTGACCGCGGGGACTCCAGCTCCAGAGAAAAGAGCCAGCCTGGTCTGCCACCTCACCAGCCCCTTCTGGTGCCACAGCGCCCCCTGGAAGCCGGGTGCGCACTCTGGGGTCCCTTCCACATTCCACAAGCTTTTCCCCGGCGCTTTTCCTTTTTTTTTTTTTTTTTTTGCTTTTTTCTGCAGTGAGACAAAGAAGCAATTACCTCTCCGTCTGTTCATCTCGCTCCGTGTGCTTCGCTGAGCTGGAAAGAAGAGGGGATGGAAATGGGGAACCTACACCCGAAGGCCTGGTGCCGAAGACGAGGGCAGAGCCATTGAATTCAAGGAGACGTGCGTGGAGGCGGCGGTGGCTCGGCCTGGTGCCCCTCCTCGTCCGGGGAGAACGCAGCCGCCTGTGACTGAGGCAGGTTGCTCGGCAGCACCAGGGTTTTTTAAATAATACTTCTGAGGTTCAGGGAGTCTAATATGGCTTTACCTTGTTTTTAGAGAGAGATTCACATTCTACAGAGCACTTTCACCTACATTACCTCCTCTGTGTCCTAAAACAGGGCTAATTCTTTAGGCAATCATGTGAACTAGGAATTTGAAAGAATCTGGAAAGGGAAAATGATCACGTGGAGTGAGTCTACCAAGTGCCAGCCACTGTGCTGAGAGATTTGCATTCATTACCTGCCGTCCTGAAAACACCCCAGCAAGGTCCCCCCAGAGTTCAAGGTCACCCAGCAAGAATGCCGGGTAACCAGAGGCTGGCGAGAGATGTGCCCAGGGACTCGGGAGAGGCCAGACAGGGGCGCCTAGAGCCTTGGGTTTCCTCCGTGAGGCAGTTGCCCCTGTGACGTGGTCGGGAGGGAGCCAGGGAAGAAGGTGCGGTGGTCCCCCACAGATACCGGACCTCCCAAAGCTGGTCCCTCAGTCAGCCCTCCGTAACCACGGATGCTGTCAGATACAGAGGGCTGAGTGTGCTCAGAACTCACTGTCCACCCACCTTCTGACCTGCGGGTCCCATCTCCCTCCCCCACCAATTGGACCCGGCACAGGCCAGAGGGCAAGGGGTGGCCTTGGTGCAACCAGTCCAGGCTGGTGAGCCCCCCGGGGCACAGAGCCCAGGGAAGAGGGTGAAGAGTGTATCTGCATGGGACAGAGGAGGCCTGCAGAACGGTTCTGCACCCACCCCCCTCACCTGCTCTTGTCTTTTAAAAAATGTCAAGTAAGGACGAAATGACCTCACTTCGGTCATCTGCCCAACTGCACCCTAAAACATGAGACCGTGGGTGCTGCCCTGAGAGACGTCAGAGTCCAGGGCAGCATCACCAGCTCCTATAAAGCATCCCTCACCGGCTCTATCAGCTCCGGTGCTGAGCTGAGTGCCGGGCCGCCACCAGGGGGAGCAGAAGTGCGCTGCTGCCCATGGCGCTTGGGTCACAGGCCGCCCCTGCCCTGCTCCCTGCTGGACGGCGCTCCTGGCTGCCAAGGCGACCAGATCGCCATTCCTGGAGCGGCTGAACTCCCAGAGGTCGTGTCTTTATTGGGTTTCTGCTGTCGATGCCGACCTGGACTATGGGGCAAAGGGCACCACTGTGGGTCCTTTCAGTCCCAGACATGGTCCTCCTCACCCTCACACTGGGGCAGATACCGCCCCCCTCCGGGAATCAGGGTCAGTCCCTGCCGGGTACAGTGACCCCTTTTCCACGTGTGGCCCAGCCACATGAGGCGCGCGGGGTGGCCCCGGGCAGTTAGCTTCTGACCGCCGGAAGTATTTGTCCTCAGCCACAGAATCTCCGGGACATGAACTTCATCAAGACCAAGTTCTTCCCATGATTACTTGGCGTATTTGTAAGACAGGCCGTGTCCATCCCCACCCTGGGCTATGGCAGTGACTCTCTGCGACCAACACCAGCTTGGAGCGTTCTTCCCCTCGAGACCCGGACTCGGGTCCGGTTTTAACCAGAACCCTGCCATGGTGGGTAAGCCCTGCCCCCCCTCCATATCTGAGGGGCTTCCTCCTCCTCCACCAGCCCCGGGGTGACATCCAGTCTCCCCCACTGGCCCTCAGCAAGGAACCTGTTAGGTTGGCGGGGCCAGCAAGCTCCAGACCCCTCTGTTCCCTCTTGCTGTCCCCTACCCACTGATCCCCGCCCGCTTCTGGACTGTAAATACCCACCTTTCCCCGAGGGCTTGAATCCCTGCCCCCTGCCCAACCCCCCCTGCGATGGTCTGCCTGGGTCCACGCGTTCCTTCCCTTCTTCAACAAGCATCCTAGGTCATTAGTGTCTTTAACAGTCCCCAGGCCTGGGCATCCAGGCCCCAGGCAATGTCACTGCACCCTGGCCATGGTCTCGGGCATCCCTGTGCGTCACACACACGCCGTGAAGGACAGCACCCAACCCTGGAGCACACTTCCTCGCTGCCCGTGTCACAGCCGGCCTTCCCCGGCCATCCCAGGATTCTGTGCGTAGCCGCTTCCAGGTGACACATCACAGAGGGGACCCATGAGTTCCCCAGGCCCAAGCTGGAAAAGGGGCCCTGGGTCCGATGCTGGGTGCCTTTGTGATGGCAGGAGATAGGAGAGCGGAGAGCGCAGACGCAGGCACGAATTCTGTCTCATCCTAGGAGGGCAAGTTCAAGTCCCCTCCAGGAAGTACGCGGGCTACCACAGAGCGTCCGTCACCAAGGGGCCAGCTGCTCCCTTCCGGAAATGGGCACCCGTAGCTGGGAGTTCAGGTTGGCCTGTGTGGCAGGTGGGCTGGGCTCGGAGCCTCTTCACCAGGAGCCAGAGTGGTCAAGCCCGTGGATAATAGCCCTCCTGTCCCCTCGGCCTCTGATCAGGCGCCCACTGCGCAAGCCTGGGGTGGCCGCAGGGTGGGGCCCGCGGCCACAGTGGGTGTCCCCACGCCGTGCCAATGTCTGTTTCCCTCCAGAAACAGCCTATCCACAGGCCTCTCGCCCGGAGGGTGCCCCAGGGGTGCAGACCGGCTCTGAAACCAGCGGGCGAGGCAGCGATGGGCGGCGGTGGGCAGATGGAGCCCCTCATCATCCTCCCAGAGTGCAGAGCGCAGGGAGCCACGGGGGAGAAGAGAGCGTTGAGGGACAGCTGTGCTGCTCAGCGGGGCTCCTCCTCCCTCTTTCGGATAAAGAAACTGAGTCTCCGAGAGACTGAGCAGATTTTAAGTGCATGTCCCGGACTGCCCGGCTGGCGGGGAGCTGCGATTCCATCTTCCCCCAAGAGCTGTACTGTCGCTCAGGCCGTCCACGACCGCCAACCACCCCCCACCCTCCCACCCCCGAGCCAGAGTCTGTCAGCCGCTGTCGGGGAGAATCAGGCTCAGCACAGACGCAAACCAATTACCAGCTTCAATTTTTTTGTGCTGATAAGTGAAATCTGAAGTTCCCTCATGTGGTCATTAGAATTAAATCTTAATGACTATGATGAGCAGGGGACTCCAGGGGATTCATCAGCCTGCTCGGTGGAATGTGGGCTCAAAACTGGCTCTGCGCCGCCAGCTGCGCACACAGCCTCCCGGCAAGTGGACCCCCCCGCGGGATTGTGGGGTCGGTCCCGGGAGCAACGCCGACCTCCTGGTGGCCACGCTTCTAAAACCGAAAGGAAGCAGATGCAGTACATCACCATGATGTACTTCCTCCCGTGTGTCCAAAACACCTCAGTACAACGGAAAATCAGTACGAAATTATTCACGAAAGGGCTGTGGTCTCACGTCCTAGAGTGAGTCTCCCCAGTCTGGTGCCACACGTCCAGCACCTCTCTGGCCAGACCTGCCACACGTCTCGTGTCCCGAGGGACGTGTGGCAGCCGCCGGCTCCAGTGGACCACACCTTTCTAGGGACACGCAGGTCTGGCCGTGTCTTTCCATTGCCCCTCCTTGACATGGTGACGACGGTGACCCTTGGGACCAATGTGGGTAGCAATCATAGATGAACGACAATAACCACAGTCACAGGAAGAGCTGGGAGGGACTTCTTTGTCACGTGGCAGGTGTCACTGTCTTTTAGAAGGCTCCTGGCACTTGGTGCTTGTCACAGAGTGTAAGTGACATCAGGATGTGGAACAACTAAGGGTCTCACCCTGGGTCACAGCTCGGGAGTGACGGTTTGTGTGATGTCAGAGCCTGGCCTCTCCGACGAGCAAGAGCAATAGTCACTGCTGAGTCTGCACTTGAACACCCAGGAATTTCACAGAGCTGCGATGGGAGCCTCAGCAAGACCAGCCTTGCAGGCTGGCGGGGCAGGACGGAGGCTCTGTCCTCAGAGGCTTACCATGTCGGAAGAACCCTGCACGGGAAGAGAGAACCCACCACAAACTGCAGTCGTGGCAGCACAGGAAATAAAGAAAAGCCCGGTGGGTGACAGCACGGAGGGGGAGGGGCAAGGTGCCACCAGAGAAACAGGGAAGGTGGGGAAGGAGGGCCGCCCGAGCCAGTGACGCAGGCTGAGTGCAGTCAGACCGTTTCGGTGGACAAACTCCATATGCATTTAAGCACCTTTTCTACGCAAGTGCCCAGCAGATCATTGAGCAGACTGGCTGGGCAGGGCTCTGTGTGTCTAAAAGTTCCTCCTCCAGCAGCAAGCGACGAAGCTGATTTAGAAAACACCTAACCATCCCTGGGCCTCGGCCCTTCTCCGTGGCCCCTGCCTGCGGATATCCGCACCCAGACAGAAAAGGCCACGGTCCCAGGCCACCTGCCGAGGTGCGGCTCTGCTTTAAGTCCCCGTTGTTGATGAAGAGATTGCACACTGACTCGTTACTAACATTGTCATTCAGACCGCGTCGGCAGCTGCCCACTGGGAACCTCACGGGCCGGCTGTCTACCCTTTCCACATGACATTTGAGCTACAGTCCTGTCCTTTGGCCCAGACAAACACCACTAAGGGTCTCTGGGATCGCAAGGCTGCGAAAGTTCAGCAGCCAGGCCCCGCATACTGATGGCGCCCCCTCCCCACCTGCCGCACCCGGGCCGACTGCACACACCAGGGAGCAACACGGAGATCTCCGTGCCTTGCAGTGGCAGCCAGTTCCGCCATCTTCTGCCCTCCCTGCGCCGTTCACATCTGTTCCAAGGAGAGCACCGGCCTCCGAAGTCAGGACGGCGAAGCGGAGCTTGTATCTACGACTTCCACGGCTCCCACCGCCGTCTCTCCCTGCCCCACGGGCAGCGCCACGGCAGGTGCTTTGCAAACACGTGTCAGGCGTCCCCCCCCCCCACCTGTCTACAGGAAGGGAGCCAGTGCCCTTCGGGGGAGCTGGGAGCTAGACACAGAAACCAGGACCGAGCATGACGCCATCTTTGGCACGTAGGCATCCAAAAAAAAGAGGTTAGACACGGCCTTCGTGGGCTGTTCACCATAATATAAATTTGCTCTCTTTGAGCGGTGAGGTTTGGGATGATTTCTGCCTTCTTTGTCTTTTGTAGTTTGTTTGGATTTTGAGGGTAAGTCTGAAGGGTTTCCACAAAGATAACGAGGCTGCTTCAGGAAGGGGAAGGGCGTGGTGCAGGAAAAGGCGCTTTGCAAACGGACACAGGTGGGGGAGTAGCAGTGCCCGTGGTGCGCGCCTGGCCCCCACCGCACTTCCCCGGGTCACATGGCCCTTCGTTAGCAGCTTCCTTAAGGTCCCCGCCCGTTTCACCGCGTGGTGGCCCTTCCATTCCAGCTCCCAAGTCTTCTCATTCCCTGACCACTACCACGACCTTGGACTTGTTCCTTCGTTACATGCACCCACAGACCCGTGTCCTTCCAGGGCACCTACCTCAGCAGCAGTTACAGGTTCGTCTCTCTGAACATGGGGTCTGACACTGGAAGCGCATGAGCCCAGCAGACACGTGCGCTTCCGTGCCCCACACGGTCCCCCTGGCGGCTCAGGGCCCGGCCGCAGCAGGGGGTCCGTCGACGTTTCTTGATCGAATAAATGACTAGAACGTAATTCGTGAACACGCAGCAGTGCCTTTTATCTCGCATAGTCTGTGCTTCGACGGCCAGAATGTAATTGCTCACTGTGTGTCAGGCTGACTCTCTTTTCCTAAAGGCCGTACCTGTTCCCAGTACGAGGCGCGTGCACTGGGGCAGTGGGCACAGGACTGGGGCTCCACGGGGACTGAGCGCACCTTTAAAAATCCATCACAGTTTTCTGTTTTGGAGGCCATTGTGCAATAGAGTTCTTTCTTTCTTTTTTTTTCACATTGAAACTCTTTTTTATGAAAACAAATTCCAACCCCCACAAGGTGCTACGCAGTTGATGCAGAGCCTGACGGCCTTTAAAACTACCTGACGTAGGGAACAGCCCCCTGCCACCTGGACCAACAGGTGTCCTTATGAGATGAAGCAGCCCGTGGCAGACCTGAAAGGGGAAAGGACTCTGCCGGGCTAGGACTCTCCCGGTTTGTCGCTCCCGCACCAGCCGGCGGCTCCGTGGGAAGCCCGTGGGGAGCCGCGTTCACACAGAAGGACGCACCTTCCCAGCTCACTTTGGAATGTGTTCCATCATTCAGATGCTCCCATTTCATGCTGACTGTGTTTTGGGGGGCATGTAATTTTTGCAAAGAAGAAAACACCTTCAGGGGGCCATGAAGGAACTCTCGGGCCCCGCAGAGGACAGACGCAGCGTGGTTAGTCACGAAACCGTGCCCTCATCACCTCTCCTCCCACAGGGCCACGCCAGCTGTGTCCACGTGGCCTGAGGCCCCGCCAGGACGGACTATCGGCAGCCATGCCGCACCCTCGCCCAGGGCTGGGAGTCCAACTCCACGGCTCACTGCCACCGTCCCCTCTGCTCCCACACAAAGCCGGCTTCCCTTGTGGAACACTCTGCCCTGCGGGGGGTTTGCACTGGGCCCTCCGTAGGTGCCCGCACGGACCCCTCCCCCACACCCAGTGACAACAACCCAGGTCGGCAGGGCAGGATCTGCCTCCGTTCCCTCCCCTGCCCTCGCAGGGAGGTGAACTGTGTGGCTCCCCAAGGCCCCCTCCAGCTCGGAGCGTGTGCACTGGGTGGGAACCCTGCCGGAGCGTCAGGCCTGTGTGTGCGTCTGCTGTGTCCCAAGCAGTCAGCCCTGTCCTTGGTGAGGGGAGTCGGAGAGGCCCGAGCCCTCTGACTGGCCGGCCCCACTCAGTCCCTAGACGGTCCTGTCCCCCGTCGGGCAGCAACTCACATGGGAAAGAACGACAGGACAGCTGCCCGCACCAGCTGCAGAACCGCACGTCCCCGTGAAGTGTGCAGAACGGCAGCGCGTGCGTGGGTGCATGTAGGGTGCTGTCCTGGGCCCTTTAGCCACCGACTCACTTCTGGGCACCACCCACCCGAGGGGGCAGAGAACTGCGTTCGGAGCAGAGGGTTCGAGATGGAAACTGGCCCCAGACCACGTGAGCACCAGCCCCTTCCGAACCCCGCTGTGAGGAACGAGACTTCCTCAGAACGCCCTTCAGGGGGCAGAGCGACGCCGTGGAGGGGAAGTGAACGCGGGCTGGGGCTTGATCACAGCAATGGCTTCCAAACACGAGGTCTGGGGCAGCGCGGCCTGCATCCCGACGCTGTCTGCACGTGCTCGGGACAGATCCACCCAAAACGGAAGCCTCTGGACCACGTCTTGGCTCCTTCGACGACGCAGTTGTCCAATGGAAGAAGAAATGATTTTGTACAGGCTGTGGTCTGTCCGTGGGTCCTAAATTCTAGGTCTCAAACTTTAAAACGGCTTTAAAAATTCTGACCGTGGCGGAGGGCAGGTAACAGAACACACGGGATTCTGCTTTCAGGCTGGAAAGGGCCCCGTGCGAGGCATCCCGATGAACGCGAACGCCCAACCCTCCTCGGCAGTGGAGGACCCGGGGCCTCTCGAAGTTCCCTCTTGGAGGCTCTGAAGATCGGGGTTGGCAACAGCATCCCTGATGTCTGCGCTGCTTGTAACCCGGACCTCGCAAGACTGGAGAGCAAAGCCAGGAAACATCAGACGGCTTGCCCAGGACTGATGTTCTCACCACCGACGAGAAACACGGAAATCTGAATGAAAGGTCAAACGAGACGCAACCGGCAGCGTGCCTGTGACGAGGGCCCGCAACACCGGCGCCCGTGAGCAGATCAATAGAAAACAAATTGATATTCCTAAATGGCTGAAAGGATAAAAGACACCCCCCAGATTCCTAGTACATGAAAGGAAAATGGTGTTAGCAAATAATGAATATAAAGTCAGTCCCCGTGAGCCCCAAGCAAATAAAAACCAAACCCATTTTTATACAACTTCATTATTTCTTGTTTGGAGCTAGGGGTGGATAACTCTGAGTTCAGAGGGTGCTCTCACGGGGCTGCCATCTCCGAAACCACACAGGGTGGTCCCCAACAGGGTGCCACGCTCCTGTGACTTGAGGGGGTGTCACTGCCAGGGGCTAAAGACCACCCACCACCCTCGTGCCACTGGGCCAGCGCCATCACACCCCGGTTGGGCCACACACTCTCTGGGGCTCCGTTTGCCGGGGCGAAGCGTGGACACAGACGATCTTCCACCACTTCGTCTGCAGGTCCCTTGGCCGACCTCTCTCCCCCTCCCTTTGTAGGAGCCGGACCCCTGGGCTGTTCTCGCTCCTCACTCTCCTCTCGTTTCTCAGCCGACTCAACCCAAGGCTGTGTTGTCCGAACAATGAATTAAATGCTGCCCCATGTGGAAAGCACCGAACGTGGCCAGTGCGTCCCAGGTGACCCAGAAATGCCGGCTGTGGATATCGTGAGCGGGCACTGTCTGATGAGTTGCTTAATCAAAGAGGGCCAGCGGCGCAGGGCCCCCTCCTTCTCCGCGCCGTGTGCGTAGTCACGTGGGAGCCCGTGTGCCATCCTGCGGCGGGAGGGTCTCGGGACAGCCCTTAGCAAGAGTCAGCTATCGCTGTGTCTCCTCTTTACCATTTCCATGACTTGGTCACTTGATACTTTCGCAATGGCATTTTGGGTAAGTACTCACGCTCTCATACAGAAATCTGTCACTGAGCCGTTACGCCACAATGTGTCACTCGACGGGACGCACTCTCTTTGTCCGCTCTGCCCGGGACATTTCTCATGGGCGATACTTCAGGGACCCTCCGGCTGAGAACCTCCTTCGGCAGGTCTCTCTAGAGCATTGCTGAGCCAGAAGGAAAAAAGAGTTCGGACACCTCGACTGGGAGGGGCCCCGTCCCTGGGCACCGAAACGGAACGTGGACGGGAGTCACGAGGAAAATAACAAGAACTCCAGACCATGCTATTTCTGTCTGTGGCCGCTCTGCGTCTGTTTCCTTTCTGGGGGGGGGATGAGAAGGGGATGCGCGCCAGGCCCTAAACGGGGGTCTCACTGTCCTCGCTCCACTTCACCTCTACACCTGCCCCTGAGGGACAACCGGAAGTCACAGAGGCCTTGTCTCGGGTGACAGCTCCCACCTCCACTGCAGCCACACCTTTCTTAAAACGGTGTCAAGAGCAGTTTTGGGTCCACAGCAAAGTTGAGAGGAAGGTACAGGGATTGTCCCCACGTGCTCCGCCTCCCCCAGACCAACACTGTCGATGAGCAGGGAACCTACGTCGACACGTCACCATGGCCCCGAGGCCACGGCCCACACAGTGGCGCACACTGTGGGCGCTGCACATTCCATGGGTTTGGACCAAACGCACGTACCCGCCATCGCCGTGTCCGACAAAGGATTTCACTGTCCCAAATCTCTCCCACTTTTTGTCAGAACAATTTCACTAACAGAAAAGTCCAGCTCTCTTCAGAGCATCCGTTTTGAAAAGTGTTTTCCAGCCAGACAAAGAGTAGAGCGATTGACAAATATATGACGAGTAACTTGCGGGAGGTGGGGAAAGTGGGAGTTGGTTCTCCTACGAGCCAGCCAGCCCAGGGGGAGTCAGGAGTCGACTCCACTTGAACTCGTAACACTCATTTGCCTCCCCGATGAGGGACCCTGATTGGAGGCGAAAGGACCTATTCTCGGCTTCGCTGAGGACCTCAGACTTGCCTCAGAGCCCTTGGGGACTGTGGGAGATGGGATAAATTAGGGTTCACTTCGGGGAAAGGGGCCCCATCTGTTAGAATCGTCACAATAAAGCTACCCTGTAGGGTGAACTGTATTTTTCCGTGACAGTTTTAGAAGGAAGACAAAATATGGGAAAGGCAAGAAAAGAGCCCTGGTGTCGCTCCAACCCCTGAGAAAGGACGGGCGGAGCCCCGAGGGGCGTCTGGGCTTCCTTTTGTCTCCGTGCTGCTACCCCTCCGATGGCTTCCTCTGCCAGCTCTTCAGGGCAATGCCCCAGAGAGGCCAAAAGGAGCTTTGGGGACAAGCTGCAGACGCCAGCACCGCAGCTGTCCCCGAAATCTGAGTGGAGGTCACCCTGCTTCCGTAGACAGGTGAAGGCCATCCAGGAACCAGGGTCTGCCCGCATGCTGCCCCGGATGTGTGAGGC
Organism: Sturnira hondurensis; assembly: GCF_014824575.4. Lineage (NCBI taxonomy): Eukaryota > Metazoa > Chordata > Mammalia > Chiroptera > Phyllostomidae > Sturnira > Sturnira hondurensis. The sequence continues at coordinate 17,671,611 of NW_028079127.1, forward strand.
CGCCCGGGTTCCGGCGAGGTCAGCTGCTAAGACTCTGCTGAGGTCACAGCCGAGTCGATGAGAGCTGCAAACCGTCCACCATGGGAATAGGGCCGGGGAGCAAACAGTGACATTCTGAGTTTATTCATCCCTCGAGACAGCTTGGAGAGGCAGCCGACACTGAGGAGCAAAGAACTGAGCTGCAGCGTCCCGTAACCACACGGAAACTGCCACCCAGGGCCTCCGACTCGGGGTCCTTCCTCATCCCCAGCTCCCAGAGGGTGCTGAGTGGACGTCTGTGACTGAGGCCTCCCTGCGCTATACGCCCCACCTGCCAGGCCTGCCCTACATCCCCACAGCTTAGGTAGGCAGCCTGCTGTTAGAATACGTTATTCTTCATTGAAGTGCATACTTTTAAAAAATCTTTGACCTAGTAATTTCATTCTTGGGAATAACTCAACAAAAGCAGACCACTAAATACGCAAGCTATTTGGTGTCGTATGTTCTGTGATAACAAAGAGAAAAAGAGGCCCTGGCTGGTGTGGCTCAGTGGATTGAACGCCAGCCTGTGAAGCAAAAGATTGCAGGTTCGATTCCCAGTCAGGGCACATGCCTGGGTTGCAGGCCAGGGCCCCGGTAGAGGGCACGTGAGAGGCAACCACACATTGATATTTCTCTCCTTCTCTTGGTCCCTCCCTTCCTCTCTCTGAAAATAAATATAAAATCTTTAAAAGAAAAAAGCAAACAAAAAAGAAGCAGGAAGAGATGGGAGAAAGAAAGGCAACTTCTGAAAATAACCCAAATACCCAATGATGGGGGAGTAAACCGTAGCGTATCAAAGACCGGGATGGTGGGTTTTAAACCACAGGGAGTAATGAGAGTAAGTAGTTTGTTTGTCAAAGCCAGCAGCTTGTTTTTAATGAACCGAGTAAAAAGAAAACAGGGTGAAATGGGATAGAATAGGGTAGAAAATGTCAGGGGACAGCCCCCTTGTGAGGGAAAGAACCACCTCGTGAGACCTTTATTTCTGGGTGAACGTCTGTGCGTGTGTTCATGTGTGTACATGTGTGCTTCTTAGTGTGGGGCAGGGTCAAAAAATGTGAAATGTACTGACTCTGGTTATTATTCAGTCATTAAAATTTACTTGCAAAAATCCTGGACAATGTTTATCACGGTGCTGAGGGAGAAGCAGGCCACAGAGCGGCGCCAATGTTGGGGTGGAAATTTTAGAAAACATGACTGACTGTACGTAAAAGTCGGGCAAGACAGGAGCGACAAAGGAGAGAGGAGCCGTCCTGGGAGACGCGCGCCTCGAGTTACTCCTCATTTCTGATGGGAGACGAACAGATCTATTCTGCAATTAACTCCAGCCCACACTTGCCCGCGACTCGGTCAATAACTCCAGTAAATAAAACAAATCAAGATGCACACCGAGCAAGCAAGGAGCCAATCCGCTAAAGAGCGGCCCAGGAAAACGAGAACGCCAGGCACGTGACACAAGGCTGGCGGGCGGAACATTTCTAGGACCGGGAACGTGACTCGTCGCACCCATGCCTGTGGGGCAGAGAGGACGCGGCCGGCTGCGGTTCACGGACATCTCAGGGTCAGTCGGGGCGCCTGGCCGCTGCCCACACGGGAGTCGGGAGTCGGGGACAGATAAAACCGCTGATGGTCGCCAGCGAGGCGAGAAGGCCTGCTGAAGAGGCACTAGAAGGTGGCCAGGTGTCTGCCTGCAGCACCTTCTAGTACCTCCTTCCCATGTACAGTTTTCTTCCTTGATTTTGCTTGAAGTTGGCTGTGCTGTCTAAGGACGTTGTAAGTGACCAACACAAAGCTCCCCTAGTGAGTATGGAGTCACTCGGGGTGAGAAGAGGCCAAGTTCGGGGCCTGATGAGGAAGGAGAGGGAGTGGGGAGCAGGTGGCGATGGCCGTGACCGGCCGGAGCAGGAACAGCTGGCGAGAGCCCAATGGCGAACTCCAGAGCTCCTGCCGCCTCCACCACACCGCTGCCGGACACCGTGAGAGCCAGCTGCGCGGCCGGCAGGTGTTCACCAACCAACCCCGCGGCTGCCGAGGCCCTGGCGGCACCTGCTAGCCACAGAATCGGATTGGTGTCGCCGTCCATCAATCACAGGCTTACTGAAGGCCACTCTGCCTAAAAGGCCGTGATTTCCAATACCCACAGCACTGGGCACCCATCCTCCCAGCACCAGGCAGAGCAATCCTTGTTTTCACGGAACTTAGATGATGCTGAGGGAGAAACACAAAGGACAAAACAGGTGACACTCAGGTCAGATCACAGCTCTGAAGGGAAGGCGGCAAAGGAACATGGAGTGAGTAGAGAAGGTGAGAGGCGCGCATCAGCTCAGAGGGGCACGGGGCGTCTCCGAGGAGGTGCGGGTTCAGGTGTGCGGCGGAAACGGGCTCTCCCAACACAGACGCTTCGGCGCACAGCCTGACTCTGCCAGAGCCTCGGTCGCCCGCGGTGGGCAGAGGACACACAGCCACTGCTGAACATCAGAATGACGGGGACAGGCTAGATGGCAACTGGAAGTTTTGTCGGCGGGGGGGGGGGGGGGGGGGNTCCATTCCCACTGTAGGAAGCAAACCATTGGCCCTAAAACATCTCTTCTCCTCCTTAGGTCCGATGTCTGCCGAGGCCCAGAAGGAACCACGTGCACCGAACTTGCTGCACCAGCCCAGCGGCTGGAGGCCGGAATCTAGGCTTGGGCAGAAACGCGGCAGAGAGAAAGGACCCCCAAGCTGGGGGCCGGGAGCCCTGCGCCTGGTCCCAGCTGGGTCCTAGCAGGAAAAGTTCTTTCCACGACCTACAGCTCTACTCCCCTACACAGAGAGAAACTTGGAAGCCACGGCCTCGGAGGCTTTCCTCCAGTCTCTGGTGCGTTCGGGGCAGAGGAAGGGGACTCAGAGAAGGGGATAGAATGGCTCCCCCGCCCCTGTACAGCTCCCCTCCCCTCCCTCCGCCTACCAGAGGGTTTGCGACTCCTCCATGACACAGAAAACAGGACCCGCGTACACAGACACCCAGAGTCAAAGACGACATCGACTTCTTTTCCGTTTCTTTTTTCCCTCTCTGAAACATACAATCCCACTTGTGAGCAACCGGCTTTACTCGGCACCTCCCTCCCTGCGCGTGGGGAGCAGAACGAACAGGCCTTTCTCAACAACGGCATCGAGGCCACCCAATCCTACTCTTTAGAAAGTACACATGCACGTGTTCACCTGCTCAATTCCATGCCAGCGGGGGTCTTCCTCCATCTCGCGGAGAGAAGACAGCGAGTCCAGTTTGAGGCAAACAGTGTTTGAGGCACGACGTTGTTCTCCTTCCTCCAAGTATCGATTGTGAATCTTGTGAGTCAGACCTCGCTTCTCTCCCTCCGACTGTAAGGCTCTGATGGTCCTAACACCGTGCCTCTTGGTTTCTTGGCACAAGTGCACCCAGCAGCAGGTCGCCTCTTGTCCCAGACACCGGCTGGCACACTGTCATCCCCCTGAATGGTTTTTAATGGAGTGGAGAAGAAGACAGGAGACCAACTCTGAAGTGCAGGGACCTAAAAAGAGTCCTCCCCAAAAGGATGTGCCCTTACCCCTCGGACGCTAATGAGACACCGTGCTGGCCTGCTCTCCCCCTCCCCAGAAATAGTTTCGGGACCCCGTGGCAGGGCCCCTATCTGTGAAGAGTCCCCATACTGACTGGAGGAGCCTGTCTATCTTGGCCTAACATCCTGTTTTAAAAATCAGAAGGAAAGCACTTTAATTGCCTGGCCACTGGAAGTCCACACACACTACAGACTCGCCTACCTTTAAAAGGCTGTTTTCTGTGACACAGCACCGGTGAAAAACGCAGTGACTGTGAGTCCAAGGGCCTTGGTTTGGGTCCCGGTTCTGCTGACGACTGTGTGATTCTGAGTCAGGGAATTAAGTCACTTGATTCCCTTGGGCCTCATCTCTCTCACGTCGGTAAGACCACTTAATGATCCTGTAAGATGAATCTTTAAACACATCTGAATAAAAACATATGTTTTACATGGGTTTCATTAAAGATTTGGAGACAGCGTCAATCTGGGCTGTACAATACAGTCGCCACTCTCGACATTCGGCTATTTTAACTTAAAATGGTTAAAAGTAAAGTAAATCCAGTGCCTGGGTGGTACTAGCCACACTCCTGATGCTCAGAAAGTCACGTGTGGCCTGTGGGCCAGTGGTCACTCTGGTGGACAGCACAGACGTCACACGTTCCCGTTGTCCCCACGAGTTCTCCAGGACTGTACCGGGGCAGAGTGGCAGGAAAAACACCGGGCTGTATTCGCTTTTTCTCTCCATTGCAGGTGACGTTCGATGTCCTGTGAGCTGCAGGTGTACGGTGTAGAGCTGCGACACTTGTATACGCTACAGGGTCACCTCCCGAATAAGGCTAGTGCCCCCGGGCACCGCACACGGTTGTCACGGCGTTATTGACTGTATTCCCTGTGCTGTACGTCACATCCCCACGATTATTTGCATAGGTTGTATTATCTTCATTCAGCTCTAAAAGAAATATTTCCTTCATTCTCCCAACTGGTCATTCCGAGAGCTGCCAGTCTGCCCACTGACACCCACCGGCACAATTTTCAACCAGTCACAGATCTACCTGCTTTGAACCCACTGACTTTCTCTGTCTTAGTCATAAGGACGTCACGCGATGTGAAGGGCCCCACTGTGACGCAGGTGCCCGTGTCTGTGGCGCCAGAATCTGAACCCTGTCCCAGGAAACAGGGGAGAGAGGCCCTTTCTCCGATCACGCTCACTTACTATTATTGAACCTGGGCCAGCGCCTCGTGCCGTCTTTTCCGAGCCTGAACCAGCCATTCCCGGGGTGACGTCTTCCACAGACTCACCTACGCCCTGCTTCACGCCGATCAATCTCCTTTCGATTAAAAATAATCAGGACTTTAGACGCTCTTCTTCCATGTCTGCAGTCCCTCTGTGTCCCAGGACCCCCCAAAGGCCGCTGACCGGGGTTCAGCCATGCCTGTGTGCCCGTGGACGTCCCATGGGCGATCCCGGATCATTTTCACCTCCCTCAGAGTGGCAGGCTCCCCCGCGGCCATCAGCTTTCTCCTCCACAGCTGTGCTCCTTACTCAAGTTTGCAAAGACCTTCCCTGACGGCTTTCTCACTTTCCTCTGTTAGTTCCATTTTTCCTCGTTTTTTCCTGGAATGTTGCACCATTACAAGTCCCTGCTGGGCTCATTTAAAAACACAATTGTACATAGAATTTTGTTCATTTTATTCTTAAGACTTTTTTTTTGCAGGCTTCAGTAACTCTTAGCTTCTAGCCTATCTGCCCGATCAATTATATCTTTCCTCAGGCAGCGAGCCTGTGTGTGTTAAGGACCTCTGGCTGTAACAAGCAGATGGCCACTTGAGCTAATTCTTTTCTTAATTAATGTACTTTCATTGTTTTTATTATTATTATTTCATTACAGTTGTCCAAATTTATCCCCCTTTACCCTTCTCCACCCACCCCACCCACCCCCCACAGTCAATCAGAACCTAGGAATAAACTGAACCAAGGAGGTAAAATACCTGTGCTCAGCCCTGGCTGGTGTAGCTCAGTGGATTGAGCGCGGGCCTGCGAACCAGAGGATCGCGGTTCGATTCCCAGCCAGGGCACATGCCTGGGTTGCAGGCTGGTTCCCTGCAGGCCAACTCCCAGCAGGGGACACACGAAAGGCAACCATACATTGATGTTTCTCTCCCTCTCTCCTTCCCTTCCCCTCTAAAGATAAATAAATAAAAATAAAATAAAAAATAAAGACCTGTGCTCAGAAAACTACACAACACTGAAGAAAGAAATTGAGGAAAATACAAATAAGTGGAAGCATATACTGTGTTCATGGATTGGAAGAATTATCATCATCAGAATGTCCGTACTACCCAAAGCAACCTATAGATGCAATGTAGTTCTTATTAAAACACCAATGGCATATTTCACAGACCTACAACAAACATTTCAAAAATTTAGATGGAACAAAAAAGACCCCAAATATCCTCAGCAATCTTGAGAAAGAAGAACAAAGGAGGGATCACAATACCTGATTCAAACTGTACTACAAGGTCATGGTAATCAAAACAGCCCGGTGCTGGCATGAGAACAGACATATAGATCAACGGAACAGAATAGGAAGCCCAGAAATAAACCCATGTCTCTATGTCAGTTAATATTTGACAAATATTTTATGCACATGAGCATAAAATGGAGTAAAAACAGTCTCTTCAATAAATGGTGTTGGGAGCACTGGACTGTTACACGCAAAAAAGGGAACTAGACCACCAACTTACACCATGCACCAGAACAAACTCAAAATGGATAAAACTTAAATACAAGTCATGACACCATGAACGTTCTGGCGGAAAACATAGGCAGTAGAATTTTAGATATCACACAGAGCAATATTTTGGCCGCTGTATCCCCTATGGCAGGGGACATGAAGGAAAGAATAAACAAACGGGACTTTGATAGGGGACTCAAGACTTGGAAAATTTTAACTTAAGGTAAAAAGTTATAAGTCTAGCAAGTAATGTATATGGTAAAGCTTTTGTTTCAGAAACTTAGACAAGGCCCGTCCTGGCTCCTGGGAAAACAGCCGACCTCCTGGGGCACTGCCAAAGACCACCGCCTGGGGACAAGTGGAGACATTCTGGCCATTGTGTTCCAGGGAGGAGCAAACGACCACCAGCCCCTGGGAACAGCTAACCACCCAGGACAGGGATGTTGCAGTTCCTTCTACCCGACCCTCCCTGAATTCCAAGCCCCTCACTGCACCTTGTTTATTCCCTGCTCTAAAAACCTTGACCTGGAAAGAAAAGACAATATGGTCTGTTAGGGTACTAACGCACCATCTTCTCAGGTTGCCGGCCACCTGAGTAAAGCGCCCGTAAAGATTCAATCACTGTCACTGCTTACTGGGTTTGGCAGTGACAGGCAGCCCAAACTCCTGGGTCTTTTCCAGTTACAACTTCACCTGAGCTAACTCTAACAACGGGATGAGCCAGCCCAGACAAGGGCGCCAGTACAGCGCTTCTCAGGAAGGTCTGAACGAGGCGGGTGGAAGGGGTGAGGGTTCAAAGGCAGCAGGTATCTGTGGCTGACAGAGCTCCTAACGTGAGTCAAGTAGAGAGCAACAAAAAGTAAGTGGAGAAGCTGTAGGTGAACTCATAACCATAAAAAGGCTTTCTTTTCAGCTCTGTCACTCAAGAATGGCTCTTATCCACCTTCAAGGTCATGCATACACGGACTCCGATACCTGGTACTCGTCCCTATGATGTCACCGATACTTACTTCCAGGTCTCAGGGAAGAACAAACTTACCATAGGGCTAGGAACCCACTGTTCCCAAAACAATAAGGGTTGTCTCCAAGAACTGGAGGACAAAGGAGTGCATTTAGAGACCTCTCACAGACCGAGTTGTGTCTACCTGAGCAAATGATAATAATTAACTGAAACAAGTTGAACAGATGAAAGGCCATGAGCCCACTGGGATGCGCCAAGGAGAAAAATTAATGTACAGGATACGAATCTACAGTGAATAAAATAGACTGTTGAACTCGTATTGATTTGAACAAGAGAAAAATAATGAAGATGGGTACTTTATTCATCCACGAGGCACACGGCCGTCTGTGGAATACAGGTGTGCACCAGGCTCTCTGTGTGGCCGAGAGACAGCAGACCCGCACGTGTGAGCACGAGAGCCAAGAGAGAGCGGAACCTGAGGCGGAACCAGAGAACGAGAGCACGCGCCTCCCTGGAATGGGCAGGTGGAGCGAAAGCCTGCAGTTAATTAGTTCCCACAACGGGGCGCGTGCCAGCACGATCGACTCCCCAAATGTCCACAGAAACAAGAAAATGACACATAATCGTATCTTTCCCGCCCAGGGAATGAAACCCCTAATTACAATAAATTGTACTCATTACCACAAATTGTAATAAATACACGTTTGATGTCTAACAAATGCAAGGCAACGGCACGCGTCATAAACCTCATGCCGTGTAAAGCTCAGAACGCGTCCTTTGTCAGAAAATCAAGCCAGTCTCCAGAAGCCGAAACCTGTGGGTGAGGAGTTGAGGAGACGGGTCCCAGGAACAGCAGGGTTCGCAGCCTAGATTTCCGGTTCTAGGCTGAGGTGGCGTGACGGGCAAACCCAGCGCTCCTTCGGACAGTGAGGAATAAAAACCCGCCAGGAGCCACACAGAGATGATGAGAATTTGAGGGACTAAAACTCCAGCCAGACGAGAGCTGTTTGCAGGTGAATGAAAGACTGTGGCAGACATGTTGCCCCCAGAGGCATCTGCGACTGTGAGCACCAACTGAGCATCCAGCCTGGGCCCAGTCGCCACTGCAGAGAAAGGAAACGAACCGCGTTCTTCAGCAGTGGCGCAGGGGTGGATTGGGAAACTGGGGAGTGGAGAGCCCCACCTGCAGCTCCATGGTATTCGTTGAATTCTGAGTTTCTGCGGGAAGCTAGAGAGCAAGCCCAAATCTCCTAAAGGCCCAAGGGAGACCCTGGGGTACTCAGGGAATGAGGAACCGCCAGCAGGAGGGAGCCTGAAAGCAAAACAGGCCCAAATGAAAGTCCCGGGGATTGGCGAAGTGGCCCCGAGCACTGTGGCCGAGGACAGTCTGAGCCTGTGATCAGGGCCAGCAGCGCCCAACGTACCACCGCAGCCCCAGACTCTGCAGGAGGACGGGGAAGGAACAGCCTCAATCCACAGCAGGGGCCAGAGGCTGGAGGCCAGCGTGTGAGCAGGAGGGCACCAGGCCTCAGTAAGAAGTCGGGGCGCCTCAGGCTCTGGAAGCTTCCCTGATGGGGAATTTTGAGGGTCTTGAGTGTAGTCACAAAGCGTAGCCAGGAGGAGCAGTGCTGTCCAGGACCCCTCAAGGAAAAGACAGCCAAGAGCTTTGTGTTGGGACCCAGCCGGACTCAACCTTACACCCCTGTTCCTTTGGCCGGTTCTAATCTGTCTGCTTTGGCTCTGATGAGACTCTAACCGTCAGCAGAGCCCCTTTCTGAGCTGTGAGTTGCTCTGTCGAACCTGAGGGGCGTCATGGGAACTCTCAGTTTGCAGCCAGCTGGTCTGATGTCCTCAACCCGATTTCCGTGCGTTTGCTATGGAGGCTGGATTTACTGTGTCACGGTGTGCTGATGAACGTCTCTTCCCTCATTCTCCTGGTACTGTGAAACTGACCACGGCGAGAGTATTTGTGCGGCAGATGCTATGAATCGAGGCTTGATGCATTGTTTTGTTGATAGTGAAACAATTAATGATTCAAATCAAACTTAAAAGTTGATTGTGTCTAAGGTTCTTCCACCTATTCCTGGCACCTATTCCTGCCAACTGTTCAAAAGTTGTGATCCAGTTCAGCAAAGGAACTGCTGACATCACTGGCGACAGAGCCAACTTCCAGCATGTGTCGCCTTCTCCTCGCTCATCACAGTGAGCAAAACCACCCAGCACCACTCACGCGAGACTGCACTCGCATCAGCGGCAACCGCTGCGGCCGTGGACACAGGGACTTGGAGACGGTCGAGCCGGGACAGCGTTTCAGGGGCACGAGCTGAGTCCCGTTCCTCATGGTGTCGATCGCCCATCGTTGGCCACACTCTCCCAGGTCAGAGAGATGGAAAAAGATCCTGCGTGCTTGCATGTGTGTGTGCATGTGTGTGTGCATGTGTGTGTGCATGCATGCCTCTTTTTTGAGAACCAGTTGTAATTCATTTACCTGCGCACCACTGTGCACAAATGAGCACCATTTCCCTCAACGAAATGGGTCTATTCATTTATTTGACAAATATTTGCACGGGGAGTCTAACAGCACAATTGGTTTTAATAATTTCTAGGCACGGAAGAGGGATTGACAAGTAAAATATCCCCTCTTTCAACCTCTGAGGTCTCCATTTTTTTCCGAGAAAGTGACAGGGACCGACTGTGCGACATGCCCAGCCCACTCCACAGGCGGACTCGAGTGCACTCGGACGACTGGGAGCCCTAGAGCGGATCCGGTGTGCGTGCTCCGGGGACAAGACTGTTTGTTCTCTCTTAGAGAGAGACGCCCCAGAGGACCACTCACCCACGGCAGGGGACCCAACACAGTGAGTCCCAAGTACCCTGGGCCACCTCTAAAATCTCCGAACTCGTTCCACCCAGTTCCTGCCCGGCCACTGTTTCCACCTGACTTAAAGCTCTCAGCTCTGGCCCTGACCTGTGTGGCTCAGCTGGTTGGGCGTCATCCCGCAAACCGAAAGGTCACTGGTTCGATTCCCGGTCTGGACACATGGCTGGCTTGCAGGTTTGGTCCCCATTTGGAGGCGTGTGAGAGGCAGCTGATTGATGCCGCTCCCTCACACTGATGTTTCTCTCCCTCTCTTCCTCCCTCCCTTCCCCCTCTCCAAAAACAAATAAAATCTCTTTTTGAAAAAAGTTCTTGGGCTCTGTAACCTGACTCTAATGCTGACCCTAGACTTGAATACACCCTGATTTCCACCTGCAGGAGACTTAATCCTCCACGGGACACCTGGCACGAACTTGCTCCTCCAGGTCCCCTTCAAGAACGAACGCCTGGCCACTTCTCCCTAATCTGCACCCCGACCTGAACGCGTTCTATCTATGCGTCCGCAAGCTTTCCCAAGGCCCAGGGTCTCCCTCTCTTTTCCCTCAACGAAATCTCTTTGAACATCATTTTTAAAAGGAGTCAGAAGACCACCTCTTCCTCAGTCCGCAGTATCTCCCTGCTGCCCAGCTTGGAGTGCTAACCTTGGTCTGTCTCGGGTCTCAGAGCCGAGTGGAGCGTTTTGCCAAGGAGAAAAATCCGGTGCACTTCGGGACCTCCTGTCCTTCGTTTCGTTTCCTCCTTAGCTGAAGAGGAAACTTCCCTTCCCCATGCAGTCTGCACACTAGTTCCTACGTGTCCACTCCTGCGTGACATTTAGTGTCCCTGTCCCGTCCGCAGAGACTAGCACAAGTCACCCTCAGAGCAGAGCGATCGCCTCGGAACAGGGATGAGCTCCCTCTGTAGGGCAAAAGCAAAACGTGTTCATTTTGTGGGCAATCGCGAAGCGTTCCAAGAACTGAGACTGTTCGTAACCTGTAAAGAGGTCAGGAAACGCGCTAGAAACAGGGGAGAGAGAAATAAGAAAACCCCCAGAAAACAGAATAAGCTCGCATTTCCTGAATTATGCACAGATAAGCCATTCAGAGACCATTTTAATACACGTGGACCTTCAAAAGCACAGCCCTCCGGTAGGACACAGGAAACCCGTAACCAGGGGAGGGTTTGGAGACTGTCAGTCAGTTCGGTGGCCACACGTTTTCATTGGGTCCACGGTATTTTCGGGGCAGCACGTGCTGCCTTCCAGGAAGCAGGAGGACCGCCCTGCCCGCCATCCGCTCCCCCCGCGTCTGGAGGTGGCCCTCGGGAAGTGTGATGCAGACCGCCGTCGGATGCAAGCCCACAGAAAGTCTGCAAGGATGGTCCAGAGACAGGACATGGAAACCTGCCTCCGGTTCCAGAATTTTCAGAGGACCTTGAAGAAGACCTTACTGGAAACACAGCGTGCACTACGACCGTGCCACCGCCCAGAGGGCACGTGACCAGAGAGGAAACCCAGCTTCCTAGAGGGGGACGAACCTGTGCCTACCAACCTGGCTTATTCAGCAAAGCTCATGGACACGTGGCCTCATTCAGGAAGTCGACACCTCAGAGCACACGCCTCCGTGGGACACGTGTGGCACTCCAGCGGGAGGCGCTCAGGGCTGGAAGAGTTTGGGTAAAGGCCTCAAGTCAGCCTGGACCAGTGCACAGGGCCCCTCTGGAACTGGGCTGCCCGTGAGCAGGAGGGCTTGGGACCTTCCCCCCACCCCTGCGCACCTACACAATCCGGAGATCTGGGCGGGGCCCTGGACACCCACGGGTTTTAAAGGCCCCTCCAGCAGGAGCAGGGACTCCCATTTGTCCTCCCAACCCTCAACAGCTATTGATATTCGTCACAGCTAGTGGGTAGCCAGAAAGCCCATTTGGTTTGTTCCATAAAATAAAAGACGCACTTTTCATTTTCATCAATAACTACTGATTCGGTTATTCTCAGTATGTCAGCTGCCTCCCACACGGTAGAGGGTGGACTGTTCTCAGTCACTGTCTCGATTTGATTGCTGCCAACTTCACCTGGTCCACCCGACCATCGTCCACAAGGACCCTCCCGCACGGAACTTCCCAGACCGCTTCTGACACTGTCCATCTGTCACTGCACCTTCTCCACACGCTGCACAAATCTTTTTTTGTGTTTCAGTTTTTACCTTTCTTGAAATAATAAAATGTCATAAATGCCATTGTCATAAAATGTCAAAAATGCTGCTTCTTTTCTCCCATCTTCAATACTAGAACAGCTGCACAAAAATTCATCTGTTTTGATTTCTTTTTAAATGCACACCGATGGGACAGCCGTCACAATACAACCTAACAAAGTCATTTCAAATGACCTTAAAGACAAGTAAACACCACTAGAACCATCTTACAGAAAAAACAGATGGAGTTTTTGGCCAACCCACTCCTTGTCACTGACATGTGTAAGTGGCGTTTGTGACCACTATGTGACATGTGTGCATCAGTCCCCACCCCCGACACGCACAGAGAACCCAGGCCCCGCCGGGGACCCTAACACACAGCAGGTCCGGAACCCCTTCGGTGGGCACGGCTGCTCCTCGAACTTGTGTCCCCGGGGACCGCTGCCTTGTTTTTGTTTTCTCTCCTGATGAGACACATGGCGGGGTGGGGGGGGGGGTTCCTGCTGTTGCAGAATAAACAGCATTGTCACTTAGGCTTCCCCATTCGAAAGCTGATTCCACGAGCGGTTGGCCGTTCTATCACGCGGCCTGCGCGCAGGTCCTCTGGGAAGTCGGGAATGCAGGGAACAGTGACATTTACCGCCCGGCTGTACGGCCGCAGGGCTTTGCCCACGGTGAGCCTTCCCTTAGCACAGGAATCATGCCTTTCATCTCTGTGTCCCCAGACCAAACGGCAAATTCCCTAGAATCCTTACTCCTCCATTATTTATGGAATAAATAAAGTACGAGGGGGGCCCCAAAAAGAAAGTGGAATTATATTCTGGAGGGTGGGCCCTTGTAGCACAGGCTTCCCCCGCTCGGTGAGTGCTTCAGGGACCCGTCTGGACCAGTGCGCCAGCTGGCGTCGTTGGGAGAGGCTGCATTTGGCTTCAGCAAATGTTTTTTGAAGACTTTTCGATGTGTTTGCCCATTTCATGATGGGGATTTACGAGCACAGCTGCCCACACGACTGAGTGTTTGGCAGTTTTTAACCAAAAAGAGCGTGACCCCTATGCCCCACCTCCCTATTCAGCCAATCCTGCCCCTAGCAACTTTTTTGTTTCCCCAGATGAAAAAAGTCCTCAAAGGGAAACATTTTGCCCATGTGGAGGAGGTGAAACACGAAATGGCAGAAGCTCTAGAAGGCATCAGAATCGATGAGTTCAAAAACTGTATTGAGCCATGGAAGAAATATACCGATAGGTGTATTGCGTCAAATGACCACATTTGAAGGTGACTGCAGTTTAAACATGCCAGAATAAATACACAGTTTTTGTAAATAAACTCCGGGGGTTTGGGGCCCCCCTCATACTGTAAGGTACAGCAAAGCCAGGGTCGCCCACGGCACCCCTCACACACGCCGCGCCTCTAACGACACACCTGCTGCTTGTTCGCAGACTTCCAGACACAGGGAATGGCTGACCTGTGTCTAACCCTCACTTCACGCATTTAAAGTGAGGGCGCCTCAGTGAGGCTATCGAACAAAGGGCCGTCGAGCAGGCATTGCTCTTACAATAATCTCCACCTCATTTCTAAGAAGGGAACAAAGCAAGCGAAGCAGCAGGCCTCTCTGCCCCTGGAAAGCTGCCCTGGGACCAGACCCCGACCACTCTGGGCACACCTGCCCTTCCCGGGGCAGCAGGGGCCCAGATTCTAGCACCTGCCACGCACGAAATTCTCCTCTGCCTATCAGGCGGTTCCGGAACCCCTGCTAACGGGAAGCAATGCCCTCCATTCCCCGACCTGGTTTGGGGATTAGAATGATTTAAATGCCGGCACTCATGGTCTGTGCTTGCATAGGTATCTGCACAGCTGAGGTCCCCCCTAAGACCACCCTCCGAACCATGAAGGTAAGTGAACACAAGGCCTACAAGGGCCCTGAGCTGGGGCAAGAGCAAAAACGGGAGCAGTCTGGGTGCTTAAAGTAACCTGGGCCAGTCCCCAGGCTCGCCTGGGCCACATGCGGGAGAGAAGGAAGGAAAGGAGAGGCTTGACCCGAGCGGGCTGTGGCCGTTTCCCAGGTGGCCTGGAAGAGCCGTCCGGTTTCCAGAATGGGCTTGGCAGGCGGTGGGTCCACTCTGGAACCAGCTGGGGACAGTTCGACACAGGCGCCTTCCATACCTGTGCTGGTGAAGCTGCCTGCCCCTTGCTGGGGCTTGGCCAGGGGGTGGTGGGGCCCCGAGAGTCCCCGCCCCTGCCCTGTCCCTACTCCCTGAAATAAAACCCCAGACACTCCACTTTAATGTCCCTGTTCCAGACGCATTCATGGGAAGACAGAGAAAATATTTCTAGAATTCTCTCTAGATCCCTAGTCTCGCTCCCTGGCAGCTGCCCCAGTTTCTCCAGCTCGCCTTGTCCCCAGAGACACGGAATATCCTGCGAGCTTGCAGTCCACCCCCCAGCACCAGAACAGCCAGTCACGTGGTGAGAGGTAAGCGGAAACCGGGTGCTTGGCCAGCCCTGCTCTGCTAAACACCCCGGGAGGGGGCTCGGGGCCTGTTCCGTCCCATCACAGCCACAGCTGACCCTCCCAACCCTGGTGGGGGGCACACAGGTCTGGCCCAGTCCTCGCCCTTCTTCTGAGAACTTGGAGGTTAGGGTAAGAAGATGCTTGCCCGTGCCCCCACCCCGCCCCATCTGACTGTACCACCGGGACAACAAGGTGTCCATTCACTGTTCCTCTTGCGAAGAAGCCGGCAGCACAGATGGACTGGGGACGTGAGTCCAGCTGAGCACGCTGCTCGCCCCCCAAATTTCTCTGCTCACTCCCCTGTCTGGCACGAGGCCACCAGGACTGTAAGTCCCACCCACACTAGCGAGGGAGGCACCGAGTAACTGCTCTTGTGACCACAGACCTACCCTCCAGCACTGACCACTCCCACCCTGTCCCCAGGCTAAAAGCGATTTCTCTTCCCAGGGAACTGAGGGCACAAGAACGACCTTTTACATTAAGCCTGGGACCCCATACCCTACCCCGAACTTGTACTCTCTCAGCCAGAGCCCTGACTGGTAACCTGGAGCAGGGAAGTTGACTAGATTCCAGGCGAACCCTGATTTTATTTCCGCCTGCCCCCCACCCACATGGGCTGGATGACACAGGGAAGTCATTCCAACTGAGCTCAAGCCAGGGAGCCCCGGCCCATACCAGGAATCACACCAGGGACCCCTCACGGTTACCAAGAGGCCAACGCCGAGGCTCTGCCCGGGAGAGGTGCAGCGCGGCTTAAGACCTTTGAGTAAATAACCGTGAAGCCACAGAGCAGAATTCGGTACGTTACCGTGGGGAGAGAGAGATTCTGACAAGTGCGCACTGTCTCTCACTGCCGCGAACCACAGCCCACGCCGGCGCTCCGAAAAGGCGGCGTTACTATCTAAGCAGCAGCCCAGAAACAATTCACTGACTACCTGCACGCCAGGAAAGGCCGCCCCGCCTCCTGCTGGGGGCTCTCATGCTGCCACCGTGGAGCGAGGGCACAGACACGGAGACGGTACGGTCTGTCGGCCCAAAATGCCTACCGTCCCGGCTTCTTCCTGAAGGAGTTTGCTGCAGTCTGGAGTATAAGGTGCTGGCCCGGTGGTTCTCAAACATCAGTGGGCGTCGGGACCCCTGGAGGCCTTGTTAAGACCCAGAATGCCGAGCGCCCATTACCGGCTGACTCCACACCTCTGGGCTGGGGCCTGAGCAGAAGTGTTTCTGGGAAGGTCAGCGGCCACCCTCTGAGAACCACGCCCCGAGCTCCCGCCACGCAGGTGCGCCGGGCAGAGTGATTGCAGGGACCGGGAGCAGGAGAGGGGGTGTGCTGAAAAGCCGATTTTGGAGAGGAGGAACGCAAGCAGAGGACCTTCAGCACCTGACCGCAAATGTCGATAAACTGAGTCAGGACGGGGCTCCTGCCACTTCCTCAGTGGATGTGGCCCGGGGGCATGCCGTGAACTCGGGGCCCCAAGGCACATGGGACATGGGCATGAGGTTTCGGCGTGTGACCGCACACTGTCTGCCACAGTCCCCTGGGATGGAGGGACTCTCTTGGCCTGGGCCTTTGCCCAAAGCACCGGGGAGTGTGGCTTCGTTCCGGGCGCTGGAAAGAATGGGGCTTGCGAGTAAAAAGCAGGTTTGAGCCCTGGCTGGCCTGGCTCAGTGGACTGAGAACGGGCCTGCGAGCCACACGATCGTGGTTCGATTCCCAGTCAGGGCACATGCCTGGGTTGCAGGCCAGTTCCCAGCAGGGGACTCACGAGAAGCAACCATACATTGATACTTCTCTCCTTCCCTTCCCCTCTAAAGATAAATAAATAAAATCTTTTAAAAAAAGAAGCAGGTTTGAGACAGGAGGCAAGAAGAGCCGCATTTTCTACGACCCCAGAGGGACGGGACAAGGACGCCTCCTAACACCTAGTGGTGTTTTGAAACCACCGCATGCAGACCGGAACGAAGGAGTAACGCAGCTAAAACATAAGCGAGTCCATTAAAATCTAATCACGTCCTTCTCATTTGTGTATTAAGATGGAGGGAGGCTGTGAGTGATGCCTTTAATTAGCGCCCTGATGCTTCAGCGCCCTGCCCCGGCCGTTGATTTAAAGAGACAGCATCATTTTCCCAGTACATAACCACTCCTGCTGAATTCGTAATGCAGACAGATGGAGGGCGCACGATTCGGAGACAGAAGGGGGAAGGATACCGCTCTCCAGATAATCATCTTCATGTATCCACTGCCGGTTCAGACCCACTATGGTCTGTGCCTTCCGACCTCAGTGAGAGGGAGCAGGGTGACAGGCACACTTCTCCGGTACAACCCACACAGAGAGAACTCACGTCGTTAATGGCAGAATGGACTCTCGATCACAGTAGTGTCCACCCTGAAAGTCGGGACCAATGTGACTCTCTGATTCTCCTGGGGCCGCCTATACAATCAAAATGTCCAAAACCCACTGGGGAATATTGAAAGGATATAGGATTCTCCTTGATTAAAGCAAAGAATCGGACGTTGGCCCACAGTGTCACGGGCTAATGTACAAGGAGTTTGAAAAGCCCATCCAAAAAAAGCACGAAAGAAAAAGGCGAGAGAGCACTCAGACGCTTGCTCTGCAGAGGTTCCAAAGCTCACTTCTGCTTTAATCTGCTGTGATCTCAGATCATAATTAATTAAATCCCATTCCACCTCGAGAGGCGTTTACCAGAAACGATCTCCTGGTTTAAAATGTGCTAGACACTTTTTCCACCTGCTTTTAAGAACATGCCTAAAATGTTCTGCAAACTTCCCTCTGACTGAAAACAAGGCTGGGTCAGCTCACGCCACACACGAGGGAGCTCTGTGGGCCGTGTCTGGTTGGCAGATGGCCGCCCCCTGCACCAGCCCTGGCGGCACGGAGCTGGAGTCTGTTTGCGTGTCCCTTCACGCCTCTGCATTTCCCTAGAGAAACCCTGCTGCGTGCAGACTTCAAAAGACACGGTCCCTGTTCGCTGAAAAGCCCACGGCCACTTCCAAGGGGTCGTCTAACATCACACACAACCTTATCCCACGAACAGAAGGGCCTTTTATGTGTTCCAAATGTCAGCATGCACACTCAAAATGACCAATAATGGGTGAATAATGATTTTCAGCTGCAGGAGATAATGATGGGCCTATTTTATATTTCACTGTGTCCTTGAGGCGAATGACAATGACAGATGCTGGTGGGTTATTTAATGCAAGACACACCATCCTCCGCCACCGGTGCCGTCTGTGGCACGAACACCTCCCCGTCTCCTGCGCCGGCCAGAACCCGCTGAGGGTCCGCCATGTTCCGAGTCCTGGTCGCGGGACACAGAAGCATCTCCCTTCTCCAGATGGGGACGGCCCACGCTGAGGGCTGCTTCCAAGTTACCAATGAGGAAAACGGGGGCCACAGAAGCCACAGCAACCCCGAGAAATGCCGCAGCTAGGAACTGCAGCCACAGTTGCTACTATTATAAATAAAATGTAACCAACGTTTCCATAGGAAGTTGGAGCACAGCTGCAGAGTGAAAGGCTGATAAGGAAAGAGAAGACCACATATTTGTGTCCATCCATGGGTCCCTGCAGATATGTGGTGACCAATGACGCCGGCCTATGGCACCTGCTTCTTCCTGCTTATTTGGGAGTCTGTCCCCATGCACAAAGCCGTTTCTGGTGAGGAGGACTGAAGAGGGGGCACGCCCCAACTCCGCTGGGATGCAGCCACGCTGAACGCAGCAGGTGTCCCCGATCTCAGATCCTGCATTCTACTTCTCCAGGGATGGCCCCTTGAAGTGACGAGGGTGCGTCGGTCTCAGTCATCATTTGTGATGGGGTGGGTTCAAATGCCCTCGACCCACTGCCCGTCCTGCGTGTACGGAACACAGAGGGAGCTACCTGCAGGGCTCCAGGACGTCAGGATGGTCTGCGCCCCCTGCAGGCTCACGCGCATGGGCAGTGGTGGCCGCAGTCCCAGATCCCACAGGAAGACAATCAGACCCTGGGACCAACACCTCCAAGCAGGGGTCAAGTGTGAGTGTGGAGAGTCAGCCTTCTCACTTTTTCCCAGTCAGGCTGTGTCTCTGTGAGTTGTTTCCCAGTCATGGGGGTGGAGGGACTGAACAGGAAGAGTTAGTTACTGAGGAAGAGGGGCATAGCCAAGGCAGTGACTTATCACCATGTGCCCTAACGCCACGAAATCCAAATACGCGTTCCTCGGTACAAAGGTAAGTTCAGCAACGAGGGCGAGGAGGGCGGCGCTGCTGCCATTTCCCCAGTAACGGCTCGGCCAAGAGCGGGTGCCACGGGAGATAAATAATCTACCGTGTTTTAACCAACCGCAGCTCCTTTGTGCCAAAAAGTAAGAATGTCCCTGAGTCAGACCGACTTCACTGAGTGCTCAGAAGTAACGTGGATTGCACTCACACTCCGTCTGACACGCTCAGTCTGGAAGGTAACTGGGAGGCAGAAATCCGCACGTTTCCCCCTGAAGAAAACAGGAGACGTTGGACCGTCCCATCCCCCCCCCATGTCAGACAGTCACGAGGTCAGCACAGTTTCTGAAAGGGCAAGGGAACCCGATTCCTCCCTCTTCTCCGTGTTACATCCGTGTAATTTTACTTGGTTCCAGTAAAGGTTTAGATCTACTCTGAAATCAGACATCGACTGAAAGTCACCTGGCCAGTGACACACAGCAGCTGCCAGCCCCTGCCGGCGGGACCCGGTGTGTCCTGACCGCACGGCAGGGTGATGGGCCATGGACCTGCAGAGCCGCCGGAGGAGTTAGCGGCCCTGTTCGCAGGTAGAGGACATTGGCGCCTGGAGCGTGACAGGTGTTCAGTGAAGGAGAGCAGAGCTGTGCACTGAAGACTGAAGCCCACAGAACTGGCTCAGTTCCCAACCCGTGACAGTCAAAGTCACCTCCAGGGCCGCAAGTGTGGACAGTCCCGTGTCTCACTGGCCAGTCTCTGCTGATTAGCATCTGTGTACGGAAGTGACGTGAACGGCAGTAACTGAAAACTGTAGATGCATCCGTAGCTTCTATTCCTGAATGTAGTGTCCACTGGTAGTTGTCTCGAACTTTCTCGGGGCCTCCCCACCCCCAAACAACCTTTAACCGCGGTGCTTTCTGGGGGCACCTCCCACGTTGCCACCTGGTGCTGGCAGTGAGCTCAAGCCCTCAGATGAAATGTGTGTAGGCACCCGTGTTCTCTCCCCACGTAGGGCAGAATTCTGGGAGGCAGGTTTCCCGCAAAACACCTGTGTGATGAGGGTACCACAGGCACTCGCCGGCCTCCGAGACAGCCTGCCCGGCGCTGGGAGAGCAAGTGACCGGGAGACATGCCGCTGAGGGTCAGGCGGCGGCGTCTCGGCAGCGGTACCTTGGGTGGCCTCTCTGAGCCTCGTTTTCTTCACAGATAAACAAGCTTAACAAAAACACTTACCTCCAGAAGTGCTTGTGAGGATTAAGTGGGATCATCCATCGAAAGCACTTAGAATAAAGCGCAGGCACAGCCCTGTTATGTATGTCGGGGGCCGCCGTAGGGGCTCCGCTTGTGTGGGTCTGAGTAAACACTACAAATAACACACGTTACGCACCATAAACATTAGTGATCACTAGCTGTCTCCATTAGGCTAGGCTGTGCGCGGTGGCTGGCGCTCTGGCCCGTGGCCCGTGAAGCGAGGCCCTGGGCTGGGTCTGATGTTCTAGGAGCTCAGACATGTCAGTGATGCAGTCAAGTCGGTTCTGTTAACTCGGGAGATGGGAGGAAACCAGCTGTTGGCACAATCGAATCCAAAACATCTCTCCGTTACTACTAGTCGCCAACAGGGACAAGCTGGGTCACGTTGTACTTGTGTCCCCAGTCTCGGGGTGGAGGGACAGCAGCCCATTCTGGAGCCCGAAACTGTGAGAGAGAAAAAGCTGGACGCTCCCCGCCAGCGCCGGTCTGCACCGGCAATTTCCAGCCTGGTCCATCTCTTGGCACACACACAACTAACGACTAAAACTCCACACCAAATGTATTTGTTGCCGATCTGACCAAGAGAAAACAGGTATACTTCCAATTCATTCACACCAGATGGCGTTGTTGTGTGGGCTGTGGTCATTTTGTTATTCGGCCATCTAAGGGAAAAGAGGCCGGGGCCCTGACCAGACTCCGGCAGCGCGCGCTTTGAAAGCCCTTGCCGGGTGCGGCTGAAAACAGCTGGCCTGCTTGGAGCATCACCCGCAGCCAGCCGCCCACCGGCCCAGGTCAAGGCTCACTCGGTCCCTCTGGGCAGAGCCCATGGCTGTCTGCAAGAGCGATCCCAGGAAATTTTGGAAAAGATAGGTATCTTAAAATAAAATGCCTAAAATTCAAACTAGGGGTGACCGTCCCCTTGGGAGTCAGTAAAGACGTTCCCCAAGGGTCCTGACACCCACCAACGCGCCCCCTGAACGAGCCCCTGCCGTGCTGTCCTGGCACCACTGCCAGGGCCTCTGCTCAGTCCTCGGGCTGCTGGCGGGACAGGGCGGGGGTGCCTGTGTCGTGATGGGACGAGGCGAGTGGTGGAAAAGGCCGATTCGCACCCACAGGACAGCAGAGTGGGAGCCCCCGGGGGAGACACGCGGGATGTCTCGGAACTCAAGCAGGGGAGGAAACGGGAAACGGCCGCTCCCACCTCACCTGGGCGGCCAGGCCCTCCCGCACCTCTGGGAGCAGCGAGAACACCGTGGGCAGGGCCAGCCCACGTGCGCTGCTCCTGTCCTTGGGCGAGCGGGCCTAAAATCACACCTCCCTCCGAGGTGTGACGACCTCGCACTGAGGTTGACCGAGACGACCTCGCACCGTCTCACACAGAGTGTCTCCTTCCATCGCAGCCTCCACAGCATCCGCTGTCCCGCCCTCGCTTTGGGCTGCATTCTTCAACACAGCTCCTGGGGTTGCTGTGCTCAGCAGCACCAGTGAACGGCACCCCGACTTCACCTTTCCAGATAACCCTGGATATCTGAGCCCCACCCTAAAAAGTCCCCGAACCGAATGACTAACCTTTTTTTATTTCCTTTTTTCTTTTTATTTTGAGACAGAAGAGAAACAAGGGAGAGAAGGAGAGAAATATCAACGCGTGGTTGCCTCTCATACGCCCCCTACTGGGGACCCGGCCCACAACCCAAGCATGTGACCTGACTGGGAATCGAACTGGTGACCCTTTGTTTTTCAGGTAGGCACCCAATCCACGGACCTACACCAGCCAGGGCCCCTTTTTTTCTTTTTAACGAGAAACAAGTACTTTCTGAGCTTTAAGCAGTTTTTGAATGAACCAAAGAGCCTTGCCGAGAGTTTGTGTATTTAACGGACCAAACCCGAGCATTAAGACAGGAACAGCTGGAAGCTCAGCGTTCCACGGGCAGAAACGCCGCTGTGTGGCTAATGGAAACACTGGGACGTGTGGGGGCGGGGCAGGGGGGACAGCGGCGGGTCTGCAGGCGGCTCCCGGTCGCCCAAGAGGCTGCACGCCCCACGACACACTGCACAGAAGCACTGACACCATCACATCCTGGCGGCTTCTGGACAGCGTCTCGCAGGAGCAGCTCTGGCCCGTGAAGGTCGCGAGCGGCAGCTCACGGGGGCCCTGTGACTGTGAGCCCCGCGGGCATGGTAGCAAGCTCATGACCAGGGGGAGCAATAACACCCCCACACGTGCCAAACACTCGCATCGCCCTGTTCTGGAGGCAGTTACGGTCAGGGACTCGGCTGCCCCACCCCCGGCCAGCCCTGCCCAGACTCCTGAACCCAGAGGCCTCCCCGTCAGAGGCTCCTCCCCTAAGACCTGGTGACCAGGGGCCTTGGCCAAGGCCTTCCCTCCTCTCTGACTCGGTACTCCTCCACTCCTTCGCTGTCCCCTCTCGCAGGCCCCCAGACCCCTGAGAAGGCAGCAGCCTTCTGCTCCAGGCCCCTCAGCTGCCCCCACCCCTCCTGCCCCATCTGCAGACCATCCCTGCACAGCACTGAGTCCAGGCAGAAAGTGGAACAGGAGGGAGATCGGGCCACTCTGTCCCCTGGCCTGCGTTGTCACAACAAACACAGACTGGGCTGTGACTTTCAGTGTGGCTCATCGTCCCGACGGACCCCCCAGTACCTGGCAGGCAGACGGACATCTGTGCCAGGAAAACAAACCTCCCCGGAGACCCCACAGCAGACTTCTCCCCTCCAGGGGGCCGTGCTTAGGCACGAAGGGTCTGCGCAGAGGAAGGGGTTGGCCGACCCTCTGCCAGGGCCCGACCTAGCAGGGAAATGCGTTCTGTGGGGAAAACAGGCTTGGGAGTCAGATGCGGGAGAAGCGGTGGCTGAGCTACGGAGAAGGTATGCAGAGGCGACCCCTTAACTGTGCTCTTGGGCAGACAGGATCTGGAGTCAGAGGGTGGCGGACGGAGTGAGCGGGCTCTGGGGTGCTCGGGGAGAGCCCCAAGATTCTGGGGCGGAGGCAGCAGCGTGCTGCTCTTCCCGAGAAGAAGGGAGGAGGGCGTTTTGATTCGGGAAACACGACTGCCCCCCGAGGGGACAGGGAAGCGCCTTCCGGAGGCACGTGAGCAGGTGGGTGCCGGCCAGGCACCCGGGAAACGCCTGTGAAGGCACGTGACCGCCTGTCGGACCTGGCAGTGAACCGCGGTGCCAAACAGGTCAGCTTAACACACGCAGAAGACACTCTCCAGAAATCCGAGTGAAAGCACCCTTGTGCAACACGCTGCACCCACCTCCTCGTGTTCACTCCCGTGGGACCTGCTGGAGCCGGTTTGGGAGCCCCAAGGACTCAGGCCTCGGTCCTCACCGTGAACAGAGTCGCTCTGGGTTCAAACGTCCCTCAGAAAGGCTGCGGCGTAGCAGCCCGTTGGAGTTCCCGGTTTCTATCTTTGTGTTTGTTTCCGGCTTTCTGTCTGTGTGTGGGGAAGAGGGACAGGACTCCGGTCGGAGGGGAAATGTATTCCAAAGCTGCAGCTGCCTTTTCTCTGTGTCCCCCGGGGTGGGGTGGGGGCAGGGCCACGTCTCCTGCTCCTGGGGAATGGCCTCAGAGACCTCCACAAACCGGGGCCATAAAACCCGCAGGGGAGGCATCCCCCCACCCCACCCCCGCGGGGGCCAGATCTTTCCTGCCCAGTCCCACCCAGCTGCACCCTGGCGGGTGGGTAGTGAGAGCAACCCTTCAAGATGGGTCCCTCTGGTCTCATTTTGAGAGTAGACGCTTCCTGTCCCCTGACCCCAACTGGTAATTAGCGAGCCCGCTTATTACTCTGCCCCAGCGGCCGCTCCTGCACACTGAACAGTGGGACTCTTTCATCACGCAGCCGGGCCCACGGTGGAGCCCCTAAAAGGGAAGAGAGAGGCCAAGGACCAGCAGGGAGCGGAGCCCTTCGCTGAATGTGCTTCCCTGTGGCTTTGCCTTTGTTCTGAGAGCTCAGCTGGGTGGTTAGGGGAGAGCCTGGGGGACCCCAGCAGCCTCAGCGCCTCCCCGGCGGAGCCGCACCCTCCACCCCCAGCAGAGACACAGCAGGCGCTGTACAGCATCTGCCCTGGGGAGCCGCCAGGGAGGGAGGGGCCCATTCAGTCCCCAAGAAATCAAGAACGTAAAACTCGACTCGCTTAAAAGGGAAGGAACAAGAAACACGCAGGAAAGATAAGGTCCAAGCCGTCCGCATCGGCCACAACTTCCTCTTCAGAGATGCTGCTTCCTTAACAACTTCCCAAGTCTCCTTGGTCACCGGACGGAAAACCCGCCCCTTCGGAGCATCAAGGAGCCAATGAGCTTTAGGCAAGTTGCGCGGTTTCGTCACCCGCGCCACACTCGACCTCAGAACACCCTGGTCACCCCCAAATCCCCTGGTGTCCTTTGCCATTGTCCCTGCTCCCTCTCCAGTCCCAGGCAACTTGCTTTCTGCCTCTGTGCGGCTTTTCTAGAAATTTCCCACGAGGGGGATCACATGACACATATTCTTTTGTTCGTGCAGACCCGGGTAGGTCCTCCTCGGTTTCACTCAGCAAAGTGTTGTGGACGCTGCATTCAGTTCTTATCCCCGAGGCCCACACATTGTAGTGTTTTGCTCTTTTTTATTCCATAATAAATGATTTCTTAAGGCTGCTGCCACCTTTATCACATTGCCCAGTTAGGCCTAATTACCTGCGTGGNGCGGCTTTTCTAGAAATTTCCCACGAGGGGGATCACATGACACGTATTCTTTTGTTCGTGCAGAATCGGGTAGGTCCTCCTCGGTTTCGCTCAGGAAAGTGTTGTGGACGCTGCATTCAGTTCTTATCCCCGAGGCCCACACATTGTAGTGTTTTGCTCTTTTTTATTCCATAATAAATGATTTCTTAAGGCTGCTGCCACCTTTATCACATTGCCCAGTTAGGCCTAATTACCTGCGTGGCCAGGAAGGTGGGTCAGGCGCGTCTCATGCAGTTCGGTGCGCCCACCATACCGACGCACTCCACACCTCGACAGCAGCCAGTCTCTCTCCGCCACTGGGGTCCTGGTGGAAGCGACCCACTGACCTTCCTGCCGGCCATCTGTTCTCCACAGGACTTCACCTGTTCTTCACCGTATAGAAGCCGTGCAATAATTTATGAAAAGTACACAGTACAGCTCATGTCTTAACCCCTAATAGTTTCCAGAAACAAGAAATCAATGAGGCCCTTCACCAAAATAATCAAAGGAGAAATCGCCCACGATTTGGTCTCTTTTCTCTTCTTTCGCCATCCGTTTGGCCCTGGCATTCTTTTCCTAATTCTGTTTATGAACTATTAATGATTAATGATTAATATACAGAAACACTTCTTCTGGCATATTGTTCTTCTACCTGTGACTGCACTAAACTGCCTTTAATTCCAGTGGTTTTTGGTAGATTCTTTAAGATTTTCCAGGTACAAATCACATTGTCTGTAAACAAGGATCATCTTCTTACCTTCTACGCAGTCCACCTTCAGCTTCCTCCTCTTGTGATTAGGGGAAATTTCTGCACCAACTGGAATCTCAGGTGCCATTTTAAGTGAAAACGGGGAGCGCAGACACCCTGGCCTCCCATCAGAGCGGATGGAGAGAGAGCACCCCAGCTTCTAGGATGAAGCGCGCTCTTAGCGGCGGCCCCGGACGAGGCGGAGGAAATTCTCATCTGTTCCTAACTCGTCGAGAACTTTGCTCGTAAACGCATGTTGGATATTTGGACATTTCCAGGTGTTTTCTACGTCCTGGAAGAATTACAGAACCCCATTCCAGGAATCCGAGTGCTCACCATGACCCATCCACGAGAAGCACCCGCTCTCACCACAGCATCCAACGCCGTGCACTTGAACCCTTCCAGGAGGAAATAAAATGTCAATGCAATGTAGTCGTGAATCATAATTAAAGGGTGTTCAGCAGATACATGCAAACATAAATCAATTTTACCAAAAGGGCCCTATTTTAAGTTAGTCGGTATCTGCGGAAGACAGGGCAGCACTCACTGGAGAGAGAGGCACAGACACCAGCCAGAAGGAGGGGAAGGGGAGCGAGTGGGTGAAGGAGTCACCTTGACCATCAAAACTTCACGCCCAAAGGCGAAACAGGCCAGTCTCCCTTTGGGGTAATTTCGGGAGCCATGGAGTCACTGACAAAGACACACCTGCATCCTCTGTTCACGGTGCGAAGGCCTGGGAACCGCTGGAGACGCGTCCCTTCTGTTGGCAGAGTCGGCCTTACCCGATTTCCATCCTTCTGGGGACGCAGGGGGAGACACAGGTGCCCCACATGAGCCTCTCCTCGTCATTGACGGGCTCGGTAACGGGCAGCAACGAGGGAAATTTTGGGAGGTGAAGGGCCAATGGCCAGGGAGAGACCCCGTGTTCTAAGGGCTGCCGTGTGCTCAGCTGCCTCCCCACCTCCTCCTTGTGTCGAGGCTACGAGTGTGGGATTCCTGCCATGTATAAAGGAACTGAGGCTCAGAAAGTTCATTCACACGTGGCTGGGAGGGAAGCTGGGTCACCGGGAGAGCGACGTTGAGTCCAGGGCTCGGGGCCCCTGACAAAGAGACCTCGGCCATGACTGCAAGCCCTGTGCTGCGTGTTTGCCAGCAGCTCACAGAACGGACTTCCAAGTTCTTTTCATGAAGAGCAAACTGTGTGACTACGTGTGGTGTCGGGCGTTAGCTGGAGTCGCTGGGCTGACCATTTCACAACACAGGCCAATGTCAAGTCATTCCTCGGTACACTTGGAACGAATCTAACGCTATGTTGGGTTTACGACAATTTTCAAACAAAGAAGCCTCCGTGTCCAGTGAGTTGGTCACCAAACTGCGCCGGACTGTGCAGGGAACCCGGCGGCCCCAGGCCTGGGTCTGGGCGAAGAAAGGGTCTCCCCCGTCCCACCCCTCTCTGGCACACCCGCCCCACTCACACTCACAGCTGCTGAGTCCGTGGAAAACTCACACCATCGCGCAGCATCCCGTGTGTGGTCGCACTTCCTAATTCTGTCCCACGACGGGGGTGGGTGTTCACGGGACACGGAGTGGAGGGTGCAGGGAGTTTTAATTCGTGGCAGGAAGAAGGTCATCGGGAGGGCAAGTGGCCCCGCCTCTGCCCCCGATTTTCACAGAGGACTCGGCATGCGGGACGTGCCCTGAGTGTGACTGGAATTTCAAATTGCTGTGATCGAGATAACTAACTAAATAAGTAAATATTACCATCACGGGTTTGGCCAAGCAAGGACGCCGGATAATTTCACACTGACATTCACAAAGCGAAGGGAGGGGTTCTTCGATGTGGACGCTGTTTGGGCTCCGCCAGCGGGACTCCTAGTCTCGAAGGACAGCGCTTCCCCTGGGGGAGGCCTCTGGGCACCGCACAGCGGGACCGAACCCCGCGAATGGAAACGGGGCGGCGGGCTCTGATCGCCCTGGCACTGTGAGCTGTGGGGAGTGTGAACAGTAGGCCCTCAGAGTCTGCAGAGTCACCTGCCGGACAGAAGTGACCGGAGGGCAGAGACAGGGAAGGACTCCCGACTCCGCAGACGCCAGACTCGGAGGCACTGCGGGCAGTGTCCTCAGCCTGGCCCTCCCCTCCCAGGCCCTGGGGCCTCTGCCGAGTGTGTTCTTAGGGGGTGAATGGTTTTGCCTCCCTGAAGGACCAGACATGGCCCGAGCCCTCCAACAGCCGGAGGGGAGCCGGGGGCAGCACACAGGCCCTGGACCGCACTCCAGCCCTGCCCGTGATCGCTGCCCGTGAACCCAGCTCTCAGGCTTCCTCGCCCTGTGCCCACCCACACGCACAGGCTGAGCTGGGAAAACTCGGCCATCTCCCGTCCTCTGACGTCACCGGTCACCCTGGATCTTCCTCGGCGGTCCTCTTTGTTCCAGCGCTTCCACACCACGCACCTGGACAGGAACGCGCGTGAGAGCCGTCGCCTGCGCTCAGGGGCATCCTGTGAGGGGGTTCTGGGGACTCTGCCCTTTCCAGGGCACACCAAGTGACGTCCGTTCCCACACAGCCCGCAGGTCCCTGCCCCAGAGGAAGAGCCAGGCTTCTGGAGAACACGGTGCCCGGGATTCCGGCTGCCAGATCCTCCTCTGCCCTCAGCGCGGGCCCTGGGTTAGCTGGTCTCCCACGCCCTCTCTTGGTAGGAGCTGGGGTAGCAGATGCGGCTTCCAGGCAGGGGCTAGAATTTGGCCTCAGGCTTCAGGAAAATACTCTTTTTCTCGCCACATAGAGGGATCTACTCAATCAGACCGTTGTAACTGGAATCCATACTATCAAAAAGGTGGCGGCTGGTTGCCTTCCACACTGACTCTGTCCTGGAGCCAGGCTCCACGGGGAGAGTAGGCAGGACCCCACGGACGAGCCCTCCCGTGGACAGGGGGAGCGGAGGCCACTCTGGGCGGCAGTGCAGCTCCCCTGTGAGCCCAACCCACCCGCCCTGGGCTGACACCGGACGCCCTTCGGAGCCAACACCAGGGCTCCACAGCTTCTCGCCAGCCAGTCCCTGGACACCGGCTGTCCCAGCAGGGACACTGACCCCGAGAAATGTGACTCTGTAGCCAGTTTCTGGATGGGGCTGACGTCTGAGGACATCAGCCAGCGGCACGCTGGGTCCTGAGGAGGCTCTGGGTGGCCCTGCACCGTGTCTGCGACATAGCTGCCCTGACAGGTCCAGGGAGAGCTCCGTCGGGAAGCAGTCGGTGGTTTCTCCAACACGTGACCGCCAATTTACCATACGATCCAGTGAACGCACTCCCTGGCAGGAGAGAAATGAAACTCAGGTCCACAGGCGTGAGCAGGAATGTCCTGGCAGCTCTGCTCACAACAGACAAAAATGGAAACAACTTGCTGCCCAGCAACAGGCAGCTGGACAAACATGGTGCGTCACACACACAAACTGGACCGACGCTCCTGATCGAAGGCAGAGTCCCGACACCTGCAGTGTCAGTGACAGACGCCTACGCAACAGACTGCGTACTATGTGAGTCCCGGTGAGACGTCCAGAAAGGCAGACCTGGGGAGAGGAAGCAGGTCGAGGGTGGCCTGAGGCCGCAGGTGAGACAGGGAGTGACCGCAGAGGGTCCAGCCCGGCCCGTCAGCAGTGGTGGGGACCTGCCACAGCCACACCGTGGCGGTGACACCAGCACCAACACTGAAACCTTCGAACTGTGTGCTGGGATGTCTGTTTTGTAGCGTGTGGGTTATACTCAGTGAAGCAGGAGGGACGGAGGGAGGGAGGGGGAGGGGAGGGAAAGATTAACGATGGCACAACCTGGGCCTCTGTTCTCCCCACACCACGTGCAGACAGGGACCAGAAGGCCACCAGTAGGTCGTGCCAACACCCAGAGCAGAGCCAACCCCTTGCTCTCCCTGTGATAACTCACCCTCCGAGTTTGAACACTGGTGTATGGCCATCGCGTTTGGAGACTCAGGGTTCGGGTTCCGGGGTCCACGGGCCTGGGCTCAGATGTGCCCTCAGAAATGTCCTGAATTTGTCCGCGCCGTGTTTCTACCTGTGAGTCAGGCATGGTGACACCAGCAGAATCTCACTGGAGTGTGGTGAGGATTACATGAGATACAGCGGGGGGGGGGGGGGGGGGGGCGGGGTGTCTGGGAACCCNGGGGGTTCAGTCCTAACAACCTGAACGGCTACATTTAAAAAGGCGGAGAAGCCCTAATATTTACGTACATAGCACTTCGGGTTGCGGGGACTGAGAAACACACACCCAAATGTTTGCTTGGTAACGGAGGTGAACCAAAGGCAAAGAAAGTGGCTTAAATGACACTCTTCCAGGGCACGTAAGCCTGGCAGAGCCGGGCACTGGCTGGAGACAGAGAGACCCCACCCGCAGAGCAGGAGGGGCCAGCGGGGTGTTTTCCGTTGTCCCTGTGGAAACCGTGAGCTGCATTTGCGGGTGCTTCCAGCCTGACGCCATGAACTCACCCAGCTTGGAACCGTNACACACCCAAATGTTTGCTTGGTAAAGTAGGTGAACCAAAGGCAAAGAAAGTGGCTTAAATGACACTCTTCCAGGGCACGTAAGCCTGACAGAGCCGGGCACTGGCTGGAGACAGGGAGACCCCACCCGCAGAGCAGGAGGGGCCAGCGGGGTGTTTTCCGTTGTCCCTGTGGAAACCGTGAGCTGCATTTGCGGGTGCTTCCAGCCTGACGCCATGAACTCACCCAGCTCGGAACCGTGTGCGGTTCCAAATCACCGACACTGTGCGCTCCAGCGGCACAGCTGCGCCGGCAGGACGGGCTGGAGGAAGGCCACTTCGGTGAGGGCAGGTCATCACACCACCTGCCTCACGGAGACGTCCTTTCCTTCAAAAGGCAGTCCCCTGCCCTCAACCGTCTGTCTAGTGACACAGCGAAGACGGTGAGCCGTCACAAAAGCTCACCCACTCAAGTCTTCCCTTTCAAAATTCATCCATTTGGGATCTATCACCTTCACTGAGTGAGCAGTAACTTTACATAATAAATTGTGAGAATGAACTCCTAATGAAAAACAGAAAATGGAGTTTGAAAATATAGGATCGCTTGCTTAATTTTAAGTAAAACTTTAAAAATAAATGCCCTGGGCTTGATGCACTTGGGAAATCTTCTCACACGACCACCCAACCCTCCCGCGGCTCCCTCTCCGCCAGGCGTCACGAGGACAGAACCGCAGAACCGGGCCAGAGAGGCACTCTCCCCTGCGAGGAGCAGAACCGTCCACTCTGCCCAGGCTAAATGTGGACAGCAAGTCATATTGACGATGTCCTCACACACATGGGAACCTTTCAAAGGGGGCAAATGCAGGCCGTTAAGGCAAGAAGACCCTGCTTCGCTCCTGACTGCTTTGTGTAGCTCTGATGGTGGAGCAACAAAAAACGCAGCAGAAATCCCCTACGTCAGCTCTTCCCTGACAACTTGGATCTTTTTAAAGGATTTTATTTATTTATTTATTTTTAGAGAAGAGAAGGGAGGGAGAAAGAGAGGGAGAGAAACATCAATGTGTGGTTGCTTCTCGTACGCCCCCTACTGAGCACCTGGGCCACAACCCAGGCATGTGCCCCGACTGGGAATCGAACCAGCGACCCTTTGGTTCCCAGGCTGACGCTCAATCCAGTGAGCCACACCACCCAGGACTGATCATTTCTTTTTACTGCATTTTACAAAAGTGTTGGTCTGCAAAGGATTGGAAGCTTTTAAAGATTCTGAATCTTCTCTACAAATAGGCTGCGATTCAACCCTGCGAGATAATATGAAGCACTTTCGTTTTCACACTGAGTGAGTCATCAGCCACGCCATTTGACAGAGGAAGTTTATTGGCATCACATTGATGTACTTTGTGAAAGTCCTAAAACAGCTCATTAAAACCAGGTGTGTGAAGACGTCATCCAGGTGCCCTTAACCTTTTATTCTGTTAATTCACGGTTCCACATGTCAAGATTTTAAAGGTCTAGTCCCCTTAAGAGGTCAAATACTTGTTTTTAATAGCGAAGGGAATGGAAACAACGTACCTGTCCATTGACAACGAGGTGAATTACGACCCTCCAGAGGACAGACAACTGCGAAGCCCCGGGGGAGCCGCAGCAGCTCCGGGCGGGGGCGGGTGCTCGGCCGTCTCCGAGACGACCACTCACAGAAAAGCCTCTGCTACAACCCCATTTGTACCAGAAAGGGCAGGGGGTCGGGTGTAGGCAGCGCTAGGACTATCTGCAGAGATTGTTCCAGAAGGTTCTGAAAGACTGGGAGCTGTGGGCTTTCGAACAGGAAGACTGTCTGCTGCTGCATGCTCACTTGTTCTATGCATTTAGCATGTGCTTGGGGGTGTGTGTGTTAAGCTAATTCATCTTATCAAGTAAACTTTAAAAAAGTAGGTCACATTTGCAACATCATGGATGGAACTGCAAAGCATTATGCTGAGTGAAATAAGCCAGGCGGTGAAGACAAATACCATAGGATATCACCGTTAACAGGAATCTAAACAACAAAACAAACAAGCACTGGTGTAGCTCAGTGGATTGAGCGCGGGCCTGCGAACCAGATGATCGTGGTTCGATTCCCAGTCAGGGCACATGCTTGGGTTGCAGGCCAGTTTCCTGCAGGGGCCCTGCAGGGGATGCACAAGAAGCAACCATACATTGATGTTTCTTTCCTCTCTCCTTCCCTTCCCCTCTAAAAAGATAAATAAATAAAATATTAAAAGCAAGCAAAATATGACCAATGACACTCAATTACGGAACAGGCTGACAGAGTCCAGAGGGGAGAGAATCACAGGGGAAAGGGGGATGGACTCACATGAACAAGTATAAAGGACACATGGACAATAACTAAGGTGGGGGGCGGAAATGGGAGGGAGGTAGGGAGCATGGGGCGGGGGGCAGGCAGGGTTGGGAATATAAGACAGAAAGCTGTACTTGAACAAGAATTAAATTAAAAAATTATTTACGCGGGCCTGCGAACCAGACAATCGCGGTTCGACTCCCAGTCAGGGCACATGTTTGGGTTGCAGGCCAGTTCCCAGCAGGGGATGCACCAGAAGCAACCATACATTGATGTTCCCTTCCTCTCACCTTCCCTTCCCCTCTAAAGATAAATAAATAAAATATTTTTTTAAATATCGCTTCTTCAAATTTAAAAAAAATATTTTTAAAAATAAAATAATAAAAAAGTAGGTCACATTAGAAATGGAGAGAAAATGCTGGCAAGTGACAGGCCCTTCGGGAAGCGTCCCCCTCTGCTCCGCGCCATGCGCCAGGCACTGCTCCCGAGGTGGCGGGGGGGTGGGGGGGGAGCTGCAGGTCCACTGTGAGCCTTGCCTGGGCCCCGATCTACCTGGAGGGTGCAGTGCAGGGTGTGGAGAGAGCGGCACGGACGTCCTTACCACACACCTTTTCTATTGTCTTGATTTTTTTATCCTCACGAACATACCTCCTTTTCAAAAAGCCACATGAATGCACCTTACAAAGAAAGAACAATTTGGTGGGATGGAAAGGCAAGCCAGAACTCAGACTCTCCAGGCGCTTAGAATCTGGCTTTGACCTTTCGGTAAAGACCCACAATCTCCATTTTGTTTCCTTAACACGCCTGATTTGTTGTTATCGCTAGACGTGCTCACGTGGTTTGGAGCACAGAGAAAACATGTGGGGAGCCTCTGCAGGGCTTCAAAAGACCGCTAAGCCCGATAACAGTGTGGGAAAGGGCAGAGTCAATAACCCCCAGTCACGTTTCGTTACACCGCTGAACTCCGGGAAACGTGAAATCCACGCGGTCATCTAGAGGAAAAGTCACATCCCAGGAACCGAAGGGAGGAGCTTTGCCACAGACTTGCCAGAAATAGTGCCTGGTCACAAATGAGGGACAATGTGAGTCATTCAAAATCTCGAGTTCTTCAGTGGAGAAACCTTCACCAGAAAGAAGGTGGGGTTCACGCACTGCTGTTTCTGTATGATTTCGGGTCATTAGTCAGAATCAAAATCGATCCGCGCACGCCTTCCACGACTGCTCTCCTCCCCGAGCCTTGCCTTCGCAGAGCACGGCAGTGGAACTACGCTGCAGGAGAGCCGGAGACCAGCCTCGCGGCAGCCGGAACAGCTCCCGGAGCGGGTGGCTACAATCCCAACCCTCCCAGTGAAAATACGGTAGCCCAGCCGCGTGGAAGGGGAGAGAACTGTGGCCCGGTCAGTTCTCTTTAGAAAGAGAGCTTAAAATAAAACCTTATTCTGAAATTTAAAGGTCAGAGAGAGCCTCTCTAAAAATAAAGTGTGTTTTGTCCTGCATTCGGTCGTGGATCCCTGTCGCTCACGCCTGTCTGGAGACATAGGATCCAAAGACACTGGCAAGCAAGCCCTCCAACATGTGTTTATCGATTGGATACTTTGCCCAGTGAGAAACGTTTCTTTGGAAGCAGCCTTCAGGGCTATTGTTACTGCTCGATGTGCAATCACGGGCGGGCGGCGCTCCTCTCCTGTGGGGGGAACAAGGTGAACCAGTCTGCTGCCTCCGGATTTCCCGCGGTGCCTGGTCAGGTGCTCAGGCTGTGGGTCTGAGAGGCATGGACACTCCGGCTTTGGTGCCTTTCCCCTGAGCGTCTTCAGATGCCGAAATCTCAGAAGTCTGTTCCTTTTCGTTTAAGCCTCTTCAGCAGTGCGCCTACATTTGACCTCCAGAGGCCACAGTGGAGTCTGCGAGGCTGTGGAAAGGGGCCCCCGCGTGGCCACCTGCACCGACAACGCAGAACAGCACTCTCTCCTCCTCCCATGCTGGCCGAGACTGAGGCACGCGTTCAACTGGCACCGTCTGTCCGGAGGAAAACCAAGGGGCCTGTAATGTGAACCCACCTCCCGATGCCTTCTGACCTTTAACCTCTGAAAATCCACCGGAAACCCATCTGAAAACGTAACGTGAAATACTTGTGGTTTTTTGGTTAAAGCTCTGCGTCTCTCAAAATCCTCTAGCAAAATGCAAATGGGAGGGAANTAAGCCCGATAACAGTGTGGGAAAGGGCAGAGTCGATAACCCCCAGTCACGTTTCGTTACACCGCTGAACTCCGGGAAACGTGAAATCCACGCAGTCATCTGGAGGAAAAGTCACATCCCAGGAACTGAAGGGAGGAGCTTTGCCACAGACTTGCCAGAAACAGTGCCTGGTCACAGATGAGGGACAATGTGAGTCATTCAAAATCTCGAGTTCTTCAGTGGGGAAACCTTCACCGGGAAGAAGGTGGGGTTCACGCACTGCTGTTTCTGTATAATTTCGGGTCGTTAGTCAGAATCAAAATCGATCCGCACACGCCTTCCACGACTGCTCTCCTCCCCGAGCCTTGCCTTCGCAGAGCACGGCAGTGGAACTACGCGGCAGGAGAGCCGGAGACCAGCCTCGCGGCAGCCGAACAACTCCCGGAGCGGGTGGCTACAATCCCAACCCTCCCAGTGAAAATACGGTAGCCCAGCCGCGTGGAAGGGGAGAGAACTGTGGCCCGGTCCGTTCTCTTTAGAAAGAGAGCTTAAAATAAAACCTTATTCTGAAATTTAAAGGTCAGAGAGAGCCTCTCTAAAAATAAAGTGTGTTTTGTCCTGCGTTCGGTCATGGATCCCTGTCGCTCACGCCTGTCTGGAGACATAGGATCCAAAGACACTGGCAAGCAAGCCCTCCAACATGTGTTTATCGATTGGATACTTTGCCCAGTGAGAAACGTTTCTTTGGAAGCAGCCTTCAGGGCTATTGTTACTGCTCGATGTGCAATCACGGGCGGGCGGCGCTCCTCTCCTGTGGGGGGAACAAGGTGAACCAGTCTGCTGCCTCCGGATTTCCCGCGGTGCCTGGTCAGGTGCTCAGGCTGTGGGTCTGAGAGGCATGGACACTCCGGCTTTGGTGCCTTTCCCCTGAGTGTCTTCAGATGCCGAAATCTCAGAAGTCTGTTCCTTTTCGTTTAAGCCTCTTCAGCAGTGCGCCTACATTTGACCTCCAGAGGCCACAGTGGAGTCTGCGAGGCTGTGGAAAGGGGCCCCCGCGTGGCCACCTGCACCGACAACGCAGAACAGCACTCTCTCCTCCTCCCATGCTGGCCGAGACTGAGGCACGCGTTCAACTGGCACCGTCTGTCCGGAGGAAAACCAAGGGGCCTGTAATGTGAACCCACCTCCCGATGCCTTCTGACCTTTAACCTCTGAAAATCCACCGGAAACCCATCTGAAAACGTAACGTGAAATACTTGTGGTTTTTTGGTTAAAGCTCTGCGTCTCTCAAAATCCTCTAGCAAAATGCAAATGGGAGGGAAAGAGGATCACATTAAATATCTCAGACAACTAACGCCTTTGGGGGGGGTCAGCCCATTGGCTTACTCCCAACATGAAGACAGAAGAAATGACTGAGACAGCGTGAGCAAAGCCAAATCCCTGTAATGAGGGAGGGTTACGTGTCACCCACCAGAAAGGCACCCTGGGGGACAGGGAGTGCGGACAGAGAGGGAGGGGAAGCTCCCAGACATGGGCCAGCGTCGCTTCTGCCACCTGTGTACAGGTGACCCTGCAGGCAACTCTCTGTCATGGGCGTGTGAGCGATCCACAGTCAGGACTGCTCTTGACACGTCTCCCACTCAAGTGTGACATTTTCCTCACCACCCAAAATGTCTTTCAGCTGGCTCCTCCAAAACATTCACACTAGTCCCAATGAGTACTTAAACTTTAAAAAAGCAGAGAGGAGCCCTGGCTGGTGTAGCTCAGTGGATTGAGCACAGGCCTGTGAACCAGAGGATCGCAGTTCGATTCCCAGTCAGGGCACATGCCTGGGTTGCAGGCCAGTTCCCGGCAGGGGACACACGATACGTTGTGTGTTCCCGGCAGAGGCAACCATACATTGATATTTCTCTCCTTCTCTCCTTCCCTTCCCCTCCCCTCTAAAGATAAATAAATAAAATCTTTAAAAAAATAAAAAATAAAAAAAATAAAAAAGCAGAGAGGAGAGACAAATCCAGGGAAGGGAAAAAAAAGATTCCAACGCCAAGTAGAAAGAAGCACGTAG
This sequence comes from Sturnira hondurensis, assembly GCF_014824575.4. NCBI lineage: Eukaryota > Metazoa > Chordata > Mammalia > Chiroptera > Phyllostomidae > Sturnira > Sturnira hondurensis. The sequence continues at coordinate 17,708,438 of NW_028079127.1, forward strand.
TCATTTGTTACTTAGTTTACAGGTGCCATGGCACCAGCAAAAGGAAAGAAACAAGACAAGAGAAAGAGATTGTTGGAATACATTGTTGCTTGTTCTACAAACAGAATAAATATCTTATTAAGTAACAGTAATTCAGTACAAAGACGTGGCCGGTAACATTATGGGGACACACTTCCAACGGGCCAGGCTTTGCCTCCATGGGCAGTGCGGTTCCGAGACCCAGCGGACCGTCCTCGTCTGCTCCGTCTGCTCTGTCTGCTCCGAAGGAGACGGGGGCTGGCTTCGCTTCCCAGCGGATGCTGCCCCACCTGGAGCTCCTCCGCTGGGCCGCCCGTCCCCCAGCCGCCAAGTGGGGGCGCTGTGTCATTGCTTTCCATCTCTTGGGTGTGGCTGTGGCCCCAGTCACACCCACTGTCGTGGCCAAAGCACCAGGTACAGTCGGCACAGCCAGACCTGAGGGCGCCTCCTCTTCCAGCACCACCCCCAGCGGGGCGGGAGGTCACGTCTGCACCTCCCCAGAGCCACGCCCGGGACGAGGCGCTGGACAGAGCACTTTCCCAAAGGCTCTACTTGAAACAGCGAAGTGGCTGCAGCCGGACCCCGAAGTATCCATAACAGTAACTGGCATGCGGACTGGCGAGCGCTGCTTCTGCTCTGCGGCTGTCGGAGCTCATGAAGTTTTCGCTGCTGGGATGCAGGGCAGCAGTAAGGGAACAGAACGGGCGTTTCGGTCTCTGACGGCGGAATTTCCCCAACCCAGCCCACATCTCCCCGCGAGGGCAAATCGTGCGCGATTGATACTTTTCTGCTCTGTAGCGTTCCTTCGCTGAATTCCATTTCCTTACCCCCACGCACCAGCGTTTACGAGCCCCCTGCAGACACAGTCCCACCGGCCGGTGCCTTCCCATGGCACCATGAGAGGCCTCGTATTTGTCAGGAGCTGTTCGAGGAATGAAGGCTACGTCTGAGAATGCGAAAAGTCAGGTGGACACGGTCAAGTAATGCGCCCCAGAACTGTGAGGACGCCGCAGCACTTCCGTAGTGATCAGTAAATACCAGAACAGTAGTGGAATGGGCAGAAGGATTAACCAAAAACATAAATTATAACTCGAATTCATTCATTCAAGTCGATTGTCAAGGCGCGTCATAAAAATAAGCCCCAGTGGGCCTCCCACACTAGTGAGAGACAAGAAACATCTGCAGTGTCCGGCTGTGTGGCCCCCAACAGTGCCTGGCAAGACAGCACTGTGCCTTCACAGCACGCCCACAGCGCCCCCGGCCCAGCGTCCCCGAGGCACGCGGCCCCGCCAAGCTCCGCACGGCTCCCTCTCCCTTTGGCTTTGTCATCAGCGGGTTATAATTCTTGGGCAAACAATAAGTGTACAGTTTTTTGGAATTTATCAACACAAGACCTTACGATAAAAAATAAAAACGAACATTCAAAATAAAAAGACGATGGAAAATTAGGATAGTTTCTTAGTGTTCCTTTTGAATATTATAAGCACGAATTTTCCTAACGTACAGGGACACAAAGCAGAAACCCCAATAATAAAGAACCCAAGCCAGGGATACCCCCTCCCACTGTACAAGGAGACCGCAGACAGACCAGAAGGCCTGTGGATGCGGAAACTGACTCTGCTTCTGGAGTGAAAAATAACTCCATCGAACAGAAAATACGATCGGCCTATCTTCTTCACAAAAATGCTGAGCACAAATGATGGTTAAAACGGTGATTGTTTGTACTTCCCTAACAGAACAGCTCGATCGCGTCCTGTCGCAACCCTAAGGCCCCGAGAAGAGGAAAGGCAGTCAGTGAGGAAGGCGTAGGAGAGTGTTGAGTGTTTCACACACGGAAGCGTTTGAAACAATGATCAGTTCCAAAGGGATTTATCAGTGCCAACACAGCAAAGGAAAAGCATTTTAAAATACCCATCACAACACTGTCAAAACACATCACAGGCCCCAGCCGGCAGCCCTGTCGGTTAGAGCGTCGTCTCAGCATGCCAGGGTTGGGGGTTCAATCCCCAGTCAGGGCACGTACAAGAAAAACCATCAAGCATTTTTACACAGAACTTTTTTAAAAAGGGAGGAAGGACAGTGCGTCACTACGATTCTGATGCAGGCTTTCACCTGCCACAAACTCACATCTACAGACGCTCCTTGGCCTGGGATCGATCGGGTGACTTCCCGATAAACCCACCCAGGTTGAAAGTATCCTCAGTCTAAATGCATTTAGTCCACCTCGCCTTCCGGACACTGCGGCTCCGCCTGGACGACCTTCAACGTGCTCAGGACACGGTGTGAGAACGGAGCCGGCGGACACTGCAGTGCAGGGCGCTGTGGGTTGGCTGCTGTGCCCGGTGGCCGTCCGGGAGCCCTGGCCCCCTGCAGCTGCCCAGCGTCACGAGAGAGCATCACACTGCATGTCGTTAGCCCCAGAAAAGACTGAAGTTCCAAGTGTGGTACAGAACACAGAGCATTTTTTCACCATTGTAGACTCAAGAAATTGTGAGTCAACCCATGCGCATTGCAAACGTTCTGAAAGTGTGACCCAGGGTCACACTTTCGGGTCAACGCTATTTCCCTAACAGTGCTTCGGTTCAATCCGCCTGTTGTAGCTCTCATTCCCTCACTTTCACTTGCCTGTGGGTGAAGTGACACACGGCCATGTCCGACACAGGTGTGTCCTTAACAGAGACACAGGGAACATACACAGGGTCGCTGATGGGCTGTCTGGTGGGGGTGGGGGTAGAGCGAGGCTCACTGAAACAGCAAAGTCCGGTGTGTGACTGATTTTAAAAATGGGTGTATGATAGATTACATTTGTACATTTAGTTAAAATGATGGAGGAAAATACATAAAAGCTTTTAAGAAGAAAAAAACCACCAAAACCAATTTTTAAAAACGATTTACACTACAGGTGGCCCAACAGGTTGGTCCGAGCCAGACCCACAGTGTCTGACCGCTGTTCCCACGGCGACCCCCAGCCGGAAGCGGTATGTGGGAGACCCGTCGGGGCTGAACAACCTACTACTATTTATCTCCCAGCTACCCGCGGCCAGTTAGGAGGACGATTCACACAAATTGAAATAACGCGAATGTCATTCCTAACCACCGAAGGGTCGAGTGGGCCGGCCTGCGGGTCCCTCCACATCTCACACCACAGAGCAGGTTGACACTGTCACTCTCGTTTGCTGTTACACATCCGTTGCACACCTGCTTTGTAGCCCTGTGGTCCCCAAAACCCAGCTTCACAAGGTCTGACCTAATCAAAGCAAAAAGTGTGACCTTATGTTAAAAGTGTGGCCGGGCTTCCCTCAAACACTGAAAACAGTCTGCAGTGCCCCGTGAGTCCCTTTCAGCACCCCAAGGTACCCTGTGCATTTGGGGAACACGGGATTTAAAGCAGGTTTGCTTTGGTGCGGTCACCTCCCCGGTGCAGCGCCCAGCTATACACCTTCTGGCTGGAGGCCCGGGAGCCTTGGTGAGCAGGAGCCAGCACCGTGCTCAGTGCACGCGTGGGGCGGTGACCGCATGAAAAATGCCCAAAGTCACCAGTTCTCATTGGAAATGATGTTGTGTTACCAGCAAAAACAACACATCTTGGCGCCTGAGCTACAACAGGTGAGGCCGCACTTTGGCCACTCCGGCAGGTCTGGGCAGAGCGAGACCCAACACAGGCTGTGGACAGACCCCAGGAGGCCCGGTGGCCGGGACACCGGAGCCATCCCAACCCGGCAGATGGATTCACACTGTGTCCTCTCCTCCTCTGGTTCTTTAACCGCAAGGGAACTGAGACACACCCAGAGCTTAACTCCCAGACAGATGAAACCCATCCCCGGGTTTAATATCTCTGAACACCGTTGTGTGTCTCTGTCGCATTTACTCACTCAGCCACCCTAGAATCCCGCACTTCCTCAAACTATACCTCGGACAGGAATTTCTCTTCGATGCTATAACTGTGAATCTGAACTTAACACAGCCAAAAAAAAAAAAAGCATTTCACCAAAATTTCTCATCACAATCCCTGCAAGCATTTTCAAACTCTTTCCTCATTTCGGCAGAGAAAAGCTTCTCACCCAGTTGCTGCGTTAATGCGATGGGTGTTTATTTCCTCATCAGGAGTCAAATGCAGGAAGGGACAGAGTTGGCCCGCCGCCTGGTGGGCCATCGAGGTACTGCGGCTTCAGCGTGAATTTGGAAGAGAAACCAGACTGCACCAGCAAGAAACAGCAGTTGCTCCTGCTTTTCCACCCCCTCCATCACCTCTGCCCCCAGCCGCACACCCTCGAGTCTGGCCCATTCCTCAAAGCGCAGTGCGAGGGGCCCACGGCACAGGCCCCTCTCACTGCAAATTAAAATCATGGGAAAACGGCTAAGGGAAGTGATCTCCACGCTAAACGTCCATGCCCCGGGGCCCCTCTTGTCACCCCTACAGACTGTATTTGGGGGACAGGCAGACAACCGCCTTCCGTGGCCACTGCAGCGGCCCACACCCGCTCTCCGGGAGGGTTAAGACCCAGCCATTCCGCAAGCCACCAGGTGCTAACCTGTTCACAGGCTGGAATCAGCCGTGGCGAGTGTGGCCACACAAGGATGGCAGAAAACACGGCAATCGGAACACTTCCAAAAAAAATCTGTCAGCTTTATGTCCCCCCTTGCCCCCACACGCAATCTGTAGGGAGAGAGGTGGCGGGAGCTCCCACCTCGCGGGTCTGTCGTGGGGACGAGACAGACCCACATCACAGGCTTCGTCGAGTGCCTGGCATGGAGAGTGTGCTGCCCAGACACAATCACCGTCCCCCACGCCCCGTCCCAGGCCCTGTGAGCAGGGACCCTCAGTGCACACTCGGTTGTTCAAGGGCACATAAAATGATGTCAACAGGGGGTTCAGATTCGGTGACACGGACAGTCCCAGGTTAAAAACAGGACAAATTGGTACCAGGATGTCAGCCCTGTACCTGCAAGTCACCCGGAGATTTTCTTCCTTTCCCTTGTCCTGCTCTAAATCACTCTCTCCACACACGCACACACGCACACACATGCACATGCGCGTGCGCGCACACACGCACAGGTCCTTGTCTCCTTCCGAACGGCCCCCTGCTCTGATCCACTCTCAAATGTCTCCCTGCCCTTCCCCTTGCTCCTCTATTTCGTAATGCGGAATTAATAATTCATGCCCCACTTTGTCCCAGAAAAGGTTCCTGGTGAATAACAGATGACTGGGGTTCATTTCGGTGAATATGCAGTTGCTATTTCTACCAGGGAAGGAGGAGAAGCTGCTTTTACTGCCTCTCATTGATCCCATGCCCCTGTCTGACGGGCCCCAGGCAGAAAATGGGTTTTTACATTGACCTTTGGGGAGAGACAAAATTAGGTTTCCGAGTACAAAGCTGAACCCTGAATCACTATGAATTCCAGACACTTTTCCGGAAAAGGAAGCAAGAAATGTCCCTGCCTTTTCAGGTCGGCGGTGCTCTCAACTCTCTCGCCTGCCCCATCCGAACACGGAGTTCATTGAGATACGAGGCTGCTTCCAATAACTATGTTGAACGGTCCGCCGCAGCCTCATTTGCTTGCCAGGAAACACCACCAAAACAGCGGAACAGCCCAGTCGTTGCAAAGACAGACTTGGGTTGTGACTCGCTCCAGGTGGTGAGACTGAAATTCCAACGGCTCCGATGTAGATTTAGTCATCGAAAGTAAGTTTTTCCTTCCTTAGCTATCACTAGTTAGCATAGACTTTTGAATGGAGGAAAAATAAATTCTTGGCATAGTAATAGCTATAAGATGTTTCTGAGTTACAAACACACAGGCGGGAACAAAGAGTGTGCCCACGGGGCACGGCGGAAGTCACCCTGGAAAGTCTGCTTTGATTCTGGTCTCAGGGACCCTGATCCAGGAGCATGTGGATGACACTGCGTGGGTCAGGAGGGGACTTCGGCCAAGAAGCGGGAACGAGGTGGGAGGGTCAGAAGCTGAAAAGGGAACGAACCTGCCGGCATCTGGAAGACGAGGGACGCGCCGTATTTGATGCACCTGGTCTGTCTCCAGAGGACAGTGTCCAATGTGATGACGCTCTTTCCCAGCAGCTGTCACGACCAAGACGGTGATGCTTCGGATTTTCCCTCTGTGTGTGACAGCCGGACCCGGAGCCGATGGCAGGACTCAGTGCCCGAGCAGAGTGAAAACGGCTGTCTCACCTGGCAAGGCACTGCCAGGCTTGACTATGACAAAAGTCCCTGCAAAAACACCTGCAAAACCTGGGCTCCGGAGAGAGCGGCCGGAACTTCCTGTGTAAGGTACCGACTTGAAAACAAAAGCCCGCTCGCAGGGAGAGCTTTCATCAATTTGCTGATGAGAAAATACACAGATTCCGTCTTGGGTGAGACGTGGTTTCCGGAGTCGCCAACCAGCAGTGTCCAGGCTCTGGGAAAAAAGCAGCTCAGACTTCATGCTCCCTAGACCGAGCTCACAGGTCAGTCCCACCACACAGAACTGGGTCTTTCAGGGCTGAGGCTTTACTGCAGCAAATAGGCTTGAAAAACGGCTCACCACAAGTCAAAGTTTCGAGTGTGGGGATTAAAGCTGGAACAGCGATCCGAGGAGGGGACTCGGGGCTGTGGGGTGCTTGGCCATCCGTCCGTCACCCCTCAGTCACAGAGTGTCCTCGTAACACACAACTGGGAGCGGAAGGGGCAGGCTCAGAGTGGCCCTGGAACCCCCCCCCCCGTGCCTGCCCAGGAAGTTGGGTCTCCCATAAAAGTAACCCCTGGCCTCCTGCTCCAAAGCTGGAAGGGTCTGGAGTCGGGGAGGCGCCCGCTGTGCCTCTCCCAGGGCCCCGGGAACGGAGCACTTTATCGCTGCTATTCACTTATTAAAATAACTAACGGATGAAGAGAGTAGAACTAGAAATTGCTTCTATGGCCATTCATGATGGTAGACTTTCTCTGCATTTTCATTGCCACTGAAGGCAGAATTACATGTGCACCTGATTTCTATTACTCAGACCCCTCTCTCAGATATATATATATATATATATATATATATATATAGTATAACCAGGACAGATAGATAGACAGACAGATAGACAGGCAGATGGAGGACAGGTAGCCTAGCCTCGCAGTAATGGCAGGAGACTGTCACAAGGCAGAGAGCCCCTTAAGGGAGCCTAGGGGACTGCTCTCAGCAGCCAGGCTCCCGGGCAGGGACGCCCAGTGATGAGGTGTAGCTCTTTTGAGGCTGACTGATTAATTAACGGATGGTTTACTCAAAGCCCGAGGACACAGACCTTAAAAAAGGAAACGAAGTCTCGTTGCATAGTGCCCTTCGCTACACAGATTACTACGCTTTCCAGTAAGATGACCTGGCGTGTGTATGTGTAAGTTCACCCTTTGCTCCCTCCGCTGGAGGCAGGCGGCCTCCGAGCGTGGCTAAGCCGAGCCCAGCCACGCGCTACCGCTAGACGCGTGCAGCACGTGGAAAGAGCACGTAACTCACGTGCGCTTCAGCTCCCCGATCTCGGGTCACGGAGACGATGTTGCCTACTTTAAGGAGCTGTGGTGAAGACTGAATAAGAACTCCGTGTGGCGTTCAGGGTAGTGTCCGAAAATGCGCCGTCCAATACGGTAGCCACTAACTACGTAGGGCCACGTAAGTCTGATTTAAATTAATTAAAATTCAGACTTTAGCTCTTCAGTCACGCTGGCCACATTCCAAGCAATCGGCGGTCTCGCGCGGCTGGTGGCCACGGCGTTGTCGAGAACAGCCTGCCTGCAGAACGGGTCCGTCACCACGGACGGTTCTGGGTGTGGCTTGGCAGGCAGGGTGTGCTCAATCCAGGCTCAGTGGAGCCTCTGCCCCGTCCTCCTCCCTGTTTCCCTACGTTCTGGCAGCCGCAGGTCTGTCCCTACGGGGGAGGAAGGCAACACGGTAGCACAGAGCCGTCTGTAACTTTTTCACCGCCCACAATCCTGGAGCCCTGGAAGGTCACAGCCGGGAGAACTTCTGACCATGGGGTCCCCGGGCCCTGGGGAGGGGCGTCTGGGATGGAAAGACAAGCAGCAGCCACACCGTGCAACCCTGGACAGCCCCTTCTTGGAAGCCCTGATGGTGACCCGTTACCACGGAGACGATGAAAGAGAAACGGCCTTTCCCCCCACCCCCATCTCACGCCCAGTTCACTCTGGCGGAAACATCTGAACGCAGGTGTAAACCACCAACACGTTTCCAGACACTTGCCCAGGTTACTCGTGAGCCCTCCAGTAGGACTCTCTGCATTAATCCGTTGCAGTTTGGGTGCGGGGTGGGGGCGGGGGGCTGGTTGCTGTCCTAGTTTGGTTCCATTTCCTTTCTCCTCCCAAACCCCAGAATCGGGGCTCCCAGAGTGAAAATGCCGATGGGGTCTGGACAGTTGCAGTATGTGGAATTCTAAGAAGCTGAAACTTAACATGACCTCTAAGAATAATTCCAGTCTCGGATAATAGCTGGGGGGTCCGGTGAAACTGTTCTGTCGACCCTGGGACACTGGGCTGACGGGTTCTCAAACAGGACTTCTCTGAAACAAGGAGTCTGCGGTGCCGAACCTCACGGGATGCCTCAGCGCTTCCCGCGGAGGCGGCTGGCCCACGTGCCTTCTTAGCAGTGAGGACAGGGAGTGTCCAGTCCCTTGTAAAATCGCCAAGTGCTGTTACTGACGGTGCCCTTGCAGGGAATATGCAAACCTCCTTTCCCAAGTTAGGGTGCAAACGTGTGAAAACGCGTGAGAGGCTGTGCCTTTCTAGGCCCAGCTGCCAGCAGGGCAAGTCTGCTCTCAGGGCCTTGGGAACTGTATTTGAATGCACCTGGCAATGAACTTGATCCTATGTCTTTGGTGAGTGAAATGAATTCCTAGCTGGTGACATTTCAGGTTACATGAACACATCATTCTCTTCTTTCACGGGTGCCCCTGTGGTCACACCCCCTTTGACTGCATGCCAGTGTGAGTTGTCACTCCATAATCATCAGTCCTGGGTCCTCAAGTCACCACTCAAGGGCGTCCACTAACAGTATTCTGAACGAGACTGTATCTTGATACTTTCTGTTCTCACATCAACAAGGAAGATGGTGAGTTTCATTAAACCACAACACAATGATAAAAACACGTTACAAGTTTTTTTTTAAAGATTTATTTATTTATTTATTTATCTTTAGAGGGGAAGGAGAGGGAGAGAAACATCAATGTATGGTTGCCTTTTGTGCATCCCCTGCTGGGAGTTGGCCTGCAGGGAATCAGCCTGCAACCCAGGCATGTGCCCTGACTGGGAATCGAACCGCGATCCTCTGGTTCGCAGGCCCGCGCACAATCTACTGAGCTACACCAGCCAGGGCACGTTACAAGTTTTTTATTCTGCTGAAAACATATATTTCTTAGCAGTTAAACACAAAAACATAACCTACTGCTTCTGGAAGGTGTAAAGAATATAGGACCATAGTTTTGTAAAATGCAACTCTCAAGCTACTGTAATTAATCACCATGCATCTTTTGATATTGCAAAGTGATCCACATGTCACACACTGACACAAAATTTCAGCCACTAAAAAGTCATTTTCCATAGCTCAGTGGATTGAGCGTGGGCCTGTGAACCACACGATCACGGCTGATTCCCAGTCAGGGCACGTGCCTGGGTTGCAGGCCAGTTCCCAGCAGGGGACTCACGAGAGGCAACCACATATTGATGTTTCTCTCCTTCTCTCCTTCCCTTTCCCTCTAAAGATAAATAAATAAAGCCTTTGGGGAAAAAAGTCATTTTCCTATCCCATTAACTTCTATTTGGCTAACTTTTTACAATATCAGGCACATATCATATACAATATGACTATTATTTATTATTATTGGAGCATTATTTTTTCCACCAAAAGAAATTTCCTATTTTTACTATCTTTTGATGTAAATTTCTTTTCCTATTATTTTTTTTAAAGTGGTTGATTCCAATGGAATCTCAATGCTTTTTTTTTTTTAAGATTTTTACTTACTTATTTATTTTTAGAGGGGAAGGAGAGAGGGAGAGAAACATCAATGTATGGTTGCCTTTTTGTGCATCCCCTGCTGGTAGGTAGCCTGCAAGGAACCGGTTTGCAACCCAGGCGTGTGCCCTGACTGGGAATCGAACCGCGATCGTCTGGTTCGCAGGCCCGCGCTCAATCCACTGAGCTACGCCAGCCAGGGCTATTTTTTAAAGATTTTACTTATTTTGGCCCTGGCTGGTATAGCTCAGTGGGTTGAGTACAGGCTTGCGAACCAGAGGATCACGGTTCGATTCCCAGTCAGGGCATATGCCAGGGTTGCAGGCCGGTCCCCTGCAGGCCAACTCCCAGCAGGAGACACACAAAAGGCAAGCATACATTGATGTTTCTCTCCCTCTCCCCTTCCCCTCTAAAGGTAAATAAAATCTTTAAAAAAAGATCCCATCTTTATTAAAAAAAAATATTTTATTTAATTTTAGAGAGGGGAAGGTCAGGAGGAAGAGAGGGAGAGAAACATCAGTGTGTGGTTGCCTCTTGTTTGTCCCGCACTGGGGGACCTGGCCCACAACCCAGGCATGTGCCCTGACTGGGAATCAAACCAGCAACCCTTTGGTTTGCAGACCATTGCTCAATCCACTAAGCCAGACCAGCCAGGGAGTCTTCCTATTATCTTGAGGAAGCATTATTAGCAAAGACACATTAGAAGGAAAAATGCTAAAAAAAAAACCTTACCAACTTTTAAAAAGACATACAACTTACCAACTTTTAAAAGGAACAAAAATTCATAGACATCAAGTAACTCTGCACAGTAGCTGATTATCCAGCCCACACTTTCTAATAATAATAATGGTAATAATTCCATCATTTTCACCTGTCAAAATTCTCTGACTGAAGAACAGAAATCACACTGACTTAACCTAAACCCAAGGGTAATTTTTCTTACAAGAACACAAATATGTCATTGAGTCAAAGAGGGATCGGAGCCGAAAATGGGCAGGTGTCATGACTACGAAGCCCTCGCTCCCTGTCACCTGTCCCACTTTGCCCTCAGAAGACTGACCCCGCCCTGCTCCTCCATCCGTCTGCCAAACAGACCTGCCTCTCAGCTCCCACATCACATGCACGGCGTCGAGCTGCTCTTTGGCCTCAACTACTCATCTAGAGACTCGGATTGGCCTAGTTTGGCCCGGTGTGCATCCAGGGGTCAAGGGCATCGACAGACTGACCAAGGCTGGGGGGGCTGTGTAACACTCAGGGCTGTTCCTGAGCTCACCCCATGTGATGGGCCCCCGAGGGCTGGCCTGTTATCGGAAGAGAAACAGTCAACCGGGCGGCCTGAAACCCCAACAGCACCAACCCCCACGCTTGGTTCTCTGCAAAAAGACGCCCTTCATGCAGGGTTCTTTACAGGACGCGGCGCTCGCACTGTGCCCACTTGATAGGAGCAGCGACAGCCATCCCTGAGAGCTGAGGTGTCCCCGACCACCCTCATCATGCCACCGTCACTCTAACAAACACACGACCTCTGCTCACTGGCTGTGACGTGTTCCTGGACGAAGCTCAATCGCGCCAGTGAGACTTTGGTGAAAGCACAGCTTCCGAACAGAATCGTGCAGAGCTTCACTGAAAACCCCGGCCAAGGAAAAAAGCAAGAAACAGAAAAACATTACAATTTAAGGACATTTTTGTTTTAAAAAATGGCAACATCATGTAGTCACACCCGTCATTCAGCCAAAGGTAACTGAACCTGTGGAATGTTAGAGTTTTACCGTATTGCTTTTTCTCTTTGATTTTTTTTATTACTGATCAAATTAGTTCCTGTTCTGCCAGTGAAAAGGCCGAAGGAAATGTGACTGCTTCACATAACATTCAGGTCCAACGCTTATTTACAGCAGGCAGTTTGGACACCACGTTGACGTCCACGGAGACGTGTTTTCCACTGTGTAGTCTGGACGGCTCTCAGGACAGACTGCAAGCAGCCAGACTCCTGGCCAGGGCAGAGCAGAGCCCAGAGAGGAGACAACGGGGGCCTGGGGGCTGCGGCCGGGGCGGGGGTGGGGGGGGCACGCACGTCTGACTGCCTCACTCTGCACGCTGGTTCTGCAGGCCTGCAGACGCCCGCTCCTACTTGTAATCTCACACTGTGTAAAATACTTTCAGACTTTTTTTGCCAGCAAGAAAGAAGAAATTAAACTGAAGGTCTGATATGAACTGAAGTTCTCATTCTGGGAGTATCATTACTGTGCAGAAAAAATAAAATAAAATAAAGTGGATCCTTCCAAACATTTCCCCAAAGGGCAGACAATGCGACAAGCACGAGCCAAGGAACGCAGGCAGCACGGTGACCCGCTAGTCCAGAGCGCGGCGCTCCTCGCCACCCCAGTGATGCTCCTTCACATGACTCTCGGTCCTCGTGAACGGGGGTGTGCCGGGGCTGGCTGGCCCGGAGGGACTCCTCGGGCACCCTGTCTTCCCAACAGGCACGGCGGCCAGACTGGCGAACGCGGCACTGGGCATGCGACCGGTGCCCAAACACCTCTCTTCACCTGAGAGGACGGCGTGCTCTCCGGATGTCTGCGGAATCCTTCATCCTTGCAATTCCTGAAAACTGAGGCGACCCCGAGCTGCAGCAGGGCTGAAATGACACTTTCAGCTGTGTGCACACCTCCATCTCGGTTCCCGTCCTTCTGCTGCTGCTTCTGCCTGGAACGCCCTCCCCTTGTCCCCCGAAACCCTGTCCATCCCTCCAGGCCGTGGCAAAGGGCCCCTCCCGGACCAGCTCTGCCGTCTCCCCAGCCAGCAGCGACGTCGCCCTCTGCCGAAGCTCCACAGTGCTTCCCCCGACCCTCCTCGCGGGGCCCCTGAATGACGCTGCAGCCTGCAGCGCTGCGCCAGCGGCTCTCTCCTCTGGAAGGGCCCGTGCTCGGCACGTCTGGTAACACGATCGCTGGGTGACGACCCTCAGGCCCACGGCTCCCACGGGTGTGCGACTTCCCACGCAGCACGCCCCCACACCTCCTCGTGAGCACCTCTGCTCCTCGAATGTGGGCCATCCTCTGGGAAGACGGAGGCCACGGGGCAGCCTTGGGGCCTGCTGCCTGTCATCCCGCAGGACACCTGGAGCCCCCTGCTGGCGGGCTGTGGCCTTGCCGGTGACCGGAACGCCACGCATGGGCTCTCGGGGCCCTGTGAGTCTGCAGATGCAGCTGAAACCAAACGGCCCTTGGTGGCCAGCGCGGAAGGTCTCAAGCAGCTTATGGTGGAAATTAAGTGAATGGCTGCACGTAACGTTCTTAAACAGTGTCTGACCCACAGTGGTAACCCGCTGAAGGTCAGCTAGTGGCGCCCAAGGTCAGAGGCCAGCCAAGGAGAGCTGGGAACTCAGGCGTGTCGCCCCATGTCCTATCTTCCCTCCACACCCGCTCCCAAGAACGGGTTTCCCACCAGACACGTGCATTTCACACAGATCCAAACCACTACTGCCCACAGACGCAGGATAAGCCTGACCTGGGCGTGTCTCCACACGGTTGGAGACATTGACTACAGCTGACAGCGACCCTCTGCAGTTCACGTGTCCATGCCCTGCCACCATGGTGTTTGGCACTGGGGCCTTTGGAAGGTCACTAGGTCATGGGGGGTGCCCAAGATGGGATGGGTGTCCTCATCAGGAGAGGAAGAGCACTCACTGGCTCCTGCCTTCCCCACGAACAGATAAAGGAGAGGCAGCTGTCTGCCAACCGGGAGGAGGGGACCCTCCAAGCCCCAGCCAGCGGTCACCCCGACCCCAGGCTGCCGGCCCCCAGTGTTGTGAGAACTCGGTGTTTCTGTTGGGGCCACCCAGCTTGTGGTGTCCCGTATAGCAGCCTGCGCTGAGGCACTGCCGACAACAGGCGTGCCTTGTTATGATTCACCTGGGGACTCGATGAAGAACGACGTGGGGAGAGTCCCCCCACCATCCCGCCTCCAGGAAAACCAAGTGAATCTCTCTGGATTCAGGGGGAAAAGCCACAGGGCACTGAAAAATGTTCCGTCACTGAAGTCCATGCAAGAAAATGTGCACATCACTGAAGCACTGGGGTGGGGACTAGGTGGTGACAATGGCCTCGTCTTTTCCGTTCCTGCTCCACTTTGAGGATACCGGGACTGGGACTCCATCAGCAGAGTCACTCACACAAAACAGCGGCTAGAGGCCTGGGCCCTGCATCATACCACTTGCAAATGAATGTACCAAAGTGATTTAAGTTCGAATGAATGTGTCTCTCCCTCCCTCTCCCTGTCTCCTCCCCTGTACCATTTTAATGACTTCATTGGGTTTTGCTGGGGAGTAAACGGCGCGGAGTGGCTGACCGAAGGACATGGGAGCATGGAGCAAAGGGTTACTGTGCTGCTGGACACCGGACACCAGGCAGGGAGACCTAAGTGCAGCACCAACAAAGGCCAGGAGACCCAGGGCCACGGCTTGTGGAGAAAAACGGTGAACAGAGCAGGAGCCCAGAAAGATGGGCTCACGAGGACACAGAAGGAGAGACAGGCAGGGACACGCAGGGTTTCAAGCAACGGGAGCCTGGTCTCGGCACGTGCATCCTCCCAAGTTCTTAGTGACAGCAGCAGTAAGGGAACGTGGGGGGCATGGGGACGGTGTGACCTCAAAAATAAAATTATTTCAAGAGTCCAAGCAGTAGAGGAGAGACTAAGTAAGGAGCAACGAAAACGAACAGCGTTAGGAGAGGAGAATCCACCGGACTCGCTCCGCGTTCTCGGCGAGGGCGGGAGGGCTGCAGGGGAGGCCCCGGCACCCCGGGACCCGGGAGGAGTCTCTGCCCGGCTTACGGTGGGGAAAGGGGAGATGCGTGGAGTCAGAGCGGCCGGTCCCCCGGACGGAGCTGGGGGCGCCTGAGGGTCAGGAGGCGGAAGTGCCCGAGAACCGTCGGGGCCGCAGGGTGGGCCCCCAGTGCTCCAGGACAGGGTCCGAGGCCGCGGGGGCGGTCACTGAGGGGGCCAGAGGTGAGCAAGGGTCCGGCCGGGGGCCACCCGACGCCCCGCGGGGAGGCGGCGGCGCGGGGAGCAGGAAGGGACCCGGGGCGCTGCGAGGAGAGCGGCTTCCGGCCGGAGCAGCGGGGCCGCGGGGCGGCGCTCTGGGAGGCCGGACTCCGTCCCCAAACCCCGTCCCCGGACCCCGCGTCCCCGCGACACTGCCTCCGGCGGGACGACAGGGCGCGCACGCCTCCTTCCCGGACGGGCCGGACCAGGCCGTTCCGCCGCCCGAGCGCGAGCCCCGGCGCGCGTCGCCCAACTGCCTCGCCGGTTCCGGGTGTTCGGGCGCCCCGGGGTGCGGCCCCGCCCCGCCCCGCCCACCTCAAACCTCGGGGCCCTCCGACTTCGCCTCTGAAGCCCGCCCTGAGGCCCACGGGAAAACCTCAAGCACTTCATTCTGTGTCCCCAAAGCTCTGTCCGTACCTTAACGGTTTGCTATTATTTGTTGTGCATTTGGCTCAAAACCAAGGGGGAGTTTGACTTCACAAGCTACTTGTGACAGAAAACTACAGATCCCATGAGGCAGTGGGGCTGCGGGACCACGACTCCCAGCAGGCTCCGCGAGGCTCCGACTCCTTTGGGCGCAGGCCCCCCGTGCCGGGGCGGAGCAGCTTTGCGGGATGGCCGCGTCTGAGGAGGAGCCTGAAGCCCCCTTGGAGCCCCTGGACATCGCCTGCGGCCTGGAGAACGTGCCAGTGAGCGTGTGGCCCCCGGGGGCGGTGCCAGAGCCTTTCCAGGTAGGGGGCGGGGCTTGGCCTCCCAGAGAGCGGCGCGTGCGGGGACCCACCCTCCTCCATGAGGCGGGGCTTGACGGCCACGGCGCTGCGCTGAAAATAGGGGGCGGGATTACACTGTGGCAAGTGCTGTTCGTGCAGCCAAAAGTTCGTGGTCGCACTTTTGCGGATACCTCTCTTGCGCCAGGCTCTCCAAACTTCTTGACTTTTTTACCCCCTCGCACAGCAGTTTGCGGGCAGGAATAGCTCTCAGAAGCAGAGGTCTTGGTCTTTTTCTGTTGACATTCCACAGTGACCTTAACGAGAGTATTCCTCTTTCCTGCCTGTAGACTGGCGGTGCCCTGAAGTGCAGAAGCGAAGGTGTCATGAGGTCCCCCAGAAAGAGCCCGAGAACCTGACTTTCTGTCCGCATTTTGTCCCCAGAACTCACTGTGTCATATGTAAGGTGAGGCATAGGTCCTGTTAACGGACCTCAGGCAAGTGTTGAGGTTAAAATCCTGGCCCCTTGAATCAGACTTAGCTGAGTCTCCCCTGTGCTATGAGTTCTGGGCAAAAATTAACTAGCCTCAGCTAAGCCTTAGAGCCCTCCCGTGCACAGTCAGAATAATGGTACCTCTCTCCCAGGTTGCTTGGAGCATTGCAAGGGAAATACTGCTCCTGGTTTGCTGAAATAACTCAGTAATCATTCACGACTATTACTGCCTCAGAGCCCTTTCTGCCCTTCTCGCCCCTCTGACCGTGGCCTGCATGTTGCCTAAGGAATAAGGAATGGCCAAAAAAGAAAATAATGGTAAGAAGACCAGGATGTTGGAGTGGACAGAGCCCTGGACCTGGCGGTAGGAGGGCTAGGGTCAGGGCTTAGCCTCCCAGCTGTTTCTCGGATCCTGTTTCTTCCTTCGCAAAAGGAAAACAATGTAACAACGTGTAGCCCTGTCACATCCGTTATCAATACAGAACCCTGTCTGGCCTCCCTGCTTCCTGGGGTTGAGGATCAAGTGACAGCAGGCTCAGTGGCAGTTTCCAGAGAGCAGAGCAGGATGTCAATAGCAGAAATGGCTGTTTTCCCTCCAGCTACCTTAGGCACTTACAGTTACGATAAGGTTGGTTGGCACCATATTAAACACTGGTCCCTAAAAGCTTATTCATAACCAAACATGCAGGCTGCCCAGTCAGAAACACTGATGATGTGTTTTCTTCATTCAACAGATAACTGAGTGCCTGTAAGGGGCCAGGCACCTGGTACGCTGGGCATATAAAACTGACACACAATTCTTGCCCATGAGTTTACAATAGAGAGCTGAAGGCACTTCATTGCTATAAATGGTGGCAGGGGGAGGGGGGAGCAAGCCTTGTGATTTATCCTTACACCTGCAGCTGATGGGCATGAATGGAAATCAGGAGACAGACTCAGCCCCACAGTGCTCCAGCCACCTGGCACTGCATGGCTCTGGTCAGACTGAGAGTCACAGAAAGGAGACACGATCCTTTCCTCCAGGAGCTTACAGTTCCACCAAGAAGATAAAGCATGACAAACATTTAAATGACAAGCCCAAAAGCGCCTTCAACTAGTTTGCCTGCATATATTCATGGAGCACAAAAACCAGTCTTCTAAAGGTCAAGACAGCTTGCTGGCCCCAAACCCTGCCTTCACAGGCACATGTACACATAAGAATTCAGGCATGAAAAACTCCGGTTAAAAATAACTTTGTGTCTAGTTTGCTTCTGAGTACTGCATGAGAAGGCAAAAGAACATTCAAGTGCTCAGATTGGAAACAAGCATGTCATAGTGCATTGGGAACCGAAACCTAAGTAGAAGAAAAACTAATTGATTTTCTTGAACTAAGAGTTGGATCTAGCCATTTTTCGGGTTCCTAAAACCAGCTTCAAACATCCGTTTTAAGATCTTAACTTGGCCTTGAAAAGAATTATCCGGCTGGTGCACAGTCTCCTAATAGCTGTTTGGAGCAAAAACAAACTCATGGGGCTGGAGGCCAAGTACAAAGATTCTTATAGCTGATGTTTCAAACAACCAAAAAAGGAATGAAGATTTTCCCAGCACTTCCTTAAAACTCAAAGCAAAGGCCAGGTTTGCAGCTCAGGGTACTGTGGAGTCGTACTTCGTAGTCGGGGGTCTCAGCACAGAATGCGACTCAGGAAAGTCAGACCTCCGACCAGAAGTTATCAAGAGCTTCAATCAAGCAATGAAAAAATAGTTCCTGGTCACCTGCTGCATGCCTGACCCCCTGATCATGCCACCCCCCAAGCCTCATGACCATGCCTTTCCCTGAGACACAGATTTGTTTGAAAGTCAAGGCCCCCACATCTAATACAACCAGAGAGCCCTGCAGTCTATGCCACTTGGATCCTGAAGTTCATGCTTAAGAGCAGGTCAGTTCAGAGAAGGGAGAAATAGGGTGTGGGAAGAGCCAAGGGGGTATATTTGCTCTTCGACATGCTGTCTCCTGTCTCCATTTTGGTTTCTGGGGTGACCATGGTTTATTTTTTTAATCCTCTTATGTCTTCTGACAGAAACCTGAAATCTCTACCCAGATCTTCAAGGATCTGGTTTCCAGTGCATCGCTCGCTGTGCACTGAGCATTCTGCTTTGTTCGCAACTCTCACGTGATCCGTTTCACACTTTGACACAAACCAGGAAAAAGTAGAACCTATGTTACGACGATACTAAAGGTGATTTTTAAAATGCCCCCTTTTGTACATTTCCAAGTGCTTCTTCCAAAGTCCCAGCATGTCATATACGGGGCAGCAGGCTGTGTCTGTGGGTGAATGAGGTGAGTCTGGGCTGGGCCAGCTCTCCGTGCCCCCCATGGAGCTGGGCAGGTGATGGAGGCTGGGAAGTGGGGTGTAACCGTACGGTTTCCTAGTCATGATTTTGGTGTATGTCTGAATCCAAGAAGTTTAACCCCAGACCTGGCTTTTCACCCCCCTTAGAGAGCCTGCACAGTTCACGGTGAGCCCTCGGGGGCCGGCCGCTAGAGCGAGCTTTGTGCGTGGGTGTGTGTACACCTCTCCACTCCTTCACAGCCCGTGAGACAGAAGGCAAGTGTTTGGGGAACACGAAGCCTAGGCAGAGCATCCAGAACGGAAGGCAGCTGCTGCGGGACAAGTGTGAGGTGCCGGCACCGAGGACAGAGGGCCACTGGGCCCAGGAAGTCGCCGGAGACCAGGCTTCGCACAGACACTCGGGACCTCTTCCTGTCTCTGTCACAGCTCATAAATGTGGAATCCTGAAGATGCGGGTGCACTTAGAAGACCGAGAAACTTTCATATTCTCCCTTTCTCGCCGACTAAGTGGATTTCTTTGCACGTATATTCTACAGTAAATTTAAGTGTCTATTAATATCTAGGCAACAAGTACAATCTTTGGTTTCCGTCTGCAATTTCTTGGCCGAGTGCCTGTTTCTACCATTGTGAAGATTCGAGTGCAACTGTAAAGTGTCTTTAAAACATCAGAGAATATCTAAGAATTTAGACATTCTTTGAATTTAAAAGTTCCTTGAAAAAATCAATTGAAGACATTCCCAAGGCCGTTTTTCATTGATTTCTTTCTCATCCTGACTTTATCTCCAAAAAGGATATGAGGTGACTCACAACGGAAATACACACACACACACACACACACACACCCCTGCACACACGCATCTGTTATAGAGAAACATAAAAGACCAAAAGCCACGGACAGACGCGTAACTGCGTCCAAAGCCCAAATTCAGCTGAGCTCCCGACATCCAAGGCCCAGGGAAGCAACATGGGTTCCAAAACGTTCAGTTTCTGGTTTAAAAAATTGTTTTTCTTGTTCTTCCCATACCTAAAATGAAACCACTGAATTTGAAAACTTTTTAAATTGGAGAGTCATGTTTTCAGACAGTATTTTAACCTGCTGTGCCTGTTAGTCCTTTGGTCTGTTCGTACCGTGTAGAGTACGAAGTAGTGACCCCCACACTGCTCGTTAGGTCCTGGAGGGACGCCGCCCGCCCGCTGTCACGCTGTCTCCGGTTTTGCAGTACACTCCCCAGCACGTGGCTGGGCCCGGCGCGGACACGGACCCCACTGAGATCACCTTCCCCGGGTGCCTCTGCCTGCACCACCCCTGCCTCCCCGGCTCCTGCTCCTGCCTCCGGCACGCGGAGAACTACGACGCGGACGCGCGCCTCAGAGCCCTGGGCTCTGCAGCCGGGTGCGCGCAGCCGGTCTTCGAGTGCAACGCCCTGTGCCCCTGCCCCGAGCGCTGCGCCAACCGAGTGGTCCAGCGGGGCGTGGAGCTCCGCCTGCAGGTGTTCAGGACGCGTCGCAAGGGCTGGGGGCTGCGCACGCTGGAGTTCATTGCGAGAGGCCGCTTTGTCTGCGAGTACGCCGGCGAGGTGTTGGGGCCCTCGGAAGCACGGAGAAGAATTCGGATGCAAACCCCACTCGACGCGAATTACATCATAGCCGTCCGGGAGCACGTCTGCAGCGGGCCGGTGATGGAGACATTTGTGGACCCTGCACGGATCGGAAACGTGGGGCGGTTCCTGAACCACTCCTGCGAGCCCAACCTGCTCATGGTGCCTGTCCGGGTGGACTCGATGGTGCCAAGGCTGGCGCTGTTTGCAGCCAAGGACATCTGGCCCGGAGAAGAGCTGTCTTATGACTATTCGGGAAGATTTCTGAACCCCACGGATGGTGAAGACGGAGGAAGGCCCGATGCCGGGAAACCAAGAAAACCTTGTTACTGCGGCTCCAGAGAGTGCTCCGCCCTCCTGCCCTTTGACGGGTCTCTGTTCCTGGCCCCAGAACCACCGGGCATGGGTCAGGCAGGGCAAGCGCAGGAGACACGCCCCTGCCCTCCCCAGGCAGGAGGGCGTGAGGGGGCGGCCCCAGTGGTTCCCTCCCAGTGACCTCTACAGGAATGGAGGAAGGGCGTGGCCGCTTCCACCCAGAAAACTCTAGGTGGTCCCGCCAGGCACACAACCTAAAGTCACAAGAGGGCGCGACTGTGGAATGTTCGCGGTGCACATCGGGTCTCCGCACAAGCTCACGTCTTCCCGCGGCAGTGACGTGAACACCCCACAGGCCGGCCACGGCCCCCACGGGAACGGGCTCTTCGTGCCCCAGACTAGCTCCTGGAGGGTGGGCGTCTGTCGGCTCCTTCTTCAAAGCAAGGCCGTTGCAAAAACGGGTTATTTATGGAGGTTTGTTAGACCCTTAAAAAGCTAAAAGACTCTTTTGGGCCCCACACTGCAGTGTTATTTAATAAGTTAAATTAATTAATATCTTCTTGAGTGCACTCAGCCCCTAGCACCAGCAGGCCCCGCGCTTTCAAGTTCCATCGTCCGGATTCGTGTCACCCCCGCTTGCTGCCTCTGGTTTGGGGGCCGATCACACACACCTTGCTTATCACCCCCTTCCCCGCCCCCAACACCGCCCGGGAACATCAAATGCTCCGCCCACTTTTCTCTTAACACAGAAGACTCAGTTGGGACCCTCCACTGCAGCGTGGGCGTGCTCATAAATACACAGCGCCCCTCAGAGGACAAACACGCAGTGAGTAGTAATGGGGCCCTTGCTACAAAGCCAGCCCGATTCTGAGAGTCCTACGGGCACTGTGGGACGTGGAAGTTCCCAAGTTCCAAGCTCCCAGTGCAAAGCCCACGGTCCCACCAGAGAAAGCAGGAGCCAAGGGTAACCCAAAGGCCACACGCCCCAAGGAAGCTGCAAGCCAGGGGCTTCAGGTCCCCAGTTCCCACACACGCCAGAAGCTCAGGTCACAGGGCCAAGAGTTACGGCGAACTAGAGACCCGCTGTGGCTTCGGTGTTCCGGGACTCGGTCAGCTTCTGTTGCTGCTGCCGCGGTAAGGGGGCAGCAGCGCACGGGCTGCTCCTTAGTTTTATTCAGCCAGCGTCGCCTTTGGGCACTTCACCCGGGACCCTGGGGATCCCGGGACGGCCGCCTAGAGGGAAGGGGTCCTTGAGGAATGTGAACTGAGGGTCCGCCGCAGGCCTGTGCCCAGGGCGGCCTGCCCCTACTTCAGCCTCGCCTCCTGCCCAGCTGCTGGGGTGCCGTTCCGAAAGGGAGTCAGGGAATAGAGCCCACAGCAGCGGAAGCAGCCCCCACAGGAATGGCCCGAGACACACGGGGACTCTCGGAAGCAGCCCCGCCAGCCCACGCAGCCCCGCCCACGTCTGCAGGCAGAACGGGCCTGACAGCCCCGCTCTCCTCCTCTTCTGCAGAGAACTCACGTCACTCAAACCCTGCCCTTGCAGATGAGCTCACTGAAGGCCCCAGCCAGCAACAGGTCCCGGTGCTCAGGAGGACGGGGGACTCTTGAGACGCACCCAGTCCTGAGCCTCATTGAAGCCTCATTGAAGCCTCACTGGGCTCCTGGCCTTTGGGCTACAATTTTTAAACTTCGCAGGCACGTGAGGTCAGAAGCATCCCCAACCAAGACACACACAGGGAGTCAGAATTCTTAGCTTGGGGGGGGGGGGCTCCAGACCTCCCCACAAGGACAAAAATAAGTGGTAATTACAGGTGGCTTCCAGGCCACCGTGGGTTGTGGGCAGGGCGGGGGAGGGGAAGAGTCGACCGGGAAGGCTGATTTCCTTACCAGCGACTCGCGCCTGCGGCTGCTGTCACGTGCCATCGGGGCGGGGCCCACTGGCACCCCCAGGGCTGTATCCCAGCCACAGAGGCCGGAGTGCGCCTCCCTGTGCCAAGCTGCCATGGCTGTTCTCAGACTCATTTTAGAATTAAAATCAAAAACTGAAAAGCTGCCAATTCGCTCTGTGGAGCAATGTAAATTGGCATAGCCTTTTTGGAAGGCTGTCCACATCCGTCACAAACTAAAATGACCATATGCTTCGCTGCAGGGGTTAGACCCCCAGGAATTTACCTGCAGACACTTCTGCGTAAGCTGGCAAAGATGTGAGTAGGTACACACAGGTTTACTGGAATATTCCTAAACAATAACATCTGAAAATAACCCACATCATTCCTCTCGATGTTGTGCGATAGGTCCCTCGAGCTCCCTTCGCCGTCCGAAATGCTTTTCTCAGCCTGTTTGGGAGCGTCCCACTGCTCAGTCCTCCAGGTCACCGATCCCCGCTTCAGCTTCAGCTGGACATTGAACCTGCCAGTGCATCTCGGTGCTGCTCCCGTGGCCTTCGGCTCTGCGACGTGCGTGGGACGCTCCCTGCGCTGCTTCTCTCTCCGCTGAAGTTCTCACTGTGTCCGTCCGTCTCTCCCGAGTTCGGTGAGCGACTGCACGCCGGTCGACCATCACTTCGAACACATGTCCATTGCATTCAGGATTCTCTCCTAAGGTGTTGCCTTGGCCTGTTTGGACCTCAGCCCTCTCCTTCCTCCCCTGCCTGACCCTGGGTGTTTCCGGTGGGCAGGACAGCCCCCTCCCCCAGTCCCGCACGGGTGCTCCTGCGCAGAAACACCTTGCTGTCCGCCCAGGCCCTGGCTCCTCCCTCTCTGACTCTCGGAGCAGCCTGGTTTCTTCCGGATGGGTCCCCGCAGGGAAGATGTGCCCCGACTGGGAGCGAGGCACTCCCGCCACAGCTTCTAAAGTATGCACACATATACACATGCATATTTTAATGTATACATCATCTATAATACATATCAGTATATACATTCCTGTGGGACCACAATCGTTAATCCACCGGCCTCCAGACCAGGCAATATGCAGGTGACTCCGGGCAACCGTTACAGAAACCGGGCCGGGCTGTGGGTGTGAGCACCGACCTGGGAGGCGTCCGCGGGCTGCGTGAGGCCGAGGGAGAGCCTGCCGTGGCGGGGCCGCCAGAGGGCGCTGTGACTGCCGCCCCCTGCTGGCCCTCGCGGGCAGCTCCTTCCTCTATTTGGAAAGAGCAATTTGCTCCGTGGCTGTGTGCCTGTGTGTACATTTATACATGATCTGCATTGTGTATCAATATGCACGTGTGTAACATATGTCTGCGAACGCACAGGAAAAGTCTGGGACGATGCACCAACTGGCGAGAGTCGGTACCTGCTGGCAAAGATCTGGGAGCAGACAGAAGTCCCAGAATGAAGGGCTTCCAGGGACAGTCGGCATGCACTCTGGAGTTTCTAGTTTTACCTTATGTATTTCATTGTTCTTACAATTAAAAAACCAAGGGTTTGGTAATGATGCTTGACAGTTGTTAGTAATAACTGTTAATAAAGGCGGTGGAGAGGCAGAAAATAATCGGAGCGCGAACACAGGCCGCGCCCGGGCCTCCTCTCCCTCTGCAGGTCGCATCCGCAGCTCCACCCGCTCTTGACACACCCGGGGACTGGAGCTGACGCACTCGGGACCGCTTTCTCCGGGAGCCTTCCCAAGTCCGCGGTGCCCCTGGACAGGGGTTCTTCAACTCCAGGGATCACGGGTACAGAGCCGCAAAAAGCGACCTGGCCACTAGAGGGGGACACAAAACCATTCCAGGTGCCATTTCAGGGAAAAAACCGTTCGGAGGCTGGAGGCGCAGGGCGGCTCCGGCAGAGACTGCCCAGAGCTGGCAGCCCAAGGCGATGGTCGCTCTGACTCAGCCTCTGGCTTGAGAATATGTCCTGCAGCTAAAGGTCTCGGTAATAAGGATAACGTCGCCAAAGGGAATGCAGTGTTTTCCTCCGCACCGATCCGAACATCCACAAATGTTCTGGAACAGGGACGACGGCTGCCTGGGGAGCTGCCCTAAATGGCACCTCCGCCGCAGCGCCCAGCTCTCAGCGAGTCTGCAGCGCTCAGAGAGCGGCAGGGACAGAGGGCGAGGACCTGCAGCCCGTTCCACAGAGACCGGGAGGCCCTCCCGGTGCTTCTCAGACGCTATTTAACGAGCCCGAGCCCCGTGCAGGACACTTTTTCCCCATTCTTCACACACCACCCAGTCGTGCTCGGCAGGGATCCTCTTCCCCAGGGTCTGAGCCTGGTGCAAATGTGCCGATAAAGCGCCTTCCAAGCTTCAGTATTTCCCATTTACCAGGCCTTCCCCACCTGGCCCCTAAGAATTCCCCCTCTTTATGAAGACAATCATTTCACAAAAAGAAGCGGTACGTTGGGGGTGGGTCGCGGGGGTGGCGGAGCAGGGCTTTTGAGAAGCCTAGGACCTGAGCACTAACCTTGGCTGCCTCGCCAGCACGACCAGATTCATGGCGGCACCGCCTTTCGAAGTTCGGAATGCACGTGATGAAGCAGGCCGGCATCTTACACACAGGCTGTTCTACACTGACGATCGCTACCTGCCCGCCTCGATTCTGCCTTTTGTAGAAGTATTTCCACATAATTCCCAAAACCGCAGCAGCAGACGGGGGGCAGTAAGTGGCCAAAGCCACAGTGCTGGCACGTGGTCAGACAAGGACTGAGACTGAGGCCGCCTGGTCCCAGAGCCCGTGTTCTTGACCTGGAATGCACCCCACCACCACCCTCCATGCCCCTTCTCCCCTCTTCCCCCCACCCCGCCCCACCCCAAACTCAGGGCACACCGAAGATGTGCTGGTGCAGTGGGAAGTCACCCGGATGGTCAGCCCCGGTTCAGCCCCCGCAGACATGTCACCTGGGCACCGTGCGAACACTCTCCATCCGACTTTCCTGAGACAAGAGGGGAACGAAACCACAAGTGAAGACAAAATCCACCAGGAGGAAGAGAGCTGCATGAAAGTAACTCTGACCTTCCTCACGGGCTTAATGGTTCCACCACCTTCCAAGGGGGCAGAGGCTGGGGACCTGCGGGGTCCCCTCCCTGTCACCTCCCCACCCCCACACCCCAGCAGAGGCTACAATAGTGGACCTCCCACTCTGTGCCCCCCCCCCCAGCGAAGCCCTCTGGCAGAGTCTTCCTCTATCAAAGTGGCTCCAGGCGGTTCCAGCGACTGGTGAGACGAGAGGGCTCCCTCCCCATCACTGAACAGCAAATGAGGTGTTTTTGGCAAGTGTCTGCAGCGGCAGCAGACTGGGCCCTTCCCCCACGAAGACCAAAGTAAACAAGCAGGTGACCCTCTTATCAGTGCCACCTGACAAGGACACTCATCTCTCTCGGTGGCTTATCTCTCTTCCGCTGCCGAGAGCCCGGAGCTGGTTCTGCACCCCCACCCTGCCCCCCTGCCCCCCTTCAGGCTCCTCCTGTTACTCAGACGAGAGGCCCAGCCGGCAGGATGGGGAAGAGCCGCTCCGGTGGGTCTCCACTTCCTCAGCAAAGACGACGGCCCCACGGCTGGGGCGGATGACGGGGGCAGATGACAGATGACGGGGGCAGATGGTGGGGGCAGATGGCTGCCGCCGGCTCAGCGGGGTGGCTCTAGGGTCAACGGCCATTTGGGGGCGAGGGGAACCCTCCTGAAGCTGAAATTCTTCCCCCCCCCTTGGTGCTGATCCCCTGAACTTTCCGATCCCAAAACAGGGCCCAAGTCACAGGGGGGCTCTGCTCCCACACAGCCTCCCTGGGTGTTATCTGGAACGGCTTTTGCTTCATCAAAAAATGAATGAAACCCCTGCTCTGGTGGTCTCCGCTCTCGAGTGAGAGGGCAGAGGGTGCTCTGGCCAGCGCCATCGGGGCCGATCGTCTCCACAGGGCTTTAGGCATTTGAAACCATAAAGGCCTCGTTTCCCTAACAGCCCGACGGGTTCTGCGAGCCTATAAAACCACGGCCTGCTCTGGGGCAGTTTTTATCAGACAGTTCAGTTTAATGTAGAAATGAAACCGGTAGTCAAGAAACCGACACTTCCGCCATTGTCTGATATCTCTCTGCCAACTCAGTCGTGAACGCTGTTAATGAACCTGAACCATGATGGTGTCGCAGAGGTGCCCGAGTCTGTTGAATGAGTGAGTTGGGGTGGGGGGGGGGGAGTCGGGAGGGCATTTCCAGGTAGGACAAAGCCCCTGGGCAGCCCCTTCCCGTCCCCACACTGGACATTCCTAGCTGGTACATTACTTACCCCATCGGTCACTTTTCCCCAGAAAAACACTCAAGATTTTGTGCTGCACCAACTCGGCTTTTCCAGACTGAGGCTGAAGGTGGCACCCCAGGCCGAGCCTGGCTGCAGGGGCAGCTCCGGAGGCCTTCACAGTGCTCGCGTTTGCGCGTGGGAGCTGGTCGCCTGCACTGAAAACTCAGGAGGCTTCCCATGGAAACGCAGACGCCAGGTGCTCTGGGGCCTGGGACAGCCAGCAACGCTGGGCCCACTGCCACGCTGCAGCCAGGGGACAGCAGAGCAGCACCTCACACACACACACACACACAGGCCCGTGTCCTGCCCCCACCCCTTACCCCTGTCCCCCAGAAGGCCAGGACACCCCCTGCCTCCCGTTTCTTCCCGAGAGCTGCCAGCAGGTTGGTGCCCCAGGAGAAACAGTTGCCACCAGTAAGGTTCATAGGTGATGGAAGGAGGGGAAGAGGAAGAAATGCGTGCAAAGTATCATTTTATAAAGAAAAACTAAACCCCACACGGGCCTCTCACATGCACCTCNCCCCCGCCTCCTGTTTCTTCCCGAGAGCTGCCAGCAGGTTGGTGCCCCAGGAGAAACAGTTGCCACCAGTAAGGTTCATAGGTGATGGAAGGAGGGGAAGAGGAAGAAATGCGTGCAAAGTATCATTTTATAAAGAAAAACTAAACCCCACACGGGCCTCTCACATGCACCTCCTGAAGTCTCGGAACAGAAAACACCCGTATGTCCATGTTTTGTTCTGTTTTTCATACTCCTTTCACTGAGGCAACGGTGGGTCTTCCCACAGACGATGACACCAGGGTGCCTGATAACCGTGGTCTGTCTTCAGAAGGTGAGTAGCAAGGGGACGAGCCTGGGGCTCCCACAGAGCAAGGCCCGCTGCCTGGTGAGCGCTGACCCCGGGACTCTCCGTGAGGACGCTTGGGGAAACCCACGCCCCCCCGCCCGTGCAGTGGCAGGGAGCCGAGACCTCGCACGCCGGGCCCAAGCAACAGGTACGGAAACAAACAGCACCTTCCAGGCCCCATTTTCCCAAAGAGTCGGTCCCAGGAATAACACAGGTGCCTTGTCCAAAAAAAAAAAAAGGCACAGGGAGGTGGGTGGAGGAAGAAAGTAAAAAATGGCTGAACAGGTGCAGACCCGTACTGTAGTCG
Organism: Sturnira hondurensis; assembly: GCF_014824575.4. NCBI lineage: Eukaryota > Metazoa > Chordata > Mammalia > Chiroptera > Phyllostomidae > Sturnira > Sturnira hondurensis. The sequence continues at coordinate 17,736,312 of NW_028079127.1, forward strand.
GAGCTGTAGCTGAACCACACGCAGTCTGAGGCGCTGATGTGAGCAGATGTTTCCCGACAGGGAAACGTCACCCTGATGGCCACCTCCACGCCCCAGCCCACCCCGTCTAATCATGTGTACGAGGCTTTAAAAAGGGAAAAAGGACTCACTTCCCACTCAGCCCATCTGCACACCCCAACACTAAATCCACACTGCTCGGGACTGGGGACCCAGGTGGGTCTGACACAGACCCCCAACCCCTCCCAGCTTCAGTGGCAGGAAGGAAGGGCTGGTGGCACAGACCCCAGGGAATAGCTCCTCACAAAACAAACAAACGAAAAAGCTGAGCCCAGATACAGAGGCTACAAAGCAGAGACTCCACCCACAGCTCTTTGAAAAGGGTCCACGAGGAAGCCTGCAGCCTCAGACTTTCACTTTTGATGCAAATGCCTTCAGGGACCTACACCCTGGAGAAGGCAGGCAGGACCACAGCGAAGCGTATGTGGCCGGCTACCAGCGCCACAGGAAACTTAACGGAGCTTCTGGTTTCACGGGGATCACTGTGGCTTTTGTGCCTGCTCCGCTGACAAAATTCCTTGAGCTTAAGCGTCTGCCCTATTTCTCCCGGGGTCCCGTGTCTCACATGCAGTTTTGCAGATGGGGAGGACTTTCAGGAATGCGTGGGTGGCACTGAGGCTGGAATGACCACACGGTCATCCTGTCAGTCAGTCCCTTGTCACATGGGCACCTATGGCCCGTGGTGTGGCGACAGGCGTCTGCAGTGGGGCACGCTCTCCGGCTGGGGACCTGCAGGAGGCTCCTCAACGGGGCTGCTTGTTGGGGTTTTGTCTCACACGCTTTCCGACACTGTGCTGCCGCCCAAAATGCGACTCTGAGGACTAAGCCAGAACACACTCCAAAATGTTTGTGTTACATCACCTTCATTAACAGGAGGACCCGAAATATGCACAGCAAAATAAAACTGTACAAATGTAAGCAGGTGGGAAGGAACGAGAGAGACAGAAGCTCCGCTCGACGAGTGGGGGCTTGAAGGATAAAACACCTATTCCTACATTAGTTTTGCAAATAAGCAAGTGCTTCTTTTGTTTGTTTTGCTTGGAATGAATCATCAATTGGCGGAAGTTTGTAGGGAAACAGTCTGCATCCACCAACTGGCAGATTAATAAACATGAAACCGCCCAGGAGCACGGCCATTTATCAAGACAGCCGGGACCGGGACGCTGGGAGGCCAGGCGCCAGGTGGCAATCACGTGCTGAATGACACGGACTGACTTTCTCCACGACCAACACAAAGGCAGGCCACTTCTTTCCAATGACAGGTAGGCATGTCTCCGGGGGCCTGGGGGGCCAGGACGAGACCCTGACAACGGGGACCCCTGCTGGAAAGCCATCCCTCTAACACAGGGGGCTCTCCTGCAGCAAGGGTTTACAGGACCGCCCTTGATGTCCCCTCCTGCCCTGGGGCGCAGGGAGGCCCCCGGCAGGAGAGACTGCTCTTTGGAATAAAAATCCCCACAAACGGCTCACTGTCGAAGCTATCACGTAGCCAACGGACAGGGAGGTTTTCCAGCAAACACATCACATCCCCGGTTATTTCCTTACCATAAAACACAAGGGGGCAGGGGGAACAAGACAGCGAAGGCTGAGCGCAGACACTGGTTTATTCCATGGGGTGCATGATTCAAAGCGTCTGAGCGCCCAGCCGCCGGCCCCTCCCTCCCTTCACAGACCGTGGCCGCAGGGATACAGTCCATCCACAGCCCCCTCGCCCCGCCCCTGGAGTTTGGCAGGTCTCCCTGGGCCTCACATGCACAGGAGCTGTGGGGAGAGAGGGAGTCGGGGTTGGGAACGGCCCCCTGAACCCAAGGCACTTCACGTTAAAGGATAAAGCACAGGGGACACACCCAACGACGGCCCAGCACGTTCACAGGCTGAACTGGAGCCCACAGCCACCGCCCAGTGGGAGTCCCCATAACGATGAGAAGGACACGCGTTTCTTTGGAAAGACAAAGTGCACGTGACTATAAAGACTGGCAGGGCCACTACCACCCCGTCCTTTTCTGAAAATACTTAAGAGAACTCTTACTTTACATGATTACAATTACCAGAGGTTCACCCATGAGAAAAAATAGCTCAAAAGTAGCCTGTCGTAAATTCTCACTGGGAAATCACAACAAACTCTGATATGTTCACAGAGCTGGCAGCCCGGAGGGCCCTGGGTCGCAGGCAGCCTCCGAAGCCTCGCGGTGAGTCCCTCCACCCCTCAAAGTCAAACAGGACACGGGGCTCTGGAAGCAAAGCGCACGGCCGACGCGCTGATGCGGGTGCGCGATTTGGTCTCGCAGGTGGTTCCTTTGGAGGGTGAGCAGGCACCGCCCCACCTCGGGTGGGAACCTGCGCACCCGTGGCCCGTCCTGTCGCAGGAAGCTGAGTGCGGGTCAGCCACGACTTCTCCTGGGGCCCGGGAAGGCGGCTCCTGGCGCTTAGCTGGCGGTGGGCAGGCGGTCGGCGGCGCAGCGGAACCCCAGGTTGGAGGCGGAGCTGTCCGGCGTGTTCTGGCTCCGGGCGGCGCAGCGGTACCTGTAGCAGTAGGACTGTGTGCAGGGGGGAGGGGGGAGAGGCGGGGGGGGAGGGGGGAGAGGCGGGGGGGGAGGGGGGAGGTGAGTGCTCCGCCCCCAGGCAGGGCGGCCCTCACCAGCAGCCCCCCTGCACACGCAGCACGCATGTGGCACCCCCGAGTTCAGTGAGGACCAGCCAGGGGCCAACACCCCACACACAGGACGCCGCCACCTGACCGAGACAAGTGGGGCTGAGAACGAGCCGCGAACGGGCACGGGCTACACGCCGAAGGCGCCTCCATCCGTCGCATCGGTGAGCAAAGCCACATTTTCATGTAACATTTAACAGCAGGAAATCCCCGTGACGCAATGGCAAATGAAAAAGCCGGAATACAAAACCGGATGTGCGCTACGATCTCCCTGGAGGAGCGCTCCAGGCGCGGGGCACGCCCTCACGGAGAGTCCTCGCTACAAGGACATCAGAGAAGGGTCTCGGAGTTTGCAGGCGGGGAACAGGGTCGGGCAAAAACCCAGAAGCGTTTCGAACAAGAGAAAATGTTAGAAGTTCTAACAGTGAAAAGCACATTCTTAAGAATCAACGGTCCCGAACTCTCTGCCTCCAGACTGGTGCAGGACGGTCACCAGTCAGTCACGCGTCAGGCCGTGGGAGGGGGGATGCGGGGGCCTGGCCAGTCCAGGCCTGGATGATGGACACCAGCTTGGAGGGGTGCGTGAGTCCTGCGGGGCGATCAGAGCGCCACCCCGGGTGCAGGCGTGCATGCAGGCCCGGCCCAGGAAGGGGAAGCTGAAAGACGTCTGCCTCTCCAGACTCAAGCCGGGGCAAGTATGGAGTCTTGCCTCCTGCCTCGACCTGCGCCTTGTTACCCATTTTAGCAGCTTGGTGAAACACCATCATGCCACCTGCCACCTGCAGTCTTCCCTCGTATATGTCACCATTATCATCTGAGAAGTTACTTGTACCGTTAGTCGTATCTGACATTTAACCAAGTGATAAAGCTGAATGGCACTTGAGAAAACATCCAGAACAACATGAAGACGTTATTTAACATCCGGCGGATCCGTGACGATCCAGCCCAGGGCCACGCAGAGCAGGAAGGGAGGTGGGAAACCTGCTCAGTACTTCGCTTTTGGAGTTTAAATCACAGTAACTCGTAACACTGCTCGCAGATGCCGGGGCGCTTGTCCTGCACGCCTCCCTCACAGGAGCCAAGGACAAGTGTGCAGGGTGCAGACTCGGAGCAGACTTGGAGCCCTCGCGTGCAGACTCGGAGCCCCTGGCAGGCCAGGCAGGAGCGGGGCACAGTCACTGGTGTTTCATTTGATCCTCCCAGCCCCGGGGCGCTAAACGCTACCCTAGAGGACAGTTTTCGAGAGAGAGTAGAATTCGAACCCAGGTCGAATGGGTGCGCTTGCCTCCCTGGCAGGATCCCACTCCTGGGCGGAGGCGCCCCGCCTGGATGCGGGCTGCCTGACAGGACCCTCGCCGGTGTGAACAGGGCCTGGCACGTGCACCCCCAGCCCCCGACGGGGCTCGGTGAATAAGCACACGAGACTGGACTGGAACACTTCAAAAGCTTGCACTCTGCAAAGCTAACCACTCATGGAACTCTCAGGTGCTCAGCTGACTCTTCAGTCCAAAGTGACAGAGAACAACAACGAAACAGCTGTCCTGTGTGCTGTGTGACTGCTGAGCCGCCCCACGGCTGTGGAGTCCCCGCGGCTGGTGGACGCAGCTGCACCGACCCTCGGGGCACAACTCTGGGATGCAGGAGGGGAAAGGTCAGTGGGGGGAAAACAGGTCGGCGCTGAAGAGGGTGGCTTTTCCTGAGTTATTCTTCTTCTTTCTCTCACAGAAGTTGACGGTTTCCCTTGTTTATGGCACTGATCTCCAAAGCTGACACGGGAATTCTCTGAAGCCGCTGATCCCACCATCAGAGACAGTCGGAGTGGCCTGCCTCCCGCACTCAGAGGGGCGGCGCCCAGCTAGCCCATACTCCCTGCGGCGGGGAGGGCGTGGCACAGTGTGGGCACCCAGGCAGGGGGTGAGGTGCAGGTAAAACATGCCTGAAGCCATGGGCACAGGCCGCATCTGCAGGAGCAACCGGGGGCAGCCAGGAGCAGCAGGAGTCGCACCCTGCAGGGCCTGCCCCCAGGGCTTCAGGGAGGCAACAGCCCTTCCCTCCCAGGATCAACCACGCCCGCGGGGTGATCCTGGGCCCAGCCCCAGACCCGTGCAGTGAATGCCTCGTGGGAGTGAGAGGCACACGACCCCAAGCAATCAGGGGTCCTGACCACACCCAGGGGGACACCAAGCCCGGGCAGGGTCCTGCCCTGCGGGAGGGCACAGGCTGGCGGGCCAATGAGCCAACACGTCAAATGGTGCAGCGTTGGGAGGGCCTGCGGTGGCCGCTGGCTCAGGCGAGGGGACTGCCCTTGCAGAGCAGCAAGGGCTCCGGGAAAGACTCGGGAAGGCTCGGCCACAGCGGGTCTGCAGGACCAGGGGTGGTGGGGTCTTCTGACTCCCACGTGACGACAGAGGCCGCGGCAGCTGGTTTAAACAGCTGGTCCTGGACCCCCTGCACAGAGGTGCCAGCGGTCTGGAGCAGGGTCCAGAACGCGGCCTCCCTAACAAGCGCCAGGGTGCTGCGGCGGCAGCACCAAGTGACAGGACGTCCGAGGACGAGAGGAGGCGTGTCAGGGGGGAGGGGGGGAGGACGACAGCAGGGGCAGGAAAGTGGGAAAGTTTGGGCCGGGGAGAGGGCGGCGAGGCCATGGCCAGGTGCTGCTGGAGCCTGGTCCACTCCTCCACCGTTTCAGAGGCCACACACCGCACACTGCGTGCTGCTGTCCTGGGTGCTGGGACACACGTGGATGAGCCAGAGGAGGCCCTGCATCCGGGGACTGGGTGGTTTCTGGCAGGGCAGCCTGGGAGGCAGTCAGCAGGGAGGTGGGCCAGCGAGACCACCATAGAGAAGGCCTCTCTTCGGAGGCACTGAGGAGGGAATCGGGCTGCCCAGAGGCCAGGAGAACGGGCATTCTGGGCTAACGTGATGACCAAAAGACCAGCCCAAAGCAGAGGAAGGATGACGAGCAGCAGATGCGGAACGACAGGAACCAGCGCAGTGCAGCGCAGCACGGCACGTGGCACAGCACAGCAGGCGCCCCGGCAGTGAGCGGGCACGGCTCGCTGCAGAGGGAGACTGCAGCCAGGGCCTGGCCAACTGGCTCACCAGCACACGCAGAGCCCTGGGCCCGCAGCTCCCCACGCCAGGCAAGGCCTCTCCCAACCTGCTCCCTAACAGGCACCGGGGGCCGCTGGTGGACTAACATCAAAATGCTGCACCTCATCTTCACACGAAGAGTAAAGCGCCAGCCCCACGGAAGCCACTGTCATGGCTGCCACAAGCAGAGCGCTCACCTTTGCAGAACGGGACTCAATCTCACCTGGGCCCCCCAGTCCACCTGCCTCCTCACTGACCAGGAGCACTGGCCGGCCCCCGTGGGCCTCAGCAGCCTGGCTCTGAGGCAGCGCCTCCGCCCGAGACTGGGCGAGTGGACAGAGGTCGCTGCCTACACGGGAAGCTACACAGACGGGAAGCTGAGGGACCCCCAGCCGCAAGGCGAGGGCTGGGGGCTTGCTGGCTGCCGCGTCTCCGCGTGCACCGTCTTTCCCCGGTGATGTCACACACTGTTTTAAGTCAGGTGCTGTTCATGGGCCATACCACACAGCTGTGATGACTCTAATGGCCCGGCTGCCCGAGGCTGGGACACGCAGACAGCAGCAGAGAGGCCCGCGGTGCCCAGCAGGGGGCGATTTCACCCCAGCCACCTGAAGCCCCCAGGCACACACAGGTAATTCCATTTTGGGAAGAAAAAAATAAAAGTTCCCCCCAAACCCTGGTAGAATACCAACAGCAGTGCTCTGTATGAAGCAGAGAAAATCATTCTTTTATTTTCATTTTACGTGTATTATTTACTTTATGATTTTTAATGTGATGAAAACTGTTTGCACGACAGGAAAGCTTAAAATGAGCGAGAACAGGAAGCCCTGGTCCGTTGCTGGACCTCAGCAGCCCCTCAGACCTGCCATCACCAGGGCGGGGAGGAAGCGCTGAGCCCTGGCGGCAACGCTGGGGGCCAGGGCTCCGGGGCCGGACCACCCCACCCCCGCGGCCCCATTTCCCGCACGCGCCCCCTGAGCGACACTCCCCAAGGAGCAGCCTGTCTGAACCCCCGCGCTGGGCCGGGAAGGGACACGCTCTCGAGGAGGAAGCGGCCTGGTTTGAACGTCCTCGCTGCTCCTTTATCCCAAGTCCACGTTTAGCACCGAAAACAGTTATTATTAGTGAGGTTAGATCTTCGAGCGGCTGAAATATGGGTCATTTTACTAATTAAGAACATTTCATCAAAGTGGCTAATTGCTGTGTGAAACTGATCTCAATACCTGAGCTAAGAACGTCGTCCTGGACTCAGGGGCAATCCACCTGGGACAATGACTTACTCGCCGTGGGGCTCTGAAGGCAAGTGGGACACAGCAGGGCTCCTGTGGGGGGCAGTTTCCAGGACACAGGAAAGTGTACAGTGACTGCAGCTCATTTCAAACACCAGCACAGAAACCGCCCATGGCCGCCAGGTCTCCCGGTGCCGCTGACTGACTCCAGAGCCCGGTGTAAAGGGCAGGGGAGGGTGGGGGTCCCCCCACAGCAGGATGAACTGAACCCACTCGAGAGTGACGACGACGACGAGTATTTCTGAGAGCTCACCGGGGGAGCGGCGCCGGGCACGCACTCACGGCACCCTCCCAGGGACCGGGCGGGGGCACTGCATGGCCAGTGTCTGACTGGTACACCTGCAGAGAGACTGAGGCCCGGGGTGCCCAGGCCCTGCGGCCGATGATGCAGAACCAGAGGCCTTTAGGCCCCACCCCAGAGCCTGGCCCCAGCCCGGAGGCCACGTGGCCTCGTTTTCCCTCCAGGGCCTCACCGCCTCCGTCATGTCAGGGGGCCTCTCACCAGTCACCGGTCACCAGCAGACTGACACAGTCACGTGGGGGCACCGGGCTCTGGCCAAACCTCAGCCACCTTCAAAGCAAGGTGATTTTTTCTAAATGAACTACAACACTATTTCCTTTTTGTAAAATTTTTTTTCTTTTAGTGATTTTCACCTGTGCCTTAAGAATCATTTCCACGGTCCCCCACCTAGCCAGGAATTCATTCGTTGCATCCACATTCACAAGAAGGAGGGGACACAGCCTGACTGTAACAGAGACGGCGGCGGCCAGGACACCGGCGTCTGCAGCACCTCTCACTGAGACCCTCCCCCCGAGGAGCACCTCCCCAGGTGCTTCATCTGCCCACCCCGCTCAGAACCTCCCACAGGTGCAGCTGCACGTGCACCTGGCAGACGTGAGGACTGAGACTCAGAAAGGCTCGGTCTGGTCCAGGGGTCCCAGAGAGCAGGGAGCAATCAAGACCCCTGGCCCAGACCTCGTTCCAGGGTCTGCAGCTCCATCAAGGAGCTAGGGCCTCCACTTTCGATCCAGTGGCGGGGGCCAGGGCTCCGGGGCTAGCTCACATCCAGCTGTGACCTCCTCCTGGTGCCCTCCCTCCTGGAATGTCCCCCTCTCCATCCCTTCAGCCTGACTAAATCAACACTCGCAATAAATCACTAGAGCTGTAAAACAAAGAGGTACAGCTTATATGCCAAAGGAGAGAAATCAAGTGATAAAAATACTTAATTCCCCCAAAGTCAAAAAGGGGGCGGGGATAGGAAAAAACAGATGAGACAAAAGGAAAAATAATGTCAACACGTGGAAATGAGACCCAGCCACGCCAACAACCGCACCTACTGGGAGAGGTCTGGACGGCCAGTGGAGAGGGAAAGACGCCACTGAGTTCGGTGACTCGGAGGAAGCGAACGCAGCCCCTGGAGGACAGGGGCTCCCGGACGTGAATCGGGAAGAAACGGATGCTCTGCATAACCTGCAGCTGTCAACTAAATGCAACCAAGAGCTGTCACTTGAGGCCTTTCCCTCGGGGAATTCTATCCAATAGAAGAGCAGGTTTCTGCCTCGGCTGGTGTGTCTCAGTGGATTGAGCACGCGCCTGCGAAGCAAAGGGTCGCCGGTTCGATTCCCAGTCAGGGCACATGCCTGGGTTGCAGGCCAGGTCCCCAGTAGGGGACACATGAGAGGCAACCACACACTGATGTTTCTCTCCCATTCTTTCTCCTTCCCATCCCCTCTCTCTAAAAATAAATAAAATTTTTTTAAAAGAAAAGTAGGTTTCCCATTGTGAGTGCGCAGAACAGAGGGTTTGGTCTTGTACTAATTAATTATTGTGTTATTTTCCACTCTAACAACTGTGGACCTACTTTTGTGCCATCTTGTATTTAAGAAAGAAACATAATTCTACATAAACCCCTCCAGAAAATTTAAGATGAGGAAATATTTTCCCATTCACCCCATGAACCCAGCAACACATGAGTACCAAACCAGACAAGAAAACGAAACAACAGGCCGGCACCCGTCATGAACACAACAGCAAAAATGCCTAGCATTTTAGAAAACAACCCAAAACACATGGAAAGGATAACACACCACAACTAAGTGGATGTATTCCAGGAAGGCAAAGATGGTTTAACATCTGAAAATTTAAGACCAGTGAGTGCAATTCATCATATTAACAGACTGAGAAAGAAACACCTCAGGAGCTACAGGAAAAGCATCTGGCCAAATAAAACACACATCATTTCTGAGAAAAACTGTTCAAAAAACTAGGAATAGAAAGAAATTTCTTCACACTCATAAAGGGCATCTTTGAAAACACTACAGCTAGTATCAAATTTAATTTATAAGCTGAATGTTAGCCTCCTAAGATTCTTGCCCCAAAAAGTAGGTAAGAATGTCTATTCTCACTACTTCTATTCATCACTACAAAGGAGGGTCAACACAATATAGCAAGAAAAATCATAAAAGATGTCCAGGTTAAAAAGGAAGAGGCAAAATTGCCAATATTCACCACCTATTTACAAAGCCTAAAGAATCTACAAAACATTAGGAGTATAGATGAGTTTAACAGGTTTCAGGGGGACTTCCGGCCAAGATGGAGGTGTAGGTAGACACACTGTGCCTTCTCACACAACCAAAATGAAGGGCAACAAAGATTCAGAAACAAAAAAGCATCCAGAACTGACAGGAAATTGAACTGTGCGGAAGTCCGACAACGTTCATCCGGACCAGTAAGAGGGGCGGAGTCGGCGGCTGGCGGAGCGAGGTCAGGGTGGGAAGAGCTGCAGCCAGCAGCCCCGGGCGCGGAGAGGGAACGGGCAGACCCAGTGCGGGGCACAAGGCAGCTGGATGACGGCGGTCACACATTCGTGTGCAGATAAACCAGGGGAAAATGGGCAGCAAGACAGACCGCACAACCCAGAGCCCCAGTGCTGGGAAATAAAGCCTAAAAGCACTGATTGAAAACACCTGTGGGGGTTGAGGGGCTGGGAGAGGCTCCCAGCCTCACAGGAGAGTTCGTTGGAGAGACCCACAGGGTCCTGGAACATACACAAGCCCACCCACCAGGAACCAGCTGAAATCCAAGAGAGCAGAGCAAGCGCCATTGTTCCCTCTCTGGCCCCGCCCCCACCACATACAGCGTCACAACCCAATGACTGGGTTGCCCTGCCCTGGTGAACACCTAAGGCTCTGCCCCTCATATGTAACAGGCACTACCAGATTAAAAAAAAATGGCTCAAACGAGAGAGCCCCAGACCCAATACATCTAAGTGACCAAGAGATAGCCAACCTATCAGATGCACAGTTCAAAGCATTGGTGATCAGGATGCTCACAGAACTGGTTGACTTGGGTCACAAATTAGAGGAACATATGAAGGCTAAACTAAGTGAAATGCACAGGGAACCAACAGTGATGGAAAGAAAACTGGGATTCAAATCAAGGGAGTGGACCAGAAGGAAGAAAGAAACAACCAAACAGAAAAGAATGAAGGAACAAGAATTCAACAAAATCACGAGAGGCTTAGGAACCTCCAGGACATCTTTAAACGTTCCAACATCTGGATTATAGGGGTACCAGAAGGGGAAGAAGAAGAGCAACAAGTGGAAAACTTATTTGAACAAATAATAAAAAAAGAACTTCCCCAATCTGGCAAAGAAAGTAGACTTCCAGGAAGCTCAGAGAGTCCCAAAGAAGTTGGACCCAAGAAGGAACACACCAAGGCACATCGTAATTACATTAGCCAAAATTAAAATGAAGGAGAGAATCCTAGAAGCAACAAGAGATAAGGGGACAGTCACCTACAAAGGAGTTCCCAACAGACTGTCAGCGGATTTCTCCAAAGAGACCTTATAAGCAAGAAGAGGCTATTCCAAGTTATGAAATGCAAGGACCTACAGCCAAGATTGCTCTATCCAGCAAAGCTTTCATTTAGAATGGAAGGGCAGATAAAACACTTCTCAGATAAGGTCAAGTTAAAGGAGTTCATCATCACCAAGCCCTTATATGAAATGTTCAAGGGACTTATCTAAGAAAAAGAAGATAAAAAATATGAACAGTGAAATGACAGGAAACTCACAGTTATTGACAACCACACCTAAAACAAAAGCAAACTAAGCAAACAACTAGAACAGAAACAGAACCACAGAAATGGAGATCCCATGGAGGGTTAGCAACAGAGGAGTGGGAGAAGGAGGAAAGGGGGAGAAAAGGTACAGAGAATAAATAACATAGGTGGTAGGCAGAAAATAGACAGGGGCGGGGGTAAAAATAGTATGGGAAATGTAGAAGCTAAAGAACTTATGACACATGGACATGAAATAAAAGGTGGGAATGTGGGTGGGGGGGTGTGCAGGGTGGAGGGGAATGAAGGTGGGAAATGGGACAACTGTAATGGCATAATCAATAAAATATATTTAAAAATTAAAATTAAAACAAAACAAGGTTCCAGGACACAAGATAAACATACAAAAACCAACTGTACCATGTAAGTGTACTTATTAAAAACAAATACTGTTTCCCCTGGCTGGTGTGGCTTAATGGTTGAGCGCCAAACTCTGAATCAAAAGGTCGCTGGTTCGATTCCCCGTCAGGGAACATGCCTGGGTTGTGGGCCAGGTCCCCAGTAGGGGGAGCATGAGAGGCAACCACACACTGACGTTTCCCTTCCTCTCTTTCTCCCTCCCTTCCCCTCTCTAAAAATATATGAAAATTAAAATAAAAACAAATATTAAGTTAAAATATATTTTAAAGAAATAAACTACGAAGCCTATAAAATACAAATTTAAAGTAAGCACAGAAACTGAGACGTGAAAGCAGACACACCCCCGACACGGGGCACTGGGATGCTCCAGTGCTCACGCTTAAACTGTCTGCACGAGCCTCATCTCTCTACTGTTTCTTGAGAAAAAAACCTTCCAGCCCTCAGTTTGTACAGAGTAACTTGGTTCCCAATTAAGAAAAGTACCATGTGTCAGAGGGAGAAGGGGTGGCAATTAAGGTTTGGAGATACTGTGGTGCAGAGAGAGATTCATCCCGTTTTCGGGGAAGTCTGCGCCCCCAACAAGAGGAGTCCAATATTCTTGCGGTAACAGTGTGAGTTAGAGAAGCAATCTGGGACTAAAGACTGATGCATACACAACCACTTAACAGTACTGAGGGGACCTGGGACAACATTTTTAACTTAAAATGAGAATTTCAAAGATAAATTTGTCCACATCTTATAAATGCAGGTGTAAAGCAGAAAGTGAGGAGCTCAACTCCACGAACTCCCACCTAAGTAAGTGGATTAAAGACACAGAGAAGACCCACCCCATCAAGTCCCTCACGTGGTGGGGCCGGACGTGGCTCCGTGTTGGTGTCGCCTTGACAACGTAAAGGCCCTGGTGCCCCGAGCACGCTCCCGAGAAACCAAATCGGAAGGAGGGAGGAGGGAAACCAGGTGTCGGACTTTTTATAGATTCTAGATGATTCTAGAGTGAAGTCTGAGGGCCACTGTGTTCGGGCGGGGATGGTCGATGCTGCCATCACCAGATGAGTAAGTAACTTAAGTTGGCGCCTTTGTGGGTGGTTTTAAGGCTCCCACGGCCTGGACTGACCAAGTTACCCGGGGAAGCTTCCCGTAACAACAGTTTCGAGTGTCGTCTTGCACGGGGGCAGAAAGACAGAAGGTCAGTGCTGGAGATGCTAAAACACGTAATTTAAAGAAAAGGGAAAGAAATGCTGTTTGGTTTCCAAAGTCCTTGAAGCGGTTGTTGAAAAACCTCCAAGTCGCTCCGCCTAACGGAGAACAGCCCGCTCTGGCGATGAGGGGCTGGTGCGCATTTCACAACGCCCACACTCCAGCCTGGGACCTGAGGAGGCTTCCACCCAGAAACCAGGCCCCCCCAGTCACAGCCGTCCCCCCACCTCCGCAGGAAGCAGACAGCCACGGGAGCCCCGCACGGGTCAGGGCTGCGCTCCCAGGCTCAGGCTGGTTCATGGGGCCGGCCTCTCGAAGGGTCCGGATTCGACACACGAGGCCAGGCTGAGGAGGGGTCGTTCCCAGCGTCTGCCTCTGGTGCCCAGACTCTCCCCTCCCCCGCCCCCGGGCCCGACGGGGTTGGGTGTGAATGCGCAGAAGCAGGTGCGGGGACCCACAGCCGCTGCCCAAACAAACGGCCACACAGCCGGGGACTGGCTTACCTTGTGGCACATGTAGGAGCCGCCTTTCTTCACCCGGTCCTTCCCGGAGGGGGGCCCTTTCTGCAGGGGGAGAGAGCCGTGAGTCCACTACACCAAGAGCAGCCCGTGCTGGCCCCACGCCCACCTGCATTCCCTCCCAGGCCGCACGCCTGCACCCCCTCCCCCTCCCAGCTCCCAACCATCCTCCGAGGTCCAGCCCCGCCCCTGGCCCCCACAGCCTTCCTTGCCCCCTCACCCCCCTCTCCTGCGGATCCCACTGGCCCGCAGTTACCCTGCATCCTAGCCTGCACCCCGCCGCACTGGCCAGCAGTTCGGAATCACATGACTACGTGCTCGCCACCCTACTGCGTGCGCCTGTAAGCCCTTTGCCGAGGGCAGGAAGGGATTTGCTGTGTGTCCTCAGGAGAATTTTAGGTCAGGTTCACCGAGATAATTTATACACAGTAAACTTTCTAACCTTCCTCGAGGCATATTTCTGGTGCGTTTGGACAAACGGAAGGTCACGTGACCCCCACCAGAGCAGAGACTCCAAGCACAGGGCCCCCCCAGTCCTCTGCCCACAGGGCTGTGCGCCTGGCCTGGCAGGAAAGCTGCATTTGCCAGAAAACACCACGAGGCAGGAGTAGCCACCACTTTGCCAAGGACAGGAAAATTACTGGGAGGGTGTAGCAGATCAGAGAGGGTCCCCCCACATTCACATTCACCCACAGCCTCAGAAGGTGACCTTATTTGGAAATGGGGGCATGGCAGGTTAGTACTTTTGGGCTAAGATGCAGTCACACTGAACCACTGTGAGCTCCAATCTGGTGGCCGGTGTCTGCGTACCAGGGAGGGGCCCAGAGACACACGGAGGAGCCGGGTGAGGGGGAGGCAGCAGCTGGGCTGGTGCGGCCGCCAGCCCAGGAGGCCCAGGGGCCCAAGCCCAGGAGGCACTGGGAGATGAAAAAGGCAGCTGCCTGGGTGAAAAAGAACGTATTCACAGGGAAATCACACGTGTGGACAGGGTGCACCCGGTACAAATCTGCCCACCTCTCCACATTAAAGAACCCCAGAATAACCCGGCACATGGAGACGAGCTCACTGTTCTGTTTTTCTCTTCTCAGGAGCACGGCGTTACTCCCAGACCCTCGGGGGAAGAACAGACGGGCCCCACCAGGACGGGGGCAGGAGAGGAAAAGCCACAGAGTCGGACAAGGCCCAAGCACACAGGTCATTCGCAGGGCAAAGGCTCCGTACAAGACCGGACAAACCAGTAACTTCTGAGAACAATCTGGTAAAAATAAAAGGCTGGCGAGGTGGGAAGGGCAGGAAACTAATTTAAACCTCACAACCTAGGAAGCTGCAGGCACGACTCACTGCCCCCTGCCCCCACCCGGTGCGAGGGCGATCCGGCGGCAGGAAACCGCAGCAAGGTGTGCTGACCGGAGGAGTTTGAAGGGAAAACTCTGACAACGCCCAGGGTTGACCAGAAGGGTTTTTTAGTTTTCCTTCTTTGGTTAAAAGAAATGCAGTAAACTGTTAAGATACCTGAAATCTAAATGGTAGGTACACAGGTACGTTACACTATTTTCTGTACTCTTCTGAATTTTTAGAACATTCGATAACTAAACATTAGGGGGAGAAGAAAAATCAGCAAGGGCCAAATAACTGTGGCCTTCAGAAGTCACGTTCAAGAGTTTGCACTTGCTGCTTCAGACAAGAAGCCTGTGAAGCTTCCACACGGAGGCAGGACGGGTCGGGCCTGCCCTCGGGAAGGTGGTTCAGGCTGCAACACAGCAGAGAGCGGGAAGGCAGGGCCGACCTGGAGGCTGGGGAGTCGACCCCGCCCAGGGTGATGGTGGCCCATGGCCTGTCTGCTGGCAGCGGTGACAGAAACAAGAAGCTGCAAAGAGCTGAGTGATGGGCATGCGCTTCCCAGGGAGCTGGGGCTGAGTTCTCAACACGGCTGAGTTTCATCCGAGTCAGATCAGGAAGCAAGTGAGGCCACCGTGACAAAGAGAGACTCACACGGGGACAAGCTCCAGAGCAAGAGCAACATCCAAGAGAGAGCCTGAGCTGGGGAACACGGCGTGAGTTTTCCCGTAAGTCCCTAGAAGAAACGTGAGCAGTTACGAAGCCGAGAGCCCTGCACTCCACACCAGATGGTCGGATAGTGGCGTTCCCAGGCTGCCAGCGCCGGGGCCTGGCACGCCCTCCAAACAGGCAGATGCTTTATCGGGGCCCGGCGGGGGGCGGGGGGCCTCTGTTTCTGATCCCAACAGCCCAAGAGGCCAAACCACTCGGCGCCAGGTGAGAGCAGCCTCTCCCAGCCACACGCCCCCCCAGATTTTCACAACCTGTTTTCCTTTTGAAGCCGGGAGTGATCTTTGCCCACTCTTTCTACTGGCCCTGCTGGAGGAAGCAGGAAAATGGGGGAGAAATGACAGTTTGGGAAGAGCCCATATTTTAAGCTGCTCCCAGGAGAAGAGGCCTGAGCCCCCGGCTACTCACGTGCAGCCCACGGTTACGCAGCGAGGAGGAAGCCAAGCGAAGTCTCCCCACTCTGAACCACGGCCTGAGGCTCAGAGCCGGACAGAGGCCTCGGTCCCTCTGAGCCGTTTCACTCCCTTCGATGAGAAGGGATGAAACAATCCATTTTCTTTATCATTCTCTCTTGTGCCTCTTTTCAAAAGGGTAAGGCTTAAACTAAGCACATCGAGTTCCCAGATGAGCTGGCTTTGGTATAAATATACATTCTTCAACCCAACTTATGAATATCTAGTTTGCTAGAGACAGGATCTTTACACGGTATTTCCCCTCAGTCTGCTCACACAGCAAAAGAACAGCAGATGTGTTCTTTTTCAAAGAGGTGCTCCCCCCCCCCCAGCCACGCAGGGTCTCACTTTCCGTGTGGGTCCTACTGAGAGACCCCGGCTTCGGAAGTAGGACACCCAGCACTCCCCGCACCCAGCACTCCCCGCACAACTCCGACACGCTGGCGTCTCAGATTCCCCAGGTACACGCAGAACTGAGCTGACACCCTGCCTCGCTGGGGAGACTGTCCCCGGGTGACTTGGCCTCCACCCAGGAAGCACCTGTTCTCAGTCAGTTCTGCAGAGCAGGCTCCTGACTCACTACCTCCGTGGGCCAAACCCCAGGCGGCCTGCCCCACGACGAACACCCCCAGCAGACCCCACCAGGCACCAACAAAACACCGACGAGCGCTGCACCGTTAGCAGATGGAACAGACGTCCCCACGGGCAGAGCCCCTCACCATGTCGCCACATCACAGTCCAGCAGCACAGGACGCCCCCGACGCTTTCGGGCAGAACTGAGACACACGTACTCGGCGAGCCTCCGGGGACAGTCCAAGCTTAGTTCCAAGAGCACAGAAATACCCCCGAGGAACACAGAAGTCCTCGCCGTGGCACCGGTCGCGCCGAGGACGCTACTCACCGGGTTGCGGGCGTCCTGGGTGGAATGGTGAACCGCCCACCAGTCGGAAGTCCACTCCCACACGTTGCCCACCATGTCGTACAAGCCGAAACCATTCGGGGGGAAGGAGGCGACCTGAAAGCACACGGGAAAGCGCTGTGGGGACCTGGCTGGGAGGCCTCGTCGGCGCAGAAAAGCAGGAAGAGCCGCAGCTTCTGAGTGCTACTTCTCACCCTGCAGTCCACACAGTTTGGCCCGCGTGAAAGTCAGAAAACACAGACGAGACGTTTTCGGCTTTGGGCTCTCGAGGCACATTACAAATCTAGGGAGAGTTTCTACATACCACGTGGTAGGCCAACTCCCTAGGAATCAAGAAATGCTGACCATAAACTCAATCTGGGCCCCAGGCGCAATGCCTGACCGCTGAGTCAGGGGCACTGACCTCCTCCCCTTAGGTCGTCAGACGACAAAGGGACAAGGGCCAACACAACTCTGGCCCGTAGGTGTGAATGAATCAGAATCCACTGGGTGTTTCTGTCAGACTGGCAAACACCACATCTGTCGGTGTGCCGCAGAATTTAGTGCCCCGTTGGCTCGTGCAGGAAAGGCAGCTCACGGGCCGCCACGTCCGATGGAGCGGGTGACACAGAGACCTTGGAAAGCCTGACGGAGCGCTGTGTTAGACCAACGCGCGTTGGCCGCCGCAGGGGAGCCGCCCTGGCCACACGAGGCTGTTCAGCCCCGAGAGACCCCACGCCGACACCGTCCTCTCCACCGCCCCGCCCCACAACTCAGCATCTAATCCAGGGGTGTCCGACCCGCGGCCCAGGACGGCTGTGAATGCGGCCCAACACAAAACCTTAAATTAAACGACATGAAATTTCTGCGATTACGTGTCACGGGGTATCATGTGGCACGAAACATGTGGCCCAAGACAACTCTTCTTCCTGTGTGGCCCCGAGACACCTCGGGGTTGGACGCCCCTGATGCTAATTCTTAGCCTAGGCCATCATCGTCCACACACTGAGGGGACTCCCTCTGACAAGGAAACTGTGAGTTCACCGTCTCTGGAACTACGGGCAAACGGTCCAGGTTCTGCAGCCAGGGGCGACACCACCCAGAAAGGGGGGCCGGAAGCCGGCCACACCCGTCACAGGCTCAGAGCCAGGACGTGACACTTCTGTAAGAAGAGGAAGCGAGGGGCGCGAGAAACACCTTGACCGAACAGTAAGTGCAGGACAGTTTTTCTCTTTCAGTGACTTCAATGTTTCAATGTTTTAGAAGAAAAAGCTCAAAGAGTTTCATTTTTTAACTTAGAAACATCAAGTTGTCCTTTTTTCCCCCCTAAATCTTCTTACTATACTAATGAAGTAGGACTAGAGGAAGGAATAAGTGAAATTCCTTTCTGTGTGGCCTCAGGGTCCGGGTCCGCACGTGACGGTGGAAGCGTGGGAAACACGGGCGATTCGAGGTGGGAAGCTGCTCCGGGGACTCGGCCCGTGAGGTGGGGGCTGCAGGAGCGCGCGCCAGGCCAGGTTCTCAGCCCTCGCCGGGGACGGGGTCGGGCCTGCTCAGCGGTGCGTTTGCCAACCCCATTCATGTCCACTGGAGGCAGGAAGGAGCTCAGTGACATAGACCTCAGACAGCTTAATGAGGGAGAAAAGAAGACTACACCAAAGTTTTTTTTTAAATATTTTATTTATTTTTAGAGAGAGGGGAAGGAAAGGAGAAAGAGTGGGAGAGAAACACCAGTGTGTGGTTGCCTCTCACGTGTCCCCTACTAAGGAACTGGCCTGCAACCCAGGCACATGCCCTGACTGGGAATCGAACCAGCGACCCCCCCCACTTCACAGGCCCATGCTCAATCCACTGAGCTGCACCAGCCAGGGCCCAAAGTTTTTTTTAAAACTCGATTCTAAAAGGCAGAGTGGGACAAGCAGGGAAAAACAAATGGGAAGAGAATGAAAGGGAAGGCCACAGAATGCCCAGGAGGAGCGGTTCCTGGCTGCCGGTATGCCCTCCTCTACCTGGGTGAGTATCTAGGCAGACCTGGAATTGGGGTCAGAGTTCAAAGGTCACAGGGAAGTAAAGGAAGGGAGGCCACTGGCACAGACCGTTCTTTCAGGGACGTGAAGACGATCAGAGAGAGTAAAAGATAATAGCTGGAAGGTGTAGGAAGGAAAAGAGAAATTAATTTATTCAGGGAGAGCAGGGAGGAAGCCAGCCCTGGGCCATGAGAGATGAGAAATCGTGGAGGAAGGGCGCGGTTCTGGGGCTAGAGAACGCACAGCGCAGAAGCTCCCGGCAGCCAGCCAGCGCCTTGCCACGGGCCCACGCTTAGCAGCTGGCCCGCAATTCAGTCCACCCAGTAAGCTAACCACTCAGGGGGGAGATGGGGGCATCTGTGCAAAGGTGTGTGCTGGTTCCCCTCCAAATAACTGGATACTTGAGCGAGGTAAAATCTGGTCATCCCCACCCCCAAAATTACCGTATGGGATGTGCCACCAAGAAGCATACAAATTTTAGCTGCTCATCAAATTAATCACATTAACTGAGCTTCCTTCCAGGGGCCTCAGAAGAAAACAAGCGAACATGAGAAATGCTCCACGCAAGCCTGCTTGGGGGAGAGTGGGCCCAGAGGCAGCATAAACCACACATGGTAACGGCTGTACAGCAGGTGCCTCTCAGAATGCAAGCCCGCGTCTCGGGGCCACTGTGGCCAGGACAGTTTGAAAAGCGGATGGGAACCAAGGAAGTTCATGAAACTGCAGCCGGGGGAGCACCCTTGCTGGGGTCCGCCGAGTCCTGTCCTCAGTGACCTGAGCAGATGGGCACCCCAGGACAGCAGGTGTGGCACTGGGGTTCTTCTCTGAAAACAGTCCCAGAGGAAGACACAGATCCAGTCAGGGTCATTCCAAACCCAGGTGACATTGCTGCTCAGGCTGGCTGACTTCTTTCTCCTCACGTCCTGTTCTACAAGCCGGTCCTCAAGGGCTCCTGGGTGCCGCTCTCATTCTGTCTCGGGAGCCCTGCGTTCCCGGGGGACTTCGGCTGGGCTCCAGGTGAATGTTCCAGCTCTGAATGCCAGCACAGCGTCCTTACCTCACAGGCAATGTTGCGTTTTCTGAAAAGGGGCCCTGACCTGAGACTCCGCAACTGCTTTCCTCGGAGGCTCACGCACTTAGAGACATAAAATCCCGTGGCCGTGAATGCTATCAAATGTCAGACCCATCCGAACAGCCAGCTGGGGGCCTCTGCTAACACGGACAGGTGTTAGATTGGTCCCTGAACTTCAAGGCCACCTGCAGCGGCCTCCTCCTCACAGCCCAGCACCCCCAAGGGGCGTCCAGGCTGCTAGGGCCTTTCTCACACCACACTCTAGGTGGTGCGCCCCGCCACAGGAAGCTGGGCACAGGCCAGACGGGCTGGCACCCCCCAACACGGGGTGGGGCGCCGCAGGGAGCCGCAGCCTGCTCCTGCACATGGGTGACAGGCGATGGCCACTGTCCCGCTGCCCACCCCTGGGGTCCCGTGAGCACCCTCAGCCCGCACCTGCAACGCCAGGAGGCACTGTCCAGCTTCTCGTCCAGGCAGAGTCTGAGAGGGGGTCCTGTCCCCAGGACCTGTGCCGTACGTTGCACAGTGAACTCACGCAGCTGCGAGGCCACAGCAGGGCCACATCGCCCCCACCCTGCTGCTGCACGGCCTGAGGGGCCTTGGCCTTCCCTGACGACGGAGCCCCCCTACGGCCTGTGCTGGCTCCGCACAGAACTTCATGTAAACACGCATGTGCACTCCTACACCTCGTTAGGGCTGCACATTCCCGTGCGATTTATTTTTTATGTTTATTCTGCCCAAAATAAAGCTGTAATGTTTTAAGTACTACAGCACAAAATATTTTTAAATTTCTGGTAGGTCAAGGGTCTTGTCACTCTTCACATTTTCCAAAATGTCTTGTGTATAATAAAACACAGAAAATATATATTTATTATTTGTTTATTGCTTCAGTTGCAATTTTGGAATCATTTGGTCGTGTTCCAAATAATGTATCTGGGTCACATTCATAAAGAAATGTAGGAAGAGTTATTTTTGTGTGAAACAAAAATACAAATATTAAGAAGTGAAAAGTACTTGGAAGATCAGTGAAAGAACATTGTTCTTGGTAACAAGGAGCCCAGGAGCAGCTGTCCCCACCGCGAGGCTGCTGTCCTCACTGCGTGGGGGGAAGAGGGACAGTCCCAACCCTGCCTCCGCAGCGCATGACGCTACCGGCAAAGGAGCAGCAGTGAGAGCAGCCCGGTGCACCCAGGCCCCGAGGGAGCCGCACCCACGCACCCAGGGGAGTGCTTTGGCCGCAGACCCCAGAGCCTCATGGAGAAAGGGCTCCAGTCTCCGACTCACTAGTTTCCCTGCTGGCGACCCATCTTAAAAGTGTGACCAGAGACGCAACTGAACACGTGCAAACCGGATACTCGTTGTTCCCACACTCAGCGGAAAGAACAGGCAGGGCTGGGTTCGCCGCAGCGAGTGGTGACCAACCGAGGCCCGTTCAGGTGGCCAGCTCTCCTGTGGGCACTGAAAGCCCATGTGCGGGTGAAGAACCACTCACGCCCGATGCAACATCCCTGCTGACGACCAGGGAGGGACGGGGCTCTGAGGACGGTACCCAGTCTGACCCAGGAGCAGCAGGGGGAGGGTGCGGCGCCTTCGCCAGCCCCTACAGCGGGGAAGGGCACGGGCTTCAGACTCAAACTGCCCCGTGCACCTGCCAGGGGCCCACCTGGAAGTCGGGGCAACAACGCCCACCTCCCAGAGCTGCGTCCACACCAAACAAGACCATCCGTGCCAACGGCTCAGCACCGCGCCCAGCACCCGGCGGCACTCCCTGACCGCCAGCCACTGTCAGCACCGCTAACAAGATTGGGAGGAGACGCCCCAGACGCCAACAGGGTGAGGGGCGAATCCAGGGCCTTTGGATTTTCTCCCTCATCCTCTCCTTGTGCACAGTGGAGGGCGGAGGGGGAGCGGCACAGAGAGGAGGGGGAGCCAGGCGGCCGTCCATCCCTCCTCGTCCCGGTCCCCAGAGCTGCCAGCAGCGCGCGAAGCCACACTACTCACGGGCGCGGTGCCGCGGAAGCCGTCCTCACCGGTGTCGGTCACGGGAAACTCGCCCTGCCAAATGTTGGCGTAATGCTGGCCTTTGGGCTGCAGCTTGTTGCCCCAGGGGAACAGCCTGTGGGAGGGGACGCAGGTCAGCCCGACCCCCAGGCCCAGGCCTCCGGACCGAGGAAGAGGACAGCGACCTAGTGGAGGCGGGCACGCTGCTCGCTGGCCCTCAGTGAGCTCTGTGGCTTTAAACTACAGACATGTAAAAATCAAAGCTTTCACTGGGATGTTGTACCGTCTGCGCAGCAAGCTCATGTCTCGTCCCCCTGGGCCCCAGTCTCTGGAGAGCTCGCGGAAGAAGCCGCAGGGCTCACAAGGGCTTCCGAGAGGTCGGGGCCTCAGCCTCGGCCAGACTCACCTGCCAGCGGGATGGGCCACTGTCACGCCACAGAAGTACAATGACAAAGGCTTCGCTATTATAAGGAGCCTTTCCTGGGCGTGGCCCAAACGCCAGTCTTCCCCTCATGGCCCCTGAGGTGGAGAAGTACCACCGACTGGGGAGCAAGACCCCGGCCAAGAGCTCCACGGAGGCCACGCTACACCCAGGCCTGACCTGCTGGGGGCGCCTCGGGACCACCAGGAGGCCACCCCACCTGACACGTGGTGACCACTGGTCCTTTGCCGAGTGACTCGGTGGCCGGAGGGAAGGCTGGACACAAGAGCAATGGCTGCCAGGCCGACTCTCCAGCACAAGCCCACGGGGAAAAGTCCGCACAGGGCGAGGCAGGGCGGGCCCCCAGTACCTGTCACGCAGGCCCCCCCGGCAGCTGTGCTCCCACTCGGCCTCCGTGGGCAGGCGCTTCCCGGCCCACGCGCAGTAGGCCACGGCGTCGTTCCAGGAGACGTGGAGCACCGGGTGGTCTGGCCTGGGGACAGCGGAGTGAGGGGGACAGGGTCAGGGTGTGGGAACCAGCTTGGGCAAGACACCCGGTCACCTCAGCTCCCTCAGTGACACTGGTGTGGTCCTGGTCCCCACCCCCAGCCGAGCCACACCTGTCACCCTCCACCCCGGGATCCTGACACCCCAGGCCCCCAAAGGGGTGACAAGCCTTTTTAGACATACACTCCAAACACTCCTCACCTGGTGGGCCGCACACCGCAGACCACACTGGGCGGTGGGCGTGGAGGTGCCCCGCCCCCCGTGAAGGAAACAGGGCTCCCGCTGCTGGGGTGTCGACCCCTCCGGGCACCCACAGCAGCCCTGGGCCAGCTGGGAGCCACCAAGGGCTAATCAACCACGACCAGCCACCTGTGGGCTAATGCCATGGGCCAGGGGTCCCCAGAGTCCCTATGAAAATGGCTGGGACCCCCTGGGCCCACCACACAGCCCTGGCTTCCCCCTCTGCCCAACCCTACCCCCCAACCTGAACCCCTCGTAGGCATCCCCTCGACAAGCGTTCTGCACACCGAGCTATCCCAGCACCTGTGTCCAGAGCCCAGCCTGTGACACTTGGCCTTGACTGTGTGTCTTTGTGCTACACTTTAGCATCTACTCTTCCTCACTCCAGTCGAGTCCATGCAAGTCTTTGTTTTCTACGGGTGTGGGGTGGGGCGGAAAAAGCTGGGAGAGTTTGAGATGAAGAGGACACAGGCATTTACCCAGCACCAGATAACCTCGACCCCTGTCCACTCGGCTCCAGGGGGCTCTGCCTCCCCCATGGGTCCCAGACCACGGCTGCGCTCGTCCAGCAAGGCCCCCAAGTGCCTGTTCGGGGACCGAGAGGATGTGCGCTCTCTCAGAGATGGACTCAGTGGCTAAAATGCACCCCCTCTGGGTCTCCCTTCCCCTCTCAGCTTTGTCTCCTGATAAATTCGAGAACGATGTTCATTGGGAGCCCAGAGGCCCAACCCCACCCTGAGGCTCCCCGGGGCCCCCGAGGCATTCTGCCTCCCAGTCCGATCCCACCGTACAGGCACCACCGGCCCTGAAGGGCTGCCGCCCAGGGGCTTCAGGGTGCAGCGGAGCTCCACGAATGCCCAGCTGTCTGCCAAGGAGGCCAGAGCCTGGGGCGTCGGCCAAAGCAGGGAGGGGCTTAGAGCCCCGCCTGAAGAAGTAGGTCAGCGGAGCAGCTTCCTGGGCTGCGGAGACGCCGTGCCCGTCCCCCGCCTGCCTGTCCCCTGGCCAGAG
This sequence comes from Sturnira hondurensis, assembly GCF_014824575.4. NCBI lineage: Eukaryota > Metazoa > Chordata > Mammalia > Chiroptera > Phyllostomidae > Sturnira > Sturnira hondurensis. The sequence continues at coordinate 17,760,290 of NW_028079127.1, forward strand.
TGCCCCTCCAGCCCTGCTCCAGCTAATTATCTCCCCGCCGCTCCGAGCCTCGCTGACAACTTGCTGCTCCGCGGGAGTGCAGGTGGGAGGCAGCTCTGAAGTGTGTCGGCACAGGGCTGGAGGGGACAGGGCCCCAGGCCCCAGCCGAGCTTCCATGGAGGCCACCGGGCCAGACACGCTGCTTGTCTGCAGGCAGTCCCTCACTGACCAATCACATGAGGAGCCTGGGACAGGTGGCGGTGACTGAGCATGTCATGAGACCGGTGGCTGGCCCATCACCGGGGAGGAGCACCCCCGAGAGGCAGCTCTTCAATGGACGAACGAGGAGGCACGAGCCCACTGAGACGAGCCCTCTCCGAGCCAGGTGCGGCGTGCAGGCCCTTCCGCAAACGTGTCACTTCCTGCCAGTCTATTTTCCTACCCACCAGTCACAGGGGTATCCCATCTGCGCCCCAGGACGGCCGTGAATGGGGCCCGACACAGGATCCTAAACTTACTTAGAACATTATGAGATTCTGTGTGTGTGATTACGTGCCGCAGAGCATTTAACGTATGGCCCAAGACACCTCTTCTCCTCCTCCCAGTGTGGCACAGAGACGCCAAAGGTCAGACGCTAGGGCAGAGTTGACCATTCTCACCCCGTTACAGGTGAGGATGCCGCCGAGCTCCCTCCCAGAGGCACAGTGTCTGTCCTGGAATGAAACGAAACCCCTGGGGAAGGAACCAGCCACTCACCTGTAGGCGACAGTCGAGTCGGGCCCTTCGGGGTGTCTCCAGTTGGCGCCTTTCACGGGTAACCACCAGGGAGCGGCCGCCACCTCAGAGTAAGCAGAACACGCTGACATTAGTGGCCGGTGACACTGGCATCCGGATGTGCCACCCAGGGCTCCAATTCTGCCACCAGACAGACGTCCTGGCCGGGAGACTAGAACTAAAGGCTCACGTGCCAACAACCCTTAACAGGAAGGTATTTCTCCCATCATCAAGCACTGTCATGGCCAAGTACATGTGCGTTTAAATGGGTGCGTCTCCAAGACTCGGTAGGAGAGGCGCTCCGAGGCCGTCCTCCACATTCGACAGGTGGCAGCCAGGCAGCACCGCTGCTTGGTGACCGTGGGGACAGTTGACCTGACAACTGGTGCCAGGCTGAAGGCCAACCAAGGTGGGCAGAGTCCAAGGTGAAGCACAGGGCAGAAGGCTGGGGCGTGTTTTCAAAAGAGCCCAGGTCAGTGCCCAGCCCGGCACCCACTGTCCAGCCCACAGAGCCCTGTCCGCGACGGCGGACAGCCCTGAAGTGCCGGCAGCAGCTCCCACGCCTGAAGCCCACGGCAGCAAGCGGTCCCCCGCCAGCAACTGGCCTTGGAGCCAAAGATCTGAGTCACGGCTCTGCTACCCACAGCGTGACCCTTGGCCACCCAACACCCTGCCCGAACCTGCTTCCTCAATTTCAGAGACAGGGATGGAGCTCGCCCACCTCCCGGGCACTTACACAGCGGGGCAGTAACATGCCAACACCCAGCTCGGAGCGAGCCCTTGGTGAAGAAGGCCCAGGGCTCGCCCGCGGAAGGAGAGCCACTGAAAATCGGTTCCAGCAGGGCCGCTAACGCTGGCGTTAACAAAATACACATAACACGCTGAAACTGTTGCGTATTTCCTTCCATCTTCCACATTAAAATGCACAAAAATCACCAATTTTGATGTTTTATAAAAAATGCATGCTGATATGACAGCTGTCACAATATAATCTAATGAAGTTGTTTCCAATGAAGTTAAAGACACTAAGCACTATGAGAGCCATCTTCCAGGAAAAAATGAACTTTTTGGCCAACCTGGTAGACAAATTAGCGCTTAGAGCAGTCCCTGGCACGCGGTAAGAGCGACATCAGAGTGAGCCGCCATCGCTGGCTGCAGCAACCTCCCAGAAACCTCAGAGGAGGCGCCATCTAATTAGTGAAAATCCACGCGACGCCCCTCAGCAGGAGCCTTGGCCAGCCGCCAGCGCAGCCTTTTCTGGAGGCTGATGGCCGAGGGGTCAGAACATGGGGAACACGCGTCCAGATCAAGCATCCAGGACAGACGCTCCCAAAGGGTCCTCAAGATGGGCACTTGCTCGTCACCTTGCATCACTGTCGTGGCGTGAGAAGCAGCCTGCATGGGAAGTAAAGCCCCCCCAAAGCAGGCAGCACCGAGAGGGAGAAGTGGGGGGGGGGGTGAACGCAGGCAGGAGGCACCCGTCAGCCGAGCCCACGGCCTGGAGGAGTGCCACACAGCGCACATCTGCGAGCTGCCACACGTCCCTGTGGTAACAGACGCAGGTCAGGAGCCATTTCCCCAGGTGACACACGAACCTGGAGTCCCCCCACCACGGCGGACGGATGAAACCACGGGGTTTCCCTCGTCCCCGCCAGGCGCCCTGGGACAGACATCAGGTTTTCTGGCCAAACTGATGGTGCATCTGTCGGGAGGCGCCTTCCGCTCCCATGTGCCGCTGCCAACTGTGTGTCTCTACGAACTTGTTCTTGACCTTCTGGCCGTGCCCTGAAAATAAGTGCTACCCGACTGCGTTTAGGAACCGAGAGACAACCTCTGAGAGTCGCACAGGAGCCGCCAGGTCATGGAGGTCACGTTGCCAGCTCCGACGGCTCTCTCCCCTTTTCTGCATGGGAACAGTCTTTGGGTGCGTGTGTGCGTGCGGGGCCCTGGCAGCAACTCGAGTGCCTGGCCTCTGTGATAAGCCTCGCCCCAGAGGGAAATTTGGGGGCTGTGGTTGCTCACCCCCACACTTTCTGTTCAACTGAGCCATGTCCAGAATGTGGCTCATCAGGGGGGAAGGACTGTGGCGGCTTATTTTTAGTCGCCCATCTCCATAGCAACTGTCTTGGGTTTAAGTTGAACCAGCTGCACCAGACGGCCAGCGGCCAATTATAATGTAAATAGGATCCCGGTGAGCAGCGCTGTCCCCGAGAGAAAGGGGCTGGACTGGGGAGCTCCCCCTCCCTGGGGACACAGCCAGCCCCGCAGTAACAACTTCAAGAAAAGGGGAGGAGGGCGAGGTGCCCCTATTCCCCGGGAGGTGGTGGGGGCCCTTATTCTACAGGGGTCTAGAGGCAGGTGGGCGCAGGCCGAGGACAGAGTGCTGAGTAGCTGCGCACTTGCACAGGCAGAGACGGCAAGTTCACGGCCTGACCACCTTCCCTTAGGAGTCAAATGTGCTGGGAGAAGTCGATGAAGAAGACGGACATTTCCTGAAACGCAGTGCACACACACCAGTTACGCCCATAAAAAGAGCCCAGGCCAATTTTTCAGCGGGCACCAGTGAACAAGGAGAAACTGCAGACCTGTTCAAATCCATGACATTTAAGAGAAACAGGAGGAGGATCGAGCAACCGACAGAACCAAACAGAACAGCGAGCAGGCAGGGCAGCCCTTTGCAGCACCCGGCACAAGTGTGGAGAGCAGGCAGCGAGGCTCCACAGAGTGCAAACACACCCAACGTCAGAACAGGCAGGCAGGGGTCCGACGGCTCACTTCACACCCACCCCAAATCAGGTGTCTGGACTACTCAGTGCAATGGGTGAGAGAGAAAAACACAAGTCTTTTCAAATACAGTATAAACATTTACAGAACTCAAGGCAAATATGAAACTTCCCAATACTTTTGGCTCCTGCTCCTAGTGAAACAGCTCTCGCTGGATTACGACACGCCTCCAAGGAGGCAGGTGGAACGCTCAGACAGGCGGCTGGGAGAGGCTGGGAGAGGCTGGGAGAGGCTGGGAGAGGCTGGGAGAGGCTGGGAGAGGCTGGGAGAGGCTGCGAGAGGCTGCGAGAGGCTGCGAGAGGCTGCGAGAGGCTGCGAGAGGCTGCGAGAGGCTGCGAGAGGCTGCGAGAGGCTGCGAGAGGCTGCGAGAGGCTGCGCTCCGGCCAAGGGACCGCTGCACACAGGGGACCCCTCCAGGTGACCTTGTTCTCGCGTTCTCAGAAGAGAGCGGCATAAACATGCGCAGAGTTGATGCAGGCTTTTGGGGACACTTCACCGTTTAAAAATCATCTTTCCCTTCTTCAGGCAAAGAGGCAGCCGTGCACCTGGGTGCAGCTACCGTGAGAGCGCCCAGACAGCACTCGGCAACCAGCCACAGCGCTGCGTGCCCAGTCGGGGGCACGCTGAGCCCCTGCGAGGGAACACAACAGCCACCGAAAATCACGTGCAAGAAAAAGTATGATGACTTCAAGAGATGGTCACCCTCCACCGAAAGTGGGAAGCGCCAGTTACGAGGCTGACTGCGCGCAGGCGCACACGCACTCCCGCCCCCAGGAGAGGTGAGCAGGCGTGGGCGCCCGGGGGTGTCTGCTGTGGGTGCCCTGGTCGTGGGACTANGAGGCCGTGCACCTGGGTGCAGCTACCGTGAGAGCGCCCAGACAGCACTTGGCAACCAGCCACAGCGCTGCGTGCCCAGTCGGGGGCACGATGAGCCCCTGCGAGGGAACACAACAGCCACCGAAAATCACGTGCAAGAAAAAGTATGATGACTTCAAGAGATGGTCACCCTCCACCGAAAGTGGGAAGCGCCAGTTACGAGGCTGACTGCGCGCAGGCGCACACGCACTCCCGCCCCCAGGAGAGGTGAGCAGGCGTGGGCGCCCGGGGGTGTCTGCTGTGGGTGCCCTGGTCGTGGGACTATGGGGGACATGCGGTGGTCTTTCTGAGGCCATTTTTATTTTCTCAGTTACCTACAGGGAGCACTTTTTACACACGTGTCTGACGTCTTTTCTCTTAACAGAGCTAAGAGACCGCACATTGGAAAAATAAAAGTAAGCAACCGTGCATACATTAAGTATTTATTACTTTACCTGTAAATGACTTATATGCCCCATTCTACTGCAAATTTTAGTTTTATATTCGCCTTCCAGGTTCGTCAATAAACACCCACATCGTTGCACAGCTTTTTCGGATTATATACTGTTTGCACTGATTGCGCTCGTTGCTTCCCTAAGTCCCATCTGGACTCCACAACAGATGCTTTCACGGCTGCACGCACACACCTGGCCACGTGGTTGCACTGTCACTCACCCAGCTCTGTCCCGCCTCTCAGGGTGGGTGCACCTCGGGGTCTCTCTGGCTGCGCAGGTGGCACTGCAGCGAGCACCTTCCAACACCTTTGCTTCCACCCGTGGCTTCTGCGAACCCCCCAGGAGCGGCCCCGTATCCGAGAGGTGGTCTCCACAGCGCCTGCTGAAACCGTCCCTTTAAAACCCTACAGTGTTGATGGATGGTGTGTGAGCCCCCCGCTGCCAACCCCCACAGGAGGCGAGCCTGTGCACACACCACAGCCCGTCACGGAGAGTGTCGGCTACAACTCTCAGTCGCTCTGTGTCCACAGGTAGGACGGGGGCAGGTTACAGAAGGTCTGGTGCCATCAGATGGACCCCGTGCTTTCTCCACCCATTACAAGCTCCGAAGCTTCTGACAAGAAAGGGTCAGACAGAAGACAGAGCACCAAAAAGAGGCCCTGAGAAGGGTCAGTCCTCTCCCACCTGCCATCCAGGGAGGGGGGCCCACACAGGAATAAGCCCACCTGTCTGACATCTCTGAGACAAAGGAAGAGGAGGCGTGGCCTCACTCTGGAGGAGACACGCCCTCCTGCCTCAAACCCAGGCTGGGCCCTCAGTCGGGCGACCTGCTTCCTGCCTGTTTGCAGGGACAGCCGCCTGCACAGAGGAAGCTCCTAGTCCCCACACTGCAGGGCACCCAGACGCCCAGCCAGCACCGATCTGCTCCCAAGGATCAGGGAATAAACCCAACCCCTCCTGGGTCGCCTTCCTGACCTCTACGGAACTCGGTGATGCGCCCACCACTGAGTCTCCCCGAGGCGCAGGGTCTCATGGACCTTCCCGGGGCCCTCCCATGTCCCACGCTGCCTGCCCAGCCCAGAGCCCACAGGCACGCTCGACTCCTCCCCCCTCCCCCCACGGGCTCCCAGGTGAATTTCCAAGTGTCCGACCGCAGGGAGCGTCTCTCCTCCCACCACCCTGGGCCGAGGCCCCTTCTGTCTCACAGTGACCAACCTCAAAGAAGCCTGAGTGGGCTCTTTACCATGCAACTGAGACCCGAACCCCCAGGGCCTGCAGAGCCCTGAGTCCCCGCCCGCCACCTGCTCCTCCAGCCTGCCCTGACCCCACAAACCCCCAGTCCCCACTCCCGCATCACAGTCACACAGGCTCCTACCCCTCATTTAGGCTCCAGCCCCGGGTCACTTACTCAGAGAAGTCACCCAGACCCCACAAACAAAAGAACCAAGAGACCCAGCGCAGCGCACCCCGAGTACTTTGCACCCTGTTCCTCTGCTTCCCTCTCAGGCCATGGCAGATGGATGGCCAGCTTGCCTGCCCGGGGCCTCCAAGCACCGTAGAGCAAACCCCTGGGAGAGGCGGGCCGCGAGTCCAGCTCCCCACAGCACCCGCTGCTGCCCGAAGCACGCCCTGGAGAAGCGTTTGTGAAAGAAACGGTGCAGCTGTCCCTGGGGTCTCCACGTGTCCCAGCCCCTTCCCACCCTGGGGACCCTCTTCTGGACAAACTGCACTTTAACAGAGTCTCGGAGGAGGATCCCCATGGTATAGAGAGAGTTGGCCTGGCTGGTGAGTTTCCCACAGCTCTGTGGTGGGGCAGGTCCCCAGGGAGCAAAGGTGTGCCCCTGAGGTGTGCCTCCTGCAGGGCCGTGGCTGCCCCTTCTGTGAGAGGCAGGCCCCATGCCAGGTGAAAGGCCCATCCTTCCAAATTACCATCTTTGTATGAGTCTCTCCTAAAGCTGGCCACCCACTGGCATGACCCCGACTCCACGGTCTGCCTCTGACTCCCCACAGGGGCTCACGATGCCCATGCCGTCCTCTGGAGGGAGCAATGTAGGAATCGTTGTTATTTCTCAATCCAAGTCAGACCTCAGGAGACCCGGGACGTAAAAAGGAACTCCAGGCCACCCAGGCAGATCCTGTGGCTCTGAGCCTCGGGGCCAGAGGGCGGACTCCCTTCACTCACTGGGCGCGGGCAGGCACAAGCAGGCCTCCTGGCTTCTCGCCGACCAGGGTTATCGTGCTCTGGCTTCCTGGGCCCGCGCCGCATGCCGGCTCCTGAGTCAGGCAAACAACGTCTCCTTTCAAATGCAGGCTCGAGATACGGAGCTGTCAGCGTGCCCCCTTCTTATCCGATCCCATCAGCCAGCCCTGGACTGCCCTTCCCCAGTTGCTCGCTCACTGCCACCCCCTTCTCACCGGGCCCGACCCGATGCCGGCCAGAACCTTCGTGCCAGGGAAGAGCTGGCTTCCCAGCACGGGCGGGTCACGCCAGGTCTGAGCCCCGCAGCTTCAGAAACTAAGCACTCTAGCAGGTGACACCGACCGGCACCCTTTCATTTTCGGACAAATACTCATGAAGTGATCATGAGGTGACAGGTCCTCTGCTGGGGACACCGAGGAATGACACACACAAGCCCACCCCCCTCTGTGGAGCAGATCTGGTAAAGGCAACAAGTAACTGTAAGCACGCCACATTCTCGGGAGGAAGGCAGGAGAGCCTAGGAAGGGACAGACGGGACCACCTAGACCCGGACCCTGGGACACCAGAAGGGCTGCCAGAGGGAGGCTGGCTGGGCTCTGACCACACGGTGGCTGGGGAGGGTGGAGAGAAGGCAGGAGTCCTCGGCAGAGAAACACAAGCGGTTTTTGAAAAGAAAGCACGAGAGCTGCAAAGCGCCCCATCTGAAATAAAATCCACTAGCCAGGCTCCAGAGCAGAACGAAGACGACAGAGCAAAGTCGGGAACTTGAAGACGCATCAACAGAGAGGAGACAATCAGCGGGCGGACGGGAGAAAGAGCTACAGCACAGTGAGCACAGGCTTAGGGGCTTCCGGTGAAACGTGACATCCACGCACTGGGGCCCCCAAAGGGAGGAGAGACAGGTGTGGAAGGGGACACCTGAATGAGGGCTGAAAACCCCCGAATACGGCCCCGGGCACAAATTTACAGACACGAGAGCCTCAGCGAGCCCTGAAAAGATCATCTCTAAGAAAACAACGACTCCCCCCCCAAAAAAAATTAATTAATTAATTTAAAAAAAAGAAACCACCACCCAACGCATCAAAATTAAACTGCTGAAATGAAATTCAAAAGATGAAAGACTGTTCTTGAACCTGGAGAGAAGCCGGACAGAAGTGACACGACGCACAGGAGAGGACAGTGATCCGCGGGCACCACCAGAGCAGAAAAAGGCCAAGGACGCATCCGAGCAGTGACAGAAAAGCTGTCATCCCAAACTGTCCCCTGCGAATGCTACTCGGGGAGGTGGGTGATGGAGAGACCGTCTCGGGGGAAGAGAAACTTCGGGAACGCACTGACACGAGACTTGCTGGGAGGCGGGAGTCTGAGGCTGAAGAGGAAGGACACCAGAGGGCGACAGGGGACCTCAGGGACAAACAGAGCAACAGCAATGGCGCCGGTGAGTGTGAGGAAACCGTTTCCGTCTTTAAATTATATATAAAGAAAGTATGAATGAGACGAGCGAAACAGGTGACACTGTCCTGGGTCTCTGTGGTGGCTGTAGATGCACTGTCCAGACAAGTGTAACCCCGCGAGCAGGGGAGGAACCCACAGGTGGCTACAAGGTGTCCGTGGTTCCTGGAGGGGCTAAAATGATACCTCTGCGGTGAACTGCACATACGCAGTGTGAGTGCAGACCCACCTCCCACCAGCCAAAACGTCTGTCACTCAAAAGTCCACGAACACAAGCGCTGGTGCGGTGCAGGCTGGGAGAGCAGCGCGGGGGTGCAACAGCTGCAGCCCCGTGGAAACAGCGTGCAGGTCCCCGAGAACATGGGAAACAGAGCGGCCTCATGAGCCAGCAACACCACTTCTAGGAAGGTGTCCGAAGAAACCCAAACGCTCATTCGGAAACACGTGCGCACCCCCGTGCTCACGGCAGCGTGATGGACAGCCACCGAGGCTGGGGCGTGGCTCAGGCTCCCGCCCACAGACGACCAGAGGAGGAAGCCGGGGCCCCACACAGGCCCAGCGAAACACTACTCAGCCGCAGGAAGGATGCAGTCTGGCCGTTTGCAGCAACACGGACAATATAACATCGTGCTGCCTACAGGGCACTGTGCTCAGTAAAGAGAGTCAGACGGCGAAGACAAATACCCTGATGCCATTTGTATGTGGAATCTGAGAAAACAAAATAAATGAATGAACAAAGCATTGACAAACACACAGTCACAGAAAACAAGCTAATGGTTGTCACGGGAGACGGTGGAAAAAAGAGTATGAATATCATTAATAAAGTGAAAAAGACAAGAACTTGAAGAGGCACTCCCCCAGAAATAGCAAAATCTGACCATCAAGAGGTCCATAAAGTATTTCTAAACCCATAAATTCATAACAATATTTTTGAATAATATGAATAATACGGTGACTGTACAAATCACACATAGAACCTGTGAAATCAGACAAAGACAGGTGGGCCCCTCGCCGGTCCCCTTCCTGGCTGGGAGACCACTGCAGCTCACAAGGGGTTCTCAGCACTGGAGGAGACGGGAGAGGCTCATGGGGTCGCTGTACTACTTCTCCTAAGTACCCATAAACCTACAATTATCTTTATTTGTTTAAGATGTTACTTATTTATGTTTAGAGAGAGGAAAAGGGAGAAAGAGAGGGAGAGAAGCATCAGTGCGTGGTTGCCTCTCAAGTGCCCCCTACTGGGGACCTGGCCCACAACCCAGGCACGCGCCCTGACTGGGAATCAAACCGGCGGCGACCTTTTGGCTTGCAGGCTGGTACTCAATCCACTGAGCCACACCAGCCGGGGCTACCAAATGTTCATTAAAATATATCTAATTGGTCACTTCTGGAGAGTGGTAGGGAACTAACTCATGATCATAAAAGCTGGGAAATACAGGGTCTGGCCCAAATGATGCCCCCTTTTCATTACAAAGTCATAAGCATGTCATTCGGTAACCACATCACACTCACGCACAGCGCAGGGCCTTTTAGGTGAACTGTTCACGTTAACACTCTAAGTCACCACACCGGTGTCATCACCCTCCCGGCCACACCCAGGCAGGGCTTCCTTCTGCCAGACACTGTCCTTCCTGCAGGAACGGTGCCCACGGGTTAGAAAACAGCAGATGGAGGGAACCACGTCTGCATAAAGTTCCTCGATTAATAACAAGAAAGACTATTGACGACCAGCCTCTTCAGCCCCCAGTGAGGGAACAGATCCAGGCACTGAGTGCAAGGGACAGATAACACCCTGGAAAGAGTGTGGCAGAGTCTGGGAGCCTGCTGGGGCAAAAGCTGCCCTGATGTGAGGGTTTGGGGGGCCTCTGGCTCAAGTCGGGCCGGGCCTGCGGGGCTGGCCGCCCGAGTGCAGGGATGCAGAGGGCGCAGGCTGTGACGGGCAGGCAGCAGAGTGCGCAGTGTGGGGAATCCCCGGCCAAGGCTCCAACTCTTCCAGGGACAAACCATTAGCAGGAAAATGGGGGAGGGCAATAGGAGGGGAAACCTGTAGGTTAAGAGACTGAAAAGACACCGATCCCTTTAATCAGGCGAGACAAAACCACAGAAGTCTTGGGATATGCAGCTGGTGACAAAGCACATACGAAGAAATGTGGGGAGGTGTCACCTTTAAAAGCTACTTTGGGGCCCTGGCTGGCGTAGCTCAGTGGATTGAGCACGGGCCTGTGAACCACAGGATCGCGGTTCGATTCCCAGTCAGGGCACATGCCTGGGTTGCAGGCCAGTTCCCAGCTGGGGACGCACGAGAGGCAACCATACATTGATGTTTCTCTCCCTTTTTCCTTCCCTTCCCCTCTAAAGATAAATAAATAAAATCTTTAATATATATATATATATAATTTTTTTTAAGAAAGCTACTTTGGGGACAGGGCGGGGACACATGGACCGGGCACCCCAGGAAGGGGGCGCAGCCCTAACTCCTGACCCCGGAGACAGCTGCCAGCAGGTTCGTGTTGGGACAACTCAGTGAGCTGCGCGTTTGCTTTGTGTGACAGCTGTGTCCTGTGTTTTATTTTACAATGAAAAGGGGCTTTTTTAAGGGATAATTTACATCACTAGTGTAAACTGTCATAAATAGAACATCACCATAAATACCATTTAACATAATTATAACATGATTATAATGTAGTTACACAAAACATTTAAAATAATTACATGAAAGCAATACTATAAGATAATTACATTTAAAATAGTTACATGAAAGCAATGAGATAACTACATTTAAAACGATTACGTGAAAGTAAACAACACTACTGAATGCTAGCTTGCTTCTGCGGGCTGCCGTGGGCCCGGAGGCCTGTTTTCCGTGTTGACGAGGAGGCCAGCACATGTTTCCAGGTGTCCAGGACGTGCCAGCACCCAAAGGAGACTTAGGTTCTGACTTCATCATGGGTCTGAGGGACACCGGAGGCGGGAGCAACGTCTTCGCTAGGCAACGCGGGCCCGTCGAATGCCTGGGCCACAGGCCACACCAGCCCGACCCCTGTTTCTCTATGAGTCATCACGGGGCCCTCTGGCGTCCCCCACCCTGGAATGCAGGGGCAGGGCAGGCCTGGAGCACAAGGGCACATCAGACCTTGGGGGGCACCGAGAAAACAGACCCTCAGCACCCCCGCCCCGCCCCCGCCCTTATCAGCAGCGCCATTGTACTTGCTCCGCCCTTCCGGAGCAGACTTCAGGGTCTGCATTTCCATCCTGAGCAGCGAAGCAAGGGGCCAACTGCGGTCTGTGGTCAGCGGTCAGCGGCAGCTGCTCGTCCTTGCCCTGGGGGCGGCACACTCAGCCCAGCGGAGCTCTGCCTCCGCCCCTGCACAGGACGCGCTCCGAGGTTCTCAGTGACGAGAGGCCTGTGTCTGAGAGCTCGCGCACAGAGCTGCAGGCACAGCCCCGGCCCAGACCCCGCATCCCACTGACAACGAGGGAGCGCATCCCGAGTCGCTGACCCAATGGCACGAGGCCAATCTCAAAGCCCTTCAAAATAAGAACCCTGTGTGTCAGATCACGTAAGAGACTCGTAACAGGAGTTTGCAGCAGGTCACGAAAACTGTGACATTCGAACGGAACCCGGCACGCTTTTAGACATCTCTCTGCAGCGTGCAGCGCACACAAGGGGTGGCCAGACTGCCCCATACGTGGCTGGAGAACGGGTCTGGGTTCACCTGGCTGCCCCCCGCCCCGCCCCCCATGCTGCACTGCATTCATCCGAAGAGAAAGGGCCTGTGCGTCAGGACACAGTGTCAGGACACTGCTGCGGGCCAGAGGGAGACCCCCGCCCAGGGAGATGGGCCGGGTTCCCGTCTCTGGTGCCCGAGTCGCCATCCTCGCCCGAGAGTGGCTGACCCACGGCACCCCGTCCCCAGCCCCGCCCTTGCCGGCACTCTGGGCCTCTGCCTCGTGAGCGCTCGCCGTCCAGCTCACCCACTCTCCCTCCCGGTCTCACCTCCTCGAGAGAAGTGGGAGAACCCACATGCATGCACAGCCCTGCCAACTGCCTCCACAGAAACCCAGGGCCTGCTCCCACGCAGGAACTGGCAGAGGTGTGGCTTACTGCTGCCACGGTGACCTTGAGGACACACACAGAACCCCGGTTCCGGACAACCCCTTGCCCCCAGGGCTTGCCCGGGAAGGGCCAGGTCCAGGGCTCAGCTCCCAGGAAGAGTGACGCTGTGTGCACAGGAGCTCACAACCACACAGGGAGCTCTCTCCACCCCGCACCCGACGACCTCACGACTTTACCGGACAGGGTTACAAAAGGGCCACATGAACCCTCCACTCCAGACAAGACCATGAGCAAAAGACACCCAGGCCTGTCTCAAGCCCAGCTGGGCCCCCCTCTGCACCACAGGGAACTGCTCAGGTGCGCGGGGCGGTCCCCCAGTCAGACCCAGCACGCCCGCTACCACCCAGGGCCCCGGGTCCTTCTGGGCACGTCCACAGTGCGGGGGAGGGGGGGACTCGCCCAAGGCTCTTCACCCAACCCCTTGCGTGGGGGCGTGAAGGGCCAGGAGAGCCTGCGAGGCGCCACTTACTGCCTGCTGGACGCCGGTCTTCACCTGCTTGCTCAGCATGCCCTCGAAGACGAAGGAGTCGCCAAACTTCTCGGCCTGCAAGGAAAAGGGGCAGCGTCCAGCAGAGGCTGCAGGGCCATGCTCCGCAGGTGCCACTGTCTCTGCATCCTCAGTGACTCTTCCTGCCCAGAGATGCCCAAGTCCCTCTGCTGGCTGCCCAGAGGACGCAGAAATTCCTCGGAGGCGTCCAGCTTCCGCAGAGGGAGGGACAGTCACTCAACAGGGACCACGTCCACACATCTGGCCGACGCACCTGCCCACGGGACAACAGTCACTTTTGAGAAGGAAGGAAAGACACCCCCCCCCCCAGCACCATGGGGACTCTGCCACATAGCAGCATCTGTGCACATGCAACTCCGTGACCGGCCGCTGCCCTCGTCCCGGCCCACAGCCTGCTGAAAGGGTTAAACCGTACTGCCCACTGCCACTGACCCCTCCCGGCCCCACGAAGGTGTCTGCTGGGCCCACCAATGCCAAGCCCCAGGCGGACACCTGCGTTCCCATTATCTCCATTCGACGTCACTGCCTCGAGCCCTCAGCCCCGGCTCTCCATGGGGCGCAGACTGGCTCTCCGGGGCACCCCCGCCTGGCTCCCCCGACATCTGACTCTGCCGCTCACCTCCTGATATGCGCAGGCTCCCCCACAGCCCCCCAAACATGCCCCAGCCCTGCTCTTCCTGCTGTGCCCCACAGCCCCCCAGCTTGGTGCACAAGCTGACCTGGCTGGCTTGTTACAGGTCACTGCCCCCATCCCCCAGCTCTAGAGACTGGGGTGAGCCCAGGAACCCACATTCAAAAATGGTCCCCCAACAGGTGATTCTACCGACTGTCTCCAGGAGGCCACCTCGTGGGACACCACAGGGACCTTGGGACAACCTCTCCGTCTCACGGCCCTAAAATGAACGCCTGTGCACTGACTCCAGGTCTCCACCTCCAGGCCAGCCCCGTCCCTGAGGGGCACTGCCCGCCCCTGGGCCCCTGTGTTTCAGGCCTCATGAGCACCCCCAACGCCTCCTTCTGGGCGAGGTCACCGTTTCCCTGCCCCCTGTTCCTCCTCCTGGGTCCCCGGGCCCCCACGCCTGCCTAAACCTTCACTCACCGCCACCCTTCCGAGTCCTACCGCGTGCTGGCTTTGAGCTCAACGAGGGGGACACAGGGTCAGCACTAGACAGACATGGTCCCCGTCCTCACAGTGCTCACACGGGGACACAAAGACCAACGCAAACAAAGACAGGAAATAACTACACCTTCACTTGACCTTGTCAGGCAAAGAGGGTAGAGAAAAGGCCCCTCGGGCAGCGCGAGCAGAGGACGCCTCTGAGCAACGAGGACACTGGAGCTGAGATGACACACGGAGGGGACCAACTGTGCACAACGAGGGACCAGCAGGGGCTGGGACATCCCAAGAAGAGGGGAAACGTGGGCCCACAGAAGAGAGAGCATCGCGGTTTCGGGGGAAAGAGGCCCGAGCAGCAGGGCAGCGACTCGGGAACAAAAGCAGAGCAGCGTAAAGGGAGGCGGAGGAACGGGGACACTGTGAGGTGGCACGCAGAGGAGGCGCGTCACCCAGACCAGGGCTGCTGCCCTCGCTGTGCCCGGGGCCTTCTGGCAGGTGGCGACACCGAGAGGCCCGCCTACTCAGAACCAAACGAAATCGGCACAACTGCAACGTCAAACGTTAAACCGACGTGTGCCGGCGCGGCAGGCACGTGCACCTCATTAACGCTGCTCTGGCGGCTGGCGGCAGACCTCCGGCTTCGCTCCCTCCCAAAGGCAGCAGCACCGAGACAGAGAGCCTGGCTCTGCCGGTGAGGAGACCCGGGTCCTGTCACTGGCTGTCTGCCTCGCAGCCCAAGCACAAACCCCAGGTAGAGGGCGAGCAGAAGAGCCCGGATGCGATCCTCCCGCCCGCACCCCTGGGTGCCCTGCACTCCGTGCACCCAATCTTCGTGGGGTCCCTGGTCTGAGCTTCTGTCCTCAGAAGCCATCTGCTGACTTCATCAGAGTTTGGATGAACTTGACCTGAGAGCATCCTTAGGAAACAGAAAGAAGAGGGACCACTCTGCTCGCTGTTGGACAAACAGGCACAGAAAGACAGCCACCTCGCACATGTTGGGGAACCCCGAGGAGTGCGGCAGCACAAGACCCCCTCTGAAGGCTGTCTGCCCCCAGCACTCACTCTCAGCTACTTTTTCCATTAAAATAAAAAGATGTTTTGGGTTTGGGGGAGGGAAGGGCCAGGGACTCCCCAGACCGAGGGCCGTGCAAAGTCCTTTGGCAAGAGGAGAGCAGCAGCCTACAGCACAGGCGTGGTTCGGACCCTCGCCGAACGCTCCAACCGCGCAGCCTCCCTCGTCCTGTGCCCGGGGAGAACAAACACCCCCCCCCCGCCCCGAGAGCTGGGCTCCTGGGTCCCTGACCGCCACAGGAGGCCCACACTGCCTGCCCCCAGCAGCCCACCAGTCACCGGTGCAGAAAACCAAGAAGCTGTGTCTCTGCCTCTGACAGTGGCACCATCGGGCCCGTTAAAGCACCAACACAGCAGAGCGGAACGGTGAGCAACACGGGTCGGTCACACTGCCAGGCAGGGGTCCCGCGCCCCGCTCGGCAGCCCTGCGCCTCAGGCCACGCCACCTCTCCAAGCCTCAGTTTGCCACCTAAACAGTAGCCTGCCGCACGGAGGTGCCGGGAGACCTAAATTAGATGTTCTGCATGCGAAGTGCTGACTCAGCACATGCAGGTGAGTGGCAGGAAGTGGTACAAAGGGCCCCCCCCCGCCCCACCCTGACCTGACCCGTTACCTCGGTCAGGTAGCCAGTGGCGTTCACGAACTTCTCAAAGTCCGCGTTACTGACTTCGTAGGCGTCCATGTAAAAGGCGTCCAGGGTGACTCTCCGCGCGGGCGCCTCCCCGTCCTGCTTAATCTGAGGGTCGTCTGTGCCCATCGTGAAAACACCGGNCCCCCCCCGAGAGCTGGGCTCCTGGGTCCCTGACCGCCACAGGAGGCCCACACTGCCTGCCCCCGGCAGCCCACCAGTCACCGGTGCAGAAAACCAAGAAGCTGTGTCTCTGCCTCTGACAGTGGCACCATCAGGCCCGTTAAAGCACCAACACAGCAGAGCGGAACGGTGAGCAACACGGGTCAGTCACACTGCCAGGCAGGGGTCCCGCGCCCCGCTCCGCAGCCCTGCGCCTCAGGCCACGCCACCTCTCCAAGCCTCAGTTTGCCACCTAAACAGTAGCCTGCCGCACGGAGGTGCCGGGAGACCTAAATTAGATGTTCTGCATGCGAAGTGCTGACTCAGCACATGCAGGTGAGTGGCAGGAAGTGGTACAAAGGGCCCCCCCCCGCCCCACCCTGACCTGACCCGTTACCTCGGTCAGGTAGCCAGTGGCGTTCACGAACTTCTCAAAGTCCGCGTTACTGACTTCGTAGGCGTCCATGTAAAAGGCGTCCAGGGTGACTCTCCGCGCGGGCGCCTCCCCGTCCTGCTTAATCTGAGGGTCGTCTGTGCCCATCGTGAAAACACCGGCAGGAACGAGGACCATCTGCAGTGAGAGGCGACATGCGGGCGTCCAGCCATCAGTGTGACCCTGCGTGACGGGCGGAGTGCCGAGCACACAGCCAGCACCCAGGAGACAGCAAGCCCCCACATGGGACTCCCTGTCCAGGGAGCCGCGTCCTCCCCCAGGGCGTGAGGGACCGGTCACAAGAGGAAGCGCAGAGTCTTTAGAAAAGGGGCGTCTTTGGTCAAAACCCTACATGACCCACAAGAGCCTGCCGTGGAAACAGGCCTGGTGACATGCGCCAGCCCACCGACAGCCGGGTCCTGCCGACGGGGAAGGGGCAGGGAGGGCTCGCCGCTTCACACGTGCGCGCGCCGGTTACCGCGCTTCTCTGGGTTATGGTTAAAAGCCAAAGTAAGGAACGCCCGTGCAGCCTCTTTTAAAACCCACTGAATCAACGTGGGCCTCCAGGGGGAATGGAAAAGTCTTAAATCAACGCCACAGATGATCTAAAGCAAATACTAAGGGACCACGTCTTGTCCTTGTTATGTCCTTGTCCCTAATTAATTCCTCTCTAGGACTCTAACTGCCATTCCTTGGGTCCCTTCAACAGCCCGTCTGTGCTTCCACCGTCTTTGCCTCCAAGGCCGCGCCTGCGTTTCCCAATGGACACAGAGCTGCGTTCACCGACATGTGGGTACAAATGTCCTATCACTTGTCCTGAGAGGCAGTGCCTGACCGCTCCTGTCCCCTAATCCCAACATGACGGAGGGCACCCAGGCCCACGGGATCTCCCAGACGTCCCCCCTCCAGCCGGCCCCTCTCCTCTGGTCCCAGACGCTGCAGTGGCCTGGCCCCCCCACCCAGCCCACTCCCTGCTCCTGAGCCATCAACCCCCAACTACTCCCCCCCAACAGAGAAGCCCTCCTGGACTTTCTGCAACTCCAGTCTGCGGCACCCAGTACAACTGACAGCAGCTCCGTTTGTAACAGAAAAGATTAGAAGTAACCTGAACGTCCGTCAGTCGTGGACTGGTTTAGGAAACTGCGGGCCGCCCACGATCCATGGAATGGAAGAGCAAGCGGCCGTGAGAAAACAAGGGAAGTGACGCGTTTAACACGCCGACCTGGAGCGAGCCCGCCCAGGCAGAGCGCGAGGGGGACACAGAGCCACGGCCACGCGTTTTGTATCTGCCTCGGTCTGCAGACTCAGGCCTGGGAAGACACACGAGCAACTCTCGCACTGTCATTCGAGGGGACCCTTATCTAACTGTCGTTAGATAAGCAGAAAACGCCACGCCATCCCCCCGCCCTTATCACTGGGCTTTCTGTCCAAGCCAGGTAGGTGCCCTGACCATTCAAAAAGGAACAATGGATTAAGGGTCACTGTGGTCATACTATCAATACCTTCCCACCTAAATGCCCCAAGCACCCCACCGCCTCTTGGAGCAAGTCACACACAGTCGTCACCCCTGCCCTCTCGCCCTCACACCCAAAGAAAGGCCACTGAGCCCCAGCATTTCCGCAACCAGCGTCTGTGAACACGAGCACCTCCCTCCCAGCTGCGACTGAGGCCCCACGTGGGCTCCTCTGAGAAACCCCTCTGTCTGTCCTAACAAGGACCATGCACACGGCACTTTAACAACGTGTTTTCACCTTCCCTAGCGCCCGGCCCCTGGGAACCAGAAACGCAGTTTTCAGGTCTCTCCCTCCAGACCCGTGGCAGTGCACAGTTCATGGCAGACACCGAAAACAGAACAAAACAAAACAAAAAACCCTCTTTGTCGACTGACTGAGAGCAATGTGAACATAACAAAGACCTTATCATCTGAATGATTCAACATGATGATCTGAAAATCCCGTTCTTCTGCAGCACCGCCCCCAACACGACAGCCCGTCTGCACAGGGGGTCTGTCCGCCAGACCCGGCGCAGAGCCTGCACCAGGCTCACGCCGCCCGCTCACCACCTCCGCAGGCACCCGGGACCCAGGACCGCTGTGTCCTCAGAATGGAGGCCAGAGCTGTACACAGGCCTGCAGAGCGAGAGACAGACAGACAGACAGACAGAAAGCTTCACACCAAAGCTTCCAGTGTGGCTACAGTGATTATTTAAACAATCTGACGAGAGGTTTCATAGAGGGCTGGGCGGGAGGAGAGCTTCCCACCGCACACAGGCAGGTCCTGTCCAGGGACAGACAGCCATCCCTCGGTGCACAGACAAGCCCAAGGTGGCCCTGAGTGCACGTCCCTGATGAAGCCAGACTGCAACCTCGTTTCTGTCCTCTCCACCCTCAAGGGGAGCACCCCCGTGCAGAGCCAGCCACGACTCCTGCTGTGGACCCCGGCCTCGCTCTCCCTTCCTCCATCCGCCGTCAGAGGCCGCTGGCCATGAACAGGCCACATTTCTGTTTTGGAGGCTACAGATAAAAAGAGCCTGGTGCTCTGCGTGGCCGCAACCCCAGGGCACACCGACGAAGCGTTCCATGCTGCAGACGCAGAGCATCCTTCTGGTGAACCCGGAGCACCAGGAGGCCACTCTCTCACCGGCCCCAAAGCCGAACCACCAGCACCAGGTCTGCCTTGAAGGGCCACATTCAGACGGTCCTTTGCTCCCCGAGAGCCAGTTAACCCTGCCCACTGCTGCCCCAGTTTCCGGGTTTCTGCCATTGTCACTGAGGCCAGAGGCTCAGGGGACGTCAAGAATAACGACAACCATATTGGGCCGCACACTCTGGCCAGGTGCAGTGGGCACCTATTGTTCCTCCCCACCTGGCACGTGTTCCCTTTGCACAGCCCCTGACACCCCCTGGGAACCACGTCTCCAACTACGGCTCTCAGCTCAGGCCGGTGGCTCGAGGCCACCTCATGGGACAGAGGCCTGGCCCATCACAGTGTCCTCACCAGAGCTGTGACGAGGCCAGGCCCAAACCCAACCAAGGGTAGTCTCAGCACCTCTGCTGGAGCTACTGGGGGAGGGGACCTCTCCCCCTTCCAGATGTTTAATCCGTAGGAGGGGGGACATCACCTGAAAACAAAGCCAGCAGGATGAGAGCCCAGGGAGGCTGGAGAGGCCCTGCCCCAAGTCCCCGACTCCCCGGCCACACCTGCCTGGGGCCAGGTCCAGATCCACCCCCACCACCCCCCGCACCCCCCCACCCCCCCACTCCTGAACTGCCAACAACCAGAGCCCCCCAGGGTGCCCTCCTCCGCCACCTTGGTTTCTGAGAAAGTCCTTCTGTATTTCCTTGCACTTGCTCCTCAGACTTTTGTCTTAGGCACAGAAACGGAGAGAATTTATCTGCGACTCCCTTGTGTAGCTCCTCTCCCAGCCCCATCCCTCCTCTCCTCAAACTGGAACCTAAACACTGGAGGCTCAGGAGACAGCCGGTGGGTAACGTGGGGAACTCGGCCCACCTGCCCACGCAGGCGCCCCTCCTCCTCGCCTGCGCACATCCTCACGGCACCGAACGGCTTTACACTCTCCTCTAGCCCAGGACTTCTAATCCCAGGAAGGCGCACTTGCCTCTACGGTGAAGGGGGAATAATCTCTCACTGGAATCTTGGGAGGGTGAGCTACAGCAAAAGAATATTTTGCAAAGGTTTCTTTTAAAAGTGCCTGATAGTGTATCCATCAAAAAAGGGAACAGATCATTTGAGGATTGTTACGGAATGCCTAAAAGTGTAAGGCACTTGGAGAGCAGAGATGAAAACAGGTCTGAAAGCGCCCCGCCCCCCAGGCAGAAGAAGATGTCACACAGCCACACAAACACACATCAAAGACTCGAGGTGCCATCGCACGCCAACCAGATGCTGCAGGATGTGTGGGGTGGCAAAGCCAGTTCTTCCTCCTGGAGGGAGGGTTTCACCCAGAGAGGGTGTTCAGTCCCACACCGACGCCTCTAAGGCAGCCGGGCCAGAGCTCGGCCAAACAGACAGACCCCACACACGTATCATCACAGCCTAATGTCCTTCGAACAACTGTTTAGAAAAATACATGGAGATTGAAACATTCTGACACCTTGTCACAAAACAAGCTGTGTAGAAAATTGTTAGGATCATTTTCTCAAAGGGAACTGTATACTTTTTAACCACAGGGAACTTAATTAAAATTTGAAAACACCTACATTGTTTCCCAGACAACTGGTACGGCCCTGACTCTGAGGTCGATCTGTAAATCCCCCGAGGATAAAGCCAAGTCTATTCATTTCCTTGTGTCCCTCAACTTGCCAAAAGCTCATTAAATTAACCTACAAAAAAAAGACACACCTGAAAAGTGTTACATTGAAAGCGTGACAAATCTCTCCCCCTCCCCCCCACACCCCCCAATACCACACTGGCCTCCGCCAGAGCACACTGGGCACCTGCTTCGGGCCCATCCCGTCTCCCTCTAGGAACATCCTTCAACCTGCTCGGCCATCCCCAGCCCCAGGACACAGCTCCTCCAAGGCCTAGCTCCAAAGTGACCTCTTCCCTGAGGCGTTTCCTGGCAGTTCCAGGAAGAAATGCAGGCGTCCCCCCCTCCAAGCGCTCTGTGCACTCACCTCCTACTTCACCACCGCAGGAAAGCGGGGTTCCATGACAGCTGGGGACGGGGGTCGGGGGTGGGGGGGACAGGTCCACCAGAGGGCAGGGACCTGGAGGGCAGGGCAAGGGTCTTTTCATTGCCTTTATGCCCAGGACATGGGACACCTTCATGCATGCCAAATACACACCTGCTGAATTAAAGTAGTAAACAGAAAACAAAGAAAAAAATAAATTCAATATGATCTAAATCAAAATTCCACAAAGTTATGTATGGTTATCGACAAACCGATTCTAAAATTTACATGACGGCGAAGAGCCAATGCAGCACTGAAGAAGAGTAAGAACTTCAGAGGACGGACACAGCCCAGCCTCAAAACCTGCTGTCAAACCATGGCAACCAAAACGGCGTGGTGTCGAAAAGAGACCGGAGACCGAGGGAACGGAGCGGAGAGCCCGGAAACGGACCCGCAGAAGTACAGTCAGCTGGTCTTTGACAAAACGACAACAACGGCAAACAGGCAATGCGATGGTGCAAAGACCGTCTCCACAACCGCGGGGGTGGAACACCCCACGCAAAAACCTGAATCCAGACACAGCCCTTACGCCCTCCACAGAAGTTGACTCGCAGACCTAAATACACAACGCAGGACTGCAAAACTCCCAGAAGATACCACAGGAGAAAACCGGCAATGTTTATAGATAACGCACCAAAGGCACCATCCACCAAAGAAATTGCTCAGCTGGACCTCGCTAAAATTTAACACTTCTCTTTAAAAGATAATGACAAGAGAGTGAGAAGGCAAGTCACAGACTGGGGAAAAAACATTTGCTGAAGACACACCCAATAAAGGCCATTACCAAAATACACAAAGAGCTCTTAAAATGCAACCGTAAGGAAGCACGTGACCCAATTTTGAAAAGGGCCAAAGACCTTAATAAACACCTCCCCTTACAGATGGCAAAGGACTCCACATCATATGTCAACCAAAAAAAGAGAGCAAATTCAAACGACATATCACTTCACGGTTGCCCACTAGCGGTGCCAAGTGCGGAGCGCCGACACCACCGAACAGCGAGGCGTGAGCAGCGAGGCGCGAGGCGCCAGGCGCCAGGAGCTCTCACAGGCGGCTCTAGGAACGCACCTGCTCAGCCCCTTCGCGAGTCAGGTCAGCAGCCTCCTCGCCAATGAAGCGCACTCATGCCATTTGATCCAGCAACCAGGCTCCTTGGCATTTACCCTGCGGAGCTGAAAACTCAAGTCCATCCACACAAAAACCTGCGTATGACGAGTGTTTACAGCAGCTTTACTCATAACCGGCAGAACTCAGAAGCAAGATGCCTTCAGGGAGCAAATGAATGAGCTGTGGTACATAATACAATGGAATAGTATTCAGCAAAGAAACATATGAACTTTAAATTCATATTATTATGAATAATAATAATATGACATGGTAGAACTTTAAATTCATATTATTGAGTGAAAGAAACCAAGGTGAAAAGCCTGCACACTGTGTGATTCCCACCATACAACACCTTGGAAAAGGCAGAACGACGATGACAGAAAGATCCACGTAGTTGCCAACGGGGAGAAGAGGGAGGGGTAGCCAGGTGGGTCACGGGAGATTTTTAGGGCAACGAAGAGACTCTGTAGGACACTACGATGACTGAGACACATCGTCCAAACCCACCGAATGTGAAACGCCAAGAGCGAACCCTACAGACAACTGTGGGCCTTGGGTGATGACTATGTGTCGATGTAGAGTCGTCAGTGGGGACATGCACCATTCTGGTGGCGGATGCTGACCGTGGGGGAGCACGTGTGTGGACAGGGTGTATGTGGGAAATTGTTGTGCCTTCCTTTCGATTTTGTTGTGAACCTAAAACTGTTTTTTTAAAGTCTTTTTTAAAAAAGGAAAAGAAAAAAGGGCCATCAAGACAACCAGCACCTGTCCCACAACGCTGCACTTTCTGAATTTAGAAAAAATGGCTAAGAGTCGGAATGAGACCCATGTCATCTGCACACAAACTAAAATATCCAAACCCGAGGGAAACAGAGACACGAAGCACTGCCACCTGTGGAACCCTGTCCTGATGAGGAGGCTGCTTCAGGTACAATCGTTAGGTCGCACATCCTTGAAGGCTCGCGCACTGTGTTATCGGCAACCTCGAGTACATTAACAGCTTGAGATGCCTGCAGGGTATGGAAAGTGAATGCAAGAAGTAGCCAAAGATGACCCACGCAATACCCAGCCGGGACACGAAACCACCCTAGAGAGATGAAAGTCGTGCATCTTGTAAGTGTGGAACTGATAGGGAGATGGAGCACTTAAATGAGAGCCATGTTCAGTACTGGCCAGAGGCTCTAAGGGAAATTTCAAGACAGACCAATGGGCACCTGCAAATAAGACAGCCGCTGTTAGTGGCAAGGCAGATAAACAGACACAGGGCTTTTTCCTTAGGAGGGAGAAATTGGTGATGACGTAGCATGCAAGCGAGAGAGGAACTGAAGTCAATTATAGCCACACCCTTGGCAGAAGCCAGGGCTCCCCACCGCTCAAAAGCTAAACACTAACAAAGCAGGTCATCCTCTGAGGAACGGGAAGAAAAACTTAAAAGGCCAATAAATATACAGGACGGAGAACAAGGAGAAGCTACCAGCCTCCTAGCACTCTATACCTGAGACCCGAATACGGTCCTGATCCCAGCGCCCTCACTGCCTGGCTGGGGAGAGACACTGACAGACAAGCACCTTGAGTTACTAACTGTTAGCTCAGAGTAAGCCCGTGCCGCTGTAGCAGGAAGGGGAGACGGTCGAGTAAGGCCTGCAAATCGGTCCAAATGAGCCGGGAGGAAAGAACAGTGGGATGGAAAACGGAGAAAGGGTGTGGCCCTGGGTAAACACAGGAAGGCGCCCTTCCTCCGGAGTCAGAGGGCCTGGTCCTAGTCCCTGAAGCTGCCTCCACAACCTTGCCCTTGCGCGAAGTAACTGGCAGACGGCAGGAAGGAAGTAATCGTCGTTAATGTCACTTCTGTCTCCTAGTAGCACCTAACACGTGTGGGCCCTGCGCAAGTCACCCACC
This sequence comes from Sturnira hondurensis, assembly GCF_014824575.4. Classification (NCBI taxonomy): domain Eukaryota; kingdom Metazoa; phylum Chordata; class Mammalia; order Chiroptera; family Phyllostomidae; genus Sturnira; species Sturnira hondurensis. The sequence goes on from NW_028079127.1 coordinate 17,784,524, forward strand.
AGGAGCAGTGAGAAAGAACCTGCCATTGACAGAACCCTGCCCCTGTGCTGCAGCGCCAGAGCCCACGGGAGGACGCGACACGTCCTTGCCCTCTAGAAGCCCAATCTTCTGGAAGAGGCTCCCCATAAGCACACGGGAGGAGCTGAGAGAGACGTGGAACGCTGGTTTAAATCCCCACCGACGTGACTTGAAAGTCTGAGAACGCATTAACAGGATAGGGTGAAGGGGGAGAAGTGGCAGGTAAGCGGCAAGAATGGGGCACAACTGTCCTGCAGGCAAACTTCCCAGCGCTCAGAAGGATGCCAGCGCCCCAGACCCAGGGGGCCGGGGAGGGAGGACTCGTCCTGAGACCGGATCGGCTGGTGCGCGCCCTGGGGTGTGGCTGTCACCGTGACCTGCCTTCCTGCCAACCCCTGGCCCAGACTAGGCCCTCCCTGCAGCACCGCGGGGCGCCCCCTCCACACCGCCTCCCCGGACGGAGAGCGCACCTTGGCGGGCGCTTGCGGCCGATGTCCGGGGCCCGGGCCTGGGTCCGGGTCCGGGGCGTTCGCCTCTCGCGAGTACCGGTGCGCGGCCGCCGAGCTGCTGGGGGCCCCGGGCCGCTGGGGGGCGCCGCAGCCGCAGGAGCCCGCGCCAGCCTCTTCGCCCGCCGCCCGCAGCACGAGCAGCGGCAGCAAGACTAGCAGCGCGAGCACAGCACGGCGCCCACCCAGCGACCCCAACTTGGGCGCAGCCATCTTGTCCCGCGAGCCATGTGACCTTATGGGTCACGTGGCCGCCCTCCTTAAAGGGGCCGAGCCCCGCACGGACACGCCTTGGACGTGACTTTCTCACCCTCTCTCCGCCTCTCTCCAGGGACTTCACTTTGGCTGCTCTCCTCCCTGGCTCTGCCGATGTTAACAACCTGACAAAACCCTACAAACTCCTGGCCTTCCACTGACTATGAGCCCATGATTATTTCTTGGTTGAAAACACTGCCATGACTTTAATTTAGCATTTGCTATGTGCCAGGCATCATGCCAAGTAAGCCCTTCACTTTTTGAAAACGCATGTAATCCCCACAACGACCCTGACATCTTACACAGAGCAATTAAGTGACTTGCCCAAGGTCACATGGCAAAGAAGTATCAAAAACGAGGTTTAAACTACGGTCTCGGCGTCTCTAACATAAAGCTCCAAGCCCTGAGTTGTAACCATCGTGCTGTATACTGTTAGCAATTAAATGAACTTCCCTGAGCAGGAGAATGGAAGATGACCACGTTGAAGGGCATGTCACCGAGGGATACAGTTTGAGGAATCCAGACTATGGGACGTGAGGGCAGGGACTTGCAAGGCGTGGTCTCAGACCAGCTGGAGCACTTGGGAGCTTGTTGGAAATGCAATTCTCCATCAGAATCCCCGGGACAGGGCCTTCAACGAGTTCTACAGGTGACTCTAATCACACCCGTGCTCACTGAAGTCTGAGAACTGCTGCTTTATAGAATCCAGTTTCTTCAGGGGGAAGAAAGCAAGATGAAAGCAAAAAGAAAAAGGCAGAAATGTATAGATTAAAAACATCTCAGTCACCTGCAATATATGAACCTTATTTAACACTGATTCAAACCTATCGACCTCAACATTTTTAGGATAACCAGGGAAACTGATTCAAATTAAGATATTTGATAAGATTGAGGAATTACTGTCAATTTCGATTTTAATTTTTTAAGAATGATTGTGTTATTACGGTTTTTTAATAGGAATCTCTTTCTTTGGGATATAGGAATCGAAATATATATATATATATGGATAAAATATACGCTCTCAAGGATTTGCTTCCTGAAATATGGGTGATGTAGGGAATTGGTTAGAAATGAGACACAATTGACCATCAGTTGATCATTGTTGGAGCTTGTTTATGGGTATTCGAGCGTTTATTGTACTATTTCCCTAGTTTATGTTTGAATTTTATGTTTGAATTTTTTAATGTAAAGAAAAATCTGGTGGTGATCATTTTGCAATACATACAAATATAATGATGATTTTGTATACCTTAGTCTAATACAATGTTATAAATCAGTTATACCTGAATTTTTTTAAAATGAAAAAAATTGTAAACATTTCCTTCATATTGACTATTTTATAGTCCACCAAGAACTTTCACATATTTTCTCATTTGAGATCACAGGCACTTGGCAAAAACCCTGTGCCAAGGTTTAACCCAGATTTTACACATTTACTGGAGATTCTACGGTCTACATCACAGGTAGCAAACACAAGGCCCAAGGGCCGAATCTCGCCCTCCGCCTTGTTTTATCCAGCTCGGCACCTTGTTTCTCCCCAACAGCAGCGCTGAGCTCTCATTTAACTGTTAAGGAGTAGTTACATTCACACAGTCCTAAAATGACATCCAGCCCTTCGAAAGCAACCGCGAGGCTGACGTGGCCTCGAGTGAAAATGAGTTTGACACCCCTGGTCTAGGTCAAAGATAATCTTCGCTAGTCTCTGCAAAAGTTCAGTGTCTGCACCTGCTGTGTCTGCTCCCATCCAAGACCCGAACTCCTCTGATGTGTGGCCCTGCTACACTGTTAAACAGTAAGCTCGGTGAACCCAAGGCCCCTGCCTGTTTGTTCACCCCAAATCAGCAAACTTAGGTCGAGACCTGAGACGTAATCAACGCTCAGTGTGTGATGATTGAGTTAATGGGTAAATGAATGAATGGCAGTAATCATGATCTCTTTCTCATAAAGGGAAGCAAATTGTTGAGAAAATAATACAGAAAGAGCTGTGTTCAAATCTGACCACTTACAAGAGGTATGACCTGGGCATATCACTTCACCTTCTGAGCCTCTATTTCTTCGTGTGTGAAATAAAGATGATAATAGCACCTGCCTAGAGATTTTATGAGGATTAAATGAGATAAAGTATGTGCAGGGCTTAGCATTTCACAATACCTCAAAAATGCCTGCTGTTATTAGCAATTGTCAATTCTCCAGGAAGCCTCAGCCTTCTCTCTCAGTCCACTACATAGATTCTTATGGGTCACCAATCAGTGCGTACAGAGAAACAAATCTATGAGAAATTCCTAAGTGAGGAGGCCTGTGGTAGGAATGAAAGGTACAGCTCAGCACTCGACTCCACACAAATTAGGGCCCATGTAATGCAGAACTGCCAGGGGCCAGCCTCGGCAGGTCTCAGGGTCCCCGAAGGATGGACGGTGAAGGGGACGAATGAAGAGTCAGACACCCAACTGGATGCCCGAGAACAGCCAGCCTCTGTGGGTCTGACCCAACTCCCAGTTTGATTTAAGCTTTGTTTTTATAGAGATTGTTACATAACAATAACAGAACAGGTGCATGGTGTGATCAGTTAAGCAGAAAAAATCAATACAGAGGTAGCTAGGAAAAGTACAGGAAATTCCATAGATTCAGTTATGTTAAACAAAGGTTGTTTTGACCAGGAGAGCCACTAATCAGACAATTAGAAATAGCTGTATGTACAGAGTTTTAAATGTCTTATTGTTTATTAAAGTTCTTAGAATTTGGCATGGGTCAAAAGGATACACTAGACTGAACAGTGGTTATAGGAAATTTATTACAAGGCCTTTGTGATGTCTGACTTAGCTATCTATCTTTCTAAAATGTTTCTTTATGTACTTTGGACTCTAACTCCTTAGTAATTGTTTCTACGTGCTTCGTTTGTAATAGTTAACCAGCTTCTCCTGCATCTTTACCTAATTCCATTAATATATATTCCTGTCCAAGGTAGAGGAGGGGCCATTACTCCATCAACTTTTAGACATTCAGGGGCTACCCCATCAGGGGGGACTGTTTGTTCTATGGGCAAGAAATCATTTTGTACAACTTCATTGGAATTCTGCAAATCATAGGGCCTGAAATGCAGGTGTCTAAAAACCCCACCACCTATTAATCGCAAAGACAGACATGCAGGGAGAGATAGACTGGAAATCCAGCCACAGCTGCCTCTGCTGTGCGGATGCACCTCATCCGTCCAACTGTGTCAGGGGTCAGGTGTTGGTCGGCTCCCGACACAGAACTTTCCCCACCCTCCAGCTCCCATTTGAGGTCCCTCGACTGGTCTTACCTCTCCTTTCTAAAGAAAGCCAGAAGAAAGACGCTATGCCTGCCAGTGACTTTTGTGTTCCCAAAACACAAGTGTGGCTACAGGGGAGTGAGCAGGGTGGGGAGAGAAAACGGAAGGAGGTGAGACAGGTGACGCCGGGCCAGATGGTGTGGGATCCGGTGACTCTTGCACTCACCAAAAGGCGGTATAACCCTTATGTGGTTTTGAGAAGATGCCACATACCTTATAATGCCGTATAACCCTTATACGGTTTTGAGAAGATGGCATCTGTGGGGCAGGAATGTGGCTCCCACTTCCCAGGTGTCGACCTCCACCCACACCTCAGTTTCCCAGAGGCCCGGACTCGGAGCTCACTCCGGCCGTCAGGCCCACAAATGCAAACAGCACTCTGTGAGGACGGAACACAACCTGCGACCCTTGGATCCGTGCTCAGGATGCAAAACTCAGCCCCAGCATTTCCCTTCCCTTACCCTGTCGGTAGAGACCAGTTTTTGTTTTAGAAACTACAGATAAAGCCCATCCTGGCTCCTGGAAAAACAGCCGACCTCCTAGGGCACTGCTAGAGATTACTGCCTGGGACCAAGTTGGGGGCATCCAGGCCTTTGTGTTCCACGGACAGATGACCACCCTCCCCTGGGAACAGCTAACTGCCCAGGAGAGGAATGCTGCAGCTTCTGAATCTCTTATAATGCCATATAACCCTTATACGGTTTTGAGAAGATGCCGCACACCTCGCCCTTCTCCTGCTAACCAGGGTCAGTTTCCCTGCCAAGTTGGAGACTCCCTGTCTGCCTGCTGAACACAAGGAATTCAAAGTGCCCGGGGGCGGCCCTGGCTGGTAGCTCACCAGGACCCTTCCTGTGTCCATAGAAAGAGCGCCCTCCTTCGAGTCCAGGAAGGGGACGAGCAAGGACCACAGTGGGCCATTAGTGGGGATAGTAAGTGGGACACATCCACTTCTGATTCCCAAACCCATGTATTCTTCCTTCCTGGGGACACAATGCAGCATAGACATCTCTGCTTAGACAACTCCGTCCCTAACCCAGTCCTCAACCCCCATGTTGTCACCGGCTTGCTCAAAACACTTCCAGGCCCCCTGTCGGGGTGGCTTCTCTCAGAGACGGAAGCCAGGTGTCATTGGAAAGGCAAGAGGCCTGGTGGCAACACCTGTGAAAGCTGCAGGGGAGCGGGACAGGCGGGCTAGGACAGCCGAAGCTTCCAGGCGGCCACGCAGGCCTGACACCTGGGAGAGGAAGGCACATGGGGACAGAAGTGCCTTGGAGACCAGTGCTTGTGATGGTTCACTTCACGGTCACTTGACAGGACCATCAAGTGCCTGGGCACCTGGTTAAACATTATTCCTGGGGGCGGGAGGTTGTCGTGCAGGTGCTTCTAGAAGAGACTAGCATTCCTACTGGTGGACTGAGTAGAGCAGATGGCCCTCCCCCACGAGGCTGAGCCTCATCCAATCGTGGAGGGGCTGAAGGGGACGGAAAGGTGGAGAAAGGCCTCGGACCAGCTTGCAGGTAGCAGGTAGGGAGCCTTTCAGACTCCGTAATCCCAGGAGCCAGTGTCTCAGAATGAAGCGTCTTTATTTATTTACATGCACCTGTCTGTCTGTAGGAATAGATGCGTAGATATACAGGTATATGGATACACCTCCTGTTGGTGCCGTCTCTCCGGAGAACCGACGCGGTGCTTCCCAGGCCAGGCCAGCGGGAAGCTCGACGGCAAAGACTGCCCCTCAGCGCAGCCGCACACTGAGCAGATCGGTCCAGCCTGAGTCTTCCCACCCAGCTCCTTCCTCCCCACCCTGGGGCTGCCCAGGAAGGTGGTGCCCTCCTTCTGCACACCGGCTGAGCCCCCCAGGAGCTCCTGCTGGAGGCTGTCACCTAACTATGGTTCTCACGGCAGGCTCACTTTCCAGGGGACATCCCGGCACACACCTCCTGGCCGCTACCGTGACCAACAAGGCCCTCCATGATCTAGCCCCCCACTTCGCGTGTCATCTCCCGTCACTGTCGTCTGCTCCCCATGACCAGCCCAGGTATCCTCCTTGCTGCTCCTGGAGCACAGCACGCACAGTCCCACCCCAGGACCTTTGCACTTGCTGCTCCTGCCACCTGCAACACTCCACCCTTTTCTGCACTGGCTCTTTCCTGTCATTCAGGCCTCAGCACAAAGGTTACCTCCTCAGCCTCCCGGTCCCCAGATATAAAGTCATGCACTTCCCCCCGTTATGTTCTGTCACATGACCTCTTTTATTGTCTCCATGCACTTGTCTCCATGAAATGATGTTTATCTCCCTCTGTGCGGACAGGTACAGCATTTTTGCATTCGATTGTATATTCTCTGTGCCTAGAACAACACGACATATGCTTAAGTGTTCAGTAAATATTTGCTGAGTGAATAAATGACACATCATCAAAGGAATAAAAAACTTCAGACTGTGAGAAGAAGGTGAAATCTGAACTTCAACATTTCTCAAGTAACAGAGCTCCAAACATTTGTAGGACTGCTCTTGGAGGTCAAGGTCTTTGTCCCTGCAGAAGCCTGCTGCCTGACAGTGTGAGGCTCAGAAAGATGTCAGGATGCAGCTCTCCGTCTCTACGCAGGGAGGACTTGCGCGATGGACGGAACTGCACCTCCACGCAAGGGCTTGTGAAGACCCACGTGGAATCACTCGTCAGGTACTGACGGAGTGCCGAGTGGGTGCCCAGCACGAGTCCAGGCATGATTCCCGGATGCAGCAGGGATCAGAGCGGCTGAAAATTCTAGCCCTTGTCAGGGAACTGACACGAAATCATTTTTAAAAAGTGAAATACTTTGAACACTGGTTGGGACATAGGAATAGCTCTAAATTATTCGTTGTGATTTATTACAATGATCACCTATTTAATACATAAAAGGAGCATTCCGAAGTTTTTTTGTTGTTGTTTTGTTTTGTTTTTTTAATAACAGGACGCTTTCCCCTGTACATTTAGACAGGAGAAATGAGAAGTCCCGAGAGGAGAACCATTTCCTAATGAGGTCCTCTGATTGGGAAGCCCATTAATTCAGGTGTTTTAGTTTTGCTAATTTGTGCTGCAGCCAAGGAGGGAAACTTACAGAAAGAACTTTTTGTTTCATTTTCGTTCTCCTTTTTTCTTCTTTTCTTGTTCGAATGGTTTGGTCTTTTCTCCCTCCTTGAAAGTGCCAAGAAAAACAACAGGAGACTCCTCGAAGAAAATGCAAAGAAGAGACACGTGTTAAGGACACCCAGGTGGGGGGCGGGGGGGCGGGGCGGCGGGGCGGGAGGGCTGCAGTAAAGGGACTGGACCGCTGTGGAGCACAGGACCCAGCCTGCGAGACTGCAGCTGCTCCAGGACCTCCGCAGCAGGTGCACCGGGCCTGCCCTGGGCTCCGGGTCCGCCGCCACCTGCCACCTCGCGGGCCCTGCCTGTCTGCACGTGGTCCTTCCCTGCCCGAGGTTTCCCCTTCCTCACTCTCCTAGACGCCTGTTTTAAGCTTCGCTTCACAGCTTCTGCTGAGTTACAGCCCAGCTCCTGCGGGCCGCCGCTCCTGACCCTCGGCGGCTCGCTCACCACGCAGCCCAGCCCCGGTCCGCGCTGACAGTGCCGCGAATACTCAGGGGCCACCGCTTCCCTTCCGAGGGCCCGGGAGAGGGAGCGCGGGCGCCGGCCCCGCGGGGAGGTTGTGCTAGGGGCCGGGAGTCTCTGGTCCTGCGGCTGTAACCAGAAGTTCAGTTCAGGCCCAGCTGTCGGTGCGGCTGCAATGATTGGTGGGCGCTCCCGCCAATCAGCGGGCCCGGACGGGCGGCTAATTTGCATTTCTGACAGGCTCCGGGCTGCTGCGCGGATGAACATTTGTAAACCGCTGCGCTCGCAAAACCAGCCCCCTTGGGGGCGTTTGTCTCCCAGCAATGCTGGGCGCAAGGCAGGCGCCCAGATCGACCCCTCCAGCCCAACCAATGTTCTTCCCCCTCCCGCCTTTCCATCGAGCCTCTTGCTGGTGCCCCCGAACAGGGGTGCGTGGAGGGAAAGAGGAGCAGAAGCAGCTGGCATGGCCCCGAGAGAAACGTAGAGCAAGTCAGAGGCGCTCCATGTGCCTCTGGGAAGAGAGGAGGGAACGCCGTAGAAATTTGGTCGTGGTTCGCTAAGAGTGAGTCCCACCTTTTTCGAGAAGGAGCGCTCCATTGTGAAGGAGAGGATGTTATACCCGCGCAACATATTTTAAGTCGCAGACGCTCACACAATATAAGTTTTACTTTCAGCGCCCATTTGGAAAACGAGACGTCAGGAGGCCGCCTTAAAGGCGGTTCCTGAGCAAAGAATTAAACACGTCGGCACCTGGGTGTATTTGAAAGGTACAAATATATATTACATTTTCAGGCTTAAAACAGTGCTTCACATATAAAGGAACTCCACTAGATGTGTGGCCCTTCTTGTCGCAGCGGTAGGGCTCCAGCAGAAACACATATCTCAGTGCCAGCGTCATCCCTAGATGCAGGCTGGGACCCACAGACACGCGGGGCGGCCTTTGGAGAGTCAGGCCGTGTGGTTTGGCTGGGACCCAGCTGGGCCTCCATCGTCCCTCGCCTGCGCCACTCTCCCCTGTCGCCAGGGATGTGAGTGGCTTTGCATGGGGCAGGGGCAGGAACTGGAGGGTGAGCGTGGATGCTAGCCATTCAGGGGAACTCAGAGATATGCCAGCTGCCAGACCCTAGAGATCCCGAGGGCCTCCGGAAGCCTGGCACTTCTCAGGCCTCCTTCTGAGAGGCAGGGAGCCACGGGTCCCAGCCATGCAGCCCATAGCTCCTGGAGCCATTTCCCAGCCAGGCTTCCCAGTGCCCTAAGCACAGCTGGGAAGACTTGGTGCCTACAACGCCTGTTCTCCAACTGTGGCAGCGCATTGGAATCTCTCAGAGCACAGGGGACAAACACAAGGCCGACTCTGGCCCTCCGCCTTATTTGATCCCGCCCCCCCACTTTGTTTTTACCCAATGGCAGCACTGAGCTCTCAGTGAACTACTAAGGAGTAGTTACACTTACACAGTCCAAAAGTTACATTTGGTGCTTTGAAGGTAACCGCAAGGCTAATGTGGCCCCTGGTGAAAATGAATTTGACACCCCTGTCCCAGAGGGATTATTTAAAAACAAACAAACAAACATAAACACACAAAACACAGACTTCTGGTCTCCACTCTCTGAATTTCTGGTTCTGGGACAGCTCAAGAGCTTGCCTTTCTGGCAGTTTCCCAAATAACGCCGCCGATGCTGCCCGTGTGAGGACCAGTCAGAGAAGCAGGGACGCAGTGAGAGGGAGTTGAGCCTTCAGGCGTCTCTGCTGCTTACAAGGTGAATGATCTTGGGCAACTCACTTAAATTTCAGAATCCTTTACTGTCTTCACCATCTTTCGAGTAGGGGCACTAAAACCCCATGCCCAGACTGTGATGAGGCTTAGATAGAACGATCTGTGTAGGGCCCTTAGCCCATGGTGAGACCGCCATACGCGGTTTCTAGTGTCGGGTGTTTGACACGATGATGATGATGATGGTGGTGATGAAGGATGAGTTACTAGGGGCAACATCCACAGATTAGCCAACGGCCAGCAACAAATATCACCTCGGAAACCGTCTCCCACCCACGGACTATCTCATAACTTTGTAACTCAAGAGGTCTCCCCGAGGAAAAGAGTCCGAATAAATTGCTTCACCCACAAAGCAGAATACAAAGGAAGCAGAAAGTTTTTTTAATCTTTTGAGAAAACTCGTCTAACAATAGAAAGAGGAAACTCATTTGGGTGTGAAGCCACGGCTCCAGAAATGAATAAGGGCGAACTGGACCAGGAGCGAATTAATTGGAAAATAATTGCAGACAAGAAGAAGGAACTGTGCCATGCTCACCCCCGTGGGAAATCTGACAAAAAGTCAGGGTTTTGACGGTTTTTTTCCCTCCCAGTTCTAGGGCAACTGGTCTTACAGTCATGCAGAAAAATGTAAGTCGCCCCGGATCGGCTGCACCGTCCTCTACGCAGAACGCTCTCCCCCAGGTCACAGCAGCGGAAGAACGGGCTGGGTCGCTGGGAAACCCGGACGCTCTTGTCAGTTTCCCCGAGAAAAAGTGTCTGTGGTGGACGTCGCCCACACGGATGGAGAAGTGAAGAACTTGGCGCACTAACCCCACTCTCTTCACTAGTGGATTTATTGTCATTCGTACAGTAACATGTTTCTACTAAACTGTACACAATAAAGGACTTTAACTGTGCCTTCTGTTTTTAGAGCAATCCCAATAATAAAGAGCTGGTTAAGAGAACAGTGGGAAGCCCGCTGGGTTCGGTTAGTGGCGTCAGAGCAGGTGATCAGAGGGGCTATTACCTAGCACCAGTCAGAGGCAGGGAAGGCTGGCTCCCCACCCCGCAGAGCCCCTGGTGGCCTCCTGGTCTAGAAGGACCAGTGAATCTCTAGATTCTGTTCCTTCATCAGCAGAAGAAGGCACAGAGCAGTCCCCTCGTTCCTGAAGTTCTCACTCTGGAATACCCTTTCCTCAGTATGGCTTTCAGAGGGAGGACTGCGCATTGGCAATGACCTTGTATGACCAGCTACTGAAGGGAGCGCTTTCGCTCGCCAGTAGAGCAGTTACATTGAGACTGAAAAGGCTGTAGTGCTGACCAATAATAGTGTCTCACCTAACGAGCAGCTACTAAGTGCTGAGCACTCAGGTGCGCTGTCTCCTGGCAACAACCCGGTGCAGGAAGCTCCATCGCTGCACCCATTGGACAGGCACAGGCGATGGAGGTGCAGATTGCTTCCGGAACCTACGAACTCACAGATAGTGCCCCACCCGTGCTCACAGAGCGGGCGAGTGGCGAGCTGGGTCGTGAAAGTGGGCCTTGCTCCTCTGGGATGTCATCGCATCACTTAGCACTGGGGTACGCTGACTTTGGGTGGTGGTGGCCCAGTGTGCTGTTACCAAAGGCTTGGGATCAGACAAAGGAGGTGTCAGGAATACAGGTGGTTCTGGGGCCTGCCCCCCTTCACTCCTGGCATCTGTCCTTCTCAGCATCTCTTCAGTGGCCCCCTCTGTCCCCTCAGCAACACCTGCTGCCTTTTCACTTCGATTAGCACAGGCTCACCTGACTCCTGTGACCTTGACATTTAGGCCTCGCAGTCTAGTAGCCTCATCTGTTTCAGAGCAGGGGTGGGACTGAGCCAGGTCACCTCTTCAGGTGAGGCTGCGGGCTGCAGGGGCGGGGCCTGGGGTGTCCTCTAAATGGTACCAAATACAGAGTCAGGGGCTGTGGGTGGGCCACACCCTTTAATAGTGAACAAGAACCACCAGTTACATGCGTATTGTGTTGGAAGTTTCCACCCAAGCCTTCTCGTTTGATCTTTATAGCAACAACCCTGTTGGGCAGGCTCATTATCCTGGTCCCTTTTCAGATAAGCAACTTACCCGAGCTAGTAAGCANGGCCTGGGGTGTCCTCTAAATGGTACCAAATATAGGGTCAGGGGCTGTGGGTGGGCCACACCCTTTAATAGTGAACAAGAACCACCAGTTACATGCGTATTGTGTTGGAAGTTTCCACCCAAGCCTTCTCGTTTGATCTTTATAGCAACAACCCTGTTGGGCAGGCTCATTATCCTGGTCCCTTTTCAGATAAGCAACTTACCCGAGCTAGTAAGCAACAGGCGCTAGGATTCCAGTCCAGCATTTTTTCCCTTTAACAGCTTTACTGAGAATTCATATTGCATAGAATTCACCCGTTTCAAGGATACCATTTCATGCTTTTTGCAATAATTGGAGATGTACAGTCATCATCAAAATCAATTTGGGACATTTGCCTTACCTCGGCAGGAAATCCCAAACCCTTTAGTGGGTACCCCCATTTCTCCCTAGCACCCCAGTCCCCGCTCGCCGTAGGCCAGCGCCGATCGACTTTCTGCCTCTGTAGATTCGTCCGTTCCAAACGTTCCATCCAAATGGAACCGTGTGTCAGGAGCTCGGTTCTTCTAAGGGCTGACTAATACTCCACCGTGCGGGTGGTCCACATTCTGTCGATCGGCTCACCAGTCAACAGACATTCGGGCTGTTTCCCCGTCTTGCCTATGCCGAATAGCGCTGCTACAAACGTGTGCCCGGGATGTTGTGCGGGGGTGTGTTTTCATCTCTCCTGGGTAGACGGATACCCGCGAGTGGAAACGCGCAGGCATGGCAGGCTTCTGAGGACTGGCCTGTCTAGGATGCAGATAATTTACTAGTTAGCACTGGCTATATCTTAATTTAATAAAAGCCTTTAATGAATACATTTCTCTTAATATATAGAGTTCAGTGATAAATAATGAGGGCCATTTAGTTTGTCTATAGGACAATAGGGGTCTCCACAATCTCTTTGACCCCTAGTGACCAGCGATCCCATGCACGGAAAGATGCTAAGGAATGTGTTGTCCACGGGGAAGGGGGTGGTGTCTTTGTAATAAATCTGTACTGAGTACCCACCCTGTGCCGGGTGCTGCGGGTAGAGCTGGGGACCCACGGAATCAAAGAGCCCAGCCCTGGGACTTATTCTGAGAGCTACGTGTAAATTCTAAGGTCTAACCAGCTGTGTGCTCGGAGGACACAGACATTTGCCGACCGGCTGTCTTCCACGGAATGCCCCACCCTCTGGGCAAAGTCTCCAGGCTTCCTGGACCCGCTGCTTCTCTGGGGGACAGTTACAGCAACCTGTGATTTCTTTTCCTCAAAACTAGGCTTTGAAAGGCAAACTCTACTGTTTTCTCGCTCCCCCAAGACTTTGCTGCTTCTACCGTGATTCCAATGAAATAGGGACACAAAATAAGATTTGTAATTTAAGGGCTGCGAGTAACCAAAATGTAAATCACCGGCTGGTTGACTCATGCCATGAAACCCGTGAAAGCGGTTTTCTCCTTCCTTTACTGCGACGTGTGGACCGACGTGTCACCAACCGCCACACTGGTGCTGCAGGGCACTGTTCCAGTGGAGATTAGCATTACAAGAAGTCTTTTTTCCTGTTATTTTTAACATTGGTGCCTCTTCCCTTGTGGTCATGCTCTGAAAATAAGTTAAGTGGGAGAGAAATGAAGGCTAATTTGATCTGAGAACCTACTTTCTCATACCAATTTGGGGTCAGCATGTACATTATCTTTCCTTTTCTTTTCTCTTTACAGCAAGGACAACAAACATAATATCAAGATTTTCTAATAGCAGCTTCTCACCCTACTTCTTGAACCAAGTGAATTTTTCCCAAACCAGATAAACAATTTTGCTTGTTCTGAGGGCCAAATGATTACTCAGTAATGCGTAAGTTACAAATACTTAGCAAATCCCTGAACCAGTTTTCAGAAAGATCAGCTCTGCTTATTTGTCACTGCATGAAAATCTTTTCGCTGAGCCTCGTTACAACATTTTCTCATCTGGGTACAAAACAGTATATTCAGAGACTTAGCACTACCTATGAGTGGGGGTTTTTGGAAATATTTAAAGGGAATATTTCCCCTTTAAATATCCTTATTTATTTTTGATGATAAGAGAACTCTGTGCTTGTTTAATTTTTTCCCCCTAAGGAACACTGGTTTTTACAGAAGGGCTTATTTGCTCCAAGAGGAGCCAATTTCTTCTGTTCCTCAAGGCATTTTGGTGTCGAGTGAGGCTCAGAAAACACTAGACACTCCGCCTCCTCCTCCCTCCCCCCTAAGAAGGAACACAGTTACAAATGTAAATACAAGGGCCTGCCTGAGGGAGACTGGAGGAGAGAAACTCCTCAGAAGCAGCTGTTTCCCTCCTTCGCTTGCTTTATTAGGCCCTATACACACGTTTCAGCGACAAAGGGTCATCCTGGCAGTGTGGGCCCTCCCCAGAGAAATAGCCCAGCGGGGAGCGTCAGGGGCCTGGAGGGTGGACAGGGACCCAAGGAAGACCAGAGGACTTGGGGGCACCTGGCCGGTGACCTAGGTCACAGCTGCTAGGCCTGGAAACTCTTACTGGAAAGAAGGAACGACGAGGCGGGTGGGGTGGAGGACCAGCTGAGGACCACGACCCATGACGACAAAGCTGCCATCTTCCTCTTTGTTGCCCTCCAAACGCCCCGATTGAAATTCTCCTGGAAGGGAGGTAAGGACAGAGAAACATTCTACACAGTCTTTGCCTACCCCCAACCCCTCCACCCCATGCCCAGAAACTGGGACCTGGCGTAAATGCCCACAACCATCAATTTGTACAACCAAGCCCTTAGGGGACCCCGAACATGTTCCCCAATTGACCCCTCTCCCCTCCCCCCCTTTCCTCCCGGGGGCTGACCCTAATACGTGATCTGGTGAGTGAAGGATTGACCTCAAACTCTGCATCTGGGGTGAACTCATGATACAGGTTGCTCATATCCTAAAACTACAGATAAACGGAAATATACTTTAAATCTGGAAACAAAAGTGTGTGGGAACAAAGGAAGCAGTTACGTTGCTTGAGTCTGGACACGCTGATACAGCCCAGGAAGTGAGAAATCCACACGTTCTGCTCATTGCTAACTGAATAAAGCAGAACTTGGTGCCCACTTTAGAGACCAGGTCTAATGACCATTGAATAACTCTCCCAGGAGAAGGGAAGATGAAGCCTGAAACAATTCGCAAGTTTTCCACTTCCCTTTTCTCATGCATAATTCCCCCTGCTTTTCTGGTCTACCTGAAAAGACTCTCAGAAGGATACATTGAAACAATTAGAATCATTCACAACTTGGAGACCCTTGACACAAAAGTTGCCTAGTTATAGTGACTAACAGGGTTTGCATTTCCCCTAAAAGTTACATTGAACCTGAGAAGCTACTTTCTCTACTCATTTGGGGTCAGAACGTATGCATTCTTCTTCTTTTTTTTTTGAAGCAAGAACAACAAATACAATATAAAGATTTTCCAGTAGCAGCTTCCCACCCTACTCCTCAAACCAAGTGAACTTCTAAGCCAGGTTTCTAAATAACTTACTGCACTTAACCATCACTTTCAAAGGTATAAAGTAATTCTCCAAAATAACTGTGCAACGCCCACAAAAGTGGTCATAGGTATATATATTAATGTGGCAAGATTTTCCGTAGCTTTTTGAATAAAATAGATGAGTATAAATACATACAATGAATACTTTTTTGTATTAAATAGGTTTGCATTTTTTAGAGTGAGTTGCAGACACCATGTGATTCCACGGAAGCACAATACCATTATCACACCTAGCAAAATTAATAATTTCACAATTTTTCTTAATATAGAAGTCTACAAGTCTAGGATCAAACGTTTTCAGTTGCTGAAAAATGTCTTTCATTGATTTATTTTTTATTTCTTTGCACCCAGGAGCCAATAAAGGGCCACAAGTGGCATTTAGTAGTTAGGCTTGTTTTGGTCTTTGTAAACCTGTAGTCCTCCTGCCCTTTTTTTTTTTTTTGGTCATGATATCGTTTTATTGAAACAGTTCAGGCTGGTGATCTTGTGGTGTGCCCCCCACTCTGGATTTGCCGGGAGGTGCCCTCCAACATTGCTGGCACCCTAACCTCCTTTGTGTGTGATGTTGTCATTTCTGACAGAATCACATCAGAGGGCCGACAGCGCCTGGCTGTCCCAGTATCACTGACGGCCAGCCGGGTCCTTTGGGGGAACATGGGAGATTGCCACATGTCTTCATTGTAAAGGTCCACTCTCCACTTCAGAACTAGTGGGCAGTGTGTGGGGTGCTGCTTAGGGTCACGTGGGCGTCCTGTTTGCATCAGCCTTTTGCCCAGGGAGTTCGGCATCTGTTGATACCTTCGTCTGTGCCACTGGTCGCACTGGAAGCTGCAAAATGGTGATTTTTCTAATTTTATTATTCTTTCCACATGTATTAGCTAAATTCCTCCATAAGGAAGAGCTTTCTGTTTTTCTTTTGATACACATGTTTCCTTTGAGTTCAAACACTAAGATAAGAACAAGGTCTTTCCCAGGATTCTGGGTGCCAGAGCAATCCAGGGTGGGAGTCTCGCAGGTGTGAGGCAGGAGAGGGGGGGCATCTGAGCCGACAAGAAGCCCCTGGTTCCGCACAGCTGCAGGAAAAGAATGTCTACGAAAGTCAGGGTGCCCTTTGCTTGCTGCTATGGTCCTAGTGCCAATGTTGGCAGCCATCGGAGATGGTGTGGCTTCCACTCCCTTATAGGATAAAGTGGTAGTAACTGCTTACTTTTTGTGTTCTTCTGTGCCTGTTGTGCTGGCTTCCAGATCTTTAATCATAGACAACTTGTCCATGTTCCTTCCACGTGCAAAGTTACTGACCAGCAGCCTCTCCTAAACTCCAGGTGCAGGACGAGGAATACCAGGCCTCTCCGAGCTCCTGCCTTCTCTTGGCCCCACAGGACACCCGGAGCCTGGCCTCAGGGGAAGCATCCTGCTTCCTTTAGCTCCACACCAAACTGGCCTCTTTCCTGCTCTTGTCCAAATGCACCAAAACCCTTCAGGAATGGCTTGTGTTTAAGCCCTGGCTGGGGTAGCTCGCTGGACTGAGCGCCAGCCTGCAAACCAAAGGGTTTCTAGTTTGATTCTGGGTCAAAGCACATGCCTTGGTTGCAGGCCAGGTCCCCAATCGGGGGCGTGCCAGAGGCAACCACACATTGATGTTTCTCTTTCTTTCTGCTTCCCTTTCCCTTTCTCTAAAAATAAATGAATAAAAGCTTTAAAAAATAAAACAACATATTTACTGACGGGGGGAAAAAGAAAGTGCTTGTTTTCACAGGGGAAAGAAGAGACTGGACCAATGGGGAAGGCGTGAGCCCATTTGTTGTGACAAGGTGGAGGAGTTTCTTGGGGACGGAGGTGGTAGTTTGAGGCATGGGACAGAGTGTGCAGTGCCCAGTGACCAGGGGCGGTGCTGGAAGAGAGGAGGGGCGGAGTGAGCATAATAAACACAAACTTCGTGGGCTTCAGGTCTGTGCCCGTTCCTGGCCTGGTGTTATATGAGCAGACACAGACGAGGCAGATATTGGTGTCCGGGAGGCGAGGTCCTGGGTTGGGGAGTCAGACAGCCCACTGCCACCTGTGGGACTCCGGGGAAGTTATCTAACCTGTGTGTGCCTGTTTCCCATAAGTTAAAAAAAAAGATTTGTTAATAGGATTTTGATGAGATAATGTCCATAAAGAGTTCAGACTAATGCCTGGCACATGGCGTGTACCTGAGAAAGCTCAGTTATCATTATTGATGTAGGCATTACGACGGTGACAGGTATTAGCTGCGGCGCTCCCCTAATCTGTTCCTCAAGCTTCACCAGACTGTTGACTCTACGTGGAACCAACCTGCCAGAAAATAGGCAAATTCAGATGGTTTTCTCCTCTGATGGCAAAACTGGGACAAAGAGATGAAAATGACTTGCCCAGGGGCTCAGAGGCTGCTCCTAAACGGGGAGGCAGCACAGCTGGAGGTCCCCAAAGACTGGGACCTAGTACACGTGGAGGCCGGAATTGGAATCCAGGCCGCCCTGCTTAGTTCTCGCGGTGTCACCTTGGGAAATTACCCGATTTCTCGAGCCCTCCCGTGCGCTCCTACCAAATAGGGGTTAAGAAGATGCCAAAGGTGGTTAAAACTCAGTAACACGGACGCATGAAAAGTGCCATGTGGCCTGGGCTCAAGAAAATCAGTCTCCCCAATTATTATTGTTGTTGTTGTTCTTATAGCAGATCCCGTGCGGGGCAGGCGGCGCCCGTCTAGGAGGCTGCGCTGTGTTTTGGCTCACAATCGTGCCCCAGAGCCTGGCACACTACCTGGCACCCAGCAGACCCACGGGAAACGTTTGTGGAATGAATGCACGTCGTCTGAGGAAGGGAGGGCAGCCGGCTGACTGCCTCCGAGCTTAGCCCTCGCTTCCCGAAGGCGGAGCCTGAAGCGGCCCTTAGCTGGGGAGCCCAGGCCCTCCCTGGCAGTGGGCCGAAAACCACAGCGTCCCTGCCGCCGCGGCCGGAGCCGCGGGAGGGCGCCCCGCCTGGACGCTCCCCACTGTGCCAACGGCTCTCTTCCAAACCCTATTTCGTTTTTTTTCTTGTTTGCGGTTTATTTATTTAAGCGTTTACAGCTGCCGGGAGCAGAGGGGGCTGCTAGAAAGCAGGGTCAGGACCGAGGTCGCGTTCTGTATTTGTTTTCTGCCTCCCCATCTCAGGGCTGGCGAGTCACAACACGGCTCCTCTGTTCGTGCACCAGAGGGGGAGGCTCGCGGTCCCCACCTTCGCCGGGGCGAGGAAGGGCGCACGCAGTTCGGTTCAGTAACGTGCCCTCCAGCCACTGGCCTGTGTCCCCGCTTGCGGGGACCGTCGCTCCCGGGCTTGGTTTTCTGCGCAAACCCGAGCCGGTTAGGTAAAGACGACCTCGCGCCTTCCCTCCCTGACCGCAAACACTGGCGTTCCTCTGCCCTGGATTTCTGAAATTCTTGGCTCGCGACGCTGGGCGCGCGGAGGGAGGGAGAGAGGGAAGGTTCCAGCTGGTAAAAACTTCCCGAAGCAGAAATCCGAACGGCTCCCCGTCCCCGGCTCCCGTCTACACCTGCATTCAAGGGAAAGAGGCCAGAGGGATGGGGAGGGTCCCCAAGGGGTGGGGGCGCCCTCCAAAGGCAGCTTGGGCGCCGGGTCCCAGAACGCGGCCAGGTCCCAGCGAGGACTCGCTCGCGGAGTCCGGACTCTCCCGCAGGACGCCACGCCCCACCCCGCCCGCGCATCTACTTCTAGCCCCGCCCTCTGCCCAGGGGATTCTGGGACTGGAAGTCCGTCCCGCCGCCCCAGGGCCGTCGCTCCTTGGCCTCGGACTACATTGCCCAGGGAGCTCCCCGGCCTATATAAGGCTCCGAGAGCCGCTTGCAAGTGCAGTAACCATGTGGCTGTACTGCTGAAGCGCTCCCTCCGGCTCGCTGGGGTGGGAGGAGGTGCAGGAGGCGGAGGAGGCAGAGGGCGGAGAGCGAAAGCCACGCCGAGAGGAGGTGTGGGTGTTCCGCTTCCATCCTAACGGAACGAGCTCCCTCTTCGCGAGCATGGGATTACGCGGCGGCTGCTGACCCCTCTCCTCGCCCTGCAGCCCCAAACCGGCGTGGCTCCCCGGGTACCAAGGTAGCTAGCGGCTGGGGCCGGGCAGAGGGCGCGGGGAGTTGCTCTGTCCCCGCGACGCACAAGTTTGTGCCCCGCTCTGTGGGAGTTCTTGGTGGATTTGAAAGCACTTGCAGGCGTTTGTGGGTTCTTTTACTGCGGGCATTTTTTTTTGAGGGGGGAGTTCATTTGAGGTGAAAAAAAATTTTCTCGACTCCAGAGACTGGCTGGCTTTGAGGGCTCCCCACTCTGGGGCGGAATGGCATTCCCCCAAGTTGGAAACTGTTGCAGCGGATGCAGAAAATAGGTGGTTGGTTTTTTTTTTTTTTTTTTGCGGGGGGGGGGGGGGGGGGGTTGTGGGGGTGTCCTGTGTGAGTCCGCCTAAGGAAACCATCTTTCTCAAAACGTGACCCTCGCTCGAGCTGCACGGTGGGGAGAAGCGTGCGTGCGTGGGGGCCCCAGTGGGGAGGGTTTTAAAAAAAACGGAAGAGCACCCGGGGAGCGTTGAGGGCTGAAGTGTGGACGAAGCTCTCGCCCAATGGGGATGCGGGCTTCAGACGCTCGGCCTGCGCTGCGGGAAACAAGTGCTTTCAGAGCCGCCAAAACACGTCCGGTAGTTCCAGTACCCTCCCCTCCCCCACGGGCCAAGCCGGTGCCTACTGGCAATAAGTGCTCCTGAGTTACCTGGACTCTTCCCCCACGTGATTCCACCAACCTGTCTATCAACTGGGGGGTAGGGTGGCGCGTGGGGAGCAGGGTATGACTCCAGGAAGGAGGGTAAAGGAGGTGGAAGGTGGGAATTTGGAACGTTTCTGTTGGGGACCCACCTTCCTGGTCTCACACAGTCTTCTTTCTAAACCCTTAGGCGCTGACTCCAGAGCAACAGGATTCGCACCCCTGACTGGGCCTGTTTTGGCAACAGTGCCTGACGGAGGGTCAGGTGAGTGGGGACCCTGCACTGAGGCTGGAGGCAATGATGAGGTTTTGTTCTAAGCCTGTTCCTAGTCCTCTCTAAGGAGCCAGGGAGATGGGGGATAGAGACGAGAAAGGCTCGGTGTCCAAAACTTGCCACTGCCTCTGGTGAGGACTCCAGGGCCCAGGGGGGCCCAGGGGCAAGTCCTGCCAGCTGTTCTGGGGACAGGAGGGGAAAGGCCGCTGCCTGGAGCAGTAAAAGGGGTGCCCGTTGGTGGACTGAGCATTGAACTTGCCTGGCAGTGTGCCGATGACTAAATTCTGAAGGATGGAGTGGATTTCCTCTGCCAAGATGTGGAAGCAAATGTTAACTGCTCCTCTCTTTCAAAAATAGTCACTTTCTTTTTTTCTTACTGTGAATGTGCGTTTAATCAGAATGTGTGTTGGACTGCAAGAAATGAAAGCGGCTGCTGGCGAATGGAAAGAATTAGAACTTTGAAAAGGGAAGTGAGTGCTTGAAGCCTAAGATAGTGGCATCCAGCCCTTGACCTGAAGCCCTCTGTCAGAATGTCAAGGTCTGTGGTGGGCCCCTCTTGCTGGGGCCTTCGTGGGCTGCGAGCTGGGGGTTCACATTTATCAGTAAACACAAGCAGCTCCGGTTTTTCCTCCCCAAACAGTCAGACTGTCCTTCAAGAAGGGAGGCGCAGGTGCATCTCTGTCGCTGCAGGTTTAGCTGTCAAAAGTTTTTCTCTTTTGAAATGGTCAGGAGCAGGGGAAACAACAGGGTAATGGCGGGGGGGGGGGTGTCTTAGGAACTTCTTTAACCTTCCAAATATTTAGCCGTTCCCTGGGCTACAATCTTTGGGCTTTTCTAATTAGAAAAGAAAAGCCAGACACCTCATTATAGTAGTCTAGTGCTTTTGTTTCCTGTTGATAAGATCCTCCGCCGGCTGGTGGATTGGGAAGCATGTGGACATGTGAGGTCTGGTTCCGCCCGGGAGTTCCAGGGACTCGCCTGG
This sequence comes from Sturnira hondurensis, assembly GCF_014824575.4. Lineage (NCBI taxonomy): Eukaryota > Metazoa > Chordata > Mammalia > Chiroptera > Phyllostomidae > Sturnira > Sturnira hondurensis. The sequence goes on from NW_028079127.1 coordinate 17,805,619, forward strand.
CCACACGGCACTTAGAAGGCGAAGGACTGGGCTCGGTTCTCCTGAGCGGGCCGCAGACCAGGAAAGACAGCAGGTCCAAGAGTCTGCCCCGCCTGGTCGCTAAAAATCATAATACCGACACATTAGGTACTTGTAAGCCAGGCCCAGGACCATCCGTCTATCACAGACACCCCAGGCGTCAGGTCCAGGTGCAGAAACTGAGGGGCAGTTAGTGAGATCACCTGCCCAGCGGCTCGAGCACATGGGAGCTGGGGTACCCGCAGGCAGGGCTGTGCTGTACCCACAAACGCCCCTAAGCTGGGCACGTGGCAAGGGAGACACTAGGAAAAATGATAAAGTTCTTGCTGTTGGTGCAACAAGTCTTGCTTGTGTCCTGCCAATGGGGAATGCACAGTCCCTACCCTGAGGTACGAAGTCACAGATGTAGCCACAGGTGTGGGGACAACAGACTAGCTATTCACAGCAGCGTTGGTTGGTTTGGGAAGGCAGCGCGCTCAGAGCCTGATTGAGAGTGAGAGAAACCGAACCTCGAGGAGCCTCGGGTGCCAGGCCTCTCGCCTCTGCAGTCCGTCTCGCTCACCCTCATTGGGGCACCCCAGCAGGTCCAAGGAGTCCGGCCTGTGCCCATCTGAGTAAAACGCGAACGTTTAAATCCCTGGTGATCTCAGCTGCGTTTCCCGTGCCCGTCGGTCCGTGTGCTCTGCGGACAGTTGTGCGGAAGCCTTTCTCTTCCCTTTCTTGCTTCTGTGTGTGTGTTGAAAGTATAACCTGCCCTTTGAATAAGTAAAATCAGAACAGAATAGCCTATCGGGCAGGGCAAGTTCGTCATGCTCTGAAG